>NC_140589.1:4081875-5442500 GCF_964204655.1 Triturus cristatus
GTGGGCAGAGTGCAAAATAGTTGTAGATTGGCCTGCTAAGGAGTACCCAAGAGATCAGAAAACAGGAGATCCAGACCCGGAGGTAATGAAGAAGTACGAGCAGGTTATTGTGTTTCTGAAGAATAAGGTACCCCCTAAAGAGACAGACTGGGTTAAGATAGATCGAACACATCAGGAAGCAAAGGAATCAGTTCATGCTTTCTATGAAAGGCTGATACTGGCTTTTAAACAGTTCAGTGGAGATGAACACCTGGGTGATAAGGATTTGAGTCATTTTGTATACAGATTTGTATATGGCTTGAGACCTGAAATCAGTGAGATGATTCGAGAGCACACAGTTGATTGGCAGAGTAAAAAGATTGATGAGATCTTGAGACATGCGAAATATTTCAGTGATGAAATTGAGACAAAACAAAGAAAGCTGAAGGAAAAAGCAATGTGGGCACAGGTGAAGGTTGCAGAAAGACAAGAAGCACAGCTGGTTGAACAAGCAAATAATCCAGGAAATAGGCCCAGATATGGTACAGAAAAAGGAAAGGGGAATTTAGAAGAGGCCAAAAAGAAGTTCCCGTGTCACAACTGTGGACAATTGGGGCATTGGAGATCCGAGTGTACAAAGCCACCATTAGTGAGTAATGAGAATAAATCCTTGAATCAACAGGTGCAGAACGAGGGGTGTAATCATCAGCAGCAACAGCAGAAGGTTGTCAAGCAGCAGAATCAAGAGCCAAAACTGCCCTTACCACAGAATAGAGGGTCCCAGAAATATAACCAGGACTCAGGATTCTACAATGATGAGCAGGTAAACAAACCGAGATGTTCAAACCCGGTACAACAGTACTGGCTAAAGAAGGAGGGGAGTGAGTCTGAAGGGGACTACTGACGGTGCCGAAGAGAGGAGGAAGAGTGCCTACTTGGAGCAACTCTAGAAATAGACCAGGCAGGACCATTTGTAGATGGGAAAAAAAATGGGGAAAGTGTTACTTTTTTAGTAGACACAGGAGCGACCAGATCAACTGTCAGGTCAGCAGATATAAGAAATCTTCCTCTCTCGGACGAAGCAATCCAAGTGGTTGGTGTAGCTAATACACAGATTAAGACTCGTCTTACTGAACCAGTAAGGGTAAGGATAGGGAAATTTTCAGATATGCACAGATTTGTGGTGTGCGACACTAGTCCAGTGAACTTGATAGGTAGGAACTTATTGTGTAAAATGAATTGCACAATTTTTTGTACTCCGGATGGAATAGCTTTTAAGACACCGGATGAGGATGTCTTATACAGGATGACTATAGATAATAGAGAAAGTGAGATTGTTGGAACATATGCTGTATTTAATCCAGATGATTTACCTCAAGAGTTGAGAAATACAGTAAAAGCAGCAGTTTGGGATTTTACTGGAGAGGATGTGGGATTGATGAATAATGTAGATCCAGTAAAGATTACAGTGAAAGAGGGAATCACTTACCCTAATATCCCACAGTACAGATTGACACCAGAGATAATTGAGGGAATAACCCCTATAATTGACAAGATGATTCAACAGGGTGTTTTGAGGGAGTTACTGAGTAGCCCATGTAATTCACCGATAATGGGGCTGAAGAAACCTAATGGAAAGTTCAGGATTGTGCAAGATTTGAGAAAGATTAACAAAATTGTGGTATCATGCTGTCCCATTGTGCCAAATCCATCAGTGATTTTGTATCAGATTCCGCATGATGCTGAATGGTATACAGTAATTGATTTGTGCCATGCTTTCTTTTCAATTCCATTGCATCATGACAGCCAGCCGATTTTTGCATTTCGGTTTGGACAGCGTATTTTGGCATGGTGCCGTATTCCACAGGGGTATACAGAGAGTCCTTCAATATTCAATCAGTTGCTGAAGAAGTCATTGGAAAGTCTGATCATGCCTGAAAGCTCAGTACTAGTACAATATATCGATGACCTACTTGTGGCATCGAAGATGCGTGAAGCTTGTGAAGTAGATACTATAGCTTTACTGAATCATCTGGCAGATGGAGGGTTAAAGGTATCTCCAGCCAAGTTGCAATTTTGCAAGAAAGAAGTACATTATCTTGGACACAATATTGAAAAAGGTCTGAGAAAAGTGACCAATGACAGGATCAAAATTATCAGAGAAATGAGAGCCCCAATGACCCAGAGAGAAGTGAGAATGTTTCTGGGAATGGTGGGTTATTGTCGTCAGTGGATAAGTAATTTCTCCCTGATAGCAAAGCCACTGATTAAATTGACCAAAAGTGAAGTAAAAGACCCATTGGAACTGAATGCAGAACAAATGGCAGCATTTGAAGAATTAAAGAGCAGATTGTGTGAAGCTCCTGCTCTGGGAATGCCAGATTATGAGAAGGAGTTTGAACTGTACTGTAGTGAGAGGAATGGTTGTGCACTTTCAGTGTTAATCCAGAAACATGGACGTCTGAGAAGGCCGATTGCGTACTTCTCATCAACACTTGATCCAGTAGCTGTGGGTTTGCCAGGTTGCCTGAAAGCAGTAGCTGCTACATGCAGAAGCTTGGAACAGAGTGAGGGTATAATAATGGGATATCCTGTACGGGTATTTGTACCTCATGATGTGGCGATTCTTTTGACAAGAAGCAGAACTCAATATATGTCACATAGTCGGCTGACTAAATATGAAAAAATCATTCTGGGAGCATCGAATGTGACTCTTGAGAGATGTGTGAATGTGAATCCAGCGACACTGTTGCCAGATGCTGAAAATGTGAGTGTGAGAGATGATGTTGATCATGATTGCTTGGATGTGCTTGATTACTGTACAAAACCGAGACCAGACATAAGAGATCTGCCACTACCAGAGAGTGATCATGTGCTGTTTGTGGATGGATCGTGTCTGAGGACGGAGGAAGGTGTGCTGAGTGCAGCATATGCGGTGTGTAAAGTTTCAGAAGTTATGGAAGCTTCATCTTTGAAAGGAGTTAGATCTGCTCAGGTAGCTGAATTGGTGGCATTGACAAAAGCTTGCAAGATCGGGAAGAATTTGAGAGTGACTGTAATGACTGATAGTCAGTACGGATTTGGAGTGGTTCATGACTTTGGCCAGCTTTGGCTACAGAGAGGTTTCTTGACTTCAAGTGGAACTCCTATAAAGAATGCTGAAGTGATTGGGAAGTTGCTTGAGGCGATACAGCTGCCCAAAGAACTAGCAGTTGTAAAATGTGCTGCTCATGGACAGGGTGATGATTTTGTTACTCTTGGTAATCGCTTTGCAAATGACATAGCACAGTATTGTGCAAAGAACAATCATTCGATTAACAAGGGAAGAGAGAAGGAAATGTCTTTTTGTTCTGTGATGTTTACTAATGTCCTGGAAACATGGGATGAGGTGAAACAGTTGTAGGATGAAGCAGGAGATGAGGAAATGAGAGATTGGATCAAAGCAGGTTGTGCTCCAAGAGAAAAAGATCATGTTTGGATCTATAGAGATGGAAGACCAGTTATGCCAAATTCCATGTTGTCAACAATGGCAAGAATGTATCATGGCCAGGGACACCTGGGGAGGGATGCTATGATTAGGTCCTTCAAACAAACCTGGTACAATGCGAATTTCAGGCTGATTGCAGAGAGCATCTGTCAAAGATGTTTGATTTGCCAGCAATTCAATACTGGAAAGAAAACAGTGGTGAGCCTAGGAACAATAGGCAGAGAAGGAGGTCCTTTTACCAGAATGCAAATAGATTTCATTGAAATGCCACAGGTCAATAGATTGAGGTATGTTCTAGTGGTGGTCTGTTTGTTCTCAAGGTGGGTTGAAGCCTATCCGACTAGGAGAAATGATGGAATAACAGTGGCCAAGTTGCTGTTAAGAGAGGTGATTCCTAGGTACGGGTTCCCAGTGACAATTGAGTCAGACAGAGGGGGACACTTCTACAATGAGCTCATGGGTTTAATTTGTGAAGCATTGAGCATACAGCAGAAGCTACATTGTGCATACAGGCCAGAGGCTTCTGGTGTTGTTGAACAGATGAACGGCACAATCAAAAACAGGATTGGTAAGATGTGTTTAGCCACTGGAATGAAATGGCCTGATGTCTTGCCTCTAGTGCTAATGACTATTAGATCTACTCCAGACAGAACTACAGGGTTGAGTCCACATGAAATATTGATGGGACGTGCAATGAGACATGCATTCCTGCCTGTCAACAAGTTGATGACAATAACTGATGACATGATTTTGGATTACTGTAAAGGCCTGACTGACGCAGTTCATTCTGTGTTTCACCAGGTTGGAGGAGACGCCACCACACTTGAAAAGAAGCAAGCCCATGATCTGAGTCCAGGGGACTAGGTGAGAATAAAAGTGCACAGAAGAAGGAATTGCTTGGTTCCAAGGTGGGGAAGGCCAAGACAAGTCATTTTGACTACGACGACTGCTGTGAAGTGTGCTGGAGTGAAGAACTGGGTTCATGCAAGTCATACTCTGAGAGTTCCAAATCCAAAAGAGGGGACTGGGAAAGAGTATTTTGAAGAGTCAGATTCTAGTGATGATGCAGACACTGAAACAGTGAGAAGAAAAAAGAATCCTGAAAGGGGGGAAGGAGAGTCAGAAAGAGAGTCAGGTGATTCTTTTTTCTTACCAGATGAAGTTACAAGAGTTACAAGAGGAACATTGAGAACCTCAGAGGAGAGTTCGGTTTCTGTAAGAGTGCCTGAAGTTTCAACAAGCAGTGGAGAAAATAAAGGGGGAAAGAGGAAAGAAAAGAGCAATTCCACAGAGACTACACCTGAGTCAGATGAAGAGATTGAGGATCCACTTGAGATTACTTCTGAAGAAGTAGGGTCAGAAGAAGATAGAGAGGGGCAGATTGCGGAAGACCCCCAAGGAGGTGTAGGGAACATTCCTGATAAGCTAGGTGAAGGGACAAGTAGATAGCAAGAAGATTGCGTGTCGGAGACCCGAGGAGGGACAGTAGTAGGGAAATCTCAATCGGTGGAAAAGAAGACTGTGGAAAAAGAGAGAATTGTTGATGAACAAGAGGCAAATGAGACAGAATCGGATGAGAGTGAGAATGAGAAACCAGAGGGTCGAGTTCTGAGAAAGAGAACTTGGATTGGAGAAAGAAACAATAGAGAAGTGAAACAGAAAAGAAGTGTAAAAGGAGATCTTTGGCCTAACAAGATAAAGAGGCTGAGGTATCGACTGACACGAGCGAATTCATCGAAAGCTGAACAGGTGAACGAGGTGTCGAGTCAGAATCAGGCAAAAGGTGAAAAACAAAAGGAATCAAAAGAACCAGAGGAGATCAAGAGAATCAGAATGCCCAACCAGAAGTATAGGTCACCGGAATGGACGTACGTGGCATTGCCTGAAGAAGTAGAAGAGGCAGAGAGTCAAGGAAATGCAGAGGGGACCTTACGGAGAGTGGTTGAGGAGGAGAAAGCTGTTGGAATCCTGAAAGTTATCTTGACTGACATTGGAGAAGAGTCAGATGCTAAGGATATTGAAGATCTGATACAATTTGATGTTGCTGAAGAAGAAGTGAAAAGTGATGAAAATCCAAATTGAGTGAATTAAAGGAGTCACTTGGAGAAGACTGAAGAAGAAGAAATCTAAAAATGAACAGATTGAAATAATCTAGTGTTCTAGAAATTCAGTAATGGAGTGGTAGAGGCTAAGTCAAAAGACACAGTCAAAGTAGTAAAATGGCTAACACAGAAAATAATCAAAGTAGATGTACCTTTCTGAAAAGATGGTGCAGAATGTGCTGCTGCTGTACGGGACTATTAATGCTATTATGGGGTGTACTTGCTTTATTAGTTACTTTTAGATTTACAATAGACACTTTAGGAATACATACTGAGAATATGACTAACATAGAGAAGAATTCACAGAAAATAGTTCCAACTAGAATTAGTAATATTTACATACATAAGGATAGATCAATTAATGATTTTTCAAGCAATGTTTTTTCAAAATTGTTGTATGAATACGTAAAGACAATGGAAGTAAGGGATTGCTACGTCTGTATGCAATTACCAGCATCCGTTTCAGAGGGAGTCACTTATCATCATCTTCCAGCTACGTATGGGATTTCGTGTAGTGTGCTAAGTAGTATCTTTTATTTGTTAGGGAAAATAGATTATGAGATGTCTAATAAAGATAACATTTTTGGGCAATTGCCTATGAATAAGAAATTGAATCCTGCTAAAGAAGCTAATATTTTTGGTGAGATTTTTATTGAAGCAGAAGAATTAACATTAGATTACATTTTTAGAAACAATTTAACTTGTAGTTTGAAGGAGGAAGAAAAAGCTTTCCTAGACATGGTAGAGGAAAGGAGAGTGAGCATGCATGAAAAGGCAGGAGGATATAAAATGAGTGAGACAATATGGGACATTGAGATGGGAAAAGAGTTGAAAAATGGGGCCAGTCCAACTTTGGCTTTAGATGCACCACAGAAGGGTAAACTATGCATTACTAGAAGGAAATCCCAATATGATAGTTATTTTGTTGGGACTAGTGAGTGTCATGATACATACTTTATTGCCACAGGATGGCGATTCAAGGGAGGAGAAGATCCAGTTTTTATGGGAGTGTATTATATTTGTGGGAATAAGGCCTATTACAGGTTGCCTGACCATTGCTATGGCACATGTTATGTTGGCCTGGTCTTTCCAAAGATTTTTCATATGGATAGAATAGAAGATGCAGAACAAATTAATCTATTAACACGCTTTAAGAGAGAAACTTGGTCAGATATTGTAGGAGATATTTTTGGAGCTTTGATTCCAGCAGTGGGAATTTCATTAAATGCATATGGAATTCGGAAGCTGTCAACAGTGGTGGATCGTTTATCGTCAAGCACCGCTGGAGGGTTTCTATTGGTAAATACGGAGATGGTTGCCTTACGCGCCATGTCTCTGCAAAATCGACTTGCCCTTGATATTCTATTGGCCAAAGAGGGTGGAGTCTGTGGAATGCTGAAAGTTCAACATTGTTGCACTTACATTCCTGATGAAAGCAAAGATCTAAAGGTCTATATCAAAAATATTACTGATTTGCATGAAGAATTAGTACCACTGGAAGCTGAAAGTATCTGGACAAAAATGGCTAATAAGATGATTGCTGTTAAGAACTTTATTGCTAAGATAGGTAGTACTATTTTTGGTAAGATATTGTTTCCATTGACATGTGTGATTGTTGCTTTATTGATTCTTAGATTAGGATGCTTATGTTGTAGAAATAGGAGGAGTAAAAAGAAAATGGTAAAAGAAAATATTGAAAAGAGACAAAAGAGGTCAAAAAGAGACCCACAAGAAATATAATTAGAAGAATTTAGAGAGAGCATGTACTTAGAAACTAAAAAAGATGATGAAAGAGAAACTGGTGTGTAATGTGAAGCAAAAAGGCATTTGAACTTCTCCTAAGAAAAGGGGACAACATTTTTGGGGTGGATTTTTGTGGTGATGATATATCACCAAAGGGGGGATTGCTGGAGCAGGGTTTTCTATTTAAACTCAAACTTCAGTTTATATTTCTATATGTTATAATTAAAATTACTAAAGAATAATTACTAGATATTAATTTTGTCGAGTGTTCGGACTAATCAACCTTACTAATGAAAAATTACACGTGGGAATGCAATTGCATGGCTTAATTAATACGTGAACTAAGTTGGTGAGCAAATTAATTAAATACGTGTGGCTAAAGTGCTATTTGTTATGTGTTTGCGCTTTAAAATAACATGCTTTAACGCTTCTTTATGTCGCAAATGGCTAGATAAATACATACACATAAGGGTGTTAGTGGGAATTAACACTGTATAATCAATACGATGTAGTAACGTTGTTTTGTGTTTCTTTTAATTAAGATTGTCCATTTTGGCCTATTGGAAAATGGCCGACATTTACAGCCTGCATTTGGGTAGATGAAATATGAAGAGAGGCCTCGCGGAATATGGTTGAACATGACCTCGGCCTCTGTCTGAGCTAAAAGTTTCCGAAAGGACAGCACAGCAGCTCTGGGCTCATCGCCAGATATCCTTGGAAGAGAACAATTGTCACAATGAACATTTTGATAAACTTGCGGTGGCTTCACTATAATTCCGGAGAAGAGCATCCATGAATGTTGCAGATTTAGTTTGTGCTTCCTTCTTCCGTGTTTTTATTTTTGAGATATTCGAGAGCGGAGGTTTTTCTAAATGTTGCGAGCCAACATCCTTTCCTGCTCGCTCTGCTCAACGGACGCTTGGAGCTTGTTTGTAACTTTTAATGTGTAAGTTTTAGTTTAAATATTGTTAGACTAGAGAGGGTCTTAGGCCACTTCTTCTTGAACCTATGCTCGAGAGGATCGATGCTGATTGAGAGGACGGCGACTTGGGAGACTTTACTGAGAGACCTGTCCTGACCTAAAATACGACATTTAGCTAGAATAGGTAACTATGAGAATAATGATTTTGCTATTGGATGACTTTACATTTGAACTAATTTAGATAAAATAACCTTTTGTTTGAATTACAGTGTCGGGTGGTTATTTCTTTGTCAATTTATTGAGATCTCAAATGTGTTTAAACTGTTTAAATCATGACTCGAGACAAATCAATTAGGTTGCATTGACCTCAGATTAGATGCAGATTGATTTAGGAGTTCTCTCGTATATTCAGTGTGGATAGGGTAATAGAATTAATGTTGGTGTGATGGGCCCCAGCATATGATGAGTGTATGTGCGTATAACTGTGAAATTACTCTGTCCGTGGAAGTAGGGAGAATTTATAAGCTCTGATCTGCAGCACTGGAAGGTGTTTTGTCGCATAAGATCCGGGGATCGTGAAGAGCTTTCAGACATGGTTGTGTGGCCAATTGAATATTGCAAACACGTGGCGGTGTGGTCTTTTGAATACTTCCATGTGAGCAGCCGTCTTTGGTGTTGGGATGGTTCCTCCGTTCCTTTGCGTCCTTGGCCTGCTTGCTGTCCGGGTTCCCTATGTTGTATATTCTTTTCTTGTTTCGACCAGCCAAGCAGGTCAGCCAATGTGCGTGAGGTGACAGGAGATAGTTCAGTGAGTTGAACTCAACGTTTGCATTGTTTTGAGGGTATTAAAATGACTGTAATTAATCTGAGTGATCATATATAATAATTATTGTTCTAAAATGGTCTGCGTGGAAAGAAGCCATGTGCGGGGGGCCTTTTACAGAGTGAGAAGGATAGGTAGTCCTCAAACCCGCCAACTTGTACAAAAATCTCACCATGTGAGACGGGGCGGGGCCTTGGAGGGGGCAGGGCCTTGTGCCGAGAAGTACCTCTGAGGCACTTTTTCCCCCACTCTGCCACCATAGCTTGAAGAGGCTGGTGCCTATGGCCCGGGATGTTCTCACACCCCTTAGTGGATGCCTCAAAAAAAGAGATGGAAGCCCACTGCACTGTTTACAGTGGTCTTCAGCTCTTCTTCAATGCCAGGGTGGGATATCGACTTCTCGTCGGGTAACCGTGTGATAAGAGCTGATATCAAGGGCAGGGTCGGCTCTAGGGCGGTGCCACGGGTGCCACCATACTGGGTGCTGACATCGGGTGGGGGCGCCTAACAGTATGGTTTTAAAGGCATCTGCTGCTGCGTTCTTTGCCTCCAGCAGTTTTCAGCCAACAATAAAAATGTCAGAATAACTGGTGATTAACTGTTATGAAAGAGCTGCATGAAAACTGCATGGTATAGGCTGAAGCTTTATGCTTTTTTCCCACGCCTTTCATTATCCTAATGTTGCAAAATGTGTTTATTTGGGTAGAAATTAATTCTTATTATTAAAGTGAACCCCCAACCAAGGTGTTCATTTTCAATTCTGAGTTTGTGCTTCTCCAGACCAAGCACTCAAACTATACTGTCGACTCCAACACCTTGTAGTCCTCTGTCCTATGTAACGTTTCCTAAAACTGATTTACACATGCATGATTGATTGTCCCTGGGTAATGTGTGTGATGTAAAGTGCTCTGATAATCTACACTGGTATGTGTGGCGCTATAAAACTAATAAATGCATCTGAGAGAGAGTAGTTTTGGAGACTTGAGGAGCACTGTTAAAGGGTGGTGTTGAGGGATTCCGTGGCAGAGGTGGTCATGGGGGGGTGGTGTCATCAAACATTGTCGCACCTGGCGCCACCAGCGCTAAAGCCGGCCCTGAACGTCAGTGGCATTGAAAATGAAGTAAAGCATAGGCATGATTATCCCAAAGCAACAACGGCAGACCTCCTATGCCACTCCTCGTGCCAGTTCCTATATGTAAGATCGCTGTGTGAACTGCCCCTATGCCAGCCGTTGAGTGACGTCACTGTGCTCCAGATCAGAGATAAATGTAACAAATGGGGGTGCGCAGCTCAAGGAGTCCAATGGACCAGTGTAGTTAGAGAAATAACTTCTTTATTCCAAAAATTCTTTTAAAATTCATTGAGTATAGACAATCCAGCCAACGCGTTTCATTCCCATATAGGGAACTTCCTCAGGGCAAACAATGTGTCACGTGTAAAGTACACTTCGAAAAGGATGTCAGCAAAAAGTTGTTAAAAATAGTTGTATTTGAAGCTGGTGATTTTTCACATAGAACAAAATACTCCTATGTAAGCAATGGATATCTGGAAAAAGGGGGTCCAAATATGGTGTGGTGGCCCCACAGGAAAAGGTTAACGACCAGGTATTAGCTCTATATGACAGCAAAGAACTTCCACAGGGTATCTGGAAGAGGGGTCCAGAGTCCAGACGTGATAAAGAGACCCCAACGGGAAGAAGCCAATGAGCCGGTATCGGCTGTAATAATCGCCCAAGACACTCCAAAGATGAATTGTGACTGAGTTCGTGTGACGGAAATCATACACCTTCACAGGCAAAAGGTCAATTGCAAAGGTAATTCGCAGTGCCTCTATAATTTCTTTGTATCTCCAAAAATTGTTGCAAAAGAATATCCTTCAAATGGTACAGTGTGTTGCACCGTGGCCCATATATGTAATAAGTAAAAAAGAGCGATTCCTCAACCCCGCAAACAAATCTGTCCTTCTCCTTTGTATTCTAAAGCATAGGCATGACCTGTAAGAATTATCAAAGCAAAAGAAAAAAAATTAATACAAAGAAATTATCAATAGCTTAGTGTGCGAAAAAAGGTTACTGGTCTACACATAGGAGAGATTCCATGAAAGCCCCGGTGTACAAAAGAGACCTTAATCATAAAGAAAGAAGTACATCAAATATATGGTGCTTTGCTTATCAGTAATATTGCAATACAAGAGCAAAAGAGCAAACAGTGCCACAGTTGACATAGACTACTTGAGTTTCATGGTGACAAAGAGAGCAAGAAATAAATAAGTAGGGTTCAACAAAATATACATTTGTCTTTTGAGTGGTTGAAGCGCGCCAAAATCCACGCAAAATCCGTCACCAGAGGGTTGAGAGGATACAAAATGGCCTATGGTATTCCAGATAAGGGGGTGGAATCTCTGGTAGTAGCTTGAAGTAAGAGACAATGCTTCTCTATATAAAGGATGCACAGTATAGTAAACCTGCCACCAAGATGTTTTCAGCGTTGAAAGAGTTAAGTCGCAATAGGGCAGAGTTAAGGGCTTCCACAGGCAAAGAGTATCTCCCTAGGTCACGCGTATTTTCAAAATGGCGGGCACCATGGAGCGTCAGGGAAAAAGAAGAATTCTAACCGGAAAGCGGCTTCCTCCTCCGCCGAAAAGCACTCCAGCGGTTACCACCTGGGTTCGAATGAGCGCGCTGTCATTTTCGCTGTTCTTCTCACTGGCGAAACATCGCTGCTCCCTCGTTCACGCTGCCGGCACTGGGAGCACAATAGAGATGCCGCCATCCTCTTTGGGCACTGGCCACGCACGCCTCAACCATTTATCTTTAAAGGGAACAATGGAAAGGAACAATAACATACATATTTACATTTTTGGCGAAGAAAATACATTGATAAAGACAATGCACAAATGTAAATCACACAAGGAAAATAAATCGATACATTCTACACAATAGACATAATAAACATTACATGCTTTTTACCAAGAAGACATACGGTACATTACATATGCCCTAATGGACTGTGTCTCTGTATTGGATCTAGATTCTAATGTCGGGACCTCTCAGCTTTATGTCCTCAACCCTGTGCTGGTGCGGGGTCCTAAAGAGGTCTGAATTTAGATATAATAGTTCTCGGCTAAGCCATATAAATTGAGCTTAGGCATTAAGTACTTTTTTGCAATCTTTAAACAAAGCAACTCTTGGCCTCAATAAAATGTGTGCCGACGCGTTTCGACCTTTGTTGTTGGACCGAAAATGCTTTTGATAGAAGGTCTTCCTCAGGGCTGGGGAAACCTTTGTAGGACACTGTAATTACAAAATAAAGGACATAGGTGTGTTATTTTAATTGGTCTGCTGCAAGAGTGCTATTTTAAATACTGTTATTGTTCCTGTTGAGTTACACCTACAAGATATGCACCTTGATTGTTCTGAAATCGTATGTTTGGAACCCAACTTGGATGGAGATCTATCTGTGAAGGAGATTGTAGATCAGGTGCCTTCACATTTTTCTGGTCTTTTGTTTGTTATTTCTTAATTTCTTTCTTTTTTTCTAAGAGTTACATGTGGGGATTAAAACTTCAGCCATAATTCAGCAGTAAAGCTCAACAAAGCTTCTCTAAGCGTGAATGATCGTGTCTTCCATGCGGGTTGATTCTGTGCGGTGTTGAGTGTGCTTTACCGCTGTGTGCTTTGTGACAATGGTGCAGTTCAAGTGCAAACAGTTTTATATTCATATGGCATCCACTCAGTGGAAAGGAGCATTCTTAGATGAATGTGTCGCGCTTTTACTTAGGTCGGCTTATGGGCTGCCGATATGGTGCTGTGCTCGTAAGTGATTCACTTGATTCACGTGGCATGCATGCTTAAGTGCCCTTGTGGCTGGTTACTCAAACAAGTCCTATGTACTTCCTTGTGCAAGCTGAAAGGGGTAGTGAAGGGATGAGTCTCAGTTACCTTTCATTTATCTGCTTCGTTGGTTTCTCATGGAGTCTCCTGTGTAGGCGCTTATCCAGCGGATCCGACGCTCGGTGTGGCGGCTTTCTTGAAGTTGGATGTCTCCGCTGTAATTATTTCCCCGTTTGTGCCGTATGCGGTGACGTAAACCGTACGTCGGCGCGTATCGCCTGACTCTTGCCTGACTTCCTTGTGTGCAGGCATTACGTGGTAGTCATGGAGACTAGGGACTCATTATGTGTGTAAACTATCCATGTGAGGTTTATATTTCTGGAATGTGGTCCTATCTGTACCCACTTCTTTTGGGAGGACCTAGATGCCGCAAGTTTTAGTTGTACCATGGATGGGATGCCTCTTTTTGTACAGAAGCCTTTTGACTTTATGTAAATCATAGCCTATGCATGCATATCGCTATTGAGCGGTTGATGGTATTGTTAATCCTGCTTGTACTACCTGTGAAAGTAATCAATGATATCCGTGCCCACTTCGTTTGGGAGGACCTTAATGCCGAGACTGTTGGGTGTATCTTATATAGGATGCCTCTTTTTTGTATGGAAGCGATTTGACTTTGTGCAGGTTGTTATGTTAATTAAACTTTAAGTGCAATGGGTGAAAGACATTTTTTCAGCCCCTTTCTGAAGGAGAGGAGATCTATTGAGTTCCTCAGGTGGAATAGAAGATCGTTCCAGGCCTTAGAGGCGCGGGTGATAAAACTCCAACCTCCCCAATTAACTTTTATGACTGGAAGAACTAGGACTTGTTCTGCTCCTGTGGACCACTGTCCTAAGACTACTTTCAGGAAGAAAATCTTTTATTTTTCTTATAATTCTGAGTGCCAAGAAACAAGCTGAGACGACCGTGCTTGTGCGATCACCAAAATTAAGCGTATTGTCAACTATCACCCCCAAATTCTTTGCTTGCCTGATAGGTGCAGGGCAGATACTCAGATCTTCAGGCCACCAGTCAGGAGTCCATATGTGTGGGTTGTTCCTGAACATGAGGACCTCTTTTTTGCTTGAGTTTAATTTCAGGCAGTTAGAGGACATCCACCCTGAGATGGCTTTCATGCAATCGTGAAATCGTGCCCCTGTTTCCTTCTCTGCCCCGTCCCTAAGCGACAACACTATTTGAGTGTCATCCGCATAAGAGGTGAGTTGGAAGCCAAAGGATCTTATCAAGCCTGCCAGAGTTGCCACATACACATTAAAGAGCATCGGGCTGAGAGACGAGCCCTGTGGCACCCCGCATTGGATGGAGAATGGCTTTGACCTGTTATTATCCAAATCCACAGTTTGGGTTCTATCAGAAACAATTGACTGCAGGAGGTTCCAAGCCGCACCTTGTACCCCTGCTTCCGACAACTGGTCCATCAAAGCTTCATGATGGACCGTGTCAAAGGCCGCTGACAGATCTAACATGATCAGTATTGCATTGCCTCCACAATCCAAGGCCTCCCTTACTTCCTTTGTGGATTTGATTAGAGCCAGCTCAGTGCGATGTTCCGCCCTAAACCCGTTTTGAGACTGGTCAAGTATAATGTTGGTTCGGAGGAATGCACTGAGCTGGATGTTCATGGCTTTTTCAATTTCTAGGAAATTTTTCCTGATATGAATATGGAATTAAACAAGGGTGTAGGGCTGACCCTATGACTTCTGGAATTTGTTTCAGCACAAACGCCAGACATGGATCCGTGGGAGATCCTGATCGAATCGAACTCAAAAATTGAATCGGGTCTGGTGTCTCTAGCAATACAAATTTGTCTAAGACCGGTGTGGAGTTGAGTCTATTGGATTCAGCAGTAGGCGACAACACCTTTTCCCCTTTATGAGCTAATGTGAATGAGGAAAAAATTGATTTCACCTTTTGTTGGAAAAAGTCGGCCAGTTTATCACAAAGTTCTGGGCTACTTAAGCTCTTAGGGACATTTGGAGTGGCGAGTTTAGTGATGGTTTTAAAAGGTCTTTGGGATTGGATTTAGCTTGGTAGATTTGTTCTGCAAAAAACTTTTTTGGTTTCCAAAAATATTTCCTTATAAATTATAATGCTATGTTTATAAATGTCTTTATCCGTGCTTTTATAACCTCTCCTCCAGGCCCGTTCTAGTCGCTTGCATGCCAGTTTTTGTTTTTTTAATTCATCAGAGTACCAGGGGCCTGAGGGTTGGGCCCGTTTAGGGATCCACTTTTTTACCGGGGCTAATTTATTGCATGCTGCGTCTATCCACATCGTTTAAGCAGAGGTAGCCTCGTCCATCCTAGAGGGAGAGGGCACATGGTTCTCTTCAGTGCCTCTCCTAGTTCTACACAATCTGCATCTTTCCAGGCTCTCTATACAATCTCCCTTGTGGGCTCTGATCTAAGTCGATGGCCCTTTGACTCTTTCAATTCAAATTGAATGACACTGTTAGAGGTCCACAACAATGGGAGTACCGCGGTGCAGGCCAGATTAGGATTATTGGAGTAAATCCCGTCCAGCGTATGCCCTTTCACTTGTGTTGTAGCCAATGCGTGCATGTCTCTATTGAGCGGTTGATGGTACTGTTAATCCCGCTTGTTCGACCTGTGGGAGTAATCAATGGTATGAATGGAGGTGCCTTCATATGCAATGCATAATATCACTCATCTCATTTAATCCATTTTCTGTGGTTCCCAGTCGCAGTATAATTTTTGCTTCAAGCCTGGAGAGAATGGTATCAGAACTTCTGCCAGGGACGTGTTTGAGGACTGTCCATTTTAGATCCTGTGGACCATATCCTTTTTCTACGCAATGATGGACCATTGTTGCGTTTGGAACTTTGCACTTTTTTCTTGATCTGTGCTAGGTGATCCTCTTTTTTATGGTTGTGTGGTTTTCCCAACATATGCCAATTTCCACGGACACACAACACAGTATTTTACATTCATTGTGTTGCAGTTTGTAAATTTCTCGTGCATGATGCTTTTGCTTCCGTAGTAAAATTTTGCACCTTTGATGGTACTTGCGCACAAAGTGCTGTTTCCACACTGTCGATGGCCTTGAATGGGGGGTGAGGCTAACACAGTTTTTATAGATGCTTGAGGCCTTTTCACTTTGGTGTTTGCACGTACCAGTTTATCTTTGATGTTTTTATTCCTTTTGAAGGCGAAATATTGGTATTTCTTGGAATTCCTCTAGGCCTTTCACATTCTGCCAGTTTCTTTGAACAATTTTTTGTGATTTTGTTGGTGATTCCCGAAAAGGTGGTGACGCATACCAGTGGCATGTCTTATTTCGCATCATTTGGTGTCAGCAAGGTTTCCCTTGGAGTGTACCTAGCCCGCTACATTGATCGCTACATTGATCGCTTCACCAATTTACTTGGGTAGTCTCTTTCGCCCAGGAGAGTCTTAGCGTTATTAAAGTAGTCTTCCTTTTTGGTGCAATTTCGCCAGATTCTCAAAAACTGGCTATACGGTACATTTTCTCGTAAGTTTCTTTGATGGAGGCTCGAGAAATGCAGAAACGTGTTTCTGTCAGTTTGTTTCGTGTATAGAGTTGTGTATATGGTTCCGTCTTCAGGTTTCACAAGGAGGTCTAAAAAGTTAATCTCGTCCTTACTTGAATTAAGTGAGAACTGAATGTCCGGATTCCTCTGGTTTATCTAGTCTTTGAATTCTTGTAGCATTTCTGATGTACCCCTTCATAGCATAAACACGTCATCGTCATACCGACGCCAGATCTTTATGTGTCCATCATATAGGTTGTTGTTATATACCCTGCTTTCCTCGTACTAGGGCATACAAATCTGCACCATTTCTGGTGCAAAGGGACATTCCATTGCGGTTCCTTTTGTTTGTAGGAATTGCTCCTCATTGATTTGGACAAAATTATAGTTTAGACTCACTTCCGGCAGCTGCACAAGGAATTCCGTTGGTACATTGTGTGTTCGGGTCCGTTTCTCAAGGAAGTAGTGGAGAGCTTCCAATCCAGCTTCCTGTGGGATTTTGATGTACAAGCTAACTATATCTGGTGTAACCAACAATTCCTCTTCTGAGTCGAAGGGATGGCCTTCCAGGATCGTGATTGCTTGCATTGTATCCCGTAAAAAGCTCGTCGTTGCTTCGACCAGTGGTTTGAGAAAAGTGTCTATATATTTGGCTTGTCTCTCTAGAATGGAATTAACCCACGAGATTATTGGTCTCCCGGGTGGATTAGTTGTGTCCTTATGGATCTTTGGAAGGATATAAATTAGTGGCATCCTTGGATTTTCGTTGAGCAGGTATTTTCCTTCTTTTTGGATACCCAGCCTGTTCTTCAGCTTTCTGTATCAGTTTGGTCAGTTTATTTTGTACTATTTTGCTCCAGTCATCATCCGTTTGTAATGTTTAGTATGTCTATTGTGTAGAATGTACCAATTTATTTTCCTTGTGTGACTTACATTTGTGTATTGTCTTTGATCAATGTATTCTCCTTGTCCAAAATGTAAATGTGTATGCTATTGTTGCTTTCCATTGTTCCCTTTAAAGATAAATGGTTGATAGAGCCAACTCTTCTGGTATATTAGTAATGATTTGGTATACCTTCTTGAGTTGTACACATTAATCTCGAAAAGGGAAAACACGAGCAACTTTCCATAAAGATCACATAAGGAAGCAGGGTTCATTAATTGAACATACGCAGAGATATATGTTTTGAGATCTCCACTGGGGCAACTCTGTCCACCAGGATAGAAAGCCATAGTGGCCACTGACAGTTGTCAGTGAAAAGCCCCAGACCTTCTGCCTCTCAGGGCTCTCCAACCTCTGTGGTATCAGAGAGTCGGGGGCAGTAACCCCTGTTAGCTGGCACTCATTGTCCACTCTCCCTCCTGCCAGGTCAGGTATGGTTTTCTGACACTGGCCTACCAGCCCAGGGTCTGTACCCGGTGGCAGGACAGGACACTGGGGTGGGCTCACCCACACCCGGTCCGCTTCCTTGGGGCTCTGCACCCTCCCACTTGAAGCGGTATCCCCAAGCTCCTGAATTGTCAGGGTACCTGTGGCAGGTGTCCTACACAATTCGCCCAGCAGTTCAGGGGTGCTATTCTGCAACTGGTACACCAGCCCAAGGTCAGTACCCTGAGGCTAGACAAGGGACTGAGGTGAGGCTGCCATCTCCCTGCCCCTCCACCCCTGATTGGGGAGCTTCACCCTCCCACCTGGAGCAGTGCCCACAGAAAACAAACCAGTAGGGGCACTGTTAGCAGTCGCCCCTTCCTCCAGGTCAGGGAGGACACCCTGAACCTGGCCCTCTAACCCAGGGTCTGCACCCTTAGGCTGGACCTGTGCATGGGACTCTGCCAGGACTTCTGGCAGAGTACACTAACCCCCCCCCCTCCAAGGGAAACACACTCCTCAGATGTTGTGCAAGAGTCTGATTGGTTCAGATTTCCAGCCTTCTGTCCTCCTGAAAGAGCATGAAGACCACAGGCCCGGAGTGGCCTCACCAGGGTCAGTCCATGGGTGCTCTGACATTAGACCTGGCAACCCCTGGCCCACTGGTCCTTCCACTAAATACTGTGTCCCCCTCACCCCTCTCTCTGGACTCATGCATCCTCCCAATTGGAGAGGTGCTGCCAGACACCAGAACTGGTGGGGCGCTGGTTACAGCAGTCCGCCCAGGTCACCTGACACCTTGGAGTCCCCCACAGGGGATAGCCTCCCGTTACAGTCCAGGCCCCCCTCCTCGTGTTCCCTCATGGAACCAACCAGGCCTTGAGACTGGGTTTCGGGCACCTCGGGACACAGCCCACTCCTACTACTCTGAGACCTATCTGGGCTACCACAACCCTCCCCTACCTCACTTGGTAGGGAAACCCTGAGCCACCTCCTTCAGGATCACCCCCCAGATATTTTTCAGACCCTCTGGATTCCACCAAAAGGTTTGACTCCGGTGCGAGTTCCCTGGGGTCAGAGAGCTCTCACTCCACCAGGTGTTGGCATAGCTCTGGAAAACTGTGACTTAAAATATCCTCTTCAACAATTGAATCACACAGCCCACACAGGTATTAGCCAAGCTACTCTTTGCCTCACCATCCAATGCCTCGCACAAGTACCCCACATCTCTCTCCTGAGACTGGCAAGACAGTGTCTGACTGTCACTGTCACTCAATCCAAACTCTTCTGGACGGTCTCCACACTCACATACCAGGATTTCCACCATGGGGTAACCCCTCTCGCTGCACCTCTCATCTAGAGTCAGTAGAGTCCCCATCCCACCACTAGGAATATGACCCCACTTTGCCAGTTCTCCAATCTACCTCATGGACACTGCGCACCACTGGAGCCACCTCATAAACCTGAACCGCCAGGTGTATGTTAAGCCCCTCCTTCAAGTCAGATGCCACATCTCTGGGGGTGTACTTCTCCCTCAGCACTAGATAACACCTTTTTGCTGCAACCATCTGAGCTGTACTCCACCTCCAGCCCAACCAATCTCACCTCCTGAGCTACACACATTTTCTTTTCAGCTCAGTCTCGCTCTATATTCTCGCACTCTTGGTCTAGTTGCCTCAGCCTCTGGTCACAAGCGCAAATCTGATTCCTCTGCTGACAAGCCAATCTTTCCCATAATGTTTCCTCATCAGGCCCACGGCCCTCTTGGTATTCTGGCTGTGGATTCCCCCCTCTCAGAGTCCTCCTGAGAGTCATCTGATAGTGTTGCTTCCCAGCGTAGTACCTCATAGCTGTGCAGGGCTGTCTCAAAATCCTGCCTTCTGGATCTCCTCTTCACAGGTAGCCCCCTCTCCTTGCAAAAGACTTTTAGTTCCCTCATCTTGTAGATGTGCAGGTGGCAAAAGTTGATTTACATTTTGACAAGGCCCCACAGGTGCAACAACTAACCAGAGTTCCAACAGCCAACTTCCGAAGGGAAACAAGGAAAAATAGTATGTGATTGTGTAATGGTGTGCACTGTGCTAGTAGTGTACTCCAATCGCTGTATGTAAGGCACGAATGCAAGTCTTAATCCTCCTCGCTGACCACCAATGTTAGAAATGGGGGGTCTCTAGTTGGCAATGGTTTGCACCTTAGTCCAAGTAGGGACCCTTGCTTCTAGTTAGGGTAAAGGAGTTACACCCTTAGACAACCCCTACTTACCCCCTTGGTAGCTTGGTACGAGCGGACTGGCTTATCTCAGAGGCAGTGTCTAAAGCTTTTGTGCACACATACAGTAACAAGGTATAACACTACAAATGGACACCACACCAATCTTTATCTAAACAAAACAAGACCAAAACATCAAAATCCACCGTGCATGTTTCAAGATATTACCCAAAATAGGTTATTCACAAAAATAAAGCTTGTAGCAACAAGTAGCTCCACTTGGAGCTATTACGACGTCGTGAGAGATGAAAATCCCAAAGTACGGCGCAGACCGTGAGATGCGCAGCATCGGGCCAAGCATCACATGGACCCCAAAGAAAAGTACCTTGGCAAACGATGAAAGCAAAGATGGTGCACGGCATTGGGGAGGTGATGCTTCATTGGCGACGGGCGGCGGCAGTTCTTTACGACCAAAGGGGAGGTGAGGCGTCAGTTCCTTACTGCCATGCAGAGGAGGTGAGCCATCGGTTCCTTACTGTTGCTGGGGAGGTGACATTGCGGTGGCATTGAGAGGACGGTTACTTACGATGATGCAGGGTCAATGGATTCTTGAGGTCACCCACGTAAGGTATTTGCTCCTCGATGTTGAAGCACCAGCGCCGGTGAGGTTGGGGCTGCAGTGCAGGTCGTGGCGGTGTGACATGAGCGTCACGAGTGGTGCCCTCAGCTCCAGTGCAGGCAGTGGCCTGGGTGATGATGTCAGAGTCGGTAGGGTGCGGCAAGCGTCGGGGCTGCGGTGCAAGTCAGGGCAGTGTGTCGTGCACTTCACAAGCAGTGCCCACGACATCGTTGCAGGTTGAAGCATTGCTAGCTGGCATCGGTGTTGCTATTTCCCTCTGTGGCAGCTGAAACAGCGATTTCAGGTGCAGGAGTATAGTAAATTAAGTCTTTGTGTCCCTGAGACTTCAGAACGGGAGGCAAGCTCTACACCAAGCCCTTGGAGACCTTCTTCAAGCAGGATACACAGCACACATTAAAGTCTTGCTCCTCTCCTTGGCAGAAACAGCCACTGCAGGCCAACTCCACACAGCACACAGCAAAGTGGCAGTACTTCTCCTTCAACTTCCCCAGCTCTTCTCCTTGGCAGAGGTATCTCTTGAATCCAGAAGTAATCTAAAGTTCTGGGGTCTTGGCCCAATATTTCTACTGAATTTCTCTTTGTTCCCTTGTTCCAGAGTGGCTCTGTGCCCAGTCATGACCAGTTCTGTCCTCTCTGGCCCAGCATCCTGGCAGGAGGTGGAAATAGACCAGGCCTATTCAGGTGCAGGGAAATCTCCCACCACTACTCTAAATGCACACCAGGTCTATTCAGAACAGCCCTGACTCATCCAGGAAAGGCAGAACACACCTCAACCCCCCTCCAGTGGCTGTCTGAAGAGAATGCACATTCCCAGCCCCGTGCCACTCTCACTCCAAAGCCAGACAGTCAATCCACAAACGAGCAGAGGTACACAGGATGGCTAAGCAAAAAAATAGCCACTTTCTAAAGGTGGTATTTTCAGACACACAGTAAAAAAATCACCTTTGCTAAAAGATGCATTTTTATATTATGAGTTCATGCATACTAAACTCCATCTTTCTATCTTGCCCCCATGGGAGGTTGTACTTGTAAGACATTACAAAGTATGCCCCCATTCTATTCTATGGGACAGATAGACTTTCAATAGTGAAAATGAAATACTCTGTATTTCTCTAACAATACCTTAGGGGTGACTCACAGGTAAGAAAAAGGGATGGTTAGGCCCTGGCAAGGTTGACATGGTATTAGAAACTGAGCCCAGACACTGCAGGTGCAGGTCTGATACCCTTTTAACAGGGTGCTTGTGTGGGTGGCACAATCAGTGCTGCAGGCCCACTAGCAGTAGTTGACTTACAATCCCTGGGCACACACAGTGAACTGTACTAGGGACCTAGCAGTAAATCAAATAAGCCAATTGTGGAAACGCCAATCCATAAACGCTATTCACAAGGAGAGCATACGCACTTTAGCACTGATCAGCAGTGGTAAAGTGCCCAGAGTCATAAAACCAACAAAAACAGGTCCGAAACAGGAGGCCAAAATGCGAAACGTCTGGGGATAAACCCGCTGAAAAAGCCAGGTCTAACACTCAGTTGGTTTTGAAGGTCAATGCAGAGGATGGACATTGATTTAAGCTGCTGCCTAAACTTTAATTTTGCGTCAAGCCAAACCCTAGGTATAGATAAGCATCTGTTATTATTATTCTATGGTCAATGCTGCAGTAATGTTTGGGCTTACAGATTTTTCTTTTCAACAGATTTAGTTTAAGTTCTTTCTTTTGATTATATCAATGGAGACCTTGAAAGGCCTTTTGTAGGCCGACTTCTGCTTGATCAAGCAATTCAGTATCTTCGGCGTACTTTAGCAGGGGCACATGTTGGTGCCCTGGTTTAGGCAGATAGGTCCTCAGTTTGGCCAGAGATAGAAGTAGACCAGCAGTATAGAGGTTGAAAAGTACGGGGAGATGGGTTAATATGCAGCCTTATTTTAAATCCCAGTTGGTAGGGATTTTCTTTGAGATAGTTGAATTTCAGTTTTTTCCAAGTGAACTTCAGCCTGTATCGTGCTCCATTTGTCAGCCATGGGCGCAGAAATCCAGGGCCTTTTACTAACCTGGAACTTGTTATCAGACCATGGGATAATCTCTGCCTTAATCACCTCCAGGCCTGTCCTGCTGCCAGGTAAGATGTGTACCAAAAAGGAATGGATGAAATGCTTGAATTAATCTCAGTCACTGGAAATTACTCTGGGCCACATCCCAATCCATATATTTTGCACACCATGCCACCTCAGATATGATCCAGTTATATGCAAATCAGTCTTGACCCTGTGCCTCATAGGAACAGTCCAGCCAGAACTGCCAGGCGCCCTGAACTGGAACACAAGCAACCCAGGAATGATTTTCCCCTAGTTATGGGCTCATCAGCCGGGTACAGCTTGGTTTTAATGTTACAGTATGTACGGGACCCATGTCTGGGCATACCCGTCCTACTTAGTACGACACATGAAATTATATTTTGGCTGAAACCCGACCCATCTTTATTTCGCCCACCATGCCACCTCAGTTTGGACCCAGTTATATGTAAATTAGTCTTCACCACTGAGTTGACATGGTGTGCAAAATAACGATGGATGGGGCGGCGGCCCTAAGTAATGAACAGTGACGGAGATTAATTCAAGCATTCCATCCATCACTTTTTTGTGTAATAATCTATTGGCCAGGTAACTCACCTAAGCAACAAGACCCAGCTAAGTTGCTTTTCAGCTTAGTGTGAATCTCATTGTAGATTTGCAAACAACTTTGCTACGAATGCTGCAACATTGAGAATATTAATTAAAAAGGTGCAAGATTCACTTAGACGCAAGAACATGAAACTACTTTCAAGCAGTTTAAAGATCATATTGTAAACGTCTCTCCATTTACTGCTAAAATATTGTTTGACATTTGATGCGAGCTGTGATGCTTTAGGTGCTGTTTTCCCTTTAGAAAACTTTTTGGTTAGGATTTTGTTAGAAATGGGATTTCTGGTCGCCTAAGCTGGGCAGAACCACCACTCTAGTCAGGGCAAGGTAGTTACTCGCTGAAGATAACCCCTCCTCACCCCCTTGGTAGCTTGGCACGAGCAGTCAGGCTTATCCCGGAGGCAATGTGTAAAGCGTTTGTGCAACACACACACACACAAGCGTTTGTGCAACACACACACACACACAGCAGTAACACACTAGGCACACCACAAAAGAAACTCCACACAAGGTTATATCAAAAATAGCCTTTGTATTATCCAAAACACATTAGAATACTAATCACACAATATACACTGTGCCAACTGGCACTAGGAAATATTTACAGGGGATTATATACACATGGCGGGGCTAATTGGACCACTGTCAGAACCTTTAGAAAGCAAGTAAAAACACAACCAGTAACTATACGAGGGGTGGGCTCTTTAAAGATGCAGAAACACGGGGTGAGCACCTGTTGGAGACGCACCAATGCGGGGTGGGCTCTTGCTCTTCCTCTGCAGCACGGAGGGAATACCTCACGCCTGGGATGCCCTCGTAATCACCACGCAGCCCAGCGCTGCAATGAACTGGCGCTCCTCATCAGCTGGCACCAGGATATCAAGTTGTAGCGCTGGCGAGGAGCTAAGCCCACAGTCCCAGAAAGTCCTGAAAGTTAAAGGGGCAAAGGCTGGGCCCAGGCAGGTCAGCACACAGGGCCCTCCAGCAGGAAGGCAGTCCCTTGTGGCGGTTACTCCTGGAGCCCAGCAGCAGCAACAAGCCCCCAGTCACAAGAACAGCACACACCATTTCATGGGGTCACAGACCCTATATTTATACTACATATTTGCTTTGTCTGCCCTGGCACAGGGCTTGGGGGAACCAGCCTAAACTGGTTCAGGGGGGAACTGGGGCACTTTGTTGACAAGGCTCCTCTTCCCCTTTGCCAGGTGGGGGCATCAGACACACCACAGGGGGGTGGAGCCAGCATTCACTAGGGCAGGCACAATCCTATTCAGGGGACTACTCCTCCCACTACTCCAAATGCAACCTGCCCCTCCTGGAGCCACACACACCTCACCAGCCCCTGTCACTCCAAAGCCAGGCATGCAATACACATCAGGCAGGCAGACATAGCACACAGAAATGCCAACTTCTAAAAGTGGCATTTCTAAAACAGTTATAATAAATCTGCGCACACCATTGTGCAGCATTTTTTATTACCATTCCAAATGTACCATGCTTGACCACGCTGCTCCTCTCATATCAGGAATTACCACTGAAACACTTATGAGGGAATCCCCTATGCATTCCTATGGGAGGGCAGCCTCATGGTAGTGAGAAACCAAAATGTCTGTTTGTCACTACCAGGAAATGTCAAACACTTAAGGTAAATGTCCTACCTTTTACCTACAATGCACCCTGCCCATAGGGCTAGGTAGGGCCCAACTTAGGGGTGACTGACATGTAGTAAAAGGGGGGTCACAGACATGGCACACACTTAAGGTGCCACGTCACAGCGGCAGTAACACTGCGCGCACAGGCTCTGCAATGGCAGAGGCCTGAGATTGGTTTGAAAGGCTTCTTTGGTGGGTGGCGCAATCAGCGCTGCAAGCCCACCAGTAGCATTTCATTTACCAGCCCTGGGTATACGAGATACCACTTTACAAGGGACTGACGGGTAAATTCAATAGGCCAAACAGGTGTAGACCAATCTTACCATATTTATCACAGAGAGCACTCGCACTTTACACTGGACAGCAGTGCTAAAGTGCCGAGAGTCCTAAAACCACCAATTCCATGTCACAAAAAAGGCTAGGAGAAAGGCAAACATTTTAGGGATGACTCTGCAAAAAGGGCTAAGTCCAACAGATTTTATTACGGGTTATGCTTCTATATCTGCCTCAAGCTGAATCAAGGAATTCCACCATCAGGAGAGAAGCATGTGCTTGCTCATGGGTTGTGGAACATTTAGAGACTTATTTGGGGGGAAGGTCATGAGCCCCGTTCTGGCTTTTTTAAAAAGACTATTGGACAGGAAAGTTTTCTTCTAGGGTGGCTAATTGTTTATTCAAATTGTGTACTATTTTCTTTAAACCTACATTCCTGAGGCATTTAATTCAACCTCAAGACAGGCTAACTTTTCAGGTTACTAGGTGCAAAATAAAGGTTAAGAAGGTGGTCAGGTTCAAGAGGAATGTGTTGTTGCTTGCGTTAGTAATGCGCTGACCAGACTCAGAAACGCCATCATTAGGTGGAAAAACATTTGCTTGATGGAATGAGTTTATAAAGCATTACAATTACCAACACAGCCTTCATGTTGCTAAGAGAGAGTCTCTGTGGAGCTAAGAGCCAGATATCATACTGTGGTACGGAATAGGTGAGGTTTTAAAAGTTTGTGATAGCATCAAAGATTAGTAGTGGATCAGTGTTCCTGGGGAAGAGAATTCCAAGCCTTGGCAGGGAGCCTAGAAAATACATAGCTCACCTGGTTATCTCTGATTAAGTAGGTAAACACCGGAAAGTTAGCTTCCAGTGACCACAGAGCTCTCCTCAGCGTACATTTACCACTGGATAATTGAAAAAAAAATGATCCCCCGGAGTTGCATGTATTCTAGAAAGTAAGGCTGGACTACATGTGGAGGTTGAGGCTCTTTTAAAAGGTGATTGTTATGTTTTTTCCTATTTAATTTGAAAAGAGATTGAGTCTGTACATTGCATTCATGTGAAATCTCTTCTAAGAATAATATTAGAACTATCTTTGATGGCCTTAAATAGAGTGTCTTTATGCACAAGTTACTACTTGTGTAACAATATATCTGTAAGAGACATTAGTTAGTGATAGATTCCTTAACTTAGAATATCCCCAGGCGTCAGTCTGGATCCGGAAAGTTTTCTGCTTAGCTGTACACCTGCGCTCCGCGCCCGTCACTGGCATCGTGCACGCCGGGATGATGTCACGGAGGCTACTTTGTCGCCACCCATGCGCGCTGACGTCAGTTCTGTACACAACTTTCCATGCCGAAACACAGAGCAATGCGAGAAACTGACCTTTGATGCACAAAACTAGAGCACTAAAAGGGAAAGACCTTAACCCTAGTAACCAGTTCGCAGAACGGGGAGGATGGGTGGGGCGGTAAGGAATCTATCACTAACTAATGTCTCTTACAGATATATCGTTACACAAGTAGTAACTTGTGCATCTGAAAGAGACACGTTAGTGATAGATTCCTTACCTTAGAATAGATACCCCAGCAATACCAACCCCGGTGGTGGCTCCGGACTGGGCTCGAAGAGTATGGTATCCCGAGCTACTCAGTATGAGCATCGATCCCCCGATCCGTCTGCCTCTTGGGCGGATCTTCTGTCACAGCAGCAGGGGACGGTCCTCCTCCCGAACCAGTCCAGCCTCCACCTCCATGCTTGGAGATTGAGCGGCGACAGTGGACACCTTTTCATCTTCCTCCCGAAGTCTGTGATGTCATCCTGGCAGCCAGGCGTCCCTCTACTAAAACAATGTACGCCTGTAGGTGGAACAGATTTGTGGCATGGTGCACAGACTGTGGATCCCCTTTCCGCCCCTCTTTCTGAGGTTCTTCTGTTCCTTCTTTCTTTGGCCCAGCAGGGCTCTGCTCTGGGCACTGTTAAAGGTTATCTTTCGGCTATCTCTGCCTTTCTACGGCTTCCAGATCAGCCTTCTCTTTTTAAGTCCCCAGCTATTAACCGTTTTCTTAAGGGCATTACGCATACGTTCCCGCCTGTGCCCTTCATAATGCCTCAGTGGGACTTGAATCCTGTCTTGACTTTTCTGATGTGCGCTCCCTTTGAGCCCCTTCATAACTGTCTCTTACGTCTTCTGACTCTCAGGATGGCTATCACCTCTGCCAGGAGAGTGAGTGAGCTCCCGGCTCTTTCTTCCAAGCATCTTTTCCTTTCTGTTCATCCGGACAAGGTGGTTCTGACGACACGTCCTTCTTTCTTGCCAAAGGTTTCAACGCCCTTCCACATTGGGCAGACCATCACTTTGCCCACCTTTTTTCCGCCTCCTCATCTTTCAAGGGAAGAGGAGCGGCTCCACCGTCTGGACCCAAAACGCGCACTCGCATTCTATTTCTGCAGCGTACACAGCAGTTTCGGGTGGATGATGAACTCTTTGTTGGCTACGTGGGCGCCAAAAGAGGTCGGGCGGTGCACAAACGGACCATCTCCCGGTGGGTCGTTCTGTGCATCAAAGGATGTTACTCCTTGGCCAAGAAGGAGCCTCGTGTGGGACTGCATGCCCATTCGACCAGGGCAACTGCAGCCACTACTGCCTTGGGATGCAGTGTCCCCTTGCAGGATATTTGTGAGGCAGCTACGGATGTATGTCGTTACAACGCACACTTTTACAACGCATGCACTTACAACGCATTTTTTACAACGCAACATCCACTACAACGCATTCCATTACATAGCATGACACTACAGCGCATGTTTAAAAACTACCTTTACAACGCATTCCATTACATCGCATACTACCTTTACAACGCATACCATTACAACGCATAGTATAGGGGTAAAAATTACTATTCTAACTCCAGGGGGTGCAACAGTAGGGTAAGTGTTGGATTGCGTTGTAATGGTATGCATTGTAAAGGTAGTATGCGATGTAATGGAATGCGTTGTAAAGGTAGTTTTTAAACATGCGTTGTAGTGTCATGCTATGTAATGGAATGCGTTGTAGTGGATGTTGCGTTGTAAAAATTTCGTTGTAAGTGTAGTGCGTTGTAATAGTTTCGTTGTAAAGGTTGTTCACCGAAACAATTGGTCCAAATAACTCACCCAAACTAATAACTGGGCCACATCGCCGATATCGGTGGACTCATCCATGGCAATGCTGAAGAACAGTGACTCTCTAACTGCTTTGAACACCTGCTCCTGGATGTTTTGACCCATTGCTTCTGTTCTGTGTGCACACGTGTAATTCGATAGCTGGTATATGCCTATTTCCTTTAAAATGCTGGCTTTATTAATGTTGTGTTCAAATAACATTTCGGCTGCTCAAAACATTTTTTCACCAACTCTGTTTTTGTGAATGATTTCTTGCTTGGCAGGCGAGTCGCATACTTTGATGGATGCTTCTGTAACAGCCTCAGATTCCTTCATCTATCAAAGGAAGATCTTCTGCTGGGAAAGAAGTTAATGCTTAAAGAATGCCCCTCTTGCAAAACGCAGTTTTGAGTTCAATGGGAGTTCTCAGTAGTGTATCAGGAGTGTTGCGTTTTGTAGTTCTATACCTCTTAAGAACGTTTACTTTCTCTTCCATTCAACAAACAGGTACTCTTCTTCCCACGCTGCCCGAGATGCCCTGTGCTCACTCTGTATCGATCTGGGTCATTTGCAAGGCTGGGTAAGTGCCCGGTAGGCTATTGTGGAGCTCTCCAGCTCGTTTGTTACTGTGCAATAAGTAACAAGGACCAGGAATCAGATTCTCCACCTCACAACCGATGCACTGACACCGCCTCATGGCCGATGGACCAACACCGCCTCAAGGCCGATGCACCGACACCGCCTCACGGCCGATGGACCGACACTGCATCAAGGCCGATGGACCGACATTGCATCTCGCTACTAACCGCTGTGAGCAACACCAAAGTAATGTTTTGTTTAAACATACAAAGTAATGTGTAAAAGAAGTGAGGCATGCACATTGCGATTAAACATTTATTTCACACCGCACATATTGGCACTGGCTCTGCACCCAGATTTCAAACCCAGAAAGTGCAATGAACATAGAAGTCGGTAGCGACCAACGACATTGAAAGGCTGCAAAGAATCGCAGCAGCACAAACATACCACGCCCCAAACAAACAAAACCTGGTGCTTCAGGGGCTGCATACTTTGCATTATTTCAGTACGTTTCACCAGCTCAATGAAAGAACACTAATAATTTCTCGAGCTTGGCATTTGACATGATACTGACAAAGGGGGCTCAAAAGAAAAATTCCTAACATTGATGGGGTGATGTAGAGCTACATTTAATTACATTTCCGAATCAACTGTATTACACACCAGTCCAAATGTATAGAAATGGCGGGAGAGACAATGCTAACTGAGAGATGAGCAACCCTAAATGCGGATTTTATCCACCTGGCCTTGAAATACGACCTGATTCCTAGGATGTGTAAAAAAGATACCCAAACATAGCAGGACGTTTGTAGACCTGGTTCTGTTGCTGGGTAAAAGGCGAGTGGTCATAGCATGGGGCTAGGAAGCTAACCCTAAGGGGAAAACATGGCTGAGCGACTTATGAACTTTCCACTGTAAAGTACATTACTGCCCAGGACGCCTCAGCCCAAAGTTATCTGGGTGCCTCGAACAAGTTACCTTCCAAGAAAAACTCCAGAGCCGGATGATGAAGCAGATGATACATAGGAAACTAAACTCTTTGTTCAGTAGGCCCTATAATTGCAAAAAGACACATAGTCTGGACCAGGTCATATGTAAATCAGTCTTGACCCTGCTTCCTATGGGAATAATTCAGCCCAAACTGCCAGACCAAGTCCTCCCTGAACCGGAAACAAGCTTCATGGAACAGGATTCGGGGCATCACCCCTCATCAGCCAGGCTAGCTTGAATCCAGTGTCACAGTGAGTACGGGACACATGCCTGGGCATACCCGTCCCACTTAAGGCAACAAAAAATAATATGATGAATGGAATGCTGAACAAGTCAAACATTGACCCCCCAGCCACAGAACTGGGTTTACTCCATTGTTTTTTTGCTCACCACGCCACCCCAGTTTGGGCGACCCTTGAACATATTCATCAAATCCAGTGGACATCACGTGAAATTTCAAGTTGGACCATTATTTCAATGTCATAGAGCCCTAATTACATCTATGACATACTGTGAGTTATGAGTCAGTCGGGCAATGACGTGCTGTCGATAGATGCTATATGTAACCAGGTGACACCTGACTCGTTTAGCTACCCCTACCTTTCCTAAGAAAGCACTTTTCATTTTAAAATCCTATCACAGAAGACTGTGTGCCTCATTATGGGGCATATCTACAATGCGGCGATAGAAAATTATCGCTGCTTTTGCGGCCGTTTTCGCCCAAAAAGTGGCTATAATTTTATCGCCTAATTAGCAAGGTCACGCTAACGTGTGAAAACTTGCATTAGCGCATGAATTCCTAACGCCCAGCTTTGCATCTCTAATGAGATGCAAAGTGGGCGTTCCTGGCCTGACATGACTGGAGAAATGCCGCTAAGCGACATTTCTCCTATTATCAAGCCCCACGCCATGAAGCATAGCGGCAAGAAAACTAGCGATAACCCCTGTAATCGCTACTTTCCTTACGCCTGCTTCAGGACTGACTTAGCCATGATATCCTATGGAAGGTGGATATCATGGCTAAGTTTGTGAGGCCCTATCAACAAGCTAACGCCACATTTCGTGAGATTATCGCTGGGTTTCCAGCGATAATCTCACGTTAGGCAGTTAGCGCTAGGATTTTTATCGCTTTTGAGATAAGCGTTGCTAATAGCACGCTATCTCAGCGATAAAAATCCACGCTAGCCGGCGATAATATCCTAGCGCTAAGTGTGCTGAGCGATAATTATCGCCGGTTGTTGCTGATATGCCCCTAAGTTCTTTGTGGGTGAAAGGTGAGCAGTTCACTGGGGGGAGGAAGGAGGGAAAAACCATTCTATGGCTAGAATGCTCTTCCCCTTTCTTGGACCAGAAGTTGCCTTTTTTATCGTTTGCATTTAATTGCGATGTAAAGCTGTACAGCATCATGTGCGCCCTGGCTTTGACGTATTTGCGCGATGCATAAATAGCCAACGCAGAAGAAAATGGATGACTCCGTATGACCAGCACGCCATGTTTCGAGTCCTTGCCGTTCTGTGTGTATGTTCTGAAAAGGTCATCGAGAGGAATAGTGATGTGAATCAGTGTGATGGCACACATAGCAGTGGAGAGCATAATACCAAGTCATCATACTGCACGGGCTTGCTAGTGAGAGACTGCTCATGATTTGCCAAACGCGTATTCTAGGGGAAAGGTTTTGTGATCTGACTGAGAAGCTGATGTTGAGTAATATTACAAAGAAAATGGGAAGGAAGGAAGGAGAAAGCTGGGAAAAGCAAAAGAAAGCACACAGAAACCAGGAAGGAAGGAAAGAGAAAGGGAAAAAAGAAGGGAAAAAGAAGCAGAAAGCACTCTGTGACCCTACCTTAAATGGACGGTTCTGAGGGTGGCGAGGAGGTAAGTGGGCTGGCCCGATCTAGAGATGCCCCCTGCTGTAGTTCTAATGGTGCTGGAGAGCAGCCAAGAGCAGGCTGCAGTGGAGAAGATCACAAAGCTGCGGCTGGAGATCACCAAGCTGCAGGCGGAGAAGATCAAGAAGCTGCAGGCAGAGAAGATCACCAAGCTGCGGCTTGAGATCACCAAGCTGCAGTGGAGAAGATCACAAAGCTGCAGGCGGAGAAGATCACCAAGCTGCAGGCGGAGAAGATCACCAAGCTGCAGGCGGAGAAGATCAAGAAGCTGCGGCTTGAGATCACCAAGCTGCAGGCGGAGATCACCAAGCTGCGGCTGGAGATCACCAAGCTGCAGGCAGAGAAGATCAAGAAGCTGCAGGCGGAGATCACCAAGCTGCAGGCGGAGAAGATCAAGAAGCTGCAGGCGGAGATCACCAAGCTGCAGGCGGAGAAGATCAAGAAGCTGCAGGCGGAGATCACCAAGCTGCAGGCGGAGAAGATCAAGAAGCTGCAGGCGGAGATCACCAAGCTGCAGGCGGAGATCACCAAGCTGCAGGCGGAGATCACCAAGCTGCAGGCGGAGATCACCAAGCTGCGGCTTGAGATCACCAAGCTGCAGGCGGAGAAGATCACCAAGCTGCAGGCGGAGATCACCAAGCTGCAGGCGGAGATCACCAAGCTCCAGGCGGAGATCACCAAGCTGCGGCTGGAGATCACCAAGCTCCAGGCGGAGATCACCAAGCTGCAGGCGGAGAAGATCACCAAGCTGCAGGCAGAGAAGATCAAGAAGCTGCGGCTTGAGATCACCAAGCTGCAGGCGGAGAAGATCACCAAGCTGCAGGCAGAGAAGATCAAGAAGCTGCGGCTTGAGATCACCAAGCTGCAGGCGGAGAAGACATCGTCGGCAACAAGGAAGCAGGAAGCTTTCCAAAAAGCCCCTAAAAGCGCAACAGCTGACCTTTAAAGGGTCTTTGCTTCTTGCTAGTGCTATGTGTGACATCGCAGAGGCGGGCAATAAACACAGAGGAGGGCCGCTGGAGCACACGTAGTGAATCTGCTATCGTGTATGCTCCAGCTGCCCTCTCTAGTGTTTACTTACACTTTTTTAAAAACCTGTGTACATTACCTGCAAGGCCCCGTAGGCTGCCACTGTGGGCCATACTATGAGTGCCACCGTTTTAAGGTGTGGGTGGATTCTGTAGTTGCTCTATAGCTCAGACCTTTTTTGCAAAATGGTTTTATTGTTTCCATTACTCTTGCTGGAATGGAATGTTATGACTTGACTTCCTTGCGTATGGCAGCCCTAGGCTTTTGGAAAGGATGGCTACGATTATGTATGATTCTTGATTGGATCGTGAAGGGTTCGGAAGTAGTGTGATGAAGGATGCTGTCTTCGTGCTCATCGGCTCTTTGATACATTTGCTTTTCATCGGAACTTCCAGCAATAAGGGAGCACTTATGTATGTCTCTTTGTTAAAAGCCAGACATATGACATAGAAAAAAGCTCCACGTTTGTGTGAATAAGTCAACTGCCTTTGGTTTCCTTTTTTTACTGATATCAAAATGTTTTGCATGCCAACACAGACCTTCTTGTTGACAGGAATGAAACTTTAAAAAAGCATACCATTTTTAAGGTGCTGGTCGCGTAAATCATTGTTTGCCATCAACACTTTCTGCTGAATCAGTCAAATCAACACACATTCCATCCTCAACTATGGAGTCTTTTTGAAACTTCTGTTCAAGATCTTCATCATTTTCTAATTCAACGCATCCTTTTCCAGATTCCAGAGATGCCTCATTTACAGTCACATAATTGCCTATTTTAATCTTTTCAGCTTCAGCAGTTTCCGCGCTGGCGCTTGTGGAGGCGCTGTCGCCTTGAAGGGAAACCGAATCTATTTTGGACATAAACATGTCACTCACTTTTTGGTAATGGCTCGCTTCTTTATCTTACATTTGTATCAGTTTTTTTCACTTTTTTTCTCAACTCCTCCTTTCATTTGTGATTTCCTCTTCTCAACACCGTTCATAACCATAGTGAAAATCTAAAATGACAGAAAGGAGATTTCTCAAAACTGACGCAGGCTGAGAACAAATGTGAAAAAAGGGTTTTCTTAGAACATAAGCACTCATCAGAACTATAGTTACCAGAATGCAAAGAAATGACCAGATTCAGTATTTGAGTAGTTTTCTGTGTTTAGATCCTTGTGATTGGGTGTATGGATGACATCACTCTAGGTATGCAAATGGAACTCATAGGTATGCTATAATCATATGTCTGTTGTGCTATTTATGCTTCAAATGTGGCAGTTATGCTTTTCATAGCAATTTATGACATTGTAATTATTTACGACTATAATATTGAGCAAGATGGAGTTATTGATTGTATTACTTGGGCACAATTATTAATGCCTTGTTGTGCTTGTGATGTGTCATTTTTAATGCCACACAAATGGGATTCATTGTCACACAAGACTGAGAGAGTGGCACACCACCCTGCACGGTGCAGGTTGGTCCAGCATTCATGGCTCTAGTGCTGCTGCCGACCCATGCACACCGCTGAACACCAAATGCCCAGTGTGTTGCGTATGAGACTCCCGACCTCCTCAAAAGACATTTAAAACCCTAGGATTTATATATATAGTCTAGGTGGGTCAACAGGGTGCTGTATTCATGGGCATCCAGAGTGGGTCAGGGGTGTAATCAGATAAGTCCTAGTAACCCATATGGAAGAATGCACAATGGGAATTAAGCCAAAGGGACAAGAATGGACGTAGGGGACATGACCAGTAGCCATGCACCCTTTTTAAGGCAGTGATACTGTGGACAGTTGAATAAATCACCCTTCTGACATAGGGACCACCTGAAAAAGAAATCAAGATTGGGAACCTGAGCAGAAGCGACAAAACTTACAAAGACCTAGTTTCCACCTTGCCCTGCTATCCGAAGGCAGATACAAACTTCAGCTGGAGTTGGTGCCCAAATCCCAACTATGCTTCCAAAGGCAGAGGAGCGGCCGAGTCAGACAAGGGTTCAGATGCCAGCAAGACTTGCGCCATGCACACCCAAGTGTGAGAGACGCGACATAAGAAAGAATCAACCTATCGATGTTACCCTTCTTTCAGTACCCCCACGCAAGCACAACACTTGCGCCATGCACACCCAGGTGTGAGAGACCCGACATAAGAAAGAATCAACCTATCGATGTTACCCTTCTTTCAGTACCCCCACGCAAGCACAACACTTGCGCCATGCACACCCAAGTGTGGGAGACCCGACATAAGAAAGAATCAACCTATCGATGTTACTCTTCTTTCAGCACCCCATGCAAGCACAACACTTGCGCCATGCACACACAGGTGTGAGAGACCCGACATAAGAAAGAATCAACCTATCGATGTTACCCTTCTTTCAGTACCCCATGCAAGCACGACACTTGCGCCATGCACACCCAAGGGTGAGAGACCCGACATAAGAAAGAATCAACCTATCGATGTTACCCTTCTTTCAGTACCCCCATGCAAGCACGACACTTGCGCCATGCACACCCAAGTGTGAGAGACGCGATATAAGAAAGAATCAACCTATCGATGTTACCCTTCTTTCAGTACCCCCACGCAAGCACAACACTTGCGCCATGCACACCCAAGTGTGGGAGACCCGACATAAGAAAGAATCAACCTATCGATGTTACCCTTCTTTCAGTACCCCCACGCAAGCACAACACTTGCGCCATGCACACACAGGTGGGAGAGACCCGACATAAGAAAGAATCAACCTATCGATGTTACCCTTCTTTCAGTACCCCCATGCAAGCACAACACTTGCGCCATGCACACACAGGTGTGAGAGACCCGACATAAGAAAGAATCAACCTATCGATGCGACCCTTATTTCAGTACCCCCATGCAAGCACAACACTTGCGCCATGCACACCCAAGTGTGGGAGACCCGACATACGAAAGAATCAACCTATCGATGTTACCCTTCTTTCAGTACCCCATGCAAGCACAACACTTGCGCCATGCACACCCAAGGGTGAGAGACCCGACATAAGAAAGAATAAACCTATCGATGTTACCCTTCTTTCAGTACCCCCATGCAAGCACAACACTTGCGCCATGCACACCCAGGTGTGAGAGACCCGACAGAAGAAAGAATCAACCTATCGATGTTACCCTTCTTTCAGTACCCCCACGCAAGCACAACACTTGCGCCATGCACACCCAGGTGTGAGAGACCCGACATAAGAAAGAATCAACCTATCGATGTTACCCTTCTTTCAGTACCCCCACGCAAGCACAACACTTGCGCCATGCACACCCAAGTGTGGGAGACCCGACATAAGAAAGAATCAACCTATCGATGTTACCCTTCTTTCAGTACCCCCACGCAAGCACAACACTTGCACCATGCACACACAGGTGTGAGAGACCCGACATAAGAAAGAATCAACCTATCGATGTTACCCTTCTTTCAGTACCCCCATGCAAGCACAACACTTGCGCCATGCACACACAGGTGTGAGAGACCCGACATAAGAAAGAATCAACCTATCGATGCGACCCTTATTTCAGTACCCCCATGCAAGCACAACACTTGCGCCATGCACACCCAAGTGTGGGAGACCCGACATACGAAAGAATCAACCTATCGATGTTACCCTTCTTTCAGTACCCCCATGCAAGCACAACACTTGCGCCATGCACACCCAAGGGTGAGAGACCCGACATAAGAAAGAATCAACCTATCGATGTTACCCTTCTTTCAGTACCCCCATGCAAGCACAACACTTGCGCCATGCACACCCAGGTGTGAGAGACCCGACAGAAGAAAGAATCAACCTATCGATGTTACCCTTCTTTCAGTACCCCCATGCAAGCACAACACTTGCGCCATGCACACACAAGGGTGAGAGACCCGACATAAGAAAGAATCAACCTATTGATGCTACCCTTCTTTCAGAACCCCCATGCAAGCACGACACTTGCGCCATGCACACCCAAGGGTGAGAGACCCGACATAAGAAAGAATCAACCTATCGATGTTACCCTTCTTTCAGTACCCCCATGCAAGCACAAGATTTGCGCCATGCACACGCAGGTGTGAGAGACCCGACATAAGAAAGAATCAACCTATCGATGTTACCCTTCTTTCAGTACCCCCATGCAAGCACAACACTTGCGCCATGCACACCCAAGGGTGAGAGACACGACATAAGAAAGAATCAACCTATCGATGTTACCCTTCTTTCAGTACCCCATGCAAGCACAACACTTGCGCCATCCACACCCAAGGGTGAGAGACCCGACATAAGAAAGAATCAACCTATCGATGTTACCCTTCTTTCAGTACCCCCATGCAAGCACAAGACTTGCGCCATGCACACCCAGGTGTGAGAGACCCGACATAAGAAAGAATCAACCTATCGATGTTACCCTTCTTTCAGTACCCCCATGCAAGCACGACACTTGCGCCATGCACACCCAAGGTTGAGAGACCCGACATAAGAAAGAATCAACCTATTGATGCTACCCTTCTTTCAGAACCCCCATGCAAGCACAACACTTACGCCATGCACACCCAAGGGTGAGAGACACGACATAAGAAAGAATCAACCTATCGATGTTACCCTTCTTTCAGTACCCCCATGCAAGCACAACACTTGCGCCATGCACACCCAAGTGTGAGAGACCCGACATAAGAAAGAATCAACCTATCGATGCGACCCTTCTTTCAGCACCCCCATGCAAGCACAAGACTTGACCATGCACACCCAAGGGTGAGAGACCCGACATAAGAAAGAGTCAACCTATCGATGTTACCCTTCTTTCAGTACCCCCATGCAAGCACAACACTTGTCTTATATCCATTGTCCCGCGCTCTTTCTTTCACAGTGTTGTGAGATGGCTGCTAGCTGCACGTACATGTTTTACAAACAAAATAAATAAAATAAACATTCCCAGTACTTCATTTGCAAAGGAATAAGTTCCAGGCCCAAAGCTTTGCTCAAAAACTCATGCTTGGCATGACCCAATGTCAGGGTGCTCAGTACCAAGGCTGCAAAGTCTTGATTCCTCCTTGTGCCTCTTTCACCCACTATCAGACTCTCACTGACCCTTCATCTCAGTCTTGAAATATTTTTTTTATCCATGGCTTTTCACTTTGTCACTATGTGTCTGTCTTTCCCTTCCTCCTTCTTCCTCCCTCTAGTGTTTTTCTTGCTGTTGCTCTGAATCAAAGTCTGTTGAGGAAAAAATAGGTGCTGGGACCCACATGTAACCACCAGCTCAAATTAAACACTGTACATTTCCGTGCTCATTAAAGACACAAAAATGTCAATTACATTCAATGTAAGATTATGCAACTATGGGCAAGATGTACATAGACTTCCATTTACGATTTCCTAGTAGCGAGGTTTTGCGATTCACTATTAAGAAATCGCAAACAGTTATGTACACTGTTTGCGATTCGTAATGGGTCACACGGACCTGCCCCATTAACATTCATGAGGCAGGTTGCAATTTGTGACCCAGTGGGAATGGCCAGCAGGCAGAGGGTTGGTGGCGCACTGGGGTCAGCAGACCACCATGTCCGTGACTGCTTTTTAAATAAACCATTTTTTAAATTTTGTAATGCAGACGGTTTTCCTTAAAGGAAAACGGGATTCATTTCAAAAAGAAAAATGAAAAGTTTTCCTTTGATTTTTTAAGAGCAGGCAGTAGTCCAGGGGAGCACTGCCCACTCTTAGAAAATGTTGTGCCCCCATTTACTGTTTGCAAATGAGTTACCACCAACTTGAGGTTGGCGGTAAATGTAAATGTTTTGTGACCACATTCCTGGTTGCAAAATATTCCTACATACCAGTGCGACTCGCTATTAGGAAGGCACGCCCTTGGCACGCCCCTTCCAAAGAGTGACTTGCAAACCCAATTTGCGATTCGGTAATAGCTTAGCGAATCACAAGCTGGGCTTCGTACATTTAAAAATGCTTTTCTCAGGTAGCTAATGGCCCAATTCTGCAAACCCACCGTTTGTGAGCTGAAAAAAGCCTCATACATCTGGCCCCAGATTCTTCTCCATGCCGCCATGGCCTATGATGTTTGTCAGAATGTGACTTGCTGCCCCCATTCTAAGTTATTCTAAACTTTTTCCTCAACAGTTGGAGTGTTGAAAAAGCAAAAATGTTCTGCAAGTCGCAAGGCAGGTTCCATTTTCCATAATGTCCCAGTTTGGAATATGACTGCATCTGTCCAGAGACTTTATCTCTTGTAAGTAAATGCTCACATCAATGTTCACTTTGTGGCTTTGCTTTGAAGGTGGGGACTGCAGATGCACGCTGTCTGACATGACCTGAATGAGATGTCCTTTGTGCAGCCGTGCACGCGGTGCACAAATGAAGCGATAATAATTAATGTGACCACCTAAGGTGAGGGTCTTTCATGCAGCCAGGTATGGCATCAACTGGACAGAAAGGGTGGCCTGTCCACCCATGCATGCTAGCCCAGGGAGATAAGATCCTGCCATGAGGTTAGTATTTACGAATTAACATCATGACCTAGGAGACTTGAGTAGCAGAGCTCTGGCTCATGACAGCACGGTGTCCAGTTCCATATGCCCAAGCCATGTCCCTTTCAAGTCCACCACGCAGAGCAAACATAAGGAGCTCCAGACTACTCCCAGGAGCCAATAACCACTCGATGAACGACAAACCTTGGGTTCGGGGCCAGTGCGCTGCCCAGCATAAAGTGCGTCAATGCCTTGATACGGTTAGTAAGCGCTATATGAATGCAATTGCATAAATACATTAGGGGCTATGATCTATTGTTTCATGTAGCCACATACCCGTAAACTAAGGAGATACATACATTATGTTGTGGCATCCATACATTGGAAGGCTCCCATGTTATGATCTCATAGTGCTTCACAAATCTAGATGCCCTTCCACTTGTTCTCGGACTTATCTTTGATCGGAGTGGCCCAAGTCATGTTTTGTCAATAAAGTTGAAAAGATTATCAATATATAGATATAGTTTGGTCATAGTTTCCATAGGAAGAGGGTTATTGTTTTGCCCATAAGCAGGGGCTAAGAAAAAGAGGGGTCCCAAAATGGGTTTTCCCATGCAATATCTTATAGGAATTTTGAGAAGCAATTTAAAAAACTGCAAAATTAATCAATTTTGGCAGAAACATATGTCTTTACTCGGAAAACATGCTTTTTGTGATTTGGTTTAAATCTGCTGAGCTTTTGTAAAGAAATTGAGCTTCAAAATATAGAGATATATGGTAGGTGGGTCCCATGGGAGAGCAGCAGTAATCCCACAGTACAGCAAAAAAAACTAAGCACTCTTCTTGGCTGAGAGGACATTTTTCTCCTCTGTCTCTTTGGTCCTATCTAATCTGATTGGCTGACCGCAACATGAAGAGAAATATTCAGGCTGCATTTCTTAGTCTTGTGTTTTGTAAGAAAAAGGACATATAAGGATGCGCGGTAGAGGTAGCCTTGGGGAAGGGGTCCTCCTTGGGCCAATTTGTTTTTTCAAACAATGAGTCCCGAGATACTTTGATGGAACCCAGCGAGGCCTTTTGTGAGATCCCAAGGCTCCTGTGTGGTCCAGCGCAATCACGAAAGCTTTAAAAAGTCAAGATTGCACTGTTGGCCTCAGGACTCTGGCACTGGTTAGCAGTGGTAAAGTGCACAAAGGGCTTGTGTTCACTGGCGACAACATGGTAAAACCCTGATTGGCATCGCGGATTTACTTATAAGACACTATTAAAGTGGTATATCAGACACCCACGGCCGGTAAAGTAAATGTCACTAATGGGCCTATTGCACTTATTGTGCCACCCACTTAAGTAGCCCTTTTAAACATGTTACAGGCCTGCCATTGGAGCCTGAGTGAAATTTTAAACTGCCAACTGAACCTGGCAAAATACACCTTTTGCCAAGCCCAAAATTCCTTTTACATATGAGTCACCTCTAAACAGCCCATAGGGCAGGGAGCATTGTATTTAAAAAGTTAGACATGTCCTTTTAAGATTTACATGTCCTTGTAGTAAAAACTCATGCATTTGCATTTCACTACTGTGAGGCTGTCATGACTTTTCAATCCTCCTGTACCCTTTGTGTGGGGGGCTTGCGGGATCAGGTACACATCTAATGCCTCCCAGGCTGTTCATGGACTCATTGCCATGGCTAGACTACGATCTTTGCATGGTCATTTTTCTCCAGCGCCCTAGGCTTCCGAGTCATAAAACACCAAAGTGCAAACAGTGACATCCCCAGGGCCTTCAGGCCGACTCATCATGACTATGGTGATATTTGAGCTGACTCATCATGACTACGGTGATATTTGAGCTGACTCATCATGACTATGGTGATATTTGAGCTGACTCATCATGACTATGGTGATATTTGAGCTGACTTCAAAAGATGTGCCGTCTAAAATTAGAGCAGCGTCCCCACTATGCACACCATAGAATGCCAAACACTTCAGTAATCTGAATACACTTTTTATTCTCTCATAATGTTGATATCACCATTTTTCATGTTCGATGATCACACGTTATTTTTAAAGCACTAACCGTGATTTTTTCCTAAATCAACCCAATCCCAATGCATTTCGAAACAAAGCCCTTCATCAGGGGGAATTTTCCTCGGAGTAAATTAAAAGGCATGTATTCAAAAGATTATAGCTGGAAGTTTTGCAAAATAAGTAAGGAAATAGAAAATGGACAGAAAAAATGCCGTCCACCTTAGTATTATCCATGGGTGAACAAAATATCTTGTGGTCAAAAATATCACTGATGCTGAAAAGCAAGTGAAATAGGAAAAAGAAGATGTTTAGACTTAAAACAAAAATCAAGATAAAAAGGGTCCTGTGTGACTATCAACACGACTAGGTGCACATCCAAAGTGCAAAAGTGAAGCGTTTAACATGCATGATAAAAGCGTTTTTTAAGCTAAAAGAAAATCCAAGGTAAGGGTTCCCGTGAGGAAATCAACGCAACGAGGTCCAAACCCGTTTAGCATGTGTGAAAGGAAGTGAAAGTCATCGAGCCCACAGTTCGAAAACTTGGAACGTGTGCATAATAAAGGAGAGTGATTGGGAACAACCATGTTGTCTCTTACCATTCCCATATGATCCTGCTCAATCCGTAAGTCCCCACAGTGGCATGTGAGTGAGTCAATGTCCCAACCGTATTTACGGTGTGTTAAAAGGGTGCAACGGGAAGTGAAAATAGTGAAAAAGAAATAGGACTAAAACAGAAGTTCAAAGCTAATGTGGACGCCTGTACCCGCCATCTTGAAACGTGAACAACAAAAGTAAGGAAATCGCTACTCATTTGCTCTGCGACATGTTAGCTTAGTACAATTCCTGATGTTGTCATGGTTTAAACCAGGTGGAGAAAATACAATGAAGTAACTCATGTATGTCATAATGTCTCAAAGGAAACCAGTATAGTGTCGGGAAGCAATACACAGAAGATACATGTTATAAGAAACAGCTTAAGTCCAGTCTTTCATTTAACCCTTTAGGGTGACATGAGTCAAGTTTATTGATCCAAAATGCCTCGCGTTGAAGCAACCATTTTTTGTTGTTTCTTCCTTCATCAATTGGCACTGATTCAAGAATCATAAATCATAGTTGAATGATGTTATGTTTATGTTTTGAAAAATGAACTACAACCAGTGATTTTTCATAGTGGTTACGAATGTTGCTTTTGTGTTTTGTCATTCGTCCTTTAACCTTCCATTCCGTTTTTCCCACATAGACCAAGCCACATGGGCATTTTAGGATATACACAACATTTTTGGTGTTGCATGTCGCTGTCGTGTAGATTTGAATGGGTGTACCTTGGGTTGGGAGCATAAAGGTGTTGCCTTTAATGATGTTATTACGATGTACACAATTTAGACAAGTTATAGTTCCCTTATCAATAGATGGCATCATTGTGATATGTTTTCTTAAACATTCCTTGATATTTTTTTACCTTTGGTAGATAAACAGTGGAGGATGTTGGAAAATTCCTCTGAAGTCAACCTTGGCTTGTAACATGGGCCAATGTTTTAATACCATTTTTATGATGGAATAACTTCTGGTAGAGAATTTAGAAACAAATGCCATTCTTTCTGACTTCTTTGCTGATTTTTAAACAGTTAACAATTGGTTCCTATCTTTCATTAAGACTCTTTCCATAGCTTTTTCAACAATGTGCCTTGGAAATCCTCATATTATGGCAGCTAATATTGTAATTTTCTTCATTGGATGAAATTCTTTTGCTTCTTCATAGTTGTGAGTATGGTGGATGCTGTTTAAGACTTTTTTGATGAATACTCTGGTAATCAATTTCTCTCCTTGTATGGTGAAAGATACATCCAAGAATGTTAAATGTTCATTGCTTATGGTGTTCGTGAAGCTGATGCGTTCATCGATGGTGTTTAAGTCTTGAATGGCAGTAACAAGTTGAGATTCTTTGGCTTTCCTTATTAGAAATATGACATCGATGTATCACCAAAAGGTGATTAAATTTCAGACCGTTCATTGTTATGAAAGATATGATCGATTTCGAATCTATGCATAAACAAATTTGCATAGCATGGAGCTGCGCAATTTCCCATTGATGTTCCAGATAGCTGTAAGTAGTACTCTCCATTCCATGTGAAATAACTATGGTGAATGGTAAAGTGCAGCATTTCTACCGGGAAGACTTTTAAATATTCATTAATTTTGTCATTCAACAAAAATGATTCCACTGCTTGTAGACCTTTATCATGTGGAATGGAGGTGTACAATGAACATAGAATTGGGGGATGTGTTCATCAAACTGTCCCTTAGGTAGGTTGACATCCTTTGAACAATTGGTTGTAAATGGTGGTCCAAATATTTCCTGATGGGTTCATGAATGGAGTTGCGAGTAGACACAATTGGGCGAAATGGTGGTTTTTCTAGATTTTTATGGATCTTCGGCAACATGTATATATATGTAAATATATGGAAATCGTGAATGAGGTATTTTTTATCAGCTTCCGTTATAGTTCCTGTGTTAACTGCCTTGTCTAAAATTGTTACCAGGATCTTTAGGAAATTCATCAGTCGTGTTTAAGCCAAGTTTCATATACGTAGAGGTATCCTGCGCACGTTCATCCACGCTCTTAAAGTAGAAGCCCGCATTTAAAATAACTAATGCTCCTTCTTTGTCTGCTTGTCAACAGATAATAGATTGATTATCGGCAACCTGTATAATCGCACGTCGTTCTTTTTGCGTTAAGTTTGGAACCTTAGGTGTAGGTTTTTTAAAACTTTCATGGATATCTTTGAGAACAACGGTTTCAAACAAGTCCAAAATGTTATGGCTCGTAGAAGCTAGAAAGGTACTCTTTTTTCTCAAACTCATGAGTGACCCTTGGTTCTTGTCTGGGCGTGGTTCAACCATGTTATTAAAAAAAGTCTAAGATGCAAATTTCTCATGAATTTGTAAAAACTGATTTGTGTTTCAAATTCGCTCGAGTGGTAAGTGGGAACAAATGAGATCCCTTTTTGTAAAGTTTTGGTTTGGAAGGAGATCAATTGCTGGTTAGAGATGTTGATGATTAAGTTCTTTGACTCCTCGTGGATTTCGCAATCGGTTGATCTTTTCTTTTTGTTCTTGCGCCCCCTCCTGGTTCGCTGCTGCTGTCGTGGCCTCTCTCTAAAAAGGGCTCGCTTGTGGTAGATTGGTTTTGTTCTGTTGGAGTTGATGGTGGTTTTTGAAGGTTTGTTCCATTTAAAGCCTTGTCAACTGATTCAGTCGCGGTACTACTTTCACCATCAGTAGATCTTGCAGTGAATGATTTCTGTTGTCTTCGTCTTGCATATATTTCAGCCCAATTATACACTTCTACCATTTTATAATCAATAGTATCACGTTTGAACTTGCACATTTTTTTCTCGTTGATTTCCTTCGTGTTTTGATCCAGTGTATTATTAATATCCGCTAGTACTCCATCCCATTCTTCTTTGGACAGGTTACTTGATAGTTCACTTTTCAGTTGACTTATCTCCTTATTCAGTTTTTCGAGTAATTCAGATAGCTCCTCTACTACCAGTACTATTAAGTCAAGAGAACATGTATTTAGGATGGCGTACCATCGTTCAGTAAATTTTGTGTTGTTTTTGCATGGAGTCGATTTTAAAGCGATTTGGAGACCTCCTGGAAATGCTGTGCTTTGTGGTACTTAATAAGTGTACTGGCATGTAGCCGTTGATTTACTTCCCTTTTCGTGATGTAAAGTAATCGTTTGATATTACTTTGAGTGGATCCTGTTTTATTGCTGGTTATATCTGTTTCTTGGATCAAAGAATATATGCGTTGTGCTTCGTCTGTAGAGAAACCAAAAGTGTCAGCTCTATTGTCCGTGGTATTTGATATATCATCATTAGATATATTGAGAATAGGTGCTCACAATAGTTGATCAGAGGTGACATATAACTTGAATGTGTGGATTGTGGCACTCTCTGTTAGATACAACTGCATTCAAAAGCTGACTCATAGGCACAGGACTTCGGGGATATTTGGGCTGACTCATCAGGATTTGGGAACAGTATTTATACCACACTCAAACCATGAGGCAGTGCTTGGCTTACCCACTGGTTGAAGAGTAAGGATCCTTTTCAGCGATCCAGCACACCTGAATGTCTCCATGATACGCCTGAGCTTCTTCTGCATTGCAACTCGCCTTCGAATAGCCAACGCTGCAGACTTCTTCCCCCCTGCAAATCCAGCAATGCAGCAAACTCAATCACTGCAATGCCCCATGGCCTTCCTGCAAATCTCTGATGCTGCGGACATCTGCTCCCCTGCGAATCCAGTGACGCAGCGAACACCATCACTGCAAACCCACACCAATAAGGAGAAAACAGGGTTAAGTACCATTCTTAAGATAAGTGCACTAAAGAGAAAACGTGTCAATCAAAGACTTGTTTTATGATGATGAAAATCAGATAACAGGACAACTCTTGAACATTGAGGCATTGTGTGTATTATTTAATGCGCATACTGACTCTTGGTATTAATATCCAGTGATATTCTTATGTGCAATCATTTATTGTGCTGTAGTCTGTGAATCCAATAACACACTCTTGTGCACCTTGTGCCTAGTGTTGAACAAACAAGGTGTACCTCAGTGTGTGATGTGAGAACCCTATATAGATTCTGAGGGAGCGCTGCAACTCCAAGAGTATCAGTGGATTATTGGAAGTCTTTGCTGCAATAGATTAATTATCATGTAAGTGACTGTTAATATCAATCAATCAATCAATCAATCATTTGTAAAGCGCACTACATACCCGCGAGGGTCTCAAGCGCTGGGGTGGGGCCGCTACTGATCGAACAGCCAGTTCTTGAGCATCCTCTGAAGGTCAGCAAGTCTTGGGTCTGTCGTAGGCTCAGTGGGAGGGTGTTCCATGTCTTGGCGGCGAGGTGGGAGAAGGATCTCCCGCCGGTGGTTGTTCTTCAGATGCGCCGGACGGTGGCATGTGAGAGGTCGGCAGAGCGTAGCTGGTGGTTGGGGAATAAGAAGGAGAGCCGTCTGTTGAGGTAGGCTGGGCCGGTCTTGTGGAGTGCCTTGTGTGCGTGGATGACGAGCTTGAAGGATATCCTCTTGTTGACGGGGAGCCAGTGCAGGTCCCTCAGGTGGGGGTGATGTGGCCGTGGCGTGGTAGATCGAGGATCAGTCGTGCCGAGGCATTTTGGATGCGTTGTGGTCGCTTGATGAGCTTGGTCGGGCTCCCGCGTAGAGGGTGTTTCTGTAGTTGAGTCTGCTGCTGACGAGGGCCTGGGTGACTGTCTTTCTTGTATTTGTCGGGATCTATCTGTAGATTTTGCGGAGCATGCGGAGGGTGTTGAAGCAGGAGGAGGAGATGGCGTTCACCTGCTTGGTCATTGAGAGCGTTGAGTCGAGGATGATTCCCAGGTTGCGTGCGTGGTCGGTGGGTGTCGGGGCTGCTCCCAGTGCCGTCAGCCACCAGGAGTCGTCCCAGGCTGAAGGGTTGGAGCCAAGAATGAGGACCTCCGTCTTGTCCGAGTTCAGCTTCAGACGGCTAGTCTTCATCCAGTCAGCGACGGCCTTCATTCCTTCGTGAAGGTTGGCTCTTGCAGTGATGGTGTCCTTGGTGAGGAAGAGGATCAGTTGAGTGTTGTCGGCGTAGGAGATTATGTTGAGGTCGTGCTGTCAGGCGACGTGTGCGAGCGGGGCCATGTAAATGTTGAACAGTGTCGGGCTGAGGGAGGATCCCTGGGGTACGCCACAGAAGATCTCGGTTTTGGACCAGAATGGGGGGAGGCGAATGCTCTATGTTCTGCCGGAGAGGAAGGAGGTGGTCCATTCCAGCGCCTTGTTTCGCATCCCTGCGGTGTGGAGGCGTGCGCGTAGTGTGCAGTGGCAGAAGGTGTCGAAGGCAGAGGAGAGGTCTAGGAGGATTAGTGCTGCGGTCTCGTCGTTGTCCAGCATGGTCCTGATGTCATCGGTGGCGGTGATGAGGGCGGTCTCGGTGCTGTGGTTGCTGCAGAACCCTGCATGAGAAGGGTCAAGGATTCTGTTTTCTTCGAGGTATCGGGTTAGCTGTCTGTTGACGATTTTCTCGATGACCCTGGCTGGGAAGGGGAGCAGAGAGATGGGCCGGAAGTTCTAAAGGTCTCTTGGGTCAGCTTTGGGTTTTTTCAGTAGGGTGTTGATCTCGGCGTGTTTCCAGCTCTCTGGGAAGGTCGCGGTCTCGAGGGAGAGATTGATGACGTTGCGCTGGTGGGGTGCGATGGAGCTGCTTGCTTTGTTGAAGACATGGTGCGGGAAGGGATCTGATGGGGAGCCGGAGTGGATTGCGCTCATGGTCTTGATGGTGTCTGTTAGAAATGGGATCTCTGGTTGGCTAAGGCTTGCGCCAAAGCCAAGCAGAGACCACCACTCTAAGTCAGGGCTGGGGAGTTACACGCCAAAGATAACCCCTGCTCACACCCTTGGTAGCTTGGCACGAGCAGTCAGGCTTATCCTGGAGGCAATGTGTAAAGCGTTTGCGCGCGCACCCAGCAACAACACCCTAGTCCCACCACAAGACACTCCACACAAGGTTATATATGAAAAATAGACTTTCTATTATAATAAACACATTAGATGATAATCATATAATTTACACTGTGCCAACTGGCACTGGGCAGAATTTTACAAGGGACTATTTACACAAGACAGGGCCACATGGACCACTGTCAGAATTAGCACAAATCACCAATTGTAAATGTAGAACATATACCAACTGTAACACAAATTATAACTGTAGCGCACAACCAGTAACTACTGGCGCAATAATGACCTCAGCATTATCACAATAGAATCAGGTATAAAACCTATCCTGTATAGATCACAGGGGCATAAACACATTATGCAATTTCTTACAAGTCTAACGCGTTAGACCCTACCTTCTAAGTATAATTACACTAGAGGCGTACATCACACAGGGAAATATAATCTCCCTAACTTAAACCTAAACAGGTCAAACAACCTCCTATGCAGAAATCATATCTAGAGGTATAAAACACAGGGGTCGCAAAACACACTACACATGGTACATTCCTTAACACCAAAAGCATTAACACAGGGTGCACAAAACATACTACACACAGTACATTTCCTCACACCATAAGCATTAACCCAGGGTGCGCAAAACATACTACACACGGTACATTTCCTAACACCATAAGCATTAAACCACAATAGTACTTCAATCACATTAGGGTCCAGGTTGCGCCAGAACCTAAACGCAGCAACTGCCCACTACTTGCTGGGCAGCTGGGGACAATAACAGGGACTAAACGCTGCAGCTGGCACTAAGTGCTGCGCAGCTGTGTAAGTTAGATATGAGGCATGGGCTCTCAGTGGCCCTTGAAACAATATGCCAAAACGTTGGAGCCACCTGGGCTCTGAAAACAAACATGTCCCCATGGAGCGCACGTGCTCCTGAACTAAACATGCGCCAAGCGTTAGAGCCTCACGGGGCTCTGTAAGCAACTATGCCCCCTCCGTTGGAATGGCCCGCTCCCTGGTGGGGCCACTCAGCACTACTTGTCCAACACCTACCGGCTCTGGGGCTACAAGGAAAGAATTGCCCCCATCGCGGCAGCGGTCCGCCTTGGCGGTACCGCTGTAAACACTAAAAAGGTTCTCTGCCTCGGGCCCCTCGGGGCCTCTAAACCAACTTGGCCCCCAATCGTGGTCAAAGGCCGACAACGTAGGAGTGGCCCCCTATCAGGCGGGGGCCGCTCAAGAAATAGAAATGCAGCCCACTCACCGGGACTTGCTCTGCGGAATGCAGGGCTCTCCTCCGACATGAGAGCCTCGCCGGCGTTGGACCGAACCTTCCCGTACTTCACCCGGGCCCCCTCCTGGGACCTGGGACTTCGATCTAGAGCAGCGAGGCTCCATACGGCTCCACTTCGTCGGCGGGCGATTCCTATTCCGGGGCTCCCCACAGCTCATCGGAGCCCCGCAACTCTCGCGCCGCTTCCGTCCCAGCCGCTGGCCCCGCCCACGTCACAGGCAGACTTGCCTGACTTCTGGGCGGCTGCGGCTGGGCAGCGGCGGCAATTTTGACTCTGGCAAAATGAGGGGTAGGCTCCCTCCGTAATAACAAATGTACAACGGGGTGTGCACCCGCTTAGGCTCACGAAGAATGCGGGGTGGGCACCCGCTTCGGCAAGAAGTATAAAGCGGGGTAGGCTCCCGCTGGGATCGGTAAAACACGGGGTGGGCTCCCGCTCTCCCTCTGTGATGCGGGGGAATCCCCACGTCGGGATTCCTTCAGAAGGGGACGCAGCTCAGCACTGTCAGGCCCACGGGCTCCTTTCTCCTCACCTCTTGGTCAAATTAAAATAAAATCGCTCACAAGACGCCAGTACAGCAAAAGGTCCTGGGGCAAAGAAAATAAATCCCCAAAGGTCCCAGAAGTCCATCAGGCATCCAGGTGCTGGGCAGGGCCCAGGGAGGCAAGCCTTCCCCTGGGCCCCAGCAGCAGCACGCCCCTGGCAGATTCGAGTTCACAAAACAAGATACTTTCATGGGGTCACAGCCCCTCTTTTATACACAGAATCCTTTGTCTCCAAAGGTGCAGGGAAGTGGCGAACCAGATGCAACTGGTTCCTGAGCACTTTGTTTTGCTCAGCCCCTCTCCCTATTCACAGGACAGGCCAGGGACATCAGACGCACCACAGGGGGTGGAGCCAGCATTGTGGAGGGAAAGCCCAGCCCTATTCAGGTCCCAGGTGTACTCCTCCCTGCCATTGATATGCATATCTCTCCATTCACCACAGGGGCAGACCCATCCTGACTCCTGGAGCCAGACACACCAGCCAATCACAAGCCAGACAGTCACTGCACATTTATTACACAGACATGCCAGCTTCTAGAAGTCGCACTTCTACACTAGGCACAGTAATGCCGCACACATCATCACGCAGCATTCAATCTCATGAGTTCGCACATACCAAACTCGACCCTGCACTCCTCTCACATCAGGAGTTAACACGGTCACTCAGATCCCCCATGCATTCCTATGGGAGGGCAGGTCAGTCTCACTAAAACATACACAGAGCGCACGCACTTTCCACTGGGACACAGTGTAAAAGCGCCTAGAGGCCTAAAACCACTCATACAACATAGGAAAAAGGCTAGGATAAATGCAAAAAGTTTTAGGGGTGAACTTGTCAGAAGGGCCAAGTCCAACACTACCCCCTTCCAGCCAAAACGCAGGGCAGACCAATCACCACTGTGATGGTCTTCCCCGCTTGGGGCGATAGAACACAGACGCAGGCCCGCACTGCAGGGACACCCTCCGGTTCTACGCCATTCTGAATCAATGTGGTTCCATCTGAAAAAGAAAAAAAAACAACAAAAAACTCAGACCCAACTAGGCTACCCCACTGGTACTACCTATTTGTAAACGGCCAGGACCAGGCCCTAGGCCACCGAGCTACCACTGGTCCTTGCCAAACCCAGAGTGGGGGTAGTAACCCCTGGCATACAAGCCATTCTCCACTCTCCCTCTCAGTGTAGTTCCAAACTACCACTGATCCTTCAACCTAGGGTCCGCACCCTCAGGCTGACCAGAGGTCACGGGCAAGAATGCCCCACCCTACCTCTACTTCTGGGGTTGCGCGTCCTCCCAGGAGAAGCACCCTCCAGAACACAACTCTCCCACCAGTTCAGGACCTCTCTCCATCAACTGGTCTACCACCTGGGATCCACCGGGGTCAGAGGCGAGGACTCCCTCCCTCTGCACCCCCTTCCACTGTAGAGCATGGTCTCCTCACTTACGATGAGCCCCACCTGCCCTCAGGACTACAGCTGCCCTTACGTCCAGATCCGGAAACACCGACTACTGGCTCCCCAACCGAGGGACGTACCCTTAGGTCAGATGCCTGGCGAACCAGGACTTAAAGAGGGTGACACGTAATGAATGGGTCATGTGACAGTCTGCCTAGCGCTGATCTCATGACCTCCTGTCCATCTGACATTGCGTGCAGACCCCCCAGGACAGAAGTGGCGACACCATGATCACTCAGTGGCGACTCAGCCCAACCGGCTGGTACCTGACCTACTGGTTCCCACTGGGGACTCCCTCCCCCTCTCACCCCTCCCTGTGGACTTTCGCACCCTCCCAACTGGAGCAGTACCGCCAGACACTAGGACTGCTGGAGCTCTGATTACAGACACTCCACGTCCTCTAGACACTGGGAGATCCTACACAAGTTGAAAATTAAGTACACACACAGGTCCTTCCTCCTTTCTTGGGCAGTCAGGCAACCACTGCAGGCCACTTCCCCCAGTTTCAGGGATAGCCTCTCCTAAGTTTCATCTGGTTCCTCTACCCAACAAAAGCTTCTCCTTGTTCCTTAAAGTGATCACTCCCAAATGCCTCTTCAGATCCTAGAACACGGGAAGATCCTCCTCAAATGGCTTATTAGTACAGCCTAGGCCCCCAACCTGGTGCTCCCTTAAGAAACCATCCAGGCCCTGAGACGGGTTGAGGCTCGGAATACGGCCCAGTCGCACACCTTCCTCACAGGACATGATGTGGGGCTTGGCAACCCTCTCACTATCCTGGGACCTAGCTGGGCTACCCTGAACCTCTTCCACCACTCTGGGCTGGAAGACACCTCAGCCACTCCTTTTGGAATCACTCCCCAAACACCTAGCACGGGGAGATCCCCCCCAAAAGAACACTCCAACCAGACAGACTAGGCACCCAACGTGGTGTTCCTTCTAAGAACCATGCAGTGTCGGAGACAGGTTGAGGCTCGGAATACGGCCAAGTCGCACACCTTCCTCGCAGGACATGATGTGGGGCTTGGCAACCTTCTCACTGTGACGGTACCTAACTCTGAACATCTTCCACCACCCTGGGCTGGAAGACACCTGCACCATTTCTCTAGGGTCACTCCCCCATGTAAGCTCCTTCTTTCAGAGAACTCACACCAAAGTATTCAGCAAGCTCCTTATCTCAGAGACCTCACACTCACCTGTCCAGTGCAACACACCATTCATCCACACACACACCCCCAGACTGGTAAGACAGTTTCTACTGCCCCTGATTTCTCAACCTGTCCACCACGTGACACAGGTACCATTACTCCGGGAACTGGGAATGGGAATACATGCACTGGACACACATCTGTTGCCACCACTGGATCCCACCCTCACTGGGGAATCCAGAAAACTACAACTGCGCTCAAGGTCCCATTGATCCTTTTGCCATAGGATCAGGTTGTCCCTCAGTTTGGACTGGGTGTCTGACTCATCCACCTTTATGTCTCTCTCTTCCCAGAACCTTACCAACTCCAACATACTGTATCTAAACAGACCACAGAAATTAAAAGCAGGCTTCATTTTGGCGGACGTTCTCAAGAAAAGTTAGACACAAGGAACCTAGATGTCTGAGCTAAAACAGGAGTACACAATTCACAATGACACTTAGAACAATTTAGAACAATAATCCCTTTCCATGTGACTATCTAAATGCAGAGTTTTGTAGTGCAGCCAGCTGTCGCTGTGGTACTGTGCAAACGCAAGTCCTTATACCACCGCTGATCACCAATGTTAGAAATGGGATCTCTGGTTGGGTAAGGCTTGCGCCAAAGCCAGGCATAGACCACCACTCTAAGTCAGGGCTGGGGAGTTACACGCCAAAGATAACCCCTGCTCACCCCCTTGGTAGCTTGGCATGAGCAGTCAGGCTTATCCCGGAGGCAATGTGTAAAGCGTTTGCACGCGCACCCAGCAACAACACCCTAGGCCCACCATAAAAGAAACTCCACACACGGTTATATATAAAAAGTAGCCTTTGTATTATAATACACACATTAGATGGTAATCATATAATTTACACTATGCCAACTGGCACTGGGCAGAATTTTACAGGGGACTATTTACACAAGACAGTGCCACATGGACCACTGTCAGAATTAGCACAAATCACCAATTGAAAATGTAGAACACATACCAACTGTATCACAAATTATAACTGTAGCGCACAACCAGTAACTACTGGCGCAATAATGACCTCAGCATTATCACAATAGAATCAGGTATAAAACCTATCCTGTATAGATCACAGGGGCATAAACACATTATGCCATTTCTTACAAGTCTAACGCATTAGACCCTACCTCCTAAGTATAATTACACTAGGGGCGTACATCACACAGGGAAGTATAATCTCCCTAACTTAAACCTAAACAGGTCAAACAACCTCCTATGCAGAAATCATATCTAGAGATATAAAACACAGGGTGCGCAAAACATACTACACACGGTACATTCCCTAACACCATAAGCATTAACACAGGGTGCGCAAAACATACTACACACAGTACATTTCCTAACACCATAAGCATTAACCCAGGGTGCGCAAAACATACTACACACAGTACATTTCCTAACACCATAAGCATTAACACAGGCTGCGCAAAACATACTACACACGGTACATTTCCTAACACCATAAGCATTAAACCACAATAGGACTTCAATCACATTAGGGTCCATGTTGCGCCAGAACCTAAACGCAGCAACTGCCCACTCTTGCTGGGCAGCTGGGGACAATAACAGGACCTAAACGCTGCAGCTGGCACTAAGTGCTGCGCAGCTGTGGAAGTTAGATATGAGGCATGGGCTCTCAGTGGCCTTTGAAACAATATGCCAAAACGTTGGAGCCACCTGGGCTCTGAAAACAAACATGTCCCCATGGAGCACTTGGGCACCTGAACTAAACATGCGCCAACCGTTAGAGCCTCACGGGGCTCTGTAAACAACTATGTCCCCTCCGTTGGAGTGGCCCGCTCCCTGGCGGGGCCACTCAGCACTACTTGTCCAACACCTACCGGCTCTGGGGCTACAAGGAAAGAGTTGCTCCCATCGCGGCAGCGGTCCGCCTTAGCGGTACTGCTGTAAACACTAAAGAGGCTCCGTCACCTCTCTGCCTCAGGCCCCTCGGGGCCTCTAAATCAACTTGGCCCCCAATCGTGGACAAAGGCCGACAACGTAGGAGCGGCCCCCTATCAGGCGGCGGCCGCTCAAGAAATAGAAATGCAGCCCACTCACCGGGACTTGCTTTGCGGAATGCAGGGCTCTCCTACGACATGAGAGCCTCGCCGGCGTGGGACCGAACCTTCCCGTACTTCACCCGGGCCCCCTCCTGGGACCCGGGACTTCTCTCTGGAGCAGCGAGGCTCCATACGGCTCCACTTCGGCGGCGGGCGATTCCTCTTCTGGGGCTCCCCACAGCTCATGGGAGCCCCGCAACTCTCGCGCCGCTTCCGTCCCAGCCGCTGGCCCCGCCCACGTCACCAGCAGACTTGCCTGACTTCCGGGCGGCCCCGGCTGGGCAGTGGCGGCAATTTGGACTCTGGCAAAATGAGGCGTAGGCTCCCTCCGTAATAACAAATGTACAGTAGGGTGGGCACCCGCTTAGGCTCACGAAGAATGCGGGGTGGGCACCCGCTTAGGCAAGAAGTATAAAGCGGGGTAGGCTCCCGCTGAGATCGGTAAAATGTGGGGTGGGCTCCCGCTCTCCCTCTGTGATGCGGGGGAATCCCCCCATCAGGATTCCCTCAAAAGGGGACGCAGCTCAGCGCTGCCAGGCCCACGGGCTCCTTTCTCCTCACTTCTTGGTCAAATTAAAATAAAAGCGCTCACAAGACGCCAGTACAGCAAAAGGTCCTGGGGCAAAGAAAATAAATCCCCAAAGGTCCCAGAAGTCCATAAGGCATCCAGGGGCAGGGCAGGGCCCAGGGAGGCAAGCCTTCCCTTGGGCCCCAGCAGCAGCATGCCCCTGGCAGATTCGAGTCCACAAAACAAGAACCTTTTCATGTGGGCACAGCCCCTCTTTTAAACACAGAATCCTTTGTCTCCAAAGGTGCAGGGAAGGGGCGAACCAGATGCAACTAGTTCCTGAGCACTTTGTTTTGCTCAGCCCCTCTCCCTATTCACAGGACAGGCCAGGGACATCAGACGCACCACAGGGGGTGGAGCCAGCATTGTGTGGGGAAAGCCCAGCCCTATTCAGGTCCCAGGTGTACTCCTCCCTGCCATTAACATGCAGATCTCTCCATTCACCACCGGGGCAGACCCATCCTGACTCCTGGAGCCAGACACACCAGCCAATCACAAGCCAGACAGTCACTGCACATTTATTACACAGACATGCCAGCTTCTAGAAGTCGCACTTCTACACTAGGCACAGTAATGCCGCACACATCATCGCGCAGCATTCAATCTCACGAGTTCGCACATACCAAACTCGACCCTGCACTCCTCTCACATCAGGACTTAACACGGTCACTCAGATCCCCCATGCATTCCTATGGGAGGGCAGGTCATTCTCACTAAAACATACACAGAGCACACTCACTTTCCACTGGGACACAGTGTAAAAGCGCCTAGAGGCCTAAAACCACTAATACAACATAGGAAAAAGGCTAGGATAAATGCAAAAAGTTTTAGGGGTGAACTTGTCAGAAGGGCCAAGTCCAACAGTATCCTCGATGCTCACGTTGGCCCAGGCTAGCAGGGGGTCATGGTCAATGGTGTGCGGAGGGTCTGTTGTGTTGCTGTCTATTGTGCCTGTCTGGGTGTTGAAGCTGTCATGAATGTCTGCTATCTTGCGGTGGAAGAAGGTGGCGAGGGAGTCGCACAGGGCTTGTGACGGTGGGATGTCGTTGGTGTTGGAGCTGGGGTTGGAGAGTTCCTACACGATGTTGAAGAGCTCCTGGCTATTGTGTGCGTTGTTGTCGAGGCGGTCTTTGAACAAGGTTCTCTTGGCGGCCCTGATGAGGTGGTGGTGGTTGCGGATGGCGTCGTTGTGTGCTGCGCGGTTGTCCGGAGTTTGTTTGCTGTGCAATTTCTTCTCTAGTTTCCGGCAGGCTTGCTTGGAGGCTAGGAGTTCTGGGGTGAACCAGCTGGCCCTCTTGCTGGTGTCTCTGTGGGGGGGATTCTTCAGTGGGGCGAGGGTGTTGGCGCAGTCTTCGATCCAGCGTCTAAGGCTGTGTGCAGTGTCGTCGGTGTTGGAGGGTTCGGTGGGTGGGCTGAGAGCAAGGTTAGCATGTAGTTGGTCTTCGGTGATTTTGCTCCAGCAGCAGCAGGGGATCTGTTGGGTGCGTTGGTGTGTGGTGGGTTTCTGGAAGGTGAAGTGGATGCAGCAGTGGTCTGTCCAGAGGAGTTCGGTGGTGTGGCTGACGGAGATGTGCGGGCTTGAGGAGAAGATGTGGTCGAGCATGTGGCTGGCGGAGTGGGTGGGCGTTGTGACGAGTTGCTTCAGTCTGAGGTTGGCAAGGTTGTCGATCAGGGTTGTGGAGTTCTTGTCGTTGTTGTTCTCAAGGTGAAAGTTCAGGTCTCTGAGGAGGATGTAGTCGGTGGAGGTCAGGGCGTGCGTGCTGATGAAGTCGGCAATGGAGTCGCTGAACTGGGGGCAGGGTCCGGGGGGTCGGTAGTTGAGGGTGCCTCTGAGGGTGGGGTTGAGGTCTGTGTGGATCTGGAAGTGCATGTGTTCGGCGGTGCTGAGGGCGTCGTCGGTGCTGGTTGCGACCCTGATGCTGTTCTTGTGGACGATGGCGATTCCTCCTCCGACTTCGTTGGTGCAGTCTTTGCGGGTGATCTTGTAGCCGTCTGGGATGGCTATCGCGATGTCGGGTGCGGACGAGTCATTCAACCAGGTCTCTGTCAGGAAGGCGACGTCTGGGGATGTTGTGTCGAGCAAGTCCCAGACCTCGACGGTGTGTTTGCGCATGTAGCGGGTGTTCAGTAGTATGCATGGCAGGTGGGTGTGGTCATTCTTGGCGGGTGGTTCGTCAGTTCTGAGGCTGGTGTAGCTGCAGTTCCGGCAGGTGAAGGGACCGTGTGTGCGTTTCGGGGCGGCCTTGAAGCAAGTGTGGGTCTGTCCGGGTTTGAGGGCATGGAGTGTGCTGTCGTCATAGCCGCGGCAGTCCTCGTGGCGGGAGTGGGAGCCAGGGGTTCTGGCGTTGGGTGCGGTCTAGGCGCGGACGGGTGGCAGGCATATATGGGGAGGTGGGAGGGAGGAGCAGCTGGGAGGCGGGGGCAGCGAATGGACAGTGGGCAGTCAGGGGGCAGGGCCACAGGGGACACAGATGTGGGGGCGGTGAGGGATAACAGAGGCAACAGAAGGAAAAAGGGCACTGAACAGGGCAAAAGGGCACAAAATTCAGTAGAAAACGAGTGGCACAGAAGGCGAAAAGAGGCACAAAAACGAGGGGGAACGAGTGGCACAGGAGGCAAAAGGGACACAGAATCAGTAAAACGAGTGGCACAGAAGGCAAAAGGGACACAGAATCAGTAAAACGAGTGGCACAGAAGGCAAAAGGGACACAAAATATGGGGCAGCTGGGAAACAGAAGGAGAAGTGGGCAGAGAGGCACGGGGGCAGCGAGTGGTACAGAAAGGAAACCGGGCAGAGATACGAGGGTAGCGAGGGGTACAGAAGGAGAGAAATGGGCAAGGACTATGTGCAGGCAGCGGGGGAAACAGAAACAGCGGTCACAGATACAACAGAGAGAATACAGGCAATACAGTGATGCAGTAGGCGGGAGATGAGCAAACTTACGATTCTTCAGCAGCGGCAGCTGGGGCAGGGACACCCAGGCGGAGCTGTGCGGAGGGGGAGCGACCTACCTGGAGGGGTCAAGGGTCGCTCTCCTCACCGTGCAGCGGACGGCATAAATGGGGAGGTGGGAGGGAGGAGCAGCTGAGAGGCGGGAGGCGGGGGCAGCGAATGGGCAGTGGGCAGTCAGGGGAGCGGGGCCGCAGGGAACACAGCCGTGGCGCCGGTGAGAGACGACGGAGGGAACAGAAGGAAAAAGGGCACAGAATAGGGCAAACAGGCACAAAATTCAGTAGAAAACTAGTGGCACAGAAGGCAAAAAGGGGCACAAAAATGAGGGGGAACGAGTGACACAGGAGGCAAAAGGGACACAGAATCAGTAAAACGAGTGGCACAGAAGGCAAAAGGGACACAGAATCAGTAAAATGAGTGGCAAAGAAGGCAAAAGGGACACAGAATATGGGGCAGCTGGGAAACAGAAGGCAAAGCGGGCAGAGAGGCATGGGGGCAGCGAGTGGTACAGAAAGGAAACCGGGCAGAGATACGAGCGTAGCGAGGGGTACAGAAGGAGAAAAAACGGGCAAGGACTACGTGCAGGCAGCGGGGGAAACATAAACAGCGGTCACAGATTCAACAGAGAATACAGGCAATAGAGTGATGAGCAAACTTACGATTCTTCGGCAGCGGCAGCTGGGGCAGGGACACACAGGCAGAGCTGTGAGGAGGGGGAGCGACCTACACATATCAAAGGTGGGAGGGGATATTTTTCGACTACTCACTTGTTGAATAACCGCTTTACCTGTATTTGCAGTACATCTCACTGCATACTACATTACGCACATATCACTACAATTGTCGTGCTCTCCGGTCCTGTATCCTCAGGGCTGTGTCGATGATCAATTGGGACCCACCTCTGAATTGGCCCAAGTCTGGCTCACTTGGAGACATACAGACTTTTGAGGCAATTGAGCGGGGGGAGGAAAGTGTAGGGACTGCGGGGAGGGAGACCTGTGAGGGAAACAAGGAGATACCATAAGAGTCTGCTATACAATCCCTTCTTCTATTGCTGTTGTCTATCCACTCAGCACCCCCTCGTATTACTCTTTCCTACCTGCAAAAGAAAAGAAGAGTGACCCAGCACACTGGAGGAGAAATATCAAGACACCACCAGGCCAACGCTTTGACAAACAGTCCTGTGTGATCCGGTTCGGGCCCAGTCTTGTCTATGCCTGTGCTTTTTGTTCTCGACTCGCCCTCCTGTGTGCAGTAACAAAAAATGGAAAAGGCAAACACAAGCAACAAAGCAAAAAACAGAGTAGAGGCAATATTGCAGGAGGTTGCCTAATAATTATGTCTCGTTAGGTATGATACAGAGAAGAATATATAAGCGCCAACTCGTTCCTCTATTTGGATATGACTTCTGAACCCAGGATGAGGTGTGTTTACACCCTTCACTCATACACACACTGCGGAATGGTCCGGTCGCTGATGCACTGTGTTACCTCCACACAGTTGAGTAGCCGGAGAGTACTGGTGGAATATGATCAGTGATAACTTTACTGCGGCTCACTCTAAGATCCAATAATCAATGTCACGTAGGGGTCTTTCCCCTCTGAGTGATATGCATGTTACGTATCTCTGGCACACTGTTCAGATACCTTCATACACACACCGGGATATTCAAGGTCACGTAGGTGAGGTAGGTTAAGTACCTCTGGCACACTGTTCCGATACCATCACACACACACCCCGTGTTACCTTCGGTAGTTCAGCTTGTATCGCGGGCTCTACAATCCCCCTGCATGAAACCGAGCTTGGTTTCTGCCAACAGCGTGAAGCTATGCAGCCCAAGCGCCGCTACGGGCACCTACGCTCCCCTGCACAAGACCGTGGTAGCTACCGGTCTCCACCAACAGGGGAGTCTTTTGTCACCAGGATTATGTCTCCGGGTGCCTGGGAAAGGCGGTTCTCGAGTTGTGTCAATGACACGCTTACCGCCCACGGGAAATGCACCAAGAGGCATCCTGCGACTTCATGGACCTTGGACGAATAATCGGCCGCGAGGGCCGGCGTCCTGGGTAATGGAGTTCAACCCAGGGCCTTGCCGCTTCAGCGCGCAGATAGCCGGCACCCGAACCTGACAACAATGCTCTCTAGGACTGAGATGGGATGTGCGTATGACTCCATGATGAAAATGGCTGAGATTGAAGGCACGCAAGTCTTTCTGTTTGATATTTTTTCCCAACCCACCTTCCCTTAAGGGGAAGCGGTTGACTCACCATTACATTTCCCTGATCAGACGCCAGAGAGAAGAGATATGAGGTCCAGCATCATCTCTGCATACAAGAGTCAGGTGAGTGGCATGAGAGAGGCATACCTCTGCAGTAGGCTAACATCAGGATACCTTATTACATTTAACAAGCGATTACCTTTGTTTGGGAACAGGTACAAATGTCATGTTTGGTGTCTAAACAAGTGTAATTTAAAATCCACTTTAATGGCAAAGTCTGATTTTAAATTCACAATTCTGAAAGTTGCATTTTCTTGCCATAACTATTTTCAGCAGCCTGCTTTCTGGGTCACATGACTATGTGTCGTTGCTAGATGGCCTTTATGTATTCCTCCCAGACAGTAACACAGAGGAAGAGTAGGAGTTTACAAGATGGGGGGGATGAAGCTGTGCACATTCCCACTTACATTTCAAAAGAGCTGCCTCAGCGCACACACAAAGAGCTTCACACTAGCCTTTTGTGACCCCCAGTGGAGCCTGGGCAGAGAGGCAGGAAGTTCCAGACCCATCTGTGAGGGAAAACCCCAGACATTTAGTCCACTTCCACTTCAAAGATGGCATCAGATATAAAAATAGGATCCTCAAACTCACTCATCAGTATACTCCTGGACGTGTGGATACTACAGAAGGATGACCACCCTGCTGCCAGAAGCCTGCAATGCTGCTTGAGGCCTGCTCTGCTCTCTGAGAAGTAAGACTGGACCTTCTCTCTTTATCCAGACAGAGTGACTGCAAGGGTCAGGTGGCTGAATCCTGTTCTGAGCTACAGGATCACAACAAGCTCCAGAGGCCTCCCTGCAACTGCGCAGCTGACCTGCTGCTCTGGATTTGCCTGGACCTGCAACTCGAACTGCTGGAACCCTGCTGGCCTCTGCTAGAGTGAGTCCTTTATTCCCAAGAGGTGCCTCCCTTGGTCCTGGACCTTTAGGTGGCATCAAAGTGCATTCCTCTGAAGAAGTAGGAGAATCCTATTTTTGGCCTCTTCTAGACCATGAACAGGCCCATTTGTGGCAAGATCTTGCCACTCACGACACCAGGCAAGACGAAGCTCTGGTGGACCCAACTCTTTGAACTACAGCAACCGCCAGCAACCGGGGATCTCTACTTTGCGGAAATGCGATGACAGTCCACAGTGACTGGCAAAGCAAAGCTCCAGCAACGACACGTAACGGTATCTTCGTGCTATATTCCTTTCCAGGACATATACATACTTCCACAGCTGTGAAGCCTTTGATCTTTTCCAGATCTACTATCATTAACTTCTTCCACAGAAAATAGTGCTCATCACTGGTAAAGTACTCGTGTTATTCAATAATAGGTTTGTTCCCCATTAGCACGTTCGGAGAAAGGTAAATTGGGCAGATGTTACTCACATTGACGAAGATATTGGCTGTTATTCTGATACTGCTTTACTGAAAAGAAGAGTCTAGTGGGTATCAAGTAGTACTTTGATGTCAGGAAATAAAGAGGCTGACAGACATGCCATATATTATCATGCTTCTGCTCGGGTTCCTTGAAAAGAAGATGGCACTGAGTGGGCAGAAAAGATATAAAGAGGCCAAAAGGTTCCCTGGGCCCCATCAAGAATTCCACCCGGTAGCAGATGGCTCTTGTGGTGATTTTGGACTTCTCCTATGGAGAGACTGACTTGAGGGTAAGTTGATGCATAACTAGTATAAAGTAAAAAATGGGCTGACAGTACCACAGATGCGATTTACAGACCTCTGAATAGGCAGGTACAGAGAATAGTTGATTCACTGGTGCTTGGCAGAGCAGATTAGAGGACAATAAGGTGGACAGCAGGAACTTGGCTTTAGGAAATCAAGCTGACTAATAGTGCTTTGTATTACAGTTTTCATATCTCTTTGCATGACTAGGTGGTGTGATGAAGATGGCAGGTAGAAACTAAATGGACAGCAAGTTGGTGCTTTTCTGATAGTGCTAGGCAGCATCGTAGCTGCTCTCTTCTTGCCCAGCATAGGCTAATGGCTTCTGTGATCACTGGCAGATATCTGGAGCTGCATATTCCTCACTGTGAGAAGAGACATGCTAGAGAGCAACTGTTCCATGCCTGGTCTTCAAGATAAGTGCAATACTGCTTGGCAGCATGGTAGCTGCTATCTTCATGACCTTGCATACGGTACTGTTTTCTGGGATCACTGGCAGATATATTCAGGTGCCAAACATCTCAGGGTGAGAAGACACTGACTCTAGAGTAAGTGTTTGCCAATTGTCAGGAGAAGGCCAATACTGCCTGGCAGTTTAATAGCTGCTGCCTTTTTGCCACTTCTTCTAGAACTGGTTTCTGTGATCACTGGCAGATGTTTTGAGGCACCATGTGTCTCAAGGAAAGAAGGGACTGACAGAAGAGTAATGGTTGCTTCCCTAGCAATCAGAAGGAGGCCAGTACTACTCAGCAGCAGTGGCAGCTGGTGATGTTTGAAAGTGGTGGGCCATAAAATAAAGCATGACTTTGCCTAAGGACGATTATCCTGGAGGGGTTTGGGAGGCGTTCTCCCCACGAGAAAAGGTTTTAAAAATATAGTATAAATTGGTCCATTTCGCAGCACAATTTCTTTAATAATATGACCAAATGTAATAGGTTTCACTTTCATGTCTAAAGAAACAATGTCAAATGGTCATGATGTATACCCTTCACTGACGCACTGACCAAGGTCTTTGGGCAAGCCTCAAATACCTCAGAACAAATACAGTACATGGACTAGAGAAATAACAGCACCAGCAAAGATGACAGGGACAGGGATGAAATGGAGTGGAAGGTTAAAAGGTGAGAACAGGAAAGAGAGATGGTGTGGAGGAAGGAGGTGAGGGAGGTAAGCAGCACAAAACAGAGACAGGAAGAGTAAGGCCGTAGTACTGTTCAAAATATTATATTACATTTTGTAATATTAATAATCAATGACAATACAAAAAAGAGCATGGTATAGAGGACCCCTAAAAAGACTTATCATTAAATAACAATTAATGAAATACAAGGTGGTAGAATGTTATATGAATGTAGTAAAACTTAACATAAAAGGGGGAGGAAGAAACAATTATCATACAAAGAATTTCAATTAGAACTACTGTATGCTAAACATAAGCGAAAAACAATATAAGATAAAATATTGGAAAGAAGTATGATTAAGAAGATAAATAACGATCAATCGGTTTCCAAACAGAATGATAAGAGTCACAATTATGATTAATACCAGACAAAGATAAATTGGCACCTCTTCTAGTAAAAATAATCCAAGACCACCAAGCATGAAAGGAAAATAAGGAGACATCTTTCCAACAGGCAGTGACAGACTTTAGGGCTGCTGACATCAGAAAGTTGAAAAGTTTACAATCTAATTCAGATAACTGTTCGGAAAGAGCAACAGGTTTACAAATCATTAGAGTAAAAGAAAGTTCATCAGAAATATTAAGTATTTTTTGTGTAACACTCCAAACTTCATTCCAAAATTTAAGATAAATGTACATTAAAAAAGCATATGTTTTAACGACCCATTATGCAAGTTACAATGCCAACAATTCGAATTGGGAATGAGTTTAGCTTTAAATAATTTTAATGGGGTCCAGAAACAATTTAAAAAAATATAAGAATTTGTTTGACAAAGTGATAAAGGTGACCAACCTGAAATATTGTTCAACCATATTTTTTTCCATGTATCTTATGAAAAATATATTGAAAGTTCGTCATTCCAAAAATTTGAAATCATATCAATATTATTACCTTGAAATGTGTTGAATTTCTTATATATTAATGAAACAGCATGTGAGGAAGAGAAAACTGATTGAACATAAATTGTTAAATCTGGTTTTATAATTGTAGGAATTTTATTAGGAAAGGAGTCTAGTATAGAATTACATAAAAGTTCATATTTAAGGAAATATTTAAGGAAATCTGATTGCCTGTAGTACATCAAACAATATAAAAGTAACATCATGGTAAATATCTTTTAGGTAAAAAAAACCTGCGTTAATCCACAAAATTGATCGAGAGAGAGAGTGTTAGTCGCGGATTGTACCATAAGGACATCTCTACAGAATTCAAAATAGAAGACTGAAAAAGTGAGTCTAAGTCATTTAACATTAACTTTGTGGACTTCAAAATAGTAGATTTATTAAATAATGTTGCATTATTAGACATGGTTAGTAAAGTAGACAATGGATGTAGAGCTACTAAATGTTTTTCTATAAGAAGCCATGTAGGAGGACTATTAAGTGATTAAACCAAAGAGAGCTCTGTTTTAAGATAAAAGCTTTATGATCGTTGAAAAAATCTGGCAAACCGAAACCTCCATTACATTTTGTCATTTTTTGTTTTTTATAGCTAATGCCAGTTGATTTATTACTCCAAAGAAACTTAGAAAGTCGACGATCAATAGTTTTATACCATTTCATAGGAAACTGCTTAGGAATCATAGCTAAAAAATAAAATAAATTAGGTGCAATAGTCATTTTTATTGAGTCAATTTTCCCCCACCAGGAAAGGTGAAGTGGAGAACATTTAGCTAATTTATCTTTAATATACTTCATAATAGATTCACAATTTAATATCAGTGTATTTTTTATAGAAGAAGAGAACAAAATACTAAGGTGTTTGATTCTATTTCTTTGCCTGAACATTTCCTTTATAGGTAGCAAATCTGGGGTACAATGAGGATTTAAGGGAAAAACTCAGTTTTATTGGTATTCAACTTATAACCATAAATTAAGGAATATGATGAGATAATATCTAACAAAGGAGGAATTGAGGATTCAGGATGACTAATAAATAAAAGTACATCATCTGCATATGCTTATGTTTTATTGGTGAACTGTTTAATATTAATACCAGCAATAGCATTACATTTTCTAATGGAATTAAGTAATGGTTCAATACCAAGAATAAATAATAGTGGTGACAATGGACAACATTGTTTAGTACCTCTAAAAAGAAAAAAATGATTTGAAATTTGACCATTAATAAAAAAGCAAGCAGTAGGGTTTGAGTAAAGAGCAGGTATCATACAAATAAACATATCACCGAAATTAAATGCAGCTAAAGTGTGAAATAAAAATTGCCAATGAACTTTATCAAAAGCTTTTTCAGCATCCAATGCAAGAACTCCCGATGGTGAGGACAAAGTAGACGCTTGTTCAATAGCATGCAACAAAACTCTTGTGTTATTAACAGAATACCAGATTGGTCAGGATGAATAAGAGAGTCTAATACCGAAGTCAGTCGGGTTGCATGCATTTTAGCATATGGTTTACAATCTTGATTTATTAAAGAAATAGGGTGATAATTCAATACAAGTGTCGGGTCTTTGTTAGGTTTTGGTAAAATAACAATTAAAGCTTCAGTAAAGGATTCAGAAGTTGACCCAGAAGTACTAAAACAGGAAAATAGTTTAAACAAATATTTACAATTCTGCTGGAATTACATCTGGACCTGGAGATATATTTTGTTTAAGAGATTTAATAGCTAATTGTATTTCTTCTTGAGTGATAGGAAACCTAATTCTTCCATGGTCAATTGTTGAACTTTAGGTAAGCCACAGGCCAAGAAAAAACAAGCATTTGCAAAGCAATCGGTCTTGTATTATAAAAGTGTGAGCAGTTGGCATTTCTAATAATAATTCAACACTAGCTATTGGCATTGTAAATGATAATGGCATTTATTTATGTGTTTGTTTGATAAAATAGATAAAAAAAAGGCATTGTCATGAACAATGACAATAGCTGAAACTTTTGCAAATGCGAGACCTATTGCATTGCAAATGCTTGTTTCAGTACTGCAGGCTTTTTTAAAGTTTTAGTCACTACTCATAATGAAATCCATTTTATCAGCGTTGCCAGTGCTCCTTTATGTTTCATGCCCTAAATGAAACACAATGTTCTAAGCAGATTGCTAAACAGCATCTCCAGCCCGATCACAATGTCTCACTTCATGCTGGACAGTGGGCACCCTGTTTTTATGCAGCGCCAAGATGGGGTGAACTAATGCACAGACTGAGGTCTGTCAGCCTCCGAGGCTCAAAGCATTCCTTACAACAGTCCGCTGTGTCAAGGTATTGCCATGTGTACAGCACACACTCTGCAACAGCAAGTGGTTTCAAAGTTGGGGGGGACTTCCCAAACTTTGCCGAGGTGTACACCATGTTTGGTGACAGCGTATTTATGCTGACAGCCAAAAAAACTGTTTGTGGTTGTGTGTGTGTGTGTGGTTGTGTGTGGTTGTGTGTGGTTTTTTTGTGGTTGTGTGTGTTTGTGTGTTGTTGTGACTGTGTGTGTAGTTGTGGTTGTGTGTGTTTGTGTGTTGTTGCGGTTGTATGTGTAGTTGTGGTTGTGTGTATAGTTGTGGTTTTGTGTAGTTGTGTGTTTGGATGTGCGTTTGTGTTATTGTGTGTGTGTGTGTGTGTGGTTGTGTGTGTGTGGTTCTGTGTGTGGTTCTGTGTGAGTGGTTGTGTGTTGTTGTGGTTGTGTGTGTGGTTGTGTGTGTAGTTGTGGTTGTGTGTTTATGTGGTTCTGTGTGGTTGTGTGTGTGGTGATGTGTGTGTGTGGTTGTGTGTGTGTGTGGTTGTGGTTGTGTGTGGTTGTGTGTGTGAGTGGTTGTGTTTGTGGTTGTGTGTGTGTGGTTGTGAGTGTGGTTGTGTGTTTGTGTTATTGTGTGTGGGTCTGTGGTTGTCTGTGGTTGTGTGTGTGTGTGGTTGTGTGTGTGTGTGTGTGGTTGTGTGGGTTTTGTGGTTGTGTGTGTAGTTGTGGTTGTGTGTATTTGTGTGTTGTTGTGGTTGTGTGTGTAGTTGTGGTTGTGTGTGTTTGTGTGTTGTTGTGGTTGCATGTGTAGTTGTGGTTGTGCGTTTAGTTGTGGTTGTGTGTGGTTGTATGTGTGGTTGTGTGTTTGTGTGGTTGTGTGTATGTGTGGTTGTGTGTTTGTGTGGTTGTGTGTGTGTGTGGTGTGTGTGTGGTTCTGTGTGTGTGTGGTTGTATGTTGTTGTGGTTGTGTGTGTTGTTGTGGTTGTGTGTGTGGTTGTGTGTTTGTGTTATTGTGTGTGTGTGTGGTTCTGTGTGTGTGTGGTCGTATGTTGTTGTGGTTGTGTGTGTTGTTGTGGTTGTGTGTGTGGTTGTGTGTTTGTGTTATTGTATGTGTAGTTGTAGTTGTGTGTGTCTGTGGTTGTGGGGCTGTGTACCCCTTCAAGGCTTAACAGTGTTTTTGGAGTTGGGCACTGCGAAGGCACATGCCGAGCAGTGGGAGAAGGTTCACACGGCTATTGGACTGGATATCATCTGACACTGACATAAGAATATTTTCCTGTGCTGCCTCGCAACATTTTCAGAGACTCCTAGGATGGCATTTGAAAGGTACACTGAAGTAAAAACCTGAATGTAAACTTGGAGACTGAAATATTGCATTTTTTACTTTCAGAAGGTTTCCCACTTGGTTTAATACGGCCATGAGTCCTGTGACTGTAAGGCGGCACATCTGTACAGTACAGCCGTTGTTTGGAGCGTTTAAGACTGATGAAATCACTCATCCCGTGCAGCTCATGACAATCCAGTCTGGGTTTCATAAATGTTATTTTCATGTGTTGGAAGTTTGCTAAAACAGCTGACTAGATGAATAGTGCTCAGAGGCACAGGCTAAAAATTGTCCCTAGTAACCCATTAGGGATTGATATTAACTGTCAGTTTTTTAACTGAGTTGCTTCAGTAATATTTTGCAGGCCCATAGAAGCAGTCTTGATGTTACTATTACCAGCAGTAACCACTGCAGTTATCATAGTAATAATAAGAATGGTGGTAAAGATGGTAATGTTCTTGCTGTCAGTAATGTGAGTGACAGTTGTATCATGGTGTGCACACGTGTCAGTTTCCTCTGGCTTTTGCCATTCAGTGGACAGAAAGCGCAGATATCGGTTATTCGCGTGTGTTTTTGCCCAGTTTATCCCGGGTCAGGCCTCCCTCTGCTGACAGTGGAGAGTGCAGGGGCGGTGCGAGAGCTCACTCTTCTACAATAAGCTTCCCACCCTTTATTTAAGCGTGCAGAGACAGTTCCTGCAGCTATGGAAGCTGATTTATTTTAATCGATCAACGCATACACCGCAAAAGAAGTGTATATAAACAACGGGCTGGGGCACTCAATAACTCAGAATACATCGCGACTTTTTAACTATGGGGCATGTCTAACTTATGTGCGTTCTCTCATTTAGGTTTGGAAAGTAAGTGTGCATCTATAAGGAAAGTGTGCATCTATAAGGAAAGTGTCAGCCTCAGTACTCTACCTCTAGCGCAAACTGTTCCTTTTTACACAGCCTCCTGCGACCTTTGACATGTAACTGTGTTCCTGGAATTTACAGCAGAATGTGCACTTCTTAGTTTTCTGTGCCGTTCTGCACTTTGAACAGATAAAGGGATTAACAGGAATCTAACATATACTCATTTTACTTTCACCTGTCGAATTCGGGTTCCGATTTGGGTGACAGTCTTGGAAGGCAGCAAACATAACATCGAGCGCTCAAGAGGGCAGAGACATCCTGTCTAGATGCCCGCAATGGTGTGTTCTCACCGCTAAAGGGCAGTGTTATTCAGCCACTTGAACACAGCCTCTGCACTCCTGCAGGGCACTTAAAGACTATGGAAATTACACATTGTCAGTTTGTGGTGTGAAATGCAACAGCGTTTAAGGAGGCATTGACATACAAAATGAGACTGTCTCGTGCTGAATGATGGCGAGGGACATTGCGGGGCAAATTTGTGTAAATTTCAAAGCAAAAATGTGCAGTCTAAAGCGTGCATATGTCTATGACAATTCCGTGTTAATGCACAGTAGTTCTAAGACTAAGAATCTCTCGTTGCTTTAAATGGAACAGTCTGGTTTGTAGAATTCAAAATCAGAAGCTGATTTTTTAAACACCGAAACGACATAGCTTAGTGACAACTCCATATGCCTAGTTCCAAATAGTTCCCACAGCAAGCAGATTGTTTGTGACGAGATGTTCTAAACAAGCATTGAAAGCGTGCGTCATCGCGGTCGCTTTGAAAGCGAAAGTGATCACGATGGCGCACGAGTTTTCAAAGTGCTGCTGAAGGCCAGCGGTTCGCGCGTGCACGGTTGCGTGAACGCAAGCTCTAGGCCAGCCAGCAGCACTTTAAAAACTCACATACAAAATGTCTCTCCGAGCCAGCGCATGCGCTGGGCTCAGCAAGACCTAACAATCAATCAGGGAGGAATCATTGAATTGAGGCTTATTATATGGATTAGAGTAATAATTTAAAAATTCATTAACAACATCTTTTTGTGACAATGCACTTTTTCCATTTGGATTGTGAATTGAATGTATTAAGGTATTTTCTTTTTTAATACATAAATAGTTGGTTAAAAGTCTACCAGATCTATTGGCATTTAAAAAAAATTGGCTTTAGAATTAAAGAGCTGTTTACCAGCTCTTCTACTTAAAATTGAGTTAAATTCATAACGCAATTTTTGTGATTTTATTTTCAATTGAGGATCATTAGAAGTAATAAAAAGTCTTTAAAATTTTGCAATTTATTTGTCTACATCTTTAATTTTGAAATGAAAGGTTTTATTTTCATGTGCCATAAGTGAAATGGAAGTTCTTCTAATATAAGCTTTACAAGCATCCCATTGATTCACCATGGACGTAGAGCCTTCTGGATTGACCTGAAAGTAATCTTGAAGTGCATTTAGGATTTTTGTTTTATTATATTCATTCACAATGATGATAGTGTTCATAAGGCATCAAGATTTAAAATTTGAGTGAAATTGCAATACCATAGAAACCAGAGCATGATCAGAGATGTCTATATTACCGATATTAGGAGTAACAACTGAATTAAGTAATTTTAGAGAAACTAAAAGATAATTCAATCTTGAATAAGAATTATGAGGGTTTGAGAAAAGAGTGAACGATTTTTCAGTAGGATAATGTATTCGCCAAATATCCACCAACTTGGTTGATTTAAAGTAGAAAATGCTCTTGGTGGACGGAATTTAGTATGAGATAATCTGTCTAGCAAAGGGTCATGAATCAGATTGAAATCTCCTCCAACTATAAGTGGAACATTACCTAACTTGAGAACTTCAGTATTAAGAATAGACCAAAAATTAGGGTCATCAACTGTTGGACCATATACATTAATTAAAAACATAATAGTATCCTGAATTTGAACTTTTGCTATAATATATGTACCTTCTGAGTCTGTGGATTTACTTAATATTTGACAATGTAATCTTTTTGCAAAAAGGATAGCAACACCATTTTTTTTGCCTCTCACAGGAGAAGAAATAAACGTCAACCCACTTTTTCTTCATAAAAGCTAACACTTTATCATCAATATGCGTCACTTGAATGAAACAGACATCTGCTTTATGACTACCTAAATAATCTAGAATTTTAAAACGTTTTACAGGATGTCTTATACCCTTAACATTCAATAAAGCAAGCTTAAAATTATTAATGTGAGCCATAGTGAGGTAGGAAAAATAGAAAGAAGAAAAACAAATACAATTTGAGGCATAATTAGAGAAAAAGTAGCTCTAGAAAAAAATAGTAGGGAGAAAAAGAAGGAGAGATACGAACAAAACATAAAAAAAGACAACCCATAACATATATAACAATCTTGAAACACACACACGCTTTGCAAGCTTGACTGAACCATTAGAGCCCTGTAAGAAAATAAACAATTAGGTTAGCCAGAAAATTAATACGTTAAAAAATCAAGTGGCAGTCTCATGTGTGTCCATTGGAAGCTGGAAATGTTGATCCCAAAAATTCCGTAGGTCCTCAGGTCGCTGAAAGGATTTTGAAAAGCCGTCCTTCCAAATTCGCATTGTTGAAGGATCAAAAAGACCATGTATGAATGCAAGACTTCATAACCGTGGGAGAATGTCAGTGAATTCTTTGCAAATCCTGGTGAATGAACATTTTATTGCCATTTACCATCAATGAGGGAATCTCCCGTGCTTCCTTTCTTATCATAACCAAATGTGATGGGATAAGACTTTAAAAATCATTTGTTGCGGTTTAGTAAGTTGTGGATTACGATGACAAGGAATCCTGTGCGCTTTATCAATCTCAGATTTCTCAGGGAATTCAATGCGCAAAAGACCAGGCAGTAGGTTCTCCAAATACACCCTGCAATTATTAGCTTCTACATCTTCTGGAAAATTAAAAATACGCAGGTTATATTTCTATTGTGATTTTCCAAGTCAAGAAGAAGGTTAGACATGGGAGAAATCTTTGTCACAAGCGGTGAGAAAGAATCAATTTTAACTTTCTTGTCTTGGTTTTTCATTGTATTGTCAGATATTTTCATTGACATACTAGCCATATCTTTTCTTAAGTTCTTAATTTCTGTCGCAGTAGTATCAGTGGAAGCACAAATCGCCTGAATCTCATCAAATAACAAAGATAAGGAAGGTTCAGCAGACTCCACCACTTTAGATTTTACAGGAGGAGGAGAAATATTTTGTTTCATTTTATTATGCTGAGCCTGCGTATGTTTGGTCTCCATAAAATCTAAAATAAATATCAGCAGTAAAAAAAAACAAATATGTAGTGGAGAATGAACAATAAAGCAATTCCTTCAAAAAGAGAGGTGCAACAGGTAAAACTGCCTGTGGGAGTGACCAGGCCAAAGCCTCGCGCTTTCCTAGTATGTTACTCCGCCCACCTGAATTCTGGGCTTTGCCTGCCTGTAGAAGTCAGTGAGGAACCAGCAGCCAAGAAAAACCCCTTCCAGCTAGCAGGGAGACCGGAAAAGCTCCCCACCAGTAAGTAGAGACCTGAAGATAATGCCAGCAGCACACTTTAGTAAAAAATCCCACTGAAAAATGATGAAAATCGTCATTTACGGGCCGGTGTGAAGAGAGCTCAATGGGGGGCCGCCATTTTGGCTTGTGCGTCTCCGTAAGGCCAAAGTTCTAACCGTAGAGTTGGGACTCTTGGTAACTTTGCATAAGTACAGGCATTTTGGACAACACAATTTCTTTCCTAGGGTAGCAAAAATATTGCACTGGCCTATAGACTGACATGCGCAGTTATTTCTTCTTTATTTTCTTCTTTGTTTGAGGGAGATGCAGAATACTAAGTTTTAATTCCTTAAGGGCATTAGCTGTCAACCTGATGGTTGATTGCACATTTACAGCAGCAGTTAAAGACTAAAAACAACACAGAATAAGCTATACTGCCTTAGCTTTGCTAATGAATACAGTTATTCTCCTTCAGCAATGTTTTCAAGCATAAAAGGGTGCCTCTATTAAGAACATTTGCTATTTGTGACACTTCTTTTTGGGAAACAATTTAGTGCATTACTGGAAACTGAAACGAATACTCCAGGAACAGTGTTGCTTACACAGTGTTGAACGGCAGGTTTCCACCAGACATACCTCTGACCTGGACAAGAACTGATGGTAAAACGTGCTCCTACTTAGAACAGACCATGTACAGTACAGACATGTTCCCATTCATTGAAAGCTGCTGCATTGTTCCTTGTAAAGAAAGTGATCATCTTCTGATAACCACCATTGTCCCTAATTTAGCATCCCGCGTACCTGCAAGGGTGACGCTCTGTGGAGTTTACTCTGAAATCTAAAACGCCTAAAGTGGAGTCCCTCTGTTAGTTGCACTGTCATTGAAGAGGGCGTACAGTTCACTGTCCAACCCAAGTCAGGTTCCAGATCTCTGATAGTGGCATGGTCGACTCTTTGTACTCAATGACTCACTAAATTCCAATGGCCAGCCCATCGACACGTTCGCCTAAAACCAAGTGTCGTTTTGACATGAAGACAGGGCCTAAAGAAAGCACACACCAAGGTCCTGAGAAGCTTGGAAGAAACCAGGGGTCACATAGTTAAGTACCTTATTCCAATCACCACAGAAAAGCTACTGACAGGCAATATACGTAGAGAAACAAAATAGATTTCAAAGGTTTTGGTGCATTCTATTATGCACAAGTAGGCAGCCCAACTCTAAAATCTTCTGTGCGCTGGTGAACAAACAAATGAACAGAAGACGTGGTTTGGGCAGTGCGAACCTCACAGTCAGAATGGGCCACGTTTCTAGGTAAAGACCGCTCTTCCATTTGTAGTAGAGTAAGTCAATCTGAAAATTACACTGAGCATCGGTCTCAGGGCCTTCAGCCCTCTTCTGCCTCAGATATACATCTAGTGTCAAGCAGTTTGGATTTGGTAAAATCTAAGGCAAGAACAGATGGGGCCCCAGGGCCCAGTGACTTACCACATATGCTTTTAAACATTGTTTTGGGTTAGATCGTTAACCAAGCTGCGATTATTGCTTGCAGAGCTCAACCATACCAGATTTGTGGCGCGGGCTCTAATCAATCCCATCCACAAAGGGGGCTCTTGACTAGACCTCAGTAACTACAGGCTGATCACGCTACTCGACAACGAGGCTAAGTATTATGCCAACCTTCTCTTAGAGGACTTGAAACAGTGGGGGGAGCTGAATGGACTTGTCCCAAAAAATAAACCAGGTTTCACAGCAAAGTCTGGTACACAAACTAACCTACTAGCTACATCAATTCTAATGGACAAGGCAAATTGCTCTTCTCACTGCTACACTGCTGCTTTGTGGACTTCAAGGTGGCATTTTACTGTGTACCGAGAGGTGCGCTCTGGGTCAAACTAAAAAAGTGGGGAATCCCCTCAAACCTTTTAGACCCTATAATTAAATTGCATACCAACAACTGGATCTGAATCAAGCTAGGGGATGGCTGTCATTTGTCCAGGAAAATCCCAACAACATGGGGCTTCAAACAAGGATATGTGCTAGCCCTCTTACTTTTTTTTGTAAGTTTGAATTTATTCAAAAAGAAAGAGAAAAAGAACAGCATAAACATTTTAAGCTTAGAGAAGTAAAATTAATATAAAAAATGTTAAGTAAAGAGATAAATCATCATTGTAACTATCATGCTACATATAAAGAGAGGGGAACAAGAAAAAAAAGGGGAGGTAAAACATAATCTAACTATCGAAATTTTATAGAAAAAACAACAAGGTAAAAAGTTAAACACTGTAAGCATAAAAAGAAAATACCTAGGAATGAAGAGAATCACAATATAAACTAATTCCAGTACATAAGTATGAATAACAATATCTTAATTTTAGGAGATAAGACAACATGATGAAATTAAGGCGGTTTTCGGACATCATCTGCAAAATTAACAGCATTAGAGGCGGACCAAGATAAATATGTAGTGAGAGGAAGTCATAAGAGATCTCTCTCTATAGCTAAAGAAATAGGGGACACAAAATTGGTATCAAGCATGTGATGAAAGCATATGGCGTTCCACCAAGCTCTGAAAATTATTTTGTCAGTTTGTTTCCAATTTGAAGTTATTAGATGTAAAGCAATAGCCAATATTAAATCTAGAGATTTAAAATTAGTTGGTGAGTGAGGCCAATGAGAGGACAGGGAACCTAAAAAAAAATTGGATAAAGAGAAGGAAATGTTGACTTTAAAGAGCTTTTTAATCTGGGGCCAAACTAGTTGCCAGAAATGAGCAATATTGGTACATTCAAATAACATATGTTTTAAATCTGCATTAGGGCTTGAACAGGACCAACAGATAGATGAAGTAGTGTGTGAAAAGTGTGAAAAGGAAGCTAATTTTGAAGGGGAAAGTAATAGTCGTTGATAAACAAAATAAAGGGTTTGAGAGGTGTTAGCTGCTCTTGAGGTTTTGTGAATTTTGAGCCACAGTTTATCCCATAAGGAGGTTGGCCAGCATTGTTGCACATCTTTTTCCCATGCCAATGTGGGGGCATATTAACAAGCAGGCAATAAAAAATTATCGCCGCTTTTGCAGCCGTTTTCGGCCGAAAAGCGGCGATAATTTTATCGCCTAATCAGCAAGGTCACGCTAACGCGTGAAACCTTGCTTTAGCATCAGGATTTCTAACGCCCAGCTTTGCATATCTAATGAGATGCAAAGTGGGCGTTCCTGACCTGGCATGACAGGAGAAATGTCGCTAAGCGACATTTCTCCTATCAGCAAGCCTAACGCTATGAAGCATAGCGTCAGGAAAAGTAGCGATAACCCCTGTTATCGCTACTTTCCTAACACCTGCTTCAGGACTGACTTAGCCATGATATCCTATGGAAGGTGGATATCATGGCTAAGTTTGTGAGTCCCTATCAACAAGCTAATGTGAGATTATCGCTGGCTTTCCAGCAATAATCTCACGTTAGCCAGTTAGCGCCAGGATTTTTATCGCTGAGGAGATAAGCGTTGCTAATAGCACGCTATCTCAGCGATAAAAATCGGCGCTAGCCGGCGATAATTATCCTGGCGCTAAGTGCGCTCAGCGATAATTATCGCCGGTTGTTGTTGATATGCCTCTCAGTTTTTGACTTAGGTCTCTCGATAATAGACACTTATAAATAGAAGAGGCTGAAGGGGATGAGTCCAAAATGTGAAACAGAGAGGAGCATGTTATTGGAAGAGCGGGGATAGTTGGTAATGCAAGAAGGTACTGATTAAGTGAAGGAAGTAGAGAATTATGGGGCATATTATCAATCCAGGCGATAAAATTATCGACGCTTTAGCGGCAGAAAACTGCCGCTAAATCGGCGATAATTGGCTTGATAATATGCTCTATGGAATTTCAATTGAAGCCCATGTTAGATGTCCTTGACATCTAACATGGGCTTCAATTGGAATTCCATAGAGCATATAATCAATCCCATTATCGCCGATTTTGCTGCAGTTTTCTGCCGCCAAAGCGGCAAAAAATGTATCGCCTGGCTTGATAATATGCCCCTATATTGTTTACGAAAAGAATTAGGTAATGAAAATTTCGTTTGTAGATCAGAGAAGGATAGTGGAAGATTATTATTTAAAAGTTGGGAAATCCAGAGTAATCCCATGGATCTCCAAGATTTCCAATAAATGGTACGATTCTTGATGCATAATAATTTATTGTGCCAATAGGTTGTTGAGACAAAGAGGCAATAGAAACGGTAAGAAAAAGGTAAAAAAAAAAGGGGTTAAAATCTTATGAGAGTGAGAAATAATACAGAATGAATATTGTTGGTGAAAGCAAGAAACTCCTGAAATGCAAAGGAGAAGGTATAGATTCCTCTATTTTAAACCACAAAGGGGGATCAGTGGGAAATTCTGAAGAAAGCCAATGGGAAGTTTGTTTCAGAGATAAGGCCGAGAAATAAGATTTGAAATCTGGAAATCGAAGACCTCTATTAGATTTATCCTTTATTAAAGAAGATCAGGCTATTCGAGGGGATTTGTTCTTCCATAAAAATTTAGTTAAAAGTGAATCAATTTGGTTTTTTGTCAAACTCTGTTTATTTGGTTTTAATATGACCATCGATGAGCATCATGCACAATACATACAAACAGAGCAAATATAGGGGGAGAGCCAGGAGTTACAGAGAGCTAGTAGGAGTGTCATCTTCGTCCCAAGTTCTATGGCTCGAAAAGGTCCCCATTCCAAGCATATACAAAAAGTATTGTTATGTGCAAGTCTTTAACAGCATATCAGTCGCCCCCCCCTATGGGGGGCGTTACAGGGAATTTTGACAAATATAACAAAACAGTAGAACAACAAAAACAAGGGTGCCGTGGTGCCAGAAACAAAATATGTGTATGGGGGTGTTAGGTGTCTGTGTTCTCCTTGTTGATTTTGGGCGACGCGCACATGCAGCGGAGAAGCTAGGCCCCTAGATAAGGAACAAGTTGAGGGCTCTAAGCCTTGGCGAGCAGGCCGCAAGTGGAAGGCCTTCAGAAAGGTAGCCCACCAGCGGGGACCAGGTATATTCAAATTCCTTCCTGGTGTCATCTATAATGTCCGCCATACGCTCAAGGGCCAATGCCCTCCACAATCTTGCGTGCCACTGAGTCAGTGAGGGTGCCGCTGGTCGCTTCCATGCAGCTGCTAGGGTCATTTTAGCAGCCCCCAGGCACAGCCATATAACCGAGCGATCACTTCATGTTTGACGCTTTAAAAGGGGGTCTCGTCTCCCTAACAGGGTGTGTTCTAGGGTCTGAGGGATTGGGTATCCCAAAATAAGCTTAATTTGAGAGAGGATCTCCTTCCAGAAAGGCTGGATATGTGGGCAGTCCCACCAGATATGTTTAAAGTCGCCCAGAAGGCCACAACCCCTCCAACATCTGTCTGAGGTATTGGGAAAAATCCTGTGTAGTTTCTGAGGGTATAGATACCAGTCGTACACAACCTTGTAGTGCACTTCTCGCAAGTACATTGATCGGTTACATTTTGTAATGTTGTTGTGTAGGCGTTCCCATTGTTTTCCCTCGGGTGGAGTGTCTATTAGGCTATCCCAGAAGCCTCTGTATCTTGGGGTGGTGCGGGGGCTTAAGGACTGAATAAGTGCGTAAAGGAAGGAGATGTACCCTTTAGAGCCACTTCCTGATTGGGCACCTTTTTCAATGGGGAGCAGATCCCTGGTGGCAGCCTGCTGCACCGAGGGCTGCATCACCCAGTGTTTGAGCTGTAAGTAGCGGAAATGTTCCCTACTTGTTAATGCAAACTGCTTCTGGCATTCACCAAACGTGAGGAGCTCTCCTTTGTGAAACAGATGGGAAATCGTGCGGCACCCACACTCCTTCCAAGCCTCAAAAGGTCCCTCGTGCAGTGCTGGGGGGAAGGCCGCATTGTAATGGACGGGCGTGTATGCGGAGGGGAAAGTGGTCAGCTGTAGTCATGTAGTAAGCATGTCCCAGACCCGGATAGAGGTGGGTGTGCTGATATACACATTGGTCGGCCTGTCAACTTTGGGCTTCCAGAGCAAGTCCCAGATAGTGCGGCCTGTGAGTTGGTGATCTATGTGAAGCCAATGCTTCTCTGACTCTTGGAGCGACCACTCCGTGATCACCCGAAGCTGAACTGCTCTATAGCACGCCTGGAAGTCGGGGAGGGCCAACCCTCCCGCCTGACGGAGGTGCGTCAACAGGCGGTAGGGAAGGCGAGCCCTTTTCCCCTGCCAGATGAACTTAGTCACCATTCTTTTGAGTTCTGTGAAGAGGCACCCGTCCACAGGGATGGGGAGACCCTGAAAAGGGTAGAGCAAACTAGGGAGTGCGTTCATTTTAATGGCATTGATCCTACCCAGCCATGTGATATATGCTGTACTTCAACGGACCATATCGTTCTTTAATTGGCGAAGCAGCGGAGGGAAATTGGCTTTATAAAGGTCGGAGATTCGTGGAGTGAGTCGAACTCCTAAGTATGTGATTTCCTTGGTTACACAAGAGAATGGAGTGGCGCTCCCTATCTGATGCCAGACTTCTGCAGGAAGGGTTAAATTAAGCAGAAAGGACTTGGTCAGATTAGTTTTGAATCCGGACGCACACTCAAACTGTGCCAGTTCTTCTTGGATGGCCTGGAGAGAAATTTGCGGATTAGTAATCGGGAGGAGCACATCGTCAGCGAATAATGAAACCTTGTGATCGTCCAGACCGAAGCACATCCCTGTGATAGCAGGGTTCTGCCTGATCTTGTGTGCCAGTGGCTCAATGCACAAAGTAAAGAGAAGGGGGGATAGCGGGCACCCCTGCCTCATCCCGCGAGCCAGGGGGAACGGGGAAGATGCCACCCTATTGACTAGTACCCGCGAGGTTGGAGCATGGTAATTGGCTCGGATCATCCCAATGAAGGCCTCAGGGAAGCCAAATATCTTAAAACTCAAAACAAGAAGGACCATTCGACCCGGTCAAACGACTTCTCTGTGTCCAGAGTGAGAAGAGTCGTTGAAATATGTTTCCTTTGAGCCTTTTCTATAACATGGATAATGCGTCTCAAGTTTTCGTGGGTTTGACGGCCCTTAATAAAGCCAGATTGATCCGGGTCAATGAGGGAAGGGAGCACCGATTCAAGACGGGTGGCTAAAATGTTTGTATAAATCTTGGCGGCCAAGTTTAGGAGGGCAATTGAGCGATATGAAGAGCAGGCCGTGGGCTTTTTACCTGGTTTGGGGATCACTGCTACTATCGCCTCTCTCATAGATGGAGTGGTCTGTTGTGTTGAGGCGATGTCATTAAATAAGGTAGTTAAAAATGGTGTTATTTCGGGAGGAAAGGTACGATAAAAATGAGCCGTGTATCCATCGGGTCCTGGCGATTTCGGGAGTATAAGCGCATCAATCGCTTTCTGCACCTCCTCCAGGATGATAGATACGGCCAGATCTTCAGTGACTGACTTGGGGACCTGGGGGAGATCTGCGGAATCTAGATAAGACTGTTGATCTTGGGGCCGTGGGTCGTCTGAGGTATATAGCTTGCAATAGAAGGTTTAAAAGGCTAGTGCCTTCTCTTCTTCCGTCTTGTGGGTGACGCCCGCATCATCCACAATAAGCTGAATATACTCACGTTCTTGTTTGATCCTCAATTGGCATACAAGAAGGGATCCCACTTTATTTCCCCCTGTGTAATTCCCAGTTTGAAGCCGTAGGAGAGTCTTTTCCGCCCTATTGGAATATATTGCCTGAAATTTCCCCTTTAACGCAGTGACTTTTCGCAATGCAGGACCTGAAGGGGAGGTTTTTTGCGCTGTTTCTGCGGCTTGTAATTCAGTTTCCAATAGGAGACATTCCTCCTTTTGTTGGGACTTCAGAGTGGAGGCCAATTCAATGCATTTCCCCCGGATGACGGCCTTGAAGGCGTCCCAGGTTGTGGCGTGGGAAGTGAGGGCGGGGTCGTTTTGCTCAAAAAATTGTTTTATAGATTGTCTAATCCCATCCCGGAGTAATCGATCTCGACATAGGAAGTTGGGGAAATACCAGCGCACGTTTTTAGGGCGGGGGTTCGGCCAGGAAAGGGTCAGTTCAAGTGGGGTATGGTCAGATAAGCAGATCGGGTGTATGTGCGTGTGTAGTAGCGAGGGCAGCAGGGATTGGCTAGGGAATATATAGTCAATACGGGAGTATGTTCTATAGGAGTGAGAGAAAGAGGTGTAATCGCCCACAGCGGGATTACTGTCCCTCCAAGTATCTATCAGTCCCAAGCGTTGCAGCTGTGCCTTCAGCGCCCTACCAGCGATCCCTGCTGCCGTTCTGTTGGAATTAGATGTGTCTAGAGCTGGATCCCATATAAGGTTAAAGTCCCCAAAGATAAGGATATCCCCCTCTGCAAAACTTTTGAGGGTCACAAGAAAGGAGAGTAGAAAGTCCTGTTGTCCTTGGTTGGGTGCGTAGAGCGCAGCGAATGTGCAGGCTCTGCCCCCCAGCTCCCCCCTGACCAGGGTATATCGCCCCAATTTATCAGTTTTGGCATCTTGCATCTGAAATGGGACCCCCGTATGAAACCTCAACGCCACCCCATTATGTTTATTAATATGAGATGAACTAAATATTTGCGGATAGGCCCCATGTTTTAATATGTATATTTCTGATTTTTTGAGGTGTGTCTCTTGCAAAGCGTCCACTTGTACATTATGGTCTATCAAGTATTTCCACATGCGCTGACGTTTATGCGACGGAGTTAAGTCCCCGAACATTCCAAGTTATTGACTTAATTGCCATGTGTAACCTCCCCTATGATTATGCGTCGTTCCTTGACCCCGCGCAAGCCCTGCCTTGCCCCTTTCTGGATTGCCAGAAAGAGAGGAAAAAAAAGAGGGAAAAAAACGGCACCACGACACCCAACTAATTTAACAAAACGACTTAAACTATAAAAACGAGTGTGGAGAGTTCCCATCATAGAGGGAAGACTCCTTGTATAAACACACTCGTAGAGCGTGTCCATTCCCGTGTTCCATGCCCCTTGAACAGTAAACGTATTAAGGCAAACATGTAAAGAACATGATATATCTTGTGTGCGGCAGTTTGTTTTGCTTCTCCTCCTCGTTTCCTGAGTAGCAGGAGGTAAATGCCAGAATGTATCTCAGTCTGGGCGGCCCACCCCAGGCCGTGCAAACTCCCCTCGCTTCCCCTCCTTACCACACCTCCGGCAGCCCCCGGATGCCCCGCGTGTGTTGCGCCCTTCTCCCACACAGGGGCCATCGAGACGAAGGCACAGGTGTTTCCAGGCTACACACTTGTGAGTGGGAAAGCGTAGAGGGGGAATCAATTAGACAACAGTATTCTTCTCTGGTGTTCATTGCAAGTCCTCCGCTCCATCCATCTCTCCAGTCAATCATCTGTAATCTCCTCCCGTAGGAGAAAGATCTCCCCATATGTCTCGCTGGCCTGCAGTTTATCTTGACTGTTTCGTAGTTTTCCTGCCCATCTGCCTTCACTGAGCCCCCTCCAGACGGTCGGGTCTTCTCTGGGCCCCAGAGTCGTCCATTGGATTATCAGGTATCTCCAGACCAAGCATGTCTGCCGCCTCCGTCATGTCCTCGCAGTGGCAAGTTTTGTTGTTCCATTGAAATGTGATCCCAAAGGGGTAGGTCTAGCGATATTTAATGCTCTTGTCCCTTAGAAAATTAGTGATCGGACAAAATTGCTGGTGCTTCAGGAACGTAGCTTGGGCCACGTTTTGGTAGAGCATGTAGGTGGTGTTTTTAAAGGAGATGGTGTACAGTAATCACGCCTTTTGTAAAACCCTCTCCTTCACTTTAAAAGAGCTGAATTTTGCTAAAATGTCTCTTGGTTTTTTAGACTCCCCCGGACGCCTCGGTCCCACTCTGTGGACTCTCTCCAGCGTGACCTCTGGTCCATCTTCCCCCAGGACAGTCGAGAAGAGCCCTACCATGAACGCCTCTAGATCTGGGCCTTCGATTTCTTCCGCCAGGCCACGAACGCGGATATTGTCGCGCCGGGCCCGATTCTCCAGATCTTCGCATTTGATTGTGGTGGTCCGGAGCTGACTACGTAGTTCCACTACTTCTTCTTCCAGGGGTTGGAGGCAGTTCTCCACATCTTGATATTTGGCTTCGAGGTCAAGCGTTCGTGTCCCTGTCGAGTCTACATCCGCCTGTAGAGCTACCAGCTTCTCCCACACCTCTGTGCGAAGTGATTCAAATGAAGCTTCCATGTCTGCTTTAATATCTGCTTGGAGGTCCTGCAGAAATTCTCGAAGATAAGATCTTCGCGTGTTTACGCCATTGTCGAGGATCGTGACGCCGCTCCCTTTTCAAGGGTCTTGGTGGCTGCCGTCTCAAAGTATTGTGAGACCTTATTGTTTGTGGTCCTTTTGGGCGGCATAAGGCGGGCGCCGCCGGGTCAGCCACTGGCTGCCTTACGTTTCCAGTTGGTCGAAGGCGATGCTGCTGAAGGGGGGTACCGAACTTGCCGGACGTTTCACAAGGCTCTGGTGGTCGGGATTCTTGCGACCTGGTGCGCTAGTCCATTGATAATTGGTTTAGGTGCATCGCCGTACTCCGCTTCTCCCATCGCAACAAGCCAGCTGCTTAATAGTGTGGTCTTTGCGCTCTCCTCTAGCCGTACTCTGCGGTTTTCAGGATGTTTAGGGCATATGCTGTATCATGGGGTTTACCAGTAGATTGAATATGCAGTGTCCCGAATGGCGGCCATCTTAGAGTCAGGCATTGAAAAGAAATAGATTAATACATAATTCAGGCCACGAAGAAACCGACCCTTCCACCTCTTATAAAGAAGCCAGCTTAGCTTAGTTGTAGTCTAGGTCAGGGGGTTCGCCGCAGTTCCAGTGCCCCCCCTGAGTGCATCTCTTGCCTGTTTGGAAGCTATGATGGCGGTGACCACATGTCTTTTTTGATCCCACAGGCCCAAGATCGATGTTCCCAGCCTTCCGTGCCGGGTTGCAGCCAGACTCGGTGTCTGTGGTGTGACCGTGCCAAGAAGAGGAGACACAGCGCCCCCGCCGCGAGGCCAGTGCAGCTTAAGAGGAGGAGACAGCTCGATGTTCAGAGCTCCTCATTGTTTACTGCGGGCCCGCCATTTTGATGAGGCAGAGCACCCGCTGCAGGCCACCCCCCCGCCGCATCCTCCACTTTCCTCGGGAGCAGTATTGTCTTCCTCCCGGCCCGGGGGGTGCCCTCACCTGCTCCTATGTAGCCGTCCGCTCACCGCGGTCTACAGTGATCGAAGCAAGACGCTGTCAGGGACCCGCCGCAGGGGGAGCCACCATCTCTCCCCCGCAGCTCTCCAAACCTCTGCCGCCGGCCAGAGCAGTTTTCTCCGCACAGGGGCTCTTCACATTTAATCCCAGGCGATCCTCGGCATCCCGCTGTCTGGGAGATCGCCAGCAGCTACCCCTAAATCGGTACGTTTGCCTTGTTTAGCGAAGTTGCGCAGGGCCTAGGACAGAGCCGATCAGAAATCCATCCGATCGGCCATAATAGTTGGCCACGCCCCCCCCGAATCCATTTTTTTTAAATAGTATCCGGGAATATGCACAGGTATCATTGACAGAGTATATCAAATCAATGGGGTGAGCATCATCTTAATGGAATCAAGTCAACCCCACCAAGATAGAAAAAGAGGATGTCAACGAGTAATATTATCATTTAGTGATTTTATAGTATGATCAAAGTTTAGTTCTAAAGTGATAGGGATAAATGAAGAAAACCATAAACCCAGATGTTTGATTTTAGAGGATTGCCATGAAAATCCTGTATGGGTGAAATAATGTTTAAGACATAAAACATTAAGTGGTAAAACTTCTCATTTATCCGGATTAAGACGGTACCCTGATAATTGAGAGAAAATATTAACCTGATGAAAGAAAGGAGGGAGGGAAGTGGTCAGATTAGAACAATATAAAAGGATATCATCTGCGTAAACAGACATTTTAACCTGATGAGAATCAAGTTGAAAACCAGAGATCTGATCACCTTCTCTAATTTTAGTTGGAAAGGGCGCAAACGCTATTACAAATAATACCGGAGACAAAGGAAATCCTTGTCTTACTCCTCTGAGAAGAGAAAAATAATCTGAGGTTTTGCCGTTAACGTAAATAGAAGCTCTGGGGCCAAAATAAAGCAATGAAATTAAGGAGATTAATTTAGGAGGAAAACCTATCCATTTTAAAGCATGAAACATAAAATCCCAACCAATCCTGTCAAATGCTTTTTCAGCATCTAAAGCTATGGCAGCAATAGGCTGATCTAAGGAAGAAGCCTTACTAAGGACGTTAATTAGACTCTAGAATTGTCGGAAGGTAAGCAACCTTTTACAAAACTGGATTGCTCAGGTCCAATAAGTTCAGGTAAGATAGGATCGATGCGTAATGCTAAAAGGTTTGCAAAAATCTTAGTCATTATTGACTAAAGAGATGGGGCGATACTTTTTACAAAGAGAAGGATCTTTGTTGTCCTTTGGGATTGGACATATCATGACCTCTTGAAAAGTGCCATGAGGCGAACCATTAGTAATAAAGGAATTAAATAAGAGTAAAAGATTTGGAAGAAGAAGTTTAACAAAATGTTCATAAAACTCAACAGTAAATCCATCAGGACCCGGGGCCTTCCCACGTCGCAATACCGAAATAGCATGGGTGATGTCAGTTAATGTAATATCAGGTTCCAAAGAATAAAAAATCAATAGAATCGGAGGAAGGAGAATTAGAGATTGAAAATAAGAAGATAAATCTGTTTGAGTTTGTTGAGTCTCTGGAGTATATACATTTTTATAGAAGGAGACAAATTCATTTAAGATATCCTCATCTTTAAATAGAAGAGACCCATTAGTCCTTTGCAGAGAATCTATTCTAGCTCTTTCTTTATTTTTAAGTAGTTGGCCAATAGTTTCTCCATTTTATTTTGGCCACCATAATAGCGAGCGCTACTCTTTAAAAGATAGGAAGAAGCAGCTTCTGTAGAAAGTTGGTTGAAAGTAAGGTTGGCGTCAATAAGATTTTTTAGAGAAGATTCAGAGTAGGAATGGTAATAAGCATATTCCAATTGTTTAATTTTATGAAGAAATTGGGTAGATTTTACCTCAAAAGATTATTTCTTTTGTGAGACAAAATTCATTATAAAACCTCTGGCAGCCACCTTAAAGGAATCCCAAAAAATAACAGGAGAAGAGTCTGGAGTTGAATTAATAGCAAAAAACTGAGAGGCAAAAGAACTGAATTGGCTAGAGAAGTTAGGGTCCTCAAGTAATGAATTATTAAAACGCCATCTAACGATATGTGGGGTAAAAGGTATTAGTTCGAAGTCAACAAAAACTGGGGCGTGGTCTGAAATTCAAATAGATCCTATCTCAGAATGAAGGGCATGTTGAGCTAAAGGTTTACTAAGAAAGAGATAGTCAATACTGGACTGTGATTGATATGGAGGTGAAAAGTATATTCTCTGAGATCTGGATGACAAAGTCTCCAAATATCGACAAGGGACCTACGTTGCAAAGAGGAGGTAAATTGTGAGTGCATTTTAGAATTTACAAATTTGACAGACAAATGTATTTGATTGCAATCACCGCCAAAAACAATATATTCATCATCATATAAAATTAATTTATCAGAGATTTGTGTCCAGAAAACCTTATCAACGGTGACAGAGACATATACATTAGAAATAACTAAGGGTATTTTATCAATAAGAAGTTTAACAATTACCCAACGTCCATCGGAATCAGTCTCTTGATGAACAAAGGAAACATTGAGTTTCTTATGACAAAGAATCAGAACTCCATTTTTCTTTCCTAAAGCTGGAGCAGAGAAAACCTTTCCAACCCGTCATCTTTTCAGTTTGGAATAGATGGGAATCTTGAAGTAGTGCAACGTCAGTTTTTAGGTTAGCGAAATGAGATAGCACCCATTGTCTTTTAATGGGATTACTTATTCCCTTAATATTCAATGTAGTAACTCTGAATGTGAGTAAAAAGCATTAACATGAACATTCTCCATGCAAACAGTGATAAAATCAAACTTTGAATTAAAATAAAGTGAAGAAAGAAGGTAATAGAATAAAGACTACAAAGAACAGAAAGAAGTGGAAGAATGGTTAGGGGAGAAAGGAGAAGGGTACAGAGGATCTGAGGGAGGTTAAGAACAGAAGAGAGAACAAGGAGACAGTACAAGTCATAAAATAGTAACATGAAGACAAAAAATGTCCAACAAATGATGACTGAAATATATATCTACAACACAAAACGAAAATGAGGGATGGCGACACCAGAAGATGACGACAAGACCAGCAGAACTCGACTGAACTCCAGAAGAAACAGGGGTAAAGCATCAACAAGGAAGAGACAACAAGGGAGCAGATGATGGAGAAGAACTATACCTGCACAAGAAGAAACAAAAGCAAGTGAGAAAGAGAAAGAAAGAGTAAAAAATCATAATGCAAGGAGCAATATAAAAGATATAAGCAAAACAACAATCAAAAGTTATATAGGTAGAAAACAATCAGACAAAACGAAACAAGAAATCATATCAAATAGGTCTTGAGGTGTCCATAGCCATAGCTCCATGTTGACAGAGAAATTCTTGCAAGACAGTTGGATCTTCGAATGTTGTAGTTTTATCTTTATAAGTGACCTTGAAAATGCAGGAGTGAATTAATCCCAATCTGGCATTAAAGGAACGCAGTAGAGGTCCAAGATAGAGAAATGTTTTGCGATGATCAGCTGTAACCTTAGCCATGTCCTAAGAGAAAAATAGACGATGACCTTCCCAAAAAACTTGTTTCTTGGACTTAACTGCAGACAGAACTTGCATAAGGTCTGGATATTGTAAGAAAAACATGATGACTCCACAAGGTCTTACAGAAGTTTTGGGACCCAGTCTGTGAGCTCGTTCAATATTTAGGGAAGAAATGGAAGATAATTCTAAAGGTTTAGGCAAAAAAGTTTGAAAGAAAACTGTTGGGTTAGCTCTTCCAATATTTTCTGGAGGACCGTAAATTCTAATATTGTTCCTGCGATTTCGGTTTTCCAAATCTTCGGATTGTTTCTTGAGTAAAGAGATTTCAAACTCCAGAATGGAAATACGAGAACAAGAGGACTGAAGAGAATCTCTTTTTTGTTCCGCAACAAGTATATGTGACTCTAGCAAAGACCATTTATCATCCAGAAGTTACAAAGTTTTTTTGGTGTTCTCTATGAAGGGTTTTAAAGCATTGATTTCCTCAAGAATGATATCCATGGATGCTGAAGATGAGTTCACTGGAGAAGGAGGGTTTTTTTTCGGCTGCTTGGTGGAAATTGGAGGTAGTTTACTTGTAAGGTGCGATTTTGGAATGGAGCCTGTTGGGAGATCAGATTTTTGAGGAGCAATGTTCTCCATATCATTGAGAGCGGAGTCGGAGGCAGATTGTGTAGCAGGTTTAGAGGAGGTTCTTAATTTAAGATCTCTCAGTCTCCCCATAGGAGCGTGGTTTCAAAAAGACATTCAGATCTGGAGAGAAATCACAGGAACTACTCTGTTAGCACCAAAACTCCGCAAGGACCAGCTGCATGTAGATATGAGGAAAGTCGAAACGCAGAAAAGGCTTGCAAAACAATTTGAAAAGTAGCGTTAGCACCACTAGGAATCCGATGAAAGCTTGAAAAGCGAGCACAGTCCTTTATATCGTTGACAAACACAGCAATGCGGTGGACACCCAAAAAGCAAAATACAGGTCAAGATCACAAAAGAAAGTCACATCATGTTGAAAAACTGTGAAAAGCGATGAGGTTACTCACACCATGGCAGCCACTCCATGCCTCTCAAGACAAAAGGGAAGCAGCGAGGTAAGTAATGAACGAAAAAGGAACTTGGAAGGCCAATTATGCATGCTTTTAAAAAAAAAGAAATTATTGAGCAGAGCATCGAGAACAGAGCAATCACATGTGAAATACAATAACAGGAATTGTTCATAAGTTAACATTTGGATAACATCAAATTCATTTCTTATATATTAATAAAAGCAGAGAAGCCATCTTAGATGAAGCAACCATATTTAGCTGACAATGTATTTTAAGAGCTAAAGTGAAAACGTGCAGAAAAACCAGAAGATAACACCGTACTAAAGTGCGTGTGCTAATGTGCTATAGTTAACCAGAGAGTCCCTCCAAACTCTGTTTTCAGTATAATACTTCTAGTCAGTCTAATATTCCAAATTATTTAAGAACTTCTAATTTTCATTAAAGTTTGTGGATGCGCCCACTCGCATCGCATTCACTTCCTCGAATGCCCTCATCCGTTTCATTTTATTGAACCATTTGTCATACGTGGGAACTTCCCTCGACCTCCAATTCTAAAGAATTAAAGAGCGGGCAATTAAGGAGGCGATGGAAAGAAAAATCTCTTCAGCCTTCCTCAAATTAGTCCTATCTTTACTAATTCTGAACAGGGCCACCTCGGCCTCTGCCAATATCTTTTTCTTGGTTTCCCTGTTTAAAGCCGAAAAAATCTTCTCGCAGAGTGGCCCTGCTCTACGACATGTAAAAAGAATATGGAGTCAGGCCCCTACACCTTCTGCCTGGCAACGAAAGCATCTGTTTTTGACCTCTGGATATTTTTTAATTAGTGCTGTAGGTGTAAAGTAAGCCAGCCACCGAGTTAGGAAGGCCATTCTTTTAAAATTGGTTGCTCTCAGAGCCTTACTCCCTCGCAAACATGTGACTTCCCATTCTTGATTGGGGAAGGTACATTGCGTTTTCCACGTCACCATTTCAAGATGGCTCTCCGCCAATTGGGATTGACCCTGGTTACGCAACAAACGATACCAATTCCCCACTCCTCTTAACTTAGCTCCAAATAGGGCTGTCACCAGTTTGGTCGGTGCTCCAAAAGAAAAATTCTGTCGATTCAAGAAATGAACAATCTGCAAGTACTCAAAAAAAGCAGGGTGTCTCTGATCCCTACTTCTCATCAGCACCTCTTGCCAAGTGATTACCCTATATTGGATTACTTAGTGTCTTAGCTCTTCTAAACCACAGACCTTCCGATTACTTAAGTGACAAGATTGGATTTGAAATTCGAGGTTTTTGCATTCCCTCAATTTTAAATAATGAAACCCGGAGGAGCCCATTCCCTTAAAAAAGAATTGAAATCTGTTGGAGTAATTTTTCAACATCTTATATCTCGTTTCATTCGGTAGTTTGGAGGTTTTTAGAAATATCGGACTCTGAGACCCAGCTTCCGGCACCATTTTATCAAAAAAAATGTATCTTTTAACCCATTAAAAGCCAATAAACGAGCTGATAAATCTAAGAAGGCTGCTTCATAGTATGTACATACATGCGGTAATGGCCAGTCCTCTCTGTTCAATAGTTAATTGTATCGAAGAGAGCTTAACCTGCGATGTCTTTCTCCCCCAAACAAACTGTCTAAACATGGTTTCCAATTCTTTAAAATAGTCAATATTCATTTTAATTAACAAACAGACAGACAAGTAACAGGAGTATGGACATCTTTATAAGAGATACTCGTCTTAAGGGAAGGAGCAGCCACCTATCCAACAGTCGCTTTATTTTACCCTGCATTTTTTCATAGTTCAACTTATATAACTGTTGGTATTGATCAGAGACATAGATCTATAAATATAGTATGGGGTCGGGTTTTGCTGTTTGTAATTTAAGATTGGCTGGGAGAAAATTTGTGTCAGTATTCAATGTGAGAATTTCAGTTTTATTTTGATTTATTTTGTAGCCCCCAATTAAATCAAATTCACTAAATCCCCTCATAGCCAACTCCAGGTTCTGGCTATTGGGTTTTAGGTATAAAATGATGTTGTCTGCAAATAGCTTTAGCTTGGGCATACCCAAGAGTGGGGCATTAATTGCATCATTTTTTCGTATTAGGATGGCTAATGGTTCTATAAAAAATGTAAAGGGGAAAGTGTACACCCCTGTCTTGTCCCCCTATTTATTTTAACTGTGCCCATCTGTTTTCCATTGATTACCACCTGAGCCTGAGCCCCCTGATAAATATTTTGCAGCATTAGAATGATCTGGGGAGGAATACCAAATCTGTCAAGAGCAAAAAACTAAGTATTCCAATTTACCAAGTCGAAAGCTTTTTCAGCATCAACCACCATAATACAAGCTGGGGTTAAGTTGGAGGCAATAATCCAACGCCTGTATTAAATATTCGGTGTTTGCAGCCATAGATCTACCAGTTATAAACCCGGTCTGATCTTTATGGATTATTTCCTGAGCTGCGGGTAAGAAGCGCTGCATCCAAACCTTCATTAAGATCTTATAGTCGGCATTGAAGAGGATAATAGGAATTTATATCTTTTGGGTGGTTGTCTTTTTTCACAAGCTGACAACTGTCGCCTCTTTAAAGGGCGAGGGCACCAGCCTGCCATTTTTAATATCATTAAAAAGTTTTGTCAAGGGAGGGATCAATTCTTTTGCGATTACCTTGTAAAATTCTTTTGGGAGTCCATCCTCCCCACACGCTTTAGCTCCAGCTGTTGATTTTAGGGCAGCCAAAATGTCTGTACCTTCTAGATCGGATTTTAACTGATCCACCAACCAAAAAATTGGATAGTCTTGGGAAATTTACTTTATCAAAATATCCCTGAATGACATCTTCCCCAACCGAATATTCCATTGTGTTGAGCTGTTGGTAATGCTCCATAAAAACCTGCGCAATCTCGTCGCTATTTAATAGCTCTCCTCCAGTCTTGGGATCTATCACCTTCGAGATTAAAGCTGCCTCTTGTCTAGTTTTTGTGGAGCTAGCTGACAATTTTCTAACCATTTGGCTATTTTCGTTGACCCGTTGTTGGTAGGTTCGGGAGCTACTGATCTCTTCTAATAAAAAGAATCCCCTCAGCACCTGTGTGGCGTCTTCAAGCTGATGGGAAACTGACACAGTTCTCAGTACCTGTGCCCTTTCCAGCTGGAGTTCAGTTATTTTAGCTCGTCGAATTCACTACTGGGCGGCCAAGAAAGAGATAATTTGTCCTCTCACCGATGCTTTAAAACCCCCCCAAACCGCAAAGGGTTCCGCCGTCTCCTCGTTGATGCTAAAATATTCAAGGATCCATACTCTAATGCCGTCTACTCATTGTTGATCCTGAAGGAGGAGGTGATCCATCTGCCACCTGGATCGCTCCCTTCTCCCCTCACCAATTTCTAGTTCAAGCCTAATGTAAGAATGATCAGAAAAGGAGTTAGTCCCGATGTCTCCCTTTAAGATGTTAAATGATCTAGATGTTAAAAAAAATATATTGCGGGATGCAGTCTTATAACGGCGGGAATGACATGTGTAGGAGTTTATTTCTGGGATGGCTTTACGCCGTGCATCTATTCATTGGTAATCGTACTTGATGGCCTCAAACACTCTTTTAGTGTTTGGTTTTAATTGTTTTTTATTTTTATTTGAGGTATCCTTCTTTGGATCCTGTATATAATTAAAACCTCCCTCGATAATAATCTGACTGGGGACACCCCTTAACAGCTCATTGATTTTCACCACCCCCGAGGCATCATCCTTAACCGGACCACAGTAATTTACAAAATTTAAAATCCTCCCATTTAATCTTGCAGCTACCCATAGTCATCTTCCCTGTGGATCCCTATGAACTTGTTCAAATTTCCAGGACAAATTTCTAGAAAAATAAATGGCTTCCCCTCTCATAGCTAGCTCACAAGAAGCAAAAAATGCCTCAGAAAATGTCCTCGGTAGGTAAAGCTTGGTTGAATTGGACTTAAGATGTGTTTCTTGCAGAAACAAAACTAGGGGCGTGAAGGAGGCCAGCAATCTGATGAGCCCACCATATTTCTGTTGTTGAGGATCCCATTTACGTTGACTGACAGAATACTACCATTACTAGCCATTTCTATTTCTTTAATACGTTTGATATTTGATCAAATATGACATCCTGTTATCTCTAATTTTTGTCCCTTTTGCTACTGCTCTTTTCCCTACTGAAAATTCCCCCAGCACACCCCACCACCCCCCCTGTGAAAATGTGAACCCCTCCCCTGAAATGTGCAAAACCCCACTAGCCACGCTAGCCACATTTCAGCACTCCCTGTAAACCTTGTGTGTCATTGAACTACACCTAGGTGACCCAGCTACACCCAGCAATCAAGAAGCACAAACCTCCCATTACACACACACATCATTTATAACTTCTAGAAGAAATTTCTTTCAATAAACCCTGGGCATCTTCTATATTTGAGAAAAGATGAAACTTCCCCTTTACAAGAACCCGGAGCTTTGATTTTTGTGCTATTGAGGCCTGGGCACCGTGAGCTTTAAACAGGTATAACATCTTCATAAATTCCGTCCGCCTATGTGCTGCCCTAGATGACATGTCAGAAAATATACAACATTTAACAGATTCATTTATAGCAAATTGTCTTTGCTGTGGTGCCTTTGCCAGTACTTTCTCCTTAACACGAAAGTCAGAAACATTTAACAGGATTGTTCGTGGTATCTTGGAATTTGGCAGAGGATGAGAGGGAACTCGGTGTGCCCTAGTAATTGTTAGATCCCCATCAAATCCTGGGAGAACCTCTTGTTTAATAAACGTTTCGGCCCATTGGAGAGTTTGAGCTCCCTCGATCGATTCCTTCAGGGACCCCCACTATTTGAAGATTTGACCTTTGGGAATGATTTTTGAGTTCCTCATGTTTGTTCTCCAGAAAGTTTTTATTTTTTAGCGCTTCATTCATCTTCAAAAACATGTCGCTCATCTGATCTTCTACCTGCGTGATTCTTGTTTCAGCTTCCTGCAACTTGGCTGGAAAACAAGCAACTGCCTCTTCGATTTGCCGAGGCACCGATGGAGGGAGGCAGTCTCAAGCTTCCTAATCTCCTCCAAGATAAGGTTCAGTCGGGGGATTACTGCTATCTTGGAATGTCTTCCCATCAGGCTTTTTATTCGCGGTTTGTGACGCCTCAATCCCCAGAAAGGTTTCACCGTGTAGCTGGCCCTGTGGCTGAGGCAGGAATAAAGCCTGTGGCTGCAGCTGTTTTTGAGTCTCCACTAATAATGTTGCTATAGGTTCTGGCACGGGCAATGCTGGCTGAGTCAATTGCAGCGCCGTGCTTGCTTTAGGGGCTGGCAGTGCTTCTTGATCAATCGAAGAATTCTTCCGCTTCTGTTCAGCGAAACCCCCTTTGAGGGAGAAGATGAAGTCTGTCCAAGCGTCTGAGTTTGTGGTGGGGGTGATACTTTCCTGGAACTTCTTGAGATTTTGTTATGAGGTTAGGAGGAGCCAGTAGAGATGCTTTTGTTATAAAAAGAGGAAAATCCTTAGCACCTTTCAGATCCTTCTTAAAGCCCCTGGTTGTAGGAACATCTTGTTGTTCCCTTCCTAACGATGATATGCCCTCCGTAGATTTTTGTACCTCTAGTGTCTCTCCCTCTGGCTGTATGGGGGACAGAAGATGCTTTTCTTCTGAGCTTTCAAAGCTAGAATTGAAACCAGGGAGATTTGAACAGTGCTCATTTCTGTCGGATGCTATATCAACCTTGGCAGGCGCACTCGTGTGTTTAAAGTGTTTTACCATTTTAGCCTTGATTTCAGTCCCGTTATCAGAAATGCCAAGTGTACCAAATACCTCCCTGATCACCATAAGTAAGTTGCTCAGTCCTGTTCCCCTCAAGGGCTACTTCCATCTGCTTGGCTGCGTTTTACAATGATCGAAGTTTTAATGATATGCTCTTCCTGCCTCCTGCCTCCTGCCTCCTGCGTCCTGCCCGGACCTCTGTAGCTCCTCAATCTCTTCAGCCCAAGACCTCCGTGGAAAGACCAACGTTATTTCCCGCTATATCACCCCCTCACTCAGAGCCAAGAAAACCAGCCTGGTATGGAGAGGAAAAGTTGTGGCGCCGCGCATCAGCAGTGGGGAGAAACCAGGACTGCCAGCAAGAGCTCCGCCATTCACTGCCGAAACTCCATTGCTGGGGGCGGAGCAGCGTCACCTGTGGCTACACGGAGGCGTAGTTCTCCGCAGCCATTCCTCAAGAACGTGGTTGGATATGTCAATCATGCATGTTGACATAATAAACACCAAGCGCTTCCAAGAAGGAAGAAGAAATATGCTGGAGGTATGAAGGAGTCACAAAATGGCAACCATCTAATAAAAACAATCCAACAGCTCCTTTAAATGCCCAAAAAGCATCTGAAAAAGCAAAGGAGTAAAGTAGAAAATCACTTGCCCAACAAGAATACCAGGCACATGAAAAAGCTGCAAAAACATATAAATTAGGCATTGCTGAAGTTTGAATAGCGTTGGAGAGCAGCATAGCTAAGATGGCGACTGTTGTGAAGAAAAACGGTCGGGGTGGAAAAGTGCCAAAAACGGAGGCAAAAACTGTTAATTTCAAGTCCACAATGCTGCTCGCTATCATTAGAAGGTGCAAACCTACATTGGTAGTGAAGAGTAAAGGTTCTCTCCGGTGTTGAGAAAGCTGCGCTCGGAGTGCCGGCTTGGAGCTCCGGGATCACGCCGCCATCTTGGTCGGCTCCGAAACCACTCACCCCCAGCCCACTTACTTTTTAATCTGTTTATTGCAGATCTTCCACAATTTCTTGATCCAGTTAATTGCCATCACTCAAGGATAAGCGGAGCTCAGTGTTTGACCTGGCATCTTTTGGCCTGTTTCCCCTGTCTTTTTGCTTTCTGACCTCCCGGTTTTGACTCTGCTTTTGCTGGTTTAGTGTCTCCGCGCACTTTCTCACTGCTGTTTATTGTTAAAGTCTAAGTGCTCCTTTTGTGAATTGGTATTATGGATTGGTGTTTCCATGATTGGCATATCTGATTTATTGGTAAGTCCCTAGAAAGGGCACTGAGTGTGGCAGGGCCTGTAAATCAAATGCTACTAGTGGGCCTGCAAATGATGGACGGAGTGCTGAAACTTTTCAGACACTCACACCCAGTCACTGATCTGGGTTGAATCCATCATCATTCTTTAGCTCACTTCACCACCTCAGTTCAGACACACTATATGCAAATCAGTCTTGGCCCTGTGCCTATTGGGAACAGTCCAGCCTAAACTTCAAAGGTCTTCTCTGAACTGGAAACAAGCATCCTGGGACTGGATTCTGGGTAACACCCTTCATCAGCCAGGCTAGCTTGAATCCAGTGGAAAAGTGAGTAAGTGACCAACGTCTGGGCATACTCTGCCAACTTAGGGCGAACAAAGCAAACACAAGGAGATGATGGACGGAACGCTGACACTTTTCAGACACTCAACCCCAGTCACAAATCTTGGTTGAATCCATAATCATTCTTTAGCTCACTTCGCCACCTCAGTTCAGACCTAGCTATATGCAAATCAGTCTTGACCCTGTGCCTCATGGGAACAGTCCAGCCTGAACTGCCAAGTCAGGTCTTCCCTGAACCAGAAACAAGCATCCTGGGGCCGGTTTCTGGGTAACACCCTTCATATGCCAGGCTAGCTTGAATCCAGTGGCAAAGTGAACAATGGACCGATGTCTGGGCATACCCTGCCAACTAAGGGCGAACAAAGCAAACACAAGGGAATGATGAATGGAGTGCTGAAACATTTCAGGTACTCACCCCCAGTCACAGATCTGGGTTGAATCCATCATCATTCTTTAGCCACCTCAGTTTAGACCCAGCTATATGCAAATCAGTCTTGACCCTGTGTCTCATGGGAACAGTCTAGCCTGAACTGCCAAGCCTGGTCTTCGGTGAACGGGAAAATAGCATCCTGGGACCGGTTTCTGGGTAACACCCTTCATCAGCCAGGCTAGCAGGAATCCAGTAGCAAAGTGAGCCAGGGACCAACGTCTGGGCATGCCCTGCTAACCTAGGGCGAACAAAGCAAACACAAGGAGATGACTGTGCCACCCACATGAGTAGCCCTGAAAAGGTATCCCAGACCAGCCACTGCAGGGTCTGCGCGCAGTTTGTAACTGCCATGTCGACCTACCAAGTGCACATACTTTCCAGGCCCTAATCTTCCCTTGTCTTACATATAAGTCACCACAAAGGGAGGCCCAAGGTACCCCTGTGGGCAGGGTGTTGTGTATCTTAAAGGTAGAACATGTACTGATGTGTGTGGCATGTCCTGGTAGTGAATTACAGTGCATTTAATTTTTCACTACGTAAAGGCTATCTGTCCTATAGGATAGAATGGGAGTTTTACTTATAACATCTTATAAGCATAACTTCCCATCGGGACAAGATAGGTAAATGGAGTTTAGTATGCCTGGGACTCAGAATGTAAAAATGCATCTTTTAGCAAAGATGATTTTTATTTTCTGTGTTTGAAAATACCACTTTTAGAAAGTAGGTCTTTTCTTGCTTAGCCATTCTGTGTGCCACAGCTGGGTTTGTGGACTGACTGTCTGGCTTTGGAGTGACAGGGGCTGGGGATGTCTATTCTCTAAGACTGCCCCCGGTGGGTTGGGGGGGTTGATGTGTGTCCTGCCTTTCCTGAATGAGTCAGGGCGGGCTGCATTCAGAGTAGTGGGAGGAGTTTTCACTAGGACCTGAATATGCCTGGTCTGCATTTAGAGTGGGGGAAGATGATTTCCCCTGCACCTGAATAGGCCCAGTCTGCCTTGGACAATGCTGTCTCCACCTCCTGCTGGGAAGCTGGGCCAGAGAGGACCAAACTGGTTTGCACTAAGAACAGACACTCTCTGCCGGAGAGAAAAATGGGATTTTGAGTATACATATTTTGGCCCAGACCCCATAACTTTAGAACTTGCTGGAATCAAGAAACCTGCCAAGAAGAGAGCTGGAAGAGCTGCCAGGAAGAGTACTGCCCCTTTGCTGTGTTGTTGCTTTGTTGGGTTGGCCTGCAGTTGCTGCTTCTACCGTGGGCAGTGAAAGGACTGGACTGAACTTTCTTTACTTGTGCTGAGCCTCTCCAAGGGCTTAAAGTAGAACTTGCATCCTGTTCTTAAGTCTCAGGGACTGCAAAGTCTTCACCAACCTTTGGGTACGGCTTCTGGAACCGTTGTTTCAGTTGCCACAGTGAAGGGAAAAGCAACCGACTACGTCACCGACTCCATCACTGGCTCTGTGTCCTGAAGGCACTGCAGAAGACCCCGCCACATCTCGCACCCCAACCCTGGTCTCTCTTACGATGACGACTGATGCCAACGCCACTGAGCAGCTGCTTGCATGTCTCCTGTTTGCTCTGCACTCTGCACGGCGTGGCTTCACTTCACCACCCTGGTCTCATCAACGCCGTCACTGCCTTCTTACTTCGACACACGTGACCGCATCGTGGCTGGGGGCACCACTCGTAAGTTTCACGATGCACCACCTTGTCCCACACAGCAGTCTGGGCCAACTGACACCAGCTACCGCTAACCGGCTTGTCACCTGCACCGCAACCGCAACCGCAACCTGCCAGCACTGCCTCGCACCGTAAGCCTTAGTCTCACTGACGGTGTCTGGACAATTGTCACCGTTCCGCTGCCTGCGCCGCATCATGAGGGCACCACACCCTGCACAGCTTCCATTTTGCAACGCAACCGCGACAGTTGCCCAACCGGCTCACACCAACGTGCCAGCCGCAACATAAATGGTACTGTTCATGAGTCAGTCCATGCTTTAGCTGACCCGTACTGATGCGGTCAGCTGGAACTGTTGTTTTCAGCATTGAGATAGCCCTAGACAGAGCTACCGACTCGTAAGAACTGTGGGGCAGATTTACAACTTCTGGCGCATCTCTGCAAATCAGCAGGGATACGCCAGAACAGATGCAGCACGTAATCCCCCCCTTTCGCCACCACAGATGCGTCACATTTACAATGCGGCCACCATGGTGCAAGGAGGGGAAGATGCGTGACACATCTTGTGGCTTTCGGGCGGCGCATTGCTGGAGTGTCGTCGCAAGCGCGACGCAACTTCTGCAATGCACAGGGGCCGGCCATACTTAGCAGCAGCAGCATCATAAAACTATTTCACTGCGTCAGTTTTAGGGGGCTTTCCTGTGAGGGAACGCCCACCCTGCGACAGAAAGCCCACATGAAACCTGACGCAGGTTTCATGTGGCGCAGGGCTTTAAAAACGTGATGCATCTGCCTAGATGTGTCACGTTGTAAATAAGTCGCAACGTAGCGCATGGTTTACGCCGCCGCTGTGTCACCAAAGTGACGCAACAGCGGCGTAAAAGTGTCGCAAGGGGCTTGTAAATCTGCCCCTGTGTTTTTGAGATATTTCTGCTATTTTAAAGAATATCTTGAAAAGTTTATATTTTTAAGTGCTGTGTTTTATACTCTTATTGTTTTGTTCTTGTTTTGGAAATATAAAAATATTGGATATTTTTCTAAACTGGTGTGTGTGAGAAGCTGGCCTGGTATATGCTGTCCACTAATTAAAGGGGGCGCCTTGCACCAGTCCAAACAACCCTTATTGATGATTAGGTTTAAGACAACCTTTATAGAAAACTATCCTAGTGGTAGCTGTTGAGAGCAGCGTTCAGGCTGAGTCTTGTAGGAATGTAAAGCAGCTTGTTTTACCGGATCAGAACTTCCTGAATGACCAAATGAAAGGAGAACCACACAAGTGTTATATCAAATATATGTATTTATTACTAAACACTCTCCACTAACCTATTTATAAGATTAGAGCACAAGGCACACAGTACTGAATCAATAGAACGACAGTAAATAGCACAATACACAGCGGGTTCCAAGGCGAGACCAAATCATATACTAAAAAAATGGTGTAACAACAGCGACTTCATTAGGCACAGTGCCTAGAGCACATAGAATTGCTGGGACACAAGGAACCACCCAAAAGAGTGACACAGGGAACCCGTGGAGGACGGGTGCAGTGTAGGAACACAGACGCGAGCGTCGTACAATTACAGTTTAATGACACTTCAGAGAGGACTTCAAGCAAACCCTTTGGAACATAGATGGTCCTAAGGCCAGCACCCTTGTGAGTACCAAGGTACCCGTGTTACCTATCCCAGAGGAGCCGGGTGCATAGGGGTCAAGTGGTGTCGGTAACCTTCGTCGTTTTTTAATGGCGTGATGCGAAGAAGTGCTGCTGCTGAGAATATGTAAAGTGTCTACTGGAATCCAAGCCTGGATCCGAGGTGAGAAGAACCTGAATGCAGAGGGGACAGAGTCTGGGTCACTTCAGGGTAACCAGAGGCTCGGTAGGCGAATGCCCACCGATGTCGGGTGCTTCAGGTGAGAAGATAGGATGCTTGACTCTGCAGCCACGGGGACCAGGAGATGTCGACGATGACCAAAGTCCGGAGGTGAGCTGTCCCACGAAGGATGTCAAGTGCTGTGGGGTCTGTGTCCGGATTGAACACCAACAAGCCTTGGCAACAGCAACCCACGCAGGCAGAGGAAAGAGGTTATGGTGTGGACCAGCAAGGTCCTGGGGACTCTCCAAGCTATGGGGAGTCAGGGCACATCTGGAGCAACCAGGGAAGCCCAAAGAAATTCAAAGTGACCCTCGCTAGGACCCACAGGCCAACGGACCAGGGATTGCGAAGGGACCTCAAGCTGAATCACAGTACCATCCCACGGAGCACTCGTGGAGTGGAGGCCGGAAATCTTCAGTGGAAATGCTGCTCAGAGTCAGGACTACATGTAGTCCACAGCACAGCCTCCGGGATCGTCGAAAAGCATATGCAGCTGCAAAAGTACAAGGTGCACAGGGGTTCGGGATGCACGGTCCCTACGAGGGATACTTTTCTCAGGATTGCTGAGAGGTCAGATCAACCTCAGGGACACTCAGGAATCCACCTCCTGTGTTGCAGAAATCTTAAGAGTCCTCAGGAGCTTGGGAGATGCAAACCGGTCAGATGCGTTACGGTGCCTGCTGCTGCAGGGGAGTAACTCCTTTGCTCTAAGGAAGATTCTTGTGTCGTCAAGCGAAGTGTAGACCATTGAAGTACGTGGCTTCTGCTTGCAGAGTTTAGTCCAGGTAAAATCTAAAGTCCTGTAGTCAGGAATCCTACTTTATACCCAAGGAAGGGGTTGAACAAACTCTGGGGTTCCACCTATGGGACGGTCAGTGTTAGAAGGTGACCTCAGAGGGGCCCGGAGGGGGCCCTGACTGCCCTGAGACTCACCCTCGAGGTATCGTAGCCGGGCACTGGCGGGAGACTCCTCAGGGGAGGAACCTCGTATCTAGGATCGCACACTCGGCACCACACGACAGAGAGACACCACACGAGGAGTTCTTAAGAGCAAATCTTTATCAGATCGGAGTGGTAGGATCTTTATGATCAGCAAGGCAAAATATATACAAGTAGAGCGCGGGCTCGCAAAGTCTTGGAGAGGGGTTAGGAGGTAGCGGGACAGTCTTTGGGGCTATGGATCAAATGTAGGAGCGTACCCGGCGCACAGCTCCCAATCCTCGAACTGGGGGATACGCTTGTCGTCGTGGGGTCCGGCGGGACCAAGAGAGTCTGTGGGAGCCGCGAGTCACTCAGCAGGCTCGAGTACAAGTTCGGAGGTCTTACGATCTTCAGGGAGCCGCGAGTCACTCAGCAGGGCTCAAGCACAAGTTTGGAGGTCTTACGATCTTCAGGGAGCCGCGAGTCACTCAGCAGGGCTCAGGTGTTTCCAAGGCGAATCTGCCGGACAGTCCCAGAGCACCCCTTCTTATAGGGCGACTCCTCTTTGATGTCCGGAGTCTGTGCAGGCAGGGGTCTTGTCACCTGGGGGTCGCTTGTTGGGGGTTTCCTGCCATTGTCCTTTGATCCTTTCAGGGCCGGGTCGGGAGGAGTCCCAGACACCCAGCAGGCGTGGAGCCAGCCCTCGGGGAGGCCGGCGGGTCGATCGAAACCCACCTACCCAGGGAAGCGCAGAGGTGTGATGGAAACTGCTCCTCCCTTTCTCATCCCAAGGGGAGCGCGATGTCCTCCATGTAAATGTAAATGTATGTGTCTTGTAAAGCGCACTGCTGCCCTGAGGCGTCCTGGCGCTGTAGACCGCTGGGGAACCCGTCCTGGCTATCCCTGTGAGATGGTCCCTCCGGGGTATCTCCAAGGTGAAACCAGGCATCCCCGGCGAATGTGGGGGGCCGTTGTGGAGATGAGGCAAGCTAATGCCCAGAGTTGCCGAGTGTGTTCCTGGTTAGAGTAGGTACTGAGGCGAGAATTATCGAGTCCGTTTTGACCCCGGTCCACGACCCTGCCGCGTCGGGAATTGAACCCTGGTCCCTGGCCGATTCTCTGCTTACAGATCTGCCGCCTCTAACCAGTGAGCCACACCTCCAGCCGGAGTGGCGCCTATGGCTAGGGTCACGCTGGGGCCGGGCGGCCATCTTGGTGCATGAAGTGGGCACGCGGGCCCGGGGTGGCCGAAGGAGGAAGGCCACGGACGGGGGAAGTCCGGGTCGGGTGTGTGTGTTCTGGTGGGAAGGATCGGCTAGGCCGTGGGCTCGGGGCTGGTGTGAGGTGCAGGGGTCAGGTCTGACTACGTTACGAGGGCCGGGTCTAACAGTCAGGATAAAGGGGTGGCTACACCACCTATTTCCCTTGTCCAGTTTTGAGCCAGAGCAGTAGCAAATGGCTTCTGCAACCGGTTTGAGCTGAACTATGCACAGGGACACCAAATGTGCCCCCAGTGAAGACTTTTTGGCACTCACAGAGTGCACCCGCCCAGCCCCAATACACAAAAGCCAGTCTGGGAGGTGGTCACACCTCCCTGTGACAGGAAACCTATTGTCAGGCCTTCCTCTGCTCAAGCTTGGCTCAGCAGCAGGAGGGCAGACTCGTGTCTGTGGCTGGCAGCATCCATTTTGTGATGCCCAGGTCGAGAAAGCTGGTACCGGGTGTACCGGTGTTTCACATAAGTCCCTCTAGAAGGTTGGAATCAAACCTCCCCCGCCAGTTACTGGTGGGGAGGTATGATTCCAAGGAGTTTGACACCAAACACGACATGTTTCTAAGCAGCCGTTTTAAAGTTAGCGTTTACCGCGAGGTTACAATTCAATTAAATATATATGGTTGGCTGCATCACAGATAACCCCGGAAAATAGGTTTCGAAGGCTGCTGAGGGGCTCTGCTCATGCAGGGGCACCCTCTCACGTAAAACCCCGCACCCCGCCTTCAGGATTGATCCGGCCTGCCATAGCAGTGACTGATAGGTTTATATGAGCAGTGATTTAGAATAGATATTATTATTAAGCATTTATACAGTGCATAGCTACTCTCAGGCATTCCAGCGCCAGTGATCAGGGAGACGACCAGTAGGAATCTATGGGGCTGTTTGTGGGAAGAGCCAGGCTTTCAAGAGTTTACGAAAAGGCAGGATACTGGCTTCAGAGCAAATGTGTAAAGGCAAGGAGTTCCACAGTTTTGCAACATTATACGCAAACAATCTGCCTCCCGCTCTTGTCCTTCTGATTTTGGGGACAGCTTGCAAAATAAGATTAAGAGAACGAAGCTCCCTCGAGGGCCGATAAGGAATGATGAGGGATTTGTTGATTTCCGGGCCCATTCCCCATACAGTCTTATGGCCAAGACACGAGGCCTTAAATGTTGTTCTTTACAAGATAGGTAGCCAGTGTAAAGATTTTAGAGCTGGCTTGGCTGATTGTGACCTAGGGATGCCCAGAATCATCCTGGCTGCACAATTCTGAGCATCCTGGAGTTTCCTCAATGTCGCCTTCGGAGCTCCCAGGTAAAGAGAGTTACCATAATCCAGGTGTGATAGAACTAAGGCTTGGACTAAGGTGCGCTTGGCAGTCGATGGCAACAGGGGGAGAATTTTCCAAAGGGATCTGAGTATCTCAAAACAGACCCCTGTCACCTTCACTGCTTGGTGGTCAAATTTGAGAGCATTGTCCAACCAAACACCCAAGCTCTTTATCTTGGTTTTTGGGGGTTGTAGGAGGACCGAGGCACTTTGGCCAAATATGGCAAAGGTCCATGTTGGAATGGTTCCCTAGCAGCATGAGTTCGGTTTTACCTTCGTTGAGACGAAGGCAGGAATGCTCCATCCAAGAGGTGGCTTTCTCTAAGCAGGTTTCAAAGTCCGAGGGGAAATTGTGTGGCCCATTAAGAGTGATGACCAATTGTGGGACATCCGCGTAGGTCACAATCTTAATGTTATGAGGTAGAACAATGTTAGCCAATGGCCGCATGTAAACAACAAGCATTTGCTATGCAATAAGTCTCGCCTTTGACACCTTATAAGTATTTAGCGGTTCAGCACATTATCAAATATTATTGCACCATAGCCTCAGTCACACGTTTATTCAGCACAATGACAAGCCCAGCTGATGGTAATCACCACAGCACAGGGAAGACCCAACGATTACTAGTGATTATTATGTATATATTTTTTTAATGTGTCAATATCAAAAAAAGGGTGAGAAATTTTGCAGGCTAGTTCACTTCCCCTACAAAATCAATATATCAACAAGAACTGGCCTTCACATATAAAGTGCACACTCAAGAACCCTCTACCACGTGTGGCTTTCATGCCCAGCACCACACTGGAGTTGCACCACTGTTCAGCTTGGGTGCACTTTCACCAGAGAACATTAGCAATTGCAAAACAACATCCGGTGTATGCAGAAATAGGAAAGACATGCCATGCTTTCGACATCTGTGTTGAAGTAAACTGATTCCAAGCGTTTTTTATGCAGCAACCACACCATTTACCATAATGTGTTGATAGTCCAGTAAACATGAAGTATGCGGGCACGACAATTCCAATGTTCTCACATTTTTTCTCTCTCATTTAAGGTTTTCATTCCAAAGTCAGAGGAATTTTATAAAAAGTGATTGGAAGCACATGAACATATAAGACAAATATGTCATACATAATATTTTTAGATTAAGCATATTACAATAATTATTATAGGAGACAGCGCACGTCTGAGGTTTTGTACAGGTGAGTAGGAAGCTTATTGCGTCATTATGAGGACCGCACCTTAGTATTTCATACCAATGCCACAGTAAATACCTCTCCTCCCTATAGTAGATAGGAGAGGCCTCCCTGGGATCCTGGTCCTGCCGTATAAATGAAGGAAGCCACATCAGTGTACGTTATTTTTCTTGCTCTTGAGCTTTTGCACTAACGCTTCCGGTGGTGTTAAAGGCATTTTTGCAGCAAACAACTCCATTGGGAGCAGAGAAGGCAATACTGCCCTAGGGTCACAGGATCAACGCAATGGAGCCAGCAGCATAATTGACCTTAAATGAAAGCCTGTGTGGTCTTGTCTACTGCCGGTGAAATGTTCATGTACAGATCCAGCACTTCGCCCCAGTGTGGCTGAGAAGTAGCCCACATTGTTAACAATCCACGAACTGCTCTACAGGAAGGTGGGTGCGCGATTCAAACAGCTGGCAAGGGACAGCCAACCGCACAATAACCAGGACTTACTCTGCTAAACAATGCCTGCAGCAGAACACGATAACGCGACACATCTATTTAAAAATCACGAGGCAGAAGAAAACAAAACACAGGCGAGACCGCCTTAGGCTGGCTCCCCCCCCCCCCGCCTCTTTCACAACACAGGCCTCCAGCTCATGATGGACATTTGCAGTGGATAATGTTAAACGTTCTGCAAAATGACCGTAAGAAGTGAACTATGTAAAACTGCTGTGCTTTGAGTCACAATCGAGGCGTGCCGGGTGACGTCTATGGGCCTGAGTCCCCCCATCTTATTTCGATACTGTTTTCCAGTTGATTTCTTTAAAGTAAGAGCTGAGCCACATTTCCCTGGGCAAGTGTTGAATTCACCATCTTCCCGACCCTTCCCCAGGGTTTCTCTCGTTTTTCACCCTGAAGAATAGAGCGAAACACGCGCTGCCGCCTCTAGCATTTATTTTACAAGTTATCATGCTTTGGACTCCCAGGGATGGCGGGGGCTAAGGGGTCATCTGAATCAATAACGCACACCATAGTTATCCAATCTTCTTGAAAGTTGCTTTTATAAATTATCATTTTTTCGCGTGCAGCCCGAGAAATATGGTTTTGCCTTCCAACCACTGGGTTTAAAACAACACCATTACCTCGTGAAAACCAATGTCACTGTTCAATGTACATTTGAATCATGTCGATCCTTTCCCGTGCCTAGTTAACCCCGGTCCCTGTTAAACGTTCTCCCTCTCCTCACAAAGCCCTCTATTTCAGTTTTAACAAAAAGGCTTCTCACCCCTACCAAACCGTTAATCCATCTATGACTCAGTACTAATTAGTTGCCCTCGTTCTATGTCACGACACAGCCCCTTAATCAGCTCCTTTCTCTATACTTACATTTCAACATTTTCAAAATATCCCGCTATTTTCCTTCGAAGTCAGAAGGGATGGGCAGTGGAGTAAGGAAGGAAGGAAAATAGCGGGATATTTTGAAAATGTTGAAATGTAAGTATAGAGAAAGGAGCTGACTAAGGGGCTGTGTCATGACATAGAACGAGGGCAACTAATTAGTACTGAGTCATAGATGGATTAACGGTTTGGTAGGGGTGAGAAGCCTTTTTGTTAAAACTGAAATAGAGGGCTTTGTGAGGAGAGGGAGAACGTTTAACAGGGACCGGGGTTAACTAGGCACGGGAAAGGATTGACATGATTCAAATGTACATTGAACAGTGACATTGGTTTTCACGAGATAATGGTGTTGTTTTAAACATTTGCAGTAAATCCCTGACGAAGGGCGGAGAAAATGCCCGAAATGCATTGGATTGAGGATGTTTTTAAATGTATCCTGGCGCGTTGCAGGAAGAAAAGGCCTATGTTGGCAAACTGCAACATTTGAAAATTTGAAAATTTGGAAAGACATTTGAGTGTCACACATGTGATTGTCGAGTTACATTAAACATTGGAGGAACGTGAATAAACACAAAACAAAATTGGATTAAACAGAGTCATCGTTCGTTCAAGGGCTGTGCGTCCGTCTAGGAGCGCAAAACGCGCTCCATTCTTGACAGATTAATTACCCAGTGGTTGGGGGGCTAAGGGGTGGCATTACCTGCTTCTCGCTCTCCTTCAGAAACCGAATGAAGCAGCCACAACCAAGGCGGTAAGAGGAGACAGGTATTCTCAAAGACTCAGTTTTGAACTTCCCTGGCCCAGGATTCTTACAAGCCACTCCTTTCTTGAGTACCAACTATAAACCCTAACAGAAATCCGTTATATTCATAACAAAAACTGGTTATATTGTGCTCTCTTCATCACCCGTACCCTCAGCAGATGGCACATTTCGCCTCACTGTGCCATGCTCTGCTTCCTATATTCTATGTACAGTTTTATATCGGCGCTCACCATCCGAGGGTACTGAAGAGCTTTACATGTGCACCAGTTACATTACACAGGAGCACATTCATTTTTTTGCAGGCACAGAGTGATTATGTGATTTGCCCAGTATCACAGGATGTTTAGGCGACGCCGTGACTCGAACCTAGCTAGTTCTATAGCTGGCAGCTCTGGCCGTTACGCCTCATCTGCACAGGATGTCTGAGAAATAGGACTCTTAAAAAATAGGAAAGCGTTGCACCAGTGCCGCCCTAAACATTGTTTTATAGACAGAATGTACATAGTTATAAAACGCTCTTCAACAAACGCACCCAACCACTCTGCGAGTGTTTTTTCCCTGCAGTGTTCATGAGAAGTATAACTTGCCTCGCTGTACTCGGCTTGCATTTACGTGCTTCGGGGTCTCTTTCCTCGATTGACTTTGCTGCTCTGAGGCTTGCTTCCTCGTCCTGCTGTCTTTTGCGGCTAGCCCTCAACTCCCCTCACTACACTGAGCTCGGCTATGATTCTGATGGTTTTTCCTGTTGGGGTGACGGAACTGCTTCCTTGCACTGGGCAGGCCGGCCGCTTCTGCCGCCTTGGACAGTAGCACAATGGCACACTCTCCCTACCCCCCCCCCACACATTTCCTGAACACTGTCTGGCTCGACAGAAGCGTCACATCTACTCGACACTTAATTACGTTCCTCATAGTGATTCAATAGTACACGCTTTTCTTTTCTGTGCAGTTCTGCTCTAAATGCTGTTTCCACCACATTAGGAGCCGTAACTGTGTGAGTGAAGCTTTATTTTAGGTGCTTGAGCAACTGAGACGGCAAGCAGAAGTGAATGTGCAACCTTGTATCTATCTGTAAGCCTCGCCGTCTGGCAGCTGGTGCAATAAAACCTTACCACGAAGACAGGGAGTGCCTGCCTCGATGTCTGCTCGCCAGAGACAGGGGCGTACTCTATGGTAAAGCAGCAGGCATTTAACGCATTTACATCGCATTTACGTTTCCAAACTAAACAACCGAATGTGAAAGTTCTGCTCGCTGCTTGAACCGGTCATGTGAGCACTGCGGTAGACGCAATTGGGTACAGAGGCATGCCGGGATTTGGAGGCATGCCGGGATATCAAATCCGCCTCCTACGTCACAGAAAGGACTTTATAAGCAAGCATTGAAAATTCAATAAGACTCGCATTTATGCGAGACCTATTGCATTAGAATCGGAAATGAGGGTGGGAAGAAGGCACGAAAAGGAGTGGGGGGAGGTGTGGTCTGAGAAGTCACGGACTGTGGAAGGGGAGGGGGAAGGCAGGGGAAGAAAAATACTGTTGGAAGTAAAGGGGCTGGTAGCCATGGAAGGATACAAATGATGAATGAGGAGGGACTAACAAGCCTCAAACCAATCGGAAGGCAGCATTTAAGACAAAAGCCAATGGGCAGCCAGTGGGTGGAGCTTCCACAAAGCTTAAACACTACAGTATATACTGCATGCCTCGCAAAGCGATGGCAGCGCTTTTGCGCTGCAACGCAGAGCGAGACCTAAAAAGTGTGGGGCTAAGTGAGGAGCCCTGTAGGACTCCACATTTGAGTTCTAGTTTCTCAGAGGAAACATCCTTGGAAAAGACTTGAAAAGTTCTCTTGTTGAGATAAGATTGTATCCACAAAAGCGTCTTATCTTGAAGCCCCAGTCTCTCTGCCAGAATGGACAGGTTAACAGTATCAAAGGCTGAGCTTAGATCAAGTAGGATGATGGCAACTGCTCCTTCTTGATCCAGGATCTACTTTGAGTCCTCAATCACAGACTGAAGGGCGGTCTCAGTTCCGTGATTAGGACGGAAGCCCGTCTACGTTGCATGCAGAAGGTCATGACTTGGTTTTTTCAATAGAGCCCTGACCATAGCGTGTTTCCAGGGACCTGGGACGGATCCTGAGGACAAGGATATATTTACCATCTCCAGGATACTGGGAAAGATCGCATTTCTAGCCTTATGTAGAATGTATGGAGGAGCTCGATCTAAAGGGGAGCCTGATTTTATTTGGATAAAACTTTTTGTCAGTTTTTCTAGCTTCATGGCTGGGAATTCTTTAACAAAAAAGTCTGCGGGTCGATCAGACTCCCTAAAGAGAGCTCATGAGCACATACAGTACAAGCTAGTGACTCCTACTCAAACATGGAAGAAGTCCTCTTTAAGAGGACGGAATCCCATCACCCACCGAAGTGGCATGCTTCATCATCTGGGATTAGGGGTGGGCGGAATTTGCTAAATCCACTTTCGCCAATTATCGCGAAAATCTTAAAAATTATCGCAAACACGTGGAAATATCGCGAAGATGCGGAAGTTTTTTTCCCGCATGTTTGCGAGATTTTCTGCATGGTTGCGGCTCGCCAACTCACCCATGTGGTTGCTCGCGGGCGCGGCCATCTTGTTTTCAGTTGTCTCGCGGTGCATGATCGCGAGAAGAAAGACGTGATCGCGCAACGCATGATGTCACTGCGGGCGCGAACTGTCGCGAGACAGCGCAAATGGCTAAAAACAATACAACATCTCATGGAGAATGCGACCGGATCAAGAAAACTTGTCGGCGAACGCAGGGATTCAGGTAAGGCGATCGCGCGTGCGCGAGGATGTATTATTTTACAGCGCGAGTAAGAACCAAATTATCACTAAGCTGCGGAATGCGGAAATTTTGACATTTTTGCGCTTTCCGCGGAATGCAAAAATGTCAAATTATCGCAATTTCCGCGAACGGAACGAAATTTTTGCCCAGGCCTATCTGGGATCTCCTCTTGGTTGCAAAACCTAGTGCAGCCAAGGGCTACAACCCCCTCACTGTGAGGGAGGAGCACAGGGAAGTTTTTATGGACCAGTAGATAGGATCTCCTAAAATCCCTTTGATCTATTTGATGTGAAGCATGAAAATGTTAGGGGTGATGGTTGCAGTGCAAGGAATGTGTTGATGTATAAAGTGATGTTAATTGGCTACCAAGGGAAAAAAGAGTTTAATAATTGACTCTTGGTGTCAAGAATAAAAAACAGTGCAAGCGCGGTCTGAAAGAATTGTCGAGCGCGCTGGTCTAAACAAAAGGTCTACATGTTTCAGCCATGATGATTAAATTAGGATCGCGGTCTTCCTCAGGACTTTTTTGTTTGATACATAATTGTGCTGGGGATTTCATCCGCTCAGGTCTTTAAACCTTTTCCTAGGACCCTCCATCTATCGTATTGTTCTGTTTGGGAATTCTTTAAGCGAGACTTCTGGAATGCTTCCGGCCAGTTTGAATCTGCCAGATCACTCGGGCAGGGTGGGTGTGGGAACGTGGTGTAAAGTTTTTTAATGTTCCCCTCAAAAAACTCTGCGAGAGCTTTGCACTGTTTTGAGGAGATTTCTAGGACCAAATCATTCTTCGGGAGCTCTAGGAGATCCTGAGCTACCCGAAACATTTGTCACGAAGTATTAGTGGCCGAGGTGATAATGGCTTCATAGTAGGCAGCCTGCACTTTTCTTTATTTCTTTTTGATAGATTTTTATGGCTTCCCTATATTATAGTTTCCCTAGCTCTTAGATATAGGTAACATGTATGTAAGAGAGGGGTGCATGCACCACCTTACACAGGCTGCAGTAGCAGACGTGTGGTGCCATTTTGAATGGTCTCTCAGGGGTGGCACAATATATGCTTCAGCACCTGGGAGGCCTCTGGGGTACCTATGCCCCGGGTACATGGTGTACCATATACTAGGGACTGATAAGGGTACCCCGGTATCCAATCTAGAGTGTACCTAAAGTACATGCAATCAATTTAGAAGAGAAAGCAGATAGACGGGGGTCCTGATTAGCAGGATCCCAGTCAGTCTAAGTCGAAAACAGTGATACATCAGCAAAAAGTGGGGGTAACCATAAGAAGCAGATCCTACTCTCCTACAGTGTGGTGTCCTTTTGTAGTGTTTTTACTGTATTACTGTTGGTTATGTGCAAATGCTTTACACATTGCCTCCGGTATAAGCCTGACTGCTCGTGCCAAGCTACCAAGGGTGTGAGCAGGGCTTATTTTCGGAGTGTAACTCTCTTATCTTGACTGGACGGAAGGGTCCCTGCTTGGACAAAGGTACAAACAATTGCCAACTAGAGACCCCATTTCTAACAAGCAGCCTTCTGTATGCTGACGAGATTGCTCTATTCAGCCTCATGAGGGTAGCTTTGCAATGCCTGCTTAATCAGCTGCGCACCTTCTTAATCACGGAAGAAGAGAAAGGTAGCCACATTTAGTAGAAGAGGGCCCCAGGGGAGGCTGGACATACAATAGCAACAAGATAGTGGCCGAACAATCCTACAAGTATCTGGGGGTACCCTTGATGCCGAGGGTTCCTTCGGAAGGCATCAGAAAGAAACTGCAGTTAAGGTTGTGGCCCTTCAAGTGACCATCTAAACTCTCTACATCATTACTGGGGGCCAAGCCTTTCCCCCCTGCTGGGAGCCATGTGAGCAAAGTTCTCTCTCACATTAACTAATGGTACCAAAATCATCAGTTTACTGAACCAACTCAGCCCAAGGATTTACAAATGCATTCTGCGTCTGCTGCAGCCTTCATCTGCCGCTCAGACGAGGCTGTAACGTAGCCTTCTTGGCCAACGAACCTTTCGTAATCTGCGCCACAAACTGCGGGGGCCAGAGATGGTCCTCTTGAGGCCCTGTTATGGACCGACATCAGCACCAGCGGGCCTCGTGGGTCTCACCACCAATCCTTTAAGGACTCTGAGCAGGCTTCGACTATTTTGGGACATAGTTCTGAGTTAATTTGTATTACGCTGAGTAGTGAAACAATTGTGCATCTCTGGATTGAAACACGTGTGCATCTCTGGTCCTACCATTCAGACAGACCGAATCTAGCTAAATGCAAGCATGCATGGGCAGTTATCAACTGATTGGAGCCTGCACCTGCATACCTCATCTGCATGTATTCCAATAATTCTAATTCTGTATTTGTAAAGTGCAAACTACTCACCCTTACGGTCTCAAGGCGCTGGGGGCCGTCCTGGAAATTAAGTGAGCTATTGCCCAGAGTCACATGGTGCTGAGCTGAGCTGCCGCTGGAGCCGTGGATCGAACCGTGAACCCTGTGCTCCGAAGTCAGCTGCTCTGGCCACTGCACCACACCTCTCCACTGTCTCCAATAATCCGAAGCGAAGAATTGTGGCTCTCAGGCGAGGCATGTGGCCATCTCTGAAGCATCCAGCCCGTTGGCGCCGTCCAACAGAGAGGATTCAATGCAGGAGCTGCAGCCAGTGAGACCAATCCTTTGCGCAAGCCCTGGGCCTTTGCCCATCCCCTTTGGATGAGTGTAAAACTAGACTCTGAGGTGAGTGGAACAGTCTGGGAGTTTGAACCTGCTAGCAGGGCACAATAGCAGTGCTTAATCCAGACAACAACGCCTTCAACATCCGGTGGACTACATGTGTGCGCCTTCCATACAGAAGGTCTAGGGGCTTCGGTGGCCCATGGGATGGCTCAGCAGTGCCACCTATTATGCCTCTTGGATAATGTGCCTCCACCCGGCCATCACTCATGCCCTGTGCCAGCACCTTATAAGCCTCCCCCATGGAAGCGATGCCCAAAGCTGCCTCTTGTGCTGATTAAAGTCACCAGACGTCATTCATTTGCTCTCCACACTTGAAGGCACTGGTTTGATCCTTTTGCATTCATGCATTTATAAAAAAATAATTATCTGGTTCTTCTATAATGTTCCTGTCATTTTCTTTCTTTTATCATCTCAAACAGTTATCAGTCTTGCACAACGTGAAGATTTGAATTTACCTTATACAATGAAGGATATTATGACTCCAGAAACCCACAAATTAGGAAGGCAGTGGTGGAGTCAAGGGGTGGAGTAAGTCAAGGTCCGTTTATGATCTGTTTGTCTTGCTGGGATTGAAACGTAGAAAGAGAACAAGGGCTCAGAGGATTGTGTTATATCCTAGCCACGTTGTAGTTTATGTCCTTCAGCCCTCCAGCGGTGGAGCCCTGTAAGGATGATGCAACATGGAATGTTGGTGTCTGGAAACCACCGTTGGATAAGGGCTGAGCACCACGCTGGCTGCTCCTGGTGGGGCTGTATGATTTCTGTGTTATTGATCTGCAATAAATACTCCTAAACACATAGAGAGAGAGGCTTTTTTATAAATTTATTTTTATTTCTTTAATGAGTTTTTATGTAGCACAAACATTACCTGAAGGCGTCAGAGCACTTTACAAAAGAACCAGTTGCGTTACATAAGGACTTTGGATTACATGAGTTCCATAAGAGATACAAACAGTAAAAAATGCAAATGTACAAGTTGTGAAGTCACTCAAGGAAGAGATACAAACAGATAAACTCTAAGATCACGTAGATAGAGTGGTAGTAGGTACAAAGGTCTAATACATATACTAGTGGTCAGAGTTACATATACACAAATTGCAAATTTACTCAGGATTACATTTTAACAGCGATTAGGCTGCAACAATTATATATGACATATTTACAGAGCAGGAAATTCTTGCCATCGTTCAGCCAGGTGATCAGGTGGTGTGGCACTTGGGGGTGGTGGTCTTGGGTCCATAGGGGTCCCCGAAGAAAACGTTACCTAAAATGACAGCTGCATTGGTTGCTGGTTCAGTTACATGATGTGTAAAACAAGAGCAATGGAGCCGGCCAAGGGGTCAAGTCCTGGCAGGGAACACCATAAAGGTCCGAAGTTGACAAAACCAGTGGTGGTTCCTGGGGTCACCCAGCGTGAGGCCGGTCACCCTCACCGCGTTGGACTGCACAATAAAGACGTGAAGGGGGCCACATTGGGATAATGCTGTGAAGGGGCAAGATTCAAATACGGGGGTGACCTGAGGGCGATGGTCAAAAGATGGAAGGAAGGTGCTGACCAACAGGGAGGATCAGTCCGAGTGTCAGTTGCACCGCAAGATGGGGCATCCTGCTCATGGAGGTAAATACCTCACAACAAAATGGCGGGCAAAGTGTGCACAACTGAACCGGCTGAAAAGTCAGAGAGATCACCTACCCCAGGAACAAGGCTGAGCGGGAAGGCAAAGTCACCAACATGTGAAGGAGGAACAGCGGGGTGTCATCGATCCCTCGCCGGGCATCGAAAGTATGAGGCTTTTATTCAGAGGGCGTCACCTTTTGGTCTGATAAACTGATAATAAACTGTCATTCACATGCTGCTTCCGCCTCCGTGCAGCGTACTGCATGGGGCGATGTGTTAGCAACCCTTGGCTCCCCCGCAGAGCCTGTGCATAGTGACTCCGTCTGCCTAAAGATAGCTCCTTTCGTTTCAGTGACGAAGGGGCATATCAGCAACAGACGGCAATAAATATCGCAAGCGCGCTTAGCGCTTTCATATTTATCGATAACGCGTTATCAACAACGTGTTTCTCTAGGGCGATAAATAATCCATCAAAAGCGGCGTTATGCGTGAATATTGCTGGTAATCCAGCTATAGTCCCGCAGCGATCGGGGAAATCTTGATGATTGGGAGATGTGGATTCAGCCATTGAATCCACCTCCCATGTCAAAGATAGGGTAGTCATGAAAAAAGCAGACGCACAATACCGGCGATGACAGCGGTTAGCGGTGCTTTTAATATCGCTACGGGTGTCCTGGGCCGTATTGTAAATACGGAGAAGGACAGTTAGCGATCCTTTTCCATTGGTTTTCGCTGGGAACGCCTACTTTGCATCTCATTAGAGATGCAAAGCGAGGCGTGAACTACATGGGAGCTGAATGAAGGAAGCACGCGATACCGTGTCCTTGTAAATAATGCAATATAATTATCGCCAATTTTCGTCCAAAATCGGACGCTAAAGCAGCGATAATTATATCGCCAGCCCTTGATGATATGCCCCGAAGTTGGTTCAAGGTGTGCTTTAGTCATTATTTTTTTATTTTAACTGTAACTACAGGCTTTTTTGATGGCATGCACTTTGGATGCCGCGTTAGATGAGGATTTATTTCCCATCTCCTTTGTGAAGTGCAAGTGACAAGAAAACATTGCGCCTGCAATCTGAGAGTTTGATGTGATGGTGATTGTATTCGAGCCACCTTCACAAGGACTCATAATAAAACGCGTGGTGCGACTGAAATGGCTGTTATTTCTAAACGTCACTAGGAATTGACTGAATGTTTAATGTAATACAATGTATCGCGAGCATCCAGCAGCTGCCATGAGCCGCTGCATTTTCTTTTTTCGTTGTATTTTGTGTCCTATTCTCGCATTAATTTGTGACGTCTTTGCCAGTGCTTATTTGCAGCTTTGCTTTCTTGCTCTTTAATGTTTTTTTCCCTCTATCTTTTCTCTTGCTCCGCGTCAGAGTCTGTGATGGAGGATAAACCCTGGTCCCAGAATACTTCGCGCAGGCGCCTCCGCCTGTACCCCCTTGGGCCCCTTTCTCTGGCGCTGGTCACGTTTGGCGAGGTGTGTGTACACCACAGTGTGCACGACTGGACTGGCAGCGCGCCCCTGGGCATTGGCACCTGGGCGCACTGAGCAGCGGGTCCCAGATGCTCTGTGAGAGTTGGTGTGAGCAATGCTTGTGCCCCCGTCACGCGCCCCTCGTCGTGACTGGGGGTCTTGCAAACCGCCCTGTGGGTGGACGTGGTTTCAACCCCCGCGCGTTTCCTGTGTTTGTCATCACGGTAAGTGGCCATTACATGCGTGAGATTAGCGCGCGCTGACAGACGGGGGGCTGGGGGTGCAGGCCGGATATACTTGGGGTTCAGCCCTGGAGGACGCTTTAGTGTCACTTCTGTACTGTACAAGGCACGTGTCTTTATAAAAGGAGGCCTAGCCATTGGTTTTATTTTCTTGCTGAAAGAGTACCCCCAAATATGCGGGGTGCACGGCCGAAGACGAAACAACGGTTTCTGCAAAGAGCTGGTGAAATGTTTCTGCCCTTTGGAGTCGGGCAGAGTGCCCACTGCCCAGCTACGTCATCTGTGCAGCAGGAAGTTATTATTGTCATAGAGATAGCTCACTGATGACAGTGCGTGGGCCACAAAGCGCTATGACCGTGGTCCTTGCATGCATACAGGGGCGCACATGTTTGCGTGAGTAGTCTTCATGTGTGTGACATGCACAACCACTAGAATTATGTGGCAATGGAGAAGCAAATTATGCAACAGGGTTGACTAAATTGTGCGGCCAGGAAAGGCCAGTCATGTGTGGTATTGTGACACTTCCGGTGGCAGAGTTACTTCACTATTCCGGTATTTTAACACATTGATACTGCGGGGGCAATAGTTTCACCCCATTAATACCAATGTAACCCCTCAATCGTCATCTAAAAAGGGACAAGTAAACACCACACAGTTTGCCACTTTGAGGCACCACAAGGGCATTTGTTTCAGTAACTTTCATCCGTTGGAACTAAAAGCTTTTTTTGTTGAAATCTATAAATTAGACAGCACTAGACAGAATATGTGGCAAGTGAAATAAATCCGTAATTATGAGGAAAATAAGTCCTGCTCTTGGCTCTGCGTCTATGTAGGGCGTCAGGGGATGTTTGACAGGACGCACACAGTGTTTGTCTTGCCACACAAGGCCAGCTGCAGAGTGATACAAAGAGAGAGGCTGGAAGTCGTGCTGAGTGGGTCAATGCGCCAGTGGCTGCGGCCACAGACTCCGAGAGGTGCTCTTAGAGACTCCAGCGCACCAGTGCGAGACTGCAAGTGAGGGAGACAGACACATCTGTGAATGTCTGCTGTGAGGGCCAGATGTGACTACGGTCATAGGGACACTGGAGACATGAAGACAGGAGGATGGCATGAGGTAGATACATAAAGCACCTCTTATGCACGGCTGCACAGTGCACACCCCTCAACCCACCAAGCCCTGGAAGGAGAGACCTGCTCCTTCAGCCTGGGTGGACTTTTTCCTCTTTGCGTAGGGTCAGCCCATCCCCGAGGGGGCAGAAGATGGGGGAATTATGGTTAACGAGACAAGCAAACAGTTTCACAGAACCAGGTATAGACCCCAAGTTATGTCAAATCAGGATGACTGGCGATGGAAAAGAGATACACGGTTGCTGCTTAACTTGAGGTCCCCCTCCCCAAGAGAAACATGTTATCAAGAAACGGCGATAATGGACTTGATAATATGCCCGTGAGAATTCCCATAGAAGCCCATGTTCTGGTGTCAACCTGGGCTTCTATGGGAATTCTCTGTGGCATATTATCACGCCCATTATCGCCGCTTTATTTTAACGGCAGGCTTGATAATATGCCCCTATGTGATGGCATAAAATGCCATCAGAGACGGGATTGATGGAGCAAGGTTTTGTATAAAAGAGATTTGCTCGTATGCAATCCTCTCGAATAACATGTAATAATGTAATCAACCTGTTTTTGTGAATACTAATATTGCATTACATTCATTATACTGTATCCAAGGGACGCTTGCCTATGTGTATTACTAACCAGTAATCCGAGTTTCATTAAAATGGCCGCCGAAAACACGGGATTTCTACTACGCATGCGTCTACTGCATCTACGTAGTATGACGTCTTCTTTCCCTTGGGGAAAAACTTTGCAGTTTTCAATATGGCCGCTTAAAACTCACATGTTAATGCGCATGCTATGCTGGAACTAAACCATGCAAGTTTGACTAAACTGCTAATGCGAGAGATATATCTAAGTAAATGGGATTAGAGTAGAAATAAGAGGTATACAGTGAATTAATTTATTTTCGCATTCTAACATGTTTTTTCTTTGACTTTATTATTAGTTCATATTTGGGCCTTGGAGGATGACTGAGATCCCTACCCACCTGATGTATGCGCATGCGCATCGAAGCACCCGCCCTGAACTCTGATGGCACAATTTAACCACAGCCAAGGACGTGCTCACAAGAAGCCCATGGGAAGCTCAACTCTTGAACCTGCAAGAGGAAATAAATAATACAATGTTGCCTAAATGTATTGATCAACATGTGAAATGTGGGTGGGAATAAAACTTGGGAAAGTAAAATTAAGGGGGGGGAATTAGACAAATGAACTAAAGAAAATATTACACTTAGTATGGTGTGACGACCTCTCCCCATTGCCCGGCCCAATCAGAATGAGAGGTTATCACGATATTGAAACATTGGGGGTGGCTCTGCTCCATCACAAGCAAGCAATGGGATATTAAGGAAAAAGGATTTACCCTAGATTAATATCCGCTCAAAGATGTCCCCTCAAGGTACTTTATATTGGCTGACACATTACATAGCAGGAGACAGACTAGGGTGCACATTGTTATTGACACTCTGAATTTGTGAGATGATGTGATGTGGGGTAGAGGTAGAATATAACAGCTATCAGAGTTGCTAGAAATATTTTTATATCCAACCACGGTTGTGAGTTTTTGCACATACACAACATGTTAATAACTGAGAAATCTATGAATGTTCAGTAAAAGATGTGGCCAAATCGTCAAAAGCTCGCACGTTGAAATACCCAATAGAAAATAAAGGTTACCCAAAGAAGACATAATGGTAAACCAAGGACGCTGGGGACCCTTGTCATTCCAGGTGAACGACCTTTCAGAGATGAAGCTCGGGAAGACATATTACCCACAAGTATTTATTTATGTTTTTTATAGAGTGAGAACTTGACCTGTTAGGGTATCAGAGCGCTTTGCAGGAAAACATAGCCATGTACAGAATAGGCAAAGCATCACCCAGCTACGGATCGAATGAGAGAGGGCAGGGTGCAGGATACAGAAGGGAGATAGGGCACGTATTTACAGATTAAATATCCAAATACTCAAGACGAGAGAACATATTCACAGACTACGTTAACCAATGTTCACGACAGGCCCCAGGTTTCTGATAGGGAGAGCTAGATAATCCGAAGGGAGGCAATAGATGGCCATGGATCAGGGCCGTAGTGGTGGTAAAGGCAAGGATTAAACGAGAAATGTACCCATAAGGAATGTTTTGGCATCCTTTTTGAAGCGAGTCAGAGAGGGTATTCTTCTGATGTCAGGTGGGAGAGAGTTGCATATTCTTGGAGCAGCCCCGTAGATAGCCTGGTTGTACGTTTTTTTTCCCGAAAGCACGCAGGGTGGAGCAGGAGGTCTCTGGCAGATCGTGAGTTTCTGATTCCTCCGGTGAACACAAGTTTCTGCCTCAGATATGCGGAGGAGTTAGAATATTGGGCGTTGTGCACGATGCATGCTACTTGGAGCTGTATTCTTGCTTCCAGGGAAAGCCAGTTGAGAGCTTTCAAGTTCGGGGAAATATGGTCCTATTTCCTCGTGCCATTGAGTAGTTTGGCTGCCTCATTGAGGCAGGCTTTTAGAAGTGCCAGGGAGATCTTGGGCAGACCCGAGAGGGTCCAGTCTAGAGATGACAAGTGCTTGGACTGCCATTTTTAGGTCTGGTGCTTCGAGGAAGGGTTTCAATTTCCTAAGGTAGCTCAGGTGGAATCTGGCTGATTTGGCCATTGAATTGATGTGGTCCCGCATGTTCAGTTTGCTGTGGAGGGTGATTCCCAGGGATTTGGCGAATCCACAATGGTCGGTGGGTAATTCAAGGCTGTAATAGCTTTAATCCATGATTGAATCTCAAGGTAGGCATTGCGCGGGGCGATCAGGATAAATTCAGTTTTCTTTGCGTTGAGTTTGAGTTGATTGGAAGTGAGCCATTGGACAGTGAGTTCCAACACTTCGTTCAGGGAGAGGATATCTTCGAGAGATGAGTTTTTATGTAGATCTGAGTGTTATCAGCATACATATGATAGGAAATATTAGCAGTGCGTAGTACTTCTGTAAGCGGTTCCAGGTAAGTACAACGTGGTGGGAGCCCACAAAAACTAGATCCTATCCGGGGATCGTTAGGGTCCTTTTTGGTGTCTCTCGATCTGGCTGGGGCACAAACCAGCTGGGTGCTGGGTCTCTGCATGAAAGGGCAGGCTGCAAGAGTTCAAAGCAATACTAGGTAATGCTGGGAGGGCGTTTGTCTGCCACAGTCAGAACTTCAACTCACCACACTTTTTAGATGCCTTGTAAACCTCTTCTGGTCTCTGGTAAGTGGAATCAGGGGCTTCCAAGCACTGTATCTACATCTTTGACTTCTTGTTTTGGCTGAGGCTTCGGTACAGGCAGGGTCCACAGCAGCTCAGGCCACCAGATCTGTGTATTGCGATCCTAGCCTCACGAAATGGGCAGCGCTCCGCTCCAAAAGCTCTAACAGCTTGGAGGTCTATCAGTGCAAGTGTCAAACATATCTCTATTGACATTTGTATTTCTGCGACTAGAAATCCTACATACCCAGGTTGCGGAAGAGGTGTCCTCCTCACCCTGGCTTCTGTGAAAGTCATCCTCCTCCCGCAATGGCCTGTTGCCTACATGACACCAGGTAGATACAATCTCAGGCCTCGCCTGCTCAGAGAGAATCATTTTGTTTGCCTCTCAGGCAGCACCTGGGACAAAGAAAGCAGGAGAGAACGAAAGGGGGATGGGGCTGTCCTTGTACATTCTCTGCAGGTATCAGCCATCCTACCTTTGCTCCTGCTATTTATCCCAAAATGTGTTTGTGGTCATCTGACCGCAACCCCAAAGAAATATTCAACAAAAGTGTTGCTTATGTTCTTGCGTTCGTTTTCATGAAAGATGGGCACATAATATTTGCATCTATTCAAACTAATTAAAAAAAAGTAAACATGAATGGGCCCCGTTTGTCACAGGTCATTGGACGTAAATTAGAAGGGAAGGGTAAAGAACTGTGTATATGTATGTGATTTTCATTTACACCACTCAATGTCTGTTACAGTTAAAAACATAGGGGAATATTCACAAGGAGCTATCGCTGAATTAACGGCACTTTATCGCAGCCAAAGCTGTGATAAATTTACCTCCCCATTCACAAGCTGGTGGTAACAGCCCACGGCGCCAGTTACCCGCGATAGCAGCCACAAAAAACATCGCCACAGAGGACCCCCACAACGATCGCTAATGAGATGCAGAGTGGGCATTCCCGTGCCAAAAGCCGTGACAACATCTCACCTCAACATTGTCAGCGACCCGCCAGATTGCCGATAAGAACACAAATCCGGCGAAAAGGTATGTTAGCACCAGGAAATATACAGCTGCTCTGACCTGGTGTAAAGTCGGACGGCAGCCTGCACCACAAAAGGGAGCACAGCCCAGGGCCACATCAGAAGGGCAACACATGCCATGAAGCCACTCATCATGCGACCCGGACACCCAAGAGGGCCACAACACCCACCACCCCAGGACCTAATCCCCCCCCGGACCACCACAGACGCAGCGCAGACAAAGACAGCGGACCCCCCAGGAAACGTACCAGCCGCACAGACCCAACATCAGAAAATGTCACCGTCCACTACAGGCTGAAATGGGCAACCATCCTACACATCCAGACCATCATCGCCTAACAGGTCTACGGCATCAACACAGCCAACAACCAACATCCCACCCCACACAAAGCTGCTGGCTTGGCGGCACCTGTTGGCCCCTGGTACTCCCCAAACAACACCTGCCTGAGTAGGAGGAGTCTCACAGCCAGCCACATCCAAGTCCCCCACACCTGTCCTGGACATCACCATCACCCTGGTACCCCAGTCCCCATACGTCCAACACAATGCGCAGGATCCGCTGGAGACCAAGAAAGGACCATACGCCATAGCAGGATGCACGCACTTGTTGGGAGCAATCAACAGCATACATGCACTACCTGTGCCCCCAGGTGACACAGCACACAATCACCGCAACAGAAAGCACACGTCCCACCCCAATGTGCAGGCAACAACACAACACCGTGGAACCTCCAACAATGTCGCCTTCAAATACACAGCCAGTATGCATGATACCTTCATCCTCCGGCAGTCCATCATCAACCAGCGCTCCCAGGATGGCAACAAGGGAAATGCACAGCCCCTTGGCAAGTTCCAAAAGAACACCCCACACACCTCGACTCCACAACCATGCAGCTCACACTCTGGCAATGCACACGTCACAAAATAACAACCAACATGCACACCAACATGCCCACCCACCAGAAATGACAGAACAACCTACAATGGTAACCTGGGCAAGCCCTGAACATGAGCCATCAATGGCATGGCACCTCAGCCACATAGTAGCAGAATGTGGGGAGAGGTGGCAAGCAGGCATGTCTGAAGGATGCAGGAGAACCATGATTGGGAGAGTACACAATGCCAAGAGTGGCAAAGATGTGCTGGACAGACCTCATTATGCAGAACACACCCATATCCATGGGGACATACACCTCTGGTGTATGGAGTGTAGTGGACAGTGGACGCAACCATGTCACCCCAGCCAGTGGGGGACCTCACCGAAATGTTGCCTGTTACGCCCCCCCTAAGCATCATCGGAGTGGGATGGCCTGGCGTACACCACGCCAGCGTAGGGGTGTGAATAAAAAGCACGTAGGCCTGGGCGTGGTCCTCTTCTGGAAAGACCCATGTCTCTGCCAGGGTGGAGCCTCTCACCCCGCCATGAGGCCGACGCCGTCCTGGTGAGCAGAGTTGCCTTTGATGCTGTGTGCCTGCCAGACCACAGCACGCTGGACCACGAACCCGTCAGGCCTGCCCCTGCGCTGCCAGGCCACACTGATCACCTGCTGACACAGGCTTGTATCAAGGAGGGCCCACCACATGCCGGCGCAAACTCAAAGCCCAAGTCCCGTGACCTTGGCAGCCTCCTCAGACCATAATTGCCTCCGCTACACAGGCACGCTTTAGTCCTTTCTCGTTGATGTACTCTACTGCCGCCTTCGGCCTACTCCTCGGACCAGTAGGTCCCATATGTGAAACTGTGTCTTGAGTCATGAATGGCAGTGACCCCAAATCTGGGACAGCGGCCACAGCACCAAACCCCCCTGATCAGTGAGGCATAGTTCCATATGGGCATCTCGCGACACGTGGTGCCACTAACCCTGTTCAACCTCAGCTGGCAATACGTGGTGCCACTAACCCTGTTCAACCTCAGCCGGCGACACGTGGTACCACTAACCCTGTTCAATGTCAGCCGGCTACACGTGGTGCCACTAACCCTGTTCAATGTCAGCCGGCTACACGTGGTGCCACTAACCCTGTTCAATGTCAGCCGGCCACACGTGGTGCCAGTAACCCTGTTCAATGCCAGCTGGCCGTACTTGGTGCCACTAACCCTGGTCAACGCCAGCTGGCGACCCGTGGATGAGGGACCAGGACTACCCTGCGGACCAGTAGGTCCCACATCCAGCACCTCGTCGCAAATTACAAATGGCAGAGTCCACACTAGTGGTCGCAAGGAGAGGAGTAAGAGGAAGATGCGGCTCAGTCCGGATGAAAGCCGGGTCACATACACGGAGGTGACCGAACACATGGTGCCACTGAACCTGAACTACGCAGGCCAGTGGGGCCATCCAACCTATGCCGGCGACACTCGTTGAATGGGCCGTGCTGACCGCTGCCTCAGGCCTACACCACGGTCAGGTAGGTCACATATTTGAAACTGAGTCTTTATTACACCATGGCAGTGAACGCCATTTAAGGCAGAGAACAATTCACTATACTCCCTTCGACGTGGTGCCAACAAGTCTGTGCATGGCATCACAACCACACGTGTCTGTGGGCCTACGTGGACTACTGTCCTCGGCCTACGCTGCACACGAGTGGGTCACAGATTTGTAACTGAACATCAGTAATTCAAACGGCAGAATACATTTCATCGCACGCACAGAGAGGCGCAAGAGGATGACGCGTTGCAGTCCGGAGGTAACAGTATTATCGTTACGGAGGTGAACGAACACTACCGACAACAGCTCTTGTGTCACTAACTCTGTGCCTCATAAGCCAACGACACGTGGCTGTGGGACACTGCTGACCGCTGGCTCCGGCCTACACTGCGGTCCAGTAGGTCACATAGTCTCGATTTGGCAATGGTGGAGTTCATATCAGCGTACCGGCCTCATCGCAGACTGCATCCCCTCTCAGCACCGGTGCCACTAAGTCTGTTCCCCCGACATTGATGGACACTCACTGGTCGTACATTGGTGGTGTTTGAGTCTATGGACTAGAGGCTCGTTTTCATCCACATGTAGTTGATATCAAATTGTTGACCTCTCACCCCTGCTCCAACATATACGGCGTAGCGCGCTGTCCTTCTACCGAAATCGCTTTGGGTCTTTTTAGGGGTTTCGAAGCGCTACAAAAATTCATCAGCGAAACAATGTAAAGTCGCATTAAGTCTACATTCATGGCAGCCACACTGCAGCTCCTTTGCTGGTATATTTCACTGGATTGTAAAAAGCACGCTTGATATTTTCAAAGTGTTTCTAACTCAAACTAAGTTTGGAGCGCATGGTGGAGCCGGCGCGTGTGCTATGTTTTTGGAGAGGAAGTCTGGGGCACGCGCCTAGAGGCTCCTCTCTTGGAGTTTGGCGCCTCCTTTCGGACCAGCGGGGGGTCCGTCGGTTGGGACCCACAGATGTGCACATCCGTTAGCCCACAGAGGGTTGCCACAGACTTCCTCCTTGCAGAGCCCTCTTGCTCCACCTTGGACAAGGGTATAAATAAAGCAGGGGTCACGGGGAGCGCTCCAGACCTCAAGGCGCCATGAAGCTGCTACTCCTGTGCGCTGCCCTCGCCCTGATGCCCACCACGCCCCTCGGAGGCCCGCTGCCAGCTCGCGCCAGGATGGTGAGGGGGTTTTACTTGGATGAAATGATAATAGCTGTTTTTTAAGTATATGTAGTGCCTCACGTTAAACTTCCGTCGTTTTTAAGCGCTCGAATTAACTACTTAACCGATTTGTCGTCCTAGCATGGATTTAGGGGTTTCATGTGTGCTTCATGGTCTTCTTTGGTAGGTTTAGATCGCTTCAAAGGGAAATGGCACAGGGCGAGAATTAAAGTCAAAGCCTTACCCTCCGACACCAAACCGGCGAGGGAAAGAGAGCGCCATCTATGGGCCGAATAGCAAAATGTGTAACAAGAAAACTGGCAATCAACCCGGCTTCCCTGCTTAAGCAAGTTGTGTGATCCTAGGCACATATTTTATTTGGCCTTACCTTACTTTTCTTCGTTATCGAATCCAAGAGCGCGTTCAATAAAGTTCAGGATGAGAGCTGCACAGAACCCTCTTGTGTTTGTTGTATTGGACTATCCGGTGGCTCCAGCTTTACTTTTATTCATTTTTAATTTACGGATTTTCACATAGCGCGAACTTGACTCGGAGGTATCGGGTATCAGAGCGCTTTACATAGCACCAGAGGCGTTACATGACGACACATGAGGAGCTAGAACCGAGGCCACATGGAGGGTACACAACAAATAACTTTAGTGACGCAATGGCTTTGTCGTGTGGGCGGGACAGATGGGTGAAAATGTTTTTAAGTTCACTTTTAAAAACTATCACTTTTATTAAATGCCTCAATGCAGTGATACAGTCTCGGCTCCCCGTGTTAATCTATTGTCAATGCAGAGACATACTTTGCTGTGATAAGCTGAAATGCTTCCACGCTTTAAAGAAATACACTTTTATGAATGTTGAAGACACATACCATATTTTGACCTGGTTTGGTTCATGATTTACATGACAGCTATTTTCAAGACTGGCTCTTAGAACCAGAGCAGACCTCTAGCTTAGCTCTTGTGCACCTCTTTGCTTGTTTCAGGATGATTTAGGATGATTTACATGCCAAATATTCTCATTGGTTGGCTCGTGGACTGGCCACACTCTAGGCTTGGCTTTGGTTTGGCACCCTGTTCATTTGTTGGCTTGCACCCCTCTAGCTGCTCGATCATTCCATGCATGCAAGATGGTGGAGACTCTCCACAATTTGAACCTCAAGCCAGGAAGAGATGTTGCCGGACACACCTTCAGAAGAGATTGACAGGTGTGTGCCTGACGCATCCTTAGTCACTTACAGGGCCTCAAGCTTGAGCGAGCTGGGCCAGGGTGCTTAGATTCAGAGGAATGCACATGGAGCTGACTTCACAAAGAGCCTTTTATCAATAATTCTATTATTCAAATTCTTCTGGTGCTTGTTAATTTTTTAGGTCGAAGCCACCAGTTTGCTAAAGAACTCTTGGGGACATTCAGAAAGCTGACCTAGGAATGATTTCCGCTTGTTTCTTACCATTGGGTTTGTGGTCTGCAACTCACATTTTCTGTCTGTCTGTTTGCTGGCTTTATTTGCTTTCGCCTGTCTAGCTTGAGTTCGTCCCTCCTGTTGCACAAACCTCGTTTACTGTATTCTCCCATGAACTCGATTTCTGTAAACAGGACTTTAAATCTAGTTCCTATATTGTTGCGTTTGCTGTGCATTCAAAGACAGAGGTCAAATAACAAACACTCTCTTCTGAGGGAGCTTGGTGTTTACTTTCCAATATCTGACTTCAAAGGGAGAGAATGTATGTGGCGATCATGCCGAGTATCCGTGTAAGAGGGAAGGGTGTAGGATGTTTTTTTCAAGCACATAAATTTTTTTTTTAACTGTGCTGATGTTTCAGAATATATTAGAATTAGTACAAATGAAGCACATTTTGTTTGTAATTCTGAAGTGTGGTAGAAACAAATGTTTGAATACAATCAAAACACATCAATACACTTGGTCATGACATTTGCACACATTTTCATTTGCGTGCAGTAAAACCGTATTTCATTGCTAATGTAATGGTCATTTCGATTGAAAATGTGTTCTCTGTAATGAAAATGCACATAATGCCATTCCACTCCACTCCATGCCCTGCCACTCTTTGCCACACCACTCCATTCTTCGCCACTCGAATCCACTTCATGGCATGCCACTTCACTCTATGGTCCTCCACTCTAAGACACTCTATGACACGCCACACCATTCCACACCTAACCACTCCAGTCTACCCCACATCACTCCAATCTACCACACTCCCCCACTCCAATCTACCCCTATCCACTCCACTCCAATCTACCCCAGTCCAACCCATTTCACACCAATCTGCCTCACGCTAATTCAAACTGTACTGCAACCTATCCAACTCCTCCCTACTCTAATCTACCCATTCTACTCCAATCTGCCCAACTCCAATCTACCATAATCCACCCCACTCCAATCCACCCATTCTATCCCACTCCGCTATCCCCAATTCACCATACTCCATTCTACTCTACCCAGTCTACCACACTCAAATTCAATCCAATCTACCACATGCCACTCAAAGCTACCCCACTCCAGTCCAATCTAAACCACTCCACCCCAACCCAACCCACTCCACCACATTCCAATCTACCCTGCCCCACTCCGCCCCAAATTACCCTACTCCAATCTACCCCATCCCATCCAACCCCTCCAATCTACCACAATCCAATCTACCACAATCTACTCCATTCCAATCTGCCCCACCCTATCCCAGTCTACTCCACCCCAACCCAATCTACCCCACCTCAACCTAATCTAGCCCACACCACTCTATCCAACTTCACTCCAATCTACCCCACTCAAAACTACCCCAACTCAACTTTACTCCACTCTAATCTACCCTACTCAACTAAAATCTACCTCTCTCCAATCTATTCCTTTCCACTACTAGCTACCCCACTCCTATCTCACTTCCATCTACCCACTCTGCTGCAGTCTACCCCTCTTCCCTCCAATGTACCATACCATAATCCACCCACTCTACTGCACTTCACTCTACTCCACTCTAATCTACCCCACTCCACTCTCATCTACTCCTCCTATCTACAATGCTCCACTCCTCTTTGCCCCACTCCACTTCAATCTACCCCACCCCACTTTGCGACATTCTATGGCACTCCACTCCAATTTACCTCAATATATCCCACTTCACTCTACCCCAGTTTACACCACTCCAATCCAATCTACCCAACATCACCCCAACCTACCCCAATTCAATCTACCCCACTTCCCCACTCCAATCTACCCCATTCTACTCCAGTGCAAACGACTGCACTCTGCCCCAGTCTTGCCTATCATGCCCATGGACTGGGACAACATAGTGTTACACAGAGATAGAAAACCTTTTACATATTAACATGAACTTTTGTGTTCTAATAAGGCATTCTCCCTGATAGACTTTAAATATTGTTTACATCGAAACACTCTATTTAGGAACGCATTTGATGCCCCGCATGTTATCATGAATTGTTGTATTCAAATGAAGCAATCTTCTGAGCGGGTGATTTGCCTGTAAACGTTAAAGCTTTTTGCATCTGTAACTTATTTTATCAAGTAATACTATATGGTGCGGCTATGTTTACTTAGCATTGATGCACCTTATTTAGGCATTCCACTAATTAGACACCATTGTTACAGTTTTAATTAACTGAAATAATAAAGAAACCATTCACTACTACACTCTACCTCCACTCCACCCCACGTCAACCTACCCCACACCACTCCAATCTACCCCACTCTACCCCAGTCTACCCCACTTCAACCTATTCCACCTGTCCCACTCTACTCCACACCACTCCCATCTACCATGCTCCCACAATTTACCCCCCTCCACTCTACCCCAGTCTACCCCACTCCACTCTACCCCAGTCTACCCATACTCCATTCCATGTGAGCCTACTATAACCCACCCAATCTACCCCACTCCAATCTACCCCACTCCAATCTACCCTGCTCCCCAATTTACCCCACCCCACTCCACTCTACCCCAGTCTACCCCACTCCAAACTACCCCAATCTACCCATACTCCATTCCATGTGAGCCTACTATAACCCACCCAATCTACCCCACTCCAATCTACCCCACTCCACTCCAGTCTACCCTGCTCCCCCAAATTACCCCCACTCCAATCTACACCTTCCACCACACTCCACGTCACTGTGAGCCATGTTGAACAGCAGCCACAGTGGTGGAAATATTTGCTAAAACACATTGCCAAAGCCAATAGTTCTGGCATAGGAGAGAGCCATTGGCTTTGCCAGTGCTTGCTTTGTCCTGGTCGTCTTCTCAGTTCCTTACTGTTACTGGTTCCCTTTCCTTCCACCATCCTACCACCCTCTCCTTGCCCCTCGGCCCCAATTGTGTACAGGCGAAAAGGAGCTGGGGTACAACATAGATGGTTCACGCGAGGGAGAGGAGGGGTCGCTGAGTGTTCACTGGCTGGTCTCCGCTGGGAGGCAGTCAGCTTGGTTTGATTTAGGAACACAGAGAGACCCCACCCATTGATGTTGCCAGCCTTAAAAGAGGCGAATGGAACAAAGAAATGTAAAGCTGTCTGGGGGCGTGCAATACCATGGTGAGTATGTCCACTGGCGCTTGTCTTTAGGAAGCTTGACCCGCAGGTCCTGAAGCGTCAGAATGAGCCTGTGCTGTCATTGGGATTGCTCAGGAACCCCAGTGGCATCACTAACCTTCATGATAGTCGACAGGCCACCAATTCTCCCACACATTTAATTCTTGTAATTATCAGCTGCCGATAAAACTCTGGAGCTGAGGCACTTCTCTAGATGGAGGCCAGTGTGACTAGTAAACATTGGGGTGAAAGTGTGGATGCCACAAACTGTTCGTTGGCCAGTGCTGTAATGGTGGGCACCATGGCTACAGCCATTGACCAGTAAGAAGAAGGACTGCTACATGTGTGAGTGTTTGTGTGGTAAGTGGTGAGCTGTGGGTCTCTGGAGTGTGACAAAGATGTCAATGGTCATAACTTTCACTGAAGCCCCTGTGTATGGGAGCTGAGACAGTCACTAAGCATTGGGAGTGGATGTATTGTTGAGACTTATTCACAAACTGCATTTTATTGTACTTTTAGCGATACTACTAAACTACCACAAAATACTGTTCACAAACCTACTAGTGTAAATCCTCCTTTCTTTTCCATGGAGCCATCCACATGCAGTCTCGACAAAATAGGTGGGGTTTAGGGAGGAGTAAGAACAAGTAATGGGAGGTTATTGAGGGAAATGTAAGAGATGTACACTCACTCACAAAAAGAGTAAACGCATTGCTATTTATAAACTGCCTTCTAAAGTTACTGCAGCCAAAAAGGACCCAAAACAGTAGTAACTATGCTCCAGTTCAGCGCTGGATAAGTCCAGCACCACCACCCATGGCCAACCACTGGACCTGCAATCGCCTAACATCAAAATCAATGAAAGTAAAGATGAGAATCGTGTGGATTGGAACATATTGGATTTGGTGCTACCACTGAAAAACACTTTTGTTGCTAAGTTTCTATGATGAAAGGGGTCAAAGAAATAGTACACAGACGTTCTTGTAAATGGACTGGGCAGCCGACTGAATGGGGGTGCGGTGCTACTGTACTCGGATGAGTAAGTTTCCTAGTTTCTTATGGTTTAATGTTGGTTGATAACTAAACATGCAATTAGAAATATTTGCTAGTTCTGTAAGGCAAGATGAGATATTTCCCCCGTTCTGTAATCTCCTGTGTATGTTCGAAGACATATACTTGGATCAAAGCAACAGACTTATAATGCATAGGACTTATTATTGGTGCAGTGTAAAAACGCTATTAACATTTAATGAGAACAAAAATGAAGGTAGGGATTGAAAATAAAGGCCTGTAGGAAATAATGTTAAATGAACTTAAATGATTTAAACTATTTAATAATATATATATAAATGCAATATAAAATTAAAAAAATATCCAAAAAGAAAACATATTTAACAATGTATCAGTGTTGTTAATTTTATTACTTTTAAATTATTCAATACATTGCATTTATTAATTATTCGTACAAAATACAAAAATATATGTGTTTAACTTTAGATGGGGATTTTATCAATTTAAACTTAAGATAAATAATTTCTATTTAATGTAATATATTTAAATGAATTAACTATTTAGTTCAAAATTAAGTTAATAGTACTTTAGCATCTTTTATTTTGTTCTACATTTAAAATAAATATAACACATTAATTGGCATTATTGTTTAACATTACAAATATTTTAAGAATGTTTTCAAGTCTTCTTAAGTGTTTCTACTTTTCTCTATACCTTACCATCTAGAGATCCCTGTCCCTGGGGAGAGACCTCTCTTTGGTAAAGTATCGGGGAAATGTAATGTCAATTCTCCACAAACGCGTCTGAGTGCTAGGGCGCAGATGTGGAAGCAAGTGACGCAAATCTATTTCGGACTTTCAGTTCCTTTGCTGGCTTGTTTACAACTTTCCATGCGGTTACTTATCAATATTTCTTACTATCAAAAGCTGGGCTTTCATACCACATGACGAATACGCGCCACATTTTTCAACAAGCATTTCCAAGGGATTTCATGTGAAAGTGCCCAATGCCTCCATGTTGGCTGAATGTTTGCACCGCCTTTCAACGCACGAAACTGCGTAAACATTATGGTTCCACTAAAGCCACAGTAAGCCTTTCAATGTTCCTGACAAATGCAACATCTTCCTCTTCCGAGAAGTACTTTTCCAAACTCCCCTCTGGGCTATGATTAAGGGTTTGATGTCCCTTTTCCTATCATCTAGTCTCTAGCCGGCTAGTGATGGGAAGCCCAGTTGGTGCCTGTATGTGCCTTGTTATATAAAGGGAAACAACGGTTCCTGTGGACTCATCAAAAATTATTCAAGCAATATAATTTGCACAATCACAATAAAAAGAGGGTAGAATAATGTCAGAGGGCAAGGAACCACAAACACATTTGTACAATTATGACTTGTTTTATAAACACAACAGACTTAATATATACATTGTTTAACCCCTTCGCTGCGGCGGGAATTCCGCCGCAGCGCTGGGGGGGGTTTGGGGGCAGCGCGGTGGCGCTGTGCTCATGACGGAGCCACTCCGTCATGAGCCACGGTTGAGCTGTGCTCATGACGGAGTGGTTCCGTCATGACTCCGCCCACGGCGCTAATCGCCCGCACAGGCGGGGAATTAGCGCCGCGTGGGCGGAGCGGCCGCCAACGGCCGTGGCATGACGGAACCACTCCGTCATGAGCACACGGCGACCGTGGCTCATGACGGAGTGGTTCCGTCATGAGCAGGGGAGGGGTTAAATTTACAATAGAACAGATATTTGTGCACTGTGTCTCCTCAAGGACGGTACAATGTCATTGTACCGTCCTTGAAGCTGACTCACGCAGCTTGGGAATACAGATGCTGTGCTTCTTCGCGCACAGAATATCACCCAGACCGACACAGTGCATTGTCACTGTTTCCAGAACTTACCAGGGATTAACCATACCGCTATGGCTATAGCGAGTTGATGTAAAGAGCCGGTCAGCCAAACCGTACCCGTGACTGCCAGCCTTTCCTCACACTGAGTACCCGGACAGGTCCTCTTGTGAGTAATACCCTTTCACTTCTCACTTGTGGCACATCACTAGTTCACAAGGCTGCGCATTAAGCAATCCAGATGTCCCTGCATCACTAGTCCTGAGGAGACCCCGTACTGATAGAGGGTCGAAACGCCGTCGCGAAGCTGAAAGAGCGAACCATTGCCCAGCGCGTATTATTATATACAGTTGCTGGTTACAAAGAAATTATACAAGAATGGCCGCCTTTTAAGATTTATGGAAACCTTGTATATAAATATACAACCTGTCACTTACGATTAGGTTCCATTTTTCACTTTGGGACACAGTGCACAAATATCTGTTCTATTGTAAATTTAATCAATGTATATAATAAGTCTGTTGTGTTTATAAAACAAGTCATAATTGTACAAATGTGTTGGTGGTTCCTTACCCTCTGACATTATTCTACCCTTTTTTTATTGCGATTGTGCAAATTATATTGCTTGAATCATTTTTTATGAGTCCTCAGGAACCGTTGTTTCCCTTTACCCTCTTCCATGCTCATGACGTCTCCCGGCCGTCATGAGTTACGATGGGTGTGTGCGGACGACGGCTGGGAGACGTCATGACCACGCCCGCGATTGGAATGTCAGCACTGCGGTAGCGCTGCGGCGGAATTTGCGCCGCAGTGAAGAGGTTAAATAACCATAACCCTGGTTCCGTTAGTGAGTAGGGTTCCCCTGTCCTTACGCTTTTGTATGTGCCTTGTTAGCACACTCATTCCCAGAGCTTTGTCATTTGATGTTGACGGCTACCTTATCAACTGGTTAATAGTTTGAAGGTCAATGCCACCGAGGTATGGTATTTTACAGATATGTTTATTTTCCCCAGGCACAGAGTTGGCCGCTTGGCAAAGGATGGCATGGGGCTTCGTGGGAGAAGAAACACCGCCTGGGTAATTATTCAATGCCACATGTATGCTTGAGGGAGAGACTATTGTCACTTTATGTTCTCATGTCAAAGTCACAGGATCCAATGTCTCAATTTCAAATACCATTGATTTGTTGTCATAGGATGGTATGATGCGCAGAGGGAGGACGGATCTGGGGAGGAAGACCCCGAACCTTCAACTCAAATCCTGAAAGTTAATGAAGCTTCTGGTGAGTCCTGCTAATGGATGGCTGAGAGCGAGGGTGATGGCTGGGAGCAATGCCTAGAGGTCACAGAAGATCTGCAAGGTGCCATGATGACAGCTAAGGGTAGTACTTGACTTGAGCTAGTAGGTACTAGTGGTCGGCACCAGCACTTGTTGGTCCTGACCTGGTTACATGTCTGTGGTAATCCACATATGTTGCTGCATGGTATAGTAACATAGCGGAGACTGCAGGTCGTTCGTGGGCTCTTTATGAGATAACTAGGTAACACTTCTAGTAGTAGATGCAAAAGTAGAAGGTCAATAAAGCCCCACCTGGAACAGTGGAGAGGTACACACCTTACTTATCACAGATCGCCACCAGCTAAGCCAGCGGTCCTGGCCACACTACATCTTGGCAAGGGGACAGTGTAGAGGATGACTATTTTCACACACACATGGATGCAAAGAGGCTCTTGTAAGCATCCACAGGCCGAGTAACGGAGACACCACAATGCACCTGCTGGAGGATGTGCCGATCCTCCAGACTCTAAGAAACAACAACCAGAGGTCCGCAGCTGCCGTCTTGGTCTCGGTGAGGACTGGCCATCCGAGGCATTGATGTCTCATGCTATATAAGTGAAAGTGCTTGATGTGGAAGTCACTAATGTCACACAATTATTCGCACAGAGACCATCTATGCATACTAACCTGTTGGCCAAGTGTTGAAGCACATGGGGATGCCAGCCCATGACTACGCTCCTCAGTCTTGGTTTGGATTTGCAGCTCCATTGGGGTGGGACTTGTCATGTGCAAATAGAGGTGCACATGTGCACACGCTGTTATTTTCTTGGCATACCACAGCACTGGGCTGCCTCCTTTCAATCTCCAGCCTTCGCAGTGGCCCATAAACATTTCAATGGTTGCCCAGTGGCTGCTGACACCAACCTGAATCCATCTCACCGACAGCCTGTGGGTGCTGCCTACCCTGGATGCCTGTCAGCCGGGACCCTGCCCGCTCAACTGTTGGCTCCGAGTATGGACCATGTACACATACAGAGCTGCTGAAATATACAGAGCAGAAGTGGGCTGCAACTGGCGTGCACCAGTGAGTCAGGGAAGCGACAAAGCTTCCTACAGGTTAGCTACCTTTCCAGACCATTAAACATATCTTTCTGTTCCTCTTGAACACCCTGATATAAGTTCAAGTGCCTCAAAAGGTTTTGCTTAAAGGTTCTTTTTGGGCTGTAAAAGCAGAAAATAACTGGTCCATGGGACCCATTCCACAGCGGTGGCTGTACGGTGGACTGACATGGTATGGGGATCTATGGACTCCAGCACCAGGGATCACAGCTTCTGACATTCACATAAATATGAAGCCCCTCATTGAGGTCTCGCTGATTCAAAGGCAGCCATACAACTGGGATAGAAGCGGGGGGCTGAGCCAAGCTGAGGCCAAGACAAGCCCTCCTTTGAAGTGCTGCACCCTGGAAAAACTGGAACTCATGGAAGTGGTGCACACTTTCACAGTCAACTCAACTGCACGAATACAGTGGGACCTGAGGGAGGGATAATAACTATTTTGCATGAGAATCTGAGCTGATGCTTTGTGCTTCTGGCTGCTGAGCACACAAACTATGGGCCAGGACCACACAGCAAGTATCCGCGAGCACCGCTAAAATATATGTCTCTTTGGCTTAACAGACGCAAAGAGAAAGATCGAGCAGTTGGTGCATGGGTGCTTCCATAATGTCTGGAACAAGATCTCTGGCTAGGAAGGGGCTAGATAGTCCAGATAGTCCTGCTTTCCTTTGTTCACCTCCACCTCATGCATAGTAACTCGTTTTGTTTGGATGGACATTGCTTATATCACAGCAAACACCGGCCAAACATCCAGTTACAAAGGGGTTCTGTCTTTTACTGTGTTCTCAGATTTTAGCACACACCACAACCACATCCTTGAGTAATGCTTGGAGTGCTCGGTCTCACTATCCTGAGAGGCAACTGCTAAAGGGGAGGACTCTGTAATTGAGTAAGAGGGGAACGGGGGGGGGCTAAGGCCACCAGCGGCAAATGACTCAAGTTGTCACAGAGCCCAGGAACCTCTGATTTCCAAGGTGAAACCTGAACCAGAGCTCAAATCACAAAATAAAAACTCATAACACCAAACAGCACTTAATTTGAGCCGGTGGTTTCTGGTGCACCAGCACTTGATTATCAACACTGGTGCTTTTCATGAGCACCAGTTGAGGACACATTAATTTACGGGGAGATTAAGTGATTTGCCAGAAATAACAGGATGTTAAGCCAACGCCAGACTCAAACCTGGTTCCCCAGCTCCGAGGTCTGCGGCTCTAGCTGTTGCGCCACATCCTCCCTACTTTCATAGTCCGCAGTTGGTTCTGTTTGAGGTGGTGCTAACAGCAGAAATGGGCGGGTGGAAGCTGCCTCCTGACGAGAGCCACAACACCTATTTTATTATACAAACTAACCAGTGGCACCAAGGTTCCTGAAATGCTGTGGTGTGCTTCTGTTCTTCTGTGGTAAAGAGACAGGCCTGAGAGAGGTAAGCAGCTAAGAACCTCACTGATGGAAAAGTTAAAGCTTTAAGCTGGAGTCAGAAAGGCAAAAACCTTATGATGAACGTGAAGCAGGGGAGCCAAGGTGGAAAAGATCGTTAGGTTTTTAAGGATGCGGAGGAATGAGAAATGAGTAACATTTTCATGTTTCTTGCAGAACACTGTAGCCAACCCCTTGCAACTTGCACAAGTGATAATTACACTATACTCAACAATTCTGGGTTCAAACTACTTAAGGCAGGAGCCTTCACTACACATTCTTTGATACCATCACACTCTTTTTGACACTCCGCATTCCATTCAAATTTACTTTTGTTTTTCAACAGTTGATGAATGCTAAAAACCTTACTTGCCAAATTCTACTCATACTTTGCATAGTATTCTACTAGTTCCAGAACAGACCTCACCTCATCCATCTTTATTGTTGCAGGGGCTCCCTGTTAGTCTCAACTAGTGCAGGTTTAGAGGTTACGCCCTTGCCACTCAACACATTAACTAAGTATGTTACTGATTCAACGGCAAATCTGCATTTAGCATATTCTACATTCAAAGCTCTTTCACCCAAGATTTGAGTACTTTTCTGGCACTCCATTATGTTCCTCTTTGCTTTTTACCTTATATTAAAATATAGTCTTCGAAACATTTGGTGTTTGACATTTTTCTGAAGAACTGGTGCATCAAATGTTGAAAAACACCAGCCGCTGAAGCTAACCAAAATGGCATTCTCCTATACTGGTAGCAACCCATAGGCATAATGAAAGCTGTAAATGCCAACAATAATTGTTGGAAATCAGCTGATAGATCAATGGTAGAAAACCATTCGGCATCCCTTACCAGAACTAGCATTTCCGAAATTTTAGATAATGAAATCTGTCAATAGGGATGTTATTGTTCAAATTGCAAATGTCTACACACAAACAGATTTTTCTATTGCTGCACCTTGCTACTACGATAGGAGAAGGCCATTCCAACCCTTTATTTCCTCCAACCTCTCCTTCATCAACAATCATTCATGTTAGGCTTAAGTGGTATGTGTAGGTTGCCTTGATCATACCAACCTGCAACGGAGGGTCCATTCTTTGCCACATATTAATTTCCTGTGGCTTTCCGATTTTTGAACCTAAAAATTAGAGATCTATACCCTAGTAAATGATTCCTTCACCAAAATACCCTTTCAGCTTTATGTCTGGGTTTTCTAATTTAGGGCCTAGTTTTGTTACAAACTTATTATTCCACATCTCTTCATTTATAATTGTATAGGGAGATCCTGAGTCTGCCTAGATTTGTATCTTAACACCCCCTAAGGACTTTGTACAAATAGCTTTTGAAAAAAATAGAAATTTATATTCAAACCGAAAGACCCCAAACCATCATTGACATTACTTATCTGTGCTGAAGTTGTCTATTCTTCCTCGCATGAACTCCTTTGTTCTGCACATTTCACTTAGTTGTTCTTTTTCCTTTTGCATACTTTCAAGAAGTGCCCCATTATTCCACATGTCGAGCTCTTTTTCTTTAATGGAAGACATGCCTTATTCTATGCTAAATGTGAGCTGCAGTCACAGCCATAACACTTAAGACCTTCTCTAATCTTCTCTGCAGTCTTAGATTCATTCTTTTAAGAAATGTTGTATATTTTTCATTATCCTTGCTCCCGACTTTACCAACCGCCTCCACCTGAGTATCATTTAAGTCATATTAATGGCACTTACACTTCTTCTTGATAATTCTGCCTTCCTGACTATAGCTAAAATGTCCTTTAATTCTGCATACCTATTTACCCCTCTTGAATTGCGGTATCTCTAACATGCATTACAACTCGGTCCCCGACTAATTCCTCTTGTATAGGTCTAATCTTGCAATCGAGTACTAATTTTTGAGATCTACCACATATTCATAAATTGATGTGTTAAGTTCCTGTTTCCCCTGAAGGAATTTCCGTCAAATTATACCACTAATGAAACAAAGGGAGAGGGAGAAGTGTAGACCCGTTCGCCGTCCCAACAGTTAAAAAAATTGCAACAACGATAGGAGTCTTCTACCTATATCTTTTGTGTCTTTTCCATAACATTATTTTGTTGCTGTTCAAAGGGCCATTGATTTGGAAAACCCAAGGGGGACAATCACGATGGAGGTCGGAGAGCCTCTGACCTTTGGTCAGAGGCTTTCCGACCCCAATCGTCGGTTTCAATTTTGACCGGCTGATTATGTATCAGCCAGTCAGAATTAAAACTGGCCAGTCATTCCAGATGGATTCCGACGGGCCCAAGAAGCCAGTCAGCCAGTCGGAACCAGCTCGTAATCCCAAAGTGCTGGCCTTTCTGCCTTTGGGATTACCATGCACGGTTTCTGGAATGGTTTCCATGCCGGCCTGTCCAACATGGAAACCATGTCAGAAAGTGTGTTTGGGGCCCTCTGCAGGGCGACCTTGTCTGTGCAGCCTCTGGTTGGGGACAAGGGGGGCACCTATGGTGCCCCCCGTTGATCTCTGCATCTCGTGGAAGGCACCTTGAGGTGCCTGCCATAGGGTGCAAGGATGAACAGCACCTCCCATTTCCCTATGTGAGCATGTATTACGGCCGGTTTATGGCCGTAATGCACGCAACCATAGGGAAATGTAGGAGTGCAACCAAACAGTGTTCGGTCGCATCCTAATTAGGCAGTTGCGACCGCTGACCTGAGGTCGGTTGGTCCCAGGACCGAGACGGTGTCGGGGGGACAATGTAATGAGCCCCATAGAGTTTGTAAACAAACCCTCACTCCCCTACCTAGTAGGGGACATGCTTCATCATTGGGTTCCCACCCTGGTGGCCAAGTGCTTCCAGGGTGTGCTGCGACGCCTGATTACAGCAGAGCTGGTTTCAATGATGCAGTGATATTGTGGCTGTGCCATCGTGAGTTGAAAATAAAAATAACTTGAGACTCCTATACACAAATTGTGATTTTGTTTTCAGGACTCTCTGTTAATATTAAACAAGCATTTGCAATGCAATAGGTCTCGCATTTGTTTGAGTTAGAGCTATTGGCATTGTAAATGGTAATGTCTTTTACCTATGTGTTACGGAGTGTATGAATGTGGTGTGTACTGGAATTATGTGAGAGCGATTGGATTCGTTAGTTATGTAATTGTGTGGTGTGGAGTTGTGTTGTGAAATTATGTGGTATGTGTGATGTAGAATTATGTGGATATTAATTATATGGTATTGCATGTATTGGAATTTTGTGGAGTGGGATTGTATGTTCTGGAGTGTAATTATAAGGAATGGCATTTTGTGCTGTGGAATGGTATGTAGTGGAGTTTAATTATGTGGTATGCAGTTCAATGTTGTGGAAGGATGTGGAATTGTGTGGAGTGTACTGGATGTATTTGGTGTGTTGTGCAATTATATTGTTGAGTTGTATTATGTGGTTTGGTGTTGAATTATGTGGTGTGGATTGTAAATGAGTGGAGTCGAATTGTGTGGTATGGAAATGTGTGGATAGCTTTGCGTTTAGTGGAGTGCATGTATGTGGTATAGATTGGAATAATGTGGGTTGGATTGGAATTGTTTGTTGTGCAATTGTGTGGCATGGAATGTGTGGTTTTGAATGGAGTATGATGCGCCTTGAATGAGGCGCCTGGTAAGGAAATATGCTGTGCCTTGACAGGGACGATGAGGATTGAAAGAGATGCTGTACGGATTGTTGCGCCTTGAAGGTTATGTCTTGAATGGAACTATGAGCCTTGAAAGAGATGATGTGCCTCGGTCGGGGTGATGCACCTTGAAGTGAATGATCTTTTGTGAAAGTAAGAATGTGCTTTGAATGATGCGCCTCGAAACCAACTATGCGCCTTTATGCAGGATGGCGTTTGAGACTGGGTGGTACATCTGCTCTGGCCTCCCCTGCTGAGTAGTGGGGGAGGGAGAGTGGGTGTGCATGAGAAGGAAACGGAGGGGCTAAAACAACACAGACAAGTTATATGGCGATCAGCTGTAAGGTGGCGGTAAAAAACAAGCATAATAGTGAATAAGAAGCCAACATTTACAAAGGACAATGGCACAAGCCAATGAAAAATATGGGCGGAGAGTAGGCGGCGCGTCAGTTTCATACTCAAATACAGCATACCTTGCAGAGCAGCGCATGCACTGCCCAGGCTTGACCTAAAACTATGGGTGGGGAAGCTCTTGGGTGGGATGGGTGCTGGAGCACAGCATTAGAAAGCAACAGATGAGCGGGGGAAGGCAGAGTGTCAGCAGGGCAGCCAGACTTTGCACAGGAGTGAAAATGGAAAGTCAGACTACTTTTCAGATATTCACATTCACAAGATGCCACAGGCAGATACCAATGCTTATGGACAGCTTTGTAAACCAATGCCTGACACCAGTAGAACCACAATAGCCAATGGCTGAAAGCAGCTGTCCAAAAGCCCCCACTTGAATATGTATGTTGTGGGGTGTCAAGATTCTCACCAGGCATCTATAAAGGTCTGTAGGTGAAACCTAACCATCTTTAAGAAGCACTGAAAATGATTCACAAGCAATAGCTGTGCTGCATAAGGTTTCACACCCTTTTTCCCGTCATTCCTGGTGTAAAACCGGTCTCTGAGAGGTACTAAATCACATTTGTGTTTCCTCGTTACATGTTGCAAAAGGTGGAAACTGTTGTGTGCGTGTGTGCAAAGTTCTGTGCTATCACATTGAGTCCGGTGAGCAGTCTCTGTGAGACACATGCTAAAATCTTAAACTTTTAAACCCAAGCTTTCACCATGTGCTGTGAGTTGCAAGAGATCTTGCAAAGTGAGAAAAACAGAGGGCAGCATTCCTTTCGCACTCCCACTTGCAGGGGAAGTTCTTCCACTTCCTTCCTAGGGCTTTTTTTTTAGAAGTTGGTGTGTTTTTCTCACATCCGGCAACAAAGGATGTGTTGTGCTGGTGCTGCTTCCGAGGCTGGGGCATTCACTCCTTGTACGAGTTATCGTGTTTGAAAGCACGGCTCTTGTTTGCCTGGGGGGCGGGGTGTGAGTGCAACTTCTGCACTCTGTTCTGAGGGGGGGAGGAGTTCAAGAAAATGCAGCTCTGCCTCACCTTGTCTTGTAAACTTTACATTTTTGGGTTTGTCTACTGCAAACAAGTCATTAATGTCATAACTCTGATAGCGTTGTTCAATTTAAATGAATGCGAGAGCTGCAGCAGACCTTTCTGAAACACAAGGTGGCGCTGGAGTAGCCAGGGTAACCTGGGACTTTATGCAAGCAAGGCAGTGACCCTCTGCCCGAGTAACAAGACGTAGGTATATCGGGGTGCAGTGCCCACACACACAACAGACCCCTATGCCACTGCGCCTGCTGCACTAACATTAACCACACCACTGATTTCAGTCACCTTTACATATGTACGTGCAGTGCCCGCTTTTGAAAGTGCTTAGTGACACCTTAGTCGATCCTCGGCTGGGTCAGAGGTCACTTGAATATTTTAAACAATACATGCAAGGGACACATTCGAACCTGTGTAGTAGATATCAATCAATAAAGACCCGGTGCCTGGAGCTTTGAGTGCTCAGAACCTCCAGTCCTCTCCCCTCCCCCTCCCGGCCCCGGCCCCAGGAGCCCCGGGCGCGTTCATTTATGGCTGCAGGGACAGCCTTACCGAAGAATTCAAGCAGAGGCTGGGGCAGCTGCTGACAGGCAGCAGAGGGGGAGAGGCAAAGAGGAGAAAAATAATCCATTGCTTTGCAATTCCAGTGCAAGTAACCACAAGAGAGTAACATAACTCATTCGCCCTGACATCATGACGTTTGTACTAAAATCAGGCTCCTTCACTGTTACTATAGGAGCCCAGGGAGATGACGTCCGTTAAATGAAAAAAATGTAGCATCTAAAGCCACGTAAAACAAATGGTGTGAGGAGGTGGCTCAACATTTAACGCTGCCGAGTGCCGACTTTGGAGCAGGAGAACAGAGTTCGAACCTCGGCGTGGGCAGCATCATTTAATTATAAATATCTCATGTATATTAAACGTAAATAAATACGGGGCCGAGAACAGGGTTTGGGTGGGGGCAGCATCATTTAATTATAAATATCTTGTGTATATTAAACGTAAATAAGTATGATGTGGCAGCAAAGAACAAAAGTAGTCCCTAACAGCCAACAGCATAAGTTAACTGTAGTTGGTCGATGCCTAGAACATGTGCGTGGCTGAGAGTGAAGCCGGCACGCATGCTAATGATGAAGTCCGGTTACATTATCAACCAGCAGTGAGTGCAGAGCACAGCTGATGGGGATAGAAAACAAGGAAGTAGTCCCTAAATACAAAAATAACAGCCAGGCAGCGGAGCTAAACTGTAGTTGGTCGGTGCTGCTTCCTGCAAAACGGAAGCAAGACGGAAGTGATGTATTGGACCACCAGCCAATGAATGAGCGAGATAAGACGAGCAATGCCAGATGTAACTAATGGCAAGTGACAAAACAAATAGAAGTGCAATGGGTGGAGTTTCACCACTAATACTGAATACTTAATGCCTCGGAGAGGCAGCGCATGCGCTGCCCTATGCGAGACCTAAAAATCATGGGGGACAGTTGTGGCATATTTAAATTGCTCCAGCTTATTCTTGAGGTGGTCAACATGTTTCGGCTAGATTTTTTGCTTTCAGGGTCAGATTGGCTTTCTTCAGGACCAAAGAATGTGATAAACTCTGGGTGTTGTGCAGTCAATACTTACAGAACCCCCACTGTTAGCATGCAAACCTACTGCATCCTTGACAGTCCCGTAAATTTTAGTACACATGCGAGTTTAGCATATTCATAGATAAGTGGGAGCAATTTAAATGTCCCACAAATATCCGCCATGATTGAGTGATGGTTCTTTTATAAACACCTTGTGTTTTCCAAATCATTTATACCACTACACACATTAGGTGCAGAATATTGATCAAAGCAGCTTATAGCTTATCAAAAACATTCACATCACCTCCCTCACCTGTATCTTTGACCATATGTTCATATACTTTCAATCCCTGTGGACCACCAAAATGCAAAAATATCCTCTTCTTCTTATCCTCCAAAATATTTCCTTCCTCATCTTTGGTATAAAAATAGTTTGAGAAAATACAGTTGGTCTAAAATGTCCTATTGTATTCTCAGGCTTACCATAAGCCCCCTGCCATTTAACTATTTCTGACCACCACTTAGTCTCCACTCTCAGTAGGAAGGGTTTATAAAACTGCCAATTAATCCTTTTTAGGTCTCGCCTGACCCAGTGCTTGGGCGCTAGTTTGGCGAGACCTTAAGTGAGGGCTTCAAAAAATGCTACCGCCGCCTACAGCTTGCAGTGCATGTGCGCGGGCGCACGCAAGCTGTGGCCGGCGGTAGCATTTTCCCCCCCAGCTTTTTAGCCAGCTTGCTAGAACGGGCAACAAGCACGCGCGCTTGCGTGCGCATCCCTTGCGCGCACATCCCTTGCGCGCGCTTCCCTTGCGTGTTTTAGCGCGTCATCGCGATCACTTTCGCTTTCACAGCGATCGTGATGACTTTCGTGGCCAATGCTTGTTTCCTCCAGTTTCCTCCGTTTTAGTTATATTTATTCCAGTTCGTGTATCGCCTCTTTCTTCCTTTGCCCATCCAACCTCCGTTTTCGTTATATCTCCTGCCCCCTTTCCACCTAATATGCTTCCTACCCCACCCTTATTCCTCCCCTCCTTCCCGCGTGCACCATGCAGTCCTTCCACGTCTCACCTCTTTCCCCACATTTCTACCTGCACCGCCTCTAATCCTATAACCATCCTCCCCACTTTGCTGTCTCTTTCTACACGTGGTCTGTCTCATTTCCCTCATTCTCTGACTGCCTTTGTCCCAGTACCTCCTGATGCACACCACCACACGTCCCTCTCTTAACCTCTCACTCACGCTCCTTCTCTCCTACGTCACTCCCCCTCATTATACCATGTCATTGCACCTACTCCTCTACCCCCATCTCAGCCTACGTCTCACTTCTTCCACATCATTACTTTCCCAGCCCTTCCTTTGCTCCCTCTCACCACCTTTACGCATATTCAGGTGCACACTCTTAAGTGTGCACACACCCTTTTCATGCCCTGTACTCCCTTTCCTCGTGTCCCCTCTAGAGCAGCACTCTCTTTTAATGTTCTCTCCTCCACTTTCTTCCTTCTCATCACTTCTCTTGCCACCCATTTCTTACAACATCCCACCCTTGAGCCCCCTCCCTCACTTTCTTTTCTTCCCTTATTACGCTTCCACATTTCATTCTTTCACCTCTTCCCTCTGCGCCTCACGGCCTACCTCTTCTCCTCTCCACTATTCCCTCGGAAGCCTTTTCTCTCCCTTTTCCTATGCTCGCTCCCCCACCCTTCTCCCGCCCTCCACGCCCTTCACTTCTCCAGCCTCCGTCTCATCCTCTCATCCGTATCTCATTGTTTTCGTCTCCACCGCCATCGTCTCATCTGTATCTCGTTATCTTCTCCACTCTCACCTCATTGTCCTTATTTTCTCTCCCTCTGCTTATCCGTCCTCATCTCCTTCTATTCTCCCTCACCCCTCTTTCTCAACTTCCGATGTTCTTTTCTCACCTTGCAGGGTCCTTCTACCCCTCTACCTGTGTAAAATCCTTCTCTTCTCCACACCTCTTTTATTCTCTCCCTGCTCGCTTCTAGCACGCTTTCCATCCCCACTGCCACATATTCATCTACTCTCCCCCCTCTCCATCCTCCCTTCTCAACTCTTTCTGGCCTTATTTCCTTCAGGACATTCTGGATTCTTCACAGCTCATCTGGCCTCGCTAAACCCCCCAACCTCCTCATCTCTTTCTTGCCCCCTCTCCAGCCTCCCTCTCCTCTGGCCTCACTTCCCTCCCTGCCCTCCACAACTCTTTCTTGCCTCCCTCCTCTCCAGCCTCCCTCCACTCTGGCCTCGCCCCCCCTCACAAACTCTTTCTTGCCCCTCTCCTCTCCAGTCTCCCTCCCCTCTGGCCTCGATGCCCCCACCCTCCTCATCTCTTTCTTGCCCCCTCTCCAGCCTCCCCCTCCTCTGGCCTCACTTCCCCCATCTCTCTTTCATGCCCCTCTCCTCTCCAGCCTCCCTCCCCTCTGGCCTCCCCATCTCTTTCTTGCCCCCTCTACAGCCTCCCTCTCCTCTGGCCTTGCTTCCCTCCACATCTCTTTCTTGCCTCCCTCCTCTCCAGTCTCACTCTCCTCTGGCCGCACTACCCCCCCCACCCTCCTCATCTCTTTCTTGCCCCGTCTCCAGCCTCCCTCTCCTCTGGCCTTGCTTCCCCCCGCCCTCCTTATCTATTTCTTGCCCCTCTCTTCTCCAGCCTCCCTCTCCTCTAGTCTCATTCCACTCCCATCTCTTTTTAGTTTCTTTCTTCCACCTACATCCTCACCCTTATCTCAGCCACTCCCCCCTCTTCTCTCCACCTTCCATCCTTTTCTCCTGGTCCTTCTCTCCCACTCTTTATTCTCTCACCTCCCCATCTTTTTCCTGCCCCCTCCCCATGCTTTTCCATTTCCATTTCCTTTTCTCTCCTTCCAGAGCTTCTGCTCCTTCTGTACTCACCCCTCCCGATCCTGCCTCATCTTATTACCTTTTAGGTCTCCACCCGCCATCTTCCTCTTTTTCCATCGATGTTCACTCATCTCCCCCGACCTTCTATCATCTTTAGATCCCATTTCATCTCCTCTAGTATGCCCCCACTCTCCTTCCCCCTATCTAATCCCCTCCTAAATCTGACACCTTCCTACTGCTGTCCTCACTTCACTCCCCCTTCACTTTCTCTTCTCTCACATTCTATCCCCACTGAACCTCCTGTTCTCTTCATCTCTCTATTTGCCTTCCTGGCACACTTCTCACTAATTTTACACTCCCTTTCCTCTTCTTTCCTCCTTCCATTCTCCTTCCCTACCTCTGCCCTCACCAATCCCCCACAACCACACACACACAACCACAACCACACACTCAATAACACAAACACACAACCACACACACCACCACACACAACCACAACTACACACACAACCACAACACACAACCACAACCACACACCCAACCACAACAACACACAACCGCACCCACACACAGAACCACACACACAACCACAAACACACACACAAAACCACAAACACAACCACAACCACTCACACACACAAAACCACAAACAAACAACCACAACCACTCACACACACAACTGCACACAACTACAACCACACACAACTACAACCACACACACACAACCACACATACACACACACACACAACCATAACCACACACAGAACCACACAACCACACACACACACAACACAACCACACACAACCACATTTCATCTCCTCTAGTATGCCCCCACTCTCCTTCCCCCTATCTAATCCCCTCCTAAATCTGACACCTTCCTCCTACTGTCCTCATTTCCTCCCCCTCACTTTCTCTTCTCTCACATTCTATCCCCACTGAACCACCTGTTCTCTTCATCTCTCTATTTGCCTTCCTGGCACACTTCTTGCTAATTTTACACCCCCTTTCCTCTTCTTTCCTCCTTCCATTCTCCTTCCCTACCTCTGCCCTCCCCAATCCCCCCAACCACAACCACACACTCACAACCACAACCACACACACAATAACACAAACACACAACCCCACACACCACCACACACAACCACAACTACACACCCAACCACAACAACACACAACCGCACACACACACAGAACCACACACACAACCACACACACAACCACAAAACACACACAAAACCACAAACACAACCACAACCACTCACACACACAAAACCACAAACAACCACAACCACTCACACACACATCCACACACAACTAGAACCACCCACAACCACACACAGACAACCACACATAACCACACACACTCATACACACACACACACATAACCACAACCACACACAGAACCACAGAACCACACACACAACACAACCACACACACACACACACACAACACAACCACACACAAACACACACATACAACCACACACACACACCCCACACACACACAACCACACACACACACAACCACACACAACCACACACACACACACTCACACACGCAATAACACAAACACACAACCACAACCACACACAGACAGCCACACACACACAACCACCCACACTCAACCACACACACACACAACCACACACAGTTTTTTTGGCTGTCAGCATAAATACGCTGGCACCAAACACGATGAACACCTCGGGAAAGTTTGGGAAGTCACCCCCAACTTTGAAACCACTTGCTGTTGCAGAGTGTGTGCTGTGCACATGGCAATACCTTGACACAGCGCACTGTTGCAAGGAATGCTTTGAGCCTCGGAGGCTGACAGACCTCAGTCTGTGCATTAGTTCACCCCATCTTGGCGCTGCATAAAAACAGGGTGCCCACTGTCCAGCATGAAGTGAGACATTGTGATCGGGGCTAGCGATGCTGTTTAGCAATCTGCTTAGAACATTGTGTTTCATTTAGGGCTATAACATAAAGGAGCACTGGCAACGCTGATAAAATGGATTTCATTTTGAGCAGTGACTAAAACTTTAAAAAAGCCTGCAGCACTGAAACAAGCATTTGCAATGCAATAGGTATCGCATTTGCAAAAGTTTCAGCTATTGTCATTGTTCATGACAATGCCTTTTTTTATCTATTTTATAAAACAAACACATAAATAAATGGCATCATTTCCAATGCCAATAACTAGTGTTGCATTATTATTAGCAATGTCAACTGCTCACACTTTTATAATGCCAGACCTATTGCATTGCAAATGCTTCTTGTAGCTCTGCTACTGCACTGCGTGGTTCTCCTGGCATTCAATACTAGTCGCCAAATGTAAAGACACAACACTCTCTGGAATCTCAAAATCCAAGTTTATTCCTCATAAACGGCAGTACATAAATGCCTGTCCAACGTCTCCGATTTCCCTGCGGCAGCTGCGGATTCCTAAACCTTAAGCATTCTGGAATCAGAAGCAGCTTCTTGCAGGCTACAATGAAAGTAACACGGAATAACAACATAGAGGACAGCAAGATAACACAACAAGACCAGTTAAATAAAATGCCATCCTAACACCTCCTACCCCACCACTTTTTGGTGCCACCAAGGAACCAAAAGGAAGGGAAGTTAAATATTTTTTATTTCCCTAGGTCACACAGATCACCTCTGCATTTTTGGCAGGACACAAAGACCCATTTTAATTGTTCAAGAACCATTAACATTTCTATGATGACTCTGTGGGAAGTGATAGATTAATTTCTTTTAAACAATCAAGCCACACTGTATATACGGTGTTACGACCAAGTGCAAAGTACGTACTTGATCCTGCTGGTAAACTACATGCAATACAGACCATGCCATAACATGAATTTCCTATGACATTCAGGCTGTACATACATATGGCTGATATCTCAGCTCCATCCTGCATGTCCTGCAGGGGTGTGGTCACCCCATGGAGGAACAAGGCTGGATGCGTTTTAGGCAGCGGAACTGCAAGACCTCTAGCAGAATTCACCTCCTACTTACTTATGACAGGGTGTATTTTAGATGCCCACAACCCTATCCTATGGAAATTAAGGTAATAAACTTTCACCTGGAGATTTGTAGCAAATGCTTCAATTAAGACCATTAATGTGAGTTGCTTTCAAAATAAATCTGTTTTTATTTCACAGTTTGTGGTACCATGCAGACATACTCCTGCTCTCCAGGCGTGGAACAATGTGTGTAACAGAGGAGCGTGTAGGGTTCATAAACAGATCACATCAGGCAGAAGGGTTCGAAAAAGAGGTTTCCATGACGCTGCTTGTACTCTGTGGCTATAGTGGTGAGGGTGCAAGCATTAGCTGCAAAGGAGTTCATAACAAGCATGAAGCCTGCCAGCCTTTGCCGTAGATGGCTGAAATATTCAGAATATAACCTCAGTTGCTTTTCTCCTGTCTTCATTTTTCTCAGGTAATTCTCCCTTTGGTTGGCCACCCCTTGTATTTGGTGACATCGCAGTGGACCCCCTGGGAAACGCAGACCGATGTGCCTCTGACCGGTGCCGCTGGCCCAGTGCTGCTAACGGGCAGGTGCTAGTGCCCTTTGAGATCTCCCCCACCTACTGTAAGTAATAAGTCACAAACCTTTATGGATTTTAAGTTGTTCCTGCAGTTTGGATTTTATTCTCGAAAAACCTGGTCTCATTACTTGCATGCAGTCACATAAAAATTAAACGGTGATTAACTTTTCAGACTGACTCATGTCCTGTGACATAGTAATTATGATTATTAAAGTATTTATAAAGCGCATTCTCACCCCTGAGGGATATCCCAGCGCCAGACCTCATACTTGCTTAGTTCTAACCTTCTCCAAATCCACCCCTTCTGGATTTCTTGATTCGTGCACAGTATATCAAAGCATCAACAGCAGAGCAGGGATCCCGAGTCGGCTTATAAAATTTAATTCTGGCACATTGGATTGCTGGACCTTGTCATAAAGTGCTCTGTGTACGTGGCAAACTAGCTTAAAAATGAATCTCTTACGAACTGGAAGCCAGTGAAGAGAATTGAGAGAGGCCACAGTGGAACTCCTGCTCGGCTTGTTACAAATCAGTCTTGTCGCCGCATTCTGAATAGACAAGACGTGTGAACAAAGAATCCGGCATGCCCATATGTAGCTTGTTACCGTAGTCTGGCCTACTAATAATCAAAGCTTGGATGCTGTTCCTTCACCATGTCACTGAGATCCACCAAATAATGTGTGAAGAGTGCGCAGAAGTCCAAACCAGCTCCTGCACACTGTATGTACCGCCTTCTGCATTGGAAGAGAATCATCACTTAAAAACCCAGATTCTTCGCCTCCCTTTTAGACCTTGGTGTTGGACCTAACAACAAAGGCCACCAAGAATCATTCCATACCATACCTTGCAGACCCAACCAAACACCAAGATTTCTATTTTGTCTGCATAATGTTTTAAACAATGTGCCCGCAACCACCCTGCTGCTTCGGCGAGGCAGCCACCTAAATTCCCTCGAGTCTCAGAGTACTTGTCGTCAATAGAACTAATCAGCTGAGTATCGTCAGCATACATAAAGATCTCAAGGCCTAATGCCTAGACAATCCAAGGTGACAAATAGATGTTAAACAAGGTCGGACTCAGAGAGGATCCCCGAGGAACTCCACATTGCAATCCTGAGGGTTTGATGTAAAACGGGGCAGCCGTAGCGAACGAGATCTTTACTTATAAACAAGCGAAACCATCGCATGGTAGAGGAACGCAGACCAATTCCATGCAGCCTCGGAAGCAAAAGGAGATGAGACTCTGTGTTGAAAGCCGCAGACAGATCTGAAGGGATCAGGGCTGCTAATCTGCCCTGATCCACGAAAGACCTAATACTGTCCAACACCTCCAGTGTCAATGATGTGGACATTTCTGTCATCACATGGGCATGAACTAGCAAATCAGAGATCCATAACCACCATTGCCGCAGGCCATACACACTGTGGCTATCACAGAGATAGATTGGACGCTTAGCCTGCTCTGTGGCCAGGAGTCAGATATGGTTAACATAAGTGGAGCTTCAATGCCAACAGTTTCATTGAGTTTGTCATAAATAATGTAGACTCCACTGTAGGTGTGGCTGTTCTTGCAATAATCTTGTGGAATCACAACTAGTGTTTTGACTTGTTTCTCTGATTCTTTGTTCCTGTCAGCCCCAAATGAGCGAGCTGTGATAATGGGCGCCATACAATCGTTCGCAGCACGTACCTGTATTTCGTTCAGACCTCGAACAAACGAACGCGACTATCTCTTCATCGAACCACAGAATGGGTCAGTATGTATGCTTCGTGGGGCATTTTCGAGGGCAGTGTTTGATGGGTATTTCTGGACAGCCCATATGATGGAACAGTGTCTGAAAGGGCATTTTTGGCATAGTGCCAGAAGAGAATTATTATGACAGGTTGTGTGATTGCTGCTGATGGCAGTGTCTAAAGGCTGATTCTCAGGTGAGTGCATCTGTATATGTGACTGATGCTGTTTGACATCAGCACGTCTGAGAATACGTCACTATTGCAGAAATGAAGAATATATAGCAACTGTAAAGCAATCTTTGAAATCCCTAAAAAGATAAGGACAAAGTACAAAGTTGTCAGTGCTGCATAAGCGTGGCGTGGCTTTACTGGATGAATCAGATAAACTCATAGCAGGGCGAACACAACTTGAGGTTAAATGATAATCGAATTGTGGACCCTGCGGGCTGGAGATACTAAAGGGATAGAACTCTCAACTAATCCCAGCAGGGTTGGACTGGCCATCGCAGGCACCGGACATTCCCCCAGTGGGCCGGAGGGCTGTGGGACGGTTTTGTTACAAGGGGACGGTTTTGCTTTGATGCACAGGCCAGTCAGTGAAGGTCTCACTTTGCACTGTTAGTAATAGGCGTATGGGGGGTTATCAATAAGTAACGATGGGGTCTGTATATTAGGAGTGGCAACATAAAGAAACTTGTTCCGTAACGAGGTTCACTAAAGCGCCATTAGAAAGTAAGGAAAGGGATGTGCTATTTACGTAGGGTTTCATTATTGAAGTGGTGAGAACCTGTACTGCCCCTTACTCCATTTCCTGAAGGGCAGTGAGGCCTACATGCAGCCGGGTGAGAATCTAGTATAGAAGAGCAGCCAGTGTACGAGTGCTCATCACAGTGCGCCCTTCCACCTCTGCAGGTGCTGGTCCTTCATTGGACGGACCGGGGGTCGTCAGGTGGTGTCCATACAGAGGAACGGATGTGTCTTCACCGGCACGGTGCAGCACGAGCTCCTCCATGCCCTGGGCTTCCACCATGAACAGAACCGCAGCGACCGCGATGACTTTGTCACCATCCTCCTCCAGAATGTGATGCCAGGTAAGTCTGGAAGGTGCGACGTAACTAACCTGGGTTAAGATTTGATCTATTCTATGCCCTATAGATCTCATAGAATATATATTGATTTCATTTACCTGGGTTTGTTGAACCACTGTATTCTGAAATTCTCCTTTTTTGGGATGCTATGAGGGCGAGGGTATATGGGGAAGGCAAGGGTTATGCAGTCTTATGGTGAAGTCATTAGCTGGAGGCAGTACCAAGCCTTTCACTGGGAGTTCACCTTTATATTGGATAGATAAATATAAAAGGTACAAATGGAACAGCCACGACGACACATAAAGGAACCGGTGTTGCTGGACCAGTAAGCTCAGTCCTGTTACAAAGAAACAAACATAAGCAGAAGTTGCAGCATAATGGTGAAGGTGCAAACCACGTTTTACAACAGTACACGATTGACGATATCAGCAAAGTATGTAGTTTGTCATTTTTCGACCTTTTCACCCTATAACCCGTTTTAGTATTGTTTTATTTTTCTTGAGCCGAGTCTTGGGGGCAGGGCCAGGGTGAAGACAGGATGGAGTGGGGGGGGGGGGCACTGCCTTCACTGTGCATGTGGGTTTGGCCGGCCAGCCCAGGTGCATTACTGGGTTGGAGAGAGCAACAGCTCCGAGTCTGTCTGGGAGCGCAAATCATCGGCACGAAGGCCAATCGTGAAGCTGGTCTCATGCAAGAGAGCAGCTTCAGGATTGGCCGCAGGCCAGTCTGGGAGCCTGTGCCTGCCTGCAGTGGAGAGGAGAGCGGCAGATTATGCGTGATCCCGTATGGTGGCAGATAACTTTAAAAAAAATGTTATTTGTCTATGTCGTCCCCCCATCCATCCCCCTGTCCCCTTCCCCGCCCTGTCCCACCTCTATTCCCAAACACAAGCCTCCTGAAGATGATAAAGATGGCCGCCACAATGCAAACAGAGCCCTTGTTCTCTCTGTGTCTCCTATGTTCTTCCACATTAAGGGGACCAAGGGAACTCCAAGTGGCACAGGACCTTCGGTGGTCTTGAGAACGAGAGGCCTCCTCCTCCAGCTTTCCGTGTCTCATTCCTTACTATATGCAGTGTGGAAGCACACGTCTGATTAGTACCTTAGGGTACTGTTTGCCATGATATTACTGGACCTGAGACTTGAGCAACTCGTATTTTAATAACGTGAACAGTGATTGCTTGTATTTATTTTCTCTTAGGCATGGAGCATAATTTCCGAAAGGTGAACACCAATAATCTTGGCACTCGTTATGACTATGCTTCAATTATGCACTACTCAAGGTACGTTTTGTGAAACAAAATTCGCGATGCCATTGCTTAACTGAGAATATCTGTTTTTGCATCATTAATACTACCTAAATGAGTTATCAGATCTTGGGAATCTTGGGTTGGATATGGCATCAGGGGCCGCATTATACATGCGGGGCATTTTCCTTCATTGCGCTGGGCGCACCTTTTAAAAAGTTTGCCTAGCACAATGAAGGAAAATGCACTGTATTATGATTAATGCAGTGCCCCCAGGTCAGCCGCGAACTCGCGATGCCCTGGGGGCAGCGCATTCAAGTGAAGAACCAAACGTCTGCTTTGAAGCCGCTCCGTGATTTCCAGTGCAGGCGGCACCCACCTGTACTTTTAAAGGGGATATCTAGGGGTTCATAGGACCTCCTTTGCTCCGCCAGAGAGCTACTCTTAGGGGGCACACTGACAGTGTGACACCTTTTAGGTGGTGCACTGTCAGTGTGCCTCCTGATAGCTTCTTTGCCTCTGTGCCCACGTTTGTAATACAGCACAGGCACAGAGGCCAATGGATTCTTTCATTTGCATGGGGCACGCCCTCATGCAAATGAGGGAACGCCCCCTGAAGATAGCGTTGGCGCTTTATGCGTGCCAACAAGCGACAGCGCTATTGGTATTACAGAAGGGGCTGCAAAAGCATCTATGGCCCCTTCTGTAATACCAAAGTGCCCCAGGGCATGCACAGCCGTCCGTTGCACCCCCGGAGCACTTTGTGTAATATGGCCCCTGATAGCTACTCTCATTATCACTTGCATATGCCTTCACCGACTCACCTGCACTGATACACCTATTTTTCACTGTCATTCTATAATTTCTAGACGTAGCAGATAACGGATGGTTATGAGATGTAAAGTAAGCTTGTTAAATCTCACCATCGGGTTTTACGAAAAGGGGGCTTGGGGTATCTGCCCAAGAAGCCAGTTTGGCTGTGGTGCAAGTGCTATACCAAGCGCGTATAAGGGTAAATAGTGAACGAATGGGAACAATGTTGTATCATTCCACATCCCCAGTGGAGCCCACAGGCTCCTGAGGACAAGAAAGAACACTGAAAACATTCCTCTTAAAATTCCTCAGTACTAAGAACACTAAGAAATAGATCTTTTATCTCAGGGCTAAAAACTCAGGGGCCGATTCACAGAACTAACTTAAGACAAAATCCTAAACTTACTGCTTTTAGGATTTTGTCTTAAGTTTGTCTTACGACAAACTTAAGAAAGACTTAAGACAGACTTAAGACAGACTTAAGACAGACTTAAGACAAACTTAAGACAAAATCCTAACTTAAGTCTGTCTTAAGTCTGTCTTAAGTTTGTCTCAAGTCTGTCTTAAGTCTGTCTTAAGTCTGTCTTAAGTTTATCTTAAGTCTGTCTTAAGACTGTCTTAAGTCTGTCTTAAGACTGTCTTAAGTCTGTCTTAAGTTTGTCTTAAGATAAACTTAAGACAAAATCCTAACTTCTGTGAATACCAAAAGAAGTAAGTTTAGGATTTTGTCTTAACTTACTTCTGTGAATCGGGCCCTTATTCTTTATTTCTTTTCTTAAAATCTTGATTTTGTTTGACATCAGGTGGTCACCGGATAATTAATTAGCTACATTTCTGACTTTTTGCAATTCATTTGAGTCACAAACCTTTGCAATGTCACCTGAAGCGACACAGAGAATGGCGTAGGAAGTGCAATCTCGCTCAGGTAAATCGAAGATTAAATCAAGGGAAAGCCTACTAGAAAGAGTGGTCAATATTATGACTTACCAAAAAGAAATCAAGAACTGTCAAAAGCTAATCATATCTGAGATCAGATTCTGTGGACACCCTCAATACTGGATGTAGAAGGTTGTAGCCCATCTTGAAGTAAGTGTGCAGAGTTTGCTACAGGTTGCGAAGATGTATTTAGCTCATAAGATTTAACACATTTGGTGTTCATGGTTAATGGACACTAACATTTGACTCACTCCAGCTCACAGGCTGCCATCCACAAGCAGTCTTCTCAAATACTCTTCCTATGCACATGCAATGTGACCCGCCTTGTCACTTAGAGTTTTCACAGAGGGGTCATTGCCTCTATGCTGACAATAGTAGGAGATTGCCTTGCATCTGCTCATACTTGTATTTCATTACAGGACCGCCTTCTCACGCAATCGGAGTCCCACCATTATACCCAAGCCCGATCCTAATACTCCTATTGGGCAATCTCGACAGTTCACCGAAACCGACATCGCAAAGATCAACATGTTGTATTGCTGTAAGTAAACAAGTGTGTCATGAGTGGTCCTCTTCATGTAGCTTATGTTGCTTTGTAATTGATGGGATGGTGTGGAGACTACTGGAGGCACCCAGGGAGCGCGCCTCTTTATACCTCAGTATTATAATATCAGGGCACCCAGCATTATCATTTGGGGCTAATAATATACGTTATGCTATCTTGGATTTTTTCTATAGAGAAGTGTTCACATTTCCAAGACCTTTCAGCGCTGTACTAACTCAATGCTGAGCCTTCTTGAAAACTATACTTTTCTTCCCCCTGCGTCCATGAATCTGCGGGGCATGTTCACAAGTGAGTGGTGAAGCGCGGTGTTAAGCAAAAATTGCTAACGCCACGATCCGTCAATCTAAAATGCAGCGATGCGCCGTACCTACAATGGTACCGCACATCACTGCGTTTTCCCTAGTGCTGGCGCCAAACTCAGCTGCCTATCGCCAACGTAGGCATCCTTGCACCATAGTGCAAGGATACCTGCGTTGATGGAATGATAGCTTATGTGCCGGAAGCTGACCCTTCCTGCACATAAACAATCACTAATGGTGACTTGTAACTCCTATGTGTGCGGCATTGTGCAGCACACATAGAAGTTGCAAATTGTCATTTCTTTAATGATTGTTTATGTGCGGAAAGGCACACCTTCCTGCACATAAACAATCATCCACGGCCATTTGCTGCTTCTCTGTGTGCTGCACAATGCAGCACCCATAGACACAGCAACAATTAAACATTTCTCCTCACCTCTCCATGTTGACACCCGGTTTTCCTTGGCCTAAATTTTGGAGCTGTCCCATATTTACGCCACCCTTGTAAATCGGGGGCAGCATCAAAATCAATGGGTGTTGCGTCGGTACGCCCGCCACAACACCCATTACTCGCCCCTTTCACGCTAATTATAGCATGAAAGGAGACCTTAATCACAAGGTGGCGTTAAGTCACATTAAGTGGCTTAACCCTGCTTTGTAAATAAGGCGAAGGGATTATCCCCACAGGAACGTAGCAAAAAGTGACGTTCCTGTGGCGATAAGCCCCTATTAAAGCCATTAAATGTTCTCGTTAAAGTATAGAAAACCTTCCTCCTCCCTGTCTATTCCACAGCTATGTATATTGTGAAGTACACTGTACAGCTGTAACAAAACCACTCTTTTCTGCAGGCTTTGTTCTCTCCCTCTACACTTTAACATTCCTTCTGCTTCCCACGAGGTCTTGTCATATTGTTTACCTGCTTTGAGTTCATCCTACATTCAATCTTAAAATTACTCAAAAGTATGGAAATCTGCTCTGTTGCTGGCTGTGATGTGACTGGTCTTTGCGTGGGGGTGTGCACTGTTACTTATAGTGCTATAACTGTTCTGTGTGAGAGCAAGGGAAGCTGGCACTGTTGCCTGTGCTCTCACTCTTGTCTGTCTAACAGAAGCTTGCACAGCTGCTGCTTGTACTGTGACTGTTCTGTGTGAGCGCAAGGGAAGCTGGCACTGTTGCCTGTGCTGTCACTCTTGTCTGTCTAACAGAAGCTTGCACAGCTGCTGCTTGTACTGTGGCTGTTCTGTGTGAGCGCAAGGGAAGCTGGCACTGTTGCCTGTGCTCTCACTCTTGTGTCTGTCTAGCAGAAGCTTGCACAAATGCTGCTTGTACTGAGGGTGTTCTGTGTGAGCGCAAGGGAAGCTGGCACTGTTGCCTGTGCACTCACTCTTGTCTGTCTAACAGAAGCTTGAACAAATGCTGGTTGTTCTGTGTCTGTGATGGATGCTTGGATGGCTGCTGCGCATACTTTACCTCCTCTCCGCTTGTGCAGTACTCCTGGATGTAGCATACCTCTCCTCTGTGCAAGGGGAGCGTGCACTGCTGCTGCTTGTGCTATTACTGTGCAGTGGGCAGGAGGAAGGCATGTACTGTCAATGCACCTGTTGTACTTGTTCGGTCTGTGCAAGGGAAATCTGCAGTGCCGTTGCTGTACTATACTATCTATGTGTATGAAGGAAGCTTGCCTTGCTGCTGCCCACGCTGTGACTTGAAGCTTGGCAAAATCTCACTATACAAAAGAATGCAAGTGGTAAAACCTATTCATCCGCCTTGTTCTTCCCTCTTGCAGCGAGAGAGACGCCTTCGAGAACTCTACTCTAAAGCCTGCAGGAGTATGAAGATGAAAAGTGCTTCGAAGAACTGAACTGCGCCTTTGCTGACACACTGTCTTTGTTGTTCGCACATACTCAACATTTCTAAATAATAAACCTATGTGGACATCTGCTTTCGGGCTCTTGGAAAGCTTGTGTGTGTCTACTGCCCAGTCATTTAGGCATGCTGTACCTAAAATTGCTTGCACCACTTAGTTTAGTTTCACGTCAGTTGCGGATTTAAAAGAGGTCAGAGATGCCACGCCCTCTCCCCCAAATCCCGAGCTTATATCTTGTTTCTGGTGTCTCCCGGTGCACCGCTGCCGATGGGTTGTCGTGAAGTGAAAATTCACACAAACATAAAATGCATGTAAGATTAAAATGCAAGCAATTAGCTTGCAAAAGTGGACCCAGTCCTTAGCTTTTGACTTACACTTTGAGGATGAAGTACTTGCGCATTAAAGTAAATGTTGTGCAATTCCTTGTTTCGTCTTCTTGGGTTGCTGAGCATATGCAGGGTGCATGCAGCATCGTGATTTGTCGGCGGAGGGCGATGTACTGCTAGGCAACAGCAGGTTGGCTGGGAGGCAATGCTGAATGTTCAGTGATCCGAGGGCCTCTGGGTTAGAGGGGTTCCAGAAGAGTTTACAGGGGTGATATCTCGTGGGTTGGAGGGGACATGTGTTGGCGTCTCTAGGGGCGCAGTCCGTTGAAGTGTACCTGTACACTGCTGTATAGTGTCACTGGGGCCAGCAGGGCAGGGATCATTTTCTGTCTTTGGTTTGTCATCTTTGTGGGGGCAGCAGTGGTGTAACTAAATGAGGGGGCCCCACTGCAAAGTGAATGGAGGGGCCCCCTTCCGGACTTATCGGAAGATCTCAGACCAGGATACTGTACTGAAGGGGGGCGGGGGATTGGCCTGGAGCTCGCCCCCACACCTGCAATGCAGGGGCTGCAGGGGCCTTTGTTACGCCACTGGGGGGCAGCTATATTGTAGCCTTGGTGGAGGCAGAAATGCAGTGTCCAAGGTGGGTTGGGGTGTGGTGGTTATGCTGCTAGGGTAGGGTCTTGAAGTGGGCAGTGTCTGAGGTGTGGGCAGGGATTGTTGAAGCAAGAGGGTAGGGACTGAGGTGGCTGCAGGGGGTGTGGTGGCAACTAGATAGTGACTGATACGATGATGGAGCTGTTGCAGCCAGTCACCTAGTAAGAGTGGACTAGGAATACATTTTGGTACACGTGAGTAGTGACTGAGGTGAGTCAGGTGGATTGTGAGTGAGGTGAGGCAGGGGTGTAGGTGCAAGGCTGGTAGAGGATGTGGAAGCAAGTAGTTTGTGGCGGGTGAGGTAGGCGAGTGGCTAAAGTAGAGTCAAGGGTGTAGGAGCTGGTAGTTAGTGAGTGGGATGTAGGCAGAGATGTGGGGTGAGTGAGTTGGGTCTGGAGTGTGGATAGTTGTGCCAGAGAGGTACTAGTAGGTGGGATGGGGTGTGTGGAGGGAAATGGCTCAGGTAAGTAACAAGGTGGCTAGTGACAGAGGTGGGAGCAGGATACCGACTGAGGGAAGAGCAGGTGGGTAGTGACTGAGGAGAGCAGGAGGGTAGTGACAAAGCTGGGCGCAGGTGGGTATTGATTGGAGGTGGGGGAAGATGAGATTTGGCTAATAAGTAGGGGGAGAGCTTTAGGAGACATGTGGATAGCTTGGCATATATATCTGCAGTGGGAGCAGGTAGATTTTCCTGAGTCCTATCTCACTCTCGGTCCCTTGTCGGTCCCTTGTCATATCCCAATACCCCGAAAACATTCCAAACCCTATCATAGTCACATCTCCGTCCCCATCACCACCTTTAACACTCTCAGGCCTTGTTACCCTCCTTAACACCCTGCTGGGTCTTCTTACCCTCCATGTCACTTTCTACATCCCTGTCACCCCCCAGTTCCTGTTATCTTGCTGGCACCTGTGGCTACCTCAGTCGCTGTCACCCCCTTACCACCAGTCCCTGTCACTGTGCCATCCCAATTGCTCTCACAGCCCGTTGCTGCCAGTCTTCCCCATCTCTGCACACAGTTCCTACCACCCTCCCTACCATTATCACCTTCCCTGTCCTTCACAGTCCAAGTTCCTGTCTCACCCCAAATCGTGTCATGCTCCCTTTTCCTTTATCTGTCTTTCACGCCCACAGTCTCTGCCACTTTTGCAATCTTTGTAACCCTTTTCATTTTACTTTTATCAATCTACCAGTCCCTTTTGTCATCCCAAAACCTGTGACACTCCCAGACAACCCAATCCCAATCATAGCGCTGCCACACTCCCCATCTCACACACTCCTAGTCCCCATCACCCTTATCCCGGCATTAATTGCCTTCGGAGCTGGACAGTACTGTACCTTTGTCCATCTGAATTCCAATATCACAGTACAAAAGTTCAAAAACAAAACGGTGTTGGTTTCAAACATGAACATTTCCAACTTAGCACATAAGGAATTCTTTTCATATTCAAAACTTCCTTGAGATATCTTTAGGGTCCTGCAAAGTTTGTGAAAAATACCAAAATATATCTAGATATATTCCAATACAAGTATCTAGAATGTCTTGAAATATGTCATTTACAAAATGCTGGACAACATTAGCGGTATTACAGATGTTTATAATGCCTACACTTGCTGTAGAAAGCTATCTTCCCTTTCTACACCTCCCTGCTATGGACCGAGCTGCAGGCTTCACTGAGATCAAAGCGGGAAAACACCTTGACTTTTTTTGACTTAATCTAAGAGGACACAAATGAGGGGGAGAGGATGGTGATTGTGAATGATAATAACATTTAAGTCTATAATCCATCCATTGTTGGAATTCACCATCTGGTTTTGGTACGAAAAATACAGCAGCTGCTTCAGGAGAAGCCGGATGGTGAACATATCCTGTAGGCAGGTTATCTGCAAAATAATTGTTTAAAACAATATCTTCCTTTGGTGTTAAAGGGTAGCTTCTGCCATGTGAAATCTGAGCACTTGGCTGAAGGTCAACAGCACTTTCATATATTAGTTGTGGAGGGAATTCATGTACTCTCTTCTTGCTTAATACGTCTTGGAAGTCCCTGTAAGCATGGGAATATTTAGTTCTTTCTGAGCAGCATGATTGCCACAGCATAATAGTGGTAGCTTGAAATGTTCCTCTGATGTTAGCCAACCATTCTGTCTCAAATATAAGCTTCCCATAATCCTGTATTCCTCTTTCCAGTTGATCTCAGGATGGTGTGTTCAAAGCCAAGTGGTTCAGAGATCTAATAGACATCGTCGAAAGTTAAAGATTCTATATTCCCATTTTGCATTGCAAGTAAGAGTCTGGTCTGACCCCAGCGATGTCCCATCAATGACAAGAATAGCTTCTACCAGTGTTTTTTAATGAGCGGAAATTCTTGCTTTTTACAAAAATCTTTATCAATGAAACAAACAGATGCTCAGCAATCTGTCAGTGCAGTAGCATTCAAAGTCCATGAGGACTAGTGTAGGTAATCCGGATGTGAAAATTAGAATTTGTGATAGCAGGGCTGTGTCCGGTGTTTGCTCTTTAATGACAGACCTGCTGGTTTGACTCGCAATCAGTGGGGCGATTCAACACCAGTGCCAGGCATCTTTTAACTGCTCCAGAGGCCCATTATAAAATGACGTTACTGCAGTCCCATTTGTTCGGTGACCTCCAGCTTGAAGTGGTTGGAAATGAATGATATCAGCTGTCTTTTATTGTCAGCAGGCCTGAAGGAGCTGGCTGAGTAGCCTGACACCGATAAAAAAAATCCTAATGAAGCTAGTCAAAACGATCTGTAAATTGGAGATTGGGAGAATATTCCCATTAATCGAAGAATGGCCTAGATAATAGTTTCTTTGGTGACATTTGAGAGAACACACACTACCTTTGAAGTATCAGTAGCGATGGCTTGTGGCTTCTTCAAGAAACGTAGGTGACATTGAGCGATAAATGCTTGACACTCTTGTAGGCCTATCGCATACTTCCGAGGAGGGGCCATTCCTGTCCTTCTATTGGGTATACCAGTCCCTACTTTAAAAGTTACCAAAATATCTCTGGATTTCATGAAACTTTCCGGAACCAAAGCTATACTGGAGCTGTGGATTCCTGGACAATCTTTACTTTTACCCAATCTTCTTATTTTAGTTAACAAAAGGCTTCCTTCTGGTCAGGCAACCTCAAGATGTTCTTGTATCCTATGAAGAGGCTGAGCCACGGCTTGGATGATAATAAAGTCGGAGTCCATGGAGATCCGCCAATCCTCCGGCAATATAGATTCATTAGCCAGGCACAAACAAAACCTGAACCAACTCAGTCATGCCAGGGGAAAATGGGTGCGGGGGATGGGGAAGTAAGAGAGACAATGCCGAATGTCTCAGCCTTGCCTCCTTGATATTTGGGATGGTTGACCCAGCCTCAGATTGGATGAGGCAGCAGCAGTGGTAACATTCAGACGCATTGCATCATACAGGTCTAATGACATAAATACACACTGCAAACATGGATTTCAGTGTTAGTTCAACTGGTGTGGTAATTAGGTCAGATCTTCACAAATATGGACTCACCGGATGCTCCGAGTGGTAAAGCTGGTGCTGAGCACACAAAGCACCTGGAGAGGAGCTCGGAAGCACCATGAGATGCTGTTACCTGGAGCCTTGCTGTCTCAATAAGAGCCGCAGGAGAGGCGGTCCGAAGCTGACACAGGAGCAATCCTCAAAAGGTTAGTCCTTAAGATCCGAAGGAAAATTCAGCAAGAGGAAGAGAAAATGAGCGCAGAACTCGAAATAGTGGACACATTGATAAATCGAGGCAGCCCTGCAACCAAAGGAGGTGACTCTCCTTCTTAAATTGTCTCTCAGTCCCACTTGGCTGCGTGCAGCCCATGAAGTATTATCCACTTACTGCAGTTAACCATCTCAATATCCTCTAATAAGCCCAAATGTGAAACCCTAGGAGTTAGAATGAATCTCCATCCAAGACCCTGAAAACAAGCTCAGCATCTGCCACCCGCATTCTCTGGACCGCAATGCAACTCCACACTCCGAATGTGACATCTCTCCTCTCCGTAAGAGGTCATAGGACGCCGGAGCTGCACTGGATGTGCTGGGGATGTACGCCCTGTGTAAATATTTGAACCGGATTAACCTCCAATGGGCTGATATGGCTACTTCTGTTTGTATCATGAGTGCAGTCTTTCCAGTCTCCTTCATTATGTTCTCTATCTCAGATCACCACACTTCAACCAACTTTTAGCTTCTAAAGCTGAGGTCTTCAATCAAATCAAATCCAAAACATCTTTATTCGGCCAAGCATGGCCATAAAAAGAGAGGCACAGCACTATTTCAAAACAAGGAACAAAGTAAGTAAAAGATTGATGGCCACTATCCAGGTCATAAAAACAAATATAATAAAAACAATTTACAGACAATATCTCTACCCTTGAATAACTCAAAATTTGGGATTTTTGAAACAGCATCAAGCACGGAGTAACAGTTGTCACAAACAATGCCGAGGGCTGACCTTTCATTGGTTTTCTACCAACCACTGCCGCTTTAAGAAAGAAACCCACCCCAAAACATAGATTGCGGCTGTTCATCAGCTGTAGGTGGAATAATGCTTTGCTGCATTTGCAATGACCCAGGTTAATCAAAAGAGATTTAAGAAAGAAATCTAAACAAAGGAAAGAAAAATTTACAAAAAAAACATAAAATATAACAGTGATTGCTCAGAAGAGCCATCGCATGGACAAGGCGGAGCAACGTGCCCCATAGGACAAGGGTCCTTCCAGAAGCACACAAGCCACCAAAGAGTACCTGCTTCAAAGCGGAAGAGGCGAGACCCCTCCCAATGTGTATGATCTAAAGACGAGAATGGAGCAGGTTCGACAGATTAAAAAAATCTACGAAAGGTTGACACAGATGGTTTCGACAATTCAGAGTTCAGCGTATGTGTCGTACAATAATCTTAAAAAAGGTCCTTGACCCTTGCGTGTCGTCTTTAGTAATGGTCTGGGGTATCGTGATAAGGCAGACAATCCCAATGCATACAACGTTTGGAAATATCATCTTACCATGGGATATGAAGTCCATTGTCTAATCTAAGGACATTATTTTTCCCCAAAGGGATGCCTCTGGATTAGGCAAACAATGACCCACAACAATATAGGGGCCAGCCTGATCTCATCAGTAAGGCACTGCAAATGCAACTCTGAATGTATAATAAACATGGGGCTAGACGGTGGTAGATACATCATCATCCGTAGGATAAGAGTTTCTTCAGCCTGAAGAGGGGGGTATTAATAGAGCCCCAGAGCCATACATGGCAGGTGGGACACACTGAGGTCTGCAATATTTTTTGCTCTGAGACTCCGTAGGCAACTTTATTTTTTAATCTGGCCCCCTTACAAACTTTTATGGCTAGAGTTGGGGGAAGAGGAAGGGCAGAGATGTGCGCAGGATATGGTTTATGAGATCATTTCAGAGGTACTTTTACTATTGCTCAAAAGCCACTCTAAATATGAGACTTAGAAGCAAAAGCCACTACAACCCATAATTGGGGCTTTGTGACACTGTTACACAGCTGGGTGCCAATGCAACTGCACCTGCTGCACTAATGATAGCTGCAGCCCTGAGTAGCAGACTGTCTCCTCTGTCTGTTTCACCCCTTCTCCACCACACCTGACCATCACTCAAACCTTGAAACAGACTATTTGTCCCTTTCAGAAAAAAATGAGCTCCTTCATGTTGCCTCCTCTTTGCAGCAAGAGTACCCTCTGCCCTGATGGACAATGAGCCCCCACGGCACTTTTATCAAGAAATACAGGAATAATTGTGATTCAGTGAGCCTCTCACACCCCTTGGAACTGGTGTCACTGCACCCACTTCGCCAATGATAGGTTCTCCCTTGCAAACTGAACAGTCTCCTCTGCATGTTGATAAAAACAAGGGCCCCTGTTTTGCCTCACCCCCTCTTTGTCATCTCTCTGAGGCTCAGCCAAGGTGCCTCCTCTACTTTAGTTTTCCGCTCCTTTGAGCCATTAGTCTGAAGCCCCAAACACAGAAAGGCACAGAAAGTGTACACTGGGCCATAATGCAAGCAAAGAAGGATAGTCAAACAGTAAAACAGCCCAAATGGGGTTCACTTGTCCCCTCACTTCTCTGAGCACCAGGGTCACTGCACCTGCAGCCCCAGAGCTACCTACAGCTCTCTGAAGCAGGCTGTCTCCTCTGCCCAGTCTGAGGCCCAAAGCAGGTTGTCTGCCCTTTGTATAAACAAAGGGGGGAGGTGGTCCTCCTGACCCTAAATCCTTCTCCTTGACGGAGCCTTGCTGTTATCCATTGGCGAAAGGGACAAGGGTGTGCGGCGGAAGTAGGGTGTGGTGCATTATTTGGGAAAACGTGATAACAGAACACGCGGCACACCTCAGTGCTGTCTCCAGACTGCCCATTGTTTCCCCCTGGGCACTCCCCTCATGGGCTGGAGCCACTGGAGGATGGTTTTTATGTTAAAACCTACCAGTTGCAAACAAATACTGGGGACATTATGAAAGTTTATCCAGGAATTCATTCTGCCCAGGAGCTGCTTTATAGCTTACCACCTGATTATGAACAGTTCTGTTGCTGTTCGCTCCTTGGTTCATGTCTTCTGCACCACAGGTAAGTGGAAGACAACTTTAGCTGTCCATCAAATGAGACTCTGTACCCTCTGACACAATGTCCCAAGCCCAGATACTCTCCGGCTCTAGCTGTAGTGCTGGGCCAGTAGGTTGGCCAGCACCGAGCGTGCAGGACAGAGACACACGGGGACATGGTGTGTAGTATACTTCGCTCGGTCAGTGATTTCCTGCCCGGCAGCCGCATCAGACACTTTTTATTTTCAATTGTGCCGTAGTGCGCACAACTAAACTAATATCAGCACGTCGGCAGGGAGTTCGCAGATCACCCCTGCACCGACGCGCAGATGAACAATGTTACATTTCTCCTTAAACTTGAGGAGAAATGTACATTGTTAACCAACGCACAGATGAACAATGGGATAGCTTTGTGTGAATAGACAAGGCCCTCTGCGCCTCGAATGGATCTGATCCGTTCGAGATCCTGTTGTCTTGAAGGGATCTTTCCTTGCCTCTTTAGCAGGATTTTTTAGGCCGGCCGTTGATAATTGAGTGTCCGATCAGCTGGCAGACCCAGTGGAGTGGAATGGCATTATGTGGAGTATGCATGGTGTGATAGTGCATTTTCATTACAGACAACACTCTCAAACAAAGTGTGCTTCTGTGCAACCTCTGCGCTCCACGTTACCTTCTCCTGCATGCTTCTGTGCCGGCGACCCATGACCCTACTGCTCTCTTTTGCCCCTGTGCGTCATGGCCCAAGGTCATGAGAGCGCCACTTACATTACACAATGTCAGATTGGTTTCTTAGGCATGGGGAGATTAAGTGATGTGCCCAGGATCTTGAGTGATGTCAGGACTCGAACCCGGGTAGCCAGTTCCAAATCCGACATCTCCTTTCTCCCTTCACTGACCTCCATATTTGTCATGCCGCCCATGTGCTTCTCCCACCCTCCGTATTGCTTTAAAGCCCCCCGTCCCATTTCCCAATCAGTTTTCAATATCAAAGTAATAGGTCCTGAGGGTGAGACCTGCTGGCTTTACCAGTGCTGCTTTATAGCTTACCACCTGACTATGAACAGTTCTGTTGCTGTTCTTTCCTTGGTTCATGTCTTCTGCACCACAGGTAAGTGGAAGACAACTTTAGCTCTCCATCAAATGAGACTCTGTACCCTCTGACATAATGTCACAAGCCAAGATACTATCCAGCTCTAGCTGTAGTGCTGGGCCAGGAGGACACACAGGGACAAGGGGGCAGATTTATGAGCCCCTTGCGCCTCATTTACGCCACTGTTGCGTCACTTTCGTGATGCAGTGGCGGCGCAAATCCTGCGCCATGGTGCAGGGTACTTACAATGTGCCGCATCTGGCAGATGCGTCACGTTGTAAAGCCCTGCGCCAGAAGTAGGCGTTCCTTCGCAGGGGGGGGCGTTCCGGTGCAGGAACGCCTCCTAAAAGTGGCTGATGGAATTTTACTATATCCTTTTTACATTATATGTCCATTGCTGTGATATGGAATTCTAGACAAATCAGTATGCGCCTTGTCAAATATGGAAGCTTAAAAACCTTTCTGAAGGCCGTGATGTGCAAGTGCTCCAATTTGTCGGTCAGCAATCCAGGGAAAGCAAGATGGCCATAGCTCAGTGTTGGAATTAACTTGGCTGCATTACTCTTCGAATGCCCTCTGTTGAATGGCTTAGGAGCTTTTTGATGTAATCTACATAGGTCATGTGTGACCTTGGCCGCTTTTGCCTCCAGTGCTTTTGCCTGAAGTGTTGTTCTACCGGTGTCTAAGAAGTGTACTCCCAGATAAGTATACTTATTGGCAGTGGCAAATCTTAACGGGCCGAGATGCTAGCCCAGTAGTGATTTTTTGGGGTTTGTGGCCAAAGACCAGCACCTTAGTTTTGGCTTAGAGTTTGTTTTCCTTATTAAAAAGATGTAAGGTCTCCAATGCCTTTTTCATGCCTATTCTAGTTTGTTTTCCCTCATGGACTTGGCCTACCTTTCAATCTGTGAATACCTCTGTACCATGGTGGTGAGCAACCAGCTGGCATATGCCACGGGGGTCCATGCTCCTCAATGCTGTTCTTGGGTGAGGACAGCACCTAACCCCTTTGGGCTGGTGTCAACTGCGATGGTTGTTGGTTTTTTTGGATCAAAGTATCGCAGGGTGGTGTCTGTTGAGAGGGCTCTCTTTGTCCATTGGGGCCTTACCCAGCCCCTCAGAGGGGCTGGCTAAGGCCCGTGAGATCAGGTATGAACCGTCCACAATAGTTCAGAAGACATCTTTCTTCAGACACACTGGTCAGGCCCGGGCTTCCTGGACATCACACAACTTCTCCAGTTCTGGAGCTACCCCTTCAGCCAAGAAGGTGTACCCGAAGAACCTGATCTGTTCCTTTAGGAATTTGCACTTCCCTGTGTGAAGCATTAGTCCCTCATGGACTTGGCAAAGATCAGGATGTCATCGCTGACAATGATGACAACCTGCAACCCTGTGAACATTTCTTGGAAGGTATTTTGGAATACCTTGGTGGCGCTTGATATTACGAAGTTGAACCATCAGTTTATATATCATGAGTTGGGGTGTAAAGGCAGCTGGTGGTACCCAGAGCGTACATCAACTTTGGAAAACCATTTTGCCTTATCGAGCATCCCGATGTTGTCATCAATTGTGGGAGTTAGATGGCATTTTTGCTTGATCGCGACGTTTAAAAGCCACATATCTACGCAAATGCAGACTTCTCCAGGTTGCTTTTGTCTCTATGCTATGACTATTGGGGATACCGAAGGTGTGACGCAATTGACTTTCTCAATTATCTCGGCTTGTTCTAATATGTCCAGCTTTTCCTTCACCGTGGGTCTCAGGTGAAATGCAATGTGCCAGTGACATAGCACTACTGGCTCTATGGATTGGTAAATGTTCATATACAGTACTTTTTGGTGCTGTTTTGAAGCTCCAGAGAACATTGAGAGCCCCTGCCTGCATACTTACCTGCCATTCCGGATTCATGCCGTGGGTGCTGTTGCCTTTTCTCCCTCTGTTGTCACCGCTGTGCTGCTGACCACGTGGCCGCCGCCGCACCCAGGGAAACTACAGTCCCCAGAATTCCTAGCTCCTGTGAGCGGGCCAGGTGAGGGGAATTACGCGCCCGGAGGCGCCATAAAAACCAGAGTATCTCCGGGGGAGCGGGTGCTGTTTTGAAGCTCCAGAGAACATTGAGAGCCCCTGCCTGCATACTTACCTGCCATTCCGGATTCATGCCGTGGGTGCTGTTGCCTTTTCTCCCTCCGTTGTCACCGCTGTGCTGCTGACCACTCGGCCGCCGCCGCACCCAGGGAAACTACAGTCCCCAGAATTCCTAGCTCCTGTGAGCGGGCCAGGTGAGGGGAATTACGCGCCCAGAGGCGCCACAAAAACCAGAGTATCTCCCGCGTCGCGGGACGCGCGCGGGCTGGCGCCGGGCTAAGCCCGGGCAAAGGGCGGGCCCTCTGTGGCCCTCAGGGGACCGAAGGAGACGGGACGGGCCACCCCCCTTTCGTCTTAGTCATTACCCTGGACTTAAGAACTGAGGTGACTGTGCTATTTCTTTCACAGGTTGTACGAGTGTTTGTGTCGGCTTTTATAGCTGTTAAAGTGGTGCCTTAATTAAGTGTTCAGTGTTGTAGCCACTTCTTTGGTTATCCCGTAGAGAATGACTAAAGTTAGAAAGACTCCTGTGGCTACAAGATCAATTACTAGAAATAAAAATGTATCATCTACACCATTACCGTCACTAACAGCCATAGATCTAATGCTACAAAAAACTATAGGAGCAGTTGCTGACGCTATTCAAAATACGGAGAGGCGCCTTTCACTGACTCCAAATATGTGCTTCCCAAATCTTGACATGCATACAACTGTTAATAATAATACTGTGGAGTCCGTTTCTAGCGTGGAGAATTCACTTCTGCTACAATCTTTCACTGGGTTACCTAGTGGTAAAAGTTGTATAAATAATACATCTTTAATTTCACTTGTTCCACCGATTAGTATAGAAGGTAGCCCCTTGATTGTTCCTAATTGTGGGGATAATTTGCGCCTATCTTATCCAGGAAACATGCCATCAAACTCTCTAGGGGAAGTACTTGCAGAAAGTTCTCCCCTAGTTAACAATATAATAGCAGATAATTCATCTCCCCCAAAAAAGCTGAAACGGCGTTATGGTAAAAAAACAAAATCAATTGTGCGGAAAACTTATAGACCGCTAGGTAATCATAAGCACTCAGCAAAAGACGTTTGGCAAAATTTTAAACTGGCTAAACCAACTATAAAAACATCTAATGTGATTGCAACATCTTCATAGCAAGATGCATTATTGCCCAATGAAAAACAGCCAGAGAATATTAAAACTCTTATAGACCAGTCAAGCCAAACCGAAAGGGTGGGTATATTAGATAAATCATATTTAATAGAATTGGAACAGTTATTTAGCTCTCTCCTTCAGCCTATAAGTGAAAAAATATTTAGTATTGAGCTATTTTTGGTGAAGTTTGAGAAGTTTCAGAGCAAGGATTCTATTAGCATGCCCAAACCCTCCATTGCATCTATACAGATTGACAATATAGATATTGTCGACCCTAATTTGGCATCTCTCTCTTCTTTGGGTGTAATAGATCATAATGACCCAAAACTGCCTATAAGTGAATACAATGAAACAGCAGTAGCGTTGACTATGCCCACCACCTCAGATGACCCAATAGTGGACAGTGATGGAAGCGAATGGGCTACGGAAGGTTTATCTCCTGTCCTATTTGATGATCAGACTGAACCTGAAAGGCCCATATTAACAGTAAATACAGCTTCTAAAACACGACCATTGCAATTACCTATGTTGCCACAACAAAATTAAAAACCCATTCACATTAATCTCCCTCCAGAATCTCACTCATACACCATAGTAATGATAGGTGTACCACAATTAGAAGAGGGTAAGGTAGAGTGATATGGGGATTTGAAAAATAAAGTTAGTCATTGGCTAACCGCCCATAGACCGATTCCTCGCCATATTACTGGTAAAATAACAAACGTTAGGAGGGTCGATTGGGTGGGCAATATATTTAAATCCACCGAGGGTGATTGCATTGTTGTTACCTTCAAGGATAATCGTGCAGCAAAGCACGTTACCAGTTGGAAGGAAGGCCCGATTAACAGCCTGATTCGCACTATGGATTTAAGTTATTTTTATCCCTTAAGTGCTTATAGTTCTAAAAAACTGACTCCAAACCCTAATATAGAACAGGAGGAAAATCATGTTAACCGTAATTTATATTATAACGATATAACATCAATGAACTATGATCCTTATATCACAAGAAACCATAGACAGTATAGGGGTGATAAATCAAGGGAGACTAGACAGGTTAACCACCCAGTACCTTACCACGAGAAATGGGAGGCCCAATATGGATTGCATTATCACCGTAACCATTTTCAAATAAAACATCCTGACATCTACTACAATGTACCTATTTCAAATAGGTTTGATGTCTTCCATGAGCAGAATGGCCTAGAGGGGGTTGACTGACTGCATGATACATCAGCTTTATTCACGTATATTGATCATAAGCTTAGTACTTCTGTCCATGGTAAAAATTGAGTCCGCTCAAGTAGCAATTGTTCCACCCTTAATCGCTGCAATAGTTAGTAGTAATTATATAGAGCCAGATATAGACTTTTTAAGAGATAGCCTCGAATTAGTCGAACACGAGCACATTAGCACATTGCATTATCCGTCTGAAACTTTAAATCTTCATCCAGCCCGTGTAGAACCAAATCCTTCTACAATAGAAATCACGGGAGTTATATATGCTGAACAATCAAATCGTTTATCAGAACCTACTTCTACTGAAGTTGCCATTGGTATTGAGTCTGATGTTGTTTATAATGCAAGTTTAGTCTCCTGGAATGTAGCAGGTTTGGCTGATAAAATAAGTGACCCTGCATGGCTGGCATTTGTTAAAAAACATGTCCTTATATGCCTTCAAGAGACATGGTTGGAAGATAACAATGCTTTCATAGAAGGATATCAAAGCTTTTTTAGACCTGCAACCCCTCAGCTAGTGGTAGAGCAAAGGGGGGTCTGGTTATTTTTATAAATTTGGCTTTTTCCTGTCATATACGTAATCGACATTATGCAAATAGAAATGTGCAAGTACTCGAACTAAAGAGAGGTAAACACGCTCTGACTCTGGTTAATTTTTATAATGCTATATCCAGTCAAGGGGAATGTAATATATTGTCTCTGAAAGAAATGCTGAGAGAAGGCGCAGGTGTATTGCCATGTAATTTATTGATAGTAGGAGACTTCAACGTACACCCTTGTGGTAATCCACGAGTCACTCCCATGGGGTCTCTGGGATGTAACAACGTGAATGGTTTTCATTTTGCCCACACTAGGTGTGGACTCCTCCTAAATGATCTGATAAATGAAAACAACTTGTCTGTAGCTATGTCTATGGTGTCGGAGTCTAAGGTTTATGATGTTCCAACATTTAAAGGTTCAGGTCAGGGGTCTTTTATAGACCACATATTCCTATCCGCAGACCTTGCCAATCAGGCTTCCGGTTTTACTATTCAAACGAATATTTACAGTGACCATAACCCCCTAACTATTAGACTGGGTGGGGGTGTATTTGAACAGCGAAAGCACTGTGAAGATCGGGGAACCTTAAAATGTATAAACGGAAAACGTCGTCTGAAATGGCACCTGGTAGATCATGAAAATTTTTATAATGAAATTAATAAGTTATGTGGTCAGGAACTTGCGGCTTGTGTATCAACATCTACATCTCCAGAGCAAATCATAGTTATTTTTGAGGATGTGGTGACAACAGTAGGCTCTATGTTACTAGTTCCAGTGAAGGGACAAGTCAGAAACAATCCTAAATGGTTCGACCATACCTGCTCTAAGGCAAGCAGAGATCTAAGAAATGCACTAAAAATTAAACCTAGAGATTCAGGTCTAATTAAAAATCTCTGTTTGATTTATAAAAAATCACTTGATAAACGTAAAAAGGAAATTAAGGCCTGTACCTGGGAATCTTTGCTCGATCCTTCAATCCTGGGTAATAGCAGCAAATTTTGAGAAATTATCAATAAACCTCTGTTTGATAACCCCAGCGATACTGCATTAGGTACTAATATCCCAGAAGAGGATTGGATTAACCATTTTAGTGTAATCTTTAAAAGCAATGAGCAACGGGCAGATTATGATTTTTTAACTCCTAAGGAGAATTCTCTGTGCTTTTTGGTCAACGAGGTAGAAAAGGCCATTCAAGGGCTAACTGGTAATAAGGCACCAGGCCCGGATGGTTTACCTCCGGATCTTTTTAAATCTTGTAAATGTAAATGTAAATGTATGGATACTTGTATAGCGCACGACTACCCGGAGGTCTCTCGGCGCTTGTACAAATACCGCTGTGGAACCCATCCTGGCTTTTCCCTGTGAGGCGTCCACTCCTGGGCACCCCCAAGGTGGAGGCCAGGCATCCTTAGCGTTGTGGGGGCCGTTGTGGAGATTAAGCAAGCTATTGCCCAGAGTTGCAGAGTGGGACTCCATGATTGAAATGGCACCGAGGCGAGAATTATCAGGTCCGTGGAATTTTGAGCCCAAGACCCGCCGAGGCGGGGAATTGAACCCTGGTCCCGGGCTAGACCTCTGCATCAGGGTCTGCCGCTCTAATCATTGAGCCACACTTCTCCACATTGAGCCACACTTCTCCACAGGCCCCTGCCCTCACGAATGTAATAAATGCAGCTGCGATCTATGGATGTCCAAAGTCATGGGGGCAATCGACTATAGTTCCCGTGTTTAAAAAGGGCGACCGTAGTAGTCCATTATGCTACAGGCCAATTTCATTAATTAATTCTGTAGCAAAAGTAGTAGGGGGTGTAATCTTGAACAGGTTAATAATATGGGCACATGAGAATAATGTTATATCCCCAATACAATATGGCTTCAGACCTGGACATTCAACAGTAACCCAGTGCCTGAACCTATACTTGATCGTAGGTAAATATACCTTGGCCCGGCAGGGAACCATTCATATGGCTTTTATGGACCTATCGTCCGCTTTTGATTGCGTGGACAGAGGTAAATTATGGGACATTATGTTAAAGATGGGCGTTGAGCAGAATCTAATTCACTTATTGGCTGATTTGCACTCTGACACAAGAGCTAATGTCCGTTATACTCAAGATTTGAAAGTGACGGGGGACATTAGAATCAATCGGGGTGTTCGACAAGGATGTATCTTGGCCCCATTCCTCTTTAACCTGTACATTAATGAGTTAGAAGATTATTTGTTAAGAACAGGTGCGGATTACCCATATGTAGGCCGAAGAGGTGTTCCAGTTCTGCTCTACGCAGACGATGCTGTCCTGATTTCACGGACAGCAATCGGTCTCCAGCCACTCTTAAATTCATTTTATGTTTTTATGGAGTCTCGTGAACTAAGTATTAATAATTTCAAGTCCTTTGTTATGAAAATTGGCCAAGGGTCACGAAATCCAAATTCTTTCATCATAAACGGGGAAAAAATTCCAACGTCCAAAACCTTCTCATACCTCGGGGCCCTTCTTGATGATCAATTATCTTGGGGACCTGCTGTTCTTAAAAGGAAGGGCGAGGTAACTCGCGTTAATGCAGCCATACTTGGTTTCGCGAGAAAAATGGGCAATAGCCCGGTGTCTGCTTTGCTTAAACTATATCAAGCCAAGAGCGTTGCCGTTGCTTGCTACGGTAGCGAGCTCTGGGGCTATAGCCAGATGCGAGACCTAGAGGCTACAGAAAATAAATTTTTAAAGAAAGTTTTGAGGCTGCCAAGGGGAACCGGAAACTTCTCGGTACATGAGGAGTTAGGTGTACCCTTTCTTAGTGATAGAATAGCAGCAAATCCTCTATTATGTTGGATGAACTCTTGGCTAAACAATGATATACCTCTTACTCACGATATATTAAGAGAAGCCTTAACTTGGGATGGTAGGCTCAAGGTCCCGTGGCTGAAGTACATAAAAGATCGCCTCACTGAACTGGGACGGCCGGATCTATTCTCAACCCCAATTACTATAACTAAAGCAGATGTTACATTCGTGAAAAAAACATTTATGGCAACTAGGTATTTTGCTCGGGAGGAGGGTGAGCTTTTGAAAGTCAGTGTCAGGAAACATGTCCTACTTAAAACATGTTTACAAATGGAACCGTATTTATCATGGCCTATGTCTGGCTACGATCGTTTTCTACTGACAAGGTTCCGTTTCGACCTGTTTCACCTCTTACTGGCAGTACCAAGAGGGGCCCATCGTGGTCAAGTGTTGCCTGCTTGCAGCTGCGACGGAAAGTCTCCACAGGATATGGCGCACTTTCTATTTATTTGCCCTTATTACACAGTACCTCAGAGGCTATATTTAAAGCCTTGCTTAAAAAAACTAAAATTTACACAGATTAAACCAGCACTTTATTTCCTTCAACTCCTGAATTGTGACTGCACCCTATATGTTTGCAGTTTTTTTAAACTAGCCATTATTTTTAGGAAAAGTATGGAGGGATAACTATGCTGCTATTATTGCTGTACCTTTTAATCTTTTTAACTTTGTATAAATATTTATATTCTTAAACTTGTTCATCCTGCCTGTTGCTCTTGTTTATAATGTTTATATAATCTACCTGTCTTACAAATGAACTGGATAGCTCGTTTTTAAACTGTTTATGAAATATGTATATGAATGTATGTTTATGAACTGTGCTTTTATGATTGTAAAGATTACAATCGAATAAAGTTATTACTACTACTACAGTACTTTGTCTTTCAGTCAGCCTATCCCTTGGAACAGAAACTCAAACTCTGCTAGTATGTTCAAGCACTCCTTGACTTGCACACCAAATGCAAAGGCGATCAAGTCCAACGTTTTGGCAGTGTGGCCACTTACTAGCATGCCATGTTATCCCTCTACCACATAGAGGGTGGTATCCACGCTCCCTCTCTGTGGGATACGGATGACCTGAAACTTCCCAACATGTACAGTGGTTGGGTTTGGTCATTTGCAAAAACCGTAACCCTATCCTTTGCAAGTGTTGGGGGGGTTAAGCAGTGTGTGATGGGTGTGCGCCGACATGAGGTCAATGGATGCTCCAGAGTTGATCATCGTGGTGATGGTGTGTTGGCCCACCTGGAGTTTGCAGTGCGGGGTTGAGCAGCATGTGGTGCGGTCGGGCCCCACTGTGAAAATAGTGTGTATTGTGTACTCAGCAACATCATCGTCATCCATGTCTTCTGGCCCACTCAATGTTTCCGCAATGGTGTTAACTGTCTCCTTCGAGGGTTTGCGTTTTGTTGATCTGCAGACGTTGGCAAAATGAGTGCACTTGCCATATACTGTGCATTTTCGGCCTTTGGTGGGACAGTCATTCAGTCAGTGGGGTTGACCCCACAATATCCGCATTTGCCCTTTGTCTCCAGACATCTTTTCAGGGGCTCAGTGCTGAATTGTGGTTGGATCGCATGTACAAGTACTGCTTTAATTGTCCAGTGGACGGCATCTTCCATATGCAATGCACAAGCTTTTGAGTGCTCCTTTGATCTTCCTAGTGAAAGAATGTCTCACAGAAACTTTCGGTACTCCAGGAGTATGGCTTCTCTTAGCTTGGTGGAGACACAGCCTTGGATAACCTGGCCTCTTATCGCTGGAATGGCCATTGCATTTGCAAAGACAAACAGCTTTACTGATTAAATTATACAGCGCACAAATGATAAAATGTGGAAATGTCATCACCCAGTGTATTGATTTGTTTTGATCCTATTAAATTATTTGTTTCCACTAAACTTCAAAGTAACCCAAAATGTGCTTCATGTGTGCTATTCTAATTCTGAAATATCTGCATAGTTAATTTACGCATATTTCCTCAAGCACTCCTTCAGCAGCCAGCATAACTGTCACATAAATCTTCTCACTTTGAAGTCAGAGAAAGAAAAGGAAATACCAAGCTCACTGGAAGACAGAGCCTGACATGTGACCTCTGTCTTTGAACGCCCAGGAAATGAGATTTTAAATCCTGTTTACAGAAATCCTGTACTGGTGTAAGAATACGGTAAATAGTGTTTGGGCAAGGGAAGAGACAACTCAAGCTGGTGAGTCTAAAACAAATAGAGGCAGCAAATAGAAAGCAAGAAAATGTGAGTTACAAACCACAAAGCCAATGGTAAGCAATGGGTGGAATGCATTTCCAAGGAAGCTTTCTGAATGTTCCCAAGATGTCTAGCAAACCAGACTGCTGTGGAGTAAGGTAGACTTTGATCTAAAGAGGCAGTCATTATTTAGAGGGATGCTAGCAGGGTTGTTTTCAGACTAACCAGAAGGCATGTTGTTTGTAGAGTTTTGGTAGGTGCTAGTACTAGAGGAAGTGTTTCGATTGGTGTTGATTAGGTTGTAGCACTTTTTTCTATCAAGAGAAATACACTTTGTAAGAGTTAAAGGTTCATAACATAGACCCCAAATCTGTGAAATATTAGAAAGAGCTCCGTGTTTCTTCTATATTTTTTCTCTTGATTAAGCCCGCTTCCTCGGAGTTTAATCTCAAGCAGTACTGTAAAATAACCTTGTCCTTCTGGACACGTTCATCCTTATACCAACCACCTCCTTCGTTCCTGTTTCCGCTCAGCGGCTCAGCTACCCACTTAATTTTACAGTCAGCTCAGCTACGTTTAGATTTGAGAGATTCCCTTTTCCTCGCATGCCCGTTATAAGTGCCTCAACGAAACCTGTCTCAAGGAGGCAGGAGTTTAGTTTTAAAATAGTATTACGCTGTTTGTGTACAATGACATTTTTGAATTTCATCTTGTTCTGTCATTTTACTAATGTAAAGTCAGAGGCGTAGCTAGAGCTGGTGGCGCCCGTGGCTATCCCTCAGATTGCAGCCCATGGCATCCGCAGTCCTGTGATTGTGTGACGTTAAGTCTCGGACTCGAATTTTGAATCTCCCCTCACTGTCAAATTTCGGGCACAAATATTTCTCACATGTATCATTGGAATGCTAGTTTTACATTGGTCTATTAACTAATGCAAGTAAGTGTTAACTATGTGAACTCGCAATTGTAGAGGGCTGCGCACAGCACCCCGGGACACTCGCTTAATTATACTGGTGTGATTTTTTTAAATACTTTTAAACATTTTCGTCATCCTGCCTGACTGTGACTGCTATGTGTGTCTCACAGGCTCTCCCGAGGCTTGCCCAGCAATCATGCTATCACGCACATGCTCACTGCGGCGGCCGGAGTCCGTGAGTCAGCTGACTCTAATGAATTTATGGTATAGGCCTGAGGCAACTGAGATTTGTGTAAGGGCCTCTCACACCCTGCTATAGTCTGGGCCCGGGTCCCATGTGGGACAGAGAGAGCAGCATGGAGTTTAGTGATTCTTCTCTCTTGGTTTATTATTTGAGCTCTTTCCAAACAGCCGCAATGCCACATGTTCACAGACAGGTACTCTCATCAGCGTGCGTCCTGACTGTCACTCGAGACAGACTACTTTTTCACTTACCTGCATGTATCTGGATCTAAAGGTGGGGTGTTGGATTTAGGGGTCTTTCAACACTTTCTGTGCGGCAGGCTTTAAACAGCAATGCAGGGTGGACTGAATACCCGACTGAAGACCAAGCTGCTTCTGTGCCATGGCCAGAAAACAAAATGTCAATCTTTGCCTGAAGTGTTGTCTGGTGTATTTACACTTGGTGTGTAACTTGTCACTTGCTGTGTGACACTAAAGATATTTATGCCAGGACATCAGGGCAGGCTCTGGCGATGCTCATGCATACTACAACTCTGAATGACTCACGTGCACCCAGCAATACCCCTTCTACATTGGTGGGGTCCAGTAAAGATCTGTGTTCTCTACTAAACTGTTGTCTTGTATTGTCAGTGGCTCTTATTGCACAGCTGTGCTCCAGTGGTACTACAGTGTTGGACTTGGCCCTTCTGGCAGGTTCACCCCCGAGACTTTTTGCTTTTTATTGGTGACTTGGTGTAGTGCTTTTTGGTTTCTGCGCACTTTACCGCTGTGTCCCAGGGTAAAGTGCGTGCGTGTTGTGAGGTTGGCCTGCCCTCCCATAGGAATGCATGGGGGAATGTATGTGTCCTGGTAGTTCCTGATGCGTGGGGTGTGCAGGCTTGAGTTTGGTATGTGCGGACTCATGTGATTGAATGCTGCGCGATGATGTGTGCGGCGTGCATGTACCTAGTGTGGAAGTGCCACTTCTAGAAGTGGGCACTTCAGTGTGCAGTATGAAATGTGTGGCTTGTCTGGCGATTGGCTGGTGGAGGTCATGTGACGGACTAGGGAAATCCCCAGAGTCAGGAGGAGTCACCCAGTGGTGAATGGGGAGTTTAGCATACTGATGGCTGGGGAGGAGTACACCTGGGTCCTGAATAGGACAGGGCTTTCCCCACACAATGCTGGCTCCGGCCCCTGTGGTGCGTCTAATGACCCTAGCCCTGCCAGTGAATAGGGAGAGGAGCTGAGCAAAACAAAGTGCTCAGGAACCTGTTGTAACTGGTTCGCCCCTTCCTTACACCTTCAGACAAAGACTTTTACTGTATAAAAAGGGGCTGTGTCCCCTTACAATTTGTTCTCTTCCAGGATCAACTTGAGGGGGGCCTGCTGCTGCTGGGCGCCAGGAGAGACCGCCACTGGGGACTGCCTCCCTGCTGGAGGGCCCTGTGAGCTGGCCCCTGGGCCCAGTCTTTGCCCCCCTGCCTTTTGAAGACTTTTTGTTGCTGGACTTTTGCTGGCAGCGCCTGGGAGCGCTTGGATCTGCTGTATAGCGCTAGAAGCGCTTGATTTGGTGGCCTGGCACTTGTAGCGCGCTCCTGTGTATCCTCGGTGCAAACGAGGGAATCCCCGGCGTAGGGATTCCCCCCCTCGTGTGCCAGGTCAGGCGGGAGCCCACCCCGCATTGTGGTGTGCTGGCGGGTGCCTACCCCGCTTGATTGACTAGTTAGTTGGCGGGTGCCCACCCCGCTTATTTGTGGTATTTACGGAGGGAGCCCACCCCTCTTGTGACGGGGAGAATCACCGCTGCGGCCCGGTTCGTAACCGGAAGTCAGGCGGCCCGTGTTGGGACGTGGGCGGGACGTGACAAAGCAGGAAGCGGACGGGAGCCTACCCCGCGCTCCTGCACTGAAGCCGGAAATCCTTGTTGACTGACGCGGGGCTCCCGTGAGGTCGAGGGAAGCCCCGCGCCGAGAAGAGGAAGCAGCGCCGTGACCGCCCCAGCCTCGCCGCGAGGGAAGTGCTGATGAGTGCGGCCGTGCCCGGAACCGAGAGAACAGAGGCGACGTGGGAGTCACCAAGCACCAGCCCGGTGAGTGCGGAAGGGCTGGGGTGGGACTCCGTGTGCACACTGGCTGGGAGCGCTAGTGCGCTCCAAAGACGAGGCCCGCATCCCTCCCTTGAAAGAGTCCCCCGTGTGGGACTCCGACGTCCAGGGGGCATTTTCCTTTGTTTCTTGAGCCTCAGGAGGGCTCCACCGGTGGCGGGGGCATTCTGGTGGTTTCTGAGCGTGAGGCGCTCCAACGTGGTGGCAGTGTTTTGTCGAACCCCGTGAGGCTCCCACTATTGGCCAAGTATTTGTTTAGAGCGCAGTGCACGCTCCAACAGACGGGGGCATTATTCTCTTCGAGCCCAGTGAGGCTCCAACGTTGCGGGGCCTTGTTGTGCAGAGCCACGAAGGCTCTAGGGGGCATTTTGTATGGACAGAGCCCTAGAGGGGGCCCCAGAGGCACGCCGGTGCCTGAGCTTGTTCCACAGCTGCCCAGCACTTAGTGGGCAGCTGCCACATTTAGGTTGTGGCACTCTGAGTTTTGGACTGTGCCTCCTGCGCAGTCTTGCCCCTGACTCTGCTGAACACGGGGCGTCCTAGCCCCTACCAGGCCAGTTGGCCCAAGGACTGCCACAGGTGGTGGCTCATGGGGAGTTTGCGCTGTTGTTCCTTCCTTGCACCTCTGAATGTGTTTTTATGCGTCATGTGCCTTGTTCCTTGCACCTCTGAATGTGTTTTTATGCGTCATGTGCCATTGCTTTACACCTCTGAATGTGGTGCATCATGTGTAACGTTCTATTACCCCTACAGGTATTGTGATACTTAGGTGGTTGTTTGCTTTCTCCTAGTACAGGTGGTGCTAGTGAGGTTCTAGTTCCCTGCGTGACAGTCTCCTAAAGTGGTTAGGGTTGCGTAGGTGGTACTTACCTGATACCAGTAAGTACTGGTTGTGTGCTATACATGTTATTTTTGTGCTACAGTAATTTTATATTTTTGTGCTAAGTTCTAAAAGTGCTAATTCCTGACAGTGGTCCAGGTGGCCCTGTCTTGTACAGATCCCTTGTAAATTCTGCCCGTGCCTGTTGGCACATTGTAAAGTGTGTGTTTTTATCTAATGTGTTGTGTATATGTCAAGGCTCACCTTCAGCTTCCCGCTGGTTGCCGTTGTCTTGCACAGGAACAGAAGCTGCTAGCTTCCCGACTCCCACTACTAATCACTCAGCCCCAAGAAAAGTCTTTGGCTCTAACTGATCAGCAAGGGGGAAGGGGGAATTGGATAAAATAACAAACGTGAGAAGAGACTGGTTCTGGACCTTCTGGTTTTCCTATCTGGAATTCTTCTTCAGCTATCTCTCCGCTACTGAAGATTCCTAAGGTAACTAAGCACACAACATTATATTATTATTATTCCTACTCTACTCTATTCTGTCTCTTTTCTTCTTTTCTCTATGGTGTTTCCTACCTACCCAAGTATCCTGAACTCTGTGCCTCTCTTCTTGTTCAACTCTGCCTTTTTTCTTCTTTCTTGTTATTGATGTCACTAATTATCTGTAAAACATATATTCGTTTTATTCTACCTATTTATCTTGTAGTCTTAATATCTTTTAACTCTCTCTTTTGACCTACCATCAATCTTTCTTCTTGTGGTTTCTCTTCTTTCTTTTCTTGCTTCTAGCTATACTAATAAGTGCAGACTTCTAGATGATTCTTTGTGCTTTAACTTCTCCAGTTGCTTCCTCTCCTATGGTTACTGCGAATTGTTATGGCTCAGGTAAGTCTTACTCCTTACTTTCTTAGTTGGCTGTTCTTATTGTCTTTAATATTTTTTCCCTTAGGAACCTCTTGAGTAAAACTGCAATATACTTCTTTTCTTTTCAGGACTCGGTATACTGATCTCTACTGTCCCTGGTAAGTCTTTACTTATTGCGTCACCCAACACTACCTTTCATTTAATGTGACCTTAGATAATCTATCAATAATTCACTTAGCTTTCTTCTGTCTTCTCTTCAGGTGCTGTAGAAGTCGTATCTCGTTTCCTGGAGCGACGAGGAAAACTCCGAACTCTACTCTCAGTAAGTTGCCTCTACGGACTCTGCGGCTTTTTTTTTGTTCTCTTCGGTAAGTATCGACACAACTCTCTTGCGTCACTCTGGAAAACTTCTTCGACAAGGTATTCTCTTCAGAACTGGGAACTCTCTCTAACACGTCTTCTCTGAGGAAAAATCTTGGTGAAGTGCGCACTACCTCAGGCGCGCGCGCGTCACATCGTCTCCCTCTAGAGCTGTTAGCAACTAGACCGCCGACCCCAGCGTCTGCGCGGCCATCTTGGAAATGCGGGCATGCCACAAACTCGACCATTGAAACCCATTCAAGACTGAAGCGCCAATAGAACTTAATTCCTTGCGCTTCGTTTTGGAACTCACATTAGGGATCCTGACAGTACCCCCCACCAAGGATGGTCCTTCCACTCTGGGCTTGGTTGGATTGCGCTGATAAAAAAGTCTTATTAGCCTAGGAGCATGAACATCTGAATCTGATTCCCAAGACCGCTCCTCTGGACCGTAGCCTTTCCAATCTACCAAATAGTACAGTTTACCTCTGACTAATTTTGAGTCCAGAATTTCTTTCACCTCAAACTCTAGTCCTGTATCTAGCTGGATTGGTTTTGGAATTGGTTCTTTTCTCAAATCAGAAACTGCCTTCTTCAAAAGGGAAACATGAAATACTGGGTGAATCTTGAATTGGGAGGGTAAGGTCAATTTATAGGTCACTGGACCGATCTGCTCTGCAATTGGGTAAGGGCCGATAAATCGTGGCTGAAATTTTCGGTTCCCTTTTAACCTTAAATTTTTTGTATTCAACCAGACTTTATCTCCAATTCCTAGTGGAGGGGGTTTCATTCTTTTCTTATCTGCGTATTTCTTATACTTTTCCTTAGCCTGTGCTAGATTCTTTGACGCTTCTTCATGCACTGACTTTAAATGAGCTACCAAATCCTTGGCTGCTGGGACTGTGAGCTCCACATCTTGTACTGCGGAATTTGGATGTCTACCATAGTTTAAGTGGAACGGGGAATATCCAGTGGACACATTCTTCGCGTTATTATGAGCGAATTCTGCTGTCCACAAGTAGTCCAGCCATTCTCCCTCCTGTTTCAGCAAGAACAATCGTAAATATTGCTCCAATTCCTGGTTCACCCTTTCCGTTTGTCCATCCGTCTCCGGATGGAAACTGGTGGAAAAACGAGTTTCTACTCCTAACCCTTTCATAAAAGCCTTCCAGAAATGTGAAACAAATTGGGTTCCCCGGTCTGATATTACGATCTTGGGTATTCCATGTAATCTGACAATCTGTGTACTAAAGTGTCTTGCTAACTGTTTTGCTGTAGGGATTCCCTTTAAGGCCAAGAAGTGTGTCATTTTCATGTATGCATCTACTATTACTAGTATTGTATTTGTCCCTTGACAAGATGGTAAGTCTGTAATTAAGTCTAGGGTGATTGTATGCCAAGGATGAGGAGGAATGGGAAGGGGTTGCAACAGCCCATGTGGTGCGTGCCGTTCTGATTTTCCCTGAGCGCATATCTCACAAGTCTTTACATATTGTTCTATGTCTTTACTCATCTGTGGCCACCAATACTTTCTTTTAATTAGGTCAGCTGTCTTGGACTCTCCCTTGTGGCCAGCCAACAGATGATCATGGCATTCCTGCAAGACTTGCTTCTGCAACGCTATAGTCGGCAAATACAATGCACCTTCTTTAAATGGTAATTCATCGCGAACTTCTCTTCCAGGTTCTAGTTGCGCCCATCTCTGCATTTCTTCTGGGGTTAGAGCTTGGATTACCTTTTCCTTAAAGTTCAATATATCAGTGGCGCCTATAATCTTGGTATCAGGTATGATCACTTGAGCGCTTAGTGGACTTCTTTCTTCTCCGGTTCCCAACCTAGACAAAGCATCCGCCTTTCCATTCTGTGCCCCCGGCCGATAGGTTATCACAAAATCGAAATCGGCAAAGTACAGAGACCAACGGAGTTGGCGAGGTGTCAATGTTCTGGCTGACTTCAGGAATTTTAAGTTCCGATGGTCCGTGTAGACTGTTACCACATGGTGGGCCCCCATTAGATAATGTCTCTACTCCTTGAAGGCGTCTTTTATCGCCAGCAACTCTTTTTCCGTAATCGTATAATTGATTTCTGCTGGTGTCAACTTCCTGGACCGATAAGCCACCGGGTGTAACTGGCCCGTTTCCTTATTCCTTTGAGATAGAACCCCACCAATCGCAAGGTCCGTAGCATCTGTCTCGACATAAAAGGGCTCCATCGGATCGGCATGAAGGAGGATTGGCGCAGTGGTGAACTCTATCTTCAAATCCTTAAAGGCTTGCTCTGCTTCCTCTGACCATTCGAATTGTGTTCCCTTCTTCAGTAGTCGCGTCAAAGGTAGTATTCGTCGGGAAAATTCTCCAATAAATCTCCGATAGAAATTGGCGAACCCAATAAACGCTTGGACTTCTTTCACACAAGTGGGCGACTTCCATTCTTGTACGGCCTGAATCTTTCGTTTGTCCATATGAATGCCTGCTGGCGAGATTACAAAGCCCAAGAACTCTACCTGTGGAACTCCAAAAGCACATTTCTCCAACTTGACAAATAGTTTGTTCTCTCGCAATTTCTGCAAAACTCCTCGAACTTGTGTTTGATGCTTCTGCGTATTCGTTGAGTAGATTAGTATATCGTCAATATACACAATTACACATTGATCAATGAATTCACTTAGCACATCATTTATGAAGTGTTGGAACGTTGCAGGCGCATTACACAACCCATAGGGCATCACCTGATATTCAAATAGCCCCAAGCGTGTTCTGAAGGCCGTCTTCCACTCGTCTCCCTCTCTAACTCGAATAAGGTGATAAGCTCCCCTTAAATCCAACTTCGTGAACATCTGTGCTCCTTTGATCTGGTCCAACAAGACGGAGATAAGGGGAAGAGGATACCTGTTCTTCTTTGTTATTCGATTTATGGCTCTATAATGAATGCACGTTCTCAACTCGCCCTGCTCCTTCTTAGGCACAAAAAATAGTGGTGAGGACACCGGCGATTGGGAAGGACGTATAAATCCATTGGCCAGATACTTGTCGATATACTCCTTTAGGTGATGATTCTCTTGTTCCATCAAGGCGTACTCTCAGCTGCAAGGCAAATTTGCCCCTGGCTCCAAGTCTATTTTGCAGTCATAAACACGATGAGGCGGCAGTTGCTCTGCTTCCTGTTCGTTGAAAACGTCCTCGAAATCTTGATATTCTTGTGGAATTGTTTGAGTATTTATTACGCACACAGAGACTTCCGCTGAACATAAGGCATGAGCCGGGTTCTGTTTACTCGTTGCCTCGTAGGCCCCAAAACAGTTCTCTCTACAATATGCCGAGTTCATTTGAATTGTTCTGTTGCTCCAATTGATTGAAGGATTGTGCTCTGTGAGCCAAGGAAGCCCCAATATAAGTTGAAATTGGGGGGCATCAATTAAATTAAAGTGCATAGCTTCTCTATGCCCATCTTCTTGAATCAGCTCTATCAACTCTGTGTGACTCGTGATTGGCCCTGAGGATAGATTGGTACCATCGATTGCTCGAACTGGTTCACTTTTAGCATTGGCAATTGCTTGCAGCCCAATCTTAGTCGCGAATTTCTGATCGCAGAAATTACCTGTGGCTCCTGAGTCCACCATCACAGTCACTCCTTTCATTATTTTTTCACGAAATCGGATTGTCAAAGATAAAATCAAATGAGGCGAAGATGACTGTAATGTATTCGCCAGCCGATGTTCCTGAGGAGTTGATTTCTGATTCGCATCCACCTGCACAACTCCTTCTACAGGTGGTGCTGCGAGTTTTCCTTCGGCTTAAATGAACCCTTTGGCTTTTTTGGACAATTTCGCACAAAATGCCCACTAGATCCACAATACATGCATAAGTTGTTGGCTCGCCTCTTCTCCTTCTCCTCCTTTGAGAGCGGTCCTCGAATCGTTCCTATTAACATAGGTTCAGATCCTGTGGTTCCTTCTGTACTTCTTCCTGTTTCAGCCTTAGCTCGATCGAATCGCGGAACCGTACTTCTGTACTCTCGTCTTCTCTCTCCTCTTCTCTCTCCCTGCCGGAAATCCAGTTCTAGAACTAGGTCTATCAGGGCGGAAATTTCAGTTGGACGATTCGGTATTTGAGCCAAGCCATCTTTTAATTCATCTCGCAACCCTCGATAAAATATTGCTGTCCTCTTGTTCTCCGGCCAATCAGTCTCCATTACAAGTTTGTTGAATTGAGCTAGATAAGCCACTAAGTCTCTATTTCCCTGCTTCAAGCCCAAGAGCTCGTTATCTACTGCTTGAGAGATCCGTCTTTGGTCAAAGATTCTCAAAAATTCTTTCTTGAACTCATCAAAATTCTGCAATAATGGATCATCTCGTGAGACTATCGGCATCGACCATGCTGCTGCATCTCCACTTAAGTATGACAAAATGAAGGCTACTTTCGACTGCGCATCAGGAAAGATAGAAGGGCGACACAAGAAATGTAGTGAACATTGTGTAATAAACACCTGCGCTTTTTGTGGGTCCCCACTAAACCTCACTGGCGCTGCCAACGGTATTACTGGCGACAAGGAATGTATTACTTGCGTTGTTAGCTTATTTGTCTCTCCCATTGAAGTGGTAGGACCCTGCCTTCCAGTTGAATACGGTTGTCTTATCCTCTGTGCTAATTCTGCCGTTTCGTTCCTAGAATTCATGACCTCCTGCCTTAGACTTTGATTCTCTTCCTTAACTCCTACCAATTCCTTTTGTATCGCCTCTAGGACTGACCCTAAAGTCTGTAAATGTATTCCCTCAACCATTTCTGTTCGGGTGCAAGATTAATACGTGGGCACTTCACTCTGTCAAGGCTCACCTTCAGCTTCCCGCTGGTTGCCGTTGTCTTGCACAGGAACAGAAGCTGCTAGCTTCCCGACTCCCACTACTAATCACTCAGCCCCAAGAAAAGTCTTTGGCTCTAACTGATCAGCAAGGGGGAAGGGGGAATTGGATAAAATAACAAACGTGAGAAGAGACTGGTTCTGGACCTTCTGGTTTTCCTATCTGGAATTCTTCTTCAGCTATCTCTCCGCTACTGAAGATTCCTAAGGTAACTAAGCACACAACATTATATTATTATTATTCCTCCTCTACTCTATTCTGTCTCTTTTCTTCTTTTCTCTATGGTGTTTCCTACCTACCCAAGTATCCTGAACTCTGTGCCTCTCTTCTTGTTCAACTCTGCCTTTTTTCTTCTTTCTTGTTATTGATGTCACTAATTATCTGTAAAACATATATTCGTTTTATTATACCTATTTATCTTGTAGTCTTAATATCTTTTAACTCTCTCTTTTGACCTACCATCAATCTTTCTTCTCGTGGTTTCTCTTCTTTCTCTTCTTGCTTCTAGCTATACTAATAAGTGCAGACTTCTAGATGAGTCTTTGTGCTTTAACTTCTCCAGTTGCTTCCTCTCCTATGGTTACTGTGAATTGTTATGGCTCAGGTAAGTCTTACTCCTTACTTTCTTAGTTGGCTGTTCTTATTGTCTTTAATATTTTTTCCCTTAGTAACCTCTTGAGTAAAACTGCAATATACTTCTTTTCTTTTCAGGACTCGGTATACTGATCTCTACTGTCCCTAGTAAGTCTTTACTTATTGCGTCACCCAACACTACCTTTCATTTAATGTGACCTTAGATAATCTATCAATAATTCACTTAGCTTTCTTCTGTCTTCTCTTCAGGTGCTGTAGAAGTCGTATCTCGTTTCCTGGAGCGACGAGGAAAACTCCGAACTCTACTCTCAGTAAGTTGCCTCTACGGACTCTGCGGCATTTTTTTTGTTCTCTTCGGTAAGTATCAACACAACTCTCTTGCGTCACTCTGGAAAACTTCTTCGACAAGGTATTCTCTTCAGAACTGGGAACTCTCTCTAACACGTCTTCTCTGAGGAAAAATCTTGGTGAAGTGCGCACTACCTCAGGCGCGCGCGCATCACATCGTCTCCCTCTAGAGCTGTTAGCAACTAGACCGCCGACCCCAGCGTCTGCGCGGCCATCTTGGAAATGCGGGCATGCCACAAACTCGACCATTGAAACCCATTCAAGACTGAAGCGCCCATAGAACTTAATTCCTTGCGCTTCGTTTTGGAACTCACATTAGGGATCCTGACAGTATAATACAAAGGCTATTTTTATAGAATACCTTGTGTGGAGTTTCCTTTGTGGTGGGCCTTGGGTGTTGTTGCTGGGTGCGCGTGCAAACGCTTTACACCTTGCCTCAGAGATAAGCCTGACTGCTCGTGCCAAGCTACCAAGGGGGTGAGCAGGGGTTATCTTTGGCGTGTAACTTCCTTGCCCTGACTAGAGTAGTGGTTTCTGCCTGACTTTGGCGCAAGCCTTAGCCAAACAGAAATCCCAGTTCTAACATACAGTCTAACCGCAGGTCCTTGTTCTTTTTGGTGTTAATTCTTAGCAGTGTCCATAGCTGTCATTTTAATTATAGTCAGCTGCAGCGGGCGTTTGAAGCAGTTTTATATCTTCTAAGACCTTCACGTTGCTCAAATGGGTCTAATTTCTGATATTTATGTTTCCTCATCTGCATTGCTTGATTTTTGCTCGCAAGAAAGGGTCAAGTGTCACTCATAACCACACTGAAATTATGAACATGTCACATATAGCAATCTGAAACCTTCAGATATGAATGGCACGTGTCAAGATGTCATTTGCTGACTGCCTAACTTGGTTAGTCCCCCTACTTCTTTTTATAGGAACAGTCCTGCCAAGTACTACGCATTAGGCGTTGGACTAACCCAGTTCAGTGTGGTGCTCCACATCACCGCACTGAAATGCAATTTCGCGCATAATGCATGTCTCAGCTGTCACTGTCACAAACAGTAGCGAGCCACTGCAAACAGTGTGGCAGGTGGCAGTGTGCCCCTGTGGCCAGCGTGGGCTGCTCCAGAGTCCCATAGGCTTGGGATGCTCCCAGCAGCTGAGCAGGCTCACAGTCAGATACAATGTGTGTCTATAGTTAATCAATTTCCCGCGGCACTCTCTAAGTCAGACAGCCTGACGACATGGCCCAGTCAGTTGTAGGGCCCAATTAGCTACTACAGAGACAGCCTGTCGGGACCTGCCCCAGTCAGGTTGTGCAACACACTTTGTGGCCCTAACGCAGCGAGTGGAAGTGACGTCACGTCCTGCTGCAGAAGCGCATGGGCGGGGCAGTTAGCCAGCTGCTGAGTGCTTGGCTGCATTAATCATGGTCCTCGGGGGCCGGGGGCTGGCTTGCACCTGGCCTGCCCCAACCGGGCTGCCTGCACTGAGAAGCTTTATAATATCTATAATGGCCGCCTGCACCTGGACTGGCTGACTGGAATGCCTGCACTGAGAGGCTTAATAATATCTATAATGGCCTGCAACTGGCAGCAAATTATCAAAGCCTGGTGGCAGGGAGAGTGACAGGCACGGGCCATTCTTCACAACGTGTCTCGTCCGGTTTTGCAGCGCCAGAAATAGAGGACAGAAAGCTGAAATTGCTGCGGGGTCACTGGCAGTAGCGGCCAGCTAGAGCTGTCTTGGTGTCGCCAATGACCCAGTCATGCTACCCAGCCTGGCTCAGGCTGAAAGAACAGAAAGAGTAAGTAAAAATAATAGCAAGCCACATCAAGTTGTCAGTGAGTGTCACAATGTGAAACACAATCAAATTAAGTTAATGTGAGCGCACGATCTCTAGAACATATAAAATGGGGGTAATTGCTGGTATTTATGTTTGCCTTGACTTTGTTGCTTTATTTTACTGAAGAGAAAGTGTCACTCGTAGTCATTGAACTGTCACTCCTAACTACACTGAAGTAATAAAAATGTCACACATAGGAATTTGAAACCTTAGCAGCTATGTAGGACTTGTCTTATGCCCACTGCCCTGCCACTCACCAAAGATCCTTTCCTCCCCTCGTAGCTCTTACCGTTCCTCAGGCTCCAGTACTCCAGGGTCTCTACAGTAGGGGTGGTTTGTTCTGCTGCAGCCAATCGCCCAGCACTGCCACTGCCACTGTCCTAGACTCGACTCCTCATGTCACGAGAGCGCATGGTGGTGGAGGTGGAGCTTGTGACATGTCACTGCTGCGTTACTTTCCAGTGTGAGGGCTGGTCAAACATTATGCCCAGGGCTGTCATTGGTAGCGCTTTCGCACGCTACAAGATTGACGTCCCTCAAACGGGACCCGCAACTACAAACGCGGTACATCGCACACCACACAGTGCATGCACTGCAGGCAGCATTTACAAGCGCAGGTGCGCTTGCACTTCACACGGGGCCGCGGCGGCACTGGTGGCCCATTGCGGCGGCCTTTATAATTTATTTGGGGACACTGACACTACTGCAGTGACTGACAGTAGTGTCAGTGAGTTTCTAAATAAATTATAAAGGCCGCTGTCACAGGCCACCAGTGCCGCACCAGCCGCTGCCCCCAAAATCCTACCACCTGGGGCAGACCGCCCCAACCGCCCCCCCCCACCGCAGCTACGCCGATGTGTAAGGTGCAATCAGTTTTAATCGCCTACTGGCGTATGTATTTCGCTGTGCTGCAATTGGACTGTATATCGCTTACACCACTAACCGCTGAAGCGCGTTGTACAGGCTTCTCATTGTTTAAGGTGGACCTCGTTTTACTGTTCGTTTGTTTAAAACGTCAGGGCAGGAGTGTCTCTGTGTCTCTGTTGATCCCTGCCTCGCCCAGCCGTTGTTACTGAATCGGCTGCAAGCGACGGCGGGCGCCATCTTAGGTGTGGCTGGGGCTGGGGCTGCGCTCTAGTCGCGCCGGCCTCCCGCCCTCCTCAGCTATTTAGCTTGGAATTGAATCCCGCCTCGCTGCCATTTAGCTCTCCCTGGTGAGAACAAGGGCTGCGAGCTAGCGCTGATCATTTATTTGTGCTCACGATTTTACCTACGACTGATAATTGTTTTTTTTTAAATCTTTTTAATCAGTTTTAACATTTTCTCTGCTGGGGGGCTGTAAATTTCTTAGCTAACAAGGGAATTCGAAGAGGTACACTGACACCCTTCACACGCTGCTTTCTGTTGATCCCTGCCTCGCCCAGCCGTTGTTACTGAATCGGCTGCAAGCGACGGCGGGCGCCATCTTAGGTGTGGCTGGGGCTGGGGCTGCGCTCTAGTCGCGCCGGCCTCCCACCCTCCTTACACCCTATATTAGCAGTGTTATGGCTAGACGGCGCAGCGGGCTGGCGCAGCGGGCGCGCCGGACGCGCGCCGAAGCCGCGCCTAAGCCAAGCCCGTCTGCGCCCGTCCGCGACCGGACACGGCCCAGGCCCATGACCCCTGGCTCTTCTGTGTGCTACTCCGCGGCCCTACTTAGATTGCTCAATCCGGCCCTTCCTAGCCATAACTGTACCCCCTTGCCTCCTCCTACCACCGTGGGTATTATTCCCGCCCCTTGTCCTGGGTGTAATTATCAATTACCAACTCCTTTTTTATCCATTTTGCTAGGTGCCGACGCCCCCTCTAGTCTGCCCATCACCCCTCTCCAGGGATGTCGAGCAGCGTTAATTAACACACGCTCTCTCCCCTGTCATAGTCTAGATATCAGTGAGTTCATAACTACTCACGATCTCGACTTTCTTTTTGCCACCGAAACTTGGGGAGATGCGGGCTCAGGACCTGACTTCTGTCAGGCCACCCCGGATGGTTATAGCGTTGTGAGACATGACAGACAAATAGGAAGAGGTGGAGGTCTTGCTATAATTTATAAGAATCAGTATCGTACCACGCTTGACCCCATTTTATCCACTAATTGTGAAGCTGCAACTTTTGCAATCAACATTAACTGCAAACAAACTTTTAAAGGTACTCTGCTCTACCGACCTCCTGGACCTCGGAATTCTTTTCTTGGGTCCCTCTTTGAGCTAAATAACTACACTATAGGCTCCGCTGATTACACAGTATTGGGAGATTTCAATTTCCCTCTGGAAGAGCAGGGAAATCACGACACCTTCCAACTCACTGCTGATCTCCTTACTTTAGGACTTCAACAATTGGTCAAGGGACCCACCCACCAGGCGGGACACACACTAGACGGTGTGTTCACTAGCAACCCTCTTATTACGATACTAGACACTCTACCCCTTACCTGGACTGACCATAGAGCTATTATATTTGGTATTGACACACGCCCAGTCAACCTTCCCGCTTCCAGACCTCCTAGCAGGGCAGCAATTCGTGCCTGGAAGAATGCTGACATCCCCCAGATGGCAAATATTCTGATATCATCCTCCCCTACTATAGAATCCAATCCTGTCCCCTCAGCCTCTGATTTCCAAGACTGGATTAGGAATGCTGCTGACCAGGTCGCTCCAGAAAAATCTATCCAACCTAATAGAAAGTCGCCTTCGGCGGCATGGTACACCGAAGAACTTAGACTTCACCGACAACATTGTCGGAATTTAGAAAGACGCTGGAGGAAATCCTACTGCCCCATTGCCAAGCAATCTTACAAAGATGCCTTAACCATATATAAAAAGGCTATCACTACTCGGAAGATGACTTTTTTCTCGACCCAAATAAACAATGCTAGGAATTCGGCCAGAGAATTGTTTTCAGTAGTCAACTCCCTATCTACACCTCCATCGGGTCTCGGAGTAGAACCCTCCCAACTGTTCTGTAACGCATTGTCCACCTTTTTTACTACTAAAGTGGCAGATATCTATGCATCCTTTGGTGGAGATACAGGGGCCAGACCTATTGCCAGCAATAAGGAACCCCCCCTCATCAATCATGACCGTCTTTCTTTATTTGCTAACACCTCAGAAGACCAAATCAGCAGACTCATCTCCATCACCAAGTCTGGATCCCCTCTGGATCCATGCCCTCCCTCTGTGATGGCTAATCTAAGTGAGGTGATTTCTCACCCACTTATGGAAATCTGCAACAATGCCTTTCAATCCGGATGTTATCCAGCCCCGTGGAAGAAGGCTGTGATCAAGCCTCTTCTGAAGAAGCCCTCCCTGGACCCCTCCGCCCCGGTCAGCTATAGACCTATTGCCTGTCTTCCCTTCCCGGCCAAAATCTGCGAAGCTCTGATGAATACACAGCTCTCAGAGTTCGTCGATACGCACCAACTATTAGACGAAACGCAGTTTGGCTTCAGGAAGGGACACGGGACGGAGACCGCTCTAATAAAAGCCTCTGATGAAATCAGAACCATCATGGATCAGGGAGGAATGGCCATCTTAATTCTTCTGGACCTATCCGCAGCATTTGACACGGTCGACCATGCCATTTTGGTCGACCGTGTCACAGCTCTGGGGATTGACGGCCTGGCTAGAAATCTCATTTCATCTTTTCTGGCCGACCGCACCCAGACAGTCAAGTTGGGTAATTTCTACTCTCCCGTCTCTGCACTACCATGCGGAGTACCACAGGGTTCCTCGCTAAGTCCCACGTTATTTAACATCTACGTAGCGGACTTAGCGAGGGTAATAAAGGCCTACGGGGTGCGATTAACTTCCTACGCAGACGATACCCAACTGGTGCTGGCGATCCATAAGAATGGCACAGCAGTGGCAGCTAATTTTCAGGAAGCAATGCTTGCTGTCAGTACGTGGATGTCCTCCAACTGCCTAAGGCTTAACTCGGATAAAACCGAGGTTATGACCTTCGGCAACCTCGCCCCAGAATGGTCCTCCACCTGGTGGCCCAAACAACTGGGCTCTCCTCCTGTCCCAGTGATAAAAGCGAGGAACTTGGGAGTCATCTTCGACAGCAAACTAACCTTCAACCTTCATGTCAACAAGGTTGTCTCCTCTGCTCTCTTCATGCTAAAGAAAATAAAGAAATTGCTGCCTTATCTTCCCTCCTCTGCTGGGAAGACTTTAGTTACCACTCTGGTATTTTCCAAAATGGACTATGGAAATGCCCTCTTCCTCAACACCCAGAAATCAGTGCTGTCAAAACTACAGTCTGTACAGAATGCGGCTGCCAGAACTCTTCTAAACATCCCTCACCGCCAGCCTACCACCCTAGCCATCCGTAGAGAGCCGTATTAAGTTTAAGGCCCTTTGCATTGCCTACAAGGCCATGCATGGCACAGGACCTAAATTCTTGACTGAGGCACTCCAGCTGTATACCCCCAAAAGATTGCTGAGATCGGCTAACACTTGCCTTCTGCCCGTACCTCGCACCAGAACGGCAACCTGGGGAGATCGTCGCTTTTTAGTGGCTGCACCAAGACTCTGGAACCTTCTCCCACTAAATATCAAAAACGCCCCCAACCTGATGAGCTTTCGGAGGCTCGTAAAGACATGGCTGTTTGATCAGTGAACTCTACTATTATGATCCTGCTAGCTCACACATGCGCCGAGACACCTCCGGGTAATTGTTTGCGCAATAAAAATCTCAAAAATAAATAAATAAATAAATAAATAAGTCCCACCTATCTAAGCACATGTTCTCTCACTTGCGAGAGATTTTGTCTTGAATATGGGGATTGAAGCTTGCCCATTGCTTACCATTTTCGGGCTTGATTGTCACTCTAATTTGCAGGGCCGGCTTTAGCGCTGGGGGCATCCGGTGCGCCACACTTTTTTTGCACCCCTCTCACAAGCCCCTTCTCCACGGATTCCCTTACTACCACACTCCAACAGAGCCCCTCGTCTCTCCATAGCCCCTCTCTCGCATGCATTTCACTTGTTTTATTGTGCTATTCATTCCAGTGTAGAGTGTCAGAGCACTTTACATCACAAATACATTATACAGAGACAATGAATTATACGTGTGTTAATCAGTCTTTAGGAAATGTTGCATAAGACAAAGAGGATTACAAGGTGTAGGAAACACATGTCATCCATAGTGGTAGGCGGTATGTTTTAAGAGTGTTTGTTCTGGAGAAGCACAAACTCAGGCTTGGCAGGGGCGGCTCCTCCATAATGGGGGAGGGATATCACCTCACTTGTCAAAGTCAGTCAGCCGAAAATAAAATGATAATAAAATAGTAGTACCATTTTATGTTCTGCTGACTCACTGACCCGATGTCAGTGCATGGCGGGTGAGGCTGGACCATGGCAGGGGGGAATGAAGGGCACTGTAAAATGCGCATGTCGGTTTGCCATCCTAGGCCTGTCAAGCATGCATGCGCACTTAGATTTCTCCAACCCAGCTGTGTAACACAGCTGGTTTGGAGAAACAACATAGACTCCCAGGCACTGAGTGGCAAAGCAATTGTCAATAAGAATTGTATTTCTACACAAACTCTTTTTTAGCAGCATTAGGATAATGTAATACTGGGGAAAACAAATCGTTGTAACCTATGTCTTGCAGTTTGTATGCAGCTCTTTTACGACAATTCAGAGGCCACTGTGCTATATGGGATTGTAACTCATAAACTGCAAGTAACAAAAAGATTTATGTGAGAAAAGCAGTAACCCACTGAGCTATTCACATAAAATACAGTTTTGTGATCTGCATAGTACATGTTCCTTGTAGCAGGCATATTAACCCTCTGCACTACTGTATGATGAGCTATTTTGCCATTATTATTGTTGCCTGAAAACTGCTGGACACACAAGGAACTCTGTGACAGTTGAATTTAAACTCATAAGTTATTTCTAAACACAGCACTAGCTGAACTCAGCATCTAATGTGGTTGCACTGAAATCACTGCTCTGAAGCCCGCACTGCTAATAGGGGTGTGTGGTCTGTCTTCACTTCCTTCTGCTCTAGCACAGACCAAGTCCTGATTCCTTCAAATTTATTAAGGTCCTTATGCTTCTGTTGTTGTGATTGAGTTTTTTTTGTTTCGTTCTTTTCCCACCCAACCGCCCCTCTGTCCGTGCTGATTCCTTTCCCTCTAACCTACTGCTGTTCATTCTGCTTCTTTTCCCTCCCACCTCTCCTGTCCATGCTGCTTCTTTTGTCTACCACCCATACCATCCATGCTGCTTCTTTTACCTCCCACCCACCCCGTCCATGCCGCTTCTTTTGTCTACCACCCACCGCGTCCATGCTGCTTTTTTTGTCTCCCACCCACCCCGTCCATGCTGCTTCTTTGGTTTACCACCCACCCCATCCATGCTGCTTCTTTTGTCTACCACCCACACCATCCATGCTGCTTCTTTTACCTCCCACCCGCCCCGTCCATGCCGCTTCTTTTGTCTACCACCCACCGCGTCCATGCTGCTTTTTTTGTCTCCCACCCACCACGTCCATGCTGCTTCTTTTCTCTCCACACCCGCACCGTCCATGCTGCTTCTTTTTCCTCCCACTTGCCCCATCCTTGCTGCTTCTTTTGTCTCCCACCCGCGCCGTCCATGCTGCTTCTTTTTCCTCCCACCCGCCCCATCCGTGCTGCTTCTTTTCCCTTCCACCAGCAACGTCAATGCTGCTTCTTTTCCATCCCACCAGCACTGTCCATGTTGCTTCCTTTCCCTCTCGCCCACCCCATCCATGCTGCTTCTTTTACCCCCACCCGCCCCATCCATGCTGCTTCTTTTACCTCCCACCCGCCCCGTCCATGCTGCTTCTTTTGTCTACCACCCACCCTGCCCATGCTGCTTCTTTCGTCTCCCACCCACGCTGTCCATGCTGCTTCTTTTGTTTAGCACCCACCCCGTCCATGCTGCTTCTTTCGTCTCCCACCCACGCTGTCCATGCTGCTTCTTTTGTTTAGCACCCACCCCGTCCATGCTGCTTCTTTCGTCTCCCACCCACCCCGTCCATGCTGCTTCTTTTTTCTCCACACCCGCACCATCCATGCTGCTTCTTTTAAGGCTCACCCATCCCGTCCATGCTGCTTCTATTCCCTCCTACCAGTCCCGTACATGCCGCTTCTTTTCCCTCCCACTGCCCCGTCCATGCTGCTTATTGTCCCTCACACCGCCCGTTCATGCTGCTTCTTTTCCCTCCCACCCATTTTGCTTATCCTGCCCCGCCCTGCCCTTCCCCGTCCCTGTTTCCTCTTCTCATTCCACCTACCCCCATTTCTTCTCACCCATCCCTGTTTCATCTCTCCCCCTCACCTGCCACCGTCCCTGTTTCGTTCCCCAAAAGACCCAACAAAAAAAGTTCTATGAAACAGCAAGCGCTGGATGCTCCATAGCTCTTTAACCAACCTGCTCTCCACACCCCTACCTGCCCTCCGAATCTTCACACCCACCTACCCTCCCATTCACCACCCCCACCTGATTGCCAAGGAAATAGCTTGCTCATAGCGAACACATCTACCGCAATGAATGTGCAGGCAATAGTGGACCACCGCGGACTGTTCACAAATGTCGTTGCCAAATTTCCAGGGAGTGTGCATGATGCATTCATCTTCAGACAATGCATCATAAACCAGCGCTTCCAGGATGGCACATATGGAAATGCATTGCTTGTCGGTAAATACCAACAGAACCCACCACATGCACAAAAAACACAATCATGTTGACCCATCTAGAGGGAGGATGTAAATACATTGCCTAGGTACTGATTGGGGAGGTGCACAAAATGCATGGGCACATGCTGATGTATTGTGTATGAGGATGATATATACTGGCTCCACTGTGTAGAGCACGGCTTCTCATAGTATGGCCCACGTATTGCCAGTGGCCTGGCAAGCCTTTCTTGTTGGGCCGTGGACCTTGCAGACATTGTACCTGTGTGCCATGTCTGCAGATTTCATAAGAGTGCCACCAAACACTGCCGCACCAGCATGTACTCCGAGAGATTCTGCACCTTGGGGGCTGTGTGAGTCCAGCGATAGTCAGAGTGGAGATGCATGTGTGCCAAGAGGTGAAATATAACAAAAACTCGTTAACAAGTAAATGGTCCATGAAAGACCTGTAAAGTACTGGGGTGTGGCTGTGTGTGTGGGCCCAGGAAGCTGTCCCAGCCCAGGCTGCCGGGGGGGGGGGGGGGAGGTGACAGAGGATGGCAGAGGGAGAGGGAGAGAAAGAGACAGAGAGATGGAGACAGAGGGATGAGGGCGACAGAGGGAGTGAGACCAAGGGTGACAGAGGGAGGGAGACAGAGGGAGTGAGACAGAGGGATGAGGGCGACAGAGGGAGGGAGACCGAGGGTGACAGAGGGAGGGAGACAGAGGGAGGGAGAGAGAGAGAGAGAGAGATGTGTGTATGCTAGGTCTGGTTCTCACTAGCCCTGCCCCCTTCCTCACTGACCCTGCCCCCACCCGTGCGGCACACTGCGACAAACCACACTGCAAATTTTGGACCAGAGAGAAAGTATGTGATTACCCATGGTGTAGAGTAACGCCCAGCACCTAACCATCTATGTACCTAATCAAAGTCATCCTCACTGGTGTCCCAGTCCGGTGTGTGGTCGCATTGTTGATGAAGATGATCATGTTACAGTTCTTGTTGCTGGTGACCTATTAGGGTGACCCAATGTTGCATAAGTACTCACACATGTACAATCAGTGTGTCAATTCAGAGGTCTGTCGTGACCAAGGTTGTAACAATGCACTTTGATTGTAGGAAGTACAGAGTGTGGCAAATGTGCATGCATAGGCTGGAAAATGTGTCATGAAACCACCATATAGCGCCATCGGTGTTGACTGCAGTGTTGTTGGTGCTGCTGTTGATGGTGTCTAGTAGCATCTCCTCTCTCACTCTGCCACACCTATTTCTCAATCTCACCCCTGTGATATGGTGTGTCATGTGGTTGGCCGATGAGTAAGTGGATATCTATTCGGCCAATACTTGTGTGTTGAAATAGATAGGTCAAATGCTAAACAATTACAAATCTTAAGAAGTGTGCAAAGGTGAGCCATGCCATGTGTATCAGCTTGGTGAAGTGTGTGGCCAGTCAGATCTGGTCAAATAAACCACATAGTGTAAATGATTTGGAGAAGTGGAGTCATGTGAGTTTCATGCCCTACTAGTGACAGATGACCCAGGCCATGAAGTTTACGTTGTGTCAAAAGTTAGTGTTGATGGTGTTTTCAAACCTTCACTGTCTCCAGTGGGCCCTGCAGGTGAGGTGGCTGCGGACTGTCCCTTGTTATCTCACAGAACATACAATTGCATGGCTTGTGTGGTGTCACAGGTCTGCAACCAGCATGAGATGCATGTCTGAATGTGAGCTGTGTCATGCGTGGCCGATGGCATGTTACCATTCACATGGCAGTGACTGCGAGGAGTGTGGATCAGTGCCCTGGCTAGATGTCAGGAGAGCCAGGCTGCCTGTTGGTGTCTGTGGTTTTAGGGCAGGTCTCAGTTCCATTGTGTACATTTGTAGTGACACGTATGCAACTGTGCAGCAAACACAAGCTAAATGTCTGGTTGGACGATCAACACTGAGGCAATGTACTCAGCATTGATGCCACTAAATAGCTAGAAGCAACACGTCTAACCTAAGTCTAAGAATTGCTTAAATCACAAGATAATAAACTGTCAACACTGCTAACATAGTATGCCTAATGAATCATGTACCCATCTATCCCTCACATGTCATAGGTGATCAAGGATATGCTCTGTGCCCGTGGATGATGACACCCATCTGAAACCCCACCACCCAGGCACAGAGTCAGTACAATGCTGCATATAGCCGCACACGTGGGATTGTGGAGCGTACATTCGACGTGCTTAAGTCACGTTTTCATTGCCTGGATGTTACAGGTGGCAAACTGCTCTACAGTCCAGGAATGGTAAACAAAATAATCCTGGCATATTGTGTACTGCACAACATTTGTGTGCGCACAAATGCACCGTGGATACAAGTGCCTGCAGCACCGGGCAATGAACAGAATGAGGGTGAGGACCAGCAAGGTGGTCCACACCCCACAGCCAGTGCGGCTGGAATTGCCCGAAGGGACCGGATCATAAATATTTTCTTCACATGAGCACATCAGATTGTCATTTACAAAAGCAAATACATGTATTTAGAAAAGGACCTCAAGTTCTGTTTGTGAAAATAAACAAACTCAATACACATACCCTGTCTGCAAGTCACTTTCCTGCATCAGTATATCACTATGACATGTTACCATTGTACAATAATTGCAAGTAAGAGTACCAAAGTAAAATCATGCTGTGTATGGTTCATCATCCCAGAGAGTTCCAATAGTGCGTCAAGCATGCACAAGCTGACTTTACAATGAGTAAAATCGGGCACACAACTCATCAATGGTTGTGTCAAATACTATGTAATACACGATTCACCGGGTGTACTTGACATGATAATTTATAATGTATGGTCTATGAACTGACAAAAATGATTTAATTGGTTAATTTGTTGTTAAATATAACTGTTAAGGCCGTGATAAGGGGGCGATATTAGAAAATTGGGTGTGGAATGGGGCACTAACCTGAGAAGTGGGGGTGGAATGGGGCACTACCCTGAGAAGTGGGGGTGGAATAGGGGTCAAGGTGGAGAAGTGGGTGGGAAATGGGCATCAAATCTGAGAGGTGGGTGTGAACTGTGTGTCCCAGCAGAAAAATGGGTGTGAATTTGGTGCTCGATTTGGTAAATTGTGTCCTAAATTGGGTGCAAATCTTAAAAGTGGGTATGAACTTTGGGTCTAAGCTGTAAATTGGTTGTGAAATGGTGCGCTGAGCTGAGAAGTGGGTGTGGAATGGGGCTCAATGTGGAGAAGTGGGTGTGGAATGGGGCGCAAATTTGAGAAGTGGGTGTGGAATGGTGCTCAAATATAAGAGGTGGGTGTGAACTGTGTGTCCCAGCAGAAAAATGGGTGTGAATTTGGTGCTCAATTTGGTAAAATGTGTCCTAAATTGGGTGCAAATCTTAAAAGTGGGTGTGAATTTTGGGTCTAGGCTGTAAATTGGGTATGAAATGGTGCCAAATGGGGGAAAGAAACTCTGCATACATCCAAGACATTGAATGAGCCAACAGCAAGGCTCACATGCACACCATCCCTAGACACCTTCATGAAGACCGTCAAGACCGGTCACGATGTTTAACAAATCAGCTCATTGGCAGTATAACCCAACAGACAAGACAAACTATCTGACCATCTCCCTGCAACCCGTGGTGGACAAAGTCACTGAGAGACCCATAAACACCCAGCTGACTGGCTACATTGAAGAGAACTCCAGCATGGACCACTCCCAGTCTTGTTTTGGCATCAAGCACAGCACCAAGAACGTACACCATGCTGACAATGATTAAATATGCATGCCACTTGACATGTGTCATATTGCGGACAACACATCCTACTACACCTCTATGCAGCCTCAAACACCCTCTCACACACCACACCCCAGATGCCAGACACCACCACAAGGGGATACGAGGAACAGCCCTCACCTGTATCCACTCCGTCTTCCACGCAATAAGCCAAAGGACCCTCACCCACTCCTATCTCCTAAACCACAGGCAACAACTGCGGAGTCTCCTCCACCTGCTTCAACACCCTACGTATGCTCAACAAGATCTACAGATGGATCCCGACAGACGCAAGGAAAACAGTCACCCAGGCCCTAGTCAGCAGCAGACTCGACGACGGAAACGCACTCTATGCCGGAACCCCGACCAATCTCATGAACAGACTGCAAAGAATCCAGAATGCCTCTGCACGCCTGATCCTCGACATCCCGTGCCGCAAAAACATCACCCCACACCTGAGGAACCTACACTGGCTCCCCGTCGATAAAAGAATCTCCTTCAAACTCCGATCCATACACTCAAGGCACTCCACAAGACCGGACCGGACTATCTCAACAGTCGACTCTCCTTCTATGTACCCAACATGAAACTCTGCTCCGCAGACCTCTCCCTCGCTACCGTCCCACGCATCCATAGAACCACAACCGGAGGCAGCTCCTTCTCCCACCACACCGCAAAGACCTGAAAGACCCTCCCCCTCAACCTACGACAAACCGAAGACCTTTTAACCTTCAGGTGATGACTCAAGACCTGGCTATTCGACCAGTAGCAACAGCACCCCTACCTCTACCCACCCTCAGTGCCTTGAAAGCCTTGAGGGTATGTAGTGCACTTGAAAAATTATTTGATTGATAGATTGATTGCTTGACTACCACATGGAGCGTCACTAAGACACACGTCTGGCTATATGCACATGTCCCCACTCACTGCCATTGCTAGACAGCACGGGGTAAGCATATCATCCCACAAAGACAACACACAGCTCATCCTCCCCCTCACGAAGAATGCAGAAGACACAAAAGCAAGCTCCCTGGAATGAATGTCGGAACTAGCAGATCGGATGACACACCTCTGCATAAAGATCAACTGTGAGAAGACTGACCTCCTCATCTCCACTCCATCTACATCCGCATGGAACAACCTCTGGTGGTTGTCTGCCCTTGTGAGCCGCCCTCACTGACAGACCATGCACGCATGTTTGGCATCATCCCAAATCCAACCATCATCCTGCACAGGCAGATCTACTCCTTTGCGTGCTACAGCTGTCTACAGATCTAACCAAATCCATCACAATGGATAACCCCAGGATGCCTAAAAATTGTCACTAACGCACTCATCCACAGCAGACTGGACTACTGCAACAAACTCTACGCAGGGAGATACAAAACACTACTACACAAGTTCTAACACAGCCTGAAAGCTGCAGACACACCTGTCTTCAGAAACCCACGTCACGAACACAAGAGGCAACACATACAGAACATCTAATGTAGCACCGACAAGGAGAAAGTAAGCCTAAAACTACTCACACATACCTGAAAATCACTACACATCATCAGGCACAAAGACATCCAGGAGAGAGTCAACCTCAACATCCCCAAGAGGAATTGCTGCTCTGACAACCTTGCCCTTGCAGACTCGACCGGGATCGGAAAATCACAAGGCTGAGGAAGAGCTTCCACCTACGCCACCAGCAAAGCCATGGACGAGATGAAAGTCAACATCAAGCAATCTCACACCCAGCACGCTTACATGCGGAACAACAAGACATGGCTATTTGGCTGAGGCGGAGCTGCACTCCCACTCTCACAGCGACTTGGGAGCCTCACGTGTGAGTAAGGCACATCATGCCCACCCTTATTGTTGGATTGATCTGCGCACATACTCATCACCTACAGACCACCCCAGGGGAGTAGTGCCCTTACAATTCACATCTCTTTTTTGAATGAATGTCTGTGAAATTACCAAAAGAGGTGGGGATGAGTAATGTCACATGCCATTTTGGGTGTCAACTGTCTTGGAACATAAAAGGTAGTCTGTGTATACCCCTGAGGAAGTGTTGTCTATGGAACAACAATTCACATTCTGTTGGGTGCAGGGGGATACACAGTACCTGGGCCTACAACGTGCTCCAACTCTTGCTTGTACAGCGAAGCGCAAATATTCAACACTGTTGGATGAGACGACTAAGGTGCTGGACGCCTACTCAAAACTGAGCCTCACATCGTTTGGATGCATAGGGGGAGTGAAAATGTAGATTCTTCCACGCATTTCCCATGTATGTCAATTTGGACACATGGTGTCCCACCCCCGTGCGCTCACACAATTGCAAGCCCTCATTAATAAGTCTGTCAGGGAGGGCAAGCGGACTTGCCTCTCACTTGTGCAGCTTACACGGCAGAAAATGCAAGGTGGCCTGGGATTGCCCCTCATTGGTGGCTACTAACAAACCACATGCCTTTGATATATAGTTGAATGGAATAGGCTGCCATCGGAGAAGCAATGGAACTTCATGGACCAGTCTGTGGTGGGCAAAAACATCTGGATCTAACTGTGGCTAGCCCATAAGCACTGGCCCTGGGGCTTGTACTCTTTGCCGGTTAGGGTGCCCACCCACAAGGTCTTGGACAGGGTGGCAGTATGGAAGGGGTGGACCTCTTTCCCCTTACTGACGAACTACAGCGTGGATATCCCGGACTTGCCCCCGGATCAGAAATCAGCGATATTCCATCGCTGGCAAAAACAGGGCTGCAAGAGCATAGGGTCTATCTTTGATCTAGAAGGGCTTGTGCCATATCTGCGGCCCCTACAGTATTATGATTTTCCCGCTGCTGATGTGTATTCATGATGCCAAATAACACACTGGGTCACGGGAGTCGGCGTCGGCGTTGGTTATGTCATATGCGAACTGGTTAGCACGTATGGAGGACAAACATTCCCTCATATCTGAGCTGTACAAAATGCTTTTCACCAGTCTGAGTGGTCAGTGCACAAAAGTGCAGGTTATGTGGGAAATGTAGCTGGTGAGGCCAATTTCATCCAAGGAATGGGAGCGTATCCTGTATTACGCACACCACACTGTGCACAGTGTAGAGTGTGCTGGAACCCCCTTCAAGGTTTACTCTCAGTGGTGTTTCACACCTGTGCAACTACATGTCTGGGATAAAGGCAAGCCAGATCGCTGCTGTCGGGGATGCTGGATGACTGGTACCCTTGTGCATTTACTCTGGCATTGTCCAAAAATGAAAAGATATTGGGGTGAGTCCTTAGATAACATAGACTCTCCTTGGCCTCTTACATTTGAAGGCCTTCCCACTAACATCCCTCAGGGGTAGGCAAATAGTTCCAGCGTTGCTGGAAGACAGGCCGGTTATCCTAGCACAGTGGGGTACAGTGGCAGTTCCAGGGCTCCTGTCCTGGTTAAAACGTCTGAGGAACCTATTAGCTCTGGAGCGTCTGTCTGGGGGTGCAGAGGGAAGGGTGAGAGATTTTGCAACTCCGTGTTGCCAGTTTGTGATTTCATTGTCCAGAGATATGAGGGAAATCACATGCCCAAAGTACTTGCAGGTCTGACGCATTGCACCGATGGGGCAATCATCCTCCGCCGCTCACCCATTGGAGTGACGAGTGGGCTCCCTTCCACACATATTGTGTATGCTTACTATCATCTAGGTAGGCTGCAACCAGTCCGGAAGGCAGGGTTGTGGGAGGGTTATTGGGGGAGGGGTGTCTTTTCTCCCTTGATCTTGATTGTTTCACTTCTCTGTTTTACATGCTTATTCTTTTGAAAATGGAAGAAGCTCTTAGTGGCTTGTTCGCTCTTCCGGTATGCGGCTGGCCTCCGGTTTGCGGCTTAAACGCTGTGTAGATGCTCACAATGCTTGCACGGCCGGCATCCGGATGTAGCCAGCAAGCTGGCTTTGCCACATTAGCCTACCGTCATATAAAAATATGTAAGCCTAAAATGGAGTAGGCCAGCATTGTGCAAACCTATCTTCACATTGTATTATTGTGCTGTGACCAGAGTTTTTGCCTCAATGTCCATCATTGCTATAAAAATGCCGGGCCGGGAGATTCTTATCGCACACACAATGATATGTCCCCTGTGCATTTAAAAGGACATGGCTGGACACACTCCTCAATACTGTATCAGCATCAGGCCAGTAGATGCCTCTTAGCGTGAAGAAACCCATTGCAAACTATGAAACATGCTGCATACACATCACAGTAAGCCTATGGACATTAGCGGGCCCTTAGCGTGCAGATTCTAATCGCATGTATTCAACCTCATGATATTAGCTGCCCCTTAGCGTGCAGATTCTGATCGCATTTCATGAAACTGGACGCATACACATTACAGTAGGCCTATGGACATTAGCAGGCCCTTAGCGTGCAGATTCTGATCGCATGTATTCAGCCTCATGACATTAGCTTCTCCTTAGCGTGCAGATTCTGATCGCATTTCATGAAACTGGATGCAAACACATTACAGTAGGCCTATGGACATTAGCGGGCCCTTAGGGTGCAGATTCTTATCGCATGTATTCAGCCTCATGATATTAGCTGCCCCTTAGCGTGCAGATTCTGATCGCATTTCATGAAGCTGGACGCAAACACATTACAGTAGGCCTATGGACATTAGCGGGCCCTTAGCGTGCAGATTCTGATCGCATGTATTCAGCCTGATGACATTAGCGGCCCATAGCGTTCAGATTATGATCGCATTTCATAAAACGGGCCGCATACACATTACAGTATCAGCCTGAGTACATTAGCGGCCCCTTAGCGTGCAGTTTCTTGTCGCTTAGTGAAAAAAATGCCTCGAACACACAGGAAGTGATGTATGCCTGCCTCCTGTCTCCTTGTGTGTGGGATTCACTTTCACTTTCTCTTTTGAACACATTGTGTGTGATTTGGCTGAGTGAGGAGGTGTTTTGGGGATTGTGCTGGTGGAGAGTGTATTTAGGAGTGTTGCTGTGTTGCTGTGTCCTGTCTAACGTGTTTTTTTGAATTATTTCACATTTTATTTACTTTTTACTGTCTACTATCCTCAGTCTTGTTGTGTTTGTTGTAGGGTATTTTCCTTTATTTGCATTATTGGGTTTTCTTTTGGTAGTCTGGGGTGAGATCTGGGGTATGTGGAGATGCCTGCGGAGGGAAGGTCAGGGCAGATGTCAGAGGGGGCATTGGGGGGCTTCCGGTGGCTGGTGCGGTGCTACCTGTCTCTGATGCTGGAGAGGGGAGGACGTATCCTCCAGGGCTACGGTGTGGCTGTGTGGAAGTTGCGCTGGGAGCGTGTGCGGGCGCAGATGCTCCGCTGCTTCAAGCTGAACAGGACCGTGCGCCAGTGGAAGCACCGCTGGCAGGACATGCTGGCGCGGGAGGCGGACCTGCTCGACTACACCGGAGTCATGCCTGGCATCCAGGGTGGTAAGTACCAATTTCCTTGTTGTCCACAACTAATGCTACGTACCTATATGAGTGACGTGTGTGAGAAGAAGATAAGATGTCTTAATGCTGTCCCAAGACCGTGACACTGTAACAACGTGGTTAATGCAATGCGACTTGCTAAAAATACTTGCGCATGATGGCCTTGACCTTGGATTTGCATGACTCACTCTTCCCACTACAGTGTGTGCAACAGTACGGAAGGTGTTGGGATAGTCAATCAAAATACACATTATTGATGTGCGCCATGCAGTGCAAGGTAGAGTGATGATTTGCGGTGCAATGACCGCGTAGATTACGTTTGCCACTGGAAATACCACATAGGAATGGATATCACCGGTGTTAAACATCCCAAAATACACATGCTTAATGTGAGCGTATACTCAGCAGGAAGGGTTGTAGGTGAGTTTCGGTGTTTGCATGTTGAAGTATAGCAAGGGGTGTGTCTGTCGAAGAGCAATGTACAGAGTTAGTGCTTGGAGATGGGGAGCAACGTTGCCTGTCAGAGGTGTAGCGGAAGGTTGCCACAGGCCATATCTGCAAGGTAGGAAAAGGAGCAGACTCACAATCAGGTCCCTCTGGGGCAGGGAACATAGCATGGGCCAGCTGGTCAGATCATCGGGTTCTTTGATGTGCCATGGAAAGAGAGTTGGATATTAAGGTATGTTTGCCCAGTGTTGTGGATGGCTGTGTGAGCCTGAGTGCACATCTTGAACGTGACTCTAGCTTTGATGTGGAGACAGTGGAGTGTGCGCAGGTGGTGGGAGGTGTGACAGGGTCCTGGCAGTGTGAGGATCAGTCCTGTGGTTGCATTTGAGATGTCCTGCAGCTTGCCGATGTGGTTCATATAAAATCTGTCATGGACTGTGGTGCCGTAGGAGGGTGAGCTATTGCACAGAGCATGAGTGAGTGTCTATGTGTGTTTGAGTAGGAGTCATTTGAGTGTCTGACATAGGAGGCAGAGTGTGTGGAAGCACGATGATGAGACCGGATAGATCTTGCAAAATTATCTTGGACATCAAAGTCCATGATGGATTACATGTTGCGTGCCTTGGCCGTGTTGGGATGTGGGTTCCCCATGCCGTGTGAGGAACCTGTGTAATTACATGCGTGGATGTTTTGATGCATGATGGGTACTTTTCGTTTGTTTTTGCTTACTTGTATGCAGCTCTTTGACATTCATCTAGCAAGCTCTGCCATGGATTCGCAATACTTGTGTTTGCTGGAGTCGTGTTGGCTGGATGTGTCGAGGAGGAGTTGCCAGTCGTATGCCTATGATACAATGTTGAGTCCATAGCTAATCACGATTGTGGCGTGCGGAGACATGTAGATGTGAAAGATTGTAGGGCTGAATGAGGATCTCTGGGGGACTCCACGGCTGGTTGTTGTAGGCTCCAAGACAACAGAGGAGTGTCTGACCCACACGTATGTACGTTGAGGAAGGAGCAGATCCAGTTGAGGGCCTTGTCTTGGATCCCTTTGTTGTGGAGTCTGCATATTGGTGGGCTTTGTGAGACAGTGGTGAATGCCGCAGTGATCGGTCAAGGATTATGAGTAAAAAGGTTTTGTTTTGCGCTCCGTTTGGATGAGGTGCCTTGATATTGCGTGAAACAACTCATATGTGCAGCTCGGCCAGAAGTGATGTTTTGGCTGTGCAGCCTCTGCTTCCACATGTTTGTGTGTGGATGCCATTCAAAGTAGGCCCAGTCATGTGGCCAACATGAAGTCAACACCACAGGTATGTAGCATTGTCTGTCACTGTAACAATTCACATTGTGAATATGCCACGTTTGCTGGGGTTTACTAACAACACCTATTTGCCTTTGTCCTCTCACAGATGGACGCCAACCTATCACCCAGGGGGACATTGACCGTTTCCAGGACCTACATGCCACTGGTGAGTAGTGACAAGAAATATTGGCATGTTGCGTGGTCATGAGTGTCTGTGCCAAACGCAGCACGTTGTTGATTAGCAGTATGGGTGTGTATCGCATGTCAATTGCCTATGATGTGCAGAGATATTTAGCCTTTCCGAACTGTGTCTAATATGGTAGTTTAAAGGGGAACAATGCATCTCATTCAGAGTTGTGAGTTTGTCCATCAACAGTCATTGATACACATGTCAATGTATGTGCTTATTTCTGAGCAAATAATGCTGCCAACTAGGCATTTACACTGCAGTTGTGTTGGCAATAGGCCACTAGCATTTACTCCCATGTTCATTTGTGCAGCCTAAGCAAGATGGCACACTTACATGTGGTAGACATCGTCCAAGGGGCGTGCAGTGGGTGTAGCATTGTGCACAATGAGGCAGTGTTATTATGTCCGTACAAGGTCAGACATCTTGGCACAGTGATACCTAAGGTATGCTGCATAGCAGAGAAGCAGAAGTGGCAGGGTGTAGCTCAGTTCCAATTTTGTCAATGGCGTGTTACACAAACACATTCCATAGATGTGTACGTCAATTGAGTATTGATATTTGTGCACTGCAATGGTGTTGACAGGCTATGTCCGTGTGGACATTCCATGCTGGAATCAGGATCATGTGTACCAACTCATCTGACGCAATTGGTAACATCACTCAACACACATTTCATGCCCATGCATTAGCTCTGCATCATTTGATGTCACATAGACCCTCATGACCCTAGGGTGCCATTACAATGTGTAATCGATTGTGACAGTTTGCGTGGTTGATGCATGCGTGTTCATCTCTACTATGGAGTGGGACTGGGGGTTACAACTAGGCCTGGGCTAAATTTCAGTTCCGCTCGCGGAAATTGCGATAATTTGACATTTTCGCGTTCCATGGAGAGCGCAAAAATGTCAAAATTTCCGCATTCCGCAGCTTAGCGATAATTTGTTTCTTGCTCGCGCTGTAAAATAATACATTCTCGCGCGCCCGTGATTGCCTTACCTGAATCCCCGCGTTCGCCAACAAGTTTTCCCGATCCGGTCGCGTTCTCTACGAGATGTTGGATTGTTGGTAGCCATTTGCGCTGTCTCCCGACTGTTCGTGCCCGCAGTAATGTCATTGGTCGGGCGATCACTTCTTTCTTCTCGTGATCATGCACCACGAGAAGAGTAAAAACAAGATGGCCCACGAGCAACCGAATGGGTAAGTTGGCGAGCCGCGACCACGCAGAAAATACCGCGAACGGGCGGGAAAAAAACGTCCGCATCTATTTCCGCATGTTTGCGGAGATTTTTAACATTTTTGCGATAATTTGCGAAAGTCACTTTCGCAAATTCCGCCCACCCCTAGTTACAACACATGCATGACTGGCAGTTGTGGGTCAATGATGTATCCCCCTCGCAGTGGATGACTATCACCAATTGCATAGGAATGGTGGAGTGAGTAAGTGCCTAAGTCAGCATTTGTACCCCAAACATGTTTCCATGTGTGCGGCATGATGCAGCATGATTACAAGTGTGAGTAGGGCAGTCCCAGGTCTGTTATTGTGCATGTGGTGTGAGACTACAATAGGAAGCTATTCACACCTGCACACTGAGGAAATTAGATTTTCGATCTCGCTTATATTCAGCCACCATTTTGTGTTCCACTGCCATTTTGTGTTGCCCTCACTCAGGCAGCACAATGAACAAAGTTTTTTCTGCTGATCTTACTGCGACGTGTCAAAATAACCTCCTGCCTCTGTTTACGAAACTAATGTCAGGGACTGGCTGAGTCCACTAATCCTCGTCTGGTTTGACTAAACCCTGTCTCGACAGTCTGTTGGTTCGCACCATTCTTTCCTGACTTTATCTTATCTTCTGGCCTTCGCTCTTCTCTACTTGTATTCTCTCATTTCACAACTGTCCTCCAAAGCATACAAATGTGTCCTGCCACCTGCAAGTTGAGTTGTGGACAATACCACTAATTAACTTGTGGGGAGGGGTGACAAAATCAGTTGGAAAAGAGGTTTATTTGGGTTACTTGATATCTTGTTTTCAAACTTTTCTCATTGGTTATATCTTGTTTTCAAACTCTTCCCATTGGCTAAACATGTATGCATTGGGAGTGTTCTTGGTGAATCTATGTGCTCTAAAAGATTGTGCGCCATGGAGTAAAGTGGCAGTCTCCTGAGAACCTTCCACTGATGTACTTCTAGGACAACTGTACCAGGCTGCAGCTAATAAATTGAAGTTCCTATGCCAATAGAGTGTTCCGAGTCTCTGTACAATTAAGCAGGCAAACTCAGAAGATTTCAGGCGTACCCTGCGCCGCTAGGCCTAATTCAACCTGGTTCTTCAAATGGTGCCCTCTGTGAGGCGGCTTCAGAGGTAGCGGTTTTGCCTGAAGGTCGTGAGGAACCCCGCAAAAAAATTCTGGAGGAATCGCGAACCACGTCAAGCGACCCCTGCATGTCAAAGTGGTCCGAAGGTCTTTTTCAGCGCGGTTTCCCCTTCCTGACGGCTGCTGACGACTGCTGCCCTGACTGCCGCCTTGCTGTGGCCCTTTTTGGTGATGTATGGTATCGCGAGACGTTAGGCGGGCCTCTGTTGGCGTAAGAAGACACTTAGTTAAGTATTGGTGGGTAGCTCCCACAATTTTGTTTGATTTGGGTCTTTGATTCGGCTATTGCAAAAGCCGAAGCCGAGGGGTGAGTACATTTGTGCTGTGTTATTTGATTTAACCCCTTGATGTTTGTGAACAGTCCAGTGAAATAATGATGCCTGGTCTGAGTAAGTTTAGAAAGTTTTGTTGTTTTGGTTATGAAAGGGATTCCCGGCTGGAGGACTCTTGTCCAATTCCTCCGGTTGGAACTATGTGAATTAAATTAGCCGGCTCCCTTGAGGGAATACCTAAATAGGTTTAGGTATAAAAACATATTTCTTCCTTGGTGATTCTGTATCCCCAGTGAATTAAAATATGGACATAATACAGACAAGGATCCTTTGTTCTGCGCAATCTTATGAATGGAGTGTATTTTGGCTTCTTGGACATATAGCAGTCTGTTGGGCTGGTTTTTTTTTGCAGTCTTTTGGAACACTATTAAGAAGCGTTTCTTGTAAATATGACTTGCAACTAGTATTTACAAATGGTTTGGTTTAAGTACAGTCTGTGGGCTGTCCTTTGTTTCTGTCCTAAGTGTTGATCTGTGGGTTTAATGTGTGTTTCTGTGGGTTAAATGTATGTGTCCTGAGTGTTGACCCCTTTCTGTTTATGTCTGAAATAAGCTCAATGTGTGTTTGTGGTTTTTCTTGATGTTTTCAGTCTGTTAAGCAAAATGTCAGTTAATTAATATTAAGTAGAAATTAAATAAAAATCCAGAAATGAACCATGTGATATGCTAAATAGCTATATGTTGCTATATAATTTATAGAGTAAGCAACTATGCACATGTACAAACTGTTAAATGCTTAAAAAAATAAAATTAAAATTCACATTCACTAGGAATACAATGGCCTCAAAAACGAAATCGTGTGTTTTGTAGAAAAATAAACTTATAGTATTTTTTTTACTTGCATACATTGTATTAGATATTAACAGGCAAACACTTCAGCTGAAGTAAATTTTTGCTGAACTCAAACGCAACACGCATTGATATGTCTTAGTTTGAAAAAGACTGCCACCGTGCTCATGTTACAACACTGAGAGATAAGCTTTTATTGTCGCTAAGCAAGCAGCTCTAATAGACAGGAATGTTTACTCAGCCAGGACTTCGCCCTCAGTTGAACACGGGTGAAACTTTTCATTTCAAAATGTTGTTTTAAAAAAAAAGGTTCCAAAACTAAGGTTCATTATTTTGTATTACAGGAAGACATTTCAATTAAGGGTTTCCTCTCTTTAAGCATTTTTATAAGTTGTGTTGTACTGCATAATGAGGACATTTGTATATGGAATTTCACTTGGCGCAGGCTTAAAAAAAAACTCATTTTTTTAAAGGATTTGCAAGAGATATGTCTAATATCCAATATCTGCAATCTGTAAAGAACATTCTGAGGATGATTAATATGTAGCACAATTATAGGATATTTATTTTTAAGTGCCCCAAATATCAAAGTCGAAATTGGGTAAAATAGACTATTTACAACATTCTTGCCCTTTACAATAGCTTTAAAGTGCCTTAGGCTTCAGTAAATGCATATATTTAGGTATAATACAAATTTGCAGGTTGTTCCCATTTGGGGTTGCTTTTAATGTCTCAGTGAGCCAATGTGCCCAGTGCAGAGGTTTGAGTTTAATATCAAGATTGAAGGTTCTAACTCTAGCTAGACCTACTGAGACGTTCATCCTTTTAAGATTGATGAACTAAGTACCGTTGCATAGGGTAGTAACAAACATTTGTTCTAAAGCTAGTATGTTATGTTATTATGTTCTGTGAGTTATTCACAGTAAATGTTTTAATAATTTAAGAATATAAATAAATTGTAGCCCCTAAAAAAAGTAATATATATAACATGTGTTTTTAAAAAGGGTTAATTATTGCAGGTTAGGAAGAGATAGGAAGGTTTTTTTGTCTGTGACAAGCTTCAGGGTGAGGAGAGAGACAGGGCTAAAGAGCGCAGAATGCGATGCAGAAATTGAAGGCAGATTTTGACCTTGAAGCCCGTAAGGTGGGGGCTAGAAATAGGAGCGAGTAAACCAGGAGGTAAAATCATTGCTTAGAAAGCTTCTCTGACATGAAAATGTGTAATGCTTGCAGCAGGAGAGCCTTGGAAAGTGGTGGGGGCCAGGAGTGCTCGCAGTGGCTGGTTCCGTGCTGAGGTGCTATTTTTAGCTTTTCTGATAAGATAGGACAGCCAAGAATCATTACGGAGCCCTGTCTGTTCCCATATTGTTCAAGACAAATGGGTGCTGAGAAGAAAATGATACATTGGTATTTCTTCTTTTGAAAAATAATGTCCACATAGTTGCCTTCATTTAACAAATGTGGCATTAGCCTCAGACAAAAAGTAAGATGAAGTTCTTTCTTAGAATTTTGTGGGCTACATGCCTAGGTAAAAACGATCAGCAAATTAAGATTCATTTTTCACAGGAGGAATTGTGGCGCAAGGGAACACAGAGTGTCTGTGAAAATGTTTTCCTTTTAAACAGTTAAAATTAAGGTGGCTTAACATGCTTACATGTTTTAGTCATTGCAAAGTTGACAAGATGGTTACAGTTAAGTACCACTAGGTTTGTATTTTTTTATTTTTTGTGTTTTGTTAATCTGTGTTATGTTTTGTCTCCTGATTAAAAGTTATAGTTGATATTTTTGTGTGTTATGTGAAGTGTTTTTCTTTTGTGTGTTGTGTATTTTTTTTGCTTCTGTCCACAGATCATTCATGGATTGATCTGGGTGGTTCGAGGGCTGACAAGACTACAGTTGGACACGTGAGTTGGTTTGACGAAGATGTCAGTTGTGAAGGAATAATGGTGAAATGAGCGCCCTGAATGGCTATAGGCAGGAAATCAGGGTGAGAGAAGACTAGAAAGGACTGAGAATGTTACAGTAGGTGAAGAGGAGTAGTGAAAAAGCAGGGGTTAACAGCCAACGAAACAGCGATGGTCCATATCATGAGGTGGTGGAACGAGTGTTCCATATGTCCCTGTGGGACCTAATCAATGTGCAAATTGCAAAAAGGAGGGTGCTGTCAGCTGTGTGTTGAAACAGATGTGTTTTTGCATAACTTCTTTGGAAAGAAATGTTTGTGTTTATTTTTGTGCAGCCTGACAAATTAAGCAGGCCAGAATATTAGTTGTTGAGTTGCAGGTTCATTGTCCAGAAAGTGCATGACATAGTGTTGTGCGTCACCGTTCATTTACATATGATATTAAAATGTATCTATGCTTTCTGTGCATGGTATACAGCAAGTATACATGATGGCTTGGCATGTGTGTTTTTATTTTATGCACGTTTTTTTGTTTTTGCGTTGAGTTTACGCTTTTGCTTTTAATACTGTTACAAGCTCCCCTGTGTTGTGAGGGGATGGACATGACGATGCCCATCGCTACGCAACAGTTGGTTGGACTTGTCCTGGTTACTAAATTTCACAGATATGATATTTCATGCTGTGAATATGACAGACAACACTTCACCAGTGCATGTCTATTTGGCTATAATGGTATTGAAAAAAAATAAACAAAAGAGATATACAGGATTAAGGGTGTGTCACCTGCAGTTAGTCATGTTACTGCTCCTTCCTTTAAGGGGCGAGCAGCCTAGATTGATGTTCCCTGATTAGACCCTAAGGATGAACTATAAATCTGTGGCTCTTGCTAAAGGTGACCTAACTTTCCTTATGATATTGCACTTCTACATGTAGTCATAAGAGACACCAAGAGTTTCTTATTTGCTGTCCTGAGTAGCAGGATTGTGATTTTAAGTGGGTATAGTGCCCCCTCCGGACAGGTGACTAGGGAAAGGAAAAATTGTAGATCAGACACCAGAGACTTGAGAATTATTAGACTAGGGTGACAGGTATTCTCAGTGATCATGAGGAGATATTGTTTAGCCTGTGTATTGCATGGTGCACTTGCTGCACAATTATTAAAGGGAGGTATCTGCAAGCCCCTGATAATTTGTATCATGCGTTTCCCCTTTTGAGGTGTTCTAGATAAGGAATGTAGGAACACACAGATGTAGTAATTTAAGAGATGTTTATCCCATTAGAAAATCATGAAATGAATATTTGTAAATCCATAAGGGACTGGCCTATCTGTAAAACTGGTGCCACTGTGAACCATGACCAGTTTTACTAAGGATACCAGAATGTATAATTGATTGGTTATTGAATTTGCCTTTTGGATTCCCCTCCGTTATATCTGTCCTACCTCATGAGCACTTTTTCTTTTTTCACACCCCCTTGGAGCAACCTCTTTCTCTATTAGGAGCATTTAATATGGTGATCTGTTCTAAAAGTCTCTTAGTTTTCTCTGGTCTGTATCATACCCTGTTCTCCTCAGGTTTTGAGCTGATCATGCATCTAAACTGACACAATTTCACTCTGACTCCTGCAGTCCCGCATTTTGGTGGGTCAGCACTGATTACAGCTCAGGCGACTGCTGCCATACCTTTTTGATGGTGCACTGTTCACACACATGTTGTGACTGATAAAGGAGAGACTGCAACATGGTCAATCTCCTTGTGGCTTAATTATAGTGAGATTGGATACAGACTGTCATGTAGCAGATCCTATAGGCTGGCACACTGTGTGTTTGAGTGTTAGTATGAGTTACTGTGATACGTTTGGTTGGCTGTCACTCTCAGGGTCTTGAGATGATCAGTGCTGCCTTCTTTAATAGGCACCTACTCGGAAATTGATTCTGGGCTTAACTTCAACTCAGAGAGCTACTTTGAAGGTACGGGCGAGCTACCAGTGGCTCCCGAGCTACTCGTTGGAGACCCCTGGACTAGAAGTACTGCCTTTGCATCTTATGAGAGTGACAGTGCATTCTAAACCAGAATTGTCCCATGGCTTCTGGCCACTCCCTTGAAGATTGCAGGCCACCTGCCTGCAGTCCTATTGTTAAATACAATGAACTGTTTTTATACTAAACTGAAGGAAACTAACAACTGTGTCACATTTCCTACGTCACTAGATTCTGTGGGAATTAAGTCATAATAACCTGCAGAACATTGATTTAAGCCTAATTCCCATCAGTGACAGCTACAGATGAAAGGCGGACGTCTTGGCCCTACAGTCCCAGCACCCAGAAAGTAGCAAGGCTGGACAGCGATCGCCAGCGCGCCATCAATGGTATCTCCAAAGCATCGTACTTGCTCCATCAGACGGCGTTGGACATCACAAAACCAGAGTTTCAATGTAAAAGAGCGAAAGAGAAGGATCCCTGTTGTTGATGGCAGAGCTGGTTTGAGGCTTCAGTTTTCTACCTGTCATGTGCTGGTAACCTCTGATAGTGTGCAGTCCCTTGAGCCCCTTGGCCTGAGTTTTGGCCACCACCCCTCTTTTTTCTTTGCTCCAACGGAAGGGCAGTACACCGGAGGATCTAAGGCACTACATGATGAAAGGAAAATTAAATGAAAGAGCAGCCAGAACATCCTCTGACACTGAATAGTGAGTGTTGGAGTCTGAAAGTGTTGCTGAGCGTGAAAGTCTATTGCTCTTTCTGATTATTAGTACTTGGGTCTGCACGACATGATCTGTGCCCATGACCAACGAAGACCACAATATCTGTAGTGCCTGCTGCAGAGGAAATATATTGGTGCACTGCTTTGAGACATTGAGACTTTCGAGTGAGCTGTGAGTGTTTGCCAGGAGGGCACTCCAACGGATACTGAGAAGCACTATTTTCATGGAAGGCCTGAATGAAGAGGCCCAATGCGGAAGAAAACAACAGAAGCAGATTTGATGGACGATAGAAGCCTACCAGAGAGGCTTAGAACAGACTTTGGCATAGTTATGGTTGCACAAGCGGTTCCCGTGCAATTGCATAGAATGGGTGTTAGGAGACTGATTCTTATTGTTTTGCTGGCATTGTTTTAGAGTAGTATTCTGTTTAGTAAAAGCAGAATGAAGTCTATCCTCTGTTGAAGAGTATCCCCATTTCACCTGAGAGCATTGATAAGGATCACCACTGTTTCACCTGAGTATACAATAGTCACTGAAATGCATAGGAGCCCTGAAAAGGTTCGCTAAATAATTTTAGGATTTGTTTTTGCCTAGGGTTGTGAAAAAATGATAATCCTGTTTGTAATAATGGTCATTACTTTCTTCTGCTATCTGAATGTTAATTATGACCCGATGCTTTGTTCTCTTTGTATCCCTGTTGATAGCTTCATATACCTGCTTAAATGAAATGTGTAGAATGGAAAATGCTCACCTAGCAATGAATCTGTGTGTTTTGCCTGAGTTATGGCAAAAGGAGGGTCTGAGGAAATTCGATTTTCGATCTCGCTTATATTCAGCCACCATTTTGTGTTCCACCGCCATTTTGTGTTGCCCTCACTCAGGCAGCACAATGAACGCAGTTTTTCTGCTGATCTTACTGCGACGTGTCAAAATAACCTCCTGCCTCAGTTTACAAAACTAATGTCAGGGACTGGCTGAGTCCACTAATCCTCGTCTGGTTTGACTAAGCCCTGTCTCGACAGTCTGTTGGTTCACACCATTCTTTCCTGACTTTATCTTATCTTCTGGCCTTCGCTATTCTCTACTTGTGTTCTCTCATTTCACAACTGTCCTCCAAAGCATACAAATGTGTCCTGCCAACTGCAAGTTGAGTTGTGGACACTACCACTAATTAACTTGTGGGGAGGGGTGACAAAAACAGTTGGAAGAGAGGTTTATTTGGGTTACTTGATATCTTGTTTTCAAACTTTTCTCATTGGTTATATCTTGTTTTCAAACTCTTCCCATTGGCTAAACATGTATGCATTGGGAGTGTTCTTGGTGAATCTATGTGCTATAAAAGATTGTGCACCATGGAGTAAAGTGGCAGTCTCCTGAGAACCTACCACTGATGTACTTCTAGGACAACTGTACCAGGCTGCAGCTAATAAATTGAAGTTTCTATGCCAACAGAGTGTTCCGTGTCTCTGTACAATTAAGCAGGCAAACTCAGAAGATTTCAGGCGTACCCTGCGCCGCCAGGCCTAATTCAGCCTGGTTCTTCAACACGTACACCCTTGCCTGTCTTGGCACTGACTTGATGTACTGCACACCGTTCCTGGGGGACACACATGGCTGCACATGTGCATTGTACTTCTGATGCAGCTGTCTGTCACAGGATGGGAGAGGGTTGTGCTGTGCACATAGGGGTTATGCCTTCCGAATGCAGTCATTTGTACAGGCCACAGCCCGGTTGTCCAATGGTGCCATGTTTGTAGCGTATCCTTAGCTTTCAGTTGTGTCAGTGCATGTACCATGCCATGCACTGTCATGTCAGTCTCAACAGCATGTAGTTATTTAATCATGCGTAGGCATTGGGTTTAACAGGCCAGTCCTTGAATTAACATGTTGTTTTTAACTTGTGATACAGATCTCATGTTGGACGGTTACACAGTGTAGGGGACAGAAAACTGACATAGATTTTTTCTTCTCTCAGATAACATAACACCTGAGGAACAGCACCGGTTCCAGGTCGCCAAGGACCAGTACCTCCATGTGCGTAAGGTACATAAGGGTTTCATATTGATGGCAAAGAGGTACCGGGCCGAGAAGAAGGCAGGGACCTGGCCGTCGCTGCCAGAATGCATCATGACTGGCAGCGGCTCAAGACCATCAACCTCAGGTGTCAGTGTGGGATCCCAACATGTCAATCCCCCTGCTGCCACACCCGCACCGGTGCCAGGCCACCATGCGCCGCCACCTGCACCAGCCCCAGCACCAGCACCAGCACCGGCACCAGCACCAGCACCGGCACCAGCACGTGTGCAACTCATACCATCACTGGAGTAATCATTGTATGTGTAACTATGGTCGTGACCTGTCACTCTGCAGGATGGATTGAGGCCAGATACCTTAGATGTGAGCACAATGATCTTGCATGTCTGATAGATTAGCAATTATGGTTTATGGCCTACTCTGGTGACAGTTCATTGTGACCTCCAACATCTCAAATGTTCCTGGGCATGGCCAATCGAACTCCATTCCATGCATGCTGTTGGTCATTTGTGGGTCCATTGTTAACATCACATGGCACAACAGTTTTAGTGAGTCACATGAGTTATATGAGACTGAGGAATGAGTTTGGAATAGAGGTCACTCACAGGTGTCTTGAAGTATTAGCACTGTCCGGAATACAGACTTAACTTTGAGTTTCTTGCTTTTGTAACACACTTAATCTTTACAGTTATGCCTTGGGACCTGATGATGTTGGTTTGCAGATACACAGTTCTGCTGCACATAAGTGGTGACATGCTGCATTGCTCCCTGTACCAACAGTGCCATAGCCACTCATCCCAGCTGTTACTTTCGCATTGGGTCATAGTGATGACTCCCTTGTAATCTTGCCACTGATCCAGACTATATGCTAAGTGCAGTTCAACTGACATCCGTGGGCACATTGGCCAATATGTGTGCATTTCATGGCAGTGCTCAGAAGTTGCTTTGACATTGTTTGTGCACAGGTAGGGGCTAACTGACGCAATGCACTTTGGCTTCAGTAAGTATTGTGGACTCAACTTCAGTGTGGCTTACTTTGTAGTTCCATATATGTATGTTAGACCTGTGCCCTTGGGTCTCCTCAGCAATATGAATCTGTTGTGAACACCTAGGGCCCGATTCACAGAACTAACTTAAGACAGAATCCTAAACTAACTACCATTTTGGCATTCACAGAAGAAACCTACTCATTTTGGTATTCACAGAAGGCACTTACTCATTTCGGTATTCACAGAAGTTAGGAGTCCTAACTTTAGGACTCCTAAATGCCTTCTGTGAATACCGAAAGTCTTAAAATTTGAATTTTTCTCAGTTTAGTAGTAGTATAGTTAGGACTCCTAACTTTAGGACTCCTAAATGCCTTCTGTGAATACCGAAAGTCTTAAAATTAGGATTTTCCTCAATTTAGTAGTAGTAAAGTTAGGACTCCTAACTTTAGGACTCCTAAATGCCTTCTGTGAATACCGAAAGCCTTAAAATTAGGATTTTTCTCAGTTTAGTAGTAGTAAAGTTAGGAGTCCTAACTTTAGGACTCCTAAAGTGAGAAAAATCCTAATTATAAGACTTTCGGTATTCACAGAAGGCATTTAGGAGTCCTAAAGTTAGGACTCCTAACTTCTGTGAATACCGAAGTGAGTACGTGTCTTCTGTGAATACCAAAATGAGTAAGTGCCTTCTGTGAATACCAAAATGGTAGTAAGTTTAGGATTTTTCTTAAGTTAGTTCTGTGAATCGGGCCCCTAGAGATGTGACATGCAATGTGCTACATCACAACAATCTTTGACCAACACGTCCTGTGTAAGGCGATATGCCAGGAGATTAAGCTTTGCTATCATTCTTGGCGACACTACTTGTGTCCTGCAACAGACTTGAACATGTTGTCACACATGCATATTATGAGAAAGTGGCTAGGCATATACTGTTCCCAAATAGGTACGGTGTACACAGAGTCCACAGTCACCAGAGTTTGGGCAGGGGTTAAGGTTAGATATAACCTTACTGTATGAAGTGTTAGCTTGGTCAAGCAGTAAGGCAGTATCAGAGGACAGTGTAAATCATTTGTGGTACACACTCAGTCAGCAAATGGTCACACACACTCAATAACTGAACTCTAGGCCAAAGGTTTTGATATAAAAATATATGTTTGTTTTATTTTATAACCAACAATAGGTATCAAAATATACTTCCTCAGATTGCGAGCTTTAGTTACATACTTTGGCAATATGCAATTGACTTTGGTAGGTAATAGTTACAAGTTGTTAGAATAGGCAACACAATTTCAAACACAATAATACATTGAGCTCAATGTGAGTTGGAAGTGATTTGCAATAAATTACTTCCAGGATTGCTTTTCTAAGTCATGGACTGGAGCCTATATTCAGTCCTCTGCAAGGTCTTGGAAACATGTGAGTATATCCGTTGTAGTTGCTGTTGTGATTTTCAGGCAATGTTTAGCTATTTCTAAACTTGACACTAACAAGAAATTTTACAGAGAAACTGGCAATGATTTCCGATGGAAGAAAATTGTGTTATTGGTAAGTACAGTTGTGAGTGCTTTTCAGGGTCAGTGCTGGGCACCAAGATCCAGCATTGGGATCTCTCCTAATAGCAGTTGAGTTTTTCCGTTTTTGTTACTTGGTTGATTTTAGGCAAATATTTTAACTTTTAGAATCTCCACACTTAGAAGAAATTTCTGATGAAACCAATCAATGTTACCCTATGGAATACAATTGGCTTATCGGCTTTTGGGTAAGTACTCGACTGGCAGAGTTAAGGTTGTGGCCCAGGGTCAAGTTTGTACAGTTGTTACACCCTCTGCGGGACTGTGGCAGACGGGGGCAGAGTGAGTTTGGTACAATGTTATCCTATGGGAGGCGGGGGGCCTTGGTTGGTGGCTGCTGACTAGCAGGCCACACGGCTGTGGGAGCTGGGCTCCTGGTCAATTGCTCAGGGCAAATGGGGAAGTAGGTAGGAGTAGAAGTTACACTGCCAGGGCCACTCGGGCGGGTGGGTGCAGGGTGCCTTTGACCCTTCGAGTGCTCAATGGATTGCAATGGGAAAGCTTCTGGACAAAGGCTGCAAGCTCGGGGTTGCAGATTCTCAATGTGCCCCCACCACTTTGGGAGTTAAATTGGGTAGTTGGAGGGTGGGTATGTACCCAGGAGTGGGTCACAGGTGGCCGGAGTGTGCCGGGTGCTGGGGTGACTTTTGGTCTTGGGAAATCTTACCCTCTGTTGATTGTGGTCGGGGGAGTTCCTGGTTCTGAGGCTGCAGGCGTCATCATGAGCGTTGAGGTGAGACCTTGGTGGCCAGATTCGGGGTCACAGCCACTTGGGGGGGGACGTCATCGGGGCCTTTGTCCACTCTGACACAGGCCAGGCTTCTCCAGTGCAGAGTGTGCAGGGTTTGCGGTTCCGGGATGATGCCAGGGGTTAGAAACTTGCTTTGAGCAGAGCTACTGCTCATGGGACTCCCAGATGATCAGAGTCACAAGGTAGCCAGGTCCGCCGGGGTTTGTGAGGTTGCTGGCCACAAGTGGGTCTGGGCTGTGGCAGGAACAAGTTCAAGGGTCGACAGACCGGTAGCGCTGGGGCCAAAGCAGTTGGTGTCTTCCTCTTCTTAGCAGCTGCAGAGCAGTTTCTTTCTTCTTGCTCCTCCTTGCTTTTTTGGAATCTGGAGAAGGAAGGTTCAGGGTGCCTCTAAATACTAGGTTTAGTTGCGTTACAGGTAGGTACAGGGCAGGGACCAATGGGTCCCTGCCCTGGGGTGGATACACACACTATCCTGCCACTCATCTGTGGGAGTGGGCCAGTAGCCTAGTCCTGATTGTGCAGGGCTTCACATCTTAAAGATGGAGAGCGTCCGGAGATGGGCTTCATCTCGCCTCCCCCACCTGAGGGTTGGGGTGGGCAGGCTGGCACATACCCTGTCTTTATTTTGTGTTTACGGCCAGTCTTCCAGCCAGAGTGGGTGTCAGAACCGGGGGGTTGGGGGCAGTTTTCTGGGTACAGCAAGTGGCCTGGAGAAGCTCACAGAGTCTGCATGCCTTTGAAGCTTCCCCCTGGCCATCCTGGGGGAGGAGACCTAGCACCTCGCCCAGCATGTGCGTTGTTGCAGGCCCAGAAAAGCGGGGGCTCTACCCCCTGGGGTCCATCAACATGTCTGATGTGTGGCAGCCTAGGCAGCCTCCAACCAAGACATGGATTGTAGGTTAGTTGTCAGGGCGCATCTCTAAGATGCCCTCAGTAGTGCTTTGTACATTGAATTGCACACTGGCATCAGTGCAGGTTTGATGTGCTGAGAAGTTTGATACCAAACTTCGCATTCTTCAGTGTTCCCATTATGGTGTTGTGGAGTTCATGTTCGACGAGCTCTCTGCACCATATACTGTTAAATGGCAGCACTGCACTTACAGTGCCCAGGAATGGACCTGAGTACTGTAGGTGCAGAGGGATAATGCTGCTGTGCCCACACCACTGTCATAGGGCACCCAGCTATAGGGGTGGATAATGTATGCCAGGGCAGTGTAGGTTGTGTGCATGCAACAAAGGGATGTGTGCCATGTCGACTCTTTGTTTTGCCTTGTACCCAGACACTCTGCCTGCTAGGGCAGTGTGTTTGTGTTAGGGGACAGGTCCTCTAAGGCTGTCACAATAAGTGCTGCAGCCCTTAGAGGCCTTCCCTTGTCACACAAGGCCCTGGGTACCTAGGGTACCATTTACCAGGGGCTGACATGTGGCCAGGGTTTGGCAATTTTGAATGTTAGTGTTTAGGGAAGGAACATAGGCCCTGGGCACCTGATTGGCAGGAGTCCAGGGCACACTCAGTCAAAGTCCATTTAGCAGTTCCTCAAAAAGATGGGGAATACCATGCAGGGAAGATGGTACTTCCTCACACATATGTCATACATGTCGGGGGCTCAGATTTGGGATATTGCTAGATTGTGCTATCTGATCAATGTTGTCAGTGCAATTTTGCCCGTGTAATCTCGAGGGACCCCCTGTGCCCCTTCTTCACTGTCCGACTCCGGTTGTCTCGTTTGTGCCATCATTGCAAGTGTTATTTAGTTTGCCACACTGTGCCCCCTTCTGCCGGGTTTAGTTGTATTGCTCATTTACATTTCTTACCCTGTTTTCGGACACGTGTTTTTCAAACCGCCTCTGCTCTCCCTTCCTGCCACAGTATCCCCTACTGAGCCGCACAGCAACACGCACATTCGTACCGCCCACATGCCAGGCTGATCCTCCCACCTTCCTTTCCACTGGCGTACATCCACACCAGGTCCGCGCAAAGTGCAGGAACATCCTGGGTCTGCAAGCGCAACTACACACGTTGCCACTACGATGCTAGCACACTCAATGCCCTCAACATAGGACGATCACTCACCTGCTTCCTGCCCGGAACCGAACGCACACAAGGGCACATCTCCAGCCAGAACTGCATTGTCACCAGCCTCCAATCTGCAAATCCACCCACTGTGTTGGAAGCCAACTACCTCAAATCCATTGGCCCCAACACTCACCACAGACTCCAACACACAAGTGAACTCTGGGACCTACTCAACACAACCTCCCCAGACATGGTCTCCATGTCTGGGACCTAATTGTACACCTCCTCGGAACACCACCTCACCATAGCCATCCTGTGCAGCTACAAGAATAGCCACAGGGACCGCACCAACTGTCAAGTACCTGTCCCAGAACTTAGTCCTCCGCAGGAGCCTATGTGAATTCCGCGATTCCCCTACTCCGTTACCTGAGCAGTATATACCCAGGCAACTAGAGGGGGGAAAGGGGATTGGGAAGAAAAGATAAATGCCACCTCTTCTTCTACTGGACAGGTCTGCTGCTATTCTTGTGTAGCCTTCCTGCAAAATAAACTTCATAAACATTTATACTTGACATTTCTAATCATTAAGAAAAGAAAGACCCAAAATTATTTTTACCTGTCCTAATAGATGGCTAGCTGTTCTCTTGTAGATTTGCTGCCTCTATGGTCTCTTCTACTCTGTGCTTCTCTAGATGGAATTAGACTAAACAGATAAGCAACACAAGATTAGATTAAATTCTCTGGTCGATCTAATGGTTTAAATCTTTCTACATTCCTTTCCTTCTTTACCTGACAACCACCATAGGCAGCTTTTAATCAATTCTCTTACTGTCTTTTTCAGCAGTTAAAGGTCTTCTCGACGATGAAGCAACAAGTTCTTTTGTGGAGGAAGAGGTCTTGACTATTGATGGTAAGTAATCCTATATACATATATATATATATATATATGTATATTACCTACTGGCGGTCGCCAGTAGGTAGTTATAGTTAGGACCACGTTTCCATAGGAAATCCGCAACATTCTATTTTGAATAACTTTGGCGCCGGTTGACGAATCCTCGCGAATTTTTCAAAATAGGTGGGGCGCTACGCTCCGCTCCTACCCTGAAAGTCTCGGGGGGATTCGTCAAGCGGGGGCTGAGATAAAAGGGGGTCCCAAAACGCGTTTTTCCCATGCATTTTTCCATAGGACCTTTAGACACAGCTACAGCCCGAACGGCTGAACAGAATTAATTGAAATTTGGCAGAGAGGTAGTCCTCAGGTCAAGGAAATGCCTTTTGTAGGTTTGGTGTAAATCTGTTCAGTAGATTCTGAGAAAATAGCCTTTAAATCAATATATATATCTGAGCCAGCTTACGGTGCGCTTACGGTGCACTTACCGTACGCGTACGGTGGCATGCACAAGCGCGATTCTGATTGGCCCTTAGATCTTAGTAAACATTCGAATCGGTCGAAACCAGGAAGCGGCAGCCGCCATTTTCTCTCTCGCACTCTGAGGGGGGAGCTGATAAACAAATGCCAAAAACATATAAAGGGGCTGTTTAGATAGCGCCCATGCACATAACCATGTTAGTTGAGTCTTCAAAGATCCCCCAAGGCAAAAAACGGTAATTTTTTATTTTTCGAAAATTTCGCCGATTACGCTTACCGTACGCTTACCGTACGCGTACGGTAAATAATTATTTAAAAAAAAAAAACCACTCCCTCCACCCCGTGTGCAAATGGTGGGCGAAGGCCACCATTTGTGCATGGCATATAAGAGCACAGCATTTCCCAAAAAATTTCAACAGATTACCTATCACAAGGAAGCGCATAATATGTCCTCCATGTGCGCACGGTGCGCGAAGCGCATCGTGCGTACATGGCCCATCTAGCGTAACGTGGGCCCACCGTGCGTGCACGGCACTAACTGCGTAAAGTGGGCGCGCGGTGCTCACTGTGCGCGCACGGTGCGCGAAGCGCACCGTGCGCGCATGTAACGAACTGCGTTAAGTGGGCGCGCACGCCACGAATGGCGTAAAGTAACTTAGCATTTAAAAAAACGTACAAATTCACTGAAAAAACCATAGGTTTCACACACGTTATAGTTAGGAATTAGCATTTAAAAAACCTTGCAAATTCACTGAAAAAACCATAGGTTTCACACATGTTATAGTTAGCGGAAATTTTACTGATAAAAAACCAATGAAATTCCCCCTTTATAGTTAGTGCAGGAAACTATAACTCACGCGACCGCAATCTTCTGCTGATGACATATGTGTCTTTATGAAAAAAAAATATTTGTAATATATGTATAGCTAAAAATTTATGGAAGAAGACATGGGCAAATAAGTGTCTAAATACAGTATTAGCATCAGCAGAGGATTGCGGTCGCGTGAGTTATAGTTTCCTGCACTAACTATAACGGGGGAATTTTATTGGTTTTTTATCAGTAAAATTTCCGCTAACTATAACGTGTGATTTTTTCAGTGAATATATATATATATATATATATTATCTACTGGCGGTCGCCAGTAGATAGTTATAGTTAGGACCCTGTTTCCATAGGAAATCCGCAACATTCTATTTGGAATAACTTTGGCGCCGGTCGATGAATCCTCGCGAAATTTTCAAAATAGGTGGGGCGCTACGCTCCGCTCCTACCCTGAAAGTCTCGGGGGGATTCGTCAAGCGGGGGCTGAGAAAAAAGGGGGGTCCCAAAACGCGTTTTTCCCATGCATTTTTCCATAGGACCTTTAGACACAGCTACAGCCCGAACGGCTGAACAGAGTTACTTGAAATTTGGCAGAGAGGTAGTCCTCAGGTCAAGGAAGTGCCTTTTGTAGGTCTGGTGTAAATCTGTTCAGTAGTTCCTGAGAAAATAGCATTTAAATCAATATATATATGTGGGCGGAGCCTAACCACACATCTCATCCTGAGATCTGATTGGCTGTCAGCACTTCATCCAAGAAGTGTTGGCAGCCATCTTGGGACCAATATACATGATAGCACCTCATTAAAAAGCATTGCAGTTAATAGAAGATTTTAAGACTTTAGTTACATTATAAATCATTTGTTGATGGTACCATACTCATTTTAGGAATTGTGGTATGTTCTAAGGTGATTTCACCATGTGAAAAAGCCTTCTGCTGGGATATCATGATTGAGAGAAAAATATTTTCTCATGCTTTTACCACAGAGGTTTGGAAGGTGATCTATAAGCTAAACTGAGAGCTTATTTTCTGTAAATTCACATTATCTTTCTCAGTCATGTGAGAATGAAGTCTGACATTCTCAGTAAAACATGTACATCCAACAAGGGCAGAGACTGTCAGTTGATTCCTTTGTGTTCTACTGCAGCTTTCCAGAGTGTTCCAAAGAACTACTAGAGCGCTAACCGTCCTACTTATGATAAATGTATGGCACACCTGAAGCCATCTTGCTTGGATTAAAGTGGTAACTCTTAAAACATTTAATTTAAAAAGGAACAAAATGAGGTGGTTCATTTTTCCATAAAAAGTATGATTAGTGCTGCATAAAGAAAAATTAGGGCACATTTTGAGTGACTTCTCAAATCCTGGCATGCAGACTGAAACATGCACTTTCAATACCAGCAGCAGTTTTCCCTGGTTAGCAGTAGCTTTACTACAGTGATCTAATGAGCAAAAAGAGTGCTAACATTCTGATTTTATGGCAAATGTGTGACACATTTGAATGCCTTCTTGATGGAATCAAAGTAAAAAACTGAAAGTATTTCCTACTGAGGAGACTGCAGTAAATGAGGAAATTAGGAAACTTCATAACAAATAAGTCTCCCAAGATGGCCACCAGAGACAAAAGAGCCCAAATGTAGCCCAAATATCACCCAGATGTAGCCCAAGTATAGCCCAATGACAGAATGTCCAAGAATGTTCTTAAAAACAACTAGAGCACTTACTGTCTTCATTATGACAAAAGTATGGCACACCTGAAGCCATCTTGATTGGAATAAACTGGTAACACTTAAAACATTTAATTTAAAAAGGAACACAATGAGGGGGTTCATTTTGCCATAGAAATTATGATTAATGCTGAAGAAAGAAAATGAGGGCACATTTTGAGTGACTTCTCAAATCCTCTTCTATTTCATTAAAAAATTCTGACATGCAGACTGAAACATGCACTTTTAATACCAGGAGCAGACTTCCATGGTGAGCAGTAGTTTTACTACAGTGATCTAATGAGCAACTAGAGTGCTAACATTCAGAATTCATGGCAAATGTGTGACATATCTGAATACCTTCATGATGGAATCAAAGTAAAAAACTGAAAGCATTTCCGACTGAGGAGACTGCAGTACATGAGGAAATTAGGAAACTTCATAACAAATAAATCTCCCAAGATGGCCACCGGAGACAAAAGAGCCCAAATGTAGCCCAAAATCACCCAGATATAGCCCAAATATAGCCCAATGACAGAAGTGTGCAAAACACTTATTATTTTGTGTTTTTGCAGTGTTATATAGTGCAGACTTGTCAGGTATTGGAGTGCTTTACATGAGCATTGGTTACATCACACAAGAACAAATTCATTTTGGTTGTAGACATGGGGAGACTAAGTGATTTGACCAGAATCACAGAACGTCGAGCTGAAGCAGAAACTTCAACCTGGTTCCCCAGTTGCAAAGTCTGCAGTTCTGGAAGTAACACCACATCCTCTCCCCTAAGTGCAACATTTAATCAAGTTGTCAACTAGATAAAAAAACATAAAGGTAACAAATAATTTAAAAGTGCTTTGTCGCTATTTGAAAACTCAGAAAATATGTCCTTATTTTAGTCTTTTAGAGCACTAACCATAATTTTGATGCCAATAAGACCCTCTCATATATGTAATTTCTAAAGGAATGCTCTAGGTATTACAGTTTTGATTACATCAAGATGATGTCAGGCGCTCCACACTTTTGTAATAAATATAGAATGTTAGCAATCTAGTTGTTCATTAGGATACTGTTGAGAGGCAGAGGCCAGGGGCACGGACTCTGAAAATTGAAGGCAGGTAGGAGGGTGCAAAGGCAACAATTTAACCACACTGAGCAGGCAGAAAGGGCCGTGGAAGCACAACAGACTATGGAGGGCAGTGGAAAGGGGGGCAGGGGCAACAAACCAACAATACAGGACTTGCAAGAGAGGCTGTTGGAGGGAAGATCTATTACGGGTCAAGGAAGCTAGGGGCGGTCCCCAGAGCCCCGGGAGCCACCACAGAACTGAGCAGGAGAGTGAGTCAGGGACAAAAGGGGCACCTTAATTTGAGCCGGGGTGCCTAGGAACGCTTGCTCCAAAAATGAAGAAAACAGACATATGAGACATGGAATTGGAGGCAGAATACAATGGCAGTTTAATGAGAAGATGCAACTTCAAAGAAACCGCAGAATAGAGACCTAAAGTACAAAATACAGAATCCAGATAATCATACAGCTGTCATGATATTCTCTGTATCTCAATTAATGGACTGACAGAGAGAGAGAGAAAACACATCTATAAATGCATCATGAGAAACAAGTTACACCAAGGAAAATGTTAACTAGGGACACTCACATTTACTCTTAGAGCAAGCATTCCTGCAATTACAATACAACATCTTTTAAATGCAAAAGTAAAGAGAACAATGGTTAAACACAACATGACATTTCATATAGGTAAAATAGAATAAGATACTTCAAGCAAAGCCGAGCAAGACATTTTAAGCAAAGGAAGACAAGAGCTCCCAGTTCTTGGGGAAAACCTGCACAGCCTGTTAACCTACATACAGACGGCGAGGTTGTCCGTCGATATCTGTGGGTGCTCCCTTTTTATATCATTTTGTGGGCTCCTTTGCACGCTACATCTACCTACGTATGCTACCCAAAAGCTTCGTCTGCAGATTTTACCAGACATTTCGTCATTTACCCACTTAATGCTGACAATGGACTGGGTGAAAAGGTCAGTCTCTCAGGCCAATCGCTTATCGTAAGTTCCATAGAGCAAGCAGAAAATAATGGGTATTGTACAGGAATTCAATATATTCATGTATAAAATCTCCTCAGTTCTCCTAACTTGACGCTCTGCGGTTGCCACTTCCTTAAAAGCGGGAAACCTGCCCAGGAAGCAAGTACCAGTCCAGGATGCAGCCTACTGTATGTCGACAGCTTCAGGGGGATGTTGAACTTTGATACCGAGCACGGAGCACTCGGGTAGGGTGGGGGCTACTAGTTTGGAGCAGAAGGCCTCGCAGACCTGCCTTCAGACTGCTATACACTAAAATTGCAGAGCTATGGTCAATTTAACAAATAGGCCTACATATTGAACAGAAGGGCCTACACAGGGGTTTTATGCTGGCTGAGTGGTAAGGATGTCTCAGGATAATTATATAGCAACACAGGACCCGCTGGTCAATTTAATACGGCCTACAAATGCGGCTGGCAGGGCAAGGACAAGGGTCTCATACTTCAGGTGTGGACAGAACGGGCCAGGGGCCCCCTGTGATACAAAATCTACACTCCTTCAAGGCTGTGGCAATGTAATAGACCATTGTGGGCAGAAGGAAGAGGCAATGGTAGTACAACCATACATGCCAACAGACCCGATTCAGCCAGGAAACGTCCAATGTTTTTAAGCTCAAATGGGCTTTATTTGATCTGTCTCCTGTCTACAATATCCTCTTTTTCAATGTAACTCAAAGGGGAAAATCAATACCCCAGTTTTTTTTCAAAATCTCCCTCTTACCAAGTTCAAAATGTTCGCAAGTATGGTACATTGGATCATGGAAGGAAATGGGATAGGGACATGGACTTGGATAACAGAGGACAGGAGAGACATGGAGAGGTGCACCAAACTGACCCTGCAGGGCAGGCATCAGGGTTTGCAGCAGCACAATACACCACACAGGGCATGCAGGACGGGAGTGCAGCACAACAATCCATAGAAAGCAAGAGGGAGGGGACAGGACCATGCACATGGACAACAGAGAACAGAGGGGCAAGAGGCAATGGTAGCTAGCTGACCATAATGGACAGACAGGAGAGAAGGTTGCAGCATAACAGACCATAAAGGGCAGGAGGGACGGATCAGGGGCATTACAATGGAACAGACAAGCCAGGAGGGAGGGAGTAGGGGTCTGCACATGTAAACAGAGGGCTGGGGGCAAGGGAGCAGGGCAGGAGCAGCAAGATGGCCATGGAGGTCAGGCAGGATGGGCACTAGAAGCAAGACACAACATGAAGAGCAACAGTGAGACTGTGATGGCATACACACAGACCATGGAGGGAAGGTGGGAGGGGGTCAGGGGCAGCTAACTGACCACACAGGGAAGGTGGGAGGGGCCATGGCAGCACAGAATACCATGCATGGCAAGTGGGAGGGTTAGTGGCAGCACAATGGCTATGATGGGCAAGAAGGAGGGTGCAGGGGCATGCACAAAGGACGATGGAGGATAGAAGGGAGGGTCAGGACCTGTGCACAGACAAGAAAGTTCAGGGGAAGGGGCCTCACAACAGACCACACGGGGCAGGCAGGAGGAGCAGTTGCAGCACAACAGACCAGGGAGGGCAGAAGGGTGTGGCAGTACAATGGACCATGTAGGACAGGAGGAAGAGGATAGAGGCATGGCATGTGGACAGGCAGGGTGGAGGTGGCAGGGACAGGTTACAGTCATCTGACAATGCTAGGCAGGTGGGAGGGGAGTGGCAGCTCAACAGAACACTCAGAGTAGATAGGAGTGGCAGGTCCATGGGACATGGTGGGCAAAAAGGATGGAGCAGGGGCATGCACAAAGACATCCGAGGGCAGGGGGAAGGAGAATAGGGGCAGCAAGCTAAGCACAGAGTTTAAGCAGGAGGTCAATGATGGGGCATAGAATTGGGCAATGGAGGGCAGGAGGAGTGGACTGGTACATCATACTAAATTGAGGGCAGTGGCAGCACATCAGACCATGCATGGCAGGAGGGAGGAGGCTAGTCCATGGATTCAGACAACAGAGGATAGGGAGGAGGGGGATGGGGCAGCAAGCTAACTGTTCAGAGAAGGCGGGTATTAGAAACTTTATTGTTTTTAAAACATTTTGTCTGTGCAAACTACTTAAAATATGAACAAGTATGCAGCATAATCTCACTTTTATTCAGGAAGAAGAAGACGTTAGTGACTGTGACTCCGGGCTCACTTGGCAAAAACACCCCCTGACCCTCCACCCCCTATCGCAAAATGTAATGCCCGTGAAAAGGGTAGGTGAACACAGTGTTATATAGAACATAGTCCTGAGAGCACGATTGAAAATGAAAACTAGATATAGTGTATGGTATAAACTATGCACCAAAAAGTGTGATATAAGATGAACCAGGCGTGAAATATAATATGCAATACATTGTGCGCAATGACAGATTCATTGGAGAGCGCGAGATAGCACAGGCACTAGCGTGTGCTATGCGATATGCGCCTTGGAGTGTAATATGCACAGGGCAGTGTTGTGTAACCTAACTAGTCTCTAAAGTTGTAATATAAAATATGTGCTGGGGAGTGTAACGTTGCATATGCACTGTGACAAAGATATGGATCCCAAATTGTAATATGTATGGCATAGCACTGTGCGTTATAACATAGGCATCGAGGAAGGCACGTTAGATGGGGCAATATAACCCGTGCGAAGACAAGTGTGGCATGACATTTTCACGGGGTGGTGTTACAGTGCACATGGGCTAGAGAGTGTCATAGCATATGCACTAGCTAGTGGAATACAATACAGAGGTGTGTGGCACTCGGCAGGCAATGGTGTGTGTAACACAGCATTGGGCTCTGTCAGGAGCGCGCTGTGACTCGCAAGTGATGTTCGTCCCCTTTCCAGAGAGTAAAATAAAAAGTATTACACATCCGGCAGTGGATGTGTGTTTTATTAACTGTGAGGGGGGTTTCTTGCATAGTTTTGGTCGAATTTTTGTCGAATCCCCTTTGAATGGCTTGTTGTGCATGTGTATTAAATGTGCCCGTCAATAGCTACCCATGTTTGTATAAATAAACGACAAGGGTGTCTACCGGGATTAGGCACGGTAGAGCATCAGACATGTCAGAGCTTCACTAGTGGTGTAAATACATTCCACGTGGATTAATTGCATGCATAGTCGCCTTTTAATGAATATCACGCAAATCGTCATGGTGATAGGTACGTACGGTTTGTCCAGCATGTCCTAGGTGTGTCTATAAATATATATTTTTTAAAAATAATAAAAAACAGTGTCCGGCCCTGGGGATTGGGGTCAAAAAAATATAATTAGGAGACAGGCCCTGGGGGATGGGGTCATCAGGGCCAATAAATTAGAATAAGAAGGGGAACCACACAGCCCCCCTTCTTAAAAAAATAAAATAAATAAAAGACTGGCATTGTGCCGGAGGCCATGCCCCCTCCATGCAGCACTCTGCAAACGCGCCCCCAACAGGCATCTCCAGTATGCGCCAGGGAGCTGCGCTGCAGACAGGTGTTCTGAGGCCAAGCCCCTTTTTACACCTCTCTGCAACGCAGCTCTGTGGCGCTTACTGGAGGTACCTAGTGGTCTAGTGTGACCCTAGGGACCCTTAGGATTCAAGGGGACTTAATCTCTCAACTTAGAACAGCCACAGGGCGCGTTTACACAGTGGTGAAGGGAGGGGACGGGGCCTGAGGTGACGTGTGCAAACACGCACCATGGCACGTTTTAAATTGGGGATATAATTTCCCTTCAATACTGAGGGCCCCTGGGGGCTAACTAGCCCACCAAGTGCTTCCAGTAAGCGCCACTGAGCTGCATTGCAGAGAGGTGGTCCATGCCGTGCCACTTTTTACACCTCTCTGCAACGCAGCTCTGTGGCACTTACTGGAGGTACCTAGTGGGCTAGTTGGACCCTAGGGACCCTCAGGACTCAAATGAACTTAATCTCCCAACTAAAAACGGACACAGGGCGTGTTTACACAATGGTGAAAGGAGGGGACGGGGCCTGAGTTAACGTGTGCAAAAACGCCCTGTGGCCTGTTTTAAGAGGTAGTTTTAATCCCCATGCCCTATTATATACTAGGGGCTTATAGAGGAGGTAAGGCTAATCACAGGGGGACCCCAACGCATAATATTCCCTAGTGTATGTAGGTGTTTTCACTGTATTCTAAGTGTCTTTTAACATAGCACTGGCTCTAGGACTGGTTAGTCAGACTCAGTTACCACCAGTATCCGTCTGAAAAAGTTGAGGGTACAGGATGATTTTGCAACAAGGCTTCTTTCTGCTCTTCTTTTTGTTCTTTCTGCACGTTATCCTTCTTCCTGCACTTATCTTCGTATTTGAGGACTTCTGTTGCTTCTTTCTGCACTTCTTTTGTTTCTTTCTGTGCATTTTTCTTCTTTCTTCACATGTCCTATCTCTGTAGGCATAGTTAGAAATTAGCATTTAAAAAACCTTTGAAATTAACAGAAAAAACCATAGGTTTCAGGCACGTTATAGTTAGGAATTAGCATTTAAAAAACCTCAGAAATTCACTGAAAAAACCATAGGTTTCAGGGGTGTTATAGTTAGCTGGACTTTTCACTTGTACAAAACCATTGAAATTCCCCCGTTATAGTTAGTTCAGCTAACTATAACTCGCGCGCCCGCAATGCACTGCTGATGACGTTACATATTACATCACTCATTACATGGTCAGTGACATCACTCATGACATCACTGATGACATCTCAAATGACATCACTGATGACATCACTGATGACATCATCCTTGTGATAGAGTGGCAGACCTCCTCTCACCCTAATATAACCTTTGATACACACATTCAAAAATAGAGACTAAAATTTTCAAAACAATGGACATACCAATACCAGTTACAACAACCTCTTCAGTAATTCTAAGATCCACATACACATCCACTCATTCACCAACAGTCCAATACAGTCACTCATACATGTACTCACTCATCATATGTACTCATACACCTATACATCCTGTTACACAATGCCACTCATCCATAGTTACTCACACACATAGTCACTCATGCTAATAAAGAATCAAACATACATTTACTTGCATATACAGTTATACACACACCACCACACTTACTTCTACGGAAACTTACACATACTTAGTCTTTTAAACAATCACTTATAGAAACACATACTTATTCATACAGGAACTATTTCAATCTCTCACTCTCACATATACTCACATATATACACCAATAGTCACATATACTAGTTTAAAACATATGTAGTTACTCATAAAGACACTATTGAGACAGTCATTCACTCACTAACACACCCATACACACACTCATCCACCCATACAGTCCTGCACACATACTGTGTTCAACACATACAAACAGTGAGTCACTCATTCATGCACCTATGCACTACGTAATACCCCCACCGAACCATGCAGACACTCAGACTGATACTCAAAAAACCAACTAATAACCTATATAGACACCCATGTAGCTACTCACCAACCCATGCAGCCACTTATACACAAAGTGAGAGACTGATACAGATATTTACATATTTAAACATTACTCACTAAGCCATGTATTCACTATGATACACTTAATCAGTCAGTTACACAATCAATTTTTCAAAAACAAATCATCCATTTAGACACTTATATACCCATTTATTCTTCCATCGACCTTGAGATATACATATATAAAACATATTTAATTTTCAGAATAACACACATTCACTGGATGATGTCATCAGTGATGTCATCAGTGATGTCATTTGAGATGTCATCAGTGATGTCATGAGTGATGTCACTGTGACGAATACAAGCCCCAGCTAGGCCCGCAAGAGACAAGGGTTCGCTCTTCTGTAACGAAATCTATAAGGAAGTTGGCACGGAAACTGCAAAGTACAAAAACAACGTTTATTAACCCTTAAGGGTGGTCCTACAATCCACACAACACTCTTCAGTATTGCAAGGAGTAGCACACTGAACTTGCATACACAGTCCCCTTTTATACACAGCGAAGGGGCTCATGAGTGGGTGGATACCACTAAGTTGAAGAACATTACCATTTAGGGTCATTCTCGATACCGAATCAATACATGGGCGGAGCTAACACACTCCTTGGGCCCGCAAAAACACATGGTCAAGCAAAGCTAATTATAACAGATGTGGTCAAGTCTGGGCATGCGCCAGACGGACAAGGGAGAGCTATTTATAACCTGTTGCTAGGCAGATTACAAGAGCAACTAACACAGAAGTCGGACTCTCCTCGTGGTGAACACATGGCAGCATGTCAATACAAAATGGAGTCCGGACTTCGGCCAACATAATGGGGAAAACACGATAAAAGGGAAACACTAATGTTTTCAGTAAATGCTTAATCACATTCTGCCTTAATTTACAACAGACGACCCTTTCAGCATTTACTGAAGACATCTGGCTTCCAAGAATAATCATCGTATATGTCAATTATCATCATTCCTTTAACCTCTTTAGCTAGACCCTTCTGGCGGGCAACTTCGGCAATAGCTTTCTTATCTGGAATGCAGAATGAAATGCATACAGAACAGCACAATGGTCCACATTGAATACACATACAGAGAAAGAACAGAATTGCTATAATAATGCAGAGACCAGTTAAGACCTTCCATCCCCAGGCAGTAACCAATGCCCAAAACCATCCAGAAAAGGACCAAGTGCCGTTTTCCGTGTGGATTTCAGCTGCTATTTTATGCAGCTTATTAATGGCGTTATAAACGGATGGCGTATGATCAGGAATGAACACACAGCAGCTACTTCCAATAATTTTACAGGCTCCTCCTCGATCAGCTAGCATTACATCCAATACCATACGATTCTGCAATGCAACAATTCTGGTAATCTGTAACTCTTCCGTAAGATTCCCAAGAGCAGCAGCAGTCTGATTTGTCACAGCTTCTACCACTCTTGTTAATCTTCGGATCTTCCTACTATTCAAAGCGGCTCCGACAAAGAAAAACAGTCCTAAATTAAAATCAATATACTGTTGCAAACTGGTATCAGTTTGATCCACATCATCGATCGATAAAGTACGTTTATACCTATTTACAGTCACATTATTCAACAATTTCAAGTCTTTATGATACGATGCAGGTGCTAGGAATACAGGAGGTAATAGGAATGATACATAGCATACCCCAGACCACTCAGCCGGCAGACGGTAATAACCTTTATTTCCGCACACAAAATAGGTATTATGGGACGCTAGGAAGGTGCTGTTGTTCAACCCATCAATGTTTAGAACAGTAAGGCAATCACTGACACCAACAGGGATGAAACCCACACTCTGGACACACAAGTCCGCTTGAGCTTGTGCTACTTGAATTACAAACTTATCTCTTCCCATAGTGTCTCTGGTGTTCGTGAAGATATAGGGAATGGATTCATTGTCCGGTCTATATTCTTCCCATTCCCAAATTGTCCCATTCGCTTGTGGATATCCATTCTTGTCCTGATGGCATTCTTTATTAAGTCTGAAAAGCAATCGTCCCACTGTCGGTTTTCGAGTGGCAAACAACAGAGTGTACCATGCTCTACAGGAGCCATTGTGAGAGAAAGGAAGTGGTATGAATGGCGTACCTCCTTTCTTCTGATGGGCTGGCATCATCCCACATATCCAACAGTTCGTAGCGTTTGTAGCAACGTGGGTGTGATGCAGCATCTGAATGAAAGTGTTATTCAAATAGGATTGCCGATGCTTCAACTCTTGGTATGGCAATGTATAAAAATAGTGCTCCGCAGGCACTGGAGTCGTCAATACAAGCGTCTTTCGAGCAGGAGTTGCCTCCTCCACAAACCATGTGGTTATACCAACAATAGCTACTGTTAGCATGAACCCCAACGCACAAAGAATTTTCTTCTTCTCCATGTCAAAGGAAATAATACCCTGATATCTTCCTGAAACTAAAAGTCTGTCAGAACTCTTCCCCTTGGGCAGCGGTTGATTTCTTCACCAGCGGGCCAAGACGGGTGTCACTACACTAATGCAGGGCTGATCCCCCCCCCTTGCCTCATCGGCTCTCCGTTTCACTAACCCAAGGGCCGTTCTTACAGTATGTCCCGGTACTGGAAACCTCACTTCCTTGGTCGCAGATGATATCGCCTTCCTCCAGAAGTCGTATGGTCCGGAAAAAGCTCCTCAGTGTCGTTTGGCTCTGCAGCACGGCCTGTCTCTGCTGCTAGGATGTCTCGTTGATCGGTCAGCACGGCAGACTCCACCAATCCGGGCGGTACCTTTCGACAGTGCAAGGAATGGATCCAATTCTTCCTGTTCGAGACTCGCACTGCCGTCCTCGTTGCAAGAAGGACTTGCTCAGGTCCGACCCATCTCGGCTCCAAACTGTTCGTTCTGTCGAAGACCTTCAGCATGACATGATCCCCAGGCCGGAGACCATGTCCTTCACCGGTAGACCGATCAGGGAGCGCCTCTCGGACCTGTTGATGAATAGAAACCAAGTTATCCGTTAATTGTGCCAGATAATCACCCATCATCACACAAGGTACATCATACACAGCCTTAGGCCTTGGTGGACCCCAAATATTCATTGGGCGTCCAAATACAATCTCATAGGGTGTAAGGCCGGTTCGAGAGTGTGGCACCGACCTAATTGACAATAACGCCAGTGGCAAGGCGTCTGGCCAAGTCAAAGATGTTGAAGCTTGAATTTTGGCGATCTTAAGCTTCAGTGTACCATTATACTTCTCGACTAGTCCTGCAGACTGAGGGTGGAACACGGCGTGGAACTTCTGGGTGATGCCTAGGCCCTTCAAGACATACTTTATAACATCTGCTACAAAGTGAGGGCCATTATCACTCCACAGAAGTCTACAGACGCCGTATCGGGGGAAAAACTCTTTCAGCAATAGCTTCGCCGTAGTCATTGCAGTATTGTCTTTCACAGGGTACGCCTCAACCCATTTACTGAAGGCGCAAACCACTACTAGAACATACTTCAAATTGTTACAGCGCTCAAGCTGGATGTAATCCATCTGCAGAACCTCAAAGGGTGCAGTGGGTGTCACAAATCCTCCTGCTGGAGTTCGCGTACCTTTCCCTGGGTTATACTTCAGACAGATCATACAGGTCTGCACCACCCTCTTTGCTGTGCTAGCAATCTCTGGATGCTCCCAGACTTGGGTAAGCAATTTCACAATTGCGGAAGCTCCAACATGTGCTAGCCCATGTGCCATCTGGACCATAGGTTGTACAAAAGCCGTGGGTAACTTCCATCTATCCATCTGCTTATTTCTCCAGCAACCCTCGTCATCCAGTTCTCCTTCGCTAACCCATTGTTCCCGCTCTTTGTCAGAAGCGGTCTTTTGTATTTCTCGCACTTGCTCCTTCGCATCATGCCATCTCTCCACCTGTGACTTCACTACATACATGGCAGTAGTGCCGGGCTGCATCGCAGTCTCCCGTGCTACTCGATCCGCTAACGCATTCCCTTCTCCAACCTTATCAACCACTTTCCTATGGGCGCTACACTTAACAATGGCGATTTTCTTTGGGTATGTCAATGCAGTTAAAAGGTTGTGAACTAACTCCCCATGCATTATCTGTACCCCATGTGACGTTAGAAACCCTCTCTCCTTCCAGAGTAGGCCGAAATCGTGCGCTACTCCGAAGGCATAGCGGCTGTCTGTGTAAACATTCACACACAATCCTGTACTGAGCTCACACGCTCGTGTTAACGCTATCAGTTCCGCTGCTTGAGCTGATTTCTGTGGTATGCGTGCTGTCTCCACTATCGTCTGTAACGTAGTAATTGCATACGCTGCTGAAGTCGTACCATCTGGTAGCTTCAGGCATGATCCATCTACCCACAACTCTCCATCTACATCTGAAAAGGGCGTATCCTGGAGATCAATACGACCCTTTGTTTGTTCCTCAGTCACAAGAATACAATCATGCGCTTTCTGTGCCTCAGGCTGGGTCTCGGGGTATGGCAACAATGTGGCCGGGTTTAATGTCACGCACCTTTTTAACGTAATGTGAGGAGCTAAAAGCGTCAACTCATATCCCGTTAAACGGGCACTGGTCAAATGCTGCGTCTTTGTTTGATTAAGCAGGGCATCAACAGCGTGGGGAACTAACACCAACAGTTTATGGGACAATACAATTCCCTCACTTTGGCGTATTGACACAGCTGTCGCCGCAACCGAGCGAAAACACCCTGGTAATGCTCGGGCGACAGGATCAAGCACAGCCGAAAAGTATGCACAAGGGCGCTGCTTATCGCCGTGCATCTGCACTAAGACTGATAATGCACATCCATCTTTCTCATGCACATACAACGAAAAGGGTTTTGCATAATCAGGGGTCCCTAACACTGGTGCTGAACAAAGGGCCTGTCGTAATTGCTGAAAAGCAGCGTCACATTCATCTGACCAGGGGATCGGGATGGGCGTGTCTTTTGTCAAGAGCGCTAGTAATGGCTTAGCTATGTGTGAAAACCCCAATATCCACTGTCTACAAAAAGAAACAAGACCCAAAAATGCACGCACATCCTTCTGCGTGGATGGCCTTGGTGTGTCCAAAATTACTTGGATACGATCTGGTGTGAGTGCACGCCCCTCCTTAGACAAAAGGTGACCCAAATAAGTCACCTTTGGTCTACAGAATTGCAATTTCTTCCTAGAGACCTTATGATTGTGGGACGCTAAAAAAGAAAGTAAGGCTATCGTACTTTTCTCACACAACTCCAGGGTGTCAGCCGCCAACAGGATGTCATCAACATATTGAATGAGGGCGACCCCCTCGAGTAAGGCAAAGGAATCCAACTGCCGCTTCAAAGCCTGACTATAAATACTAGGGCTTTCTGTATAGCCCTGGGGAATTCTACAAAAACGATAAGATCTATTGTTTAATGTGAACCCAAAAAGAAATCGGCTATCAGGGTGAATGGGAATAGAGAAGAAGGCATTTTTCAAATCAATCACCGAGAACACGGTCGCCGTAGGCGGGACCAAGGTAAGCAACGTCGTGATATCGGAAACCACCGGGTACTGAGGTATCACGATCTTGTTCACCTCCCTCAAATCAATTATGAACCGATAAACCTTTGCATCCGTGTCCTTTTTCAGAATAGGGAGAATCGGACTGTTACAGATATTATAGGGAACTTCTTCCACTACCCCCACTGCGATCAAGTCTTGCACAATCTGTATGAGAGCCTCCTCGCCCTCCTGGGAAATACGATACTGTGGGAGGCGCGGTAGTACCGCCCCCTCCTGGACACTAATGTGGACCGGAGGAATCACCATTTGTCCGACATCTGTGTCCGATGTTGCCCATAAAGTTTGGGGGAGGGTAGCCAACAACGCATCCTCTGAGATCGTACACATCCGCCCAGATCGGGGGTAGTTGTCATTTAAAATCACCCTCACACCCTCAGGGGAACAGCGAATTGTAGCCCTAAAATGCTTTAACATATCAAGGCCCATAATGTTATCCGGTGTGTACGGAGCAAGCAGAAACGGACAAGGCGCAGAAAAACAATCAACTTTAAATGCAAGGGGCTGTGAAAGAGGGCTTCGGGAAAGTGTACCGTCATACCCTACCGATGTAACTATTGAGCCGGATGGGGGAGCCCCCGGAACCAAGTACCTAGACAATGCACTACGTGTCGCTCCTGTATCCACTAGGAACTGATCAGTAGAACCTAAAACCTCAGCCGATACATAAGGACCCGTCTGATCGACCGGCACCTCAACTGATTCGGACCCCCATCCTACGCATTCCTATGCATGCTGAGAATCGTGATATCCCAATCGATCGCTGTCCGATACCTGATACTGGTGCTGGCGATCGAAAACATTTGAGCTATCTCGGTGCTGTCCGGCAGTATCGAAACGGACATTATCGTTGGAATTCCCTCTAAAGTTCGAGAAGCCCCCTCTACCTCTCGGCCCACCCGGAGTGTGCCCCTGACGCGAAGCACGCAACGCTGGGCAATCCCTGGCCCAATGGCCCAACTGCTTGCAATACGCACACTGGTTCCTATTCAAATCAGATCGGCCCGAAGGGGGACCATAAGATCCGCCCCTTCCTCTATTATTATTACCCCGGCGGGGCGGGCCATATACTTGTGCTAACATCACTTTGGTTTTAAGATCTTTCGATTTCTTCTCCTCCTGGCCCTTCGCCTCGTGCTCCTGACGCTCATAATACTGGGCAATGGTCAGAAGGGCCGTCGGTGTCGCGGAGGACCAAGAACTCTCACTCGCTTTTAACCGGGCCGCAACTGCCGGCAGCAGATTAGCCACATATTTGTCCGCGAAAAGGTGGCGGCCCGTGTCGTCAGTAAGCGACTGGCCACTAAAATCATGGAACGTTTCCTCAAAACGCGTAAAGAAGTCCGCGACTGACTCGTCAACTTTCTGTTTACATGCTGCTAACATATTCCAGTCAATCTTTTTAGGGGGGATAATCGTCTTCAACTTAGCCACAATAGCCGCAGGGAGATCTAAAATATTCTGGGGTGGTTTCTGTGCGGGCTTCCGTTCCCTATCCTCATCCTCAAGGTCAGACCACCGGGCCTTGAAGGCAACCGCATCATCTACCTTCCGGACAGAGCGCCACGTATCCGGCGGTAGGATAAGGCCAAAGAACAGGTCTATATCCGCCAAGGTCATAATGCAAGAATTCAAGGCCCCCTCGACTTCTTCATAGAAGGCCGCTGGATTCTTGCGGGGGTCAGGCAGCGCATTCTTTAATGCCATAACATCGGCCCTATGCCATGGAGTATAAACCCAGTTATATACAAAATATCCCCTTGCATCGGCGGAGTTAACATCCGAGCTAGTCCCCGCTCCTTTAGGAGGAACATACAAAGGCGCCGCCTCTCGCATTGGTTTAGCATGCACTATGTCATCCTTATCTGACTGGGAGGCGGATGGGTGACCCCCTGCTGCAGACGAATCCGACTGCTTCTCCTCCTCCGTTTGTTGACGTGCTTTCTCTCTAAGGGCCAGTACCTCGTCCCGCAAAGCGAACAGCCGCCGAGCCGCCTCAGAAGCCTTAGGGGGAGAAAAAACACCATTACGTAATGCTCCGGCATCCAAAGACACGTCGTCAGGCTCAAAGACACTAGAATATTTTCGGAAAGCTGCGATTACTTCTTCTGAAAAATGAGATAGAAAATACACCCTCTCTCTATCTTGCCACGACCCCCAAGCATGGAACAACTCATCCATAGACATCTTGCCCTTAAGTGCACGAAGGGAAAGTTTCCGGAGCTCAGCCATATGCTCGGCCGATAACATGGACCGTGTGTCGACCTTACCCGGAGCCGGGCCAGAATCTTGCGGCCGTGGAGCAGATGCGCCAACATAAGGGGGCGGAGAGCGATCTAGTAAATAAAAATCGTCATCAGGATTATTAAGGACAGGATAAAGCGGCTGACGAACAACATATTGACCCGAAACTTGTAGCCTACGCTCTTTCTCTTGTCTGTCCGTTTGCTCTTTATCCTCCCGACGCTTCGCTTCCTGCGCTCGCACATGATCATTCTTTCGCTGCTCCTTATCAAACAGCGCTTTCTCACGTTTCTCTCGCTCACGCACTTCCTTCACCCATAATCGCACACACTCAAACATATCCTGACGAGCACGTCGCTTACACATACACTGTTCCACATACTCAATCTTACGTATATCAAACGATCCATACAAAGGCCATCGCAACTCAGGATCCTTCCTAGTATATTTCCTCCATAGCGTGCTGTACATTATGGAAGAAAGACCATGCTTCACGTACATATCCCTATTAGGAGTCCCCTCTGGGGGAGCTGGAGCAGATTCCTCGAGGTTCAACCGGTTCCTAAGACAGCAGCACCACTTACGAAGTGCGCTAAAAGCAGGCATGCTAGGAATAATGCAAAATATGCAGTATTATCAAGAAAAATGGCACTTAATCGTTGCGCCGTTCAAAGTTTACACAGCTCCGGAGAAATTTCTCCACATTACCTGCCTATATGTGTTGCAACGCATATATTTTCACAAAGACAAATTCAAAATATGACTAGTCACCATCAATCAAACTCAAATAGCCAGACCAGGCTTCAAAACTCGGAGCAAGTACCGTACAACGGTTCTTACCAATCAAGAGTCCAGGTTCCAACTGCCAAGCTCCACAATCGCCCAAACGGCTCTCACGGCAGGACCGACAGAAGAGGTCTCAGTCGATGACCGGCGCCACCCAGATGGTCAGCTCGGAAGGGAAGGAAGAAAAACCTCGGGATGCCAAGGCTAAAACGCCGCTGGCAGTGATCACGTCCCTGGCCAAACTCCTCACCTTCGTCGCGACCAGTCCTTCGAGCATCCGAGTCGCCGATGAGCCCCACGTGACGGGCGCCAATTGACGAATACAAGCCCCAGCTAGGCCCGCAAGAGACAAGGGTTCGCTCTTCTGTAACGAAATCTATAAGGAAGTTGGCACGGAAACTGCAAAGTACAAAAACAACGTTTATTAACCCTTAAGGGTGGTCCTACAATCCACACAACACTCTTCAGTATTGCAAGGAGTAGCACACTGAACTTGCATACACAGTCCCCTTTTATACACAGCGAAGGGGCTCATGAGTGGGTGGATACCACTAAGTTGAAGAACATTACCATTTAGGGTCATTCTCGATACCGAATCAATACATGGGCGGAGCTAACACACTCCTTGGGCCCGCAAAAACACATGGTCAAGCAAAGCTAATTATAACAGATGTGGTCAAGTCTGGGCATGCGCCAGACGGACAAGGGAGAGCTATTTATAACCTGTTGCTAGGCAGATTACAAGAGCAACTAACACAGAAGTCGGACTCTCCTCGTGGTGAACACATGGCAGCATGTCAATACAAAATGGAGTCCGGACTTCGGCCAACATAATGGGGAAAACACGATAAAAGGGAAACACTAATGTTTTCAGTAAATGCTTAATCACATTCTGCCTTAATTTACAACAACTGACCATGTCATGAGTGATGTAATATGTAACGTCATCAGCAGTGCATTGCGGGCGCGCGAGTTATAGTTAGCTGAACTAACTATAACGGGGGAATTTCAATGGTTTTGTACAAGTGAAAAGTCCAGCTAACTATAACACCCCTGAAACCTATGGTTTTTTCAGTGAATATATATATATATATTACCTACTGGCGGTCGCCAGTAGGTAGTTATAGTTAGGACCCCTTTTCCATAGGAAAACCTCAACATTCTATTTTGAATAACTTTGGCGCCGGTCGACGAATCCTCGCGAATTTCTCAAAATAGGTGGGGCGCTACGCTCCGCTCCTACCCTGAAAGTCTCGGGGGGATTCGTCAAGCGGGGGCTGAGATAAAAGGGGGGTCCCAAAACGCGTTTTTCCCATGCATTTTTCCATAGGACCTTTAGAACGAGCTACAGCCCGAACGGCTGAACAGAATTACTAGAAATTTGGCAGAGAGGTAGTCCCTAGGTCAAGGAAGTGCCTTTTGTAGGTTTGGTGTAAATCTGTTCAGTAGATTCTGAGAAAATAGCCTTTAAATCAATATATATATCTGAGCCCGCTTACGGTACGCTTACCGTACGCTTACCGTACGCTTACCGTAAGCGTACGGTGGCGTGCGCGAGCGCGATTCTGATTGGCTCTTAGATCTTAGTAAACATTCGAATCGGCCGAAACCAGGAAGCGGCGTCCGCCATTTTGTCTCTCGCACTGAGTGTTGTTTATCAAACATGATGGCCAAAAACATGTTACGGGGCTGTTTTGACAACTCCCTCCCACATAGTCATGTTGAGGGAGTCCCCAAACATCCCCCAAGAGCAAAAACGGTTTTATTTTTTTTTCGGCAATTTCGCGGGGTACGCTTACCGTACGCTTACCGTACGCTTACCGTACGCTTACCGTACGCTTACAGTAAAAAAATAAAAATAAAAAAAACACTATCCACACTTACCCCACCCCCTGTGCTTTTGGTGGCCGCAGGCCACCAAATGTGCAGGGCTTATTAATAGAGAAAAAAAACGTAATTTTGGCAACATGAAATTATAAAATCGAAATAAAAAAAACACTATCCACATTGACCTCACCCCCTGTGCTTTTGGTGGCCGAAGGCCACCAAATGTACAGGGCTTATTAAAGTTGATAAAAACCGTGCACGGAACGAACTGCGTTAAGTGGGCGCGCACGCCACAAATGGCGTAGAGTAACTTAGCATTTAAAAAACCGTACAAATTCACTGAAAAAACCATAGGTTTCACACACGTTATAGTTAGGAAATAGCATTTAAAAAACCTTGCTAATTCACTGAAAAAACCATAGGTTTCACACATGTTATAGTTAGCTGGACATTTTACTGATAAAAAACCAATGAAATTCCCCCGTTATAGTTACTGTAGGCAACTATAACTCACGCGACCGTAATCCTCTGCTGATGACATATGTGTCTTTATGAAAAAAAAATATTTGTAATATATGTATAGCTAAAATTTAATGGAAGAAGACATGGGCAAATAAGTGTCTAAATACAGTATTAGCATCAGCAGAGGATTACGGTCGCGTGAGTTATAGTTGCCTACAGTAACTATAACGGGGGAATTTCATTGGTTTTTTATCAGTAAAATGTCCAGCTAACTATAACATGTGTGAAACCTATGGTTTTTTCAGTGAATATATATATATATATATATTCACTGAAAAAACCATAGGTTTCAGGGGTGTTATAGTTAGCTGGACTTTTCACTTGTACAAAACCATTGAAATTCCCCCGTTATAGTTAGTTCAGCTAACTATAACTCGCGCGCCCGCAATGCACTGCTGATGACGTCACATATTACATCACTCATGACATGGTCAGTGACATCACTCATGACATCACTGAAGACATCTCAAATGACATCACTGATGACATCACTGATGACATCATCCAGTGAATGTGTGTTATTCTGAAAATTAAATTAAATATGTTTTATATATGTATATCTCAAGGTCGATGGAAGAATAAATGGGTATATAAGTGTCTAAATGGAGGATTTGTTTTTGAAAAATTGATTGTGTAACTGACTGATTAAGTGTATCATAGTGAATACATGGCTTAGTGAGTAATGTTTAAATATGTAAATATCTGTATCAGTCTCTCACTTTGTGTATAAGTGGCTGCATGGGTTGGTGAGTAGCTACATGGGTGTCTATATAGGTTATTAGTTGGTTTTTTGAGTATCAGTCTGAGTGTCTGCATGGTTCGGTGGGGGTATTATGTAGTGCATAGGTGCATGAATGAGTGACTCACTGTTTGTATGTGTTGAACACAGTATGTGTGCAGGACTGTATGGGTGGATGAGTGTGTGTATGGGTGTGTTAGTGAGTGAATGACTGTCTCAATAGTGTCTTTATGAGTAACTACATATGTTTTAAACTAGTATATGTGACTATTGGTGTATATATGTGAGTATATGTGAGAGTGAGAGATTGAAAGAGTTCCTGTATGAATAAGTATGTGTTTCTATAAGTGATTGTTTAAAAGACTAAGTATGTGTAAGTTTCCGTAGAAGTAAGTGTGGTGGTGTGTGTATAACTGTATATGCAAGTAAATGTATGTTTGATTCTTTATTAGCATGAGTGACTATGTGTGTGAGTAACTCTATGGATGAGTGGCATTGTGTGACAGGATGTATAGGTGTATGAGTACATATGATGAGTGAGTACATGTATGAGTGACTGTATTGGACTGTTGGTGAATGAGTGGATGTGTATGTGGATCTTAGAATTACTGAAGAGGTTGTTGTAACTGGTATTGGTATGTCCATTGTTTTGAAAATTTTAGTCTCTATTTTTGAATGTGTGTATCAAAGGTTATATTAGGGTGAGAGGAGGTCTGCCACTCTATCACAAGGATGATGTCATCAGTGATGTCATCAGTGATGTCATTTGAGATGTCATCAGTGATGTCATGAGTGATGTCACTGACCATGTCATGAGTGATGTAATATGTGACGTCATCAGCAGTGCATTGCGGGCGCGCGAGTTATAGTTAGCTTAACTAACTATAACGGGGGAATTTCAATGGTTTTGTACAAGTGAAAAGTCCAGCTAACTATAACACCCCTGAAACCTATGGTTTTTTCAGTGAATTTCTGAGGTTTTTTAAATGCTAATTCCTAACTATAACATGCCTGAAACCTATGGTTTTTTCTGTTAATTTCAAAGGTTTTTTAAATGCTAATTTCTAACTATGCCTACAGAGATAGGACATGTGAAGAAAGAAGAAAAAATGCACAGAAAGAAACAAAAGAAGTGCAGAAAGAAGCAACAGAAGTCCTCAAATACGAAGATAAGTGCAGGAAGAAGGATAACGTGCAGAAAGAACAAAAAGAAGAGCAGAAAGAAGCCTTGTTGCAAAATCATCCTGTACCCTCAACTTTTTCAGACGGATACTGGTGGTAACTGAGTCTGACTAACCAGTCCTAGAGCCAGTGCTATGTTAAAAGACACTTAGAATACAGTGAAAACACCTACATACACTAGGGAACATTATGCGTTGGGGTCCCCCTGTGATTAGCCTTACCTCCTCTATAAGCCCCTAGTATATAATAGGGCATGGGGATTAAAACTACCTCTTAAAACAGGCCACAGGGTGTTTTTGCACACGTTAACTCAGGCCCCGTCCCCTCCTTTCACCATTGTGTAAACACGCCCTGTGTCCGTTTTTAGTTGGGAGATTAAGTTCATTTGAGTCCTGAGGGTCCCTAGGGTTCAACTAGCCCACTAGGTACCTCCAGTAAGTGCCACAGAGCTGCGTTGCAGAGAGGTGTAAAAAGTGGCACGGCCTGGACCACCTCTCTGCAATGCAGCTCAGTGGCGCTTACTGGAAGCACTTGGTGGGCTAGTTAGCCCCCAGGGGCCCTCAGTATTGAAGGGAAATTATATCCCCAATTTAAAACGTGCCATGGTGCGTGTTTGCACACGTCACCTCAGGCCCCGTTCCCTCCCTTCACCACTGTGTAAACGCGCCCTGTGGCTGTTCTAAGTTGAGAGATTAAGTCCCCTTGAATCCTAAGGGTCCCTAGGGTCACACTAGACCACTAGGTACCTCCAGTAAGCGCCACAGAGCTGTGTTGCAGAGAGGTGTAAAAAGGGGCTTGGCCTCAGAACACCTGTCTGCAGCGCAGCTCCCTGGCGCATACTGGAGATGCCTGTTGGGGGCGCGTTTGCAGAGTGCTGCATGGAGGGGGCATGGCCTCCGGCACGATGCCAGTCTTTTATTTATTTTATTTTTTTAAGAAGGGGGGCTGTGTGGTTCCCCTTCTTATTCTAATTTATTGGCCCTGATGACCCCATCCCCCAGGGCCTGTCTCTTAATTATATTTTTTTGACCCCAATCCCCAGGGCCGGCCACTGTTTTTTATTATTTTTTAAAAATATATATTTATAGACACACCTAGGACATGCTGGACAAACCGTACGTACCTATCACCATGACGATTTGCGTGATATTCATTAAAAGGCGACTATGCATGCAATTAATCCACGTGGAATGTATTTACACCACTAGTGAAGCTCTGACATGTCTGATGCTCTACTGTGCCTAATCCCGGTAGACACCCTTGTCGTTTATTTATACAAACATGGGTAGCTATTGACGGGCACATTTAATACACATGCACACCAAGCCATTCAAAGGGGATTCGACAAAAATTCGACCAAAACTATGCAAGAAACCCCCCTCACAGTTAATAAAACACACATCCACTGCCGGATGTGTAATACTTTTTATTTTACTCTCTGGAAAGGGGACGAACATCACTTGAGAGTCACAGCGCGCTCCTGACAGAGCCCAATGCTGTGTTACACCCACCATTGCCTGCCGAGTGCCACACACCTCTGTATTGTATTCCACTAGCTAGTGCATATGCTATGACACTCTCTAGCCCATGTGCACTGTAACACCACCCCGTGAAAATGTCATGCCACACTTGTCTTCGCACGGGTTATATTGCCCCATCTAACGTGCCTTCCTCGATGCCTATGTTATAACGCACAGTGCTATGCCATACATATTACAATTTGGGATCCATATCTTTGTCACAGTGCATATGCAACGTTACACTCCCCAGCACATATTTTATATTACAACTTTAGAGACTAGTTAGGTTACACAACACTGCCCTGTGCATATTACACTCTAAGGCGCATATTGCATAGCACGCGCTAGTGCCTGTGCTATCTCGCGCTCTCCAATGAATCTGTCATTGCGCACAATGTATTGCATATTATATTTCACGCCTGGTTCATCTTATATCACACTTTTTGGTGCATAGTTTATACCATACACTATATCTAGTTTTCATTTTCAATCGTGCTCTCAGGACTATGTTCTATATAACACTGTGTTCACCTACCCTTTTCACGGACATTACATTTTGCGATAGGGGGTGGAGGGTCAGGGGGTGTTTTTGACAAGTGAGCCCGGAGTCACAGTCACTAACGTCTTCTTCTTCCTGAATAAAAGTGAGATTATGCTGCATACTTGTTCATATTTTAAGTAGTTTGCACAGACAAAATGTTTTAAAAACAATAAAGTTTCTAATACCCGCCTTCTCTGAACAGTTAGCTTGCTGCCCCATCCCCCTCCTCCCTATCCTCTGTTGTGTGAATCCATGGACTAGCCTCCTCCCTCCTGCCATGCATGGTCTGATGTGCTGCCACTGCCCTCAATTTAGTATGATGTACCAGTCCACTCCTCCTGCCCTCCATTGCCCAATTCTATGCCCCATCATTGACCTCCTGCTTAAACTCTGTGCTTAGCTTGCTGCCCCTATTCTCCTTCCCCCTGCCCTCCGATGTCTTTGTGCATGTCCCTGCTCCATCCTTTTTGCCCACCATGTCCCATGGACCTGCCACTCCTATCTACTCTGAGTGTTCTGTTGAGCTGCCACTCCCCTCCCACCTGCCTAGCATTGTCAGATGACTGTAACCTGTCCCTGCCACCTCCACCCTGCCTGTCCACATGCCATGCCTCTATCCTCTTCCTCCTGTCCTACATGGTCCATTGTACTGCCACACCCTTCTGCCCTCCCTGGTCTGTTGTGCTGCAACTGCTCCTCCTGCCTGCCCCGTGTGGTCTGTTGTGAGGCCCCATCCCCTGAACTTTCTTGTCTGTGCACAGGTCCTGACCCTCCCTTCTATCCTCCATCGTCCTTTGTGCATGCCCCTGCACCCTCCTTCTTGCCCATCATAGCCATTGTGCTGCCACTAACCCTCCCACTTGCCATGCATGGTCTTCTGTGCTGCCATGGCCCCTCCCACCTTCCCTTTGTGGTCAGTTAGCTGCCCCTGACCCCCTCCCACCTTCCCTCCATGGTCTGTGTGTATGCCATCACAGTCTCACTGTTGCTCTTCATGTTGTGTCTTGCTTCTAGTGCCCATCCTGCCTGACCTCCATGGCCATCTTGCTGCTCCTGCCCTGCCCCCTTGCCCCCAGCCCTCTGTTTACATGTGCAGACCCCTACTCCCTCCCTCCTGGCTTGTCTGTTCCATTGTAATGCCCCTGATCCGTCCCTCCTGCCCTTTATGGTCTGTTATGCTGCAGCCTTCTCTCCTGTCTGTCCATTATGGTCAGCTAGCTACCATTGCCTCTTGCCCCTCTGTTCTCTGTTGTCCATGTGCATGGTCCTGTCCCCTCCCTCTTGCTTTCTATGGATTGTTGTGCTGCACTCCCGTCCTGCATGCCCTGTGTGGTGTATTGTGCTGCTGCAAACCCTGATGCCTGCCCTGCAGGGTCAGTTTGGTGCACCTCTCCATGTCTCTCCTGTCCTCTGTTATCCAAGTCCATGTCCCTATCCCATTTCCTTCCATGATCCAATGTACCATACTTGCGAACATTTTGAACTTGGTAAGAGGGAGATTTTGAAAAAAAACTGGGGTATTGATTTTCCCCTTTGAGTTACATTGAAAAAGAGGATATTGTAGACAGGAGACAGATCAAATAAAGCCCATTTGAGCTTAAAAACATTGGACGTTTCCTGGCTGAATCGGGTCTGTTGGCATGTATGGTTGTACTACCATTGCCTCTTCCTTCTGCCCACAATGGTCTATTACATTGCCACAGCCTTGAAGGAGGGTAGATTTTGTATCACAGGGGGCCCCTGGCCCGTTCTGTCCACACCTGAAGTATGAGACCCTTGTCCTTGCCCTGCCAGCCGCATTTGTAGGCCGTATTAAATTGACCAGCGGGTCCTGTGTTGCTATATAATTATCCTGAGACATCCTTACCACTCAGCCAGCATAAAACCCCTGTGTAGGCCCTTCTGTTCAATATGTAGGCCTCTTTGTTAAATTGACCATAGCTCTGCAATTTTAGTGTATAGCAGTCTGAAGGCCGGTCTGCGAGGCCTTCTACTCCAAACTAGTAGCCCCCACCCTACCCGAGTGCTCCGTGCTCGGTATCAAAGTTCAACATCCCCCTGAAGCTGTCGACATACAGTAGGCTGCATCCTGGACTGGTACTTGCTTCCTGGGCAGGTTTCCCGCTTTTAAGGAAGTGGCAACCGCAGAGCGTCAAGTTAGGAGAACTGAGGAGATTTTATACATGAATATATTGAATTCCTGTACAATACCCATTATTTTCTGCTTGCTCTATGGAACTTACGATAAGCGATTGGCCTGAGAGACTGACCTTTTCACCCAGTCCATTGTCAGCATTAAGTGGGTAAATGACAAAATGTCTGGTAAAATCTGCAGACGAAGCTTTTGGGTAGCATACGTAGGTAGATGTAGCGTGCAAAGGAGCCCACAAAATGATATAAAAAGGGAGCACCCACAGAAATCGACGGACAACCTCGCCGTCTGTATGTAGGTTAACAGGCTGTGCAGGTTTTCCCCAAGAACTGGGAGCTCTTGTCTTCCTTTGCTTAAAATGTCTTGCTCTGCTTTGCTTGAAGTATCTTATTCTATTTTACCTATATGAAATGTCATGTTATGTTTAACCATTGTTCTCTTTACTTTTGCATTTAAAAGATGTTGTATTGTAATTGCAGGAATGCTTGCTCTAAGAGTAAATGTGAGTGTCCCTAGGTAACATTTTCCTTGGTGTAACTTGTTTCTCATGATGCATTTATAGATGTGTTTTCTCTCTCTCTCTGTCAGTCCATTAATTGAGATACAGAGAATATCATGACAGCTGTATGATTATCTGGATTCTGTATTTTGTACTTTATGTCTCTATTCTGCGGTTTCTTTGAAGTTGCATCTTCTCATTAAACTGCCATTGTATTCTGCCTCCAATTCCATGTCTCATATGTCTGTTTTCTTCATTTTTGGAGCAAGCGTTCCTAGGCACCCCGGCTCAAATTAAGGTGCCCCTTTTGTCCCTGACTCACTCTCCTGCTCAGTTCTGTGGTGGCTCCCGGGGCTCTGGGGACCGCCCCTAGCTTCCTTGACCCGTAATAGATCTTCCCTCCAACAGCCTCTCTTGCAAGTCCTGTATTGTTGGTTTGTTGCCCCTGCCCCCCTTTCCACTGCCCTCCATAGTCTGTTGTGCTTCCACGGCCCTTCCTGCCTGCTCAGTGTGGTTAAATTGTTGCCTTTGCACCCTCCTACCTGCCTTCAATTTTCAGAGTCCGTGCCCCTGGCCTCTGCCTCTCAACAGTATCCTAATGAACAACTAGATTGCTAACATTCTATATTTATTACAAAAGTGTGGAACGCCTGACATCATCTTGATGTAATCAAAACTGTAATACCTAGAGCATTCCTTTAGAAATTACATATATGAGAGGGTCTTATTGGCATCAAAATTATGGTTAGTGCTCTAAAAGACTAAAATAAGGACATATTTTCTGAGTTTTCAAATAGCGACAAAGCACTTTTAAATTATTTGTTATCTTTATGTTTTTTTATCTAGTTGACAACTTGATTAAATGTTGCACTTAGGGGAGAGGATGTGGTGTTACTTCCAGAACTGCAGACTTTGCAACTGGGGAACCAGGTTGAAGTTTCTGCTTCAGCTCGACATTCTGTGATTCTGGTCAAATCACTTAGTCTCCCCATGTCTACAACCAAAATGAATTTGTTCTTGTGTGATGTAACCAATGCTCATGTAAAGCACTCCAATACCTGACAAGTCTGCACTATATAACACTGCAAAAACACAAAATAATAAGTGTTTTGCACACTTCTGTCATTGGGCAATATTTGGGCTATATCTGGGTGATTTTGGGCTACATTTGGGCTCTTTTGTCTCCGGTGGCCATCTTGGGAGATTTATTTGTTATGAAGTTTCCTAATTTCCTCATGTACTGCAGTCTCCTCAGTCGGAAATGCTTTCAGTTTTTTACTTTGATTCCATCATGAAGGTATTCAGATATGTCACACATTTGCCATGAATTCTGAATGTTAGCACTCTAGTTGCTCATTAGATCACTGTAGTAAAACTACTGTTCACCATGGAAGTCTGCTCCTGGTATTAAAAGTGCATGTTTCAGTCTGCATGTCAGAATTTTTTAATGAAATAGAAGAGGATTTGAGAAGTCACTCAAAATGTGCCCTCATTTTCTTTCTTCAGCATTAATCATAATTTCTATGGCAAAATGAACCCCCTCATTGTGTTCCTTTTTAAATTAAATGTTTTAAGTGTTACCAGTTTATTCCAATCAAGATGGCTTCAGGTGTGCCATACTTTTGTCATAATGAAGACAGTAAGTGCTCTAGTTGTTTTTAAGAACATTCTTGGACATTCTGTCATTGGGCTATACTTGGGCTACATCTGGGTGATATTTGGGCTACATTTGGGCTCTTTTGTCTCTGGTGGCCATCTTGGGAGACTTATTTGTTATGAAGTTTCCTAATTTCCTCATTTACTGCAGTCTCCTCAGTAGGAAATACTTTCAGTTTTCCATCAAGAAGGCATTCAAATGTGTCACACATTTGCCATAAAATCAGAATGTTAGCACTCTTTTTGCTCATTAGATCACTGTAGTAAAGCTACTGCTCACCAGGGAAAACTGCTGCTGGTATTGAAAGTGCATGTTTCAGTCTGCATGCCAGGATTTGAGAAGTCACTCAAAATGTGCCCTAATTTTTCTTTCTGCAGCACTAATCATACTTTTTATGGAAAAATGAACCCCCTCATTTTGTTCCTTTTTAAATTAAATGTTTTAAGAGTTACCACTTTAATCCAAGCAAGATGGCTTCAGGTGTGCCATACATTTATCATAAGTAGGACGGTTAGCGCTCTAGTAGTTCTTTGGAACACTCTGGAAAGCTGCAGTAGAACACAAAGGAATCAACTGACAGTCTCTGCCCTTGTTGGATGTACATGTTTTACTGAGAATGTCAGACTTCATTCTCACATGACTGAGAAAGATAATGTGAATTTACAGAAAATAAGCTCTCAGTTTAGCTTATAGATCACCTTCCAAAACTCTGTGGTAAAAGCATGAGAAAATATTTTTCTTTCAATCATGATATCCCAGCAGAAGGCTTTTTCACATGGTGAAATCACCTTAGAACATACCACAATTCCTAAAATGAGTATGGTACCATCAACAAATGATTTATAATGTAACTAAAGTCTTAAAATCTTCTATTAACTGCAATGCTTTTTAATGAGGTGCTATCATGTATATTGGTCCCAAGATGGCTGCCAACACTTCTTGGATGAAGTGCTGACAGCCAATCAGATCTCAGGATGAGATGTGTGGTTAGGCTCCGCCCACATATATATATTGATTTAAATGCTATTTTCTCAGGAACTACTGAACAGATTTACACCAGACCTACAAAAGGCACTTCCTTGACCTGAGGACTACCTCTCTGCCAAATTTCAAGTAACTCTGTTCAGCCGTTCGGGCTGTAGCTGTGTCTAAAGGTCCTATGGAAAAATGCATGGGAAAAACGCGTTTTGGGACCCCCCTTTTTTCTCAGCCCCCGCTTGACGAATCCCCCCGAGACTTTCAGGGTAGGAGCGGAGCGTAGCGCCCCACCTATTTTGAAAATTTCGCGAGGATTCATCGACCGGCGCCAAAGTTATTCCAAATAGAATGTTGCGGATTTCCTATGGAAACAGGGTCCTAACTATAACTATCTACTGGCGACCGCCAGTAGATAATATATATATATATATATATATATATTCACTGAAAAAACCATAGGTTTCACACACGTTATAGTTAGGAATTAGCATTTAAAAAACCTTGCAAATTCACTGAAAAAACCATAGGTTTCACACATGTTATAGTTAGCGGAAACTTTACTGATAAAAAACCAGTGAAATTGCCCCGTTATAGTTAGTGCTGGCAACTATAACTCACGCGACCGCAATCCTCTGCTGATGCTAATAGTGAGAAAATGGCGGCCGCCGCTTCCTGGTTTCGACCGATTCGAATGTTTACTATGATCTAACAGCCAATCAGAATCGCGCTCGCGCACGGCACCGTACGCGTACGGTAAGCTTACCGTAAGCGCACCGTAAGCGCACGGTAAGCTGCCACAGATATATATATTGATTTAAATGCTATTTTCTCAGAATCTATTGAACAGATTTACACCAAAACTACAAAAGGCACTTCCTTGACCTGAGGACTACCTCTCTGCCAAATTTCAAGTAATTCTGTTCAGCCGTTCGGGCTGTAGCTGTGTCTAAAGGTCCTATGGAAAAATGCATGGGAAAAACGCGTTTTGGGACCCCCCTTTTATCTCAGCCCCCGCTTGACGAATCCCCCCGAGACTTTCAAGGTAGGAGCGGAGCGTAGCGCCCCACCTATTTTGAAAAATTCGCGAGGATTCGTCGACCGGCGCCAAAGTTATTCAAAATAGAATGTTGAGGTTTTCCTATGGAAAAGGGGTCCTAACTATAACTACCTACTGGCGACCGCCAGTAGGTAATATACATATATATATATATATATATATATGAATCAAACAAAGTGCCCTAAGCATCTGGAAGCACTCGACTATGCTCTACCTTCCGGTTCTCCGCTCGGCATGCCTTCTCGCTTCACAAGTTCATTAAATGCCGACGCGTTTCAGGGTTTGACACCCCTTTCTCATGGGCTGCACAAATGACACTCGATGGACGCATGTTTAACATTTCCGGGTCTTTTTATTCTTACAGGCCCCCAGTGGGCGTCTACTGCGTGTATCGTCACACTGTTGATTTGTGGGGCTTGAAGTCCTACATGCGTCAAAAAATCTCCTCTGAGTGAGTTCAAGTGTTCATTTTACGTTGTGCCATCCTTTAAATGCCTTTAGTAGGCTGTGTTGCGTTCGAGCATGTTTCGTTAATGAGGAGCATAGTGCCGATGAAGTTCCAATCCGTTTGGTTCTCCGGCCTCGCACAGCTGATCACAGCAGGCGATGGTGCCTTCCTCACGGCCGGGCCGCCGTGTGTAGTAATGAATCAAACAAGGTGCCCTAAGGTGCTTCCCACTCCCAACGAAGAGGTAGAGGCCACTCGGGGATAAGTGCTGGGAAATCTTTATGCGATACAGCTCACGCATAATGCATTTCGGCCGTTATGGCCTTTCTCAAATGCCGCTGTGTTCAAGAAGCAACTCCTCCCTCACTTTTCAATGTTCAGAAGTCAACCCCATTGGCGGAAATCCGTTGACCAGTGGTCATTGCTCGCAACTGCACTGTGGTTCGTAAAGATACTACAGTTCCCAAAATGCTGTTTTTCAGGTAAGTGTTGCTTGGGGGGGACCCTTGAACGTAAAACCTCTGTAGGTGCTGGTAATAACAAGAAAAGCATTGAGTTTTGGAGTAAAGAGTCCTTGACAAGATGAATGCACGATTTTCCTCACGTCCCCTTGAATGCTCCAGCCGTGTTCTGCATGTACCAGCCGGGCCGAGAGTCACGGTTTCAGTAAACCTAACAAGGTTAGGTAATATATATATATATATATATATATATATATATATATATATACAACTACAACTCTTGTAGGTCTTGTCTGTATTCTCTTCTTCAAATATTGTCTCTTTGTTGTGAATATACTTAAGGCTATGGTGTAGAATAGGTTAGCCCTAAGGAAGTTCTTTAATTCGTATTATCAGATTCTCAGACTCAGGAACGATGTCACAAGGCTTGCCAATAACTAAAAGTACATAATACTGGCGAGAGTTCTTGTAATCCTTCTTCTGAATACTTGTCTCAAATCAGGAAGTCAGCTACCTCTTATACTGACTGAAGTTCCCTCAAAAGAACCTTATGTCAATTTTAAGGAAAATGTCGTTAGTTCTTAAAGGGTAAGACTTACTCACCGCAGCCGCGGAAGAAGACTTACTGCAAATGCTCTGGGAAAACTCCCACTCAGGAAACCTTCAAGGACTTGAAAACGCCGCGTGAGAGAATAGCGACCGTATTCTGAAACGCTTCAGTTGAAGTGCGCAGTTTGCCGTGCGTGTGATAGCGAGCACAGCTGCGCCAGCTCACTGGGGCAAAGACTAGACCGGCAACCCTGCAACTCAGCGCCAGGGGCCATCTTGAAATTCCGGTGTGTGGGAATTTGTCTTCCCTTAAATAAATGGGATGACCAGCGGTTTGGGAGGTACTTTACTGGACTGCTATTGCGAATACCATGGATCTTGCTAACAACTGGGAGGAACTTTAGGCGAATGGGTGCCTTACACTGGTCAGTCCTGACAGTACCCCCCACCAAAACTCCTCACTCACCCCCTTTGGGCTTATCGGGGTGTCTCCTGTGAAATTCGTTGATTAATCGTTGAGCTCGTAAATAATTACTTGGTTCCCAACTTCTCTCTTCTGGACCAAAACCCTTCCAATCCACCAAATAAAACAATCTTTCCTTCTTAACCTTAGAGTCTACAATTCGCTTAACCTCAAACTCCTCCCCTGACTCAATTTGAATTGGCTTAGGAGGACCCTTCTTTCTTAAATTCGGTGGACTCTTCCTTAATAAGGAGACATGAAACACTGAATGAAACCTGAGTTTCTGGGGTAGTCGAATCTTGACACTAACTGGATTTATCATTTGCTCCACTAGGAAAGGACCTATGAATCTGGGTTGAAACTTCCGGTTTCCCTTTAAACGCAGATTTCGTGTAGAAACCTAAACCTCCTCCCCAGGTTCAAAGATTGGACTGGTACGCCTCCTCTTGTCAGCTTGTTTCTTGTAAGAAGCCTTTGCTTTAATTAAATTGTTCGTAGCTTGAAGATAGGCCCTTTGAAGATTCTGAACTACTTCCTCCACTGCTGGAACCTCGCTCTCTTGTTTTCCTACAAAGGTGTTAGGATGTCTACCTGAATTTAAATAAAAAGGAGTGTAACCCGTAGATGCATGCTTGGCATTATTATAAGCAAACTCTGCTGCCCAAATGATATCGGGCCACTCCCCTTCATGATCCATCAAGAACAATCGCAAATACTGCTCCAGTTCCTGATTGACCCTTTCCGTTTGGCCATCAGTCTCAGGATGGAAACTGGAAGACAAACGAGAGTCAATGTCCAGTTTTTTTAAAAATGATCTCCAAAAATGTGAGATAAACTGGGGATCCCGGTCAGAAATTACCACCCTGGGAATACCGTGTGGTCTAACTACATGTAGTGTGAACAGAGCCGCTAAATTGGTCGCGTTTGGGATTGATTTTAAAGGAATGAAATGACTCATCTTTGTGAAATGGTCCACCACCACCCAAATGACAGAAAAACCCTGACTAGAGGGTAATTCTACTATGAAATCCATGGAGACTGTGTGCCACGGATAAGGGGCCGGGGACACTGGTAGTAATAAACCTTGAGGAGCCCTTCTAACCGATTTTCCTTTCAAACACTGTTCACATGTTGCGACATATTGTCCCACCTGAGCTTCCATGGAAGGCCACCAAAATTCACGTTGAACTAATTCCAATGTCTTCTTCACTCCCTTGTGTCCGGCCAACAATTCATCATGACAATGACGAACCACCATTGCTTGAAGCTCAACATCGGGAATAAAAAGTTTCCCCTTAAAATAAGGTTGGCCATCTTTAATCTCCCTATGTTGGTCCTGTTTGACCCAATCTGTCAAATTCAAAGAAGTAAGAGCTCGCTTTAACTGCTCTTCAAACTCTGGAAACAGAATTACTCCAATTATCTTTTCTTCTGGGATTATCAATTCTTTAGCCAAGATCGGAAATTCTTCTCCTGTATCCAAACGCGACAATGCATCTGCCTTGCCATTGGTGGAACCAGGCTTGTAAGTCAGCACAAAGTTGTAATCAGCAAAAAATAACGACCAACGCAACTGTCTGGGAGTCAATGTGCGAGCAGATTTCAAAAACTGGAGGTTCCGATGGTCAGTGAACACAGTGACTACATGGCGAGCACCCAACAGATAATGCCTCCACTCCTGAAAAGCATCCTTGACTGCCAATAACTCCTTATCGGCAATGGAGTAATTCAACTCAGCAGGAGTCAGCTTCTGAGACCGATAAGCAACCGGATGAAGCTGACCCGTGGATCTGATTCTCTAAGATAAAATTCCCCCGATAGCCAAATTGGAAGCATCGGCTTCGACAAAGAAAGGCTCCTCAGGATTAGGATGCAGAAGCACTGGCGCTGAGGTAAAAACCCTCTTTAATCCACTAAAAGCTTCTTCAGTTTCAGCGGTCCACTCAAACTTGGCCCCTTTCTTGAACAGACGAGTTAGCGGGGATACCTTCTCTGAGAAGTTTTCGATGAATCGTCGGTAGAAATTGGCAAAACCAATAAAACTCTGCACCTGTTTCACATTTCGAGGAGATGGCCATTCATAAATTGTCTTAACCTTGGTTTCGTCCATAGCAACTCCATCCGGGGAAAGTACAAAACCCAAAAATTCTACTTGGCTGGAATTAAACACACATTTCTCCAATTTTACGAAAAGTTGGTGTTCCAAAAGTGTCTTCAAAATGACTCTCACATGTTGGATGTGTTCTTTCATATTTTCCGAAAAAATTAGAATGTCATCAATATAGACAACGGCAAAACGATCCAAATACTCTCTCAGGACATCATTCACAAAATGCTGGAAGGCAGCAGGAGCATTGCATAAACCAAAGGGCATGACCTGAAATTCAAAAAGGCCCAATCTCGTACGGAATGCAGTCTTCCACTCATCTCCATCCGCCATTCGCACGAGATGATAAGCCCACCTTAAATCTAGTTTTGTGTATACACATGCTCCTTTTACCTGATCCAATAATTCTGAAATTAATGGCAATGGATATCTATTCTTCTTAGTTACAGAGTTTAATGCTCGATAGTCTATGCACGTTCTCAGACTTCCGTCTTTCTTTGGAATAAAAAAGAGTGGAGAAGAAACTGGGGACTGAGAAGGACGAATAAAACCATTTGCCAAATACAATTCTAGATATTCCTTGAGATGCTGATTCTCCTTTTCTGAGAGAGCATAAATGCGACTGCATGGTAAAGAAGCCCCTGGCTCCAACTCAATCTTACAGTCGTAATCTCGATGCGGAGGCAATTTATTGGCCTCTCCTTCATCAAACACTGCTGCCAAATCTGCGTATTCCTCTGGAATCTCCTGTGTTTCCATCACACAAATCATTTTGGCTTGACTGGCCAAATACTGCGACGAGGAAGAAGATGAAGATTCAGTTCTCAAATTGTGACAATGACTCTTGCAATACTCTGAATCCATCTCAATGGTTCTCTTGGCCCAATGAATCCTAGGATTATGTTCAGTCAGACACGGTAACCCTAGAATGAGTTGGAATTGGGGGCATCAATGAGAATAAATCTCAAAAAGCTCACATGTCTACCAGGCCCCGTTAACCTAATCTCCTCCGTATCATGTACAATAGGACCAGAGGATAAATTGGTTCCGTCAACTGCACGAACTGCTTCAGGTCTTTCTTTCTTAACAAAAGCTATTCCCAACCTCTTTGCAAAACCAATGTCACAAAAATTGCCCGTTGCACCAGAGTCTATCATTACTGAGATTTCCTCCAACCTGGTTCCACCAAACTCGATTGTGCCTGCAACAATTAAATGGGGAGTAGAAGATTGCAATGTGTTCGCCACCATTTGAGAATCGGGAGTCGACTTTTCTTTCGCTTCCACCAGAGCAACTCCTCTTACTTGTGGAGCCTTTCTTTTACTGACGCATTATTCTTAGGTTTCTTGGAACATTCTTTCAAAAAATGTCCGGAATCTCCACAGTACATGCACAACTTGCCCAATCGTCTTCTCTCTCTTTCCTCCTTTGATAAAGGCCCTCGCACTGAGCTAATCTGCATTGGTTCCACTTCGGAAAGATTTTCTTTGGTCTCGGAGTTTTCAAATTTGATTCGATCGAAACGTGGGGGAAAATACTTGACTTCCTTCCGACGCTCACTCTTTCTCTCACACTGGCGCTGATTAATCTGCAAGACTAGATCAATTAACTCTGAAACGTCAGTTGGTCTCTTTGGAATCTGTGCCAACCCATCCTTTATCTCATCCTTGAGGCCCGACAGAAAATAGAAGCTCTTTTAGCTTCACGCCAATTGGTCTCTACAATTAATTTATTAAATTGCGCCAGGTAAGCAACCAAATCTCTATTTCCTTGTTTTAAATCCAACAGTTCATTATCCGTTGATTGAGATACAGTTCTTCTGTCGAATATCCGCAAAAATTCTCTTTTAAACTCATCAAAATTATACAGAATTGGGTCATTGTTATTTACTAGAGGCATCGACCAAGCAGATGCATCACCACTCAGGTAGGACAACATGAACGCCACCTTTGACTGCTCCTCCTTAAATATAATGGGTGTACAAAGAATGTGTAATGAGCATTGTGTAAGGAAAATTTGCGCCTTATGGGGGTCCCCACTAAACCTTTCTGGGGATGCCAGGGGAATGGTGGGAGAAATGGCATGTATGACCTGTGTGGTTAATTCCGCTGCTGTGGGAGCTGGTGCAAAGGTCTGGGGCTTGTTTTCCTTCGATCCAGAAGCTGAACTAACTGATAACTCTTCCACCCTTTGTCGTATAAACAGAGTTTCCTGACTGGACTTCCTCACTTCCTCTCTAAGAGATTTATTCTCTAACATGGCTTCACTTAATTGTGTTTGAATCCCATCTAACACTGTAGCTAGGGCCTTAACATCTAATCCCTCAGCCATCCTGCTCAGGCGGAAGTATTTTGGAAAGGACACTTCAATCTGTCAAGTACCTGCCCCAGAACTTAGTCCTCCGCAGGAGCCGATGTGAATTCCGCGATTCCCCTACTCCGTTACCTGAGCAGTATATAACCAGGCAACTAGAGGGGGGAAAGGGGATTGGGAAGAAAAGAGAAACGCCACCTCTTCTTCTACTGGACAGGTCTGCTGCTATTCTTGTGTAGTCTTCCTGCAAAATAAACTTCATAAACATCTTTACTTGACATTTCTAATAATTAAGAAAAGAAAGACCCAAAATGATTTTTACCTGTCCTAATAGATGGCTAGCTGTTCTCTTGTAGATTTGCTGCCTCTATGGTCCCTTCTACTCTGTGCTTCTCTAGATGGAATTCGACTAAACAGATAAGCAACACAAGATTAGATTAAATTCTCTGGTCGATCTAATGGTTTAAATCTTTCTACATTCCTTTCCTTCTTTACCTGACAACCACCATAGGCAGTCTTTTAATCAATTCTCTTACTGTCTTTTTCAGCAGTTGAAGGTCTTCTCGACGATGAAGCAACAAGTTCTTTTGTGGAGGAAGAGGTCTTGACTATTGATGGTAAGTAATCCTATATATATATATATTCACTGAAAAAACCATAGGTTTCACACACGTTATAGTTAGGAATTAGCATTTAAAAAACCTTGCAAATTCAATGAAAAAACCATAGGTTTCACAAATGTTATAGTTAGCTGGACATTTCACTCGTAAAAAACCAATGAAATTCCCCCGTTATAGTTAGTTCAGCTAACTATAACTCGCGCACCCGCAATCCACTGCTGATGACGTCACATATTACATCACTCATGACATGGTCACTGACATCACTGATGACATCACTGATGACATCTCAAATGACATCACTGATGACATCACTGATGACATCATCCTTGTGATAGAGTGGCAGACCTCCTCTCACCCTAATATAACCTTTGATACACACATTCAAAAATAGAGACTCAAATTTTCAAAACAATGGACATACCAATACCAGTTACAACAACCTCTTCAGTAATTCTAAGATCCACATACACATCCACTCATTCACCAACAGTCCTATACAGTCATTCATACATGTACTCACTCATCATATGTACTCATACACCTATACATCCTGTTACACAATGCCACTCATCCATAGAGTTACTCACACACACAGTCACTCATGCTAATAAAGAATCAAACATACATTTACTTGCATATACAGTTATACACACACCACCACACTTACTTCTACGGAAACTTACACATACTTAGTCTTTTAAACAATCACTTATAGAAACACATACTTATTCATACAGGAACTCTTTCAATCTCTCACTCTCACATGTACTCACTTATATACACCAATAGTCACATATACTAGTTTAAAACATATGTAGTTACTCATAAAGACACTATTGAGACAGTCATTCACTCACTAACACACCCATACACACACTCATCCACCCATACAGTCCTGCACACATGCTGTCTTCAACACATACAAACAGTGAGTCACTAATTCATGCAACTATGCACTATGTAATACCCCCCACCGAACCATGCAGACACTGAGACTGATACTCAAAAAACAAACTAATAACCTATATAGACACCCATGTAGCTACTCACCAACCCATGCAGCCACTTATACACAAAGTGAGAGACTGATACAGATATTTACATATTTAAACATTACTCACTAAGCCATGTATTCACTATGATACACTTAATCAGTCACTTACACAATCAATTTTTCCAAAACAAATCACCCATTTAGACACTTATATACCCATTTATTCTTCCATCGACCTTGTGATATACATATACAAAACATATTTAATTTTCAGAAAAACACACATTCACTGGATGATGTCATCAGTGATGTCATTTGAGATGTCATCAGTGATGTCTTGAGTGATGTCAGTGACCATTTCATGAGTGATGTAATATGTGACGTCATCAGCAGTGGATTGCGGGTGCGCGAGTTATAGTTAGCTGAACTAACTATAACGGGGGAATTTCATTGGTTTTTTACGAGCGAAATGTCCAGCTAACTATAACATTTGTGAAACCTATGGTTTTTTCATTGAATTTGCAAGGTTTTTTAAATGCTAATTCCTAACTATAACGTGTGTGAAACCTATGGTTTTTTCAGTGAATTTGAAAGGTTTTTTAAAAGCTATTTTTTATATATAACGCGTGTGAAAGCTATATTTTATTTTTCTTTTTGCATGTTTTTTTTTAAAAAAAATTTCCTATGATTTTTTATTGTTTTTGTTTCTTTTTTACATCTTTTTTTCCTTTTTATTTTTCCTTTAAAAACTATTCTACCTATGTATATATTCATGGTTTTAATTCATTCTTCAATTTTTAAAGATTCACCTTTTTTAAATAATTGGTTAGATATAGTTGTATAACATAGTTAATATCTTCAGCAAACCTTTTTTTATTTTTTTATTTTTTTTTACCGTGCGCGTACGGTAAGCTTACCGTAAGCGCACGGTTCGCTTTATGTACGGTGAGCGTACAAAATATTTCTACTCTGTTTGCGTATGCTTACGCAATTTGCGTATGCATCCGTACTTTCTACGCGATGCGTAAGCGCATGCTTTACACACGCACGTTACGCGGAAGTTTTCGACCGTGCCTGTAATGCGCATGCGCGCGTGCTCGTGTCTTTCGTACGCGCATGCGTACTTTTACCGTACGCGCTCGGTAAGCTAACCGTGCGCGTACGGTTGGTCATGTGATCAAGAAACAACACTTTTGATTGGTTTATATTATAGTATTGTTAGGATGTTAAAATGCTTTTATGACATGCTGTCGAATAAAGCTTTGAAACGTAAACGATTGGTTTAAACTACTTTCAGTTCCAGAATCTTCCTACACCACACCCATTCCCCTCATTACTGCTTGTGATTTCTTAGGAGAAGGAGCTGAATTGTCTTTGGGATACAATGGCAGAGCAGCAGACCTCTTCTGAGAGTGAGCAGGGCAGCAGCATAATCAGGCAGAGAAGGAGGAAACAAAAGGATTCTTTTGTTTGGGAGTATTTTACTTTTCCAGAGGGGCAGAAAAAGGTAAATGCTCCATTAGTCACCTGCTCACTTTGTGAGCGTGTCTTATCTAGAGGTAACCCAAGGAAGAAGTATTCCTTTGGTAACCACACTATGGTGAGACACATTAGGGATAAACATCCCAGGACTTTTGCTTGACATTCTGAAGCAAATCCTTCAGAAAGTCATCCGAGCACACCCGCAGAAGCTCAGCCGAGTACATCTTCGGCAGCTCAGCTGAGCCCTTCCTCTGCGGTGGGAGCATCACCCTCTTCTGCTCCTCTGGAAATGAACCATCGATTTCTGAGGGTACAAATGAGGTGCACCAGATGTTATGGTCTAATTGTTCATGGGGAGAGCAGTGTTTCCCTAATAAACAATAAGATAGACCAGCACATCTGTAGTACTTATTAATATTCCCATTCTTTCTTTCCTCTGTCCCTGTATTAACACAACAGCTTTTTTAAGAGCCAACCTTACCTCACAACTTTATTTAAAATTTTTGTAATTAATTTTAATGTTTTTTTTTTTTACCGTGCGCGTACGGTACGCGCATTTTTTTTTTTTTTACCCTACAAGGTCCTTGAGGGAGTACAACGGAAATGAGAAAAGCAGAGAGAGGAGAAGTGAAAAAAAGGGAGCATGAAAATAAATGTGTAATAAATACAGAAATTTCACACTTACCTGACCCAAAAAATAAAATATTTATTAATAAATGCTTCATTTAAATTGCTAGGAAAAACCTTTAAAAAAAAAAAAGTATTAATATTTAATAATACATTTTAGAATACAATACACATATTTTCATATTTAAAAAACAATTTTTTTGCCCTTTTTTTGCTGTTTTCAGAATATATTGATTTTCACTGTAAATCGTGAAAGCAATAGCATTCATCACTTAACAGCGGGCAAAAAAAAATAACAATCTGAAAGATTGTTTAAAAAAAGCCCAGAATCTCTTCTCACTAAAACATACCTTTATAGAAATGTTACATAGTTTTCAAAAATATCATCTAAGAAAAATAACTTTTTGCACTACATATCATCGTAAACATGTTTTTGCATAAGCATAATCACCAAAATAATATGTTTCTAAGAAGTCCACAATACAAATTGTTACCTTTCCTTTAGGCCAAATGGTCATTTTTAAAACCTTTTTTGATGAAATTTCCAATGGTAATCCAATAAAATTGCAAAAATGGTTTGTACAGATGTTGCAAATTCTATCTAAAATTTTGGTTTCAGAAAAATTAAATAGGAATTTGCTACATCAAAAGGCAAACGTTGCTTAAAAACCAATTGAGAATCATTACACAGTGTCCAGCCTTTTTCACATTTAAGATAAACTGTGTAATGACCAGAAGTTATCGTAGGTCCATCATGGAAAATTATTGCAACTGTAACAAAAGTTTTTCCTGAAATTGATAATTGCTGTCCTATAAACTTCTTTATTAAAGTGTCAAATTTTGAACCATCAGCTCTACAACGTTGCATCATTAAAATTACATACTGTCCATATTTCTTTAAAAATAACGTTGAAAACATGTCAGATTTACATTCACAGCATTCCATGCTATGATTGGCATCTTAAACTAATTTACTAAAACTCACTGATTTACTTTCTGGCAATGTTAAATAGATAAACCTTTCTGAATCAACATTAGAGCTGCATGTGTAGAAACAGTTTTCACAACTATGTTCCCATTTATAAGAGAGACAGAACATATTCTCAATATCTATGCCTTCATCTTCCAGTACCATAAGGACATACATCAAGAATTCCTGTGCATCTTGCTGGACATTTTGAGTAAACTGTGTACGTCCTGAACATACGTCTAAAAGATTTCTAATTTCATTAGCACTTTCTATTTTATTTTTATCAATACTCAGTTTCTCATAAAGCAGACTTAGCACAGAACAGAATCTTTTATCATGATTTACTATTATCTGCTCTTGCAAACTTTCAAGGTAAAATACAACATTTAGCACTACATTTGCGTAGCAGTTGACACCAGAGCTATTTTCAAAATGACAACCAAAAACCTCTTCAACATTATCCTTTTTCTTTTTGCTTGCAATCACATGAGTCTCTTTTTGTTTTCTCTTCTATACATCCTCATTACAGATATTCTCAAATCTCCTTTTCCGAGAAACAACACGTTTCTCCAACACAGGATACTGACCTAAATGAGGAGCATAGGTTCTTCTTAATCTATTATACTCCTTTACACAATTTGCATCTGCACTAACTTTTGAGTCATCAAAGTCTATCATGAATAAACCAGATAATGTTTTCACTTGTGACAAAGCAACATATGCCATACCTTCTTTGAACACAGTAGATCCAATGTTTACAAAAGCACTATCTACAGTTAATCCTTGAGATTTGTGAATAGTTACAGCATATGCTAGAGAAAATGGAAACTGCTTCCTACGTACATATAAGTCTTTTACAAGCAAAAAACGGACTGAACAACGACTAATATCTTTAATCTCTGCAATCTGATCAAATTTTATTTTTAAAAATTCAATTCCATCTTTTTCTGGTATTTCACAAAACCCACAACTTTACCCATAGCTCCATTCACTAAACCTTTTTCAACATCCAAATTTCTCCTTAAAAATACTCGACAGTTCATGCAAAGATATAGATTTTTTTCTAATCCAGCTGTTTTCGAAATGTTCTTCTCTAGAGAATCCAATTTATTTTGCAGTTTGCCTGTTATTGTAATAGTAATTCCTTCATGCTGAATTTTGTCAACTGCTTCCATTTTCTTAATCTCTTCCTTTTCCAATTTCAAAAGTTCGTCATTGAATATCGAGCATTCACGTAGTGTTGGCATTAAGCAGATTACAGTATTATTTTTTGCAATGTTCTTGTATATTTTCTCTGCAACTATTTCTTCCTTTGGAAATAAATTATGTAGCAACCGACTCTGTAATGCTTTTCTGCCAACTTCTGTCAGTAGTCCAATTCTGATATCTTTTAGAATACTTGCATAATCTTCTTCGTTTGCTTGCCTCATATTGGTAATAAGTTCTTTGTACTCAAAGAACGACCAAATATTCGCATTACCAATGCTTCCTAATGACTTCTTCGTGTCTTCATGTGTCACAGTATTAAACACTGGTTGTCCTTTAACTGGAGTAAGCTGTAGAAGATCCCCAAAAACTATAACATGTTTTCCTCCAAATAACACGTCATAGTCTCTCTTTAGAATTTGCTGCATTCTTAAATGCACAAAGGCAAGCATTAAGTTTGATACCATGCTTACCTCATCAATAATGAGAACTTGCATCTTCTTCAACACTCTTGAAACTTCGAAGCATGCTTCTCCTGTAAGCTTGTGATATTCTATTTTGTTCTCATGCTCCACTGGTAACATTAGCAAGCGATGTAAAGTAATTCCTTTTATATTATATGCTGCTAACCCAGTTGGAGCAGTAACAACACAAGACAAAGTTGAATCTGTTTTTTGCTGTAGGTAGCTTCTGATGACTTTAATTAGGAAACGTTTTCCAGTTCCAGCTTGTCCACTCACATACATCCCGATTGGTTCAAATGATGTGCATTCTTCATAAATTTGTTGTTGTTCATCATTCAGTTGTTGTTCCAAATTTGGTAAGTCTATTAAATCTTCTTGAGCTTGATTCATAGCTGTTTCAACTTCATTCATGGCTATTGCAGCTTCATTTTCTACAATTGGTTGTCCTAGGGGATCTTGACTGAGCGTTTCAGAACTTTGGCTGTCTTGAGAACTGTCTCTAGCTACTTCAGCTGCAATTGTTGCTTCCTGTTCAATTTCTTCATTTAACATTTGCACATAATTTATGAAAGTACTGCATTCAATCGTATCTTTACATGCATTGAATGAATCCTCATAGCTTTCAAATTCTCCAAGTAGTTCGTCCTCTGTATGCCATGGTTTAAACAGCTGTAAAAGTGCCAAGTAGTAAAATTCCTTTTTGTCAGTAATGTCGCAACTCCGCTTCCTATGATTAATCAAACTTCCTTTTGTTTGCTTCACCAAACATCCTTCCTCACCAATGACTTTATATTTTCCATTTTTGATGTCTTCTGTGGCTTTCCGTGAAAAAATGTAGTTCTGCAGCACTTCATAGAGACACATGTTCTCAAGATGACAACTTCTTTTTGGGTAATACGTGTCCAACATGTTTGTTTTCAAAATATCTGTACTTTCCGGGTCGTTCTCTGACAAATATTCAATTTCTGCAACAGATTTCAGTACCCGATTTCGCATTGCTGCAAGGCCTAAACTTACCCAAATTATTCTTCTGGATTTCGAGTACAGACTTGCAGATGATAACCTATCTGAGCATTCGTAGGATCCAATTTCTCGATGCGATAACATCTTTAAACTGAAACTGTATAGTTTCTTACTGACAGTTTTCTCGTGAGAAATCTCTTCCCACATTTCCTTCAATTCCGTTTTCTCAGATTTAATAATGTACGATGTGACATACCGAGCAACAGCAATTGAATTGTCTGCCACATACTGAATATCCATGTTAGCATTCCACATGGATAAAATGACTGGGTTGTAGTCATTTATATACTTTGACTCTTCTTTTCTTCTTAGGTTGTACGTATTTTTTGGAGATTTTCTTGTAATGGTATGTCGCACAGCTGACATAAAACTGTTGACTCTTCCTTTTGAAAGAACAGGTCGTGGAAATCCAAATCGACATTTTGTGTAGAATTTATCTTTACTCTTGTACTTCCGTCAACAGTATTTTCCACACCGATGACTTTGGAAACGTAAAACTTGGTCTTTTAACATTTTCTCTTCTGTGCTTTTAGGTATAGCACATGTTGCATATTCTTCGTTGAAACATAAAACTGCTTCATCAGCATCTGTTCCAAATTTTGGGGCATCCTTGATCCACAACAGCATATGAATATGAGAAGCACCTCTTGCTTGGTACTCTTTTCTCCAAAAGAAATCCACAACTTCTCCAAGAGGTGGATTTTTTTTATTGCAGATGAAGGACATCATAGCCTCAAATCTATGATTGAAATATCTGCAAACATTAACCGGATCCAATGAGCACAGTTCTCCTGCTGTCTTGTATTCGATGTTTTTAATGTTTGAATTTGCCTCTCGTAGAAAATCCAGAAGATCATCCCAAGCGTACTCAGCACAGCTTAGGGTGAGAAACCATGTAGGAGTTCCTAAATTCCGTAACATGCACTTCAATTCTCCATGGCGTCGGTACCAATATTCATTTGTCCCACGCTGACAAGCCATCAGATTGATCAATTGTGATTCCAAATGATCATCTCGCTGCTGCACTTTGTTCATAAAATCCTTAGCAGACACATTATGTAGATGTACTCCACTTTTTAAAATGTGATTTACTGCATAAGATAGTGCAGACAAGTTACTTTCAAATAAAAGATGGAACAAATAAGGAATACTTTGACGAAATCTGGGATCTTCTGCATATAATCTTGTAGTCCGATACTCAGAAGCAGGAATCTGTACTGGACGTTCATCATATCGTCCACCTTCTCCTGTAGGAAACAGCTGGGGAAAACAACAAGCTTCCAAACTCTCCTCCCATACACTTACGGGAGTTCCTTTCGCTTTTTTCATCTGAAATAGATCAATGGTGTTTGCCATAACTTCATTTGAATGAAGAGGATGTATGCTGAAATGTTCATAAATTTCTTCTTCTTTTGACTTGTCCACTTTTTCAATTTGCCCAGTTGGTGTGTCTGTGTCTCCTACTAAATCTTCTTCATCTTCATCTATATAAATTGATTCATACCATTTATTATTCCTTTTCAAATATAAATTTGTTTTTTGTACTTTCCGTACATCTACCAGCTCCTGCCAAATTTTCTTACTCTTTGTAGGTACACCATTAACCAGAATAACTAATGGTTCAGTTTCCAAAGTATCTGTATCAATAGTTTCCATATTCTTTTTCAAATCCAACGGCAAATAGACAACTCTTCCTTTTAAACCTCTCTGTAAATCTGAAGGAGGTAATTTGCCTGTTTTTGGCTCCATACGTACTATGGTCTGGAACGGATGAACACATTGAATGAGTATAGACTCATACGTATTTAAATCAGAAAGTTCTGCAGGAACTTCAACCAATTCTAAATTATTATGTACAGCTCTAGCTGGCATTTTATTTTCTTCTAACTTGTTGTAACAGTATTTACAAATACGATGATCTTCACCCAAATCAAAACAATTTTCAAGAAATATATATGTTGCAAAATCCTTTCACTTATAATTATCTTCTTCTTCACTTTTTTTGTAGAGATCAACATTCCTTGTTTGGATTTTATAATGGCTTCTCCGGCAACAAATACAAGTAATATTTGGTCTTTCATTAGAGATAATAGCAAATTTTGTTATTTGATCTTCAAATTTCTTATTTACGGAGGGTTCTACATTCTCTTCCACATTTTCCTCAATAACTCTGTCATTCCCTGCACTTTCTTGTTCCGGAGCAAAGTAACTTAACTGAATTTCATCAGTAACCTTCTCAACATCTGATACAGTTCCACGGAACAGAGCCTTATTCAACTCATTTAACTTTAGTGCTGGACTTTTAGCAAAATACAATCTTCTCACAAATTTTCTAATTTCAGTATGATGAACTGCCAGCATCCTAAAATGGTGAAAAACACTTTGACAAACTTTTCTAGATAGACAAGCCAGAGAGTGTCCTTGCAAACCAGTATTCTCTCTCACTCTGCATGGATCTAGTCCTTGAAGCACCTTAATCTTCTGTTTAACACTCTTTTTACTATATTCTCTTAAAAACTCACGTAATTTATCAATAGATTCCTGTCGCAAAGTACAAATACTACTACAATTCCAAGTATACACTGGGGCTTTAGGACGTCTCCCCATAACCTCATCCGCAATCACTTCTTCCTCATTTCTTGGAACCATTTTCTCCTTTTCCATTATACAACCATCTTTTACTTCATAAGCTCGTCCAGTGGTGTCAACTGCATGCAGCAAATTATTACTTTGAAGATAACTCTCTTCATTAAAAAATGGTTCAGTACTTGAACTATGCATCCATTCTGCTAAAAACACTTTACAAAAGTTATTTCTTTTCACTACTCTTTTCTTTTTGCTTTGTGACTTCATTACATTGACTATTTTTTCTAATGTACGCATCCTGTTCAAAATTAAAATGAATAGTTTGCTTTTTAATTCTAAAGCCTTAGCTACAATGGCTTCAATATCTTTTTTTCTCTTGTAAAATTTAGCTCTTTTCTTATATTTTTTCACATCTTTTAGCAAATTGCACATCACTCTTCTCTGAAACATTTTCCTACGGATCTCTTTAAATGCTGATTTTCTTTTCAAATCAATTTTTATTGCTTCTGCTTGTACGTTAGCATTTAGTAAATTCTCACTATTGTCCTGTTGTTTTCTACTTGAAACAGTTTTTCCAATGGGGACATTTTTTAAATGTTTCCTTTTTTTGAATATATTTTTAAAGAATTCCTTTGTCTGCTTACCAGAAGACTTTTTCTTTTTCCCAACATGAGCATCTTCAACTAACTTGGGTCCTCCAGTTGTCTTCAAATATACATGTTTTTTCTGTTGTTTTCGCTTTCTTGATTTTATAGGCATCTTATATTTCCTTCACTGCTCTGCAGCAATACCTGAAAGAAACTAAAAAAAAAATACCTTTTTGTAATTTAAATATATTACTATATTTGTTATGATCATTTCTAATCTTATAACACTATCTACCCCTTTCCTACAAGTGAAAAACACAACAAAACCAACACGAATTTAATCTCTAAGAACAATTCCTATGTGCACACAGACTCTTGGTGTGATTCTAGGCAGAACACGATATTTCATTTGCAATTCAAAAGCACACTTACTTTTTTTTTTTTTGCAACTGTTAAATACTCTAACAGTCTGACACATTTTCTTTATAGTTTAGAGAGGCAGAAAAGAGCACATGTCCAAACAGCTTTTTCAGAGCATGTACATGTGTAACCTGGCTGACTGACTACACTCCAGCAAAGATAATGAGCCTTGGTGATGTTCAATGCATTAGCGTTCCTCACTCCTACCTAAAACACCACACAGTGCTGATTAGTAAGCATGAGTGTACAGGAAAAACAGCTAGCTCTCTGCTAAGAGTGTGGTTCTGGAGACTGTCTACTGTCAGGTGCAAGAGAGACTTGAATGGACCCTTACATAACTGCTTAAACACTGTAAACATGTATGTAAGACTACATGTGTGGTAAGGGTTAATATGAGTTTTTAGCACGTAGCAACTACATGACCCATTGCAAGAGTGGAAGAAAAATCTCCCATGTTGATTTCAAATAAGTTAGCATTTTCCTAGTATATGAGATACTGTTTTGGGCTGAATGCTAACCATCACATTTCCAGAAAACAAGCTTCCCCTTTCATACGAATGCAATTCTAAATGAAGCAGAGTGTCACGAAATAGATCTCTGAGAACAATTCCTGTGTGCTCACAGACTCATGGTGTGATTCTAAGCAGAAAACGAAATTTGCTTGCCAATTTCAAAGCACACTTACTACTGTTTTTTTCTGCAAGTGTTAAGTACTCTAACAGTCTGATACATTTTCATTACAGTTTTCAGATACAGATAACAGCACATGTGCAAACAGCTTTTTGAGACCATGAATATGTGTGACCTTGGTGACTGACTACACTCCAGCAAAAGAAATCAGCCTTAGTGATGTTGAATGTATTAGCGTTACTCACTGCTACCTGAAACACCACTCACTTGTGAATACTAAGCATGATTATACAGGATAAACTACTGGGTGTGTGCTAAGAGTCTGCTTATGCAGACTGTGTATTTTCAGTTACAAGACACATATGCATGGATACTTCCAAAAAGAACCAGAGTGACACGAAATACATCTCTGACAACAATTCCTGTGTGCTCACAGACTCATGCTGTGATTTTAGGCAGAAAATGAAATTTGCTTGCCAATTTCAAAGCACACTTACTACTGTTTTTTTTCTGCAAGTGTTAAGTACTCTAACAGTCTGATACATTTTCATTACAGTTTTCTGAAACAGAAAAGAGCACATGTGCAAACAGCTTTTTGAGACCATGAACATGTGTGACATTGGTGACTAACTACACTCCAGCAAAATAAATCAGCCTTAGTGATGTTGAATGTATTAGCGTTACTCACTGCTACCTGAAACACCACTCACTTGTGAATACTAAGCATGATTCTACAGGATAAACTGCTGGGTGTGTGCTAAGAGTCTGCTTATGCAGACTGTGTATTTTCAGTTACAAGAGACATATGCATGGATACATCCAAAAAGAACCAGAGTGATACGAAATACATCTCTGACAACAATTCCTGTGTGCTCACAGACTCATGCTGTGATTCTAGGCAGAAAATGAAATTTGCTTGACAATTTCAAAGCACACTTACTACTGTTTTTTTTCTGCAAGTGTTAAGTACTCTAACAGTCTGATACATTTTCATTACAGTTTTCAGAAACAGAAAAGAGCACATGTACAAACAGCTTTTTGAGACCATGAACATGTGTGACCTTGGTAACTGACTACACTCCAGCAAAAGAAATTAGCCTTAGTGATGTTGAATGTATTAGCGTTACTCACTGGTACCTGAAACACCACTCACTTGTGAATACTAAGCATGATTCTACAGGATAAACTGCTGGGTGTGTGCTAAGAGTCTGCTTATGCACACTGTGTATTTTCAGTTACAAGAGACATATGCATGTATACATCCAAAAGGAACCAGAGTGACTCGAAATACATCTCTGACAACAATTCCTGTGTGCTCACAGACTCATGCTGTGATTCTAGGCAGAAAATGAAATTTGCTTGTCAATTTGAAAGCACACTTACTGCTGTTTTGTTTCTGCAAGTCTTAAGTACTCTAACAGTCTGATACATTTTCATTACAGTTTTCTGAAACAGAAAAGAGCACATGTGCAAACAGCTTTTTGAGACCATGAACATGTGTGACCTTGGTGACTGACTACACTCCAGCAAAAGAAATCAGCCTTAGTGATGTTGAATGTATTAGTGTTACTCACTGGTACCTGAAACACCACTCACTTGTGAATACTAGGCATGATTCTACAAGATAAACTGATGGGTGTGTGCTAAGAGTCTGCTTATGCAGACTGTGTATTTTCAGTTACAAGAGACATATGCATGGATACATCCAAAAAGAACCAGAGTGACACGAAATACATCTCTGACAACAATTCCTGTGTGCTCACAGACTCATGCTGTGATTCTAAGCAGAAAATGAAATTTGCTTGTCAATTTGAAAGCACACTTACTGCTGTTTTTTTCTGCAAGTGATAAGTACTCTAATAGTCTGATACATTTTCATTACAGTTTTCAGAAACAGAAAACAGCACATGTGCAAACAGCTTTTTGAGACCATGAACATGTGTGACCTTGGTGACTGACTACACCCCAGCAAAACAAATCAGCCTTAGTGATGTTGAATGTATTTGCGTTACTCACTGCTACCTGAAACACCACTCACTTGTGAATACTAAGGATGATTGTACAGGATAAACTGCTGGGTGTGTGCTAACAGTCTGCTTATGCAGACTGTGTATTTTCAGTTGCAAGAGACATATTCATGCATGCATCCATAACAGCTTAAACATTGTAGTAATGTATGTAAAAGTACATGTGTGGCAAGGTTTAATTGCAGTTTTGTATATATATGACCAAGCTCAGCAATTGCATGATTAGAAGCAAAATCTGTGATATCAATTTCAAATGTGTTATCATTTGCCTCCCATTTGTGTCTTACTGATTTATGCTGAATGGAAACCATCATATTTACAAAAAGAAAGCTGCCCCTTTCCTACAAATGCCATTCTTTCAGAACCGGACCATCACTATTAAAACCTCTAACAACAATTCCTGTGTGCACCCAGACTCATGGGTTGATTCTAGGCACAAAACAGTATTCCTCAGTGATACCAGTACACCTTAACTTATGGTAAAAACACACTCCATAATATTTAACTAGTTAAAGACAGTTAAATATCTCCCAAACCACAAAATGTAAAACATAACTTTTAAAGAAGAATCACAATTCTAATACTTATATCAAAAATTACCACATACATCCTCTCTCAAACTCATATCTCACCTTTAAAATTAGTTAGTTGAGAAAGAAATGTGGCACTCAAACAGCAGACTATCAGAGTCAGAATATCAGAGCTCTACACCTCTCTCCTCTCTCCAGAACCAGTAAATGGCAATGTTTCCCTCTCTTTTTTCACACATATACATGGTAATTACAAATCTCAGTGCTTCCCACATTTTTTTCAAATGAAATCACACATTTCTATTGGTTGAAAACTTCATCCCTTTTCCAAATGTACCCTTCCCCCAACTTGACTTCTGCCTGCTACCATAGCAACAGCTCATGGAACACTGCTGTGAGGAGAGAGGTCAGAAGTTCAGCACACAATGTTTCAAATCCAAAGAGCAAGAGTGCTTCACCTGTCAAACCTAACAGCAAATCCAAATTAATCTTCTGTGGGAACACAATTTTCTGAACCAATACAAAACATGCTTCTAAAAATGCACACATACAGCCTACATTTTACTGTAAAAAGATTTGAATCAGCCAATGAGTTCTTTTTATTTAAAAACAATATGAATGCCTCCATTTTACAACTGTCTTTCATTTCATATTGCCATTCTACTGAAAGACACCTTCTGAGTGCATCCAGATCTCCTTGAAAGATGTTCACAGTGTGGATTGTAGGTCACAGCTATGTCTTCTGGAGTGAAAAGTATGCAGAAAAAAGAGGTATGGTGAGAGACCTTGCTTTGCCAAATGTAGACATTAAATGGATTGGTCAGAGAGGGTTAAAGTGGCACCAATTATTGCCTTTGGTGAAAACCTTTCAACATCTCCCACAGCCTAACCTTATTATTGTGCACTGTGGTGGAAATGACCTAGGCACTTTAACTGGGGTAGGTCTGGAAATGCTTATTAAGGACACCTTTGTGCAATTGATGTCGCTTTTTCCTCAATCTGCCTTTGTATATTCTAACATATGCCAAAGGCAAAAGTGGAACTGGTCCAACCATTATTGTCCACTTATTGACAAAGCAAGAAAGCACGTCAACAAATCTATTTCTGCTTTCCTTAGAGACTATGGTATGGGTTCTATATACCACAACAACTTGCATTACAACATGCAAGGCATTTATAGAGGAGACGGTGTACATTTCACTGATGAAGGCAACAGAGTCTTCCTCTTGAACTTTAGACTCTGCATCGGTACTTACTTGTAGGTACCGAAAAACACGTCATAAACACAACGGCTCTTTTTAGAGCCCCCTAATATCTAAACACTTAAATTTGATTTTTACTACTATTTTTTTTATTGTTTTTTTTTCTACCGTACGCGTACGGTAAGCTTACCATAAGCGCACCCCGTGATTTTTTTAAAAACATTTTAAATGTATTTTTCATACTTTTATGACCTTCTTGGACCCCCTGACAAACGCTAGGGGATCTGCAACTCTCTTCGTTGCCCCCTTTCCACGTTCTCCACCTTTGTTTATCAGTGTGAGACACACAAAATGGAGGCCGATACTTCCTGATTTCGACCGATTCGAATGTTTACAGTCATGTAACCACCAATCAGAATTAAGCTCGCGCACGGCAGCGTGCGCGTACGGTAAGCTTACCGTACGCGCTCGGAGCGCGCTTATAGATATATATTGATTTAAATGCTATTTTCTCAGCAAATACTGAACACATTTACACCAGACCTGCAAAAGGCTCATCCCTGACCTGAGGACTACCTCTCTGCCAAATTTCAAGTAATTCTGTTCAGCCGTTCGGGCTGTAGCTTGGACTAAAGGTCCTATGGAAAAATGCATGGGGAAAACACGTTTTGGGACCCCCACTTTTTCTCAGCCCCCGCTTGACGAATCCCCCCGAGACTTTCAGGGTCGGAGCGGAGCGGAGCGCCCCACCTATTTTGAAAATTTCACCAGGATTCGTCAATCGGCGCCAAAGTTATTTAAAATAGAATGTTGCGGATTTCCTATGGAAACACGGTCCTAACTATAACTACCTACTGGCGACCGCCAGTAGGTAATATATATATATATATCTATATATACAACTACAACTCTTGTAGGTCTTGTCTGTATTCTCTTCTTCAAATATTGTCTCTTTGTTGTGAATATCCTTAAGGCTATGGTGTAGAATAGGTTAGCCCTAAGGAAGTTCTTTAATTCTTATTATCAGATTCTCAGACTCAGGAACGATGTCACAAGGCTTGCCAATGACTAAAAGTACATAATACTGGTGAGAGTTCTTGTAATCCTTCTTCTGAATACTTGTCTCAAATCAGGAAGTCAGCTACCTCTTATACTGACTGAAGTTCCCTCAAAAGAACCTTATGTCAATTTTAAGGAAAATGTCGTTAGTTTGAAGAACCAGAACCTATTGGACCTGGCGGCGCAGGGTACGCCCTCTGTCTCCGGAGTTCACCTGCTTCGCTACACAGAGACACGGGACACTCTGTCGGCGTTAGAAGATTGGATTTATTTAGCTGCAGCTAGTACAGTTCTCCTAGAAGTACACAAAGTAGGTTCTCAGGAGACTGCCACTTCACTCTGTGGCGCATCAGATTAAATACTATACAATACATAATTATTAACTAGACACACTTCTCAAGCATAGAAGAAAAGAGCCAATAGGGTAAGTGGAAAACAAAGCGGAACCAGTAAGAAAGCTTCGAAAACAGAAATATCAGATAACTCGAAGAGACCTCTCCTCCAACTGTGTTTGTGATTCCACCCCCGAACTAATTCATTAACAGATTATAACTAACTTGCAGGTGGTGAGATACGTTTGTGTGTATTGGAGGACAGTCATGACACAAGAGTATGCTAGCAGGAGACGGTGAAGGCCAGTCGATAAAATATGATCGGGAAAGAATAGTGTGTGCCTACAGATAGTTGAAACAGGGATTAGGAAAGCCAGACAAGGATTAGTGTACTCGGCTAGTCCAAACACCAGCTTCACAAATAAAGGCCGAGGACGTATTTCAACACCAAGCTACGGGAAAAGCAGAATAGACTTTGTTCGCCGTGCTGCCTGAGTGATGGCAACACAAAATGGCGGCGGGTCACAAAATGGCGGGTCGATTCGATCGTGATCGAAAATCGAAGTTCCTCAGACCCTCCTTTTGCCAGAACTCAGGCAAGATAGACTCACGTTAATCTGAGTCCACGTCAATAGCCATGAGATCATCGAGCTGTTGCTGTAACATCATCCTTATGTTTTCTGTTATTTGAGGTTTGGGTTTTGGGATGCACATAGTAGCGCAAAGATCACAGATAGCGGGACCACAGTGCATACAAAGGCAACAAGAAAATACAATAGTCAAGAATATTCCAAGGAATGTCAATGCTTTCCAGCCCCATTTGGACAGTAGTCCCCAAAACCATTTCGTTAAAGACCAATCTCCTTCGTCCTGATGAATAGACTCGGAGATAGCTTGGTATACTGTCGGAGCGTCATTAGGAATAAAAATACAACAGTTTGACCCGATCAATTTACATACTCCACCACGATCGGCAAGAACAAAGTCTAAGACAACTCGATTTTGTAAGGTCATAAGACGATCCGCCTGTAGTTCTGCCGTGATATTACTTAAGGCTCCTACAGTGATGTCTATTGTAGTCTCTATGACACGGACCAGTTGCCTTATATTTCTGCTGTTGGCCATTGGACCCCAGAAGGGAAGAAAGCCTTTAAGGAAATCTCCTCCTTCTTGTCCCGCGGTGTCTTTTGAGTCAATGATTCCTCAGCTGAGACGGGTTCGGTGATAATTGGCAGAAGCAGTGTAAGTAGGAGGAAGAAGGAAAGCTATGTAGCAGGTACCAGAGAAACTCGTTGGTAACCAAGTATAAGCTCTATCATAGCACATGAAATAGGTGCCTTGAGACGGTACTAGAGGAGGCGAGTTTGGAGAGGAATAAATGTACGTGTAGGAACAGTTACTCTTTAGTGCAGTGTCGGAAGAGCGATCGCTTATTTTTAAACTGAAATTACCTTGATGCGGTATAGTCCAGATTGGTGAGGATTTCTCCTTTCCCATTTTATTATCAAGACTCGACATGTATTGGGTGACGTTCCAATTGGTGTATGCTTTTCTTTTGTCGATGGAAATCTTGCTGTTCTCCATGATTTTAGCCATAACTACCATACCCTTAATCAAGGAACTATGACTAAAATCCGGATAATTAATTTGTGAAGCAACAAATCGTCTGAATTTGCTTTGATATGCATTAGAGAAAATAACGAAGAATGCCCAAGCAGAACCCTCATAGGAAAAAGGAAGAACTAGATATGGTATTCCTTTCTCAGTGGTATGCGGCATAAGACCACATACCCAACAATCAGTTGTGTTAACCACTAATTGATGCTGGTGTAATAGTTGGACAAAGGAATTGTTGTAATACTCGGTTCTTCTGACAAGTTCATGTGAAGGAAAAGTATGAAAGAGGTGTGGAGAGATAGTAGAAGAAGGCAAAGAGGAGGAAGGGGAGGTGTCTCTTGGCTGCAAAACATAAACTATCCAACCAATAATCGCCAAAGCAATACATAATGATATAAAAACACATAGAGTTATACTAAAACGACTGTACATTATTTTACAAGATGCTTTCTTCATTTCATTTCTTCTCTCTTTATTACTTGGTGTAGTTTCCATTTTCACTAGTGGATGCTCACGGCAATCTTCCTCAATCACTGAAGTCACGATGCTCAACCGTCCTATGACACTGAGGATCCTGCAGACCTATTGTCACTACTCAGGTCGTGACCTAGACTCCTACCGTGACCCTGCAACCTAAACAGAACACTACACAAGGGAGAAGAAAGTTCAATTGTTCTTTTGTCTGGACCTCAGATTGTAGCGCTCCTTCCCTAGAACACTCTGATCTTGAAACAATGTTCTTGGTTCAGTCGTATTCAAGCGACGATGCGATGGAATTGCTTTTTGTAAAATGTCGTCGTCCTCTTTTTCAGACAATGTCCCATTCAGGTGTGCATCGCTAAAGGGTACAAATCGTGGAACTGTTTCGCCTTCACAGTCACCAACCCCTCTACGAACCCACTGATCAAAAGGCAAAGGCAAAGGTACTTTCTTGCAATGCACACCGTGAATCCAATTTTTCTTTCCTTCAACTTTAACTGCTGTCCTTGTTGTTAGTAGGACCATTCGGGGCTCCCGCCATCTGGGTTCCAAATTCTTTTTCTTCTGAAAGTTTCGGGTGCAGACCCAGTCACCTGGTCGGAAGGAATGACCCAGGTCTGTGGAAGCCTCCGGCAAAGCACTCTGAACCTGTCGATGAAGGACATGCAATTTAGTTGAAAGGTCATGCAGATAGTCAATCAACATTGAATAGGGCAAATCTGAAAACTTTTTGGGACGAGGAATTCCCCATACATTGGCCGGACGGCCAAACACCACTTCGTAAGGGCTGAGTCCCAGACGAGAGTGTACTGCAGGTCTGGTGGATAGCAGAGCTAACGGCAAAGCATCAGGCCAATTAAGTCCCGTACTTGCTTGAATCTTCGCTAACTTCAACTTCAGAGTTCCATTGTAACATTCTACTAAACCCGCTGACTGTGGATGATTTGCCGCGTGGAACTTTTGCTTGATTCCAAGACCTGCACAAACTTTCTGCATGACTTGGCCAACAAATTCGCTCCTATTGTCACTCCAGACAATGCGCGGCAATCCAAACCTGGGAAAGAACTCTTTTAGAAGAATTTTAGCTGTGGATAAAGCTGTGTTATCTTTCAAAGGGTATGCTTCTATCCACCTCGAAAAGGCACAAACTACCACCAGAACATATTTGAGGTTGTTGCATCGATCCATGTGAATGTAATCGATTTGCAACACTTCAAATGGGTATGTCGGAGGAGCAAAATGACCTGCTGGAGTGGGGGTTCCCTTTCCTGGATTGTACATCAGACAAACAATACAATGCTTTACTACGTTGTCTGCACATTTTGGGATATTCTCATTTTGCCAAACTGGGGCCAAAAGTTTACAAATGCCTTTTGTACTTAAGTGAGCTGGACCATGAGCCATAGTAACCACTGGGAGTACATACGCATCCGGTAACAACCAACGTTGATGTTCGGATAATTCTACCCAACAACCCATCTCATCTAACATTCCCATACTTTCTCTCCACTTGTTCAACTCTCTTTCTGAAGCCTCTTTCTGAATCGTTTTCACGCTTTCTACTGTATTCTCACACATTCCTCTCTCTCTGACCCAATTCGCAGGACCTGCCATATACATTCGACTCGTTGAATCTCTCGCTGTTTTCTTTGCTGTTTCATCAGCAAATGCATTTCCTCGTCCAACAGCATCCGTAATCTTCTTGTGTGCACTACACTTCACTATCGCTATTTGGATGGGTAAAGCAAGTGACTCAAGGAGATCTGTCACTAACTGGCCATGCTGTTCCTTAGTGCCATGTGAAGTTATGAAACCCCTCTCCTTCCAGAGACGCCCAAAATTGAACGCGACACCAAAGGCTTACTGACTGTCAGTGTACACGTTCACTCTTTTCCCTTTTGATAATACACATGCTCTCATCAGTGCTATCAACTCTGCTGCTTGCGCTGAATTGTGTCTTATGCGTGCAGTTTCCACAATCGTATGTAAGGTAGTTACAGCGTAGGCTGAAACCGTATCTCCATTAGGCATCTTAAAACAAGAACCATCTACCCATAGAGTCCCATCTGGATTCTCTAACGGTGTGTCTCTCAGGTCAATTCTCCCTTTTGTCTCTTCCTCAGTACGGAAGAAACAATCATGCTGATCCTCAACACTCTCCTCATTTGGAAGGGGCAACAAAGTAGCTGGATTCAAGGTATTACATCGTTTGATGTGTACGTGACTAGCCAATAGCGTCAACTCGTAACCAGTTAGACGTGCACTCGTAAGATACTGTGTATTTGTTTTGTTTAGCAAAGTATCCACTGCATGTGGTACCATGACAATGAGAGTGTTATCTAACACTATCCCAGCGGACTGTCAGATAGAAATTGCTGCAGCTGCTGTGGCTTTGAGACAACTGGGCAATGCTTTAGCTACGGGATCTAATGTAGCTGAAAAATAGGCACATGGCCGCTGTCTATCTCCAAATTGCTGTGTCAAGACTGACAATACACAACCTTCTTTCTCGTGAACATACAGTGTAAAAGGCTTAGTGTAATCTGGGGTACCCAGTACAGGAGCAGAACACAGAGCAGTGTGTAAATCAGTGAAACTCCTTTGGCACTCATCAGTCCAAAGAAGGGGCTGAGGCGTATCTTTTAAAGTGAGTGCCAACAAAGGTTTGGCAATCAAAGAGAAGTTAGGGATCCACTGTCTACAATAAGAAGTGATACCCAGAAAGGCACGTACTTCCCTTTGTGTGGATGGTACAGACATTCGTGCAATCGCCTGAATTCGTTCTGGTGTCAATCGTCGTCCCTCCTTTGATAGAAGATGATCCAAGTAGGTAACCTCTCGACAAACATATTGCAGTTTGGAAGGTAAAACCTTGTGATTCAGTTTAAACAGTGACATCTTTGCAGATATCTTCTGAATCAGCGGCGACTAACAAGTCGTCCATGAATTGGATAAGAGCAGCACCAGACGGCAAGTGAAAAGTATCCAGATGACATTTCAGAGCTTGGCTGTAAATGGAGGGACTTTCACAGTACCCTTGGGGTGCGCGATTAAACCGGAAGCTTCGGCCTCCAAGGGAGAAACCAAAAATGTCCCTACTTTCTTCTGCAATGGGAATACTGAAGAAGGCATTCTTTAGATCGATAACAGAAAACCAAGTTGCTGTGGAAGGTATCATAGTCAACAAAGCAGTGATATCTGGAACAACAGGAAATTGTGGAATCACAATTTTGTTTACTTCTCGCAGATCAATTACAAACCGGTACACAGGAGGCTGAGAAGGATCAGTACGTTTAAGAACAGGAAGAATAGGGCTATTGCATGTATTACCTCTCGTTTCTTCAACCACACCCTTCCGAATTAAGTCATGAATGATTGCCAAAAGCGCTTTTTCACCTTCAGCAGAGATTCTATATTGTGGGACACATGGTAATTCAACGTTGGGCTTGAGAGTGACAAAATAAGGCGGTATCTCAAGACAACCCACATCGTTCGGACCCGTGGCCCAAAGTGCTGTTGGAAGAGAAAGTAACTCAGAAGGAAACTGATCTTCAGACAGATACATTGGGGAGATCAACTTCTGACCTAGAGTAAGATGTACGCCTGAAGGAGAACAATATATTGTAGCATGCATTCTTTTCAATAGGTCTAGACCCAACAGATTCTCAGCACAACCATTTGTCAACAGAAGTGGAGGTTCCAAATCATAAGGACCAACTGAAATAGGCAAAGGACAAGAAACCGGATTGCGAACAGGGGCGCCAGAGAATCCTATAGAAACATTCGTTAAGCCAGACAAAGGTGCCTCAGGGAGTTTAGAATGAATAATAGAACTTCTCATTGCTCCAGTATCTAGAAGAAATGGCTCTGATACACCCATTGTAGTGACGTTGACATAAGGACCATTTTGATCTACTGGGATTGGCACAACTCCCTTACTTTGTCCATGGCTGTCCTAGTTAGCATGAAGACTCTCATTCTCGCCTTCAACATAATGGTCTTCATTATAATACTGAGTAGATCTCACATTCTGCTGATCAAAGTAGTTCATGGAATTAGGAGAAGGAAGGGCACGCTGTTCCTGAGTTAACATACCTCGACCTCTACCTCTGTTTGCTGACTGGAGGCCAGCACGACCTTGTGGAGCAGATAACGCTCCATTGCGCTGCAATAAAACCGGACAACTGCTCTTAAAATGACCTTCCTCTCTACAATAGGCACATTGATTAGGACCTAACAAAGTTAGCGGAATGTATGGCTCAGGTTTCTGATACAATCTCTGAAACTGTGGTGGCTGCTGAGTCTGAGGCTGAACATAACGTGGGGGATAGGCTTGCTGCAAGAGAACCTTTGTTTTTATATCTTTCGTCTTTTTCTCTTGCTTTTCTTTTTCTTCTTTATCCCTATTCTCGTAATATTGTGCAGTAGCCAATATTTGGGCAGAAGAAGAAACAGCCCAAGAACTTTCTGAATCTTTTAATTTGTGTGACAGCTCGGGAAGCAAATTAAATACAAATTAGTCCACGAATAATCTCTGTCCACCCTCGGTAGCCATGTCCTGACCACTGTGATCGATAAATGTCTCCTCGAAACGAGTAAAGAAATCAGAGACACTTTCATCTTTCTTTTGTTTACATGCTGCTAGCTTATCCCAATTCACTCTTAATGCAGGTATCATGGTTTTCATTAACGTAATGATTCTACCAGGAAGTTCCGAGATCAAAGCGTCAGGCTTTGCGCCACCCACTTGGTCTCTATCTGTATCAGCTATAACATCCGAGGTAGCACCTAGTTCCTGTGCGTTCCTCTCTACGAATCTTAGCCCATATTGTCTGTGGGACGACATTACCCATTAGCATATCAATATCTGCTAAATTCATAACACAAGCATCGATTGTCTGCGATAATTCTTTGTAATAACCTGCAGGGTTCTTATGAGGATCTGGTAGAGTCTGCTTGAGGGCCAAAACTTCAGATCTCTTCCATGGCACATGTACCCATATACGCTGAAAATGAGCAGGAATATCTGGATTAGCACCTACTCCCGCAACCTCTTCCTTCCATACTGGAGGAACCTCCCTCATAGGATAATTTTTCGACGTCAGTTTAACCGACGGATCAGAATCAAGAAAAATCTGAGAGAACAATAAGGTTCTATAAGAGATGAGTGTCCTTACAGCTTCCTCGACTTTAGAACCTACAATAAGTCCTTTTTCAAAATCGGCTTGAACATCTAACAAATCTTGTGAGATCGGACTTGAACTCACATCTTCCCATTCTTTAATGAGGATATAGCACATTACATTGAAAACATACCTTTGCGTAGGCGCGTTCCATTGCAAAAAGGTAGGCATAATATCAGAAACACTATAGTGTGGACCCTTCTTGATCCATCTTCATTCAAGAGAATCCAGCTTCTCTCGTTCCTCAAAATCTGGAAACTGACTGCGAGATTGTCTTCGAGCAAAAGCCGGAGACACATTAAAAGCTCCAAAGAAAGGAGATAGCATACTGGTGACAGAATCTGTAAGACGCTTACGCACAGACGGTGAATTAAACATTAGAACTGGAGACAGAGTATTAGGAGAACTAACAGGACTAGAAATTATAGGAGGAGCAGAAGGCAAAGGAGAGCTAGGATCAGGAGATGAAGGCTGAAAAGTCGAAACTAATGGTAAAACCGGCAAGGGCGGTAATACTGGAGGAGAAGGCAAATGCTGAAGAGCCGGAACCGGTGGAGGTACCACTAGCAGCTGAGCAGGCTGTAACGGCTGAGGTACATTGGCATTTTGTGCATAGGGCGGAGGTAACCTCAATAAATGGGACATTAGGGGATCTTCTTCTATATCTTTCTTATTATCAGAAGGAGAAACAGGCAACACTGGATAACATTTATCTATCGCCATACGATGTTGTCTTTCTGAAATTTCAGTCGCATTGTCAATTTCATCATTCTTGAACTGTTGGGCAGCCTGTATAATTGTCATACCCTGTGCTTTCCTATCTCGTTTTGCTTGTTTAATTTCTTTCTGTCTGGCTTCATTACGCCAAAGGCGGAAAGAGTCAAACATTGCCGGCCGGGCTTTTCTTTTGAACAGAACTGCTTCCAAATTATCTAGCACATCAGGGTCAAAACTACCGTTTTCTGGCCATTCGAGAACACCATCTTTCTTCGCGTATCGAGTCCATGTCTCGTTAAAGGCAATGGGGCCGATACCATGTTTCGAATAGAGCTCATATGTGGGAGTTCCTACCGAAGGAATCGGACAAGAGTCCTCAAGTCGGGAGTCCCTGTTACAACCAAGGCAACAAATTCTTCCAAACTTAGTCAGACCAGGCATTTCACAATGTCTCTGGACTGTTCACAAACTTCAAGGGAGTAAAACTCAGTTTACGCAGCACAAATGCACTTACCCTCGGCTTTAGTCGTTGCAATGACTAAATCTAAGACACCTAAGGACATCAAACAAAGAACCAAAATTGTGGGCGCGACCCACGAAAATACTTAACTTAACTAAGGACGTCTTCTTCCACCAACAGAGGCCCGTCTATCGTCTCGCTTTACCATACATCACCAAAGGAATGGGCCAAAGCAGGGCGGCAGTCAGGGCAGCGGTCGCCAGTAGCCGTCAGGAAGGAGTAACCGCGCTGCAAAAGACCTTCAGACCACTTTCGACATACAGGGGTCGCTTAGTGTGGCTCGCCAACCCTCCAGAATTTTCTTGCGAGGTTCCTCACGACCTTCTAGCAGAACCGGTACCACTGAAGCCGCCCCACATTGGGAGCCAATTGAAGAACCAGAACCTTTTGGACCTGGCAGCGCAGGGTACGCCCTCTGTCTCCGGAGTTCACCTGCTTCGCTACACAGAGACACGGGACACTCTGTCGGCGTTAGAAGATTGGATTTATTTAGCTGCAGCTAGTACAGTTCTCCTAGAAGTACACAAAGTAGGTTCTCAGGAGACTGCCACTTCACTCTGTGGCGCATCAGATTAAATACTATACAATACATAATTATTAACTAGACACACTTCTCAAGCGTAGAAGAAAAGAGCCAATAGGGTAAGTGGAAAACAAAGCGGAACCAGTAAGAAAGGTTCGAAAACAGAAATATCAGATAACTCGAAGAGACCTCTCCTCCAACTGTGTTTGTGATCCCACCCCCGAACTAATTCATTAACAGATTATAACTAACTTGCAGGTGGTGAGATACGTTTGTGTGTATTGGAGGACAGTCATGACACAAGAGAATGCTAGCAGGAGACGGTGAAGGCCAGTCGATAAGATATGATCGGGAAAGAATAGTGTGAGCCTACAGATAGTTGAAACAGGGATTAGGAAAGCCAGACAAGGATTAGTGTACTCGGCTAGTCCAAACACCAGCTTCACAAATAAAGGCCGAGGACGTATTTCGACACCAAGCTACGGGAAATGCAGAATAGACTTCGTTCGCCGTGCTGCCTGAGTGATGGCAACACAAAATGGCGGCGGGTCACAAAATGGCGGGCCGATTCGATCGTGATCGAAAATCGAAGTTCCTCAAGTTCTCAAAGGGTAAGACTTACTCACCGCAGCTGCAAATGCTCTGGGAAAATACCCTCTCAGGAAACCTCCAAGGACTTGAAAACGCCGCGTGAGAGAATAGCGACCGTTTTCTGAAACGCTTCAGTTGAAGTGCGCAGTTTGCCGCGCTCGTGATAGCGAGCACAGCTGCGCCGGCTCACTGGGGCAAAGACTAGACCGGCAACCCTGCAACTCAGCGCCAGAGGCCATCTTGAAATTCCGTTGTGTGGGAATTTGTCTTCCCTTAAATAAATGGGATGACCAGCGGTTTGGGAGGTACTTTACTGGACTGCTATTGCAAATACCATGGATCTTGCTAACAACTGGGAGGAACTTTAGGCGAATGGGTGCCTTACACTGGTCAGTCCTGACACCAACGGAGTAGGACTAGGAATTGCCATCGTCAACAGGAACACTCTCAGAGTCTCAACCAACAATGACAACATCCTCATCAACGCCGAACACCTGCACTTCCAGGTCCACACCAATCCCAACACCACCCTAAGAGTAACCTGCATCGACATATCCTACAGACCGCTAACACAGTTCTGCAACTCCATCACCAACTTTGTCAGTACACACGCCCTCACATCCACAGACTACATCCTTCACGTTGAGCTGAACTTCCACCTCGTGTACATTAACGGCACCGTATCCACCACCCTGATCGACACCCTGGTCAACCTTGGCCTCATACAACTTGTCACAACACCCACCCTCCACAACAGCCACACGCTTGACCACATATTATCCACAAGCATCCTCCACTAGAACAACCATTGATGCATCAACTTCGCATTCCATGAAGACACCACGCGCCACCACACCCAACAGATCCACTGGCACTGCTGGAGCAAAGTCACAGAAGCACAGCTAACCAGCAGCCTTGCCTGGAGCACAACCACCGACACTGACTCCACCGCCCAGGACCTCAGACAAGGGATCGGCAACTGAGCCAACACACTCGCACAGATTAATATACACTCCAACTGACACACCAGCAAGTAAGCCAGCTGGTTCAATGCAGAACACCAGGCCTCAATGCCGACCTGCCATGAGCTAGTGAAGAAATTGCACCGTGCACAGACACTGGACAGCTACGCAACCCACAAAGACGGCAAACGCAAACATCATCACCTCATCAGATACGACATTGGGCCTCCTTCAAAGACTGCATTGCCAACAACGCACACACCAGCTAAGTGCTCTTCAACCTAGTGAAAGAACTCTCCAACACCAGCTCCAACACCAACACCATCACACCTTTGCAAGACCTGTGCAAGTCCTCTGATACTTTCGTCCATCGCAAGGGTGCAGACATCGACGGCAGCTACAACGCCACGACTGCCACAAATAGCACTGAGACCTCCATCCCCACGGATCCCATACGCAACAACCCCCTGCTCTCCTGGACCAACGTAAACAACACAAATACAATGTACATCTGGTACAACATCCACTCCAGATCAACGTCAGACACATGAACACACCACATCTTCTCCAAAGCCAGACCCACCATTGCACCCCATTTCCAGATGAGCATCAACATATCCCTTGTGAATTCAACATTCACATAGAGCTGGAAGCACGCCGATATCAACCCCTTACTCCACAAACAAAGAACAGACCCCAAGGACCGCCTGAACTTACGTCCCATCTCCCTGCTACCATTCTTGTGAGGTGTCATTGCGAAGAGCATCATCAGACAACTGACCCACTAACTCTATGGGAACAGCATCCAGGATCTGTCCCATTCACGCTTCAGCAGCAACTCCTGCAGCAAACTGGACACATCTCCGCCACCAATGACATAATGCCACGGATGGACAACAGTGAAACAGCAGCACTCATTGTCCAGGACCTGTGATTTTCCTTCAACACTGTCTTGCACCGCACACTAGGCACATGCATACACGGCACTGAGATCCAAGACAAGGCTCGTGACTGGACAAACTCCTTCCTCTATGGCAAAACGCAGTCCACCCACCTCCACCCTTCCTGCTCAGAGTCCACAATAATCTTCAGCGGATTACCTCAGGGCTCATCCCTCACACAACATTGTTCTACATGGACATGTCACCACTCGCACATGTTACCCGACTGCACAACGTCAACATCATCTCCTAGGAGAACGACAGCCAGCTTCTCACTCACCATGGCCACCCTCAGTTACACAACCATACACCATGTAGGACTGTAAGACGTTGCTAAGTGGAGGAAGAACTGACAACAGGAGATACACATCAGACAGGACAGAAATGCTCATCCTCGAATCCACCCCCTCTGCATGAGACACCTCCTGGTGTGCGGCTGCCCTGAGAACAGATCCAACACCAACCAACCATGCACGCAACATGGGGTTCAACATCAACTCTACTCTGTCCATGCCAAAGCAGGTAAATGCCGTCTCGTCCTCCTGCTTCATCACCCTCCAGATGCTAGTCAAGTTCTACAGGTGGATTACCACCGAAACATGGAGGACAGTCACACAGGCACTCAGCAGCAGCAAGTAGGAATATGGTAACACCCTTTATGCAGGAGCCTCGACCTTACTCTAAAAACGACTTAAACGCATTAAAAACGCCTCTGCACGCCTGCTCCTCAACATCCCTCGCTGACAGCACTTCACACCCCACCTGGGAGACCTGCACTGGCTCACCGCCTAAAAGTGTATCACCTCCACGCGCAAGAACCACGCACTCAAGCCACTCCACAACACCGGACATGCATACCTCAACAGATGACTCAACTTCTGCACCCCAATCCAGCAGGTCCGCTACGCTGACATTGCAATCGCCACAGTCCCCCGCATCTGGAAAGCTATGTCCTGCAGAAGATCATTATGCCACCTCAACGCAAAGAAATGGAACACTCTCCCCACCCTCCTGCGGCAGGCACAGCACATGCTAACATTAATGTGACTCCTCAAGAACGGGATTTCCAAACAGTGGCAGACTCCCCCCCCTCCCCCAGCTCCTTGAGACACTCACAGGTTAGTGGTGCACTTTAAAGATGTTGTCATTGGAAAATTATCTAGATTGCTTTTGCACATAAACGGCCATCTCACTGCCTATCCGTGTCAGGTGAAACATGTACATTGATTGAATTAGCCTTGCTGGACCTTCTTGTGAATTCACAGCCCCTTGCGTATTGCGTATACTTGATTGTTCATGGAAACATGCACCTGTGTGATTTAAGGGGATTTATTTACAAGACAAGGTTTTGCATGTATCAGAAGAGGCCCATAGGACATGGGATTGGCAGGATGCCTGTAGGTGAAGCAGTCCATTGTTAGTGACAGAGCCAGGGGAAGAGGCGGGTTTAGCTGTGCCATTGTCAATGAACAAGAGGAGATTTGCTGTAGGTCAATGTCTGGGTCCAAGCTGTTGGTGGATGCCGGCAGACAGTGGGAGAGGAAGGGCAGTGAAATGATGGTATGTACAAACCGACATGCCTTTGTACATCACTGCTAGCTGGACTTGCGCATTACCATGGTGGCAGTTTCATCCTCAGATTCGTCCGATGATGTGTCATGTGTCTCACATGTGGGTGGTGGTATGGTGGGAGCAGCACTGTGAGGCACAGACACATTAGGGTGCGGAGCTGAAGATGTGGATGCGCAAGAAGCAGATGTCGTCGCAGGACCATGGGGAGGTAAAGATGTCATATGGAGAAGCATGGCCTGCCATGTCTGTTCCAGATTATGCTGGTGTTGAGCTGTGGCAGCCATCTGTTGGAGCGCCCTCCGCTCCCTGGCCTCCATTATCCCTGCCAGTGGGTATAATGCAGCATTGACACTGCTGGAGCTATCCTGCCGGGACAGTGTGTCCACTCTCCGGATCAGGACCCCAGCAATGTCATCCAGGGTGCGTTGGATGTTATTGAGGGTTGTGTGGATGTCTGACATCCTCGCGAAGTTGTTTTTGAGGCGATTCAGACACCCACTGAGCTCCTCAAATTTGGCTGCCAGGTTCTCCAAGCCCACCCGCACAAAGTCCTGTGTCTCCCGTTGAACCGCAAGCGCCATGTTGTGAAAGTCCGCATATGGGTTGGCTGGCTCCTGGGAGGCAGCTGTGGTGGGAGGTGCTTGCTGCTGGGTGGTTTGTGGAGGGGGTGGGCTGGGCGCAATGCTGCTGGGTAGCCCTGCTACTGGAGTTGGTGTGTCGAAGGAATCTAGGAGACGCTGAAACTCGTCCACATTGATGGTGGGTGTTTCAAACGAGCCATCGTGGCGGAGTAGGTCGTCCAGCTGTCCAGGAGGTGTTGTCGCTCCCTCTGAAATGTTCATGGAAGATACAGTTTAACAGTGGTATCCATGTATGGGCATGCATTATTTGACTTAACAATCAGACTGAGGGCGACTGTACATTATAGATATTTTGTACAATATGCATGCTAGTTTCTGGATGGTGATTATTTCAGAGACATCACAGATGTGAGGGTGTACTTGTACGTTATAATATCATAAGTTGCCTAGGTGAGAAATGTGTCTTGATAGTGTCTACACACAAATGCTACCTGTTGTGTCCTGGTTTCTGTTGTGTGACTGATGCAGTCCGCAACACCTATAAGGCAATGTTGATGTACTCAGATTAGTATGTGTGTACACTGCTTTGTGTGATGGTGGCACCTGCTGCCTTTGTTTAGCTGCCCCTTGTCCCTTTCATGAAATGGGCCTTTGACTTCCGTTTATGGACAATGCAGACATGTGGATATCTGTGTGGATTGTGTGTCCTTGTCAGAGGTGTGACACTTGTGCATAGTAGCTCATCAAGTGTCTTGTTCACATCAGGGGTTGCGTGTACATGAGTGTTAGACCTGGCACCTTGTCGTGAGTCTCCCTTCCACTTTTTTGTTTCTGTGCCTCATGTGTTTTGCTGGTGTTAGCTGCTCAGAGCACTGTGCCACTGCCAACCAGTGCCACAGTGCAAGTGCTCCCTGTATAAAATATATATGTTGGTTGGATACCATGATTGGCTATTTGGTTTACTGTCAGACCCCAGTAAAGTGCACCAGGAGTGCCCAGGGCTTGTAAATCCAAGTGCTGCTAGTGGGCTTGCAGCACTGGTTGTGCCACCCACAGAAGCAGCCTTGTAAAATGTGTCTAAGGTCTGCCATTGCAGAACCTGCGTACAGTCTGGTACTGTCATGCTGACTGGGCAAGTGCACCCACTTGCCAGTCCCTAAACCTTCCCTTTACTTCATGTGAGTCACCCCTATGGTGGGCCCAAGGGCAGGGTGCATTGTAAGCATAAGGTAGGACAAGCCCTGATGTGTGTGGCATGTCCTTTTAGTGAATTACAGCCATTTTCGTTTTTCACTATTGCAAGGCTACCTGTTCTCATAGGCCAGAATGGGCTGTTAGAATTGTTACATTCTATGATCCTAACAGACCCAGGGAACATGGTAGAAATTCGAGTTTAGTATGCCTGAACCCAGAATAATAAAGTACATTTTTTAGTAAAGTTTATTTTAATATTCTGTGTTTGCAAATACCACTTTAAAAAGCTGGTATTTGCTTGCCTAACCATTTCAGCCCGCCTCTGCTATGATGTGTATCTGCTGTCTGGTTTCTGTGAGTGACAGGACTGGGGAATCCCAGAGGGCAGGGCTAGGTAGCCTGGTGGTGAATAGAGAGATTTACATCCAGATGGGTGGGAGGAGTGCACCTGGACTCTGAATAGGGCTGTGCTCTGCCACCACAATGCTGGCTCCACCTCCTGCCGAGCGGCTGATGTCTCTGCCCTGCACCCTGAATGGAAAGTCAGAGACATGTCAACAGAGTGCGCCAGAACTGGTTTAAACTAGGCACAGGCCTCTCTACCCCAGAGGAACAAAGGATTTAGGGCTATAAGTATTGGGACACTGCTCCCAAGAAATTAGATCCTGCTTGACAAGAAGAACATCTGCCTGAGGAGAAGGAACTGGGAAAGCTGTAAGGAGGAGTACTGTCCCTGACCTGGGGGATTGGCCTGCAGTGGTTGCCTTCCTGCTGAAGGAAAGGAAAAAGACTACAAAATACTTTATTTCAACTTGTGCTTAAAAAGATCTCCAAGGGCCTGAGTAAAGCTGGCCTCCTGTTAAGAAGTCCCAGGAGCAAAAGGACTTCACCCCCAGCTTCCACCTGAACTCTGCTGTGTGACTTCTGCCCCTCCTAGAGTGCTGGAACCAGTTGTGGGGCCTCTGGGAATTGTGCCTGAGGTTGGAAAGCTGGCTAAGAAGAAAGAAACCAAAGATCTCCACTTTTTCACGCACAGCCGGCTTAGCGAGAAAATTTCAGTCGCACCGCTCGTTAGCGTGCAGAATTTTATCGCTGAGGAAATCGTCGCAGAGCCTGCTGCCGCTGAGCCCGATCAGCGCTGGGAAAATCATCGCCCCCGCTCGATAGCGGGCCGAAATTGATCGCTACCAGCCCAGATCCCCGCTCCGCCTGTTAGCGGGCAGAATTCTATCGCTGAGAACATCGTCGCAGAGCCTGCTGCCGCTGTCCCAGATAAGCGCTGGAAAAATCATCGCTCTGCTCGTTAGCGGGCCGAATTTGATCGCTGCGGACATCGCCGCACATCCAGCCAAGATCCCCGCTCCGCCTGTTGGCAGGAAGAATTCTATCACTGTGAACTTCGTCGCAGAGCCTGCCGCTGCTGTGTGAAATCATCGCAGACCAAGCCAAGATAATCGCACCGCTCGTTAGCGTGAGTAATTTTATCGCTGCGAAAATCATCGCAGACCCAACCAAGATAACTGCTGGTGAAATTGTCGCCCCGCTCGTTAGCGGGCCGAATTTTGTCGCATCGTGCCTTAGCGAGTAAATTTCTACCGGATAAGCGACACCTTGATTTTCAACGCTGAAGTGCCACTAAGAACTTTTATCGCATCACCAGGTACTGTGGGTTTAAACTGATGCTAAGGTGAATGATTTTGTCGCTAACCTAAGAACTGTTTCTGAAATCATATTCTTGAACTGTGTATGTCATTTTTGTCGTTATTTGGTCTTGTGCTAAGTCCTTATATAAAAGATCACTATTTTTTATATAAATCTAGTGTGGTGTCCATTTGTGGTGATGTCACTGAGTTACTGTATATGTTCACAAATGCTTAACCTATAACGCTCTGAGATAAGCCTTGTCTGCTCGCGCCAAGCTACCTAGAGGGTGAGCAGGGGTTATTTTAGGAGTGTACCCCCTTACCCTGACTAGAGGAGAGGGTCCCTGCTTGTCACAAGTACCTACCTGTGCCAACCAGAGATCCCCAATTCTAACAACGAGTTTGTGACAGGGTGTGACATGCTCCCTTGAGGATGAGTTCCACACTCCGCAACAGCAGTGAGGTGTCCTGCACCATGTGAATCTCTTTGTCCTGCAGGCATGCTATCCATCATGCCCTATCACATGCATTATCAGTGTGGCTCAAGGAGTTGCAGATTTGCAGGGGCTTGCACATGTGCATGTGTTTAGTGTGCTATTAGTAATGTGAGATGAGTGCCCACTTTTGGCACATTGGCAATGGGAGCCTACTTGGGGGAATGTTATAATGGACGGCCATGGTGTTATCGGCGCTTTAGTGGCAGGAAACTTCCGCTGCAAGCGGAAAAGATGTTCTTGGAAATATGCAGCATAGAATTCCAGGAGAGGCACATGTTCTGGTGTGAACATGGGCTTTGATTGGAATTCTCTGCAGCATGTTATCAGGCACGTTATCACCGCTTTGGTGGCAGTTTCATGCCGCTGAAGTGGTGATAATTTTAAGAATGTCCTTCATTATATACACCGTGTTTTTTCTTCAAAGCTGCACTGTGAAGGACACATGTGCCTCTAAGTCGCTTTGGCTCCTTGCAATGTGTGCTGTATGCATTGCGTCTGTTATATTTAATCTTGCATGGTTTGCTTCCTGCACTTCTTTTGGATTACCCTTTCAGAGTATGGTGCAGCATGTATAGAAATTGTTGTTGCTGTCTGAGCAGACAGTGTCCACACCCATTACCCACAGATTTGTTCTCACATATGGAGTGTGTGTGGCAGTGGTGGGCCGTTTTGTTCATCATACCAGGCGCTGACATTCTAAACTCTGCATGAGCGCTTCGAAGGGGGGGCTACATACTCCATGCAGCAATAACAGCGGCTATTCCTGCGCATTGTAAAGGGGACCAAGCAGACCTGAGCTTTCTTTAGGGTGTCAATACATATTGACAGCAGCTGTAAAGTTTAAGGCAGTCACATGCCTGTACATGCGCATGGGTCTCGTGGAGCTGCCCCCTTTGGACATACTTAATTGAAACGGGAGGTAGATGTAGGGAGAGAGATACCGGAAAGGACTTGTGCTGAGATTGTAGAGTAAGCATGGTGGTGCACCAGGCACACCCGCTTCCAAAGGCTTCTTTTTAATGTTTTACATCACCTTACCTCACACCGGCAAAAAGACAATGCATGTTTCTACACTGACTCATAGGAATGCACAAGGGTTCACGGGGAGGGGGCAAACTTCCCTCACCTGATTTGGGGGTGACCACTTTGGGCTACTTATTGGACCGTATTGATGACACTATTGAAGGTGTAGACGGACAGGGAGGTGGATCTGTCGTAGGGGACTTGTATCCTACATTGCTTCCCACACACGGCTCAAAGTGGGCTTGCCGCAAGTTTATGGATATGCTTTAGCGGCAGGTAACTGCCACTAAAGCGGCGGTAATGGGCTTGATGATATGCCCTTGTGAATTACCATAGAAGTCCATGTTCTGGTGTGAACATGGGCTTCTATGGGAATTCACATGGGCATATTCTCAAGCCCATTGCCGCCACTTCAGTGGCAGTTTCCTGCTGCTAAGGCAGCGATAATTTTAACGCTGATCCTCGTAATATGTCCCTAGGTTGGCGAAATTGTTAGATTTGGAGATCTAGCTTTCGCAGACATGAAGAGTTTTTTAATTTTCTAGAGAAAATAGTACATGCCATGCGTTGACGTGGGGCGGGAGAGGGTGGTGGGTATTATGGACAGGGATATGTGTGAATGCAGGTAAGTTGCCTTTGGATGACTGAATGGATTTCATGGTGCGCCCTGCATTGCATTTTGCAATGGAGGGCACATGACTCAGGGGCATATTATCAGGGACGGCATTACAAATTATCGGCACTTGAGCGGCAGAGAACTGCCGCTTAAGCGGCGATTATGGGCTTGATGATATGCCCTGGGAAATTCCAATGGAAGTCCATGTTCTGGTGTGAACATGGGCTTCGATGGGAATTCACAGGGGCATATTATCTAGCCCATTGCTGCCACTTTAGTGGCAGTTTCCTGCAGCTAAGGCAGCGATAATTTTAACGCTGATCTTGGTAATATGTCCCTAGGCTGGCGCAATTGTTAGATTTGGAGATCTACCTTTCGCAGACATGAAGAGTTTTTTAATTTGCTAGAGAAAATAGTACATGCTATGCGTTGACGCGGGGCGGGAGAGGGTGGTGGGTATTATGGACAGGGATGTGTGTGAATTCAGGTAAGTTGCCTTTGGATGACTGAATGGATTTCATGGTGCGCCTTGCATCGCATTTTGCAATGGAGGGCACACGACTAAGGGGCATATTATCAGAGACGGCATTATAAATTATCGTCACTTGAGCGGTAGAGAACTGCCGCTTAAGCAGCGATAATGGTCTTGATGATATGCCCTGGGGAATTCCAATAGAAGTCCATGTTCTGGTGTGAACCTGAGCTTCTATTGGAATTCTCCAGGGCATATTTTCAGGCCCATTATCGCCGCTTTAGTGGCAGTTTTCTACCGCTCAAGCGGCTAATATTTTAATGCCGTCCTTGGTATTATGCCCCATAATCCATATTTTTGGTGTGACATTGCATGTGTTGTCGGTATGCAGAGTCACTCATTACTTTCTCATCTTGATGTACACAGTGCTGCATAGCATGTACAGGCAAGGGGGCATTTTTGTAGCACAGGCATGAGGTTGTCACAATGTCCCCCTTGCCTCATCACCACACTTATCCAAATCTTCTTCAGAAGTCAGCAACTCCCATGTGCCAAAATGAATATGCAGTGTGAATATGACTGGTCACGTGCACGGGTAAGCATGCCAGAGACTTGTGTCTGGCTCGTGTGCAACGTTGTGTGTGGCCCTCCAAGTCACCCGGCAGCACAGCCACATAATTATTATTATTTTTTGTAATAATTGTTGTGGTTTTAGTATGTTTATTGATGAACTGAGAAAGAACTATGGATACAATGATCATACAGAACACATCAAGTATAACAGAGAGGTTGATGTGTAACAACAATGTTAATATATATTAATTTTTGCATTTTAGATACCACTGACGACGGGATTCGTCCCGAAATACATTGGGTATTTAATAAAATACGTCACATTTGGAAATCCCCTTGCCTCCTGTGTTTGTGTGATCCATCTCCTATTGAACTAAAATGAGCAAAATGAATTGAAGATAACGAAAAAAATGGCAGAAAAAAGCAATGGATTAAAATAAGGAGTACAAGAAGAATAAGGATAACAAGAATTAATGGATTGGACTCATTAAACTATGCCGGTTTTGGAACCTAAATAGGGTCCTGAGTGTTTGGTTCATATTGCGGCACAATTGGGCGGAGCGCTTATCTGGCATGCACGCCTACAACGTGTAACATGTTAAGTTTCAGTACAATTTCAGAGGACGTCGGTGTGCATCTCACAACTCACTTTCTGTACTGTGATACAGCCATGCCATATACTCTTATGTGCATTATAACTTCGTGGTAAATGCTAACTTTGGGATGGCTGCATCAAAACATGTCGTGTTTGGTGTAAAATGCTTTGGAACACTACCCCCCCGGCCGGTCCTGGCGGCGGGGGTACCATTCCACCCTTCTAGAGGGAGAGACATGTTCACACTGGCTAAACCTGGTACGACTTTCCTGAGCCCTGGCATCACAAAATGGATGCCTCTGCCACAGACACGTGTCTGGCCTCCTGCTGCTGACCAAAACTCCGGCAGGTGAGGCCTGGACAATAGATTTCCTGTCGAAGGGGGGTGTAACCACCTCCCCAGAAAGGCAGGGCCACGATCTAATTTCTTTGCTGCCCTAAACACCTTTCTAGAACCTCTAGCGGGAGAACCAGATTTCACTTTTCTGGGTGATTTTAATTTCCACCTAGAAACCCTAGACGACAACGACACCTCAGCTCTCATCACTGAACTGAACACGGTCAACTTACGCCAACTAGTGGCCGGCCCTACCCACACAGCTGGCCACACTCTGGATGGCATCTTTACCAGCAATACCCAAATATCAGATATAGAAACCTTACCTCTCACATGGTCAGACCATCGCGCAGTCGTGTTCACCATCCAGGCAAAGGCTAATAAACAGGACCACATAACAACAGCCGCCCCATCACAATTCAAAGCATGGGGCCAGCTGAACCAGCTTCTCTTAAAAACACACTTAGACTCAACCAATTACAATCCCACCACAGACCCTTCCCTCGCCTCAGCAAACTACTCTGAATGGCTCAATGATGCCTTTAACCGTCTAATACCACTAAAAAACATCTCTAAAAATAGATCCACTCCATCAGCCCCATGGTTCTCCGAGACCCTCAGGCTTGAAAAACAACGCTGTAGGAACCTAGAAAGACATTGGCGTAAAAACTATAATACCATGGATAAACTACGTTATAAGGAAGCTCTGACCAAATACAAAAACCTCATTGTTCAGGAAAAAAGCAAATTTTATCTCAATCAGATTGAATCAGCGCAGAATTCTACGCAACAACTCTTCCAAGTAGTCACCAAACTATCAGGATCGGCGATAAATCCCCCGATCATCACCCCCACCCAATTGCTCTGCAACAATCTGGCACTATCCTTCCAAGAAAAAGTGAACAACATATATGCCAAATTCTCCGCCCATTCTAAATCTGAAATGTCCTCAGTAACACCTGATTCCAAAGAAAACACTCAGTCATTCTCAACTTTCTGCCAAGTATCACCAACACATATCAAGGACCTCATATTAACCATTAAATCTGGCTTCCCAACTGATCCATGCCCACCATCTGTCCTGAAACTTATCTCTGACTCTCTAGCTCCAAACCTGACCGACATATGCAATGCCATGTTCATCACTGGCCATTACCCCACCACCTGGAAAAACTCCATTATCAAACCTCTACTAAAAAAGCAACACCTTGACCCACTAGACACAAAAAACTATAGGCCCATCTCAAGTCTGCCGTTCCCGGCCAAAATATTTGAGAAAATAATGAATATACAACTGGCCCAATACATCGATGATAACAATCTCCTGGACGAAACTCAATTCGGTTTCAGAAAAGGCCATGTCATGGAGACAGCTCTCATTAAATCAGCAGATGAAATTAGATCCATCCTGGATCAAGGTCGCACAGCAGTACTCGTACTGCTGGACTTGTCAGCAGCCTTCAACACGGTCGATCATTCCACTCTGATCGACCGTGTCTCGAATATCGGCATCAATCAGAAGGCCAAAAAACTATTGACATCATTTCTCTCAAACTGCACACAACTAGTCAAATTTGGCAACTACAAATCGGCCCCTTTCACCCTCCCATGTGGTGTGCCACAAGGTTCATCCTTGAGTCCGACACTCTTCAATATCTATGTGTCGGACCTGGCCAAAATCATCAAAACCCTTGGGATGGGTATTACCTCCTACGCCGACGACACACAATTGGTGTTAGCAATCCACAACGATAGTGAAGCAGCTGTCGCAAAATTTAAATCTGGCATGGGCGCAATCAGCTCCTGGATGGCCACAAACTGTCTAAAACTAATCTCTGACAAAACTGAGGTATTGATATTTGGCAAGCTTCATCCTATCTGGTCTCCCACCTGGTGGCCCTCAGACCAGGGCCCTCCACCCCCCCCCGGCCTCAAAAGTCAGAAACCTTGGAGTCATATTTGATGACAAACTTACCTTTAACTTACATGCCAACGCTATTGTCTCCTCATCCTTCTATACTCTAAACATGATCAAAAAACTACTACTTTCCTTCCACCTAATGCCGGTAAAACCCTCATCAACACACTAATTAGGTCTAAAATCAACTACTTCAATGGCCTCTTAATCAATGCTCAGAAAAAGGTCACCAATAGAGTACTCCATTGCTCCTTAGACCGTCTCCCTCGCGTGCTACCGGATGACTTTTGGCCAACCTCTATTCCGGGCTCGGTGGAAGCCGCAGAATCGGCTCGTAATTTAGGAGTTTGGTTTGAACCCAATTTACAGTTGGATGCCTCTGTAAATAGGACTGCAGCGACCTGTATGGGCCTGCTTCGTGCCCTATGTAAGATCCTACCAATACTCCCCCGGGGAGCCAGAGCAGAGGTAGTGCGAAGTTCTATCCTCAGTAGGCTAGACTACTGCACGCACTACTTCTGGGAGCTCCTAAGATCCTGATCCTAAAGTTGCAGAGGATCCAAAACATGGCTGCTAAATTGGCTCTATCTCGGCCACGTTCTGCTTCTTCATCTGCAGCACTAGCCGATCTGCACTGGCTACCGGTCCAGCATAGGATTGCCTTCAAGGATTCATGCCTTGTATTCAGAGCTCTGCATGGACTAGGACCAATTCCACTCCAAAATCCTCCTCGGCGTTCCTGGTGAGGATTCCCAGGATTAATAGAGTGAGGATGGGCGGCCGCGCTTTTAGTTTCACGGCCGCCACATTATGGAATACTTTACCTCTGGCATTGAGGAGTAGCCAAGATCTGCCCTTTTTCAAAAGGGATCTTAAGACCTACCTGTTCCCAAGAGCAATGTAATACACCTCACCTGATGGTTAGATACAGTCTCAGCGCCAGGATACCCTTTCGGGTGACAGTTGCGCTTAATAAGCATTAAATACATACATTACAGATGGTACAAAAGGCAGCCGCCAGACTGAAAACAGGCATCCCTAAGTATCAGTCAATCTCATCAGCACTACGAAACCTTCACTGGCTACCTGTCATAAGCCATATAAAGTTCAAAGCCCTCTGCCTTGCCTTCAAGGCCATCCACAAAAGCGGTCTGGACTTCCTGAAAAAAGCTCTCCGGTCCTCAACTGCCAACCTGCTGCACATCCCCCGCACAAGGAAAGTGGCCTGGGGTGACAGAAGATTCACAGTCGCCACCGCCAAACTCTGGAACTCCCTTCCCCAACATATTAAATCATGTCCAACCCTGCTCCCCTTTAGGAAGCTAATCAAGACCTGGCTTTTTAACCAATAAGCACATCCTTGCTGTTCTACGTCCTCCACTAGTCCATAGCGCCGAGACGTCCTCGGGTATTTGTGCGCTCTACAAATTGCTTAAATAAATCAAATAAATTGGGGCTGGGTGGGAGCACTCCCTGGTGCTTTGAAGTCCTGCACTGGGGGCACACTTGGTGTCCCTGTGCATACTCCAGTTCAAACCGGTTGCAGGGGCTACCTGCCCCTGCTCTGGTGTGAAACTGGACAAAGGAAATGGGTGTAACCACCCCTCTTTCCAAGCCCACCCATAGGTGGGGCCTTAGAGTTAGTCCATCCCCTAAACTTACTATAAGTATAGGAATCCAGTCCCTAGGACTTTAGATTACCCTGGACGAAACTCTGCAACAAATATCCTGGAACTTCGACGTTCTATCCTGATTAGAAGACTGAAGAAATCTCCCTTGGGGTCAAGGAGTGACTCCCCTGCTTGGCAGGCACCAAAGAAGCAACTGACTGGTCTGCATCGCTGAAGCTCCCGCCAGATGCCAAAGTCTTTGCATCACCAGAGGTGGATTTCCAGACTTCCCCGAGGCTACCCTGAGTACAGAGCAAAACTGAGGCCCGTGGCTATCGAGGGTGACATGGAACCGTGACCCCTGGACCCCGCGATCTTTTGCAGCAACACTATTTTCCTGGATGTTCTTGAACTTGTGTTTTGGGCTCTGAGTAGCCCCAGCCTTGAGCACCTTCTGCACCAAAGATAGTTGGCTCCCACTCCATGAGTGACCTGCGGGCCAGCTTCAAGTGCGACCGCTTGAGGTTCCTTCGCGGTCACTAGCCTGTTGGCTAGCAGGTCCCCACGAAGGCAACTCCTTTTCTTCTTGGGCTTTTCTGGTTGCTCTAGATGTGCCCTTACTTACCCTGGCTGGGTAAGTCCCTCAGACCTTGCTGGTCTGCACCGCAGTCCTTTCTCTAAATTTCAGTGACTTGCCATTGCCAAGGCTTGTTGGGTCCATTCTGGTCGCCAACACCGCAGCACTCGACAAACTTTGTGGGACAGCTCGAGTCCTGCTCATGGACTTCATCGACACCTCCTGGACCTCGTGGCTGAAGAGTCAAGACACCCATCAACTCACCTGAAAGACCCAACATCTGTGGGCATTGGTCCATCCTGCCCGTGGTCACTGGCAAGTGACCCAGACGCTGTCCCCTCTGCTTTCAGGTTCTTTACTTCCCAGATCCAGGCTTGGATCTCTCCGGACACTTCTCCTCTTAACGGCAGCAGCAGTTCCTTGCAGGCTCCCATTGAAATCGACGACGCGACGCGACCCGACACCAAAAGACACCTATGCACCTGACTTCCCTGGGTGAGGTGACTCAAGTACTCCGGTACTCTCATGGGTGCTAGCTCTAGAACTTCCTAAGTCCAAGAGGGTTTGCTCTTGACTCAATTAGAAGTGTCCCTAACCTTTACATTTCCAACCGCGACATTGCCCATAGCAGATAACGGGAACCCACGGTTGTGTTTACACACTGCATACAGTCCCCGTGGGTCCCCTGTGTCACTACCTTGGGTGGTTCCTTGGGGTCCCAGCGATTCTACAGGCTATAGGCCTAGTGTCTATTCCAGTCGTGGTTCTTATACCACTTTTTTGGTATATGGTTTGGTACGCCCCTAGGGCCTAAACGTGTATTTGTGCTATTACTGGTGATTGATATCTTGTAAACAAAGTTCTTCGAACTCTAGTGTCATAAAGAGACTAGAGAGGTGTGTTTTATCTTAAATACATATATTTTAAATATATACCTGGTGTGGTTGTCTCTTCATTTGATCATTCAAGAGATTATAGACAGGTAAAATAAACTGCTTTACATTCCTTCAAGACTTAGCCTGAAGGCTGCTCTCCGTAGCTACCACTAGGATAGCTTTCATATAAGGTTGTCTTTAACCATTCATCATAAGGGGTTGTTTGGACTGATACAAGGTGCCCACTAGAACTAGTGGACAGCATATATCAGGCCACCTTCTCACAGGCCCCAGTACGGCACTGTCTTTTCTCAGAATTGAAATTCACTCAGGAGAAAAAGCAAGCCCGTTTGCCGGAGGATAAGAGGGACAAAATGTTGGAATTCCTTATTGCCATGCTGTCCCGGGAAAAAGTAACAGTCAAAGAGATACAGGTCTTGCTAGGGCATCTCAATTTTGTATGTAGGGTAGTGAGAGTAGAGAGAACTTTTTGCAGGAGGCTAGGAAGGGCACTGTCTGGGAACAGGATGCCTCATCATCAGCTGCGACTCTCTGCAGGCGTTAAAAAAGATTTGAGAATGTGGCGAGTTTTTCTCAAATCATTTAATGGCATTCCACTGGCATGGGAAGTGGATCTAATTTGGGATGTGTAGATATTTTCAGATGTAGCAGGCGGCAAAGGTTTTGGCTGTTTCTGGCAAGGGAAGTGATGTGCCGAGCAGTGGCTTGCATAATGGAGAGAAGGGGGTAGGTCCATTGCATTTCTGGAGTTGTTCCCCTTCGTTGTGGCAGTGACCTTATGGGGTAGGCAGCTTGCACATAGGAAGGTGACTGTTAAGGTTGACAACATGGTGGTTGTAGAGATTGAGAACCGCCAGTCAGCAAGGGACAAACAGGTGCGAAAGTTGTTGAGGGTCTTTGTCTTAGATTGTTTGCGTCATGATTTAGCCTATAGAGCACTGCGCATTCCAGGTGTGGACAATGACATAGCAGATGCATTGTCTCGTTCGCAGTGGAGGAGATTCCGTGGCTTGGCCAAGGACGGCGACAGGATCCCGACGCCCATGCTGAAGCAGTGGTGCTACGTAGGCAACACAGGATGCTACAACAAGTGGTAGGATCGCTGAACAAGTCGACTAGGATAGCTTATAATCTAGCATGGAAATAGTTTCTGCTGTCAGGCGTCCAGCAGCGCGCTGATAAGTCTCAGTGAGGGGAGGATGTGAATCAGTTTATTCTGGATATGATTGAGAAAGGTTTATCCAAGGTGTCGATTGCAGGAAAGCTAGCTAGAAAAGCACTCATCAGAAAACTGGGGTTACATACCTTTGGCGGGTGACTTTGGTGCAAGAATGTTAGAAGGGTGGGCCAGGGAGCGTGGCCAGCTGAATCCAGTCAGGAGACCTCTGTTGTGGCAGTTGCTGGGCAGAGTAATCCAAGTATTGCCAAAGATCTGCACGGATGGTCTCAAGTCAAGCCTGTTTTTCACATTGATGGTGTGGATGTTTTCCGGTGCATTTAGAGTGTCTGAGTTGTGAGGGGATAGAAGGGTTGGGGGGGATAGGGTGGGAAGATGTGGTCTTGCGTGGCTCTGGGATACATATATGGTTAAAACAGTCCAAAATGGATCAAAAGTGCAAGGGAAAATGGGTGTCATTGCAGGCACCATTGCCTAAGCTTCCTTGCACTTATAGGTGGGGGCTTCACTGGTGAGCAGCATCCAAGGATATCAGGGAGTATGTTTTTGGGCAAATGGAAAGAGAGTCACAGCTTTCCAGCTGTTGGAGGTAATGAGTAAGGCATTAAAAGAATTAGGCATGAACGGTGTGGGTTTTGGGACTCTTTCCGGATTGGTGCAGCATCTGAGGCAAGTAATAGAGGGTGGGGGCAGGGAGATATCATGCGCTTGGGGAGGTGGTCCTCAGATTGTTATAGGCAATACCTGCGTAGCAGGGATAAGTGATTTAGCCCAGTTGATAACAATGCATAAATTCATGTAATGTTTCTCGTTTCAGGCTCGGTGGCTGGCCCCCTTTCGGTGGAAATGTCAATCTGGGTAGTGGGGCACTCCTTCGTGAAGTGGGCTCACGTTCAAGCACGAAAAAGTTACTTTGGACAGAACCTTGGTTTTAATGATAAACTATTTAAAGGTTTATGGAAAGGGAAAGGGGGCATGTTGTGGAAGGAGCTGATTCCGTGCCTAAATGGTTTGTTAGTTTGGGGTAGGTGTCCGGACATTTTGGTCATATCCTTGGTGGAAAATGATTTGTGTAGGGAGAAGGGCATAGTACTGATGTAGTAGAAGAGGGACTTAGTACTCATCAAACAACAATGGGCAGGATGTTTTGTGTTATGGCTTATGGACTGAGTTTGTGCCCACTTGGTCTGACGGGGGGAAGTTAACCCAGGAGCGGTGGACAGGTCCATGAGGAAGCTTAATACTGAGATGTCTCGTTTCTGCAGGGAGTTGAGTTTTGGTAGAATTGTGCACAGGGACATTTGTTTTGATTCAGTGGACAGGGCCATGAGGAAGCTTAATATTGAGATGTCTTGTTTCTGCAGGGAGTGGAGTTTTGGTAGAATTTTGCACAGGGACATTTGTTTTGATTCAGTGGACAAGGTCCACTTGTCAAGGTTGGGCATGGACCTTTATTTGTTGGAGTTTAGGGAGGTGCTAGCCAGGACGTTAAACGTTCAGAGCCACTCTGGAAAGTAAGAAGCCTACAGGGTGGCAGCGTTTTGAAAAGTTGGCCAGGATTGGCACAGGTTTTTGGTTAAGTATTGGAAGCTTGTGAGCAGGAAAAGGGAAGGGAGGTAGTCTGAGTTTCAGGATAGACGTTTGTTGCAGGAAGGCAGGTAAATGTAGTATATTTATATAGCACTCCACACACCCCCGAAAGGGTCTCTCAGGCACTGTGCAACCCTTCCTGGCCTTTCCCTGTGAAGCCAGGCATCCTAGCGCTGTTGGGGCCATTGTGGAGATTAAGCAAGCTATTGCCCAGAGTTGCAGAGTGGGACCCATGATTAGAATAGGCACCGAGGTGAGACTTATCGGGTCCGGGGAATTTGAGCCTAAGACCCGCCAAGGCAGGAATTGAACCCTGGTCCAGGTCAGACCTCTGCATCGGGGTCTGTCGCTCTAACCATTGAGCCACACTTCTCCACAAGGTAAGGAATGGGGTTTCATTGGAGGAAAATGTTTTAAATGCAATACTGTGTAATGTTGTTGTTATGTTAATGCCAGGGTGAGGGAACTTTTGAGGGGATCGTAGGGGCGGGGGGGATCAGGGGTCAGTTATTCTATGCAGAGCGAGGTTTTAGTTTTGCAAGGCACTTGCCAGTTGGTTATTTTGTAATATGCACCTGTTTCAACAAAGCAGCATTTCACACACAAAGTGGGTTTCAGTTTGGCTTGCCCCCTCCCTCCCAAACTCCATGTTTTTAGCTGCATGGCTAAATGACACAGAAGCGTACTGTTCATGTTGCATCTCAAGGCCATGACAATTATTTTAACATGTGGCTTATATGTGAGTAAAGCAGCGAAAGCTTGATTGCTTTGTTCTCTGGGCACTGCAGGTCGATGTCCACAGCGCAGCATAAATTACTAGCAATAAAGAACCCAAGTGGCTACCTACCTTATATACCGGTGTGCAGAGAGCACTCCAGGACTACAACCACTCCTGTGCTAGCGGTTCATTTGCAATTCCAGCAAGAAGCTGCCTAGTGGGAGAAGCCACTTGGAAGTATGGCCCCAGGAGGAGCGCCACAGGAGGTGACGCTGCTGGGCTGGGGGAAGAGGTTGGAAGAGGAGGGGAAAAGCAGGGGGGGCATCTGAGGATGAGAATTCTATGTCGTATTATGCTTTTCTTTCTTTACTGAAGCAAAATACAGCAGTCAATTAAACTTTAAACAGCATAACCCCAGAAGGACTGCCCCTCCATGTATGCACCAATCACATTACCCTCATATGTATAAATGTACAGGAAACCAACGTCTGTCCTCTTTCTTTGCTGCTGCAGCAACGAGTTAAGTACATGCAACATTACTTTAATTCAGCTTATTGCTTCTGATTATTGTTGATGATTTATGGCACAATTTTTGGCATGCTTATTGAAGTATTTGACACCGTGCGGGGCGGTATTTTTCAATGCTTACTGATATCGGAAGCTATCTGTGGAGCGGAAGCTGGACAGACGTGCTCTGCGCGCTTGAGGAGGCAGTCTCCTTTCTATTGCCACGGTCTAACTTGCATGCACAAGCAGGCGGATCGGGTTTTCTCTACCGATCGGCTCCTCACGTACGCGCTGCCTGCCTGCCAAGATCCTCGGTCCCTTTGAACACCTGACAGGGTGAAAAAATGCATAAGGCTTTGCCTCAGGGGAGTATTTAAGGGGCGGCTCCCTCCACATTCAAACAAAAAGAATATAATGAAAGGATAATTGTTACAGCAAGTTGAGGACCAAGTTAGTTTGGACTAAAAGAAATTTGTCACCCCTGGATTACTCCCCCCTGAACCTCCACACCTCCACTAACAGGATGGCGTATTACGCCAAGGAGATTACCAATGGGCAGATTATAATGATTACGCCGAGTAGGAAGTGGTGTCCTATGAGCACCAAATGTAGGAGCAGTTGGTAGAAGCCCTGGATACCCATGTTCAGGGATCAGTTAACAGGACTTTGATAAAAGCTTTGCAACCCTTTAGTAAACCCCTAAAAAGTTATGGGAAATGTGCTTTTAATGCCTCACTGGGTGAACCCTCATTCCACTTCTCATCTGAAATCTTATCCCATGTGGCATCTACTGTCCTCAGGGACCATGGCTATGGTGGATCCCTGCCTTCCTAGCCTTCTGGTAATTTGTCTCTCTCAAACCCAAGGGAGGCGGAGGAGTTTTGTCGGGCCGCACTTCACACATCTGAGTCTGATCAAGACACTGAGGTGCCTAATAGAGCAACAAAGCGCAAACGCCTAATAAGAACCCATTATTTGATTGAAAAAACATCATTCACCCAAGGTCGACGGAATGGGTGCTGTGCATAGAGGTGGCACACTACGTCCAAGAGAACCTCAGACAGGGTTTTGAGCACAAAGTGCGCACTACTCTCAAATCCGAATGTCCTAGACCCTCGCTTTTAGGCAAAGTGGCAGACACCCCAGAACTAGACCCCAATACGGCTACCTTCATGAAGTAATATGCCAAAGACCCCAAGAAGGGCTTAGATAGGGCATGGAGAGGATGCCAAGATAAACTTTTGGACATATCTGGTCCCCTCACAAAGATCTTAGATTCAGCTGATAGAGCTAAAGATTCCAATGCCCGCCTTGATCCAACTGAAATATTGGAAGGGGAACAAAGAGCACTATGTTTTTTGGGCAACGTGAATTGTGCCCTTTCAACGGAACACAGAAGATCCTTCTTGATGAGAATCAACCCCCAGCTGGCAGATATGGCCGTTACTGAGGCAGGAACCTTAGCTAATGAATTGTTGTTCTGAGACAAATTCGTCAAAGAACTGGGAAAATACGTGGCTACCTTTTCGGCCCTAGACAAGGCCCAAGTTAACATTAAAAAGGTGTTCATCACTGGCCTTTTTCCCAGGGCCGGACGCTTCAGGGGTCGAGCGACCAGCGGCGGTTTCAACCAGACCTCTAGAGGTTTTGACCAGCCAGAGCGTGGCGGAGTCCACCGCTCAACCTTCTATCCCACCGGTAACCGAGGTGGCAGAGTCAAGCAAAACGGCGGTTATAGAGAACAGAACAGTGCCGGAGATGCCTCCTATACAGGTACACCTGGTTCAAGCAGGGGAGGTATTGGTGGGAGGACGATTTGCTTTGTTTCTTCACAAGTGGGAGAGTTTGACACACGACCCTTGGGTACTTCAGACGGTACAAGGATTTCAGATAGAGTTCTATTCCTCACCTCAGCAGAAATGCAACCGCTACATTTTTCCCGAGTAGAGCTGTCTTTCATAGGCGGGGGAAGTGATTTCTCTGATGAGAAAAGGGGCAGTCGTAGAGACGGTTCCCCATCCCCACGGTTTCACCAGTACAATATTTCTGGTCCCAAAGAAGGATCTCTGTTTCAGACTAGTTTTGAACCTCAAAGAATTCAATTCCTGGGTGGTGCATAGCCACTTCAAAACGGAGAGCATACACGTATTGAAGGATCTTCTTTTAGAAAAAGATTGCATGGTGCGTCTCGACTTGAAGGACACTTATCTGGCCATACCCATTTTCCCTCCACACTGGACGTTCTTACAATTCCAATGGGGAACCCAAAGGTTAAAATTTTCCGCCATGCCCTTCGAACTTTCGTCTGCCCCCTGGTGTTTCACCAAACTCCTCAAACCAGTGGTTCAATATTTGAGGGAGAGAGGGGTGAGACTCATCATCTATCTAGACGACATCCTGATTATGGCACAGAGGGTGGATACAGTACTACTTCATCTAGCCTGGATGACCCAACTCCTCCAGGACTTGGGTTAATCATCAATGCAGACAAATCCATTCTGATTCCAGCCCAATCGATGGAGTTCTTGGGGTTTCAGGTGAATTCGATAATAGCGCAGTTTTTACTACCATTGAAAAAGAGAATCTCAATCAAGAAAGAGTTGAGGAAAGCACTTGTCTCTCCGACTATATCCTAGAGGACTCTGGCACGGTCAGTAGGACTTTTAGCCTCATCCATTCAAGCGATTTGTCCGGGTTCCCTCCACTACTGAGTGCTTCAGAGGCTGAAGATCATGCACTCGTTCAAAGGGTTTAGCTACGCGGAACAGATTCTGCTATCCACAGAGGTCAGGACAGGAATGTCCTGGTGGTTGGATCACATGGACGCAAGGAATGGCAGAGCCATCTTCGTGTCAGTCCCAGAGATGGTGATAGAATCCGATGCTGGTCGATGGGGTTGGGGAGCCAGGTGTGGTTCAGTGGGCACGGGGGGCAGATGGTCCCCAGAGGAACTGAAATGAAATATAAATTGCCTAGAACTGCTAGCAGGGTCTTTTGTGATACACACACTCTCTCCACACAAGGCGAGTGGTTGTATTCTTCTGCGGGTGGACAATGTCTCAGCAGTGAGATACATCAACTGTCTGGGTGGCACAAGGTCTCCATTGTTGGTGGAAATAGCCAAGGATTTCTGGTCCTATTGTTTACTACACCACATCTCAGTGACTGCGGAGTAGATTCCGGGCAGCTCCAATGTGGTGGCAGACTGAAACACCCAATTCCTACACGATTCCAGAGATTGGAGATTACATCCCAGAATATTCCAACAATGGACAAAAAGTGGTGTCCATGCTCGATAGACCTGTTTGCGTCCAGACTAAACACTCAACTTCCACAATTTTACAGTTGGCGTCCAGATCCTCAAGTGATCCACTTGGACGCATTCCTTCAATCATGGACAACGGGTACACTTTATGCCTTTCCACGTTCGTCATGATCCAGAGAGAATTGGCACAGGTCAGCAGACAGAAGGCGGAATTGATATTGATCTCCCCGGGTTGGGAGGCACAAGCATGGTTCCCAGTGGCGTTTTCTTGGCGTGTGCTCCTCCAATACATCAATCTCATTCCCAGAGATACTTTTGGACCCACTGGGTCAACCTCATCAATTAGTGTTACAAGAGCAGTTGTCCCTCATGGCACAGAGACTTCCAGGAGATGTTGGCAGACGCCAGGAGTTTCGCAAGAGGCAATGTTTTTCCTTTCACAGTCTTGGGCACCCTCTACGCACAAATTATATTAATCAGCTTGGCATAGGTGGGTTGGCTGGTGTTCTGAACAACAGGGGAATCCAGTGGAATCTGGAATCCATATGATTCTTAATTTCCTATCGGAAATGGCGAATCAAGGTATGGCCTATTGGACGATCAATAATTTCCGGTCTGCGATATCAGCTGGACACCCCCATGTGGATGATAAACCAGTGGGTAACACCCTCTAGCATTTAAGATAGTCAGGGGCATCAGGCCAGTGAATCCTCAGAAACCTAGATACTCCACGTTGTGGGATGTAGATGTGGTACTTCATTTTATCAGGATTTGGCCAGCGAATGAAGGCTTACCTCGCAAACAATTGTCAGCAAAACTTACATTACTATTATGTTTAATCTCCTGCAGATGTGTTTCTGACGTACAGGCACTGGATGTAGCAGGTAGAGTATTTACTCCATCAGCAGTTTCCTTTACAATTTCTAAAAGAACAATGACAAATCCATAATGTGTATCATTTCCTGTCTTCCCACACCATAGCAAATTATGTGTGGTGCAATGCTTAAAGTGTTACGAAGACTGTACTAGAGAATTAAAAAATGATGTAGCAGGACAATTATTAATATCATTGGGGAGACCTTTTCGCCCAGTCACTTCAGCGACTTTGGCCAGGTGGGTTACTTGGTTGTTAAGTCACGCAGATATCGATACGTTTGCATTTGGAGCTCATTCTGTAAGGGGAACTATGACTTCTAAAGCATTTTCCACTGGTTTTCGTTTAGAGGACGTCATGACTGCGGCAGATTGGTCTTCTGATTCAACTTTTATGACGTTTTATCACAAGCCGATTGTTGATGTGGCATCTACGGTGGTTGCTCGACTGTAAGCTAGCATAATGCGAAGCCTCCATGGACTGACATGGAATAAACAAATTTCTAGCAGACGCGTCAAGAATTTTCAATTCTATTAAGGACACGGAGGCGGGGAAATATCCCACCCTAGAACTGAATTGTAAAACATGTGTTAATGGTTATTCATGACTAAAAGCGATATATGGCTTAAAGATATGTCTAGAATGATGTTGGGTTTTTCCAGCCCATTTTTATTGATTGAATCCATTCTTGATTAAAGATGCGCTTATCAATGCTTGCTCAGTTTCCAAACATTGTCAAGACACATTTGACCTGCTTCCTGATGAGTCCCTCGACCTCCTGTTTCTAACTGAAACATGGTTAACGCCGTTCTCTAGTCCATTCATAGAAATGGCTATTCCCGAAGGATTCAAAATCTCTAGAGTTGACCGCAAAGCAGGGCGGGGGGGGAGTTGCAGTGGTGGTAAGATAACATTGGGAGTGCAAATTTCATGAACTAACCAGCTCTCCTGATATTAAAGCCCTTGACTTTTGTGTCTAAATCTCTCCCCACTACTCTCTGGGTGGGATTGTACTCTATCGTCCCCCTGGTATTGCTGGCGGCTTCCCTAATCTGCTAAGTGACTGGATCTTGCCTAGAGCTCTATGATATTCACATTTGGATAATCTGGTAGGGAGCGACACACGTGATTTCCTGGAGGTATTACATGTGACCCAACTTCAGCAATATGTTCCTGCCCCGACTCATCACAAGGGACACACGCTTGATGTCATCTGTTCCAGTCTCCCTTTGGTGGTGGCACTCCCCGTGCAAGTAACCGGGTCTGATCAATATTTGATCCCTTTATCTTGGTATACTACCAGGAGGCCTCATTCATCTAGGGCACGGGGGACTGACTCGGGCAAGGCGACTTACAAAATAGAACCAGCTGCCTTTTATCAAGCCATGGCTGATTGTCGCCCTCAGCTCTCTGCGGATTTTGGTCTTGCTCTCTCTCAATTCAATAGTTGGATAGAGAAGGTGGTGACTGACCTCACTCCACAAACGAGACTTAAAGCCCGTAACAGGCCATTGCCTAATCCATGGTTCTCACCTGAGCTGAAAGTCCAGAAAAAACACTGTCAAAATTTGGAAAGGAAGTGGAGGCAGGATTATAGCACAGAGGTCAAAATTGCTTCCAAAGCAGTTCGAAAATCACACTATGCTGCTATCATACTAGCAAGGTAGGTGTGCCTTGAAGGGAGTTATTTCATAATTTTTTACTGATTTATATGAAGATTTTCAAGGCCAAATGGTTACCTTGTTGATTAATTTCTTTCAGCAAATGATTTTAGTGCTCAATTATGTTATCTCTTGAATCAGAATCACAGAAATCATACAGAATATAAATCATTTGTGCAAAAATGTGTAAAGAACTAGAGCAGAAGCGGGTGTATATAAAAAAAATGTTCACTTTTTATCTTTAGATTAGGGTACTTAAAAATACAGACAATGCAACAAGAAGGAAACAATATAAAATTCAGAGCCTTCACTGTGACAATTGCCAACACTTTTCTTCTTAACAGAAATTAAACAAATTACAGAAGAAAAAAGCGTAGGTCGACGTTTCGGTCTCTATTTTTGCATTAATGAGACCATCTTCAGGACTGTTATGTATTTTAGTTGATGACCCCTATTGTAATGTAGAACAAAAATAATTACCATTTATTCTTACAAAAAAATCATACATATAAAAAATGTTACATTATATCACCCACATTCTTTTGCACAAAAACAAACTTATTTAACTTTAAGGAAACTTTTTGTTGATGATTCACAAATTGCTATACTTTATACTTTCATTTTTTGATGTATTATAACTTTACACAATCAAAACCTGATCTATATCTGATCGGAAACTAAACAATCTAGGCAGACAATTCTTAGAATTTATTTTACTCATATCTATTTCACCTCCTTGCCGTTATAAATAGAGAGGCAAATTGTGACTAATTTCTTACTTTTGGTAAATAGTGAAAGTCATAATTAAACTAAGGAAAATTAATTTAGGCCGAGTATACCTCACCTACTTAATCACAGATGCCGTTAACTGTATCATAATTAAAATATGGAGATCTAAGTTAAACCATGTATTATTGGCATCCTATGGTTGTTTCAAATTGAGTCGTATAAACATACCTGATCGTTAAATGTTGTGAAAATCGGCTAAACGTCCTCTCAAGTTGATAAAATCTCGTCTATTAATCTAAATGTAATTATATAGAGAAAAGAGGCAGAAAACAGGTCTATTTATTACCTTCTGAGAATTACAATCAGTATATGCTTTAATACTATGTAGAGCATTATTACCTTAGTTTGAGCAAAAGACACGAATGGTTTGTGTCTATTATTTTCTTTTGTGGTTAACCCAGGGTTGAAGAACCTCAAAAGGATCGAGCCAATTTCCGTAAAACTATTTTAACGTCACCATTAGTCTGTAAAAATCGGAGATCGTAAGTGGTTTTCGCTTACGCATATCTTGCAGTGCTGATAATATGTTGACATCACTATCATTTTGGTTAAACAAGGTGAAATGACGCACTTATGTTCATCTTTATGTCATAGATCTTTATGCAGATATGTCTAAACACGTATAGGCCATATTTACTTATTTTTCAGACAACATTGGTTTTATTCTCAAAGTTCATGGAGTGGCCAAATGCATCTATTTAAAATTAAATTAACGTGTTTAACAAAGGGGGTTTGGGTAACTTTACTGAGCGCGAGCTGGAATAAATCATAAGATTAAAAATAATTTACCTTTACTAGTGCCAAGCGTTAAATTCACTTCGTAGGCTGGACTGATTCAATTCCTTTGTATTTAGAATGCTTGTATTAACCAGTGCGCCGATCTGTGAATACAAAAATCAGGCGCAGTATGTTTCTAATAGGCAGTTATTACAAGTTACAGTGCAGCACTTCTAAAGCTAACAAACTTATAATAAGGCGTGTTTAGAAGGGATTAAGTTAACATGCATTTAAACACGGAGATGTTGATAAACCTCGCTTTAGTCGAGAATACAGTGCAGCAATAACAAAGGGCAATTTACCTTAGCTATTAACAAATGCTGTGTTCCACAGTATAGTCTGGAACAATTCAATTCCTCTGCATTATTTGACAGCTTCTAGTAGCCAGCCAGTCGAGTGTTGCCGATCTATTGAAACAGACATCAAGCGTCATGTGTGAAAGTAAACATTGAGCGTGATGTACCGAAGTTAGGAGGTGCTTACTACATACATTGTAGCACTTCTACGCATATTACAACAAACATCAAGCGCAAAGTGTTAAGGCAAACAACAAGCGTGATGTGTGAAAAGGTACATTATAGCACCTCCACATGTATGACGAAAGAGCACACCTCCGGTACCGCTGCGCGCGCGAACTCAACTGCGCTTGAATGGCAAAAACGATGTGACCCGCCAATGGGGTTTTGTAACGCTGTTTGGAGAGCGGAAGAGGACCGGGCTTTCTCTCCTTGTATTAGTGGGGGCCATTTCTTATTAGTATGCAATAGCAGCGGTCGTCTATGTATGTGAACTTTCAAGACTTGAAACAGCAACTTCAAGTTGTCTTATCTTGATTGAGACCCTTTATATCAACAAAATGTGTATTATTTTCTGATTAAAAATTGCCATAGCTCAAAATTGAGGCTGATTTTTATGTTTATTTCAAAGCTTAAACCAACAAAGTGGCACAATATTTAAAAAGTACACACTCTAATTGGTGCTCTGCTGGATGTTGAATATTATTAAAGTTCACCTTTCTATTTTAAAAATAGTTGCCACTTCGCTAAATGTTTGATATCCAAAGGCAATTTTATCACTTATAGAGAAACATCAACATTAATACTTTCAGTAGACATATTTTTATATTACCAATCATTGCATTTAAAAAAAAAATTATCCTGTATTGAAAATAATAACATGGAGTACAAAATGCCAAGCTTCCGCAGGAGCCGATGACTATTTGTAGTAATCAGGTCCACACGGGTAGGTATGATTCAGATGATTTATTCAGGTTAGTTACAGGATCAGTAGTAAAGCCAGTGTAAAGCCAGAGTTAGGACAGTGAAGAGCCAGAGAAGAGCCCTTAAAGAGCCCCACCAGGAGCAGCCAGCCAGGCGCTCAGCCCATCTCCAACTGTGTGTTTCACAGGTCAACATTCCACATGACATCATCACCCAGTGTTCCACTGATGGAGAAGTAAATAGGAAGAAACACACTGTACCAAGATATAACACTATTCTTCAATTCCCCAACTCAGTTACTCAAGCCACGTACCCATTACCTACTGGCGGTCGCCAGTAGGTAGTTATAGTTAGGACCCCTTTTCTATAGGAAATCCGCAACATTCTATTTTGAATAACTTTGGCGCCGGTCGACGAATCCTCGCGAATTTCTCAAAATAGGTGGGGCGCTACGCTCCGCTCCTACCCTGAAAGTCTCGGGGGGATTCGTCAAGCGGGGGCTGAGATAAAAGGGGGGTCTCAAAACGCGTTTTTCCCATGCATTTTTCCATAGGACCTTTAGACAGGGCTACAGCCCGAACGGCTGAACAGAATTACTAGAAATTTGGCAGAGAGGTAGTCCTCAGGTCAAGGAAGTGCCTTTTGTAGGTTTGGTGTAAATCTGTTCAGTAGATTCTGAGAAAATAGCCTTTAAATCAATATATATATCTGAGCCAGCTTACGGTACGCTTACCGTAAGCTTACCGTACGCGTACGGTGGCGTGCGCGAGCGCGATTCTGATTGGCTGTTACATCTAAGTAAACATTCGAATCGGTCGAAACCAGGAAGCGGCGGCCGCCATTTTCTCTCTCGCACTCTGAGGGGGGGGGCTGTAAATAAAGGCAAAAAACATATAAAGGGGCTGTTTAGACAGCGCCCATGCACATAGCCATGTTAGTTGAGTCCTCAAAGGCCAAAAACGGTAAATTTTTATTTTTTGAAAATTTCGCCGATTACGCTTACCGTACGCGTACGGTGCGCTTACGCTAAAAATTTTAATAAAAAACACTCTCTGTGCATGGCATATTATTGTCATCACTTACAAATTAAATTTAACAGATTACCTATCACAAGGAAGCGCATAATATGTCCTCCATGTGCGCACGGTGCGTAACGTGGGCACGCGGTGCGCGTAGCGCACTGCGTGCCCACCTTGCGTGTATGGCACTAACTGCGTAAAGTGGGCGCGCGGTGCGCGAAGCGCACCGCGTGCTCACCGTGCGCGCACGGTGCGCGAAGCGCACCGTGCGTGCACGGAACGAACTGCGTTAAGTGGGCGTGCACGCCACGAATGGCGTAAAGTAACTTAGCATTTAAAAAAACGTACAAATTCACTGAAAAAACCATAGGTTTCACACACGTTATAGTTAGGAATTAGCATTTAAAAAACCTTGCAAATTCACTGAAAAAACCATAGGTTTCAGACATGTTATAGTTAGCGGAAATTTTACTGATAAAAAACCAATGAAATTCCCCCGTTATAGTTAGTGCAGGCAACTATAACTCACATGACCGCAATCTTCTGCTGATGACATATGTGTCTTTATGAAAAAAAAATATTTCTAATATATGTATAGCTAAAAATTTATGGAAGAAGACATGGGCAAATAAGTGTCTAAATACAGTATTAGCATCAGCAGAAGATTGCGGTCGCGTGAGTTATAGTTGCCTGCACTAACTATAACGGGGGAATTTCATTGGTTTTTTATCAGTAAAATTTCCGCTAACTATAACATGTTTGAAACCTATGGTTTTTTCAGTGAATATATATATACATATATAAACATATACATATAATCTGCATATCTATATAAATATAAATGCATGCAAACATATACATATACATATATGCATACATATGCATGGTATGTACATGAAAGTTTGAAAAACTCTAATACAAGAAAAGCTAAAAAGCCACCTAATTACAAACAGAATTGCTTTAACTTAAACGAGGGCGAGACCTAATGCATTTTCAATGCTTGTTTACTTTGATTCCATCATGAAGGCATTCAGATGTGTCACACATTTTCCATAAATTCTGAATGGTAGCACTCTAGTTGCTCATTAGATCACTGTAGTAAAGCTACTGCTCACCAGGGACGTCTGCTGCTGGTATTCAAAGTGCATGTTTCAGTCTGCATGTCAGAATGAAATGGAAGAGGATTTGAGAAGTCAAAATGTGCCCTAATCTTTCTTTCTGCAGCACTAATCATAATTTCTATGGCAAAATTAACCCCCTCATTTTGTTCCTTTGCAAATTAAATGTTTTAAGTGTTACCACTTTATTCCAATCAAGAGGGCATCAGGTGTGCCATACTTTTGTCATAAGTAAGACTGTCAGGACTCTAGTTGTGCTTTAAAACACTCTGGGACATTCTGTCATTGGGCTATAATTGGGCTACATGTCGCTGATATTTGTGCTAAATTTGGACTCTTTTGTCTCTGGTGGCCATCTTGGGAGACTTATTTGTTTTGAAGTTTCCTAATTTCCTCATTTACAACAGTCTCCTCAGTAGGAAATACTTTCAGGTTTTTTACTTTCATTCCATCAAGAAGGCATTCAGATGTGTCACACATTTGCCATAAATTTGGAATGTTAGCACTCTAGTTGCTTATTAGATCACTGTAGTAAAGCTACTGCTCACCTGGGAAGTCTGCTGCTGGTATTGAAAGTGCATGTTTCAGTCTGCATGTCAGAATTTTTTTATGAAATAGAAGAGGATTTGAGAAGTCACTCAAAATTTGCCCTAATTTTCTTTTTTCCGCACTAATCATAATTTCTATGGCAAAATGAACCTCCTCATTGTGTTCCTTTTAAATTAAACTACTCACTCTCTACTACTCACTCGCTACTACTTTCTACTACTCACTCTCTACTACTCTGTACTACTCTCTACTACTACTCTCTACTACTCTCCACTACTCACTCTACTGCTCTCTACTACTCTTCACCACTCACTTTCTACTACTCTACTACTCACTCTCTACTACTCTCTACTACTCTCTCTCTACAACTCACTCTCTACTACTCACTCTCAACTATTCACTCTCTACTACTCACTCTCTACTACTCTCTTCTACTCACTCTACTACTCTCTGCTACTCTCTACCACTCTCTCTACTACTCTACTACTCACTCTCTACTACTCTCTACTACTCTCTCTCTACTACTCACTCTCTACTACTCACTCTACTACTCACTCTCTACTACTCTCTACTACTCTCTCTCTACTACTCACTCTCTACTACTCACTCTACTACTCTCTACTACTCTCTACTACTCACTCTCTACTACTCACTCTCTACTACTCTACTACTCACTCTCCACTACTCACTCTCTACTACTCGCTCTCTACTACTCTCTACTACTCACTCTACTACTCACTCTCTACTACTCTACTACTCTCTACTACTATCTCTGCTACTCACTCTCTACTACTCTCTACTACTCACTCACTACCACTCACTCTCTACTACTCTACTACTCCCTACTACTCTCTCTACTACTCACTCTCTACTACTCACTCTCTACTACTCTCTACTACTCTCTCTCTACTACACACTCTCGCCTACTTGCTCTCTACTACTCACTCTACTACTCACTCTACTACTCACTCTCTACTACTCCCTACTACTCACTCTACTACTCACTCTCTACTACTCCATTACTCTCTACTAATAACTCTCTACTACTCACTCTGTACTACTCTCTACTACTCACTCTCTACTACTCACTCTCTACTACTCTCTACTACTCACTCTCTACTACTCTCTACTACTCACTCTACTACTCATTCTCTACTACTCTCTCTCTGCTACTCAGTCTCCACTACTCACTACTACTCACTCTCTAATACTCACTCTCTAATACTCACTCTCTACTACTCTCTACTACTCACTCTCTACTACTCACTCTTTACTACTCTCTACTACTCTCTACTTCTCACTCTCTACTACTCACTCTCTACTACTCACTCTACTACTCTCTCCTACTCACTCTCTGCTAATCTCTCCACTACTCTCTACTACTCTCTCTCTACTCTCTACTCTCTATTACTCATCCTCTACTCTCTACCTCTCTACCTCTCTCTAACTCTCTCCACCTCTACGTCTCTACCTCTACACCTCTACCTCTCTACCTCTCTCTACCTCTCTCTACACACACACATATACACATATATGCATATGCATTTATATATATGTATGTGTATATATATATATATATATCCATACATATAGAAACATATATATAATCTGCATATGTATATAAATACAAATATAAATGCATGCATACATATACATATATGCATGTTATGTACATGAAATTTTGAAAAACACTAATAAAAGCAAAGCTAAAAAGCCACCTAATTAGACACATAATTTCTTTAACTTAAACGAGGGCGAGACCTATTGCATTTTCAATGCTTGTTTACTTTGGTTCCATCAAGAAGGCATTCAGGTGTGACACATTTGCCATAAATTCTGAATGGTAGCACTCTAGTTCCTCATTGGATCACTGTAGTAAAGCTACTGCTCACCAGGGAAGTCTGCTGCTGGTATTCAAAGTGCATGTTTCAGTCTGCATGTCAGAACTTTTTAATGAAATTGAAGAGGATTTGAGAAGTCAAAATGTGCCCTAATTTTTCTTTCTGCAGCACTAATCATAATTTCTATGGCAAAATGAACTCCCTCATTTTGTTCCTTTGCAAACTAAATGTTTTAAGTGTTACCACTTTATTCTAATCAAGATGGCTTCAGGTGTGCCATACTTTTGTCATAAGTAAGACTGTTAGCGCTGTAGTTGTTCTTTAAAACACTCTGGGATTTCTGTCATTGGGCTATACTTGGGCTACATCTCGGTGATATTTGTGCTACATTTGGGCTCTTTTGTCTCTGGTGGTCATCTTGGGAGACTTGCTATGAAGTTTCCTAATGTCCTCATTTACTTCAGTCTCCTCAGTAGGCATACAGTTTTTTACTTTGATTCAATGAAGAAGGCATTCAGATGTGTCACACATTTGCCATAAATTCAGAATGTTAGCACTCTAGTTGCTCATTAGATCACTGTAGTAAAGCTACTGCTCACCAGGGAAGTCTGCTGCTGGTAATAAAAGTGCATGTTTCAGTCTGCATGTCAGAATTCTTTAATGAAATAGAAGAGGATTTGAGAAGTCTCTCAAAATGTGCCCAGATTTTTCTTTCTGCAGCACTAATCATACATTCTATGGCAAAATGAACCCCCTCATTTTGTTCCTTTTTAAATTAAATGTTTTAAGAGTTACCACTTTATTCCAATCAAGATGGCTTCAGGTGTGCCATACGTTTATCATAAGTAGGAGTGTTAGCGCTCTAGTTGTTCTTTGTAACACTCTGGGAAGCTGCAGTAGAACACAAAGGAATCAACTGACAGTCTCTGCCCTTGTTGGATGTACATGTTTTACTGAGAATGTCAGACTTCATTCTCACATGACTAAGAAAGATAATGTGAATATGCTTTCAGTTAAGCTTATAGATCACCTTCCAAACCTCTGTGGGAAAAGCATGTGAAAATAGTTTTCTCTCAAACATGATATCCCAGCAGAAGGCTTTTTCACATGGTAAAATCACCTTAGAACATACCACAATTCCTAAAATGAGTATGGTACCATCAACACATGATTTATAATGTAACTAAAGTCTTAAAACCTTCTATTAACTGCAATGCTTTTTAATGAGGTGCTATCATGTATATTGGTCCCAAGATGGCTGCCAACACTTCTTGGATGAAGTGCTGACAGCCAATCAGATCTCACGATGATATGTGTGGTTAGGCTCCTCCCAGATATATATGTGATTTTACTTTTGATTTTCTCAGGAACTACTGAACGGATTTACACCATTTAAGCAAAAGGCACGACTCTGAACCAAGGTCTACCTTTCTGCCAAATTAGGTGTAATTCCATTCAGCATTTCGGGCTGTAGCTGCGTCAACAGGTCCTATGGGAAATTGCATGGGGAAAGAGTGTTTTGGGACCCCCTTTTTTCTCAGCCCCCTCTTGACGAATCACCACAAAACTTTCAGGATAGGAGCGGACCGGAGCTGGCCAAAAGTTTGGAAAATTTTGCGAAGATTCGTCAACCAGCGCCAGACTTATTGGGAATAGAATGTTGCGGATTTTCTATGGAAAATAGGTCCTAACTATATATATATTCACTGAAAAAACCATAGGTTTCACACATGTTATAGTTAGCGGAAATTTTACTGATAAAAAACCAATGAAATTCCCCCGTTATAGTTAGTGCAGGCAACTATAACTCACGCGACCGCAATCCTCTGCTGATGCTAATACTGTATTTAGACACTTATTTGCCCATGTCTTCTTCCATACATTTTTAGCTATACATATATTACAAATATTTTTTTTTCATAAAGACACATATGTCATCAGCAGAAGATTGCGGTCGCGTGAGTTATAGTTGCCTGCACTAACTATAACGGGGGAATTTCATTGGTTTTTTATCAGTAAAATTTCCGCTAACTATAACATGTGTGAAACCTATGGTTTTTTCAGTGAATATATAATATATACATGTACTCAGGCAACTAGAGGGGGGAAAGGGGAGTTGGAAAGAATAGAGATACGCACGTCTTCTTTCACCGGACATGACTGCTTCTATTCTGTAAGGTTCTTCCTGCAAGACATATCTACATTAATATTTTACCATAGTATTCCTTTCCTTATTCTTGTCTTACACTTGCCCCAAAATGTGATTAGATTGGCTGTCTATTCTCTTGTAGGTTGCTTCCTATTTGATCTCTGCTACTCAATGGTTCTGTGGATTATAGAATAATAAATTAATTTAGATGCTAAATAAGTAGTATCTCAGATAACTCTCACTCTACTATTTCTATTGGAATATACACTGTCGTTTACCTTGCAACCCTTGTGTAGTAACTAGTCTTTTTCTCTATTATTTTACAGTTGAAGATCACTTCTTTTGATGAAGCTTCCAGATGTATTCAAGTGGATGGAGAGGACTTCATAAGGTTGGTAAGAATCTTTATACATGTATGTATATATATATATATATATATATATATTATCTACTGGCGGTCGCCAGTAGATAGTTATAGTTAGGACCGTGTTTCCATAGGAAATCCGCAACATACTATTTGGAATAACTTTGGCGCCGGTTGACGAATCCTCGCGAAATTTTCAAAATAGGTGGGGCGCTCCGCTCCGCTCCTACCCTGAAAGTCTCGGGGGGATTCGTCAAGCGGGGGTGAGAAAAAAGGGGGGTCCCAAAACATGTTTTCCCCATGCAATTTTCCATAGGGACCTTTAGTCCAAGGTACAGCCCGAACGGCTGAACAGAATTACTTGAAATTTGGCAGAGAGGTAGTCCTCAGCTCAGGGATGTGCCTTTTGCATATATGGAGTCAATCTGTTCAGTAGTTTGTCGTAAATAAAGTATTACGCGCTCAGAATTTCTATATATCAATATGATCATGCATGAAGCAAGAGGCTGAGTCCGTGGTATCAGGTTCAAAAGGGCTTTATTCCAATAACTCGAGTTATAGGGAGAATAGTTCCATCACCAAAAGGGATCAGGACGGGTCTAATTCTCAGAGTATTCTCAAACTTTATTCACAGAGTACAGTATATATACATTGTAATAATATACGTAAGCAGGAGTGCTTCAGGCGGAGCAAGAGAGAATGAGATAAGAGCATGTGGGTGTGTAAGTAGGCGTGAAGGTGAGCGTCCACTTGATGATAATAGGTGAGTGTCATAGGTGGGTGGATGCCTAGAGGGGGTTGCGTGATCAGCTGATACTTTACTGGAACTTTGCCTTACTTGTGCTCAACTCGAGCATGACGTGTAACTGACGTGGGGAAGGGTTGCTGTGCAACCGGAGAGTCTGGAAGTGAGGCCTTCAGTGTCAGGGCGACCAGCACATCTTGTATTATCTGATATCTAAAGTCTGGAGCAGGGACTGATTTGTGACATAGGTTGCCCATCACCAAGAGCCAATGTGGCATCTATTTCTTCATTTACTGCGTGGCCTTACATGGGGGCTATTGGCTTTCCACCGACGTAAGCTTTGTAATCACACGAAAAGAGACAGAAAGGCTAGGCTTTCTCCTTTGCAGACGGGTCGTGTTTATTCCTCCTTCTCCAGGCAGGAATGTGGTTTCAGTAGGAGTAAGCAGATAACCGTGCTCAATACTGTCTCGGCACCTCGGACAGGGCCCCTTTGGCTGAGGCCCAAGTGTGCAAGGCCAAGGATACGCAGCTGCAGCTTTCAGAGCGTCTGAGGCCTGAAACCTCTTTTCGGCTCTGGCTGAGCCATAAACATGGGTTTTCATGAAAATGCAGGAAAACATGATGCAAAACGTGTAGGCCTCAGAGCAGATTTGTCGTTTCTCTCATGGGAGACTGGATGATGGCAGGTCACGTTATACCATAAGCATCATGATAGACAGGCCATGGAGGGGAAATACATAGGTTACATGCATGTGCACATGAGTGACGGGGAACACACGGGGACACATAGGCCTTATGATATTTTAATTTCCTCATTCCCTCCTTGTCCCCTAGTGGACCCTTCATGTCACATCTATTCTCATGAGACAGTCAATCTGTTCTTGCAGCATTATTTTACCATTTTCAATGCTTTGTAAATGGGGATGTGGAACACATGCAGTAGCACACAGGCCGCAAATGGCCGGGCCACACTGCAGACATAGGCAACAACTGAATATCATCAGTAGTATTAATCCACAGACGGTCAACACTTTCCATCCCCATGCGGATATTACTCCCCAGAGCCAACTGGACCAAGTCCACGTGCCTGGGTCTTGGTGTATGCTTTGGGCAATCTTGTGGAGTCTTGTTATTGCTTTGTATACAGACGGTGCGTTATTAGGAATGAAAACGCAACAGCTGGAACCGATGACCCTACAGGCCCCGCCCCTATCCGCCAGGATGACGTCAAGAACAAGACGGTTCTGAAGAACGACCATTCTCATAGCAGACTGTTCCTGGGTCAAGTTCCCCAGGGCTGATGCAGTCTCATTAGCAACTGTTTCTAGAATCCTTGTTAGCCTGCGGATAAGTTTACTATTCTGGACGGGACCTATGAAGAAAAAGAATCCTTTGTTGAAATCTGTATATTGCTCCCAAGCTGTTTCAGTCTGGTCAATGCCAGAGGCATCGAGCCTTCGTCTGTGTCTGATAAGTGCTAGTTGGAGATTTTGATGATAGTTCGATGGGGCCAAAAAAACGGGTGGTAGAAGAAATGATATATAGCACGTCCCACCCCAGTCTAAGGGCAGTTGCACATAGGCTGTCTGTCCACAAATAAAGTAGGTGTGTCGTGATGCTCTGAAATAGGACTTTCCTTTGTCTTTAAACTCTATTACAGTATTACACTCGCTGTGCCCCAAATGTACTGAGCCTTCTTTTCTGACACACAAGTTCCCTTTTACTGGCAGGACTGTAATTGAGGATGGACCTAAATTGTGTATGGGCTTGACATTCAACACTATAGAGTCAAGGGTCGCATTTCCTTGCAGATACTCTTCATCTTCTAGATCTGTACCTTTCCTTTGGGGAAGACCTTCTTCATCTGGGAAACATGCTTTATTCATGACTTTATTCAAGTTACCCCATACCCAGTCGCCCCTACACTCCTTGTCTTGACATTCTTTGGCATCACCGTTGATGGATGTCATTAAGGCAAACCATGCTCCGCAAGAACCATTATGGGCGAATGGAAAAGGGAAAAGAGGCAACACTCCCTTCACCTTCTGATACGGGGGAAGTCGGCCACAGACCCAGCAGTCTGTAGCATTGCTAGTCTGATGTGAATGGTGCAGCATCTGAATAAAGGTATTGTTGCGTAAGGCAAGTCGATATGATAGCTCATGGGATGGCAGATCACTAAATGTGTGCTTTATAGTATCATTAGTGGAAGAGTGTAAGAGTGAGGCAATAGGAGGAAAAATAGCATGTAGTATTAAGCTGATACATATTATCGTGATGCACAGAAAAAATAGAAAAATCAAAGTCACTATACATCTACCACGTAATATTTTACAGTATTTGCTTTTCATCTTGCTCTTTTTCTCATTATGATTGTTCGAGATCTTATGCAAGCCAGAATACATGTTCAACCGCTTCACCACCTAGTGGACTTAATTGATCAAACGGGTTCTGACTTTTTAGATCTAAGGTTAGCTTTGTACTCCTGCTGGGGAGTCTCCTCTAGTAAAGGGGGCTCAAAGTCTGAAAAGTTAGTGTCCTTTTTGAAAGAATCGTTATTCCCGAAGTAGCGTTTACAATGATGAAGATGAACCCATCCTTTCCGTCCTTCGACTTTAACAGCGGTCCTCGTTGTTAATAATACCAACTTGGGCGTCTTCCACCTCGGCTCAAGAGGGCTCGTTCTATCAAAGTTCCTTATTAAAACATAATCCCCAGGAGCGAGGGAATGTTCCTTGACCTGGGTGTTGTCAGGGAAGGCGGCAGCAACCTGCGAACGACAAGAGAGTAGTGCAGACATCAAGGAAGCCAGGTAATCTGTCAGCATGTTACTATCAACATCAGTGATCTTTTTAGGCATTGGAGTGCCCCACATATTCGGTGGTCTACCAAAGACCACTTCATAGGGAGATAAACCTGTTCTAGAATGGGCTACCATTCGCAGGTAAAAGAGGGCAACCGGCAGGGCTACCATCCAATCTACACCTTTGTCTGCGCAAATCTTTGCTAGTTTTATCTTTAAGGTCTGATTGTGTCTTTCTACAAGGCCTGCTGCCTCAGGATGTCGTACACAATGGAACTTCCAGGTATACCCTAACAGAAGTGACACCTGTTTCATGAGTTCAGAGGAGAAAGGCTGACCGTTGTCGGAATATACGCCACGCGGTAATCCATAACGTGGGAAAAACTCTCGCACCAATTGTCTGGCGGTAGTTACAGCAGTATAATCAGGAACTGGATAGGCCTCTGTCCATCTTGATAGGGAACATACTACTACTAGGACATATTTGTAACCTCTACATCTGTCCATTTGGATATAATCCATCTGGAGGACTTCAAAAGGATGGTCAGGTGGATGGAATCCACCTTGTTCCATCGGAATGCCTTTACCTGGATTGAATTGGCAACAGATCATACATGTTCTGACCTTTTGTTTCGCTGCTGCATGCAGGTGCTTGTTGAACCATATATTCTGTAAGCTGTCTAGCATTGCTTTCTCTCCTAAGTGTGCAGGACTATGTGCGGTATTTATGATCACTTGTACCATCGAATCAGGAAGAAACCATGTTGTTTTGCCCTTAGTCATCCAACCCTGATCAGTCAGTACCCCTGTTGTAAATTAAAGCAGAATGTGATTAAGCATTTACTGAAAACATTAGTGTTTCCCTTTTGTTGTGTTTTCCCCATTATGTTGGCCGAAGTCCGGACTCCATTTTGTATTGACATGCTGCCATGTGTTCACCACGAGGAGAGTCCGACTTCTGTGTTAGTTGCTCTTGTAATCTGCCTAGCAACAGGTTATAAATAGCTCTCCCTTGTCCGTCTGGCGCATGCCCAGACTTGACCACATCTGTTATAATTAGCTTTGCTTGACCATGTGTTTTCGCGGGCCCAAGGAGTGTGTTAGCTCCGCCCATGTATTGATTCGGTATCGAGAATGACCCTAAATGGTAATGTTCTTCAACTCTGTGGTATCCACCCACTCATGAGCCCCTTCGCTGTGTATAAAAGGGGACTGTGTATGCAAGTTCTGTGTGCTACTCCTTGCAATACTGAAGAGTGTTGTGTGGATTGTAGGACCACCCTTAAGGGTTAATAAACGTTGTTTTTGTACTTTGCAGTTTCCGTGCCAACTTCCTTATAGATTTCGTTACAGAAGAGCGAACCCTTGTCTCTTGCGGGCCTAGCTGGGGCTTGTATTCATCAATTGGCGCCCGTCACGTGGGGCTCATCGGCGACTCGGATGCTCGAAGGACTGGTCGCGACGAAGGTGAGGAGTTTGGCCAGGGACGTGATCACTGCCAGCGGCGTCTTAGCCTTGGCATCCCGAGGTTTTTCTTCCTTCCCTTCCGAGCTGACCATCTGGGTGGCGCCGGTCATCGACTGAGACCTCTTCTGTCGGTCCTGCCGTGAGAGCCGTTTGGGCGATTGTGGAGCTTGGCAGTTGGAACCTGGACTCTTGATTGGTAAGAACCGTTGTACGGTACTTGCTCCGAGTTTTGAAGCCTGGTCTGGCTATTTGAGTTTGATTGATGGTGACTAGTCATATTATGAATTTGTCTTTGTGGAAATATATGCGTTGCAACACATATAGGCAGGTAATGTGGAGAAATTTCTCCGGAGCTGTGTAAACTTTGAACGGCGCAACGATTAAGTGCCATTTTTCTTGATAATACTGCATATTTTGCATTATTCCTAGCATGCCTGCTTTTAGCGCACTTCGTAAGTGGTGCTGCTGTCTTAGGAACCGGTTGAACCTCGAGGAATCTGCTCCAGCTCCCCCAGAGGGGACTCCTAATAGGGATATGTACGTGAAGCATGGTCTTTCTTCCATAATGTACAGCACGTTATGGAGGAAATATACTAGGAAGGATCCTGAGTTGCGATGGCCTTTGTATGGATCGTTTGATATACGTAAGATTGAGTATGTGGAACAGTGTATGTGTAAGCGACGTGCTCGTCAGGATATGTTTGAGTGTGTGCGATTATGGGTGAAGGAAGTGCGTGAGCGAGAGAAACGTGAGAAAGCACTGTTTGATAAGGAGCAGCGAAAGAATGATCATGTGCGAGCGCAGGAAGCGAAGCGTCGGGAGGATAAAGAGCAAACGGACAGACAAGAGAAAGAGCGTAGGCTACAAGTTTCGGGTCAATATGTTGTTCGTCAGCCGCTTTATCCTGTCCTTAATAATCCTGATGACGATTTTTATTTACTAGATCGCTCTCCGCCCCCTTATGTTGGCGCATCTGCTCCACGGCCGCAAGATTCTGGCCCGGCTCCGGGTAAGGTCGACACACGGTCCATGTTATCGGCCGAGCATATGGCTGAGCTCCGGAAACTTTCCCTTCGTGCACTTAAGGGCAAGATGTCTATGGATGAGTTGTTCCATGCTTGGGGGTCGTGGCAAGATAGAGAGAGGGTGTATTTTCTGTCTCATTTTTCAGAAGAAGTAATCGCAGCTTTCCGAAAATATTCTAGTGTCTTTGAGCCTGACGACGTGTCTTTGGATGCCGGAGCATTACGTAATGGTGTTTTTTCTCCCCCTAAGGCTTCTGAGGCGGCTCGGCGGCTGTTCGCTTTGCGGGACGAGGTACTGGCCCTTAGAGAGAAAGCACGTCAACAAACGGAGGAGGAGAAGCAGTCGGATTCGTCTGCAGCAGGGGGCCACCCATCCGCCTTCCAGTCAGATAAGGATGACATAGTGCATGCTAAACCAATGCGAGAGGCGGCGCCTTTGTATGTTCCTCCTAAAGGAGCGGGGACTAGCTCGGATGTTAACTCCGCCGATGCAAGGGGATATTTTGTATATAACTGGGTTTATACTCCATGGCATAGGGCCGATGTTATGGCATTAAAGAATGCGCTGCCTGACCCCCGCAAGAATCCAGCGGCCTTCTATGAAGAAGTCGAGGGGGCCTTGAATTCTTGCATTATGACCTTGGCGGATATAGACCTGTTCTTTGGCCTTATCCTACCGCCGGATACGTGGCACTCTGTCCGGAAGGTAGATGATGCGGTTGCCTTCAAGGCCCGGTGGTCTGACCTTGAGGATGAGGATAGGGAACGGAAGCCCGCACAGAAACCACCCCAGAATATTTTAGATCTCCCTGCGGCTATTGTGGCTAAGTTGAAGACGATTATCCCCCCTAAAAAGATTGACTGGAATATGTTAGCAGCATGTAAACAGAAAGTTGACGAGTCAGTCGCGGACTTCTTTACGCGTTTTGAGGAAACGTTCCATGATTTTAGTGGCCAGTCGCTTACTGACGACACGGGCCGCCACCTTTTCGCGGACAAATATGTGGCTAATCTGCTGCCGGCAGTTGCGGCCCGGTTAAAAGCGAGTGAGAGTTCTTGGTCCTCCGCGACACCGACGGCCCTTCTGACCATTGCCCAGTATTATGAGCGTCAGGAGCACGAGGCGAAGGGCCAGGAGGAGAAGAAATCGAAAGATCTTAAAACCAAAGTGATGTTAGCACAAGTATATGGCCCGCCCCGCCGGGGTAATAATAATAGAGGAAGGGGCGGATCTTATGGTCCCCCTTCGGGCCGATCTGATTTGAATAGGAACCAGTGTGCGTATTGCAAGCAGTTGGGCCATTGGGCCAGGGATTGCCCAGCGTTGCGTGCTTCGCATCAGGGGCACACTCCGGGTGGGCCGAGAGGTAGAGGGGGCTTCTCGAACTTTAGAGGGAATTCCAACGGTAATGTCCGTTTCGATACTGCCGGACAGCACCGAGATAGCTCAAATGTTTTCGATCGCCAGCACCAGTATCATGTATCGGACAGCGATCGATTGGGATATCACGATTCTCAGCATGCATAGGAATGCGTAGGATGGGGGTCCGAATCAGTTGAGGTGCCGGTCGATCAGACGGGTCCTTATGTATCGGCTGAGGTTTTAGGTTCTACTGATCAGTTCCTAGTGGATACAGGAGCGACACGTAGTGCATTGTCTAGGTACTTGGTTCCGGGGGCTCCCCCATCCGGCTCAATAGTTACATCGGTAGGGTTTGACGGTACACTTTCCCGAAGCCCTCTTTCACAGCCCCTTGCATTTAAAGTTGATTGTTTTTCTGCGCCTTGTCCGTTTCTGCTTGCTCCGTACACACCGGATAACATTATGGGCCTTGATATGTTAAAGCATTTTAGGGCTACAATTCGCTGTTCCCCTGAGGGTGTGAGGGTGATTTTAAATGACAACTACCCCCGATCTGGGCGGATGTGTACGATCTCAGAGGATGCGTTGTTGGCTACCCTCCCCCACACTTTATGGGCAACATCGGACACAGATGTCGGACAAATGGTGATTCCTCCGGTCCACATTAGTGTCCAGGAGGGGGCGGTACTACCGCGCCTCCCGCAGTATCGTATTTCCCAGGAGGGCGAGGAGGCTCTCATACAGATTGTGCAAGATTTGATCGCAGTGGGGGTAGTGGAAGAAGTCCCCTATAATATCTGTAACAGTCCGATTCTCCCTATTCTGAAAAAGGACACGGATGCAAAGGTTTATCGGTTCATAATTGATTTGAGGGAGGTGAACAAGATCGTGATACCTCAGTACCCGGTGGTTTCTGATATCACGACGTTGCTTACCTTGGTCCCGCCTACGGCGACCGTGTTCTCAGTGATTGATTTGAAAGATGCCTTCTTTTCTATTCCCATTCACCCTGATAGCCGATTTCTTTTTGGGTTCACATTAAACAATAGATCTTATCGTTTTTGTAGAATTCCCCAAGGCTATACAGAAAGCCCTAGTATTTACAGTCAGGCTTTGAAGCGACAGTTGGATTCCTTTGCCTTACTCGAGGGGGTCGCCCTCATTCAATATGTCGATGACATCCTGTTGGCGGCTGACACCCTGGAGTTGTGTGAGAAAAGTACAATAGCCTTACTTTCCTTTTTAGCGTCCCACAATCATAAGGTCTCTAGGAAGAAATTGCAATTCTGTAGACCAAAGGTGACTTATTTGGGTCACCTTTTGTCTAAGGAGGGACGTGCACTCACACCAGATCGTATTCAAGTAATTTTGGACACACCGAGACCATCCACGCAGAAGGATGTGCGTGCATTTTTGGGTCTTGTTTCTTTTTGTAGACAGTGGATATTGGGGTTTTCACACATAGCTAAGCCATTACTAGCGCTCTTGACAAAAGACACGCCCATCCCGATTCCCTGGTCAGATGAATGTGACGCTGCTTTTCAGCAATTAAGACAGGCCCTTTGTTCAGCACCAGTGTTAGGGACCCCTGATTATGCAAAACCCTTTTCGTTGTATGTGCATGAGAAAGATGGATGTGCATTATCAGTCTTAGTGCAGATGCACGGCGATAAGCAGCGCCCTTGTGCATACTTTTCGGCTGTGCTTGATCCTGTCGCCCGAGCATTACCAGGGTGTTTTCGCTCGGTTGCGGCGACAGCTGTGTCAATACGCCAAAGTGAGGGAATTGTATTGTCCCATAAACTGTTGGTGTTAGTTCCCCATGCTGTTGATGCCCTGCTTAATCAAACAAAGACGCAGCATTTGACCAGTGCCCGTTTAACGGGATATGAGTTGACGCTTTTAGCTCCTCACATTACGTTAAAAAGGTGCGTGACATTAAACCCGGCCACATTGTTGCCATACCCCGAGACCCAGCCTGAGGCACAGAAAGCGCATGATTGTATTCTTGTGACTGAGGAACAAACAAAGGGTCGTATTGATCTCCAGGATACGCCCTTTTCAGATGTAGATGGAGAGTTGTGGGTAGATGGATCATGCCTGAAGCTACCAGATGGTACGACTTCAGCAGCGTATGCAATTACTACATTACAGACGATAGTGGAGACAGCACGCATACCACAGAAATCAGCTCAAGCAGCGGAACTGATAGCGTTAACACGAGCGTGTGAGCTCAGTACAGGATTGTGTGTGAATGTTTACACAGACAGCCGCTATGCCTTCGGAGTAGCGCACGATTTCGGCCTACTCTGGAAGGAGAGAGGGTTTCTAACGTCACATGGGGTACAGATAATGCATGGGGAGTTAGTTCACAACCTTTTAACTGCATTGACATACCCAAAGAAAATCGCCATTGTTAAGTGTAGCGCCCATAGGAAAGTGGTTGATAAGGTTGGAGAAGGGAATGCGTTAGCGGATCGAGTAGCACGGGAGACTGCGATGCAGCCCGGCACTACTGCCATGTATGTAGTGAAGTCACAGGTGGAGAGATGGCATGATGCGAAGGAGCAAGTGCGAGAAATACAAAAGACCGCTTCTGACAAAGAGCGGGAACAATGGGTTAGCGAAGGAGAACTGGATGACGAGGGTTGCTGGAGAAATAAGCAGATGGATAGATGGAAGTTACCCACGGCTTTTGTACAACCTATGGTCCAGATGGCACATGGGCTAGCACATGTTGGAGCTTCCGCAATTGTGAAATTGCTTACCCAAGTCTGGGAGCATCCAGAGATTGCTAGCACAGCAAAGAGGGTGGTGCAGACCTGTATGATCTGTCTGAAGTATAACCCAGGGAAAGGTACGCGAACTCCAGCAGGAGGATTTGCGACACCCACTGCACCCTTTGAGGTTCTGCAGATGGATTACATCCAGCTTGAGCGCTGTAACAATTTGAAGTATGTTCTAGTAGTGGTTTGCGCCTTCAGTAAATGGGTTGAGGCGTACCCTGCGAAAGACAATACTGCAATGACTACAGCGAAGCTATTGCTGAAAGAGTTTTTCCCCCGATACGGCGTCTGTAGACTTCTGTGGAGTGATAATGGCCCTCACTTTGTAGCAGATGTTATAAAGTATGTCTTGAAGGGCCTAGGCATCACCCAGAAGTTCCACGCCGTGTTCCACCCTCAGTCTGCAGGACTAGTCGAGAAGTATAATGGTACACTGAAGCTTAAGATCGCCAAAATTCAAGCCTCAACATCTTTGACTTGGCCAGATGCCTTGCCACTGGCGTTATTGTCAATTAGGTCGGTGCCACACTCTCGAACCGGCCTTACACCCTATGAGATTGTATTTGGACGCCCAATGAATATTTGGGGTCCACCAAGGCCTAAGGCTGTGTATGATGTACCTTGTGTGATGATGGGTGATTATCTGGCACAGTTAACGGATAACTTGGTTTCTATTCATCAACAGGTCCGAGAGGCGCTCCCTGATCGGTCTACCGGTGAAGGACATGGTCTCCGGCCTGGGGATCATGTCATGCTGAAGGTCTTCGACAGAACGAACAGTTTGGAGCCGAGATGGGTCGGACCTGAGCAAGTCCTTCTTGCAACGAGGACGGCAGTGCGAGTCTCGAACAGGAAAAATTGGATCCATTCCTTGCACTGTCGAAAAGTACCGCCCGGATTGGTGGAGTCTGCCGTGCTGACCGATCAACGAGATATCCTAGCAGCAGAGACAGGCTGTGCTGCAGAGCCAAACGACACTGAGGAGCTCTTTCCGGACCACACGACTTCTGGAGGAAGGCGATATCATCTGCGACCAAGGAAGTGAGGTTTCCAGTACCGGGACATACTGTCAGAACGGCCCTTGGGTTAGTGAAACGGAGAGCCGATGAGGCAAGGGGGGGGGATCAGCCCTGCATTAGTGTAGTGACACCCGTCTTGGCCCGCTGGTGAAGAAATCAACCGCTGCCCAAGGGGAAGAGTTCTGACAGACTTTTAGTTTCAGGAAGATATCAGGGTATTATTTCCTTTGACATGGAGAAGAAGAAAATTCTTTGTGCGTTGGGGTTCATGCTAACAGTAGCTATTGTTGGTATAACCACATGGTTTGTGGAGGAGGCAACTCCTGCTCGAAAGACGCTTGTGTTGACGACTCCAGTGCCTGCGGAGCACTATTTTTACACATTGCCATACCAAGAGTTGAAGCATCGGCAATCCTATTTGAATAACACTTTCATTCAGATGCTGCATCACACCCACGTTGCTACAAACGCTACGAACTGTTGGATATGTGGGATGATGCCAGCCCATCAGAAGAAAGGAGGTACGCCATTCATACCACTTCCTTTCTCTCACAATGGCTCCTGTAGAGCATGGTACACTCTGTTGTTTGCCACTCGAAAACCGACAGTGGGACGATTGCTTTTCAGACTAAATAAAGAATGCCATCAGGACAAGAATGGATATCCACAAGCGAATGGGACAATTTGGGAATGGGAAGAATACCGACCGGACAATGAATCCATTCCCTATATCTTCACGAACACCAGAGACACTGCGGGAAGAGATAAATTTGTAATTCAAGTAGCACAAGCTCAAGCGGACTTGTGTGTCCAGAGTGTGGGTTTCATTCCTGTTGGTGTCAGTGATTGCCTTACTGTTCTAAACATTGATGGGTTGAACAACAGCACCTTCCTAGCGTCCCATAATACCTATTTTGTGTGCGGAAATAAAGGTTATTACCGTCTGCCGGCTGGGTGGTCTGGGGTATGCTATGTATCATTCCTATTACCTCCTGTATTCCTAGCACCTGCATCGTATCATAAAGACTTGAAATTGTTGAATAATGTGACTGTAAATAGGTATAAACGTACTTTATCGATTGATGATGTGGATCAAACTGATACCAGTTTGCAACAGTATATTGATTTTAATTTAGGACTGTTTTTCTTTGTCGGAGCCGCTTTGAATAGTAGGAAGATCCGAAGATTAACAAGAGTGGTAGAAGCTGTGACAAATCAGACTGCTGCTGCTCTTGGGAATCTTACGGAAGAGTTACAGATTACCAGAATTGTTGCATTGCAGAACCGTATGGTATTGGATGTAATGCTAGCTGATCGAGGAGGAGCCTGTAAAATTATTGGAAGTAGCTGCTGTGTGTTCATTCCTGATCATACGCCATCCGTTTATAACGCCATTAATAAGCTGCATAAAATAGCAGCTGAAATCCACACGGAAAACGGCACTTGGTCCTTTTCTGGATGGTTTTGGGCATTGGTTACTGCCTGGGGATGGAAGGTCTTAACTGGTCTCTGCATTATTATAGCAATTCTGTTCTTTCTCTGTATGTGTATTCAATGTGGACCATTGTGCTGTTCTGTATGCATTTCATTCTGCATTCCAGATAAGAAAGCTATTGCCGATGTTGCCCGCCAGAAGGGTTTAGCTAAAGAGGTTAAAGGAATGATGATAATTGACATATACGATGATTATTCTTGGAAGCCAGATGTCTTCAGTAAATGCTGAAAGGGTCGTCTGTTGTAAATTAAAGCAGAATGTGATTAAGCATTTACTGAAAACATTAGTGTTTCCCTTTTATCGTGTTTTCCCCATTATGTTGGCCGAAGTCCGGACTCCATTTTGTATTGACATGCTGCCATGTGTTCACCACGAGGAGAGTCCGACTTCTGTGTTAGTTGCTCTTGTAATCTGCCTAGCAACAGGTTATAAATAGCTCTCCCTTGTCCGTCTGGCGCATGCCCAGACTTGACCACATCTGTTATAATTAGCTTTGCTTGACCATGTGTTTTCGCGGGCCCAAGGAGTGTGTTAGCTCCGCCCATGTATTGATTCGGTATCGAGAATGACCCTAAATGGTAATGTTCTTCAACTCTGTGGTATCCACCCACTCATGAGCCCCTTCGCTGTGTATAAAAGGGGACTGTGTATGCAAGTTCTGTGTGCTACTCCTTGCAATACTGAAGAGTGTTGTGTGGATTGTAGGACCACCCTTAAGGGTTAATAAACGTTGTTTTTGTACTTTGCAGTTTCCGTGCCAACTTCCTTATAGATTTCGTTACAGAAGAGCGAACCCTTGTCTCTTGCGGGCCTAGCTGGGGCTTGTATTCATCACCCCTCCTTGTTCCGACCATTTCTTTAATTCGTCTAGAGTAGCATGTGTCTGTATGTCTTGTACATCCCTGGAAGGATCCCTGACTGTCATGGCTTTGGTCATTGATGGTATCTGTGAGTTCGTCATGTCTAGTGGGGTCTGAGCTGTCTGTTTAGCTGTTCAGTCTGCCAGATCATTGCCTTGAGAAATGGTATCTGTGGCTTTAGTATGTGCTTTGCATTTCAGGATAGCTATGGCTGTCGGTAAATGTATCGCTTCCAGAAGGGCTTGTATAAGGGGGCCATGCTGTATCTTGGCCCCGTGAGAGGTCAAGAAACCTCTTTCTTTCCACAGTACTCCGAAGTCATGAACTACCCCATATGCGTATTGTGAGTCGGTGTAAATGTTTACTCTCAGGTGCTTAGCTCTTATGCACGCTTGTGTCAGAGCGATGAGCTCTGCTGCTTGTGCTGACAGTATGTCTATTCTTTTAGTCTCTATGATTTCAGTAGCAGTGGTCACTGCATATGCTGCCACTAATTCTCCCGCCCCCGTCCTCATGAATGAGCCGTCAACATAGAGTGTTAGGTCAGGGTCTGGGAGTGCAACATCTGTCAAGTCTTGTCTTGGTTTAGTCACGGTATGTATCACTTCAACACAGTCATGTGGGGAAACGTTTTCTGTACTGGAGGGCAAAAGAGTAGCAGGATTCAGTATATTGCATCGTCTGATCTCTATGTGTGGTTGAAATAACGTCAGCTCATAACCTGTCAGTCTCGCTACAGTCAGGTGTTGGGTTTGTGTTCGGTTCAAGAGAACCTCTACTGCGTGTGGTACTTGTACTGTCAGGGGGTGGCCCAGCACTATCGAGTCACTTTGTCTTATGGCTAAGGCTGTTGCTGCAACAGATTTTAGGCACGCAGGCAAAGCCTGTGCTACTGGGTCCAATGTACTAGAAAAATAAGCACAGGGCTTGTGTTTTCCTGCATGTTCTTGTGTTAGGACAGATAGTGCTGTTCCATCCCGTTCTGTCACAAAAAGCATAAAAGATTTGTTGTAATCAGGGATCGCTAAAACTGGTGCTTGACATAAAGCTCTTTTTAATTCTTCAAATGCCACAGTGTGTTCTTGTGTCCAAGGGAGGACATTAGTAGAAGCTGCCTCCTGTGTTGTCAACTGTATTAGGGGCTTGGCTATGTAAGCATACTGGGGAATCCACTGCCGGCAATATGAAGTGAGGCCAATGAATGCATGTACCTCCTTTTGTGTCTTGGGCTGTGAAAGGCCAGAAATCAATTGAATACGTTCTGGTGTCAGTCGCCTACCCTCCTTGGATAGCAAGTGCCCAAGGTACGCCACTTGCTGTTCACAGAATTGTAACTTCGAAGGGGACACTTTGTGCCCCTTGTCAGCTAGGAAGTGTAAAACAGTGAGTGATGCATTTTCACAGTCAGTTTCCGATCGTGCAGTGATGAGAATGTCATCTACATACTGTATCAGTGCTGTAGTGGTAGGCATATGAATACTGTCTAGTTGTCTTTTAAGTGCCTGACTGTAGATGCTAGGACTTTCCGTGAAGCCCTGTGGTGCTCTTGTGAATCTGAAGCTGCGGCCTTTTAAACTGAAACCGAAAAGATATTGGCTGTCCGGATGTATTGGGATACTGAAAAATGCGTTCTTCAGATCGATAACTGTAAAGAACGTAGCCTTCGCATCAATGGCAGTCAATAATGAAGAAATGTCCGGGACCACAGGGTACTGTGGCACCACGCATTTGTTTAATTCTCGCAGGTCCACAACTAATCTATAGACAGGTGATGAATTGGGATCAGTTCTTTTAAGAATAGGAAGAACAGGTGAATTGCATATGTTTGAATCTGTCTCTATCACCACCCCTTGTGTGATGAGTTCATCTATTATTTTCAGCAACCCTACTTCAGCCTCAGGTGGAATTTTGTATTGTCTAATCCGTGGCAGCACCACTCCTTCCTTGAGGGTGACCTGTTATGGTGTAATGTTCATGAAACCTACGTCAGTCGGGCCTTGTGCCCATAGGTGCTGTGGTACATTTTGAAGCCTGATGTCAATATCTTTCATTACAAAATGGCCCTTGAAATCACGTAAATACAGTCGCACTCCTTCTGGCGAGCAACAGATGATTGCTCCCAGTTCCTTTAACGTTTTTATGCCAAGTAAGTTTTCTGGGCATGATTTAGTAAGCAGTAAGTCTGTTGTATGTATTAGTGGACCAACTCCTAAAGAGACTGGTTCTGAAACCTCATTGATAATAGGCTTTCCTGAAAAGCCCAGGGATATACTCTTTGAGCCCGAGAGGGGTGCCCCTGGAACCTCGGAATGACTGATGGTAGTTCTACTCGCCCCAGTGTCAATCAAAAACTTTTTATTTTGTCCTAGTAAACGTGCATGCACATAGGGACCCGCTTGGTCCATAGGAACTGGAATAAGGGGCAAGTCGAATTCCCTCTCTGGGCTGCTTCATGAATATGCTTGGTATTCTGGATAGTTAGTCTGAGCGTGCTCAGACATTTGTGTTGTCGCGTGGGCTGGTGCAGGTGCATGGACAGGCGGCGGCGGCGGTGGAAACGTATCTGATGTCTGATGTGTGTTATTTTCTTTGGGAGGATAAGGACGTGGCTTTGTTTTACCTATAGCTATATTGTGTTTCAGGACTGCACATTCATTTACGAAGTGGCCTGGCTTCTTGCAATAATTACAGGTCCCATTACTTTGTTTCTTGCTATTCTTGTTCGTGTTTGTGTTTGCCGGTGTCGATTGGGCCACCAGCATCTTCATCTTTGTGTCTTTCATGCGTCTCTTTTCCTGGTCGTGTTCCTCTCTAATTCTGTTCTGGTGGTATTGTAACATCTGTAACATTTGGGAAGGGCTGTTTGCTTGCCAAGTACTCTCAACCTTCAGTACCCTATACTTCACCTCTGGTAGGGAATTTTCTACTAGTTTGCTCACGAAAAGATGGGGATATGAATCGCTACCGGGCTTAAGACCACTATTGATAGTGAAACACTTCTCAAACCTAGAGTAAAAATCGCTAGTGTCCTCGTCTGGTTTCTGTTTACAGGCTGAAATAGCATCCCAGTCTTCTTTCTTGGTAATTAATAATCTGGGCAAAACTTGTACAAGGAGTTCAGGTAGGTCTTTAGCTCGGGGACCCAGACCAACCCCCGGGCCTCTTCCCTCTTCCTCTCTTTCCAACAGATCCCAGCTGAGCTTTTTCTCTCCCACCTCCCAGTCCTGTCCTTTCAGCTTCTCGTAAATACCAGCAGGCAATAGTACTTTTAATAACTTTAGAATGTCAGCATGTGTATATTCTCCTAAGCGAAGAATATCTTTTAGTTCTCGGTGAAAACCCCCCGGGTCTTTATCATGGGATGGTAACATTTTTTTCATTTCCAGTATCTCTAATTTTGACAAGGGGGTGTAGACATACACCCGTTGCAGTTCATTGTTTGCATCCTTTACAGGATGAACCTCTCGTAGGGGGTTCAGCTTGTCGTATGACTGTCCCTTAACCTGTGGTGGAGCGGGAAGCAGGGACCTAGTCACGTATACTATATATTTGTGTCGCTGATCCAGGATGACATTAATCAATTCAGTACCCATGTTCATCCACCTGTCTAGTATTATGTCGTCCAGCAACTTATACAATAGACCAGGACCAGAATATTGACTCTCATATAACGTGATCAAATGTTGGACCATGTAAACACCAGCTATGCGCTGTTCGTTTGGTGGGAGGCTCAAGAACATTTGTGCTACGATATCATTATTATATATATCATATTGGGATACCCACAGGGTGGCTGACCGTGCTAATTCATTTTCGGTCGGGGTGAGGGGCTGATCGTTACCTAACCATTTATTCACCGCTTTTTCGGAGATTTGGAACAAACTTTCAAGGGAATATCTTTCTTTTATAGCCGTTCCCCGTTTACGGTGATTGAGGCCCTTGGGCCTTTCGAATCGCCGGGCATGGCCCACATAATGTATTCTGTCTTTGTCTCCTGCTTCATCATCAGATGATAACTCAGCCTTTTCGTTCGGGCCTCCTTCGTGTGACGCTATTATTGCCTTTCGGATTTTGGTCAACATGTTGTCTGTCTGGCCTGATTTATCATGCTGACCGGCATCTATGCGATCACTCCAACCAATATAACAACGGTCTACGTCCCCGTCACCTTCGTCTTTTTCCCTAATCAGACAATTAATTAGGAAGCGAAGGATATAGTTCTTAATAATTACCTTTCTATTTTGTACAGCTTCTGCTATGCACTCAGAACCTTCCCCTGTTCTTATGAATGTGTACATTTTCTTTAGATGTTTATCCATATCTGGTAATTTTTCCAAATCTGCGACTGCTCGTCTAAGCCATAGTGAAACCACGAGCATTCTGCCCTTTCCTGGATCTGGGTCATATATACATTCGGAGATGTCTACTTTTACTGTCGGCCCCCCTCCTGATGTTGCCCCGGATCCTCCCTCCCCGCCGTCCTCGAGCTCCTGGAGCTGTTCTTGCGTTGGGGGTGCAGGGAAAAATCTGTCCACGTATGCTGGTGGGGTTTCCTCTAGGTAGGTGTTAATGAACGTTTCGGATGCTGTTTGTTTTATTTTTCGGGGTACTTGCGGTGGCACTCTAATGGGTCTCTTTACTGGGGCCACTTTTGCTAGTTCCTCTGAAAGGACGGGGTAAATACCAGCAACGACAGTATTTCTTTTTCTTTCAGTCTGTTCTCTTTTTACCCGTTCCCCTTCCTCCTGTAATTTCTCTTCTTTGGCTTTTTCGGACTCCTGTCTACTTCTCTCTGCTTTGTGGAACTCTTTCTCTGTTCTTCCATGTGACTCCTTGCGCCATAACTCAATGGCATCCTTCTGAGCAGGTCTAGATTTTCTCTTCCATATCTCTTCCTCTACCTTCATAATGCATTCCGCATCCCACGTTCCCGTGATGGGCCATTTATACTTTGTCTCTAAATCCTTCGTGTAATCCACCCATAGTTCTAAAAACAACACGGCATCTAAACCATGCTTGCAGTACATAAAATGTCCAGGTGTGTCTCTAGGCGGAATGTTAACTGGTTCCTCTAGTACACCTTTTCTGGTACATATCTTACGCAGTTTCGAATACAACGGCATGTTGGAATGTAACCGAAAACAAAAATCACAATAACTCAAAAACAAAAATCACAATGAAACAAACTTACATAAAAAACCCTGACACATTCAAACCTAACTGAACCTGACTAAGACAATAACATTCATACAGTTATATCGGTGCACCTGAAAACTTGGACTTTAATTCTTGAATACATTAATTCTTGATGCATGCTCTTGAACATACCGGTCTCACAAGTGAGACACGTCTTTACCGTGTTCATTAAATGAACCCGTCTTTATTGCAACCCCCATGAAAAACTCACCGGGAAGCAGAACTTGAACTTGAACTTGAAGGCCTAGGATACTTGACGCTGCGCAGGGAATGGCGTATCTTAGGTGGATCTCTAGAAACCTCGGACACAGCTCTCTCGCAGGGTGGGCTCTGGGTCGGGACGATCCGCAATCCTCACCGCCTCGTATGGATGCCTGGTCGCAGTCCGTCTCCTTCGTTGGCCTGAGGGAGTTGGCGGGAAAACCCGCGACGTGTACACTCGAAGTCCGTCACGGCTGTGGAAGGGGGCAAAACTGGACCTTCATCTCCGGCGCGTGGGGAAAGAGATTTGTCCCTGTTCGGGCGCCATTAATTTCGTAAATAAAGTATTACGCGCTCAGAATTTCTATATATCAATATGATCATGCATGAAGCAAGAGGCTGAGTCCGTGGTATCAGGTTCAAAAGGGCTTTATTCCAATAACTCGAGTTATAGGGAGAATAGTTCCATCACCACAAGGGATCAGGACGGGTCTAATTCTCAGAGTATTCTCAAACTTTATTCACAGAGTACAGTATATATACATTGTAATAATATACGTAAGCAGGAGTGCTTCAGGCGGAGCAAGAGAGCATGAGATAAGAGCATGTGGGTGTGTAAGTAGGCGTGAAGGTGGGCGTCCACTTGATGATAATAGGTGAGTGTCATAGGTGGGTGGATGCCTAGAGGGGGTTGCGTGATCAGCTGGAACTTTACTGGAACTTTGCCTTACTTGTGCTCAACTCGAGCATGACGTGTAACTGACGTGGGGAAGGGTTGCTGTGCAACCGGAGAGTCTGGAAGTGAGGCCTTCAGTGTCAGGGCGACCAGCACATCTTGTATTATCTGATATCTAAAGTCTGGAGCAGGGACTGATTTGTGACATAGGTTGCCCATCACCGAGAGCCAATGTGGCATCTATTTCTTCATTTACTGCGTGGCCTTACATGGGGGCTATGGGCTTTCCACCGACGTAAGCTTTGTAATCACACGAAAAGAGACAGAAAGGCTAGGCTTTCTCCTTTGCAGACGGGTCGTGTTTATTCCTCCTTCTCCAGGCAGGAATGTGGTTTCAGTAGGAGTAAGCAGATAACCGTGCTCAATACTGTCTCGGCACCTCGGACAGGGCCCCTTTGGCTGAGGCCCAAGTGTGCAAGGCCAAGGATACGCAGCTGCAGCTTTCAGAGCGTCTGAGGCCTGAAACCTCTTTTCGGCTCTGGCTGAGCCATAAACATGGGTTTTCATGAAAATGCAGGAAAACATGATGCAAAACGTGTAGGCCTCAGAGCAGATTTGTCGTTTCTCTCATGGGAGACTGGATGATGGCAGGCCACGTTATAGCATAAGCATCATGATAGACAGGCCATGGAGGGGAAATACATAGGTTACATGCATGTGCACATGAGTGACGGGGAACACACGGGGACACATAGGCCTTATGATATTTTAATTTCCTCAAGTTCCTGAGAAAATCAAAAGTAAAATCATATATATATGTGGGCGGAGCCTAACCACACATCTCATCCTGAGATCTGATTGGCTGTCAGCACTTCATCCAAGAAGTGTTGGCAGCCATCTTGGGACCAATATACATGATAGCACCTCATTAAAAAGCATTGCAGTTAATAGAAGGTTTTAAGACTTTAGTTACATTATAAATCATTTGTTGATGGTACCATACTCATTTTAGGAATTGTGGTGTGTTCTAAGGTGATTTCACCATGTGAAAAAGCCTTCTGCTGGGATATCATGATTGAGAGAAAAATATTTTCTCATGCTTTTCCCACAGAGGTTTGGAAGGTGATCTATAAGCTAAACAGAGCTTATTTTCTGTAAATTCACATTATCTTTCTCAGTCATGTGAGAATGAAGTCTGACATTCTCAGTAAAACATGTACATCCAACAAGGGCAGAGACTGTCAGTTGATTCCTTTGTGTTCTACTGCAGCTTCCCAGAGTGTTCCAAAGAATAACTAGAGCGCTAACAGTCCTACTTATGATAAACGTATGGCACACCTGAAGCCATCTTGCTTGGATTAAAGTGGTAACTCTTAAAACATTTAATTTAAAAAGGAACAAAATGAGGGGGTTCATTTTTCCATAAAAAGTATGATTAGTGCTGCAGAAAGAAAAATTAGGGCACATTTTGAGTGACTTCTCAAATCCTCTTCTATTTCATTAAAACATTCTGACATGCAGACTGAAACATGCACTTTCAATACCAGCAGCAGTTTTCCCTGGTGAGCAGTAGCTTTACTACAGTGATCTAATGAGCAAAAAGAGTGCTAACATTCTGAATTTATGGCAAATGTGTGACACATCTGAATGCCTTCTTGATGGAATCAAAGTAAAAAACTGAAAGTATTTCCTACTGAGGAGACTGCAGTAAATGAGGAAATTAGGAAACTTCATAACAAATAAGTCTCCCAAGATGGCCACCAGAGACAAAAGAGCCCAAATGTAGCCCAAATATCACCCATATGTAGCCCAAGTATAGCCCAATGACAGAATGTCCCAGAGTGTTCTTAAAAACAACTAGAGCGCTTACTGTCTTCATTATGACAAAAGTATGGCACACCTGAAGCCATCTTGATTGGAATAAACTGGTAACACTTAAACATTTAATTTAAAAAGGAACACAATGAGGGGTTTCATTTTGCCATAGAAATTATGATTAATGCTGAAGAAAGAAAATGAGGGCACATTTTGAGTGACTTCTCAAATCCTCTTCTATTTCATTAAAAAATTCTGACATGCAGACTGAAACATGCACTTTTAATACCAGGAGCAGACTTCCATGGTGAACAGTAGTTTTACTACAGTGATCTAATGAGCAACTAGAGTGCTAAAATTCAGAATTTATGGCAAATGTGTGACATATCTGAATACCTTCATGATGGAATCAAAGTAAAAAACTGAAAGCATTTCCTACTGAGGAGACTGCAGTACATGAGGAAATTAGGAAACTTCATAACAAATAAATCTCCCAAGATGGCCACCGGAGACAAAAGAACCCAAATGCAGCCCAAAATCACCCAGATGTAGCCCAAATATAGCCCAATGACAGAAGTGTGCAAAACACTTATTATTTTGTGTTTTTGCAGTGTTATATAGCGCAGACTTGTCAGGTATTGGAGTGCTTTACATGAGCATTGGTTACATCACACAAGAACAAATTCATTTTGGTTGTAGACATGGGAAGACTAAGTGATTTGACCAGAATCACAGAATGTCGAGCTGAAGCAGAAACTCCAACCTGGTTCCCCAGTTGCAAAGTCTGCAGTTCTGGAAGTAACACCACATCCTCTCCCCTAAGTGCAACATTTAATCAAGTGGTCAACTGGATAAAAAAACATAAAGATAACAAATAATTTAAAAGTGCTTTGTCGCTATTTGAAAACTCAGAAAATATGTCCTTATTTTAGTCTTTTAGAGCACTAACCATAATTTTGATGCCAATAAGACCCTCTCATATATGTAATTTCTAAAGGAAATGCTCTAGGTATTACAGTTTTGATTACATCAAGATGACGTCAGGCGTTCCACACTTTTGTAATAAATATAGAATGTTAGCAATCTAGTTGTTCATTAGGATACTGTTGAGAGGCAGAGGCCAGGGGCACGGACTCTGAAAATTGAAGGCAGGTAGGAGGGTGCAAAGGCAACAATTTAACCACACTGAGCAGGCAGGAAGGGCCGTGGCAGCACAACAGACTATGGAGGGCAGTGGAAAGGGGGGCAGGGGCAACAAACCAACAATACAGGACTTGCAAGAGAGGCTGTGGCAATGTAATAGACCATTGTGGGCAGAAGGAAGAGGAAATGGTAGTACAACCATACATGCCAACAGACCCGATTCAGCCAGGAAACGTCCAATGTTTTTAAGCTCAAATGGGCTTTTTTTGATCTGTCTCCTGTCTACAATCTCCTCTTTTTTAATGTAACTCAAAGGGGAAAATCAATACCCCAGTTTTTTTTCAAAATCTCCCTCTTACCAAGTTCAAAATGTTCGCAAGTATGGTACATTGGATCATGGAAGGAAATGGGGTAGGGACATGGACTTGGATAACAGAGGACAGGAGGGACATGGAGAGGTGCACCAAACTGACCCTGCAGGGCAGGCATCAGGGTTTGCAGCAGCACAATACACCACACAGGGCATGCGGGACGGGAGTGCAGCACAAAAATCCATAGAAAGCAAGAGGGAGGAGACAGGACCATGCACATGGACAACAGAAACCAGAGGGGCAAGAGGCAATGGTAGCTAGCTGACCATAATGGACAGACAGGAGAGAAAGCTGCAGCATAACAGACCATAAAGGGCAGGAGGGACGGATCAGGGGCATTACAATGGAACAGACAAGCCAGGAGGGAGGGAGTAGGGGTCTGCACATGTAAACAGAGGGCTGGGGGCAAGGGGGCAGGGCAGGAGCAGCAAGATAGCCATGGAGGTCAGGCAGGATGGGCACTAGAAGCAAGACACACCATGAAGAGCAACAGTGAGACTGTGATGGCATACACACAGACCATGGAGGGAAGGTGGGAGGGGGTCAGGGGCAGCTAACTGACCACACAGGGAAGGTGGGAGGGGCCATGGCAGCACAGAAGACCATGCATGGCAAGTGGGAGGGTTAGTTGCAGCACAATGGCTATGATGGGCAAGAAGGAGGGTGCAGGGGCATGCACAAAGGACGATGGAGGATAGAAGGGAGGGTCAGGACCTGTGCACAGACAAGAATGTTCAGGGGAAGGGGCCTCACAACAGACCGCACGGGGCAGGCAGGAGGAGCAGTTGCAGCACAACAGACCAGGGAGGGCAGAAGGGTGTGGCAGTACAATGGACCATGTAGGACAGGAGGAAGAGGATAGGGGCATGGCATGTGGACAGGCAGGGTGGAGGTGGCAGGGACAGGTTACAGTCATCTGACAATGCTAGGCAGGTGGGAGGGGAGTGGCAGCTCAACAGAACACTCAGAGTAGATAGGAGTGGCAGGTCCATGGAACATGGTGGGCAAAAAGGATGGAGCAGGGACATGCACAAAGACATCGGAGGGCTGGGGGACGGAGAATAGGGGCAGCAAGCTAAGCACAGAGTTTAAGCAGGAGGTCAATGATGGGGCATAGAATTGGGCAATGGAGGGCAGGAGGAGTGGACTGGTACATCATACTAAATTGAGGGCAGTGGCAGCACATCAGACCATGCATGGCAGGAGGGAGGAGGCTAGTCCATGGATTCACACAACAGAGGATAGGGAGGAGGGGGATGTGGCAGCAAGCTAACTGTTCAGAGAAGGCGGGTATTAGGAACTTTATTGTTTTTAAAACGTGTGTCTGAGCGAACTACTTAAAATATGAACAAGTATGCAGCATAATCTCACTTTTATTCAGGAAGAAGAGGACGTTTGTGACTGTGACTCCGGGCTCACTTGGCAGAAACACCCCCTGACCCTCCACGCCCTATCGCAAAATGTAATGCCCGTGAAAAGGGTAGGTGAACACAGTGTTATATAGAACATAGTCCTGAGAGCACGATTGAAAATGAAAACTAGATATAGTGTATGGTATAAACTATGCACCAAAAAGTGTGATATAAGATGAACCGGGCGTGAAATATAATATGAAATACATTGTGCACAATAACAGTTCATTGGAGAGCGCGAGATAGCACAGGCACTAGCGCGTGCTATGCGATATGCGCCTTGGAGTGTAATATGCACAGGGCAGTGTTGTGTAACCTAACTAGTCTCTAAAGTTGTAATATACAATATGTGCTGCGGAGTGTAACGTTGCATATGCACTGTGACAAAGATATGGATCCAAGATTGTAATATGTATGGCATAGCACTGTGCGTTATAACATAGGCATCGAGGAAGGCACGTTAGATGGGGCAATATAACCCGTGCGAAGACAAGTGTGGCATGACATATTCACAGGGTGGTGTTACAGTGCACATGGGCTAGAGAGTGTCATAGCATATGCACTAGCTAGTGGAATACAACACAGAGGTGTGTGGCACTCGGCAGGCAATGGTGGGTGTAACACAGCATTGGGCTCTGCCAGGAGCGCGCTGTGACTCTCAAGTGATGTTCGTCCCCTTTCCAGAGAGTAAAATAAAAAGTATTACACATCCGGCAGTGGATGTTTGTTTTATTAACCGTGAGGGGGGTTTCTTGCATAGTTTTGGTCGAATTTTAGTCGAATCCCCTTTGAATGGCTTGGTGTGCATGTGTATTAAATGTGCCCGTCAATAGCTACCCATGTTTGTATAAATAAACGACAAGGGTGTCTACCGGGATTAGGCACGGTAGGGCATCAGACATATCAGAGCTTCACTAGTGGTGTAAATACATTCCACGTGAATTCATTGTATGCATAGTCGCCTTTTAATGAATATCACGCAAATCGTCATGGTGATAGGTACGTACGGTTTGTCCAGCATGTCCTAGGTGTGTCTATAAATATATATTTTTTTAAAAACAGTGGCCGGCCCTGGGGATTGGGGTCAAAAAAATATAATTAGGAGACAGGCCCTGGGGGATGGGGTCATCAGGGCCAATAAATTAGAATAAGAAGGGGAACCACACAGCCCCCCTTCTTAAAAAATTAAAATAAATAAAAGACTGGCATCATGCCGGAGGCCACGCCCCCTCCTTGCAGCACTCTGCAAACGCGCCCCCTGGCGAGTTGTAAGTTGGGGAATTAATTCCTCTTCAATACTGAGGGTCCCTGAGGGCCAACTAGCCCAACAGGCATCTCCGGTATGCGCCAGGGAGCTGCGCTGCAGACAGGTGTTCTGAGGCCAAGCCCCTTTTTACACCTCTCTGCAACGCAGCTCTGTGGCGCTTACTGGAGGTACCTAGTGGTCTAGTTTGACCCTAGGGACCCTTAGGATTCAAGGGGACTTAATCTCTCAACTTAGAACAGCCACAGGGCGCGTTTACACAATGATGAAGGGAGAAGACGGAGCCTGAGGTGACGTGTGCAAACACGCACGATGGCACGTTTTAAATTGGGGATATAATTTCCCTTCAATACTGAGGGCCCCTGGGGGCTAACTAGCCCACCAAGTGCTTCCAGTAAGCGCCACTGTGCTGCATTGCAGAGAGGTGGTCCAGGCCGTGCCACTTTTTACACCTCTCTGCAACGCAGCTTTGTGGCACTTACTGGAGGTACCTAGTGGGCTAGTTGGACCCTAGGGACCCTCAGGATTCAAATGAACTTAATCTCCCAACTAAAAACGGACACAGGGCGTGTTTACACAGTGGTGAAGGGAGGGGACGGGGCCTGAGTTAACGTGTGCAAAAACGCCCTGTGGCCTGTTTTAAGAGGTAGTTTTAATCCCCCTGCCCTATTATATACTAGGGGCTTACAGAGGAGGTCATGCTAATCACAGGGGGACCCCAACGCATAATGTTCCCTAGTGTATGTAGGTGTTTTCACTGTATTCTAAGTGTCTTTTAACATAGCACTGGCTCTAGGACTGGTTAGTCAGACTCAGTTACCACTAAGGGTGGGCGTAGTTCGCGAAGTAGCACTTCGCGAAGCTACGCAAAGTGAAGTTCGCACTACGCGAGCTACGCGTAGCACTTCGCGAACTGCGAAGTAACATGTTCGCACTGTGCAAGATGTTGTTTTCAATGATTGCACAGTGCGGACAAGCAACCGGCACTGTGCAATCATTGAAAATGGCATCTTGCACAGTGCGAGCTGTAGTTTTCTGCTGCTCGAGTAGATTTTTCCTCGAGCTGCAGCTTTCTCAACGTGAACTGGTAGTTTCTCATCGCGAGAAGTCGCGAGCATACGCGACCCCTCGCAATGAGAAACCTGACCTTCTCGCGTTGTGAATCTCGCCGGGAGGTTTATTTTCCATGCTCGCGATCGCGAACAAGGAAAAAGTCTCGCCAGGATGTCATTTTGCTTGCTCGCGGTCGCCAACTTGACGTTGAGGACCGCGAGCAAGCAAAAAATGACCGCAGCACTACGCAACACTACGCTACGCGTGTTCGCACTGTGCTACGTGCAGTTCGCGTAGTGCGAAGTAGCGCGAACTACGCGAGCGTAGCGTAGTGCTTCGCCCAGGCCTAGTTACCACCAGTATCCGTCTGAAAAAGTTGAGGGTACAGGATGATTTTGCAACAAGGCTTCTTTCTGCTCTTCTTTTTGTTCTTTCTGCACGTTATCCTTCTTCCTGCACTTTTCTTCGTCTTTGAGGACTTCTGTTGCTTCTTTCTGCACTTCTTTTTTTTCTTTCTGTGCATTTTTTCTTCTTTCTTCACATGTCCTATCTCTGTAGGCATAGTTAGAAATTAGCATTTAAAAAACCTTTGAAATTCACAGAAAAAACCATAGGTTTCAGGCACGTTATAGTTAGGAATTAGCATTTAAAAAACCTCAGAAATTCACTGAAAAAACCATAGGTTTCAGGGGTGTTATAGTTAGCTGGACTTTTCACTTGTACAAAACCATTGAAATTCCCCCGTTATAGTTAGTTCAGCTAACTATAACTCGCGCGCCCGCAAGGCACTGCTGATGACGTCACATATTACATCACTCATGACATGGTCAGTGACATCACTCATGACATCACTGATGACATCTCAAATTACATCACTGATGACATCACTGATGACATCATCCTTGTGATAGAGTGGCAGACCTCCTCTCACCCTAATATAACCTTTGATACACACATTCAAAAATAGAGACTAAAATTTTCAAAACAATGGACATACCAATACCAGTTACAACAACCTCTTCAGTAATTCTAAAATCCACATACACATCCACTCATTCACCAACAGTCCTATACAGTCACTCATACATGTACTCACTCATCATATGTACTCATACACCTATACATCCTGTTACACAATGGCACTCATCCATAGAGTTACTCACACACATAGTCACTCATGCTAATAAAGAATCAAACATACATTTACTTGCATATACCGTTATACACACACCACCACACTTACTTCTACGGAAACTTACACATACTTAGTCTTTTAAACAATCACTTATAGAAACACATACTTATTCATACAGGAACTCTTTCAATCTCTCACTCTCACATATACTCACTTATATACACCAATAGTCACATATACTAGTTTAAAACATATGTAGTTACTCATAAAGACACTATTGAGACAGTCATTCACTCACTAACACACCCATACACACACTCATCCACCCATACAGTCCTGCACACATGCTGTCTTCAACACATACAAACAGTGAGTCACTCATTCATGCACCTATGCACTACGTAATACCCCCCACCGAACCATGCATACACTCAGACTGATACTCAAAAAAACAACTAATAACCTATATAGACACCCATGTAGCTACTCACCAACCCATGCAGCCACTTATACACAAAGTGAGAGACTGATACAGATATTTACATATTTAAACATTACTCACTAAGCCATGTATTCACTATGATACACTTAATCAGTCAGTTACACAATCAATTTTTCAAAACCAAATCAATCATTTAGACACTTATATACCCATTTATTCTTCCATCGACCTTGAGATATACATATATAAAACATATTTAATTTTCAGAAAAACACACATTCACTGGATGATGTCATCAGTGATGTCATCAATGATGTCATTTGAGATGTCATCAGTTATGTCATGAGTGATGTCACTGACCATGTCATGAGTGATGTAATATGTGATGTCATCAGCAGCGCATTGCTGGCGCGCGAGTTATAGTTAGCTGAACTAACTATAACGGGGGAATTTCAATGGTTTTCTACAAGTGAAAAGTCCAGCTAACTATAACACCCCTGAAACCTATGGTTTTTTCAGTGAATTTCTGAGGTTTTTTAAATGCTAATTCCTAACTATAACGTGCCTGAAACCTATGTTTTTTTCTGTGAATATATATATATATATATATATATCCGAACGCTGGAACACGGAAGTCTGGAGCTTCTGGCGTGGCGGTCCCGGATGGGCTCCGTTACCCTTATGTCACACACGCACACTTTTGCTGTTCCAAAAGAAATACCAGGACGCTCAGGATTCTTTGAAAAGGATTTACTCGGCAGTGTATCGCCTCACCAACGCGTTTCGCTTGATAGCTTTCTCACGGTATGGCGGATGTCTCATTTTCCACATTTACATAGTACCTCAAATAATGACATAGAGGAAGGACTAGATCAAAACAATGTTTTTGTCTTGTAAGTATGGGCGCCATCTTGGCTTGTTGTTATAAAACAGTAAATTATAAATTGGTGTAAATAATAGGAGATAAAGCAACAAAATACAAGTCATGAATAATAATATTTAAGACCTGGTTACAGTCAAATCTTGTCGCAACATTTTACATTGGCACAATAATGTATTTGTCTTTATGCATTTGATCAGATGAGCCCAATGTAATTCACTAACTGTCAATAAAGCATTATTGACAATGTGTAACGCGAACCCCAGTGGGTTTGCGTTACACCCAATCACAATGCTGAAGGAGGAACGAAGTATGCTCCAACTTATCATGCTGTTAAAATAAAACATGGCATATTATCGTATACTAAATTTATATACACGATAGAAGATCAAACAGCAAAACACAATTAATGAATAATGCTCATATAGACCTGATCACAGTCAAACCCATCTCAACATTATGCGTTAGCGTGGTAATGCGTTCATATTTGTGCATTAGATCATATCGATGTAAAAATAAGATGTCTTTCAATAATGATCGGTAAAATATTGTCGACATTGTAAAATATGAGCCACCATGAGTTTGTATTACGCTCAATCATAGTGTTAGCGTGGGACCGAATTGCAGTCCAACCTGTCCTACTATTGCAATGAAACCTTGGTAACACTACCTGTCTCGCCCAAGTGGGCCAGAGTAACATTGTGCTCATTAACCATGTAAACAGTTCTCGATTGTGACTTGTTGATTTCAATCTCCTAAATGAACATCATAACAATTGTCCTTGCCATTTATTAACGTCCTTAATTTCGGGAAATAGAGACATCCGCCTCAGCAAAAATTAATTCAACTGCAGAAGCTGGTATCCCCTATACTAAAATAGTACTAAATACATTACAAAATTTGTATGCTTATAGCTGAATAACATCTCAATTAACAGAAAACCAATCAACACCTGATTCTTACAATAGTTCCAATTATCACAAATGAACAGCCATTTCTTCACTTGAATTGAGTCCTTCGGGCATCATGGTGTCGAAATCAATTATATATCTTGATTCCAGACATCTTAACTGGCGCTGTCTGTCACCTCCTCTTTCCTGCCGTGCAATCGCATCTATAACAACATAGGATAGAAGATTTTCATTTTGCCCATGTATATTGAAGAAGTGACGGGCTACAGGGTACTGAATATCATGTTTTTTAATAGCGTGTAAATGCTCTAGGACTCTTTTCTTGGCTGGGTGTATTGTGCTGCCTATGTACAATTTACCACATGGGCAGATCAAACAGTAAACACAATAATCCGTTTTGCAATTGAAATTTCCTTTGATTGCAAAATCCCTTTTGTTACCTGATAACATGAGTTTTTTGCAATCTGAACTATGGGCACACGCCTTACAACGTTTACATGTTACGAAACCACTGGATCTTGACTGTAAACCAGTTTCTGTGGCACTTATCATATTTTTACACAAATCATCTTTCAAGGATTTACTTCTGCGAAAAGTTATCTGAGGGGTGTCATTCAAATATTCATTTAAAGTCAAATCACTTTTCAAAATATGCCAGTTTTTATCAAAAAGTTGCCTGATTTGAAATGCATTTTTAGAAAAGGTAGTGATAAACCTGACCACATCCTTGGATTCAGATGACGTAGGTTTCGAGTGTAAAAGATTAGATCTCGTTAATGAATCTGCCTTTGTAATCGCTTGTTTGATGGTCTTATCACTGTAACCTCGTTGTTTGAATCTAGTGCTCATTATGATTTTCTCTTTATCATACTCTTCAGTAGTGCTACAATTGCGCTTAGCTCTGATCAGCTCCCCATAAGGAATGCTTTGAATCAGGCTAGACGGATGGGCACTCTGGGCATTGAGTAGACTGTTCCCAGCTGTCTGTTTTCTATGCAACTTAGTAACCAATAAATTATTAGAAACTAATATCTCTACATCCAGAGATACAATCATAGAGTCACTTATTTGGGAGGTGAATTGTAAGTTCTTCTGGTTGTTATTAAGGGAGTCAATAAAGATTACAGCTGACTCCTCATCACCTTTCCAAATTAAAAATATATCGTCTATGAACCTTGCCCATATGGGCAAGGTTACTAAGTTGCATAGAAAACAGACAGCTGGGAACAGTCTACTCAATGCCCAGAGTGCCCATCCGTCTAGCCTGATTCAAAGCATTCCTTATGGGGAGCTGAGCTGCAGTTGAATTAATTTTTGCTGAGGCGGATGTCTTTATTTCCCGAAATTAAGGACGTTAATAAATGGCAAGGACAATTGTTATGATGTTCATTTAGGAGATTGAAATCAACAAGTCACAATCGAGAACTGTTTACATGGTTAATGAGCACAATGTTACTCTGGCCCACTTGGGCGAGACAGGTAGTGTTACCAAGGTTTCATTGCAATAGTAGGACAGGTTGGACTGCAATTCGGTCCCACGCTAACACTATGATTGAGCGTAATACAAACTCATGGTGGCTCATATTTTACAATGTCGACAATATTTTACCGATCATTATTGAAAGACATCTTATTTTTACATAGATATGATCTAATGCACAAATATGAACGCATTACCACGCTAACGCATAATGTTGAGATGGGTTTGACTGTGACCAGGTCTATATGAGCATTATTCATTAATTGTGCTTTGCTGTTTGATCTTCTATCGTGTATATAAATTTAGTATACGATAATATGCCATGTTTTATTTTAACAGCATGATAAGTTGGAGCATACTTCGTTCCTCCTTCAGCATTGTGATTGGGTGTAACGCAAACCCACTGGGGTTCGCGTTACACATTGTCAAAATGCTTTATTGACAGTTAGTGAATTACATTGGGCTCATCTGATCAAATGCATAAAGACAAATACATTATTGTGCCAATGTAAAATGTTGCGACAAGATTTGACTGTAACCAGGTCTTAAATATTATTATTCATGACTTGTATTTTGTTGCTTTATCTCCTATTATTTACACCAATTTATAATTTACTGTTTTATAACAACAAGCCAAGATGGCGCCCATACTTACAAGACAAAAACATTGTATTGATCTAGTCCTTCCTCTATGTCATTATTTGAGGTACTATGTAAATGTGGAAAATGAGACATCCGCCATACCGTGAGAAAGCTATCAAGCGAAACGCGTTGGTGAGGCGATACACTGCCGAGTAAATCCTTTTCAAAGAATCCTGAGCGTCCTGGTATTTCTTTTGGAACAGCAAAAGTGTGCGTGTGTGATATATATATATATAAGACTATTCCCGCCTCTGCCATAGAAACGGGTCTGACACATGCTCGGGACCTCTCCAGGTAGGCTTTATTCACCACTCAGACTGGTGCAAAATCACAGAAAAAAACACCTGGCAGACGCGTTTCGGCAAATGCCTTCCTCATTGCCAGCATTGTGTTTCACAAAGTTAATTTGAATGGGGCTTTAACATACTGTATGTTGTCATCCTATTGGTCCTCATGCAACCAATCAGAGAACTTGCTGGTAAAGTCTCTATTTTCAGTATGGTACTCAATTGCGCTGACGATCTTGAAGCCCCTGTTGTCAAGTGACGTCTGAAAACTCCCATTGCAACGAGGCATGTAGGCAGTTCCGTTCAGCGAACGTAGGTTAAGTAACCGGTTCGCGCATTGAGTAATGCGCTGACGATGTCAGCTGTAAGGCCGCCCACTCTTCATTGCGGGGTCGTCAATGGCAATAATGTTTGCCTGGAGGTGTCCCGTTCAGCAACAATTTGCTGCTCTCTCCCCGATACCTCAATCCATGTCTCGGCCAGGGGGGCGCCGCCTTGTGCATTCAGCACTTACACCAAAGAGTTTGTCGGCGTCGGCGGAGCTCCAGAATGAGAGGCATGTCAGTAGTGCCGCGCTGACCGCTGCAACAATATCCAAGACTATTTCCGCCTCTGCCATAGAAACGGGTCTGACACATGCTCGGGACCTCTCCAGGTAGGCTTTATTCACCACTCAGACTGGTGCAAAATCACAGAATAAAACACCTGGCAGACGCGTTTCGGCGAATGCCTTCCTCATTGCCAGCATTGTGTTTCACAAAGTTAATTTGAATGGGGCTTTAACATACTGTATGTTGTCATCCTATTGGTCCTCATGCAACCAATCAGAGAACTTGCTGGTAAAGTCTCTATTTTCAGTATGGTACTCAATTGCGCTGATGATCTTGAAGCCCCTGTTGTCAAGTGACGTCTGAAAACTCCCATTGCAACGAGGCATGTAGGCAGTTCCGTTCAGCGAACGTAGGTTAAGTAACCGGTTCGCGCATTAAGTAATGCGCTGACGATGTCAGCTGTAAGGCCGCCCACTCTTCATTGCGGGGTCATCAATGGCGATAATGTTTGCCTGGAGGTGTCCCGTTCAGCAACAATTTGCTGCTCTCTCCCCGATACCTCAATCCATGTCTCGGCCAGGGGGGCGCCGCCTTGTGCATTCAATACTTACACCAAAGAGTTTGTCGGCGTCGGCCGAGCACCAGAACGAGAGGCGTGTCAGTAGTGCCGCTCCGACCGCTGCAACAATATCCAAGACTATTCCCGCCTCTGCCATAGAAACGGGTCTGACACATGCTCGGGACCTCTCCAGGTAGGCTTTATTCACCACTCAGACTGGTGCAAAATCACAGAATAAAACACCTGGCAGACGCGTTTCGGCGAATGCCTTCCTCATTGCCAGAATTGTGTTTCACAAAGTTAATTTGAATGGGGCTTTAACATACTGTATGTTGTCATCCTATTGGTCCTCATGCAACCAATCAGAGAACTTGCTGGTAAAGTCTCTATTTTCAGTATGGTACTCAATTGCTCTGACGATCTTGAAGCCCCTGTTGTCAAGTGACGTCTGAAAACTCCCATTGCAACGAGGCATGTAGGCAGTTCCGTTCAGCGAACGTAGGTTAAGTAACCGGTTCGCGCATTAAGTAATGCGCTGACCATGTCAGCTGTAAGGCCGCCCACTCTTCATTGCGGGGTCGTCAATGGCGATAATGTTTGCCTGGAGGTGTCCCGTTCAGCAACAATTTGCTGCTCTCTCCCCGATACCTCAATCCATGTCTCAGCCAGGGGGGCGCCGCCTTGTGCATTCAGCACTTACACCAACGAGTTTGTCGGTGTCGGCGGAGCTCCAGAACGAGAGGCGTGTCAGTAGTGCCGCGCCGACCTCTGCAACAATATCCAAGACTATTCCCGCCTCTGCCATAGAAACGGGTCTGACACATGCTCGGGACCTCTCCAGGTAGGCTTTATTCACCACTCAGACTGGTGCAAAATCACAGAATAAAACGCCTGGCAGACGCGTTTCGGCGAATGCCTTCCTCATTGCCAGCATTGTGTTTCACAAAGTTAATTTGAATGGGGCTTTAACATACTGTATGTTGTCATCCTATTGGTCCTCATGCAACCAATCAGAGAACTTGCTGGTAAAGTCTCTATTTTCAGTATGGTACTCAATTGCGCTGATGATCTTGAAGCCCCTGTTGTCAAGTGACGTCTGAAAACTCCCATTGCAACGAGGCATGTAGGCAGTTCCGTTCAGCGAACGTAGGTTAAGTAACCGGTTCGCGCATTAAGTAATGCGCTGACGACGTCAGCTGTAAGGCCGCCCACTCTTCATTGCGGGGTCATCAATGGCGATAATGTTTGCCTGGAGGTGTCCCGTTCAGCAACAATTTGCTGCTCTCTCCCCGATACCTCAATCCATGTCTCGGCCAGGGGGGCGCCGCCTTGTGCATTCAGCACTTACACCAACGAGTTTGTCGGTGTCGGCGGAGCTCCAGAACGAGAGGCGTGTCAGTAGTGCCGCGCCGACCTCTGCAACAATATCCAAGACTATTCCCGCCTCTGCCATAGAAACAGGTCTGACACATGCTCGGGACCTCTCCAGGTAGGCTTTATTCACCACTCAGACTGGTGCAAAATCACAGAATAAAACGCCTGGCAGACGCGTTTCGGCGAATGCCTTCCTCATTGCCAGCATTGTGTTTCACAAAGTTAATTTGAATGGGGCTTTAACATACTGTATGTTGTCATCCTATTGGTCCTCATGCAACCAATCAGAGAACTTGCTGGTAAAGTCTCTATTTTCAGTATGGTACTCAATTGCGCTGATGATCTTGAAGCCCCTGTTGTCAAGTGACGTCTGAAAACTCCCATTGCAACGAGGCATGTAGGCAGTTCCGTTCAGCGAACGTAGGTTAAGTAACCGGTTCGCGCATTAAGTAATGCGCTGACGACGTCAGCTGTAAGGCCGCCCACTCTTCATTGCGGGGTCATCAATGGCGATAATGTTTGCCTGGAGGTGTCCCGTTCAGCAACAATTTGCTGCTCTCTCCCCGATACCTCAATCCATGTCTCGGCCAGGGGGGCGCCGCCTTGTGCATTCAGCACTTACACCAAAGAGTTTGTCGGCGTCGGCGGAGCTCCAGAACGAGAAGCGTGTCAGTAGTGCCGCGCCGACCGCTGCAACAATATCCAAGACTATTCCCGCCTCTGCCATAGAAACGGGTCTGACACATGCTCGGGACCTCTCCAGGTAGGCTTTATTCACCACTCAGACTGGTGCAAAATCACAGAATAAAACACCTGGCAGACGCGTTTCGGCGAATGCCTTCCTCATTGCCAGGATTGTGTTTCACAAAGTTAATTATATATATATATATACATAACTACACCTACTTGTAGATTATTTGGGGAAATTCTCTTCAATCTTTATTCTCTTTGTGTCTTCTTAGGTAAATGTTCACTAGTACACATTACTGAAATGCTAATATCAGGAAAACACTGTTCTAGTAATTCTCTCAACAAGCCTGTTGAGCGCTGTAAGGTAAGTAGTCTGAAAACTGAGAGCAAACTCCTTCTTTGAACAAGTGGCCGCTACTGGTGGAATATCTATAGTCAGAGCCCTGACTCTGCCGCGTCTCACTATTCAAAATATTTGAGTTCCCACATAAGTGCGGAGTAAATAGTCTTACCTTCCGCAGCCTGTGGAAGCTGTGTCTCTGGTAATGCCTCAAAACTCACAAACTCAGTATTTGTCGGAAAGGAAAAACGCCGCTAGGAAGACGCGACCATTTCTCCTCAGAATTGCAGTTGAAGTGTGCAGTTTGCCGCGATTACAGTCGCGAGCACAGCTGCGCTGGGGAGGAGGAAAAAACACTAGACTGGCAACCACAAAGGTTATCGCCAGCGGCCATCTTGAAATTCTGCGGTACATAGATCGGTCATTTCGTAAAGGAATGGTGAAGCCCACGGTGGTGCAAGTTTCTGCTTGATCTAAATCGGCTGACTTTATGAATTTTGCCAAACACAGGAAGTGTCTTTAGATGTAGTGATCCCTTGGACTGGCCAGACCTGACAGTACCCCCCACCAAAACTCCTCCCTCACCCTCCTTAGGATTCTTTGGGTATTTCCTGTGAAATTCTCTGATCAATCGTTGAGCCTGCAAATTGTTCTTAGGTTCCCAACTTATCTCTTCTGGACCGAAACCCTTCCAGTCCACCAGGTAGAACAATTTTCTTTTCCTAACTCTAGAGTCTATGATTCGCTTAACTATAAACTCCTCTTCTGACTGGACTTGAATAGGCATAGGAGGACCTTTCTTTCTCAAATTCGGTGGACTCTTCCTAAGTAAGGAGACATGAAACACTGAGTGAATCCTGAGTTTCGGAGGAAGTCGAATTTTGGCGCTAACTGGGTTTATCATCTTTTCCCCTTGAAAAGGACCGATGAACCTAGGTTGAAACTTTCGATTTCCTTTTAAACGCAGATTTCGTGTAGATATCCAAACCTCCTCCTCAGATTCAAAAATAGGGCTGGAACGCCTCTTCTTATCAGCTTGTTTCTTGTAAGAGGCCTTTGCCTTGATCAAATTATTTGTAGCTCGTTGGTAAGCCCTTTGTAGGTTCTGAACTACTTCCTCAACTGCTGGAACATCACTCTCTTGTTGTCCCACAAAAGTGTTTGGATGTCTACCTGAGTTTAAATAAAAAGGAGTGTAACCCGTAGATGAAAGCTCTGCATTATTATAAACAAACTCGGCTGCCCAAATTATATCTGGCCACTCCCCTTCGTGATCCATCAGGAACAAACGCAAATATTGCTCCAGCTCCTGATTAACTCTTTCCGTTTGACCGTCAGTCTCGGGATGAAAACTGGAAGACAAACAAGAGTCAATATCCAATCTTTTTAAAAATGACCTCCAGAAATGAGAGATAAATTGAGGACCCCGGTCCGAAATTACCACCCTAGGAATTCCATGTGTTTTAACTACATGTTGTGTGAACAATGATGCTAGATGAGAAGCATTGGGAATGGATTTTAAAGGAATGAAATGACTCAGTTTAGTGAAATGATCCACCACCACCCAGATGACGGAGAAACCCTGGCTAGATGGTATTTCTACAATGAAATCCATGGAGACAGTGTGCCACGGATAAGGAGCCGGGGGCACAGGTAAAAGTAACCCTTGTGGAGCCATTCTAACTGATTTTCCCTTTAAACACTGTTCACAAGAGGCAACATATTGTCCCACCTGAGTCGCCATGGACGGCCACCAAAATTCACGTTGAACCAATTCCAGAGTCTTCTTAACTCCCTTGTGTTCCGCCATCAAATCATCATGAAAATGTTAGACTATCATTTTTTGAAGTTCTTCATCTGGAATAAAAAGTTTTCCTTTGAAATAAGGTTGACCATTTCTTATTTCTCGATCTTCATCTTCTTTGACCCAATCTGCAAGATAAAAAGAAACAAGAACTTGATTGGCGGAACCAGGTTTGTAAGTTAGCACAAAATTATAGTCTGCAAAAAATAATGACCAATGCAACTGTCTGGGAGTCAAAGTTCGAGCAGATTTTAAAAACTGAAGATTCCGATGGTCAGTAAACACAGTAACTTCATGTCGAGCACCTAATAAGTAATGCCTCCACTCCTGAAAGGCATCTTTGACTGCCAATAACTCCTTATCGGCAATAGAGTAATTCAACTCAGCAGGGGTTAACTTTCTGGACCGGTAAGCGACAGGATGAAGTTGACTGGTGGTCTTGTCCCTCTGAGATAAAATTCCACCTACTGCCAAATTGGAAGCATCAGCTTCAACAAAGAAAGGCTCCTCAGGGTTGGGATGCAAAAGCACTGGCGCTGTTGTAAAAACTTTCTTTAATCTACTGAAGGCTTCCTCAGTTTTAACGGTCCATTCAAACCTAACCCCTTTCTTGAGAAAACGGGATAACGGAGAAACCTTCTCTGGAAAATTGTCACTGAAACGTCTGTAAAAGTTGGCAAAACCAATGAAACTCTGCATTTGTTTCATATTACGAGGAGATGGCCATTCATTAATAGTTTTCAACTTGGCTTCATCCATTGAAACTCCATCAGGGGAGAGTACGAAACCCAAAAATTCCACTTGACTAGCATTGAACACACATTTCTCCAACTTCACGAAAAGTTGGTGCTCCAAAAGAGTCTTCAAGATGATTCGCACATGTTGAATGTGCTCTCTCATGTTTTCAGAAAAAATGAGAATGTCATCTATGTAGACGACAGCAAAACGATCTAAATACTCTCTCAACATCATTAACAAAATGCTGGAAGGCCGCCTGAGCGTTGCATAAACCGAAGGGCATGACCTGATATTCAAAGCATCCCAATCTAGTCCGAAAAGCGGTTTTCCACTCATCGCCTTCCGCCATTCGTACTAGATGATAAGCCCCCCTCAAGTCCAGCTTGGTATACACAAGTGCTCCCTTGACCTGATCCAGCAATTCAGAAATTAATGGTAGTGGATATCTATTCTTCCTTGTTACTGAATATAAGGCTCGATAGTCGATGCACGTTCTCAGATCTCCGTCTTTCTTGGGAATAAAAAAAAAGCAGAGAAGAAACTGGTGACTGAGAAGGGCGAATAAATCCATTTGCAAGATACAATTCTAGATACTCCTAAAGATATTGATTCTCTTTTTCTGATAGAGCATAAATGCGACTGCATGGCAAAGATGCTCCCGGTTCCAACTCTATTCTGCAGTCGTGTTCTCGATGTGGAGGTAATTTGTTGGCTTCTTTTTCATCAAACACTGCTGCCAAATCCAAGTATTCTTCTGGAATCTCTTGTGTCTCCATTGCACAAATCATTTTAGCTTGACTAGCCAAATGCAGAGGAGGTGAAGCTACTGGGGATTCAGAACTCCAATTATGACAATGACTTTTACAATTTTCAGAATCCATTTCTATAGTTCTTTTGGCCCAATCTATCCTTGAGTTATGTTCCGTAAGCCACGGAAGCCCCAGAATGAGCTGGAATTGGGGTGCATCAATGAGACTAAATCTCAAAATGCTCACATGATTTCCAGGCCCAGTTAATCTAATCACCTCCGTATCATGTACAATGGGGCCGGATGACAAGTTAGTACCATCTATTACACGGACTGCTTTCGGTCTTTCTTTTTTAACAAAGGCAATCCCCAACCTCTTTGCAAAGCTGATGTCACAGAAATTGCCCGTTGCTCCAGAGTCAATCATTACTGAGATATCCTTCAACCTGATATCTCCAAATTCAATGGAGCTTGCGACAATTAAATGAGGTGTCGAAGATTGTAACGTATTCGCTACCAACTGAGGATCAGGCGTTGACTTTTCTTCAGCTCCCACCAGGGCAACTCCTCTTACTGGTGGAGCCTGTCTTTTACTAATGCATTGTTCTTAGGCTTCTTGGCGCATTCCTTTACAAAATGCCTGGAATCTCCACAGTACATACATAACTTGCCTGACCGTCTTCTCTCTCTCTCCTCCTTAGATAAGGGACCACGTACCGAGCTGATCTGCATGGGTTCTTCTTCAGAAGGAACTTCCTTGATCTTTGAGCCTTCAAACTTAATGCGGTCGAAACGAGGAGGAAAATACTTGACATCCTTCCGACGCACACTCTTTCTTTCGCATTGCCGTTGGTCAATTTCCAAAACTAAATCAATTAGTTCAGATACATCAGTAGGACGCTTAGGAATTTGCGCCACCATCCTTTATCTCATCCTTGAGACCCCGATAAAAAATTGAAGCTCTCTTTGCTTCGGGCCAATTAGTCTCTACTATTAACTTATTAAATTGGCCAAATATGCCACCAAATCTCTATTTCCTTGTTTCAAATCCAACAGCTCGTTATCTGTGGCTTGCGAAACAGCTCTTTTAAACTCATCAAAATTGTACAGAATTGGGTCATTGTTATTTACCAATGGCATTTACCAGGCTGCTGTGTCACCACTCAGGTAGGACAACATGAACGCCACTTTTGACTGATCTTCCTTAAAAATGATTGGTCTATAGAGAAAATGTAAAGAGCATTGCGTATGAAAATTTGCGCTTTATGAGGGTCCCCACTAAATCTTTCTGGAGCTGCAAGGGGAATGGTGGGTGAAATGGCATGAATAACCTGCGTGGTGAGTTCTGCCGCCGAGAGAGCTGGTGCAAAAGACTGAGATTTGTTTTCCTTTGATCCAGAAGCTGAACTAACTGATAACTCTTCCACCCTTTGTCGCAAAAACAGAGTTTCCTGACTGGACTTTCTAACTTCCTCTCTCAGTGATTTGTTCTCTAACATTGCCCCACTAAGTTGTGTCTGAATTCCATCTAACACTGTAGCTAGGGTCTTAACATCGAATCCCTCTGCCATCCTGCTCAGGCGGAAGTATTTTGAAAATGGCACTTCAATCTGTCAAGTACCCGTCCCAAAATGCCAAGCTTCCGCAGGAGCCGAGGACTATTCCTCAATTCCCCAAATCAGTTACCCAAGCCACGTACACATATGTAATATATACATATACTCAGGCAACTAGAGGGGGGAAAGGGTGTTCGAAAGAAAAGAGATACGCACGTCTTCTTTCACCAGACAAGACTGATTCTATTCTGTAAGGGTCTTCCTGCAAGAAATATCTACATTAATATTTTACCATAGTATTCCTTTCCTTATTCTTGTCTTACACTAGCCCCAAAATGTGATTAGATTGGCTGTCTATTCTCTTGTAGGTTGCTTCCTATTTGATCTCTGCTACTCAATAGTTCTGTGGATTATAGAATAATAAATTAATTTAGATGCTAAATAAGTAGTGTCTCAGATACCTCTCACTCTACTATTTCTATTGGAATATACACTGTCTTTTACCTTGCAACCCTTGTGTATTAACTAGTCTTTTTCTCTATTATTTTTCAGTTGATGATCACTTCTTTTGATGAAGCTTCCAGATGTATTCAAGTGGAGGGAGAGGACTTCATAAGGTTGGTAAGAATCTTTATACATATATATATTCACTTAAAATCCATAGGTTTCACACATGTTACAGTTAGGTGGATATTTCACTCGTAAAAAACCAATGAAATTCCCCAGTTATAGTTAGTTCAGATAACTATAACTCGCGCGCCCGCAATGCACTGCTGATGACGTGGTGAGCAGCCAAAATATCGAAACTAAAATATCTACCTACACAAATATCGAGTTTTAAATATCGAAGGGACAGAATATCGATGTCAAAAATATCTATGGACAGAATATCGATTCTAAGGTAAGTATTTTAATATCGATGTTAGTAATATCGAAGTTAGTAATATCGACATCAAATATATCGATTTTACTAAGATTGATGTTACTAATATCGATATTTATATTATTGTTATGTATTTTATTATGTATTTAATATGTATGTGTTATATGTTTTTAGTTAAGTGTTATACTGGTTTTAACATATATGTATACAATTTTTATATGTTAACAATGGTTTTTTAAGTCAATTTTGTGTTTTAGTACTGTAGCGGGTTGTGGGTTTATAGGGGAATAGGGTGGGAAGTAATTTAATTATATGGAATTAATTATACATTTTTAGGAATTATAAATTAATTTTAATTAATTTTTGCATTTAAGTTCTGTAGCGGGTTGTGGGTTTATAGGGGAATAGGGTGGGAAGTAATTTAATTATATGGAATTAATTATACATTTTTAGGAATTATAAATTGATTTTAATAAATTTTTGCGTTTAAGTTCTGTAGCGGGTTGTGGGTTTATAGGGGAATAGGGTGGGAAGTAATTTAATTGTAATTAATTAATATTTATTTTAATTTATTGGTATTGATAATTATATTATTGTTAATTAAGTATTAATTGGTAATTAATTTTTATTAATTGGCAATTAGTTTTAATTAGTTGATTAATTGATAGTTATGTTAAGTGTATTATTTTATTAGTGGAGTGTGTCATGCGTTTATAGGGGAATAGTGTTGGAAGTAATTGAAATCTAATTAAGTAATTATTAAATTAGTTGTTGGGTATTGATAATTAATTAATTGGACAATAATTATTAATTGGTAAATATTTCAAATTATAATATTTTGGTTATGAAAAATAATTAATTGTTGATTAATCATTAATTGTGAATTAAATATTATGCATTGATATTTCTAATTAATATATTAATAAGTAATTATTAATTGGTAATTATTGTGTAATATTTATTATTTTGGCGTATGAAAAATATTTAATAGTTCAATATTTTTTAATTGGTAATTAATGTTTCATAATTATTATTTTGCCGTATATATTTTTTTAAATGGTTAAATGTATTTTAATTGGTATTTAATTTTTAATAATTCATATGTTTTTGGTTATGAAAAATATTGTATTGTTTAATATTTATTATTTGGTAATTAATATTTATTAATTATTATTTATTGGTATTTATTATTAATGTATTGTTAATTAATTATTCTTTGGTAGTTATGTTTGTAATAATTATTTATTGGTATTTGTAAATAATTGTGAGTTATTTAATAATTAAATCACTAATTATTTTAAATAATTATTTTATTTATAACTATGGTATTTTTAACTTCTACGCTATCCAACACTTTCCCTACTGTTGCACCCTCTGGAGTTGGAATATTAAATTTTATCCCTACGCTATCCAACACTTTCCGTACTGTTGCATTCTCTGGAGTTGGAATAGTAATTTTTACCCCTACGCTATCCAACACTTTCCCTACTGTTGCACTCTCTGGAGTGGGAATAGTAATTTTTACCCCTACGCTATCCAACACTTTCCCTTCTGTTGCACTCTTTGGAGTTGGAATAGTAATTTTTACCCCTTCGCTATCCAACACTTTCCCTACTGTTGCACTCTGTGGAGTTGGAATAGTAATTTTTACCCCTACACTATCCAACACTTTCTCTACTGTTGCACTCTTTGGAGTGGGAATAGTAATTTTTACCCCTACGCTATCCAACACTTTCCCTACTGTTGCACTCTCTGGAGTTGGAATAGTAATTTTTACCCTTACGCTATCCAACACTTTCCCTACTGTTGCACTCTCTGGAGTTGGAATAGTAATTTGTACCCCTACGCTATCCAACACTTTCCCTACTGTTGCACTCTCTGGAGTTGGAATAGTAATTTGTACCCCTACGCTATCCAACACTTTCCCTACTGTTGCACTCTCTGGAGTGGGAATAGTAATTTTTTCCCCTTCGCTATCCAACATTTTCCCTACTGTTGCACTCTCTGGAGTTGGAATAGTAATTTTTACCCCTACGCTATCCAACACTTTCCCTACTGTTGCACTCTCTGGAGTGGGAATAGTAATTTTTACCCCTACGCTATCCAACACTTTCCCTACTGTTGCACTCTGTGTAGTTGGAATAGTAATTTTTACCCCTACGCTATCCAACACTTTCCCTACTGTTGCACTCTCTGGAGTGGGAATAGTAATTTTTACCCCTACGCCATCCAACACTTTCCCTACTGTTGCACTCTCTGGAGTGGGAATAGTAATTTTTACCCCTACGCTATCCAACACTTTCCCTACTGTTGCACTCTGTGGAGTTGGAATAGTAATTTTTACCCCTACGCTATCCAACACTTTCCCTACTGTTGCACTCTCTGGAGTTGGAATAGTAATTTTTACCCCTTCGCTATCCAACACTTTCCCTACTGTTGCACTCTCTGGAGTGGGAATAGTAATTTTTACCCCAACGCTATCCAACACTTTCCCTATTGTTACACTCCCTGGAGTGGAAATAGTAATTTTTAGCTCTACGCTATCCAACATTTTCTTTACTGTTTTTTTTCGGAGCTGGAGTAGTAGTTTTATTGTCGGTGCTATTTAATATTTTTTTTATTATTTTAGCTAATGTAATATATAATTAATTTTAACAATATTCAAATTAAATGTAATTTTTTAAATGTGTTATATATAAATATTTAATTTTTATTCATGTTATTGTTTTATGTGTATGATGTATTTGTAATTTATAATAATTTTTAACAAGTTATAAGTTATTAAAATAATTATTAAAATGTATTATTAAGTAAGTATATATATTATATATTATATGTATATGTTTAATTAATGTTTTATTACATTATATATATTAATTATTAATTTTAAACATTGTAACATATATTTAATTATGTTTATTTTATTTATAAATATTATTTGGTTTATTTTACATTTTTGTTTTTAACTAAAAAATACTTTATATTTTTAATAACGATATTTTTGACATTCTATATTTTATTTTCGATATTTTTGTACTTACCATGTTGTAGATAGGATCTCGATATTCTTGTCATCGATATTTTTGTGTCGATATTTTTGTAGGTCAATTTTCTGTCCGTCGATATTCTGTCAGACATTCGATGATGTCACATATTACATCACTAATGACATGGTCAGTGACATCACTCATGACATCACTGATGACATCATCCTTGTGATAGAGTGGCGGTCGCGCGAGTTATAATTATCTGAACTAACTATAACGGGGGAATTTCATTGGTTTTTTATGAGTGAAATATCCACCTAACTATAACATGTGTGAAACCTATGGTTTTTTAAGTGAATTTGCAAGGTTTTTTAAATGCTAATTCCTAACTATAACGTGTATGAAACCTAAGGTTTTCTCATTGAATTTGTACGGTTTTTGAAATGCTAAGTTATGTATGTAATATTATTTTTTTTATATATTTATTTTACAATAAACTTCGTATTAAATTATTATTATTATTTTTTTTTTTGGTTTTTCATCGTGCGCGCACGGTGCGCGCTCACCCGCGATTTAAAAAAAAAACAAAATTAAAAAAAAAATTCTGCCTTCGGGGTCCTTCAGGGACCCCCTGACAAAGGCTAGGGGGTCAGGAACTCTCTACCCTGCCCCCTTTTCACGTTCGCCACCTTCCTTTTTCACTCTCGCACTGAAAACAAACAAAATGGCGGCCGACACTTCCTGATTTCGACCGATTCGAACGTTGACTAACATGTAACCACCAATCAGAATTACGCTCGCGCACGTTAGGGTGCTCGCACGGTGCGCGCACGGTATGCGCTTATAGATATTTATATGCTTTTAAATGCTATTTTCTCAGGAACTACTTAACAGATTGACACCAGACCTGCAAAAGGCACTTACCTGACCTGAGGACTACCTCTCTGCCAAATTTCAGGTAATTCTGTTCAGCTGTTCGGGCTGTACCTTCGACTAAAGGTCCTATGGGAAAATGCATTGGGAAAATGCGTTTTGGGACCCCCCTTTTTTCTCGCCCACCACTTGACGAATCGCCCGAGACTTTCAGGGTAGGAGCTGAACGGAGCACCCCATTAGTTTTGAAAAGTCCGCGAGGATTCGTCAACCGGCGCCAAAGTTATTCAAAATAGAATTTTCAGATTTCCTATGGAAACTCGGTCCTAACTATAACTATCTACTGGCGACTGCCAGTAGATAATATATTAATATATATATATATATATATATATATATATATATATATATATATATATATATATATATATATATATATATATATATATATATATATATATTACCTACTGGCGGTCGCCAGTAGGTAGTTATAGTTAGGACCCTGTTTCCATAGGAAATCCGCAACATTCTGTTTGGAATAACTTTGGCGCCGGTCGACGAATCCTCGCGAAATTTTCAAAATAGGTGGGGCGCTACGCTCCGCTCCTACCCTGAAAGTCTCGGGGGGATTCGTCAAGCAGGGGCCGAGAAAAAAGGGGGGTCCCAAAACGCGTTTTCCCCATGCATTTTTCCATAGGACCTTTAGACACAGCTACAGCCCGAACGGCTGAACAGAATTACTTGAAATTTGGCAGAGAGGTAGCCATAAGGTCAAGGAAGTGCCTTTTGCAGGTCTGGTGTAAATCTGTTCAGTATTTCCGGAGTAAATAGCATTTAAAAGCATATATATATGTGGGCGGAGCCTAACCACACATCTCATCCTGAGATCTGATTGGCTGTCAGCACTTCATCCAAGAAGTGTTGGCAGCCATCTTGGGACCAATATACATGATAGCACCTCATTAAAAAGCATTGCAGTTAATAGAAGGTTTTAAGACTTTAGTTGCATTATAAATCATTTGTTGATGGTACCATACTCATTTTAGGAATTGTGGTATGTTCTAAGGTGATTTCACCATGTGAAAAAGCCTTCTGCTGGGATATCATGATTGAGAGAAAAATATTTTCTCATGCTTTTACCACAGAGGTTTGGAAGGTGATCTATAGGCTAAACTGAGAGCTTATTTTCTGTAAATTCACATTATCTTTCTCAGTCATGTGAGAATGAAGTCTGACATTCTCAGTAAAACATGTACATCCAACAAGGGCAGAGACTGTCAGTTGATTCCTTTGTGTTCTACTGCAGCTTCCCAGAGTGTTCCAAAGAACTACTAGAGCGCTAACAGTCCTACTTATGATAAACGTATGGCACACCTGAAGCCATCTTGCTTGGATTAAAGTGGTAACTCTTAAAACATTTAATTTAAAAAGGAACAAAATGAGGGGGTTCATTTTTCCATAAAAAGTATGATTAGTGCTGCAGAAAGAAAAATTAGGGCACATTTTGAGTGACTTCTCAAATCCTCTTCTATTTCTTTAAAAAATTCTGACATGCAGACTGAAACATGCACTTTCAATACCAGCAGCAGTTTTCCCTGGTGAGCAGTAGCTTTACTACAGTGATCTAATGAGCAAAAAGAGTGCTAACATTCTGAATTTATGGCAAATGTGTGACACATCTGAATGCCTTCTTGATGGAATCAAAGTAAAAAACTGAAAGTATTTCCTACTGAGGAGACTGCAGTAAATGAGGAAATTAGGAAACTTCATAACAAATAAGTCTCCCAAGATGGCCACCAGAGACAAAAGAGCCCAAATGTAGCCCAAAATCAACCAGATGTAGCCCAAATATAGCCCAATGACAGAAGTGTGCAAAACACTTATTATTTTGTGTTTTTGCAGTGTTATATAGTGCAGACTTGTCAGGTATTGGAGTGCTTTACATGAGCATTGGTTACATCACACAAGAACAAATTCATTTTGGTTGTAGACATGGGGAGACTAAGTGATTTGACCAGAATCACAGAATGTCGAGCTGAAGCAGAAACTTCAACCTGGTTCCCCAGTTGCAAAGTCTGCAGTTCTGGAAGTAACACCACATCCTCTCCCCTAAGTGCAACATTTAATCAAGTGGTCAACTGGATAAAAAAACATAAAGATAACAAATAATTTAAAAGTGCTTTGTCGCTATTTGAAAACTCAGAAAATATGTCCTTATTTTAGTCTTTTAGAGCACTAACCATAATTTTGATGCCAATAAGACCCTCTCATATATGTAATTTCTAAAGGAAATGCTCTAGGTATTACAGTTTTGATTACATCAAGATGATGTCAGGCGTTCCACACTTTTGTAATAAATATAGAATGTTAGCAATCTAGTTGTTCATTAGGATACTGTTGAGAGGCAGAGGCCAGGGGCACGGACTCTGAAAATTGAAGGCAGGTAGGAGGGTGCAAAGGCAACAATTTAACCACACTGAGCAGGCAGGAAGGGCCGTGGAAGCACAACAGACTATGGAGGGCAGTGGAAAGGGGGGCAGGGGCAACAAACCAACAATACAGGACTTGCAAGAGAGGCTGTTGGAGGGAAGATCCATTACGGGTCAAGGAAGCTAGGGGCGGTCCCCAGATCCCCGGGAGCCACCACAGAACTGAGCAGGAGAGTGAGTCAGGGACAAAAGGGGCACCTTAATTTGAGCCGGGGTGCCTAGGAACGCTTGCTCCAAAAATGAAGAAAACAGACATATGAGACATGGAATTGGAGGCAGAATACAATGGCAGTTTAATGAGAAGATGCAACTTCAAAGAAACCGCAGAATAGAGACATAAAGTACAAAATACAGAATCCAGATAATCATACAGCTGTCATAATATTCTCTGTATCTCAATTAATGTACTGACAGAGAGAGAGAGAAAACACATCTATAAATGCATCATGAGAAACAAGTTACACCAAGGAAAATGTTACCTAGGAACACTCACGTTTACTCTTAGAGCAAGCATTCCTGCAATTACAATACAAAATCTTTTAAATGCAAAAGTAAAGAGAACAATGGTTAAACATAACATGACATTTCATATAGGTAAAATAGAATAAGATACTTCAAGCAAAGCAGAGCAAGACATTTTAAGCAAAGGAAGACAAGAGCTCCCAGCTCTTGGGGAAAACCTGCACTGCCTGTTAACCTACATACAGACGGCGAGGTAGTCCGTCGATATCTGTGGGTGCTCCCTTTTTATATCATTTTGTGGGCTCCTTTGCACGCTACATCTACCTACGTATGCTACCCAAAAGCTTCGTCTGCAGATTTTACCAGACATTTCGTCATTTACCCACTTAATGCTGACAATGGACTGGGTGAAAAGGTCAGTCTCTCAGGCCAATCGCTTATCGTAAGTTCCATAGAGCAAGCAGAAAATAATGGGTATTGTACGGGAATTCAATATATTTATGTATAAAATCTTCTCAGTTCTCCTAACTTGACGCTCTGCGGTTGCCACTTCCTTAAAAGCGGGAAACCTGCCCAGGAAGCAAGTACCAGTCCAGGATGCAGCCTACTGTATGTCCACAGCTTCAGGGGGATGTTGAACTTTGATACCGAGCACGGAGCACTCGGGTAGGGTGGGGGCTACTAGTTTGGATCAGAAGGCCTCGCAGACCTGCCTTCAGACTGCTATACACTAAAATTGCAGAGCTATGGTCAATTTAACAAAGAGGCCTACATATTGAACAGAAGGGCCTACACAGGGGTTTTATGCTGGCTGAGTGGTAAGGATGTCTCAGGATAATTATATAGCAACACAGGACCCGCTGGTCAATTTAATACGGCCTACAAATGCAGCTGGCAGGGCAAGGACAAGGGTCTCATACTTCAGGTGTGGACAGAACGGGCCAGGGGCCCCCTGTGATACAAAATCTACCCTCCTTCAAGGCTGTGGCAATGTAATAGACCATTGTGGGCAGAAGGAAGAGGCAATGGTAGTACAACCATACATGCCAACAGACCCGATTCAGCCAGGAAACGTCCAATGTTTTTAAGCTCAAATGGGCTTTATTTGATCTGTCTCCTGTCTACAATATCCTCTTTTTCAATGTAACTCAAAGGGGAAAATCAATACCCCAGTTTTTTTTCAAAATCTCCCTCTTACCAAGTTCAAAATGTTCGCAAGTATGGTACATTGGATCATGGAAGGAAATGGGATAGGGACATGGACTTGGATAACAGAGGACAGGAGGGACATGGAGAGGTGCACCAAACTGACCCTGCAGGGCAGGCATCAGGGTTTGCAGCAGCACAATACACCACACAGGGCATGCAGGACGGGAGTGCAGCACAACAATCCATAGAAAGCAAGAGGGAGGGGACAGGACCATGCACATGGACAACAGAGAACAGAGGGGCAAGAGGCAATGGTAGCTAGCTGACCATAATGGACAGACAGGAGAGAAAGCTGCAGCATAACAGACCATAAAGGGCAGGAGGGACGGATCAGGGGCATTACAATGGAACAGACAAGCCAGGAGGGAGGGAGTAGGGCTGGGGGCAAGGGGGCAGGGCAGGAGCAGCAAGATAGCCATGGAGGTCAGGCAGGATGGGCACTAGAAGCAAGACACACCATGAAGAGCAACAGTGAGACTGTGATGGCATACACACAGACCATGGAGGGAAGGTGGGAGGGGGTCAGGGGCAGCTAACTGACCACACAGGGAAGGTGGGAGGGGCCATGGCAGCACAGAAGACCATGCATGGCAAGTGGGAGGGTTAGTGGCAGCACAATGGCTATGATGGGCAAGAAGGAGGGTGGAGGGGCATGCACAAAGGACAATGGAGGATAGAAGGGAGGGTCAGGACCTGTGCACAGACAAGAAAGTTCAGGGGAAGGGACCTCACAACAGACCACACGGGGCAGGCAGGAGGAGCAGTTGCAGCACAACAGACCAGGGAGGGCAGAAGGGTGTGGCAGTACAATGGACCATGTAGGACAGGAGGAAGAGGATATGGGCATGGCATGTGGACAGGCAGGGTGGAGGTGGCAGGGACAGGTTACAGTCATCTGACAATGCTAGGCAGGTGGGAGGGGAGTGGCAGCTCAACAGAACACTCAGAGTAGATAGGAGTGGCAGGTCCATGGGACATGGTAGGCAAAAAGGATGGAGCAGGGGCATGCACAAAGACATCGGAGGGCAGGGGGAAGGAGAATAGGGGCAGCAAGCTAAGCACAGAGTTTAAGCAGGAGGTCAATGATGGGGCATAGAATTGGGCAATGGAGGGCAGGAGGAGTGGACTGGTACATCATACTAAATTGAGGGCAGTGGCAGCACATCAGACCATGCATGGCAGGAGGGAGGAGGCTAGTCCATGGATTCACACAACAGAGGATAGGGAGGAAGGGGATGGGGCAGCAAGCTAACTGTTCAGAGAAGGCGGGTATTAGGAACTTTATTGTTTTTAAAACATTGTGTCTGTGCGAACTACTTAAAATATGAACAAGTATGCAGCATAATCTCACTTTTATTCAGGAAGAAGAGGACGTTTGTGACTGTGACTCCGGGCTCACTTGGCAGAAACACCCCCTGACCCTCCACCCCCTATCGCAAAATGTAATGCCCGTGAAAAGGGTAGGTGAACACAGTGTTATATAGAACATAGTCCTGAGAGCACGATTGAAAATGAAAACTAGATATAGTGTATGGTATAAACTATGCACCAAAAAGTGTGATATAAGATGAACCGGGCGTGAAATATAATATGCAATACATTGTGCGCAATGACAGATTCATTGGAAAGCGCGAGATAGCACAGGCACTAGCGCGTGCTATGCGATATGCGCCTTGGAGTGTAATATGCACAGGGCAGTGTTGTGTAACCTAACTAGTCTCTAAAGTTGTAATATAAAATATGTGCTGGGGAGTGTAACGTTGCATATGCACTGTGACAAATATATGGATCCCAGATTGTAATATGTATGGCATAGCACTGTGCGTTATAACATAGGCATCGAGAAAGGCACGTTAGATGGGGCAATATAACCCGTGCGAAGACAAGTGTGGCATGACATATTCACGGGGTGGTGTTACAGTGCACATGGGCTAGAGAGTGTCATAGCATATGCACTAGCTAGTGGAATACAACACAGAGGTGTGTGGCACTCGGCAGGCAATGGTGGGTGTAACACAGCATTGGGCTCTGTCAGGAGCACGCTGTGACTCTCAAGTGATGTTCGTCCCCTTTCCAGAGAGTAAAATAAAAAGTATTACACATCCGGCAGTGGATGTGTGTTTTATTAACCGTGAGGGGGGTTTCTTGCATAGTTTTGGTCGAATTTTTGTCGAATCCCCTTTGAATGGCTTGGTGTGCATGTGTATTAAATGTGCCCGTCAATAGCTACCCATGTTTGTATAAATAAACGACAAGGGTGTCTACCAGGATTAGGCACGGTAGGGCATCAGACATGTCAGAGCTTCACTAGTGGTGTAAATACATTCCACGTGGATTCATTGCATGCATAGTCGCCTTTTAATGAATATCACGCAAATCGTCATGGTGATAGGTACGTACGGTTTGCCCAGCATGTCCTAGGTGTGTCTATAAATATATATTTTTTTAAAATAATAAAAAACAGTGGCCGGCCCTGGGGATTGGGGTCAAAAAAATATAATTAGGAGACTGGCCCTGGGTTATGGGGTCATCAGGGCCAATAAATTAGAATAAGAAGGGGAACCAAACAGCCCCCCTTCTTAAAAAAACTAAAATAAATAAAAGACTGGCATCGTGCCGGAGGCCATGCCCCCTCCGTGCAGCACTCTGCAAACGCGCCCCCAACAGGCATCTCCAGTATGCGCCAGGGAGCTGCGCTGCAGCCAGGTGTTCTGAGGCCAAGCCCCTTTTTACACCTCTCTGCAACGCAGCTCTGTGGCGCTTACTGGAGGTACCTAGTGGTCTAGTTTGACCCTAGGGACCCTTAGGATTCAGGGGGACTTAATCTCTCAACTTAGAACAGCCACAGGGCGCGTTTACACAGTGGTGAAGGGAGGGGACGGGGCCTGAGGTGACGTGTGCAAACACGCACTATGGCATGTTTTAAATTGGGGATATAATTTCCCTTCAATACTGAGGGCCCCTGGGGGCTAACTAGCCCACCAAGTGCTTCCAGTAAGCGCCACTGAGCTGCATTGCAGAGAGGTGTTCCAGGCCGTGCCACTTTTTACACCTCTCTGCAACGCAGGTCTGTGGCACTTACTGGAGGTACCTAGTGGGCTAGTTGGACCCTAGGGACCCTCAGGATTCAAATGAACTTAATCTCCCAACTAAAAATGGACACAGGGCGTGTTTACACAGTGGTGAAGGGAGGGGACGGGGCCTGAGTTAACGTGTGCAAAAACGCCCTGTGGCCTGTTTTAAGAGGTAGTTTTAATCCCCATGCCCTATTATACACTAGGGGCTTACAGAGGAGGTCATGCTAATCACAGGGGGACCCCAACGCATAATGTTCCCTAGTGTATGTAGGTGTTTTCACTGTATTCTAAGTGTCTTTTAACATAGCACTGGCTCTAGGACTGGTTAGTCAGACTCAGTTACCACCAGTATCCATCTGAAAAAGTTGAGGGTACAGGATGATTTTGCAACAAGGCTTCTTTCTGCTCTTCTTTTTGTTCTTTCTGCACGTTATCCTTCTTCCTGCACTTATCTTCGTATTTGAGGACTTCTGTTGCTTCTTTCTGCACTTCTTTTGTTTCTTTCTGTGCATTTTTTCTTCTTTCTTCACATGTCCTATCTCTGTAGGCATAGTTAGAAATTAGCATTTAAAAAACCTTTGAAATTCACAGAAAAAACCATAGGTTTCAGGCACGTTATAGTTAGGAATTAGCATTTAAAAAACCTCAGAAATTCACTGAAAAAACCATAGGTTTCAGGGGTGTTATAGTTAGCTGGACTTTTCACTTGTACAAAACCATTGAAATTCCCCCGTTATAGTTAGTTCAGCTAACTATAACTCGCGCGCCCGCAATGCACTGCTGATGACGTCACATATTACATCACTCATGACATGGTCAGTGACATCACTCATGACATCACTGATGACATCTCAAATGACATCACTGATGACATCACTGATGACATCATCCTTGTGATAGAGTGGCAGACCTCCTCTCACCCTAATATAACCTTTGATACACACATTCAAAAATAGAGACTAAAATTTTCAAAACAATGGACATACCAATACCAGTTACAACAACCTCTTCAGTAATTCTAAGATCCACATACACATCCACTCATTCACCAACAGTCCTATACAGTCACTCATACATGTACTCACTCATCATATGTACTCATACACCTATACATCCTGTTACACAATGCCACTCATCCATAGAGTTACTCACACACATAGTCACTCATGCTAATAAAGAATCAAACATACATTTACTTGCATATACAGTTATACACACACCACCATACTTACTTCTACGGAAACTTACACATACTTAGTCTTTTAAACAATCACTTATAGAAACACATACTTATTCATACAGGAACTCTTTCAATCTCTCACTCTCACATATACTCACATATATACACCAATAGTCACATATACTAGTTTAAAACATATGTAGTTACTCATAAAGACACTATTGAGACAGTCATTCACTCACTAACACACCCATACACACACTCATCCACCCATACAGTCCTGCACACATGCTGTGTTCAACACATACAAACAGTGAGTCACTCATTCATGCACCTATGCACTACGTAATACCCCCCACCGAACCATACAGACACTCAGACTGATACTCAAAAAACCAACTAATAACCTATATAGACACCCATGTAGCTACTCACCAACCCATGCAGCCACTTATACACAAAGTGAGAGACTGATACAGATATTTACATATTTAAACATTACTCACTAAGCCATGTATTCACTATGATACACTTAATCAGTCAGTTACACAATCAATTTTTCAAAAACAAATCATCCATTTAGACACTTATATACCATTTATTCTTCCATCGACCTTGAGATATACATATATAAAACATATTTAATTTTCAGAAAAACACACATTCACTGGGTGATGTCATCAGTGATGTCATCAGTGATGTCATTTGAGATGTCATCAGTGATGTCATGAGTGATGTCACTGACCATGTCATGAGTGATGTAATATGTGACGTCATCAGCAGTGCATTGCGGGCGCGCGAGTTATAGTTAGCTGAACTAACTATAACGGGGGAATTTCAATGGTTTTGTACAAGTGAAAAGTCCAGCTAACTATAACACCCCTGAAACCTATGGTTTTTTCAGTGAATTTATATATATATATATATATATATATATATATATATATATATATATATATATATATATATATGGAAACTCGGTCCTAACTATAACTATCTACTGGCGACTGCCAGTAGATAATATATATCTATATATATATTCACTGAAAAAACCATAGGTTTCACACACGTTATAGTTAGGAATTAGCATTTAAAAAACCTTGAAAATTCACTGAAAAAACCATAGGTTTCACACATGTTATAGTTAGCTGGACATTTCGCTCGTATAAAACCATTGAAATTCCCCCATTATAGTTAGTTCAGCTAACTATAACTCGCGCGCCCGCAATCCACTGCTGATGATGTTACATATTACATCACTCATGACATGGTCAGTGACATCACTCATGACATCACTGATGACATCTCAAATGACATCACTGATTACATCATACATTGAGTATGTGTTTGTGAACAATTTTAATATGTTTCATATATATAGGGAAAGGCCTGTTGAAGAATGAGTGGGTGTACAAGTGTGTGAATGGATGATTTCCTAGGTGTGTAACTGACTCTATAAGTGTGTCATTAAATGTATCTTACTGCAGACTAGTGACTAAACTGTGTAAATGTCTGTATGTGTCTGTCTGTTGGTGTCTAAGTGGCTGCATGGTTTTGTGAATAGCTATATGAGTGTCTATATGGGTTATTGATTGGTTGTCTGAGTATCTGTATGGGTGCCTGTGTGTTTGTGTGGGTAGGGTGCGTGTTACTCTGTGCATAGATGTGTTTCAGTGGGTGATTCTATGGGTGCATAGTTTTAAGAGTGCATCTGTGATGGACTGTATGGTTGAGTGAGTGTATGTATGGGTGTGTTACGGATTGAATGTATATCTCAGTGTTACATTTGTGAGTAACTACATATCTGAAAGGCAGTATATATGCGTGTAAGAGTATATAAGTGGGTATATGTGAGAGTGTGTGATTGTGAGATTGGCTGTATGGATGTGTGTGTGCTTGTATCAATTATTGTATAAGAGCGTAAGAGTGTGGTACTATTTTTAAGAGCAAGTGAACTTGAGTGTTTTTAACTGTATAGGTGAGTAAATTGGACTGTGTTTAATTACTTGCACGACTGAGTAGGTGTGTTAGTACCTCAATGGATGATTGGCGGTGTGTGAGTGTCTATATAGGTGTCTAAATACATATGGTAGTCTTGTATGGAGTGACTGTAAGTATGAGTGACTGTACAGGTGAATGAGTGGAGTTGTATGTAGACCTAAGACTTAATAAGTGAGTATCTAGTTATTGCTATTTGATTACGAATGGTTTTGAGAATGTAACTCTGAAATTTTCAGTCGGTGTTTGAAAGGTTATGTTAGGGTGTGAGAAAATGTGGTAATATATCACATGGATGACATCATCAGTGATGTCATCACTGATGTCATTTGAGATGTCATCAGTGATGTCATGAGTGATGTCACTGACCATGTCATGAGTGATGTAATATGTGACGCCATCAGCAGTGGATTGCGGGCGCGCGAGTTATAGTTAGCTGAACTTACTATAACAGGGGAATTTCAATGGTTGTATACGAGCGAAATGTCCAGCTAACTATAACATGTGTGAAACCTATGGTTTTTTCAGTGAATTTGCAAGGTTTTTTAAATGCTAATTCCTAACTATAACGTGTGTGAAACCTATGTTTTTTTTTTAGATTTGTTTTTTTAACAATATGCTACCTATGTATATAACCTTAGATTTACTGTATCCTGCAATATGGAATGGCTCACCTTTTAAAAAAAAATTGTTTAGATATAGTTGAACAGCATAGTTAATATCTTCTACAAACCTTTATATATATATTTTTTTTTTAATGAATTTTTACTGTGCGTGGACGGTAAGCTTACGGACGCGCACAGTACGCTATAAGTGCGGTACGCGTACGTAATATGTATGCTCCGTGTGCGCATGCGTATGCGATTAACGTACGCATGCGTACTTCGTCTGCGACGCGTACGCGCTGGCTTCCTACGCGCATGCGCGCGTTTTATTTTTGCGCATGCGCGAGTGCTCCTTACACGGAACCGCCGTAGGCGCATGCGCGCGTGCCTCTAATGCGCATGCGCGCATGCGTGCGTCTTACGTACGTGCATGCGTACTTTTACCGTGCGCGTACAGTAAGCGTACGGAGCGCGCACGGTAGGTCATGTGATCCAGAAACAACACTTTTCATTGGTTTAAACTTCTTTCATTTCCAGAAACTTCCAACACCACACCCATTCCCCTCATTATTGCTTGTGATTCCCTAGGAGAAGGAGCAGAAATGTCTTTGTGATACAATGGCAGAGCAGAAATCCTCTTCTGGGAGTGAGCAGGACAGCATTATCAGACAGAGAAAGAGGAAACAGAAGGATTCTTTGTCTGGGAATATTTTACATTTCCAGAGGGGCAGAAGAAAGTCAATGCTCCAAAAGTCACCTGCAAACTTTGTGGGCGTGTCTTGTCTAGAGGAGATCCAAAGAAGAAGTACTCTTTTGGAATCTTCACTATGTTCAGACACATTAGGGAAGTACATCCCAAGACTTTTGCTCGAGCTACTGCAGCAACCTCTCCAGCAGCTCAGCCGAGCACATCCGCAGAAGCTCAGCCGAGTACATCTTCGGAAGCTCAGCCGAGCACTTCCTCTGCGGTGGGAGCGTCACCCTCTTCTGCTCCTCTGAACATTTACCCTCGATTTCAGAGGGTACAAATACGGTGCAATACTTTCTATGCTCTTATTGCTTTTGGGGAGTCTAGTATTCCTCTAATAGACAATAAGATAGAGCAGCACAAGTGCGGTACCTTTTAATATTCCCATTCTTTCCTTCCTCTGTCCCTGTATTAACACAACGGCTCTTTTAAGAGCCACCTTACCTCAAATTTTTTTTATAATTTTTTTTAAAAAAAATTCCCCACCGTGCGTGTACGGTACGTGCACCCATTTATTTTTATTTTTTTAAATAAAATCTTTTTTTCACCCTTCAAGGTACTTGAGGGACCACAAGGGAAATGAGAAAAGCAGAGTGAGGAGAAGTGAAAAAAAGGGAGCATGAAAGTAAATGTGTGATAAATACAGATCTTTCAAACTTACCTGACCAACAAGATAACTTAATTATCAATACATTGTTTTTTTTAATTGCTAGAAAAAAGGATTCATTTTCGTGAATTTTCTTTCTCAATCTGTAAAAAAAGAAAAAAATTATTAATATTTAACAATACATTTTAGAATACAGTACACATATTTTCATTTTTTTAAAAACAATATTTTGCCCTTTTTTTGCTGTTTTCAGAATATATTGAATTTCACTGTAAATCGTGAAACCAATTGCATTCATCACTTAACAGCGGGCAAAAAAATTAACAATCTGAAAGATTGTTTAAAAAAAGCCCTGAATCTCTTCTCAGTAAAACATACCTTTATAGAAATTTACCATTTTTAATAAAAATATCATCTAAGTTTGTCCGCAGATTGACAAAGCAAGAAAGCACGTCAATAAGTCTGTTTCTGCTTTCCTCAGATACTATGGTATGGGTTCTATATACCACAACAACTTGCGTTACAACATGCAAGACATTTATAGAGGAGACGATGTACATTTCAATGATGAAGGGAACAGAGTCTTCCTCTTGAACTTTAGACTCTGCATCGGTACTTACTTTTAGGTACCAAAAAAACACTTCATAAACACAATGGATCTTTTTAGAGCCACCTAACACTATAAACACTTAAATTTGATTTTTAATTCTATTTTTTTATTGATTTTTTACCGCCGTACGCGTACCATACGCGCACAGTGCGCGCACCCCGCGATATAAAAAAAAAAAATTAAAATGTATTTTTCACACTTCTGGGTCCTTCTTGGACCCCCTGACAAAGGCTAAGGGGTCTGCAACCCTCTAACTTGCCCCCTTTTCACGTTCTCCACCTTTGTTTTTCAGTGCGAGACACACAAAATGGTGGCCGACACTTCCTGATTTCGAACGACTGGAATGTTTACTGTCATGTAACCACCAATTAGAATTACACTCGCGCACGGCAGCGTGCGCGTATGGTATGCGTACCGTGCACGCACGGTGCGCGGCTATAGATATGTATGTACTTTTAACTGCAATTTTCTCAGGAACTACTGAACCGATTGACTCCAGATATGCAAAAGGCATATGCAAAAGGCACATCCGTGTCATGTTCCTCCCCCCCCGAGCATCGTATGTACCTGGTAGCCCGCTGAATTCACCGAGAGGTGGTGGAGGCATCCATCCGGAATTCAAAGCAAAAACCCTGTGGGGATGGCTAATGGAGTGGTGGGGGAGCGACCCGAGAAAACTACAGAGACGGAGCCCGGACGGGGACAGGCGCCACTTAGCAGAACTACAGTTCCCAGGTTCCCCGGCCCTCTGTAATTGACGCCGATCACGTGGGCGTCACCCGGAAGCAGCTCCAGTTCAAAACGCTGCTTGGCGTTCACTCGCCGCTGGTTATTCTTTGAAGGAGCCGAGGAGTTCAGAGCAGCCAGTGATTTCCTGACGTCCAGTTTGCCCGTGTAGGGTAAGGGTGCACCTGCACCAGAGGAACCTTGTGAGCCGACCGGCTCTTGTAGAATAGACGCGGATTACCGCGTTTACCTTTTGACATTCCTCACGCTTCGAGCGTATCCTTGTGAAATAACTTACGAACCCTGCTCAACAGTTTGCCTTACCTTTGCTCGCCTCACGGGGTTAGGTGATTAGGAAACCAGTCCCCGGCAGAGGCATCTTAACACCATTGACATTTGCATAGTATTTAGAGTTAAAAGACGTATTTTAACTCTCCTTCCTTTGTGTGTTTTAACAGGGGGTTTAAGAGGCGGCAGTCTGCTCTTCCCCTGTGACGAGAAGCACGGCATTAATTTTGGTGTGTGTATGGCTACCGAGGCTACCGAGGCTGAGCGTTGGTGCATGGTTGTTGTGTGATGGGAGCACGTATTCATAACGCCTCCCTTTTCTCCATAGAAGCCAAGTGGCAAACAGAACAAATTATTGCTTGTGTGAAGTCCAGGATATTTACACCTAGAGAACAAGAGTTTTATTGATTTACAGGTGCATTAGATACGATACCACCACAGGCTTGAGTTACCTCCACAGTGTTCAAATAAGGCTAATGTGCTAGTGTCTTTTTCCTTTTCAGATCTCCCTCCCTGCTGTTCCCATCCTTTCCTTCCCCCGCTTGACCATCCCGCTCTCCTGTGCTTTTACAGCATTCAGGGTTGGGGCTGTCGAGAGGTGGACCCCATTTGGCATCGATCCGCTCCCGAGGAATCTTCGAGGCAACAATCCCTGACCTGAGGACTACCTCTTTTCCAAATTTCAAATAATTCTGTTCAGCCGTTTGGGCTGTACCTTCGACTAAAGGTCCTACATATCTATAGCCGCGCACCATGCGCGAACCTTGCGCGCACCCTAACGTGCGCGAGCGTAATTCTGATTGGTTGTTACATGTCAGTCAACGTTCGAATCGGTCGAAATCAGGAAGTGTCGGCTGCCATTTTGTTTGTTTTCAGTGTGAGAGTGGAAAAGGAAGGTGGTGAACGTGAAAAGGGGGCAGGGTAGAGAGTTCCTGACCCCCTAGCCTTGGTCAGGGGGTCCCTGAAGGACCCCGAAGGCAGAAAAAAACATTTACATTTTTTTTTTTTAAATCACGGAGGTGCGCGCACGGTGCGCGCACGGTGAAAAACCATAAAAACCATAGGTTTCACACACGTTATAGTTAGGAATTAGCATTTAAAAAACCTTGTAAATTCACTTAAAAAACCATAGGTTTCACACATGTTATAGTTAGGTGGATATTTCACTCGTAAAAAACCAATGAAATTCCCCCGTTATAGTTAGTTGAGATAACTATCACTCGCGCGACCGCCACTCTATCACAAGGATGATGCAATCAGGGATGTCATGAGTGATGCCACTGACCATGTCATGAGTGATGTAATATGTGACGTCATGAGCAGAGGATTGAGGGCGCGCGAGTTATAGTTATCTCAACTAACTATAACGGGGGAATTTCATTGGTTTTTTACGAGTGAAATATCCACCTAACTATAACATGTGTGAAACCTATGGTTTTTTAAGTGAATATATATATATATATATATATATATATATATATATATATATTCACTGAAAAAACAATACGTTTCAGGGGCGTTATAGTTAGCTGGACTTTTCACTCATACAAAACCATAGAAATTCCCCCGTTATAGTTAGTTCAGCTAACTATAACTCGCGCGCCCGCAATGCACTGCTGATGACGTCACATATTACATCACTCATGACATGGTCAGTGACATCACTCATGACATCACTGATGACATCTCAAATGACATCACTGATGACATCATCCAGTGAATGTGTGTTTTTCTGAAAATTACATATGTTTTATATATGTATATCTCAAGGTCGATGGAAGAATAAATGGGTATATAAGTGTCTAAATTAGGCCTGGGTGAAAATTTCGTTCCGTTCGCGGAAATTGCGATAATTTGACATTTTCGCGTTCCGGGGAAAGCGCGAAAATGTCAAAATTTCCGCATTCCGCAGCTTAGCAATAATTTGGTTCTTGCTTCGCGCAGTAAAATAATACATTCTCGCACGCGCGCGATCGCCTTACCTGAATCCCTGCGTTCGCCGACAAGTTTTCTTGATCCGGTCGCGTTCTCCATGAGATGTTGTATTGTTTTTAGCCATTTGCGCTGTCTCGCGACAGTTCGTGCCCGCAGTGACGTCATGCGTCGCGCGATCACAACTTTTTTCTCGCGATCATGCACCGCGAGACAACTGAAAACAAGATGTCCGCGCCCGCGAGCAACCACATGGGTAAGTTGGTGAGCCGCAACCATGCAGAAAATCTCGCGAACATGCGGGAAAAAAACTTCCGCATCTTCGCGATATTTCCGCGTGTTTGCGATAATTTTTAACATTTTCGCGATAATTTGCAAAAGTGGATTTCGCAAATTCCGCCCACCCCTAGTCTAAATGGATGATTTGTTTTTGAAAAATTGATTGTATAACTGACTGATTAAGTGTATCTTAGTGAATACGTGGCTTAGTGAGTAATGTTTAAATATGTAAATATCTGTATCAGTCTCTCACTTTGTGTATAAGTGGCTGCATGGGTTGGTGAGTAGCTACATGAGTGTCTATATAGGTTATTAGTTGGTTTTTTGAGTATCAGTATAAGTGCCTGATGTCTGTATGGTTCGGTGGGGGGTATTACGTAGTGCAGAGGTGCATGAATGAGTGACTCACTGTTTGTATGTGTTGAAGACAGCATGTGTGCAAGACTGTATGGGTGGATGAGTGTGTGCATGGGTGTGTTAGTGAGCGAATGACTGTCTCAATAGTGTCTCTATGAGTAACTGCATATGTTTTAAACTAGTATATGTGACTATTGGTGTATATAAGTGAGTATATGTGAGAGTGAGAGATTGAAAGAGTTCCTGTATGAATAAGTATGTGTTTCTATAAGTGATTGTTAAAAAGACTAAGTATGTGTAAGTTTCTTTAGAAGTAAGTGTGGTGGTGTGTGTATAACTGTATATGCAGGTAAACGGATGTTTGATTCTTTATTAGCATGAGTGACTATGTGGGTGAGTAACTTTATGGATGAGTGGCGTTGTGTAACAGGATGTATAGGTGTATGAGTACATATGATGAGTGAGTACATGTATGAGTGACTGTATAGGACTGTTGGTGAATGAGTGGATGTGAATGTGGATCTTACAATTACTGAATAGGTTGTTGTAACTGGTATTGGTATGTCCATTGTTTTGAAAATTTTAATTTCTATTTTTGAATGTGTGTATCAAAGGTTATATTAGGTGGAGAGGAGGTCTGCCACTCTATCACAAGGATGATGTCATCAGTGATGTCATCAGTGATGTCATGAGTGATGTCACTGACCATGTCATGAGTGATGTAATATGTGACGTCATCAGCAGTGCATTGCGGGTGCGCGAGTTATAGTTAGCTGAACTAACTATAACGGGGGAATTTCTATGGTTTTGTACGAGTGAAATGTCCAGCTAACTATAACGCCCCTGAAACCTATGGTTTTTTCAGTGAATTTCTAAGGTTTTTTAAATGCTAATTCCTAGCTATAACGTGCCTGAAACCTATGTTTTTTTCAGTGAATTTCAAAGGTTTTTAAATGCTAATTTCTAGCTATGCCTACAGAGATAGGACATGTGAAGAAAGAAGGAAAAACGCACAGAAAGAAAAAAAAGAAATGCAGAAAGAAGCAACAGAAGTCCTCAAAGACGAAGAAAAGTGCAGGAAGAAGTATAACGTGCAGAAAGAACAAACAGGAGAGCAGAAACAAGCCTTGTTGCAAAATCATCCTGTACCCTCAACTTTTTCAGACGGATACTGGTGGTAACTGAGTCTGACTAACCAGTCCTAGAGCCAGTGCTATGTTAAAAGACACTCAGAATACAGTGAAAACACCTACATACACTAGGGCACACTATGTGTTGGGGTCCCCCTGTGATTAGCATGATCTCCTCTGGAAGCCCCTAGTATATAATAGGGCAGGGGATTAAAACTACCTCTTAAAACGCACCACAGGGCGTGTTTGAACATGTCACCTCATGCCCCGTCCCCTCCCTTCCCCACTGTGTAAACACGCCATGTAGCCGTTTTAAGTTGGGAGATTAAGTCCCCTTGAATCCTGAGGGTCCCTAGGGTCCAACTAGACCACTAGGTACCTCCAGTAAGCGCCACAGAGCTGAGTTGCAGAGAGGTGTAAAAAGTGGCACGGCCTGCACCACCTCTCTGCAACGCAGAGCAGTGGTGCTTACTGGAAGCAGCTGGTGGGCTAGTTGGAACCCAGGGTCCCTCAGGATTGAAAGGGAATTATTTCCCCAACTTAAAAATGCGCCACAGGGCCTGTGGGCGTTCTGAGTTGAGAGATTAAGTCCCCTTGAATCCTAAGGGTCCCTAGGGTCAAACTAGCCCACTAGGTACCTCCAGTAAGCGCCACAGAGCTGCGTTGCATGGAGGTGTAAAAAGGGGCATGGCCTCAGAACACCTGTCTGCAACGCAGCTCCCTGGCGCATACTGGAGATACCTGTTGGGCTAGTTGGCCCTCAGGGACCCTCAGTATTGAAGGGGAATTAATTCCTCAACTTACAACTGGCCAGGGGGCGCGTTTGCAGAGTGCTGCAAGGAGGAGGCGTGGCCTCCGGCGCGATGCCGGTCTTTTATTTATTTTTATGAAGGAGTGCTGTGGGGCCCCCTTTCTTTTTCTAATTTATTAGCCCTGGGGACCCCATCCCCCAGGGCCTGCACCCTAATTTGTTTGGTTGAAAAAAATTAATTTGGCCCTCCCAAGGCCTTAATCGGCCCTGGGGACCCCAACCCCCAGGTCATGGCCTTTTTTAAATTTTTTTATTCTTTAGGAGGGGGGCTGTGTTGCCCCCCTCCTCAGGCCACTTATGGCCCCGGGGACCCCATCCCCCGGGGCCGGCCTTTGTTTTTTATTTAAAAAAATATATATATATTTATAGAAACCCTAGGACATGCTGGACAAACCGTATGTACCTATCACCATGACGATTTGCGTGATATTCATTAAAAGGCGACTATGCATACAATGAATCCACGTAGAATGTATTCACACCGCTAGTGAAGCTCTGACATGTCTGACACCCTCCCGTGCCTAATCCCGACGCCCCCGCTGGTGGGTACTCTCCAAGTAGACACCCTTGTCGTTTATTTATACAAACATGGGTAGCTATTGACGGGCACATTTAATACACATGCACACCAAGCCATTCAAAGGGGATTCGACAAAAATTCGACCAAACTATGCAAGAAACCCCCTCACGGTTAATAAAACACACATCCACTGCCGGATGTGTAATACTTTTTATTTTACTCTCTGGAAAGGAGACAAACCTCACTTGAGAGTCACAGCGTGCTCCTGGATGAGCCCAATGCTGTGTTACACCCACCAGTGCGCCGAGTGCCACACACCTCTGTGTTGTATTCCACCAGCTAGTGCGTATGCTATGACACTCTCTAGCCCATGTGCACTGTAACACAACCCCGTGAATATGTCATGCCACACTTGCCTTCGCACGGGTTATATTGCCCCATCTAACGTGCCTTCCTCGATGCCTATGTTATGAAGCACAGCGCTATGCCATACATATTACAATCTGGGATCCATATCTTTGTCACAGTGCATATGCAATGTTACACTACCCAGCACATATTTTATATTACATCTTTAGAGACTACTTAGGTTACACAACACTGCCCTGTGCATATTACACTCCAAGGCGCATATCACATAGCAAGCGCTAGTGCCTGTGCTATCTCGCGCTCTCCAATGAATCTGTCATTGCGCACAATGTATTGCATATTATATTTCATGCCCCGGTTCATCTTATATCACATTTTTGGTGCATAGTTTATACCATATACTATATCTAGTTTTCATTTTCAATCGTGCTCTCAGGACTATGTTCTATATAACACTGCGTCCACCTACCCTTTTCACGGGCATTACATTTTGCGATGGGGGTGGAGGGTCAGTGGATGTTTCTGCCAAGTGAGCCCGGAGTCACTGTCCCAAACGTCCTCTTCTTCCTGAATAAAAGTGAGATTATGCTGCATACTTGTTCATATTTTAAGTAGTTCGCACAGACACACATTTTAAAAACAATAAAGTTCCTAATACCCACCTTCTATGAACAGTTAGCTTGCTGCCTCATCCACCTCCTCCCTATCCTCTGTTGTCTGAATCCATGGACTGGCCTCCTCCCTCCTGCCATGCATGGTCTGATGTGCTGCCACTGCCCTGCATTTAGCATGATGTACCAGTCCACTCATCCTGCCCTCCATTGCCCAATTCTATGGCCCATCATTGACCTCCTGCTTAGCCTCTGTGCTTTGCTTGCTGCCCCTATTCTCCTTCCCCCTGCCCTCCGATGTCTTTGTGCATGCCCCTGCTCCATCCTTTTTGACCACCATGTTCCATGGACCTGCCACTCCTATCTACTCTGAGTGTTCTGTTGAGCTGCCACTCCCCTACCACCTGCCTAGCATTGTCAGATGACTGTAACCTGTCCCTGCCACCTCCACCCTGCCAGTCCACATTCCATGCCCCTATCCCCTTCCTCCTGTCCTCCATGGTCCATTTTACTGCCACACCCTTCTGCCCTCCCTGGTCTGTTGTGCTGCAACTGCTCCTCCTGCCTGCCCCGCGCGGTCTGTTGTTAGGCCCCTTTCCCTGAACTCTCTTGTCTGTGCCCAGGTCCTGACCCTCCCTTCTATCCTCCATGGTCTTTTGTGCATGCCCCTGCACCCTCCTTCTTGCTCATCATAGCCATTGTGCTGCCACTAACCCTCCCGCTTGCCATGCATGGTCTTCTGTGCTGCCATGGCCCCTCCCACCTTCCCTGTGTGGTCAGCTAGCTGCTCCTGACCCCCTCCCACCTTCCCTCCATGGTCTGTGTGTATGCCATCATAGTCTCACTGTTGCTCTCCATGGTGTGTCTTGTTTCTAGTGCCCATCCTGCCTGACCTCCATGGTCATCTTGCTGCTCCCGCCCTGCCCCCTTGCCCCAGCCCTCTGTTTCCATGTGCAGACCCCTATTCCCTCCCTCCTGGCTTGTCGGTTCCATTGTAATGCCCCTGATCCGTCCCTCCTGCCCTTTATGCTGCTGCTTTCTCTCCTATCTGTCCATTATGGTCAGCTAGCTACCATTGCCTCTTTCCCCTCTGTTGTCTGTTGTCCATGTGCATGGTCCTGTCCCCTCCCTATTGCGTTCTATGGATTGTTGTGCTGCACTCCCGTCCCGCATGCCCTTTGTGGTGTATTGTGCTGCTGCAAACCCTGATGCCTGCCCTGTAGGGTCAGTTTGGTGCACCTCTCAATGTCCCTCCTGTCCTCTGTTATCCGAGTCCATGTCCCTACCCCAATTCCTCCTGCTTACCATGATCCAATGTACCATACTTGCGAACATTTTGAACTTGGTAAGAGGGAGATTTTGAAACAAAACTGGGGTATTGATTTTCCCCTTTGAGTTACATTGAAAAATGTCCAGCTAACTATAACATGCGTGAAACCTGTGGTTTTTTCAGTGAATTTGTAAGGTTTTTTTAAATGCTATTTCCTAACTATAACGTGTGTGAAACCTATGGTTTTTTCATTGAATTTGCAAGGTTTTTTAAATACTAATTCCTAACTATAACGTGTGTGAAACCTATAGTTATTTCAGTGAATTTCAAAGGTTTTTTGAATGCTAATTTTGGATTTTTTTAATATATTTTTTATATATTTCTTTTACAAAAATTTCCCTATGTATACATTTACAAATTATCTGTATCCTTTAATTTTGTGTGGGTCATTTTTATTTACTTTGAATTTGGATAAAGTTGAACAGCATAGTTAATATCTGCTATTAACTTATGTCCACTTTATTTCTTTTTTTTTTTTCTATAAATTTTTAGGGTGCGCGCACTGAGCGCGAACCTAGTACGTTTGCGTACGTTTTTCATGTATGCAGGTGTACGTTATCTACGTACGCATACATACGTTTTAGTGTGCGCTCGCAGCGTGCACCCAGTACGCATGCGTACGTACGCATGAGTGCGTCGTACGTGCTCCACGTGCTACACTCACGTATACACGTAGAGTATGCACGCTGATGTTCGCGCATGAGCGTGTGCTGTGTATGCGCGTTACGTATGCGCATAATACTTATGCGCATGCGCGCGTACGGGTTCACGCATGCGTAATTGCACGGTAAGCGCTCTGAGCTTGCTCCGTGCGCGCACCTCGGGTTATGTGATTAATAAAACAACACTTTTGATTGGTTTTCATTACTTTCAGTTTCAGATTGTTTCAACACCACACCCAATCCCCTCATGGCAAGTCATGTGATCAAGAAACATCACTTTTCATTGGTTCAAAGTAGTTTCAGTTCCAGATTCTTCCAAAACTACACCCACTCCCCTCATTATTAGTTCTGATTCCCTTGGAGAAGGAGCTACTCTGTTTTTGTGAGACAATGGCAGAGCACCAGCCACCTTCTCAGAGTGAGCAGGACACTCTGAGAGACAGAGGCAGAGGAAGCAGAAAGACTCCTTTATATGGCAGTTTTTCACTTTTCCTGAGGGACAAAAGAAGGTGAATGCACCAAAGGTCACCTGCACACTGTGTCACCGCACCTTGTGACGTGGAAATGCTAATAAAAAGTACTCTTTTAGTATTCACACTATGATGAGGCACGTTGAGGCAATGCATCCTGTGACTTTTCGTCAAGCTTCTGGAGCAAACCCTCCACCTGCTCAGCCGACGACATCTGCAGCAGCTCAGCCGAGCACATCTTCGGCAGCTCAGCCGAGCACTTCTTCTTCAATGGTGCCTTCACCTTCTAACATACCTCTGGACATTCGTCCTTGTTTTGGGAGGATGAGTACACAGTGCATGGATTGTGCTACTCTTATTACTATGGGTGAGAGCAGTATTGATAAATCAAAACACAAAAACTTTTTTTTTGAATCTATTTGCCATTGTTTTTTGGGTTGCGTGCACCCTGCGCGCACCCAATGAGGTTTAAAAAAAAAAAAACATTTTTCTCACCTTTAGTAAACCTTCAGGGACTCCCTGACAAAGAGAGGGGAGTGGCAAAGTAATTAAAAAAGAGATGGTGTACATTTCACAGATGAAGGGAAGAGAGTCTTCCTATTAAACTTTAAACTCTGCATCAGTACTTACCTATAGGTACCCTAAACCTATCAAAAAAGATAATAGCTCATTATAGTGCTGCATTTGAATTGGCTGTATTTACAAGGAGAGGAAAAGACACACAGAGTGGCTTATCCTCTCCTTGTAAATATGGAAAAGCACCCTGTGCCACTGAAAGATTGTTTAAAAAAGCCCCAAATGTATCCTCACTAAAACATACCTTAATAGAAATGTCAAAAATACCTTTTAAGAACAATATCAATTTACAAGAAATAACGTCTGTAAACCTTGTTGCAAAAGAACATTTTCTAAACATTTTCCAAAATAATATCTGTCAAAGAAGTCCACAATTGTTTGTTTTACCTTTCCTTGAGGCCAAATGGTAAGTTTAAAATCCTTTTTGAGTGAAATATCCAATGTTAATCCTTTAAAATTTAAATAATGCTTTCTTCAGATGCTGAGATTAGTATTTTAAATTTGGGTTTCAGAAAAATTAAGTAACAATTGGGTAAATCATAAGGCAAACGTTGCTTGAAAATCAATTGAGAATCATTACACAGTGTCCATCCTTTTTCACATTTAAGATAAACTGTGTAATGACCAGAAGTTATAGAAGGACCATCATGAAAAATTATTGCAACTGCTACAAACGTTTTTCCAGATATAGATAATTGATTACCAACAAACTTCTTTAGTAAAGTTTCCAATTTTGTTCCATCAGCTCTACAACGTTGTACCATTAAAATTACATACTGTCCATATTTCCTTAAAAATAACGTTGACACCATTTCAGATTTACATTTAGAACATGCCATGTTGTGATTAGCATCTTTAACTAATTTACTAAAAGTCACTGTTTTACTCTCTGGTAATGGTAAATATATGAACCTTTCAGAATCAACATTAGTACTGCTTGTGTTCATACAGTTATCACAACAATGTTCCCATTTATAAGAGACACCAAATACATTTTCAACTTCTACCCCTTCATCTTCCAGTACCATCAGGATATACATCAATAATTCCTGTGCATTTTGCTGGACATTTTGTGTAAACTGTGTACATCCAGAACATACATCTAAAAGACTTCTAACATCAGAAGCACTTTCTATTTTATTTTTATCATTACTCAGGTTCTCATAAAGGAGACTCAGCAAAGAACAGAATCTTTTTTCATGATTTAGTATTATCTGCTCTTGCAAAGTTTCAAGATAAATTACAACATTCAGTACCACATTTGCGTAGCAGTTGACACCAGAGCTATTTTCAAAATGACAACCAACAACCTCTTCCACACTGTCCTTTTTCTTTTTGCTTGTAGTCACATCACTGTCTTTTTGTTTTCTCTTCTGTACATCCTCATTACAGATATTCTCAAATCTCCTTTTCCAACAAACAACACGTTTTTCAAACACAGGATACTGACCTAAATGAGGAGCATAGGTTCTTCTTAATCTATTATACTCCTTTACACAGTTTGCATCAGCACTTACTTTTAAATCATCAAAGTCTATCATGAATAAACCAGATAATTTTTTCACGCATGACAAAGCAACATATGCCATACCTTCTTTGAACACAGTAGACCCAATGTTTACAAAAGCACTATCAACAGTTAATCCTTGAGATTTGTGAATAGTTACAGCATATGCTAGAGAAATCGGAAACTGCTTCCTACGTACATATAAGACTTTCACTAGCAAAAAACGAACTGAACAACGACTAATGACTTTAACCTCTTCAATCTGATCAAATTTTATTTTTAAGAATTCAATTCCATCTTTTTTCTGGTACTTTACAAAACCCACAACTTTACCCATAGCTCCATTCACTAAACCTTTTTCTACATCCAAATTACGTCTTAAAACTACTCTACAGTTCATACACACATAAAGATTCTTTTCCAAACCAGCTGTTTTTGAAATGTTTTTCTCCAGAGAATCCAATTTAGTAGCCAATTTGCCTGTCAATATAATAGTTATTCGTTCATGTTGATTTTTATCCACAGCTTCCAGTTTTATGATCTCTTCATTTTCCAATTTCAAAAGTTCTTGATTGAATACAGAGCATTCATGTAGTGTTGGCATTAAGCAGATTTCAGTATTTTTTTCAGCAATTTTCTTGTATATTTTCTCTGGAACTATTTCTTCTGTTGTAAACAAATTACTCAGCAATCGACTCTGTAATACTTTTCTGCCATGTTCTGTGAGTAGTCCAATTCTTATATCTTTCAGAATACTTGCATAGTCCTCATCATTGTCTTGCCTCATATTGGTAATGAGTTCCTTATACTCAAAATATGTCCAAATATTTACATTGCCTATACTTCCTAACGACTTTTTCGTGTCTTCATGTGTAAGTGTATGGAATACCGGTTGTCCTTTAACTGGAGTAAGTTGCAAAAGATCCCCAAAAACTATGACGTGTTTTCCTCCAAATAACACGTCATACTCTGTCTTCAGAATTTGCTGCATTCTTAAATGCACAAAGGCAAGCATTAAGTTTGATACCATGCTTACCTCATCAATAATGAGTACTTTCAATTTCTTCAATACTCTTGATACTTCCAAGCATGCTTCTCCTGCTAGTTTGTGGTACTGTATTTTGTTCTCATGCTCTACTGGTAACATTAGCAAACAATGTAAGGTAAATCCTTTTATGTTATACGCTGCTAACCCAGTTGGAGCAGTAATAACACAAGACAAAATGGAATCCATTTTCTTCTGTAGGTAGCTTCTAATTACATTAATTAAGAAACTTTTTCCAGTTCCTGCTTGTCCACTTACATACATTCTCATTGGTTCAAAAGATGTGCATGAGCACTCTTTCTTTTCATGTAGTAATCCGTGATCAATTTTTTTCCTGACTTCTTCAGAAATGTGTTTTTGTTCTTCATTCAGTTGCTGCTCCAAATATGTTAAGTCTACTAAATCTCCCTGAGCTTGATTCATAGCTGTTTCCACTTCATTCATGGCTATTGCTGCTTCATTTTCTACGATTGGTTGTCCTAGAGGATCTTGACTGAATGTCCCAGAACTTTGACTGTCTTGAGAACTGTCTCTAGCTACTTCAGCTGCAATTGTTGCTTCTTGTTCAATTTCTTCATTTAACATTTGAACATAATTTGTGAAAGTACTGCATTCTATACTGTCTTTGCTAGCATTGAAGGAATCTTCATAACTCTGGAATTCTCCAAGTAGTTCGTCCTCTGAACGCCATGGTTTAAACAGCTGCAAAAATGCCAAGTAGTAAAATTCCTTTTTGTCAGGAGTGTCGCAACTCAGCTTCCGGTGATTTATCAAACTTCCTTTTGTTTGCTTCACCAAACATCCCTCCTCACCACTGACTTTATATTTTCCATTGTTGATATCTTCTCTGGCATTCCGTTTAAAAATGAAGTTTTGCAGCACTTCATAAAGACACATGTCCTCAAGGTGATGACTTCTTTGTGGGTAATATGTGTCCAACATGTTTGTTCTTAAAATGTCTGTACTTTCTGGTTCGAACTCTGCTAAATATTCAATTTCTCGAATAGATTTCAGTACCCGATTTCGCATTCATGCAAGGCCTAAACTTACCCAAATTATTCTTCTGGATTTGGAGTACAGACTTGCAGATGATAACCTATCTGAGTATTCGTAGGATCCAATTTCTCGATGCGATAACATCTTTAAACTGAAACTGTATAGCTTCTTACTGACAGTCTTCTCGTGAGAAATCTCTTCCCACATTTCCTTCAATTCCGTTTTCTCAGATTTAGTGATGTAAGATGTGACATACCGAGCAACAGCAATAGAATTGTCAGCCACATACTGTATATCCATGTTAGCATTCCACATGGATAAAATGACTGGATTGTAGTCATTTATATATTTTGACTCTTCTTTTCTTCTTAGGTTGTAGGTATTCTTAGGCGATTTTCTTGTAATAGTATGTCGCACAGCTGACATAAAACTGTTTACTCTTCCTTTTGAAAAAACAGGTCGTGGAAATCCAAATCAACAGTTTGTGTAGAATTTATCTTTACTCTTGTACTTTCGTCGACAGTATTTTCCACATCGATGACTTTGGAAACGTAAAACTTTCTCTTTTAAGTTTTTCTCTTCTGTGCTTTTAGGTATAGCACATGTTGCATATCCTTCAATGAAAGATAAAACTGCTTCATCAGCATCTGTTCCAAATTTTGGGGCATCCTTGATCCACAACAGCATATGAATATGAGGAGCACCTCTTGCTTGGTACTCTTTTCTCCAAAAGAAATCCACAACTTCTCCAAGAGGTGGATTTTTTTTATTGCAGATGAAGGACATCATAGCCTCAAATCTATGATTAAAATATCTGCAAACATTAACCGGATCCAATGAGCACAATTCTCCTGCTGTCTTGTATTGTATGTTTTTAATGTTTGAATTTGCCTCTCTTAGAAAATCCAGTAAATCATCCCAAGCGTACTCAGCACAGCTCAGGGTAAGGAACCATGTAGGAGTTCCTAAATTCCGTAACATACACTTCAATTCTCCATGGCGTCGGTACCAATATTCATTAGTTCCACGCTGACAAGCCATCAAATTGATCAATTGAGATTCCAAATGATCATCTCGCTGTTGCACTTTGTTGAGAAAGTCCTTTGCTGACACATTATGTAGATGTACTCCAGTTTTCAAAATGTGATTTACTGCATAAGATAGTGCAGACAAGTCACTTTCAAATAAAAGATGGAACAAATAAGGAATACTTTGACGAAATCTGGGATCTTTTGCATATAATCTTGTAGTCCGATACTCCGAAGCAGGAATCTGTACTGGACGTTCATCATATCGTCCACCTTCTCCTGTAGGAAACAGTTGGGGAAAACAACGAGCTTCCAAGCTATCCTCCCATACACTCACAGGAGTTCCTTTTGCTTTCTTCATCTGAAACAGATCAATAGCGTTTCCCATAACTTCTTTAGAATGAAGAGGATGTATGCTGAAATGTTCATAAATTTCTTCTTCTTTTGACTTATCCACTTTTTCAATTTGCCCAGTTGGTATTCCTGTGTCTTCTAGTATTTCTTCTTCATCTTCATCCATATAAATGGCTTCATACCATTTATTATTTTTTTTCAAATACAAATTTGCTCTTTGTACTTTTTGTACATCCACCAGCTCCTGCCAAATTTTCTTATTCTTTGTAGGTACACCATTAACCAGGATAACTAATGGTTCAGTTTCCAAAGTATCTGCATCAATTGTTTCCATATTTTTTTTCAAATCCAATGGCAAATAGACAACCCTTCCTTTTAAACCTCTTTGTAAATCCGAAGGAGGTAATTTACCTGTTTTTGGCTCCATGCGCACTATGGTCTGAAACGGATGGACACATTGAATGAGTATAGACTCATACGTATTTAAATCAGAAAGTTCTGGAGAAATATCAACCAATTCTAATTTATTATGTACAGCTCTTGCTGGCATTCTATTTTCTTCTAACTTGTTATAACAGTATTTACAAATACGATGATCTTCACCCAATTCAAAACAATTTTCCAGAAATATATATGTTGCAAAATCTTTCCACTTATAATTATCTTCATTTTCACTTTTTTTATACAGATCAACATTCCTTGTTTGAATTTTATAATGGCTTCTCTGGCAACAAATACAAGTAATATTTGGTCTTTCATTAGAGATGATAGTAAATTTTTACTAACAGTAAGTTCTACATTCTCTTCCACATTTTCATCAATAACTGTGTCATTTTCTGCACTTTCTTGTTCTGGACCAAAGTAACAAAACTGAATCTCATCAGTAACCTTCACTACTTCTGATACAGATCCACGGAACAGAGCATTATTCAACTCATTTAACTTTAGTGCTGGACTTTTAGCAAAATACAATGTTCTCACAAACTTTCTCATTTCAGTATGATGAACAGCCAGCATCCTAAAATGGTGAAAAACACTTTGACTCACTTTCCTAGATAGACAAGCCAGAGAATGTCCTTGCAAACCAGTATTCTCTCTCACTCTGCATGGATCTAGTCTTTGAAGCACCTTAATTTTCTGTTTTACACTCTTTTTACTATATTCTCTTAGAAAGTCACGTAATTTATCAATAGATTCCTGATGCACACTACAAATACTACTACAATTCCAAGTGTACACTGGGGCTTTAGGACGTCTCCCCATAACCTCATCAGCCATCACTTCTTCCTCATTTCTTGGAACCATTTTCTCTTTTTCCATTACACAACCATCCTTAACTTCATATGCTCTACCATTGGTGTCAACTGCATGCAACAAACTATTACTTTGAAGATAACTCTCTTCATTAAAAAATGGTTCAGTACTTGAACTATGCTTCCATTCTCCTAAGAACACATTACAAAAGTTATTTTTTTTCACTTCTCTTTTCCTTTTGCTTTGTGACTTCATTGCATTGACTAATTTATCTAATCTACGCATCCTGTTCAAAATTAAAATGAATAGTTTTTTTTTAATTTCTAATGCCTTGGTAACAATACTTTCAATTAATTTCTTTTTCTTATAAAATTTGGTTTTCTTCTTATATTTTTTCACATCCTTTAGCAAATTTAACATCACTCTTCTCTGAAACATTTTTCGACGAATGTTTTTAAAATCTATTTTCCGTGTTAAGTCACTCTTTCTTACTTCTGAGTCTACATTAGCATTTTGGGAGTGTAGGAGAAGCTGCTGCATGTGTGCAAAGAGTGTGTTTCTGGAGACTGTGTATTGTCAGTTGCAAGAGAGATCTGCATGGAGACTTTTTCAACTGCATGAAGACTGCAGATATGTGTGTAAGAGTACATGTTTTTGCTGTCGACTCTGTTGTTGTTTTGTACTTGAAACACTGTTTGAATTTATCTTTCGATCATTTTTTTTTTTTTGGAAGATATTTTTTTAAAATTCTTTAGTTTGCTTACCAGAAGACTTTTTCTGTTTTCCAACACAAGCTTCTCCTCCTATTTTTTTTTACCAGTTGTCTTCAAATATAGTTGTTGTTTCTTTTCTTTTCTCTTTCTTGACCTTATAGGCATCTTTATATTTTTTCACTGTTGCTCAGCAATACCTGCAAAAAACTAAAAAAAAATACCTTTTTTGTAATTTTAATTAATTACAATTTGTTTTTTAACTTTTCAAATCCTATCACATGAGCTGATCCTTTCCTACGAGTCCAAGTCTTACAAAACAATAGAAACATGAATTAAATCTCTGACAACAATTCCTATGTGCACACAGACTCATGGTGTGATTCTAGGCAGAAAACGAGATTTGATTGCAAATTTGAAAGCACATTTACTACTGTTGAGGAGCAAATGATAATTACTGTGACAGCCTGACACATTATTCTTATATTTTAGAGAAGCAGAAAAGAGCACATGTCCTTACACCTATTTGAGACCATGACCATGTGTTACAGGGTGAGTGATTAGACTAGAGCAAAGGAAATGAGCCTTAGTGACATTGAATCTGTTTGCGTTACACACTGCTATCTGTAACACCACATACAGCTGAGTAGTACGCACGGGAGTGTAGGAGAAGCTGCTGCGTGTGTGCAAAAAGTGTGTTTCTGGAGACTGTGTATTGTCAGTTGCAAGAGAGATCTGCATGGAAACTTGCACAACTGCATGAAGAGTGCAGAGATGCGTATAAGAGTAGATGTGCGGTAAGGGTTAATTTGAGTTTTGAACATGTAGGAACTACCTCCGCCATTGCAAGATTTGATGGTAAATCTACCCTTTGGTTTTCAAATGTGTTAGCATTTGCCTCTTATTTGTGAGATAGTTATTTCTGCTGAGTGCTAACCATCACAATTGAAGAAAACAAGCTGCCCCTTTCCTATGAGTGCAAGTCTTACAGAACAAGAGCTACACAAATTAAATCTCTGACAACAATTCCTGTGTGCACACAGACTCATAGTGTGATTATAGGCAGAAAACGATATTTCCTTTGGCAATTTGAAAGCACATTTAGTACTTTGCATGGAGCAAGTGATAATTACTGTGACAGCCTGACACATTTCCCTTATATTTTAGACAGGCCAAAAAGAGCACATGTCCTAACAGCTACTTGAGACCATCAGCATGTGTTACAGGGTGAGTGATTAGAGTAGAGCAAAGGAAATGAGCCTTGGTGACATTGAATGTGTTTGCATTACACACTGCTATCTGAAACACAACACAGAGCTGAGTATTATGCATGGGAGTGTAGGAGAAGCTGCTGCATGTGTGCAAAGAGTGTGTTTCTGGAGACTGTGTATTGTCAGTTGCAAGAGAGATCTGCATGGAGACTTTTACAAGTGCATGAAGACTGCAGATATGTGTGTAAGAGTACATGTTTGGTAAAGGTTAATTGGAGTTTTGTACATGTAGGAACTACCTCACCCATTACAAGATTTGATGGAAAATCTACCTAGTTAATTTTAAATGTGTTACCATTTGGCTCTCATTTTTCTGATAGTGATTTCTGCTGAGTGCTAACCAACACATTTGCAGAAAACAAGCTGGCCCTTTCCTGAAAATGCAAGTTTTACAGAACAACAACAACACAAATTAAATCTCTGACAACAATTCCTGTGTGCACAGAGACTCATAGTGTGATTCTAGGCAGAAAACGATATTTCCTTTGGCAATTTGAAAGCACATTTAGTACTGTGGATGGAGCAAGTGATAATTACTGTGACAGCCTGACACATTTCCCTTATATTTTAGACAAGCCAAAAAGAGCACATGTCCTAACAGCTACTTGAGACCATCAGCATGTGTTACAGGGTGAGTGATTAGAGTAGAACAAAGGAAATGAGCCTTGGTGACGTTGAATGTGTTTGCATTACACACTGCTATCTGAAACACAACACAGAGCTGAGTATTATGCATGGGAGTGTAGGAGAAGCTGCTGCATGTGTGCAAAGAGTGTGTTTCTGGAGACTGTGTATTGTCAGTTGCAAGAGAGATCTGCATGGAGACTTTTACAAGTGCATGAAGACTGCAGATATGTGTGTAAGAGTACATGTTTGGTAAAGGTTAATTGGAGTTTTGTACATGTAGGAACTACCTCACCAATTACATGATTTGATGGAAAATCTACCTAGTTAATTTGAAATGTGTTACCATTTGCCTCTCATTTTTCTGATAGTGATTTATGCTGAGTGCTAACCAACGCATTTGAAGAAAACAAGCTGGCCCTTTCCTGAAAATGCAAGGTTTACAGAACATCAACAACACAAATTAAATCTCTGACAACAATTCCTGTGTGCACAGAGACTCATGGTGTGATTCTAGGCATAAAACGATATTTCCTTTGGCAATTTGAAAGCACATTTAGTACTTTGCATGGAGCAAGTGATAATTACTGTGACAGCCTGACACATTTCCCTTATATTTTAGACAGGCCAAAAAGAGCACATGTCCTAACAGCTACTTGAGACCATCAGCATGTGTTACAGGGTGAGTGATTAGAGTAGAGCAAAGGAAATGAGCCTTGGTGACATTGAATGTGTTTGCATTATACACTGCTATCTGAAACACAACACAGAGCTGAGTATTATGCATGGGAGTGTAGGAGAAGCTGCTGCATGTGTGCAAAGAGTGTGTTTCTGGAGACTGTGTATTGTCAGTTGCAAGAGAGATCTGCATGGAGACTTTTTCAACTGCCTGAAGACTGCAGATATGGGTGTAAGAGTACATGTTTGGTAAAGGTTAATTGGAGTTTTGAACATCTAGGAACTACCTCACCCATTGCAGGAGTGGAAGGAAAATCTACCCTGTGGTTTTCAAATGTGTTAGCATTTGTCTCTCATTTGTGAGATAGTGATTTCTGCTGAGTGCTAACCATCACCGTTGAAGAAAACAAGCTGCCCTTTTCCTGCGAGTGCAAGTTTTACAGAACAACAGCAACACAAATTAAATCTCTGACAACAATTCCTGTGTGCACACTGTCTCATGGTGTGATTCTAGGCACAAAACAGTATTCCTGGGTGATACCAGGCCCTTTCCTGAAAGTGCAAGCTTTACAGAACAACAGGAACACAAATTAAATCTCTGACTACAATTCCTGTGTGCATGTTGTCTCATGGTGTGATTCTAGACAGAAAACAGTATTCCTGGGTCATACCAGTACACCTTAACTTATGGTGAAGACATACTCCATAATATCTTTCAAGTTCAAAGCACTTAAATATCTTCCTTAACATAAAATGTAAAACACAACTTTTAAATTGGTAGGAAAATGTACCATGCTATTTTCAAATGTGTTTGCATTTGCCTCTCATTTTTGAGATAGTGATTTCTGCTGAGTGCTATCCAACACAGTTGAAAAAAAGAAACTGCCCTTTCTTAAAAGTGCAAGTTGTACAAAACAACAGCAACACAAATTAAATCTCTGACAACAATTCCTGTGTGTACACAGACTCATGGTGTGATTCTAACCACAAAGCGATATTTTGTTTGGCAATTTGAAAGCACATTTAGTACTGTGGTGGAGTAGTGATAATTACTGTGACAGCCTGACACTTTTTTCTTATATTTTAGACAAGCAGAAAAGAGCACATGTCCTAACAGTTCCTTGACACCATGACCATGTATTACAAAAAACAAGCTGCCCCTTTCCTGTGAGTGCAAGGGTAATAGAGCAAGACCAACACAAATTAAATCTCTGATAACAATTGTTGTGTGCACACTGTGTCATGGTGTGATTCTAGGCAGAAAACAGTATTTCTGGGTGATACCAGTACACCTTCACTTATAGTGAAGACATACTCCATAATATCTAACATGTTCAAGACACTTAAATATCTTCCTTAACATAAAATGTAAAACACAACTTTTAAAGTGGTAGGAAAATATACCATGCTATTTTCAAATGTGTTTGCATTTGCCTCTCATTTGTGAGTAACTCATTTCTGCTGAATGCTAACCATCACACTTTAAGAAAACACACTGCCCCTTTTCTGCGAGTGCAAGGCTAACAGAACAAGAGCAACACAAATTAAATCTCTGACAACAAATCCTGTGTGCAGACAGACTCATGATGTGATTCTAAGCACAAAACAGTATTCCTCAGTGATACCAGTACACCTTAACTTACAGTGAAGACATACTCTATAATATCTTAAAAGTTCAAGACAGTTAAATATCTCCTAAAACACAAAGTGTAACACACAACTTTAAAAGAAGAATGACAATTCTAATATTTATATCAAAAATCACCACATACATCCCCTCTCAAACTCATAACTCACCTTAAAAATTAGTTAGTTGAGAAAGAAATGCGGCACTCAAACAGCAGATTATCAGAGCCAGAATCTCAGAGCTGTACACCTCTCTCCTCTCACCACAACCAGTAAATGGCAATGTTTCCCTCTCTTTTTTCACACATATACATTTTAGTGTAAAATCACAGTCCTTCCCACATTTTTTCAAATGGAATCACACATTTCTATTGGTTGCAACTTTCAACCCCTTTCCAAATCATCCCTTCCCCCAACATGACTTCTGCCTGCTACCATAGCAACAGGTCATGGAACACTGGTGTGAGCAGAGAGGTCAGAAGTTCAGCACACAATGTTTCAAATCCAAAGAGCAAGAGTGCTTGACTTTTCAAACCTAACAGCAAATCCAAAGTAATGTTCAGTGGGAACACATTTTTCAGTACCAATCCAAAACATGCTTTTAAAAATGTAAACATACAGCCTAGTTTTAACTGTAAAATGGTTTGAATCAGCCAATGAGTTATTTTTATTTAAAAAAAGTATGTATGCCTCCATTTATCAACTGTCTTTCTTTTCATATTGCCATTCTACTGAAAGACACCTCCTGAGTGCATCCTGTTCTCCTTGGAAGATGTTCACAGTGTGGATTGTAGGTCATAGCTATGTCTTCTGGAGTGAAAAGTATGCAGAAAAAAGAGGTATTTTCAAAGACCTTGCTTTGCCAAATGTAGACATTAAATGGATTTGTCAGAGAGGGTTAAAGTGGCACCAATTAATGCCTTTGGTGAAAACCTTTCTACATCTCCCACAGCCTAACCTTTTTATTGTGCACTGTGGTGAAAATGACCTAGGCACTTTAACTGGGGTAGGTCTGGAAATGCTTATTAAGGACACCTTTCTGCAATTGATGTCACTTTTTCCACAAACTGCCTTTGTATATTCTAATATATGCCAAAGGCAAAAGTGGAACTGGTCCAACCAATTTTGTCCGCAAATTAACAAAGCAAGAAAGCACGTCAATAAGTCTGTTTCTGCTTTCCTCAGAGACTATGGTATGGGTTCTATATACCACAACAACTTGCGTTACAACATGCAAGACATTTATAGAGGAGACGGTGTACATTTCAATGATGAAGGGAACAGAGTCTTCCACTTGAACTTTAGACTCTGCATCGGTACTTACTTGTAGGTGCGCACCTCGCGATGTTTTTAAAAAAAATTAAAATCATTTTTTTTGCCCTTCGTGGTCCTACTGTGACCCCCTGACAATGGCTTGGGGGTCAAGAACTCACTACTCTGCCTCCTATTCACGTTCTCCACCTTTCCTTTTCAGTGCGACTGACAAAATGGCGGCCGACACTTCCTGATTTCGACCGATTCGAATGTTTACTGACATCTAACAACCAATCAGAATTACGCTCGCGCACGGCAGGGTGCGCGCACAGGGCTTGCACAGTGCGCGCACCCTGCGCGCGTATAAATATTGATCTGCTTTTAAATGCTATTTTCTCAGGAAATACTGAACAGATTTACACCAGACCTGCAAAAGGCACTTCCTTGACCTTATGGCTACCTTGGCTACCTCTCTGCCAAATTTCAAATAATTCTGTTCAGCCGTTCGGGCTGTAGCTGCGTCTAAAGGTCCTATGGAAAAATGCATGGGGAAAACGCGTTTTGGGACCCCCTTTTTTCTCGGCCCCCGCTAGACGAATCACCCCGAGACTTTCAGGGTATGAGCTGAACGGAGCGCCCCATTAGTTTTGAAATTTCGCGAGGATTCGTCAACCGGCGCCAAAGTTATTCAAAATAGAATTTTGAGATTTCCTATGGAAACACGGTCCTAACTATAACTATCTACATATATATGCATATATATTATCTACTGGCGGCCGCCAGTAGATAGTTACAGTTAGGACCGTGTTTCCATAGGAAATCTCAAAATTCTATTTTGAATAACTTTGGCGCCTGTTGAAGAATCCTCGCGAAATTTTCAAAATAGGTGGGGCGCTCCGCTCCGCTCCTACCCTGAAAGTGTCGGGGTGATTCGTCAAGCAGGGGCTGAGAAAAAAGGGGGGTCCCAAAACATGTTTTCCCCATGCATTTTTCCATAGGGACCTTTAGTCCAAGGTACAGCCCGAATGGCTGAACAGAATTACTTTAAATTTGGCAGAGAGGTAGTCCTCAGGTCAGGGATGTGCCTTTTGAATATCTGGAGTCAATCTGTTCAGTAGTTCCTGAGAAAATGTTAGTTAAATGTACCTATATATCTATAAGCGCGCACCGTACGCGTACGGTAAGCTTACCGTACGCGTACGCTGCCGTGCGCGAGCTTAATTCTGATTGGTGGTTAAATGACAGTAAACATTCCAGTCGGTCAAAATCACAAAGTGTCGGCTGCCATTTTGTGTGTCTCACACTAAAAATCAAAGGGGGAGAACGTGAAAAGGGGGCAAGGTAGAGAGTTGCAGACCCCCTAGCGTTTGTCAGGGGGTCCAAGAAGGACCAAGAAGTGTAAAAAATACATTTTTTTTTTTTTTAAATCACGGGGTGCGCGTACGGTAAGCGCAGGGATACGCGTATGGCGGTAAAAAATGATTAAAAAAAAAGAAAACAACAAACAAATAAAAGTGTTAAGATGTTAGGTGGCTCTAAAAAGAGCCCTTGTGTTTATGAAGTGTTTTTTAGGTACCTACAAGTAAGTACCGATGCAGAGTCTAAAGTTCAAGAGTAAGACTCTGTTCCCTTCATCATTGAAATGTACACCGTCTCCTCTATAAATGTCATGCATGTTGTAACGCAAGTTGTTGTGGTATATAGAACCCATACCATAGTCTCTGAGGAAAGCAGAAACAGACTTATTGACATGCTTTCTTGGTTTGTCAATCTGCGGACAAAATTGGTTGGACCAGTTCCACTTTTGCCTTTGGCATATATTAGAATATACAAAGGCAGTTTGTGGAAAAAGTGACATCAATTGCACAAAGGTGTCCTTAACAAGCATTTCCAGACCTACCCCAGTTAAAGTGCCTAGGTCATTTCCACCACAGTGCACAATAATAAGGTTAGGCTGTGGGAGATGTAGAAAGGTTTTCACCAAAGGCATTAATTGGTGCCACTTTAACCCTCTCTGACCAATCCATTTAATGTCTACATTTGGCAAAGCAAGATCTTTTACAATACCTCTTTTTGCTGCAAATTTTTCACTCCAGAAGACATAGCTATGACCTACAATCCACACTGTGAACATCTTTCAAGGAGAACAGGATGCACTCAGGAGGTGTCTTTCAGTAGAATGGCAATATGAAAAGAAAGACAGTTGAAAAATGGAGGCATACATACTTTTTGTTTAATAAAAAGAACTCATTGGCTGATTCAAACCATTTTACAGTTAAAACTAGGCTGTATGTTTACATTTTTAAAAGCATGTTTTGTATTGGTACAGAAAAATGTGTTCCCACTGAACATTACTTTGGATTTGATGTTAGGTTTGAAAAGTCAAGCACTCTTGCTCTTTGGATTTGAAACATTGTGCGCTGAACTTCTGACCTCTCTGCTCACACCAGTGTTCCATGACCTGTTGCTATGGTAGCAGGCAGAAGTCATGTTGGGGGAAGGGATGATTTGGAAAGGGGTTGAAAGTTGCAACCAATAGAAATGTGTGATTCCATTTGAAAAAATGTGGGAAGGACTGTGATTTTACATTAACATGTATATGTGAGAAATAAGAGCGGGAAACATTGCCATTTACTGGTTGTGGTGAGAGGAGAGAGGTGTACAGCTCTGAGATTCTCGCTCTGATATTCTGCTGTTTGAGTGCCACATTTCTTTCTCAACTAACTAATTTTAAAGGTGAGTTATGAGTTTGAGAGGGGATGTATGTGGTGATTTTTGATATAAATATTAGAATTGTCATTCTTCTTTTAAAGTTGTGTTTTACATTTTGTGTTTTAGGAGATATTTAACTGTCTTGAACTTGTAAGATATTATGGAGTATGTCTTCACTGTAAGTTAAGGTGTACTGGTATCAATGAGGAATACTGTTTTGTGCCTAGAATCACATCATGAGTCTGTCTGCACACAGGATTTGTTGTCAGAGATTTAATTTGTGTTGCTCTTGCTCTGTTAGCCTTGCACTCGCAGGAAAGGGGCAGTTTGTTTTCTTAAAGTGTGATGGTTAGCATTCAGCAGAAATCAGTTACTCACAAATGAGAGGCAAATGCAAACACATTTGAAAATAGCATGGTACATTTTCCTTCCACTTTAAAAGTTGTGTTTTACATTTTATGTTAAGGAAGATATTTAAGTGCCTTGAACATGTTATATATTATGGAGTATGTCGTCACCAAAAATAAAGGTGTAGTGGTATCACAGAGGAATACTGTTTTCTGCCTAGAATCACACCATGAGACAGTGTGCACACAGGAATTGTTATCAGAGATTTAATTTGTGTTGCTCTTGCTCTGTTAGCCTTGCACTCGCAGAAAAGGGGCAGCTTGTTTTTTGGAATTGTGATGGTTTGTATTCAGCATAAAAAAGCTGTTTGGGCATGTGCTATTTTCTGTCTCTGAAAAATAAAATGAAAATGTGTTAGACTGTTAGAGTAATTATCACTTGCTCTACCACAGTAGTAAGTGTGCTTTCAAATTGCAAATTAAATTTCGGTTTCTGCCTAGAATCACACCATGAGTGGGTGTGCACACAGGAATTGTTGTCAGAGATTCAATTTGTGTTGCTCTTGCTCTGTTAGTCTTGCACTCGCAGGAAAGGGTCAGTTTATTTTCTTGAAGTGTGATGGTTAGCATTCAGTAAAAATCAGTTTCTCACAAATGAGAGGCAAATGCAGACACATTTGTAAATAGCATGGTACATTTTCCTTCCACTTTAAAAGTTGTGTTTTACATTTTATGTTAAGGAAGATATTTAAGTGCCTTGAACATGTTGTATATTATGACCAATCAATCAATCATAGGCATTTGTATAGCACACTGCTCACCCGGAGGGTCTCAAGGCGCTGGGGGGGGGGAACGCTACTGCTCGAACAGCCAGGTCTTGAGTTGCTTCCTGAAGGCGAGATGGTCTTGCGTTGTCAGGAGGTGGATGGGGAGGGAGTTCCATGTCTTGGCTGCCAGGTAGGAGAAGGATCTTCCTCCGGCGGTGGCACTGTGGATGCGGGGGACGGTGGCGAGAGCGAGGCTGGCGGAGCGGAGCTGGCGGGTGGGCTTGTGGAAGGTCAGGCGGCTGTTGAGGAACTTGGGGCCCAGGTCGTGGAGGGCCTTTTGTGCGTGGGTGAGGAGTCGGAACGTGATTCTTTTGTTGACGGGGAGCCAGTGCAGGTCTCCCTGGTGTCCGGAGATGTGGCTGTGTCGGGGGATGTCCAGGATGAGTCGTGCTGAGGCGTTCTGGATCCGTTGGAGTTTCTTCTGGAGTTTGGCGGCGGTGCCGGCGTAGAGGGCGTTCCTGTAATCAAGCCGACTGGTGACGAGGGCCTGGGTGACCGTCTTCCTGGTCTCGGTGGGGATCCACCAGAAGATCTTTCGAAGCATGCGCAGGGTGTTGAAGCATGAAGACGAGACGGCGTTGACTTGTCTGGTCATCGAGAGGGAGGAGTCCAGGATGAAGCCTAGGTTGCGAGCGTGGTCCGTTGGCTTGGGGGTGGCTCCCAGGGCGGGGGGTCACCAGGAGTCGTCCCAGGCGGAGGGTGATGATCCCAGGATGAGGACCTCCGTCTTGTCTGAGTTCAGTTTCAGGTGGCTGTTCTTCATCCATTCGGCGACGTCTTTCATCCCTTCGTGTAGGCTGGCTCTGGCGGCGTCCGGGTCGCTGGTGAGGGAGAGGATCAGCTGGGTGTCGTCGGCGTACGTGATGATCTTGAGGTTGTGTTGATGTGCGAAGGTTGCGAGGGGGCTCATGTAGACGTTGAAGAGGGTGGGGCTGAGCGATGACCCTTGTGGAATGCCGCAGATGACTTTGGTGGCCGCTGACCGGAACGGGGGGAGGCGGACTCTCTGGGTTCTTCCGGCGAGGAATGAGGTGATCCACTCCAGGGCCTTCTCCTGGATGCCGGTGTTGTTCAGGCGCTGTACCAGGGTGCGGTGGCAGACAGTGTCGAACGCTGCTGAGAGGTCCAGGAGGATGAGGGCCGCAGTTTCCCCATTGTCCATTAGGGATCTGATGTTGTCTGTGGCTGCGATGAGGGCGGTCTCCGTGCTGTGGTTGGCTCGGAAGCCGGATTGCGAGTGGTCGAGGGATCCGTTGGTCTCGAGGAAGGCGGCTAGCTGTCTGTTGACGGTCTTCTCGATGACTTTGGCAGGAAACGGGAGGAGCGAGATGGGGCAGTAGTTCTTGAGGTCGGAGGGGTCTGCAGTTGGTTTCTTCAGCAGGGCACTGATCTCGGCATGTTTCCAGCACTCCGGGAAGGTGGCGGTGTTGAAGGAGGCGTTGATGATGTCGCGGAGGTGGGGTGCGATGATGTGGTCGGGCGTGTTGAAGATGTGGTATGGGCAGGGGTCCGTAGGGGATCCGGAGTGGATGGTGTTCATTGTGCGTGTTGTGTCTTCGGTGCTGACTGGGGTCCAGGTGCGGCGGATGGCGGTGGGGGGCATCGGTTTGGTGGTGGGGTTCGTGGTTGGTGGGCCAAAGCTGTTGTGAATGTTGGCGATCTTGTCATGGAAGAAGGCTGCGAGGGAGTCGCAGAGGTCTTGCGAGGGAGTGATGTCATTGTTTCCGGCGTCGGGGTTGGAGAGCTCTTTGACAATGCTGAAGAGTTCCTTGCTGTTGTGGGTGTTGTTGTCCAGTCGTTCCTTGAAGGCTGTCTTCTTTGTGGCGCGGATCAGTTGGTGGTGTTTGCGGGTGGCGTGTTTGAGGGCCGTCATGTTGTCTGTGGTCTGGTTGGTGCGCCAGGTGTTCTCCAGGGAGCGGCAGTTCTTCTTGGAGGTGATGAGCTCGTCGGTGAACCAGGAGGCTTTCTTGCTGCCATGTCTGCCTGGGGGGGGTTCTTCTTCAGTGGTGCGAGGGCGTCTGCGCAGTTGGTGATCCACTGTGTGAGGTTGTTGGCGGCTTTGTTGGGGTCCGTTGAGCTGGTGGGGGGGTTCTGGCTGAGGAAGGTGGTGAGCTGGTCGCCGGTGATCTTGTTCCAGCTCCTGCGGGGGGCTTGTTGAGGGTGGTGGTGGGTCGTCGTTTTACTGAAGCTGAAGTGGACGCAGCTGTGGTCAGTCCACTGGAGATTGGTGGAGCGGCTGAAGGTGACGTATTTGCTGGATGAGAAGACTGGGTCAAGCGTGTGGCCGGCATAGTGGGTGGGGGTGGTTACCAGTTGCTTGAGTCCGAGGTTGGCCAGGTTGTCCAGCAGAGCAGTGGTGTTGTGGTCCTTGTTGTCCTCCAGGTGGAAGTTGAGGTCCCCCAGGAGGATGTAGTCAGTGGAATTGATGGCGTGCGGGCTGACGAAGTCTGTGATGTCTTCGCTGAACTGTGTGCGTGGTCCCGGTGGTCTGTAGACCAGGGTGCCTCTGAGCGTGGTCTTGGGGTCGGTGTGTATCTGGAAGTGGAGGTTTTCGGCGGAGGTGAAGGTGTCATCGGAGTTGGTCGTGATGCAGATGGTGTTCTTGTGGATGATGGCGATGCCTCCTCCTGTCTGGTTGACGCGGTCCTTCCTGGTGATTTTGTAGCCTTCTGGGACGGCGATGGTGACGTCGGGCGCTGAGGAGGCGTTCATCCAGGTTTCCGCCAGGAAGGCGATGTCTGGTTCTGTCGAGTCGAGGAGGTTCCAGAGTTCGACGGCATGCCTGTGAACGGAGCGGGTGTTGAGCATGATGCACATCAGGTGTTTGTTGCTGGGGCTTGGTTTAGCAGGTGTGGTGTTGGGTCGGAGGCCGGTGAAGCGGCAGGTCAGGCAGGTGAAGGGTCCGTGGGTGCGTCTCGGGGTGGCTCGGAAGCAGGCGGTGTTTCGGCCGGCGTTGAGTGTGTGGAGGGTTTTGGCGTCGTAGATGTGCATGGTGTGCTGGCGAGGGCGAGGACCTGGCGCCAATGGGCGCAGACGGGCTTACCTTTGGCGCCCCTTCGGCGCTCAATCGGCGCTCCCGCTGCGCGCGTCCGCTGCGCGGTCGCTCTGGGGGCATCATAAGTAAGGAGCCGGGAGGGAGGAGCAGCTGGGTGGCAGGAGCGGGGCGGCGAATGGAATCACAGGGGGGTGGGGCCGCAGGGAGGCAGCGGCGGGAAATTCCAAGAAGCAGCGGGCAGCGGGAAATTCCCAGGAGCAGCGGGAAATTCCCAGGAGCAGCGGGCAGCGAGCGAAGGAATCTGCAGGCAGGAGGCGGCAAAGGCAGGCAGGAGCGGCAGCAGTGAGTGGGGCGACCAAGCCCTGTGGAGGGCTGAGCGGTCACACTCTGTGGTCCCCTACGGTCCCCTTAAGTAAGGAGCCAGGAGGGAGGAGCAGCTGGGTGGCGGGAGCGGGGCGGCGAATGGAATCACAGGGGGGCGGGGCCGCAGGGAGGCAGCGGCGGTAAATTCCAAGAAGCAGCGGGCAGCGGGAAATTCCCAGGAGCAGCGGGAAATTCCCAAGAGCAGCGGGCAGCGAGCGAAGGAATCTGCAGGCAGAAGGCGGCAAAGGCAGGCAGGAGAGGCAGCAGTGAGTGGGGCGACCAAGCCCTGTGGAGGGCTGAGCGGTCACACCTTATGGAGTATGTCGTCACCAAAAATAAAGGTGTAGTGGTATCACCGAGGAATACTGTTTTCTGCCTAGAATCACACCATGAGACAGTGTGCACACTGGAATTGTTATCAGAGATTTAATTCGTGTTGCTCTTGCTCTGTTAGCCTTGCACTCGCAGGAAAGGGGCAGCTTGTTTTTTGGAACTGTGATGGTTTGTATTCAGCATAAAAAAGCTGTTTGGGCATGTGCTATTTTCTGTCTCTGAAAAATAAAATGAAAATGTGTCAGACTGTTAGATTAATTATTACTTGCTCTACCACAGTAGTAAGTGTGCTTTCAAATTGCAAATTACATTTCGGTTTCTGCCTAGAATCACACCATGAGTGTGTGTGCACACAGGAATTGTTGTCAGAGATTCAATTTGTGTTGCTCTTGCTCTGTTAGTCTTCACTCGCAGGAAAGGGTCAGTTTGTTTTCTTGAAGTGTGATGGTTAGCATCCAGCAGAAATCAGTTACTCACAAATGAGAGGCAAATGCACACACATTTGTAAATAGCATGGTACATTTTCCTTCCACTTTAAAAGTTGTGTTTTACATTTTATGTTAAGGAAGATATTTAAGTGCCTTGAACATGTTATATATTATGGAGTATGTCTTCACCATAAGTTAAGGTGTACTGGTATCACCCAGGAATACTGTTTTGTGCCTAGAATCACACCATGAGACAATGTGCACACAGGAATTCTTCTCAGAGATTTAATTTGTGTTGCTCTTGCTCTGTTAGACTTGCACTCGCAGGAAAGGGGCAGCTTGTTTTTTGTAACACATGGTCATTGTCTCAAGGAGCTTTGAGGACATGTGCTCTTTTCTGCTTGTCTAAAATATAAGAAAAATGTGTCAGGCTGTCACAGTAATTATCACTTGCGCGACCACAGTACTAAATGTGCTTTCGAATTGCCAAAGAAAATATCGCTTTCTGCCTAGAATCACACCATGAGTCTGTGTGCACAGAGGAATTGTTGTCAGAGATTTAATTTGTGTTGCTGTTGTTCTGTAAAACTTGCACTTTCAGGAAAGGGACAGCTTTTTTTCTTCAACTGTGATGGTTAGCACTCAGCAGAAATCAGAATCTCACAAATGAGAGGCAAATGCTAACACATTTAAAATCAAGAGGGTAGATTTTTCTTCCAATCTTGTAATGGGTCAGGTAGTTCCTACATGTTCAAAACTCCAATTAACCCTTACCACACATGTACTCTTACACACATATCTGCAGTCTTCATGCAGTTGTGGAAGTCTCCATGCAGATCTCTCTTGCACCTGACAATACACAGTCTCCAGAAACACACTGTTTGCTCACATGCAGCAGCTTCTCCTACACTCCCATGCGTACTACTCAGCTCTGTGTGGTGTTTCAGATAGCAGTGTGTAACGCAAACACATTCAACATCACCAAGGCTCATTTCCTCAAGTCAAATTAACTCTTAATACACATGTAGTGTTACATATATGTCTGCAATGTTTATGCAGTTATGCAAGCGTCCATGCAGATCTCTTTTGCACCTGATAGTAGACAGTCTCCAGAAGCACACTCTTAGCAGAGAGCAAGCTGTTTCTCATGTACAGTGAAGCTTACTATTCAGAGCTGTGTGGTGTTTCAGATAGCAGTGAGTAACGCTCATGCATTTACCCTCACCAAGGCTCATTTCCTTTGCTAGAGTGTAGTATGTCATTCAGATTGTACATGTTTATGGTCTCAAATAGCAGTTTGGGCAAGTGCTGTTTTGTGTTTCTGAAAGAAATAATGAAAATGTGTCAGACTGTTAGAGTAATTATCACTTGCTCTACCACAATAGTAAGTGCGGTTTCAAATTGCAAATCGAATTTCATTTTTGCATAGAATCACAACATGAGTCTGTGCGCACACAGGAATTGTTGTCTGAGTTTTAATTTGTGGTATTGTGGCTCTTTTAGAATTAGATTTGTAGGAAAGGGGAAGCTTTAATTCGTCATGGTTTCATTGTGTTTTTCACTTGTAGGAAAGGGGTAAATAGTTTTATAAGATTTGAAAAGCACAAAAAAAATGTAGTAATACATTTAAATTACATAAAGGTATTTTTTTTTGTTTCTTTCAGGTATTGCTGAACAATATTGAAATAAGTTAAAGATGCCTATAAAATCAAGGAAGAGAAAAGAACAGAAAAAACATTTATATTTGAAGACAACTGGAGGACCCAAATTAGTTGAAGATCCTCGTGTTGGAAAAAAGAAAAAGTCTTCTGGTAAGCAAACCAAGGATTTTTTAAAAAATATCTTCAAAAAAAGACCAAATTTGAAAAATGTTCCCACTGCAAATAGAGTTTCAAGTAGAAAACAACAGGATAAAAGTGAGAAATTTCAAAATGCTAATGTACAATTAGAAGCAATAAAGATTGACTTAAAAAGAAAAACAGCATTTAAAGACATTCGTAGAAAAAGGTTTTAGAGAAGAGTGATGTCCAATTTGCTAAAGGATGTGAAAAAAGATAAGAAGAAAGCGAAATTTTATAAGCGAAAAAAAGATATTGAAATAATTGTAGCTAAGGCTTTAGATTTAAAACAAAAACTATTCATTTTAATTTTGAACAGGATCCGTACATTAGATAAAATGGTCAATGTAATGAAGTCACAAAGCAAAACGAAAAGAGTAGTGAAAAGAAATAACTTTTGTAAAGTGTTTTTAGGAGAATGGATGCATAGTTCAAGTACTGAACCATTTTTTAATGAAGAGAGTTATCTTCAAAGTAATAGTTTGCTGCATGCAGTTGACACCAGAGGTCGTGCTTATGAAGTGAAAGATGGTTGTATAATGGAAAAAGGGAAAATGGTTCCGAGAGATGAGGAACAAGTGTTAGCTGATGAGGTTATGGGGAGACGTCCTAAAGCCCCAGTGTACACTTGGAATTGTAGTAGTATTTGCACCGTGCGTAGGGGTGGGCGGAATTTGCGGAATTAACCTTTGCAAATTATCGCGAGAATGTTTAAAATTATCGCAAACAAGCAGAAATATCGCGAAGATGCGGAAGTTTTTTTCCGGCATGTTCGCGAGATTTTCTGCATGGTTGCGGGTCGCCAACTTACCCATGTGGTTGCTTGCGGGCGCGGCCATCTTGTTTTGAGTTGTTCTCGCGGTGCATGATCGCGAGAAGAAAGACGTGATCGCGCGACGCATGACGTCACTGCGGGCGCGAACTGTCGCGAGACAGCGCAAATGGCTAAAAACAATACAACATCTCATGGAGAACGCGACCGGATCAAGAAAACTTGTCGGCAAACGCAGGGATTCAGGTAAGGCGATCGCGCGCGCGCGAGAATGTATCATTTTACAGCGCGAGCAAGAAACAAATTATCGCCAAGCTGCGGAAACCGGAATTTTTGACATTTTCGCGCTCTCCGCGGAACGCAAAAATGTCAAATTATCGCAATTTCCGCGAACGGAACGAAATTTTTGCCCAGGCCTAACCGTGCGCCAGGAATCTATTGATAAATTACGTGACTTTCTAAGAGAATATAGTAAAAAGAGTGTTAAACAGAAGATTAAGGTGCTTCAAAGACTAGATCCATGCAGAGTGAGAGAGAATACTGGTTTGCAAGGACATTCTCTGGCTTTTATTTCTAGGAAAGTTTGCCAAAGTGTTTTTCACCATTTTAGGATGCTGGCAGTTCATCATACTGAAATGAGAAAATTTGTGAGAAGATTGTATTTTGCTAACAGTCCAGCACTAAAGTTAAATGAGTTGAATAGGGCTCTGTTCCGTGGATCTGTATCACATGTAGAGAAGGTTACTGATGAAATTCAGTTTTGTTACTTTGGTCCGGAACAAGATAGTGCAGATAATGACACAGTAATTGAAGAAAATGTGGAAGAGAATGTAGAACCCACTGTTAGTAAAAATTTTGAAGATCAAATGACAAAATTTACTATCATCTCTAATGAAAGGCCAAATATTACTTGTATTTGTTGCCGGAGAAACCATTATAAAAGTCAAACAAGGTATGTTGATCTCTATAAAAAAAGTGAAAAAGAAAATAATACTAAGTGGTTGGATTTTGCTACATATTTATTTCTGGAAAATTGTTTTGATTTGGGTGAATATCACCGTATTTGTAAATGCTGTTATAACAAGTTAGAAGAAAATAAAATGGCAGAAAGAGCTGTACATAATATTTTAGAATTGGTTGAAATTCCTGCAGAACTTAGGGCCATATGTAGGTAGCTAAATACCGGTCGGTAACGGCCGAAATTCGGTAAATATCCCGTTACCGACCGGTATTTAGTCAAGTGAGATGTAGGAGGCCAAAAACCAGTTTTCGGTAAATATGAATCGGTAAATACCGATTCATATTTACCGAATTTTAAAATACCGATTCATATTTACCGAATACATATTTTCCGAATCGGTAAATATGAAGTGGTAAATATGAAGTGGTAAAACGGGAAAAGATATGTAGGTAAATTTGGTAATTAAGAAATCCATGAAATTCGGTAATTAAGAGTCGGTAATTAACACAGATTGAAAGCAGGTGGTAAGCATCAACAGTGCATATAAGCAATCCCAAAATGCAACAGCGTGGACAACATGGCCGCTCTGTTTGTCATTGCAAGGCGCCTACGTCTACAGGCAGCAGGTCTGAGGATTTGGATACGGGAGGAACGCATTTACAGACAGCTCATCACACTCTTTCAACAGACTGACGCAGAGATACATGAAAGGTACAGGCTACACCCACAAACCATCATGGACCTGATAAGGGACCTGCACCCACTCCTGGACCAGCCAACAAGAAGGGCGCATGCCATACCACCACATGTGCAGGTTCTCTGCAGCCTACATCTACTCGCATCTGGCAGTTACCAGGGGGTGATAGCTGCGGTGGGCAGTGTATCCCAGAGTTGCCTGTCCCGTTTCTTCAGGAAGTTCCTGGATGCCATGATGCAGAGAATGCACCACTACATCAGCTTCCCAAACACACAGACTGAACTGCAGAAAACTAAAACTGACTTTTATCACATGGCACAGTTCCCCCATGTCATTGGCTGTATTGATGGCACACACATCCCAATCTGCCCACCAGCTGCCACTGAGCACATCTACAGGAACAGAAAGTCCACCCACCCCATCAATGTGCAGATAATCTGCGATGCAGGGAACATCATCACTGATATTGTTGCGAAGTTTCCTGGGAGCACCCACGACTCCTACATCTTCCAGAACAGTGGGATCTACACACGACTGCTTGCCGGAGAATTTGGAGAAGGATACCTGCTAGGTAAGTAACAGTGACGCTCCATAATACTTAGTGCAAATCATAGTGTATTGAGGCATGTGACTGATGGTTCCCTTTTACTCACCTAGGCGACAGTGCATATGCCGTGCAGTCATTCATCCTCACTCCCTACCTACACCCATCAACCCAGAGTGAGAGACGATATAATGTGGCACACAAATCTACACGCAATGTGGTGGAGCGCACGTTCGGACTATTGAAAAGCAGGTTCCGCTGCCTCCATAAAAGCAGAGGTGCACGCCAGTACACATCCATCCTCTGCTGCAAGATAATTGCCACTTGTGCAATGCTGCACAACCTTGCCACGAAGAGAGGTACAGAGGTCGAAATGACATATATTGAGGACAATGATGATGAGTCTGCACAGCCAGAGGCCAACGCAGCAGGAGTGGCAACAGCAACAGATGGGAGAGTGAGACAGGCAGAGATCACATGCAACTATTTCTGAATGAGTAAGGGGACACAGCCAGTAGTTGGATGCCATAACGTAGTTTAATCAGGCAGCACTACGCCACAACACAAAGGGAAACCTTTTCCATCAACATTGAGAAATAAACATATGTCAGTCAAGGGTTACTTCACCCAATAGTGTCTTTGTTTTTCCTGACTCATTAGTGTTTGCACCCACGCGCACCAGTGCGGGATGGCATTGAGTGAGTGTCCTCACTGGCTGTGGGACCAGTGGCACCACCTTGCCGCCTGCTGCTTCGACGTGTGTCTGGGACAGGGGGGGTTATGCTGCTCCTGCTGGTCGTGTCTTCGGTGTCATCAGCATCCACAGCGCCAGTTGTTGCAGACTGGCTGGTGAGCAGCACTTCTAGTGCACTCGTGACCCTCACCATCCCCCTTGACACATCTGTGCTGCAGTGCGCAAGGCCCTCCTGCATCGCCACAGAACGCCTGCAGAGCAGCGAAGTGGCAGTTGCCAGCCGGTTCACTGCCCTTGAGTTCTGATCCTTTCTCTGATGTCCCCTGTGCCGTGCTGCCCTGTCCTCATCATACTTTGAGCACAGCAGCATGATGGACTGGGACATGTCCCGCATGCCCGCTGCCATCTCAGCCATTCCCCCTGCCATGGTGCTGATGCCCTTGTCAATGTTAACAAATGTCTCATTGAGGCCACGCATTTGTCGCTGTACGGACACCATTGCCCTTGCCTCGATGCGTTGGATTTTCACCATGGTGGCCTCAAGCCCTGAGGAGACTCCATGGCCCAGCCCTGGGGGAGGTGGACTCTGCAGCTGAGCCCTGCGGCGCCGTCTGCCACCTGTGTGTGCTCCCTCAGAGTCAGAAGGCACACTGGCATGGGTTACATCCAGGGGTACAGTGGACGTTTCCGCCCCCCTCGAGTCTTCAGAGGATGAGTCTGTTACATACAACCTGGCAGCAGCATGCCTCCTCGACCTGTGCAATGCAGGTGGTGAAGATGGTGGTGACACCTGCAGGAGTGGGGATGCTGGCTGGAGTGGCGATGCTGGCTGGGGTGGTGTGACTGCCTGTGGTGCCGTTCCCTGGCCAGAACTGGTGGTGGCCTTCTCCGCGCTGTCTTTGTGGTGTGCCCTCTCTCCCTTGTCATGGGCAGTTCTGTGCGCAGTAGTGCCTGTGGACAGAAATGCAACATCAGCTAAGTGTACCTGAAGCATAGATTCGCTGCCATGACAATACATTTTTTAAACAGTATCTCAATTTCCTCTGCCTGCTTCTCGCTACTGTGTGTTACATGCCTTGTTAATCTGTGCTAATCGTGTCATGTTTGGGCTTTCAGGGACTACATCTCCCATGATGCATTGCTAGCATGCACTAACACCTGTACTGGAGTGGGATTCCCATTGCACATTTGGGGAGTTGGGATAGGGGTAGGGGGGGACACATTGCTGTGCAAGCGTCTTACCTTGTTTCAAGGTGCCTCTGCCGGAGCTGTCAGCGTCCCCAATCCCCACGATGCTTTCTGGCTCAATGGTGGTCTCCCCAAGCTCCTCCAGTTCTGTCAGGGCTGGTGCCCTGTTGCGTCCACCTCCTGTCCGGCTGGCCTCTTTTTTCAATTCTGCCACCTTCCTCTTCGTGATGATACGGATGTCGTACCACCGCTTCTTGAGGACATCAATGTCCCGGGGGGTCACTCCCATGGCATTCACCTGTGCCTGGATTCCAAGCCAGATCTTACGTTTCTCTGACTCAGCCACTTGCTGTGACTGTTTGCCAAAAAGCTTCTGGTGCTGCTTCACAACCTCCTCCACCAGTACCTGCAGCTCCTTTTGGCTGAATTTCAGCTTTCTCTTCCTCTCCCCTCCATCCCTCTCTGTGTCCTGGCTGGCCATTGTTGCAGTTTCCAGGGCTGAATCAGGCAGTTGCTCTGTTCCTCTCCTCTGCACTCCCAGCCTCTCCAGAGTCTGTGGATTGTGTGCACCTGCCTGGGTGTGGCCACTTCCTGGTTGGGTGGGGTTTAGGTTGCACAGGATTGGCTGATTCATCAAGTCATGTGTATTTGAATTACCGATTCGTTAAATACCGATTCGGTAAATACCACTTCGGTATTTACCGAATCGGTAAATTCCGAATCATGATTACTGAATATTACCGAATCGGTAATGTTTACCGATTGTTTACCTACATATAACTTACCGATTCTTAAATACCGATTCGGTAAAATTCGGTATTTATGAATCGGTAAAAAAAAATTACCTACATATGGCCCACGGTGATTTAAATACGTATGAGTCTATACTCATTCAATGTGTCCATCCTTTTCAGACTATAGTTCGTATGGAGCCAAAGACAGGCAAATTACCTCCTTCGGATTTACAAAGAGGTTTAAAAGGAAGAGTTGTTTATTTGCCATTGGATTTGAAAAAAAAATATGGATACTATTGATGCAGATAGATTGGAAACTGAACCATTAGTAATTTTGTTAATGGAGTACCAACAAAGAACAGGAAAATTTGGCAGGAGCTGGTAGATGTACGAAAAGTACAAAGAGCAAATATATATTTGAAAAAAAATAATAAATGGTATGAAACAATTTATATGGATGAAGATGAAGAAGTTTTACTACCAGACTCAGGAATACCAACTGGGCAAATTGAAAAAGTGGATAAGTAAAAAGAAGAAGAAATTTATGAACATTTCAGCATACATCCTCTTCATTCAAAAGAAGTTATGGCAAACACTATTGATCTGTTCCAGATGAAAAAAGCACAAGGAACTCCCGTGAGTGTATGGGAGGAGAGCTTGGAAGCTCGTTGTTTTCCACAGCTGTTTCCTACAGGAAAAGGTGGACGATATGATGAACGTCCAGTACAGATTCCTGCTTCTGAGTATCGGACTACATGATTATATGCAGAAGATCCAAGATTTCGTCAAAGTATTCCTTATTTGTTCCATCTTTTATTTGAAAGTGACTTGTCAGCACTATCTTATGCAGTAAATCACATTTTGAAGAGTGGAGTACATCTACGTAATGTATCTGCAAAGGATTTTATGAACAAAGTGCAACAGCGAGATGATCATTTGGAATCTCAATTGATTAATCTGATGACTTGTCAGCGTGGGATTAATGAATATTGGTACCGACGGCATGGAGAATTGAAGTGTATGTTACGGAATTTAGGAACTCCTACATGGTTCCTTACCCTAAGCTGTGCTGAGTACGCTTGGGATGATTTACTGGATTTTCTTCGAGAGGCAAATTCAAATATTAAAAACATCCAATACAAGACAGCAGGAGAATTGGGCTCATTGGATCCGGTTAATGTTTGAAGATATTTCAATCATAGATTTGAGGCTATGATGTCCTTCATCTGCAATAAAAAAAATCCACCTCTTGGAGAAGTTGTGGATTTCTTTTGGAGAAAAGAGTACCAAGCAAGAGGTGCTCCTCATATTCATATGCTGTTGTGGATCAAGGATGCCCCAAAATTTAGAACAGATTCTGATGATGCAGTTTTAAGTTTCATCGAAGGATATGCAACATGTGCTATACCTAAAAGCACAGAAGAGAAAAACTTAAAAGAGCAAGTTTTACGTTTCCAAAGTCATCGGTGTGGAAAATACTGTCGAAGAAAGTATAAGAGTAAAGATAAATTCTACACAAAATGTCGTTTTGGATTTCCACGACCTGTTCTTTCAAAAGGAAGAGTCAACAGTTTTATGTCAGCTGTGCGACATACTATTACAAGAAAATCGCAGAAAAATACCTACAACCTAAGAAGAAAAGAAGAGTCAAAATATATAAATGACTACAATCCAGTTATTTTATCTATGTGGAATGCTAACATGGATATTCAGTATGTTGCTGACAATTCTATTGCTGTTGCTCGGTATGTCACATCTTACATCACTAAATCTGAGAAAACGGAATTGAAAGAAATGTGGGAAGAGATTTCTCACGAGAAGACTGTCAGTAAAAAGCTATACAGTTTCAGTGTAAAGATGTTATCGCATCGAGAAATTGGATCCTACTAATGCTCAGATAGGTTATCATCTGCAAGTCTGTACTCCAAATCCAGAAGAATAATTTGGGTAAGTTTAGGCCTTGCAGGAATGCGAAATCGGGTACTGAAATCTGTTGGAGAAATTGAATATTTGGCAGAGAATGACCCGGAATGTACAGATATTTTGAAATCAAACATGTTGGACACATAGGTGCCGATTTGGATCCTGGAAAAAATTTCCCCATACGAATCGTATCCGGGATTTTTACCGTACGAATCGTACAAGTAGCGTACAAACTGCCAAGTACGATTCTTATGGGAAAAAGTCCATACGAATCGCATTGGGAAAATATCCCCACACGTCCTCGGGTCGGAAAATGTGTCCGACACATCCTCGGACGATTTACCCTACGAATCGGAAAAATTAAGTCCGACCGCGCAAGTATGATCCGTCCCGTCCTTCCAATTTTACAATCGTATGGAAAATACACCATACGGACCAAACTGAAATAGCAACCATGGAGACATGTGCCCGCATACGCGCCGAACCCCCCCAGACCCCGCGGATGTACGTGCCGTACCCCCACCCGTGTATGTACACCCGTGTATGTACGAGTCAAACCCCCATCCGTGTATGTACACCCGTGTATGTACGAGTCGAACCCCCACCCGTGTATGTACACCCGTGTATGTACGAGTCGAACCCCCACCCGTGTATGTACACCCGTGTATGTACGAGTCGAACCCCCACCTGTGTATGTACACCCGTGTATGTACGAGTCAAACCCCCACCCGTGTATGTACGGTGCGTACCCCCGCGCTGGGGGTTCGACTCGTACATACACGGGTGTACATACATGGGTGGGGGTTCGACTCATACATACACGGGTGTACATACACGGGTGGGGGTTTGACTCGTACATACACGGGTGTACATACACAGGTGGGGGTACGGCACGTACATCCGCGGGATCTGGGGGGGGTGGTTCGGCGCGTACCGGGCCCCCAATTCCGCTTGCATCGTGCCGTACTTTGCTTTTCCGGCACTTTTTGGGTGCCGTAAAAATATTGCCATCCGGACTGGTGTCGGTTCGAATCGTAATTCCTTGTTCGTGAAACGGAGCCTGACTGCGTCCCGACATCACGTCGGCGCTTTCCCGGATCACATTTGTATGTATATTTTCGTCGGTCGGTGTTTTTTACGATTCGTACGGAAATGGTGTTTCCGTGCGAATCGTACTTCCATGTTTGTAATGTTTTTTTACCGGGTACGAGTCGGACGGAGAAAACCCTCCGACCGACGGTTCGTACCCGGTTTTTCCCGGATCGGAATCGGCACCATATTACCCAAAAAGAAGTCATCATCTTGATAACATGTGTCTCTATGAAGTGCTGCAGAACTACATTTATACACGGAAAGCCACAGAAGACATCAACAATGGAAAATATAAAGTCATTGGTGAAGAAGGATGTTTGGTGAAGCAAACAAAAGGAAGCTTGATTAATCACAGGAAGCTGAGTTGCGACACTAGTGACAAAATGGAATTTTACTAATTAGCACTTTTACAGCTGTTTAAACCATGGCATGCAGAGGATGAATTACTTGGAGATTTTCACAGCTATGAAGATTCTTTTAATGCATGTAAAGATACGATTGAATGCAGTACTTTCACAAATTATGTACAAATGTTAAATGAAGAAATTGTACAGGAAGCGACAATTGCAGCTGAAGTAGCTAGAGACAGTTCTCAAGACAGCCAAAGTTCTGGAACACTCAGTCAAGATCCCCTAGGACAACCGATAGTAGAAAATGAAGCTGCAATAGCAATGGCTGAAGTGGAAACAGCTATGAATCAAGCTCAGGAAGATTTAGTAGACTTAACATATTTGGAACAGCAACTGAATGAAGAACAAAAACAAATTTATGAAGAAGTCACACAAAAAAATTGATCATGGATTACTACATGAAAAGAAAGAGTGCTCATGTGCATCATTTGAACCAATCAGGATGTATGTGAGTGGACAAGCTGGAACAGGAAAAAGTTTCTTGATTATAGTCATCCGAAGCTACCTGCAGCAAAAAACAGATTCAACTTTGTCTTGTGTTGTTACTGCTCCAACTGGGTTAGCAGCATATAACATAAAAGGAATTACCTTACATCGCTTGCTAATGTTACCAGTGGAGCATGAGAACAAAATAGAATACCACAAGCTAACAGGAGAAGCATGCTTCGAAGTTTCAAGAGTGTTGAAGAAAATGCAACTTCTCATTATTGATGAGGTAAGCATGGTATCAAACTTAATGCTTGCCTTTGTGCATTTAAGAATGCAGCAAATTCTAAAGAGAGACTATGACGTGTTATTTGGAGGAAAACATGTTATAGTTTTTGGGGATCTTCTGCAACTCACTCCAGTTAAAGGACAACCAGTGTTTAATACTGTGACACATGAAGATACAAAGAAGTCATTAGGAAGTATCGGTAATGCGAATATTTGGTCATTCTTTGAGTACAAAGAATACACTACCAATATGAGGCAAGCAAATGATGAAGATTATGCAAGTATTCTGAAAGATATCAGAATTGGAGTACTTACAGAAGTTGGCAGAGAAGCATTACAGAGTCGGATGCTACATAATTTATTTCCAAATGAAGAAATAGTTGCAGAGAAATTATACAAGAAAATTGCAGAGAAAAATACTGTAATCTGCTTAATGCCAACACTACATGAATGCTCTATATTCAATGAAGAACTCTTGAAATTGGAAAAGGAAGAGATTAAGAAAATGGAAGCAGTGGACAAAATTCAGCATGAAGGAATTACTATTAAATTAACAGGCAAACTGAAAAATAAATTGGATGCTCTAGAGAAGAACATTTCGAAAACAGCTGGATTAGAAAAAAATCTTTATGTTTGTATGAACTGCCGAGTATTTTTAAGAAGAAATTTGGATGTAGAAAAAGGTTTAGTGAATGGAGCTATGGGTAAAGTTGTGGGTTTTGAGAAATACCAGAAAAAAGAAGGAATTGAATTTTTAAAAATAAAATTTGATCAGATTGAAGAGGTTAAAGACATTTGTCATTGTTCAGTTCAGTTCGTTTCTTGCTTGTGAAAGACTTATTTGTACGTTGGAAGCAGTTTCCGTTTTCTCTAGCGTATGCTGTAACTATTCACAAATGTCAAGGATTAACTGTAGATAGTGCTTTTGTAAACATTGGTTCAACTGTGTTCAAAGAAGGTATGGCATATGTTTCTTTGTCACGAGTGAAAACATTATCTGGACTATTCGTGATAGACTTTGATGACTCAAAAGTTAGTGCTGATGCAAATTCTGTAAAGGAGTATAATAGATTAAGAAGAAGCTATGCTCCTCATTTAGGTCAGTATCCTGTGTTTGAAAAACGTGTTGTTTGTCGGAAAAGGAGAATTGAGAATGTCTGTAATGAGGATGTACAGAAGAGAAAACAAAAGGAGAGTGATGAGATTGCAAGCAAAAAGAAAAAGGACAATGCCGAAGAGGTTGTTGGTTGTCATTTTGAAAATAGCTCTGGTGTCAACTGCTACGCTAATGTAGTGCTGAATGTTGTATTTTATCTTGAAAGTTTGCAAGAGCAGATAATACTAAATCATGAAAAAAGATTCTGTTCTCTGCTGAGTTTTCTTTATGAGAAGCTGAGTAATGATAAAACTAAAATAGAAAGTGCTTCTGATGTTAGAAAACTTTTAGATGTATGTTCAGGAAGTACACAGTTTTCTCAAAATGTCCAGCAAGATGCACAGGAATTCTTGATGTATATTCTTATGGTACTGGAAGAAGAAGGGAGAGTGATAGACAATTTGTTTGGTGTCTCTTACAAATGGGAACATAGTTGTGAAAACTGTTTCTACACATGCAGCTCTAATGTTGATTCAGAAAGGTTCATATATTTAACATTACCAGAGAGTCAATCAGTCACTTTTAGTAAATTAGTTAAAGATGCCAATCACAGCATGGAATGTTCTAAATGTAAATCAGACATGTTTTCAATGTTATTTCTAAAGAAATATGGACAGTATATAATTTTAATGGTGCAACGTTGTAGAGCTGATGGAACAAAATTGGACACTTCTATAAAGAAGTTTGTAGGAAAACAATTATCAATTTCAGGAAAAACTTTTGTTACAGTTGCAATAATTTTCCATGATGGACCTTCAATACCTTCTGGTCATTACACAGTTTATCTTCAATGTGAAAAAGGCTGGACACTGTGTAATGATTCTAAATTGATTTTAAAGCAACGTTTGCCTCAGAATTACCAAATTCGTATTTATTTTTTCTGAAACCAAAATTTTAGATACAACTTGCAACTTCTGAACAAATCGATTTTATTGGATTACCTTTGGATAGTTCATCCAAAAACAATTTAAAAATTACCATTTGGCCTCATGGAAAGGTAAAAATATCTTTTGTGGACTTCTTTGACAGATGTAATTTGGGTGTATAAGCTTAATCAACAAGATTTACAGACGTTATTTAGTGCAAATAGTTTTTATTGTTAGATGATATTTTTATTGTATATATTATATTTCTATCAAGGTATGTTTTACTGAGAAGAGAGTCAGGACTTTTTTTAAACAATCTTTCAGATTGTTAATTTTTTTGCCCGCTGTTAAGTGATGAATGCAATTGGTTTCACAATTTGCAGTGAAATTCAATATATTCAATCGTGCTCTCAGGACTATGTTCTATATGACACTGTGTGCACCTACCCTTTTCACGGGCATTACATTTTCCGATAGGGGGTGGAGGGTCAGGGGGTGTTTCTGCCAAGTGAGCCCGGAGTCACAGTCACAAACGTCCTCTTCTTCCTGAATAAAAGTGAGATTATGCTGCATACTTGTTCATATTTTAAGTAGTTCGCACAGACACAATGTTTTAAAAACAATAAAGTTCCTAATACCCGCCTTCTCTGAACAGTTAGCTTGCTGCCCCATCCCCCTCCTCCCTATCCTCTGTTGTGTGAATCCATGGACTAGCCTCCTCCCTCCTGCCATGCATGGTCTGATGTGCTGCCACTGCCCTCAATTTAGTATGATGTACCAGTCCACTCCTCCTGCCCTCCATTGCCCAATTCTATGCCCCATCATTGACCTCTTGCTTAAACTCTGTGCTTAGCTTGCTGCCCCTATTCTCCTTCCCCCAGCCCTCCGATATCTTTGTGCATGCCCCTGCTCCATCCTTTTTGCCCACCACGTCCCATGGACCTGCCACTCCTATCTACTCTGAGTGTTCTGTTGAGCTGCCACTCCCCTCCCACCTGCCTAGCATTGTCAGATGACTGTAACCTGTCCCTGCCACCTCCACCCTGCCTGTCCACATGCCATGCCCCTATCCTCTTCCTCCTGTCCTACATGGTCCATTGTACTGCCACACCCTTCTGCCCTCCCTGGTCTGTTGTGCTGCAACTGCTCCTCCTGCCTGCCCCGTGTGGTCTGTTGTGAGGCCCCTTCCCCTGAACTTTCTTGTCTGTGCACAGGTCCTGACCCTCCCTTCTATCCTCCATCGTCCTTTGTGCATGCCCCTGCACCCTCCTTCTTGCCCATCATAGCCATTGTGCTGCCACTAACCCTCCCACTTGCCATGCATGGTCTTCTGTGCTGCCATGGCCCCTCCCACCTTCCCTGTGTGGTCAGTTAGCTGCCCCTGACCCCCTCCCACCTTCCCTCCATGGTCTGTGTGTATGCCATCACAGTCTCACTGTTGCTCTTCATGGTGTGTCTTGCTTCTAGTGCTCATCCTGCCTGACCTCCATGGCTATCTTGCTGCTCCTGCCCTGCCCCCTTGCCCCCAGCCCTTTGTTTACATGTGCAGACCCTTACTCCCTCCCTCCTGGCTTGTCTGTTCCATTGTAATGCCCCTGATCCGTCCCTCCTGCCCTTTATGGTCTGTTATGCTGCAGCTTTCTCTTCTGTCTGTCCATTATCGTCAGCTAGCTACCATTGCCTCTTGCCCCTCTGTTCTCTGTTGTCTATGTGCATGGTCCTGTCCCCTTCCTCTTGCTTTCTATGGATTGTTGTGCTGCACTCCCGTCCTGCATGCCCTGTGTGGTGTATTGTGCTGCTGCAAACCCTGATGCCTGCCCTGCAGGGTCAGTTTGGTGCACCTCTCCATGTCCCTCCTGTCCTCTGTTATCCAAGTCCATGTCCCTATCCCATTTCCTTCCATGATCCAATGTACCATACTTGCGAACATTTTGAACTTGGTAAGAGGGAGATTTTGAAAAAAAATTGGGTATTGATTTTCCCCTTTGAGTTACATTGAAAAAGAGGAGATTGTAGACAGGAGACAGATCAAATAAAGCCCATTTGAGCTTAAAAACATTGGACGTTTCCTGGCTGAATCGGGTCTGTTGGCATGTATGGTTGAACTACCATTGCCTCTTCCTTCTGCCCACAATGGTCTATTACATTGCCACAGCCTCTCTTGTAAGTCCTGTATTGTTGGTTTGTTGCCCCTGCCCCCCTTTCCACTGCCCTCCATAGTCTGTTGTGCTTCCACGGCCCTTCCTGCCTGCTCAGTGTGGTTAAAATTATTGCCTTTGCACGCTCCTACCTGCCTTCAATTTTCAGAGTCCGTGCCCCTGGCCTCTGCCTCTCAACAGTATCCTAATGAATAACTAGATTGCTAACATTCTATATTTATTACAAAAGTGTGGAACGCCTGACATCATCTTGATGTAATCAAAACTGTAATACCTAGAGCATTTCCTTTAGAAATGACATACATAATACCGGTCAGCGGCCACCAAAGTCATCTGCGGCGTTCCACAAGGGTCATCGCTCAGCCCCACCCTCTTCAACGTCTACATGAGCCCCCTCGCAACCATCGCACGTCAACACAACCTCAAGATCATAACCTACGCCGACGACACCCAGCTGATCCTCTCCCTCACCAGCGACCCGGACACCGCCAGAGCCAGCCTACACGAAGGGATGAAAGACGTCGCCGAATGGATGAAGAACAGCCGCCTGAAACTGAACTCAGACAAGACGGAGGTCCTCATCCTGGGATCATCACCCTCCGCCTGGGATGACTCCTGGTGGCCCCCCGCCCTGGGAGCCACCCCCAAGCCAACGGACCACGCACGCAACCTAGGCTTCATGCTGGACTCCTCCCTCTCGATGACCAGACAAGTCAACGCCGTCTCGTCTTCATGCTTCAACACCCTGCGCATGCTTCAAAAGATCTTCCGGTGGATCCCCACCGAGAACAGGAAGACGGTCACCCAGGCCCTCGTCACCAGTCGGCTGGACTACGGGAACGCCCTCTATGCCGGCACCACCGCCAAACTCCAGAAGAAACTCCAACGGATCCAGAACACCTCAGCACGACTCATCCTGGACATCCCCCGACACAGCCACATCTCCGGACACCTGAGAGACCTGCACTGGCTCCTCGTCAACAAACAATCACGTTCCGACTCCTCACCCACGCACACAAGGCCCTCCACGACCTGGGCCCCAAGTTCCTCAACAGCCGCCTGACCTTCCACAAGCCCACCCGCCAGCTCCGCTCCGCCAGCCTCGCTCTCGCCACCGTCCCCCGCATCCGCAGAGCCACCGCCGGAGGAAGATCCTTCTCCTACCTGGCAGCCAAGACATGGAACTCCCTCCCCATCCACCTCCGGACAACGCAAGACCATCTCGGCTTCAGGAAGCAACTCAAGACCTGGCTGTTCGAGCAGTAGCGTTCCCCCCCCCCCAGCGCCTTGAGACCCTCCAGGTGAGCAGTGCGCTATACAAATGCCTATGATTGATTGATTGATTGATTGATTGATTATTGGCATCAAAATTATGGTTAGTGCTCTAAAAGACTAAAATAAGGACATATTTTCTGAGTTTTCAAATAGCGACAAAGCACTTTTAAAATATTTGTTATCTTTATGTTTTTTTATCCAGTTGACCACTTGATTAAATGTTGCACTTAGGGGAGAGGATGTGGTGTTACTTCCAGAACTGCAGACTTTGCAACTGGGGAACCAGGTTGAAGTTTCTGCTTCAGCTCGACATTCTGTGATTCTGGTCAAATCACTTAGTCTCCCCATGTCTACAACCAAAATGAATTTGTTCTTGTGTTTTGCACACTTCTGTCATTGGGCTATATTTGGGCTACATCTGGGTGATTTTGGGCTATATTTGGGCTCTTTTGTCTCCGGTGGCCATCTTGGGAGATTTATTTGTTATGAAGTTTCCTAATTTCCTCATGTACTGCAGTCTCCTCAGTAGGAAATGCTTTCAGTTTTTTACTTTGATTCCATCATGAAGGTATTCAGATATGTCACACATTTGATATAAATTCTGAATGTTAGCACTCTAGTTGCTCATTAGATCACTGTAGTAAAACTACTGTTCACCATGGAAGTCTGCTCCTGGTATTAAAAGTGCATGTTTCAGTCTGCATGTCAGAATTTTTTAATAAAATAGAAGAGGATTTGAGAAGTCACTCAAAATGTGCCCTCATTTTGTTTCTTCAGCATTAATCATAATTTCTATGGCAAAATGAACCCCCTCATTGTGTTCCTTTTTAAATTAAATTAAATGTTTTAAGTGTTACCAGTTTATTCCAATCAAGATGGCTTCAGGTGTGCCATACTTTTGTCATAATGAAGACAGTAAGCGCTCTAGTTATTTTTAAGAACATTCTGGGACATTCTGTCATTGGGCTATACTTGGGCTACATATGGGTGATATTTGGGCTCTTTTGTCTCTGGTGGCCATCTTGGGAGACTTATTTGTTATGAAGTTTCCTAATTTCCTCATTTACTGCAGTCTCCTCAGTAGGAAATACTTTCAGTTTTTACTTTGATTCCATCAAGAAGGCATTCAGATGTGTCACACATTTGCCATAAATTCAGAATGTTAGCACTCTTTTTGCTCATTAGATCACTGTAGTAAAGCTACTGCTCACCAGGGAAAACTGCTGCTGGTATTGAAAGTGCATGTTTCAGTCTGCATGTCAGAATTTTTTAATGAAATAGAAGTGGATTTGAGAAGTCACTCAAAATGTGCCCTAATTTTTCTTTCTGCAGCACTAATCATACTTTTTATGGAAAAATGAACCCCCTCATTGTGTTCCTTTTTAAATTAAATGTTTTAAGAGTTACCACTTTAATCCAAGCAAGATGGCTTCAGGTGTGCCATACGTTTATCATAAGTAGGACTGTTAGCGCTCTAGTAGTTCTTTGGAACACTCTGGGAAGCTGCAGTAGAACACAAAGGAATCAACTGACAGTCTCTGCCCTTGTTGGATGTACATGTTTTACTGAGAATGTCAGACTTCATTCTCACACGACTGAGAAAGATAATGTGAATTTACTGAAACTAAGCTCTCAGTTTAGCTTATAGATCACCTTCCAAACCTCTGTGGTAAAAGCATGAGAAAATATTTTTCTCTCAATCATGATATTCCAGCAGAAGGCTTTTTCACATGGTGAAATCACCTTAGAACATACCACAATTCCTAAAATTAGTATGGTACCATCAACAAATGATTTATAATGTAACTAAAGTCTTAAAACCTTCTATAAACTGCAATGCTTTTTAATGAGGTGCAATCATGTATATTGGTCCCAAGATGGCTGCCAACACTTCTTGGATGAAGTGCGGACAGCCAATCAGATCTCAGGATGAGATGTGTGGTTAGGCTCCGCCCACATATATATATGCTTTTAAATGCTATTTTCTCAGGAAATACTGAACAGATTTACACCAGACCTACAAAAGGCACTTCCTTGACCTTATGGCTACCTCTCTGCCAAATTTCAAGTAATTCTGTTCAGCCGTTCGGGCTGTAGCTGTGTCTAAAGGTCCTATGGAAAAATGCATGGGGAAAACTCGTTTTGGGACCCCCGTTTTTTCTCGGCCCCTGTTTGACGAATCACCCCGAGACTTGTAGGGTAGGAGCTGAACGGAGCGCCCCATTAGTTTTGAAATTTCACGAGGATTCGTCAACCGGCGCCAAAGTTATTCAAAATAGAATTTTGAGATTTCGTATGGAAACTAGGTTGTAACTATAACTATCTACTGGCGACCGCCAGTAGATAATATATATATATATATTATCTACTGGCGACCGCCAGTAGATAATATATATATATATATTATCTACTGGTGGTCGCCAGTAGATAGTTATAGTTAGGACCGTGTTTCCATAGGAAATCTGAAAATTCTATTTTGAATAACTTTGGCGCCGGTTGACGAATCCTCGCGAAAATTTCAAAACTAATGGGGCGCTCCGTTCAGCTCCTACCCTGAAAGTCTCGGGGTGATTCATCAAGCGGGGGCTGAGAAAAAAGGGAGGTCCCAAAAGCAATTTTCCCCAAGCATTTTCCCATAGGACCTTTAGTCGAAGGTACAGCCCGAACGGCTGAAAAGAATTACTTGAAATTTGGCAAAGAGGTAGTCCTCAGGTCAGGCATGTGCCTTTTGCATATATGGTGTCAATCTGTTCAGTAGTTCCTAAGAAAATTGCAGTTAAAAATACATAAATATCTATAAGCGCGCACCGTGCGCGCACCGTGTGCGCACCGTGCGCGCACCATAACGTGCGCAAGCGTAATTCTGATTGGTGGTTACATGTCAGTCAACATTCGAATCGGTCAAAATCAGGAAGTGTCGGCCGCCATTTTGTGTGTTTTGTGTGTGACAGTGAAAAAGAAAGGTGGAGAACGTGAAAAGGGGGCAGGGTAGAGAGTTCCTGACCCCTAGCCTTTGACAGGGGGTCCCTGAAGGACCCCAAAGGGTGGAAAAAACAATTTTTTTTTTTCAAAAAGCACGGGATGCGCGCACGGTTAAAAAACTTTAAAAAAAAGAAAAACATTTTAAACAAGCCATTCCATATTACAGGATACAGTCAATCTATAACTATATACATAGGTAGCTTATTGTAAAATAAATATATACAAAATATAATAAAACATACATAACTTAGCATTTAAAAAACCTTACAAATTCACTTAAAAAAACCATAGGTTTCACACACGTTATAGTTAGGAATTAGCATTTAAAAAACCTTGCAATTTCACTTAAAAAACCATAAGTTTCACACATGTTATAGTTAGCTGGACATTTCACTCGTAAAAAACCATTGAAATTCCCCCGTTATAGTTAGTTCAGATAACTATAACTCGCGCGACCGCCACTCTATCACAAGGATGATGTCATCAGTGATGTCATGAGTGATGCCACTGACCATGTCATGAGTGATGTAATATGTGACGTCATGAGCAGTGGATTGCGGGCGCGCGAGTTATAGTTATCTGAACTAACTATAATGGGGGAATTTCAATGTTTTTTTACGGATGAAATGTCCAGCTAACTATAACATGTGTGAAACCTATGGTTTTTTAAGTGAATATACATATATACATAACTACACCTACTTGTAGATTCTTTGGGGAAATTCTCTTCAATCTTTATTCTCTTTCTGTCTTCTTAGGTAAATGTTCACTACTGCACATTACTGAAATGCTAATATCAGGAAAACACTGTTCTAGGAATGCTCTCAACAAGCCTGTTGAGTGCTGTAAGGTAAGTAGTCTGAAAACTGAGAGCAAACTCCTTCTTTTAACAAGTGGCCGCTACTTGTGGAATATCTATAGTCAGAGCCCTGACTCTGCCGCGTCTCACCATTCAAAATATTTGAGGTCCCAAATAAGTGCGGAGTAAATAGTCTTACCTTCCGCAGCCTGCGGAAGCTGTGTCTCTGGTAATGCCTCAATACTCACAAACTCAGAATTTGTCGGAAAGGAAAAACGCCGCTAGGAAGACGCAACCGTTTCTCCTCAGAATTGCAGTTGAAGTGCGCAGTTTGCCGCGATTACAGTCGCGAGCACAGCTGCGCTGGGGAGGAGTAAAAAACACTAGACCGGCAACCACAAAGGTTATCGCCGGCGGCCATCTTGAAATTCTGTGGTACATGGATCGGTCATTTCGTAAAGGAATGGGGCAAGTTTCTGCATGATCTAAATCGGCGGACTTTATGAATTTTGCCAAGCACAGGAAGTGTCTTTAGATGTAGTGATCCCTTAGACTGGCCAGACCTGACAAAATGTTTAAGGCATACATATTCAACTTAGACTTTGTCTAAACAATCCATGAATAAAAAACGTTTAAAGACAATGAAAAAACATTAAAGAAACAAGGTCTAGAACTTCTATATTACTGTCAATGATTAGTGGATCAGGACAGACAGGCTAGAGCATGCCATTCTGTGGCAGAATTGAGCCCTCGTTCTCTGGTATCCGCAAGACATATTAGTTAACTTTCCCGGATTGTGAGGGTTTTATCAACATTGCCTTATCTTTTTGTAGGCTTGATTACATCAATCACTCACCAACGCATATCATTTTCAGTGTGGCCTAAGCGTTGGTAGTGATCCACCAGAGGGGCATTTTCTTTGTGGCATCTAATGCGAGATTGATGTTGAAGAATAGCGTTTTTTTTACAGGTTGGATCATCTTGCCTATGTAGTGTAATTGGCATGGACATTGTATGCAATACACTACATTTGAGGTATTACAGTTTGAGAATGACTTCATAGTTAAAGTGACATCATTGATTTTACACATTTTTACAGTTAATGTTGTATTGCATGCCCGACACATGCTACGTTTATGATGTCCATTTAGGGGCATCAACTGTCTCATATTGTCCACTATATTCTTCGAGGTATTGTCCTCATATGCATGTACTAATCGATCTTGGAGATTAGTCCCTCTTTTATAGGAGAACATTGTTTTCTGAGCAAATTCTTGGAGCGCCTTTAGAAGATTCCATTGTTTGGAAATAATCTTTTTAATGGCATTAGTATGTGTTCCGAATGTGGACACACACACTATATTAGATTTTTTCGAACGATCTTTGACAGATAGTAATGCATCGCGATCGTTATACCAGGCACGCTTCATATATTTTTTTAGCAATTTAGAAGTGTATCCCAGGGCCTTAAGCTTATCTTTAAGCTTTCTCGCTTCTACAAAGTAATCATCTTTGTAGGTGCAGTTCCTGCGCAAGCGCAGGAACTGTCCAAATGGTAGCCCATCTTTTAGGGCTTGCGGATGGTGACTCTCATAATTTAAAAGAGTATTTCTTGATGTAGGTTTTGTGTAGAGCGTCGTATATGGATGATTTGTTACTTCATCTGGATAAGTCTAGGTCTTGCTGCGGCACCAAATTGAGTTTTAATATAAATGATATAAAACAAGTTTGTGATGATATAGAGTTACGTTTCTTTGGTAGTCAAGAGAAGTGTACAGAAAATAACAGTTTGATAAGTGTATGTGTTCAAAAAGGGATGGAAGATAACAGTGATGTGAAGTTTCAAAAAGAAATAACAAAGTTAAAATAGTTTCTGGTGAAAATTAGGCCTGGGCGAAAATTTCGTTCCGTTCGCGGAAATTGCGATAATTTGACATTTTCGCGTTCCGCGGAGAGCGCGAAAATGTCAAAAATTCCGGTTTCCGAAGCTTGGCAATAATTTGTTTCTTGCTCGCGCTGTAAAATAAGACATTCTCGCGCGTGCGCGATCGCCTTACCTGAATCCCTGCGTTCGCTGACAAGTTTTCTTGATCCGGTCGTGTTCTCCATGAGATGTATTGTTTTTAGCCATTTGCGCTGTCTCGCGACAGTTCGTGTCCGCAGTGACGTCATGCGTCGCGCGATCACGTCTTTCTTCTCGTGATCATGCACCGCGAGACAACTCAAAACAATATGGCTGCGCCCGCAAGCAACCACATGGGTAAGTTGGCGACCCGCAACCATGCAGAAAATCTTGCGAACATGCCGGAAAAAAACTTCCGCATCTTCGCGATATTTCCGCTTGTTTGCGATAATTTTAAACATTTTCGTGATAATTTGCGAAAGTTAATTTCGCAAATTCCGCCCACCCCTAGTGAAAATCCCAACTAAGTATAATGTCCCTCCAATCTATACAATATCCTTTTAGTATCTTTGCTTCAAGAACTTGTTTTATGTCAGTTATAGCTTTACTGTAATGACCAAATTCATCTTGCAAGTCCAAACGAACACTGAATGGCAGTCTACACTGCGGACAGCAGAGCTCACAATTTGAACTATAACGTCCCTGAAACCTACATATTTCGAAAGTGTATTTCATAACTGTTTCATCTTTTGTTCCATTCACCTACACTGGGAACAGCAGGGCTCACAATTCACATCGAGTCGCAATAGCAGATGACGCAGTCCAATAGGCAAGAGACATTGCGTCCCCCCAGACTACGCATCATCGCTGACTGCGCACATGCTGAATGCTTCTGATGCCCCTACCTCAGTGCAGCACAACTCATGCACCCTTTCTGATACAATATTTTGTGTATAATTTCACATCTGCTGTCCTACCTCAGTGTATCACAAGTCATGAACCCTTTACCATAGAATCTTTTCTGTATGATTTCATATCTGGTACCCGTACCTTAGTGCAGCACAAATCATTGACCCTTTATGATTGAATCTCTGTGGTGGCAGGTGAGCAGTGAAGCCTCGGTGCGCAAGACCTACAATTGAGCACAGTGCGGGGGAAGGGGTTGGGGTGCAGCACCCTGGGTGCACAGGTGCATGCAAGCGATTTTCCCATAGCTAATAATGTAGGACTATATTATCAAACAACGGTGATAACATTATCACCACTTTAGCAACAGGAAACTGCAGCTAAAGCTACGATAAGGGTTTGATAATATGCCCTTGTAAATTCCCATAGAAGCCCAGGTTCACATCAGAACCTGGGCTTCTAAGGGAATTCACAAGGGCATATTTTCAACCCCTTATTGCCACTTTAGTGGCAGTTTCCTACCGCTAAAGCAGCGATAATGTTATCGCCCTTACTTCTTAATCTGGCTCATAATCTCTGGCCTCATGTATTTAATTTTAAGGAGTTGCTGAACTACACTCTTTCTTGCAGACCCCAGCGGAGGGTGAACACTATGGGCTGGGTGCAATAGGCCGATGCTATGTCTCCTCCTCCCTCTCTTCTTTTGACTCTCCCTCCCCTTCTCCCTTCCAGCCACTCCCCCTCCCTTCCATTCTCTATGATACTTTCATTCGGACTACCTTTCTTTACCTCTTCGACATAGCACACATACTTATGTTTCATTTTTGTTTTGCAGGTTTCCTACTTTGCTTCCACTGGAGTCCAACCCACATTTTTTTTATTATAGTGTTCTATTAAAGTTACATTTCTATTTATTTCTGTTTTAATAAAGGTTACTTATTTTTTCAAATAAATAGCTGAGTGTATACGTCTTCTTTTTCTGACGACACTTGTCTATTGTTTATTGTGAAAATCATCTGTTTATAGGAGATTTTAAGGACAGCATTATTTAATATGAGAGTGCACCTACCAAACATAATCTAACTGACTATTAGACAAATTAAGCCTGGGTAATTGTACAACTGCAAGAGTTCTATGAGTGTTTCACTTTATAACACCATAAGTACTGCCCGTGTGATTACAGAACAAATAAGACACTGCCTAGGACCACCCTGCATATTTAAATAAAGACCCGGAATGTGGCAATCCCCGGACTTCAGTTGGCCTCGAACCCCCCTGGACAATTAGTAAACAATATCTGGGAAGGTGGCTCTCCCCTAGGCTGCAAAACATCTCTGTGCCCTTCCGTGCCTAATTTACATGTGACATTAAGATCCCCAGTCCTACAGAGACCCCGCAATATAATAATTGGATTGGCCACAGAACATTACTCACCATCCGCATCCCCTCTATTACTGTCAAGACCCCATTGTGCTGTTTTAATTTATATTCCAAAAGAGCTGACTCCCTCTCAGATAGACTTTGCTTGACCAAATATCCCCGTTGGTTAAGATTGGCTCCGACCTGGAGAACGTCTCTCAAGTCCATTCTCAATGGTCTGAAAGAATCTGTTTTCCGCGGTTTGTAACGAGCTTTCACTTTTTAAGAAGGTCTGCGGTCTAGTTGTTCTGATCGCGAGACACTTCTTTGCTTTCAACGCGCCTGCGCGATATTCGCGCGGCGCACTTCAACTGAAAGAATCCCAGCAACGGTCGTGTTTGTGCTCCTGTGTGTCCGTGTTTCCTGAGGAGAAAAACACACGTTGAAATTATTCAGCGCTCGACTTCCAATGTTCAGGGAAGTTATTCAGTACGCATTTCAAATGGGTTTTTGAGTGTTCTTACGTTCCCCTTTTTGAAATTCACAGAGTTTTCTCAGCAAGAGCTGTTTCAGAGTTAGAAGGCGGTGTGAGCTGTGAAGTTTTTGAATCCTGGAGAAGCGTTTCAGTCAAGAGAAACCTTCTCTCCTCAGAAGTAAGAGTATTTTATACTTTGTAACTGTCAAGTGAAGGCTGAAAAGAAAAAAGCATTGGAGGAACCTCTGACAAATGTATGAGCTGAACTTTCATATAAACGCTAGCAACTAAAATTCAAGCAGCAAGTGTTTTCAACTGCAATTCGAACTTGTTATAGACTTCTTGGGGTAGATTACAAGTTCTAAAAAGAAAAGAAAGACATTAATGGTCAGAAGTTCCCCAAGGAGCCTACAATTTATTTTTGAAAAGATAAAAGACAGAACTGTTGCTCAAGACTGTACAATCTATACCTTTGATTGGAGAAGTATCTCCTTTTGTCAAGAACTGCAATACAGAATTTCTGAAGACTGATCATTTAAACAATAGACAAAACAAATTAGATAAAGAGAGTGGCTAGTTCCCTGGTATTAAAAGGTAATTGTAAAAGTCAATAGATCAATAACCTAGAGTAGAGTAGGTAGGGAAGATATTAAACAAGTGTGTTTGTCATTTCAGGTATCTTCATAGGAAGCTCAGTGAAGAACCGTATCCAGAGGCAGTCTCTCTTGTTTTGTCATCCACTTCCCCTTTCCCCCTTGGCTGAAAGCAGAGGCAATAGTTAATCTCTTGTCACTGGGTTTGGCAGGAGGGATTTGAGGACTAGTCATCTGTTCCTGAGGAGATCGCAACTCAAGATCTGACAGATTGAAGTGCCCTAAAAAACCTCTTTTGAGGTTTATAGATCTCCTCCTGAACAGAATGGCAGACGGGGTAGATTTGAAGGCCCTAAGTTCCATTTTAGAAGGAATGCAGAAACAACTAGATTGTGCCTTAGAGGAGAATAAATCCTTAAGGGAAGAAGTTAGGAGATCGAGTCAGGAAACTATTCAGACCAAGCAAAGATTGGAAGAGTTTGTGGCTTCTGGTACTGGATATAAAGGTTCTCCGAGTCTATCAAGTAATTTATCCCCTTCCGATATTTCCACTCAGGTTATACATGCTGTCTCACCTATTATTCCCTTGGCGCCTCCTGAGAGATTTGGTGGGGACCCTCTAAAGACGCAAATATTTTTGACACAATGCACTTTGCATTTTTTGTGTCGGCCAGTCATTTTTGCAGAGGATCAATCAAAGGTGGCTTTCATACTGTCGTATTTGAATGGTGATGCAGCAGCCTGGTCTATGTCATTGGTCACGCAGAATGATCCTAAATTGTACAATTATAATGACTTTAAGGAAGAATTTTTACGAATATTTGATCGACGTGCAGCCTCACAAGCCACAGACAATGAACTTTTGGAGCTCAAGCAGGGCAATCGGGATTTGGTGGCCTATCTAGCCCAATTTAATAAGTTGATTGTGGAATCAAGTTGGCCAGAAGCCAAGAGAGCAGCAATCTTTTATAGAGGTTTAAAAGATGAACTAAAGGACGCTTTGGCACAGATTCCTAGACGACCCACAGAAATCTCTGAATTAATTGATTTGGTGCTTCAGATCGACCATCGTTTGAGTGAGAGACGAAGTGAAAAGAGAAGAGACTTCCGTCCGCTCCCACCTCGTTTTGATCGAATGAAGTCTGAAGGAAATAAGACCTCTGAAAGTTCTTCTGTAGATGAACCCATGCAGATAGGTTCAATAAGAGGTCCTCTATCCAAGGAAGAAAAGGAAAGACGAAGATCTGGGCATCTGTGTCTGTACTGTGGCCTCTCTGGTCATTTTGTAAAGGATTGTCCTAAAAAACCAAAGGTTTCTCAGCAGGTAAAAGATCGGCTTCACCTGTAAAGGGAGTTGCACAGGGTGAAGCGAATTTAAAGACAGCTCCATTTTATCAGCAAGTTGTGAACACTTTACAATCTTCTGCACCCCATCTGGTAGTATCTGTAACTGCTAGGTTCCGTGATCAAGAAGTGATCGGAGTTTCTGTGATGATCGACTCTGGGGCAACGGGGAATTTTTGTGACATCAAATATGCTCGAAGAATTGGATTAAAATTTGTTGAGAAGCAGGTCGTGGAAGTGGTCAGAGCTGTGGATGGAACAAATTTGTCCTCTGGGCTCATTACTCATGAAACTGAATCTATCCAATTAACTGGGTTCAATGAACATTCTGAAATAATAACGTTCAATCTGATTGATGCTCCCCAGTTTCAGCTCATTCTAGGTCTACCATGGTTAACAGAACACAACCCATACATTGATTGGGAAAAGAGAACTATTTCTATGAATTCAACTTATTGCAAGGAAAATTGTTTTTGTGAGCAAGTTCAGTTATTGGAAGAATCACCAGCCAAAGGACTGGCTTGTCATTCAGCGTCAATTTGCTCTTTAGAAACTAAAGAGATTCCCAGAGAGTATGAGGATTTAGCTTCAGTTTTTGATGAAAAAGAGGCCGAAAAACTTCCCCCTCATCGTCCTTACGACTGTAAGATAGATATTGAACCTGGGGCGATTCTGCCTTGCAGTAGAATTTACGCCTTGACAGCAACGGAAAATCAATATCTCAAGAGTTACTTGGAAAAATACTTGGCTAATGGGTTTATACGACCTTCTAAGTCCCCAGTCTCGTCTCCTTTATTTTTCATTCCGAAGAAAGACGGGGATCTTCGTACTTGTATAGACTTTAGAGCCTTAAATCAAGTCACAATCAAGAATCGATACCCGCTCCCACTAATTTCAGTCTTGTTGGATCAGGTCAAGAATGCAAAAATCTACACCAAATTGGACTTGCGAGGGGCTTATCATTTGATTCGCATCGCTTCAGGTGATGAGTGGAAAACAGCATTTCGAACCCGTTATGGGTTATTTGAATATCTAGTAATGCCCTATGGGTTGTGCAATGCTCCAGCTGCATTTCAACATTTTGTAAACGACGTTCTCAGAGAATTTTTGGATCGGATAGCTGTCGTTTATATCGACGATATTCTGATCTTTTCAGATAGTCTGGAAGAGCATGTAACCCATGTTAGAGCGATTTTAACCAGACTTCTTGAGAATCATCTTTTTGTGAAATTGGAGAAATGTGCCTTTCATGTGGAAAAGGTAGAATTTCTTGGATTTGTTTTATCTCCTGAAGGAGTAAGTATGGATAATGCAAAAGTGAGAGTAGTGCAAGATTGGCCTTCTCCTTCATCTGTGAAAGAGATCCAAAGTTTTATTGGGTTCTCTAATTTCTATAGGAGATTCATTCCAAATTTCTCTCATAAAGTCAGTCCAATCACAAGATTGTTGAAGAAAGGGGTGAAGTTTGTCTGGAGTAATGAAGCAGAAGAAGCCTTTCGTTATTTGAAGAGATCCTTTACGCAAGCGCCAATTCTGTTGCATCCAAGGGCAGATGAGCCCTTTTACGTAGAAGCAGATGCCTCTGACGTTGCCATTGGAGGAATTCTCTCTCAACGACATCGAGATACAGGTCAACTTCATCCTGTGGCCTATTATTCCAGAAAGTTAACCCCTCCTGAATGCAATTATTCAATCGCTGACAAAGAATTGTTGGCCGTAAAAGGTGCCTTTTTAGAATGGAGGCATTACTTGCTTGGCGCAGCGCATAAGGTCACTGTGTATACGGATCATCGCAACCTCCAATTTCTCAAGTCAGCTAGAACATTAACGGCCAGACAATTACGTTGGTCTCTATTTTTTGCAGATTTCAATTTTGTAATAACTTTCAGACCAGGTACAAGTAATGCAAAAGCAGATGCTCTTTCAAGAATAAATTCTGATTACTCTGAAGTTGACCAAAAGAATCAGACTATTATTCCAGAGGAAAAGATCATTGTGGCCACCCTCAATACAGATTTTTCAAAAGAAATTCGGGAGGCAATGTCCCAAGAAGAGATGAATCGTTGGGCAGATGAGGAGTTGGAGAGAGAGATCCGGAATGGTCTTCCATACCTCAGAAATTGTTTGTATCTTCCTACTAAGGGGCTTCAAGAGAAAGCTTTGAAGATGTGTCATGATGATTTAATGGCTGGTCATAAAGGAATACAAAAGACTTCAGAACTGGTGGAAAGGAATTTTTGGTGGCCCAACATGAGAGCTCAAATACGGCAGTATGTTACCACCTGCGAGAGATGCTTGCAAGGAAAATCGGATCGGAGAGCACCGCAAGGGCTCTTGATGCCTATGCCCACTCCACCTCATCCTTGGCATACGGTCTCGATGGATCTGATAGTTGACCTCCCTCCTTGTCATGGGTTTAACACAATTTTGGTGATGGTGGATATGTTTTCTAAAATGGCACATTTTGTCCCTCTGAAAAATATACCTCGAGCTCCAGAATTGGCACAATTATTTTCTCAGCACATAGTAAGACTGCATGGAATCCCAAAGGTTTTAGTTTCTGACCGGGGCTCCCAATTTGTTTCTCATTTTTGGAAGGCTTTTACCAGAAGGTTAGGAATTGACGCTCGCTATTCCACCAGTTTCCATCCTGAAACTGATGGTCAGACCGAGAGAGTCAATCAAGACCTTGAGCAATACCTCAGACTTTATTTGATGGATCAGAAAGCTGGGTGGGCAGATTTGGTTTGGTCCGCTGAATTTGCTTATAACAATGCCAAGCACTCCTCTACAGGTTATTCCCCCTTTTTCTTAAACTATGGTCGACACCCAAGTATAGTTTTAGAGAAGGAAGAAGGTTCCGTACCAGTGGCAGAAGAATTGGTAAATAGAGTTCAAAAGTCTTTAATGCTTGCTGGTGAGAATTTACAAAAGTCTAAAAACTCTTATAAGTCTCAGGCAGATAAGAAGAGACGTGAGTGTCCAGTTTTTAAATCAGGAGAGAAGGTTTGGCTATCCACTAAACATCTTAGACTAAAAGAGAATCGTAAGTTTCAACCAAGATTCATAGGCCCATTCAAGGTAAACAGAATGATAAACCCTGTATCTGTAAAACTTCACTTGCCTTCTTATCTCAAGATACATCCGGTATTTCATGTTTCCTTGCTGAAAAAGAGTCCACCAAATTTGAGAGCCCATTCACTTCCTAAACCTATTGTAGTAGAATCTGGGGAGGAGTTTGAGGTGCATGAGATTCTTGATTCCACCTTTAGGAAAGGTCAATTGTATTACTTGATCAGTTGGAAGAATTTTGGTCCAGAAGAAAGATCTTGGGAACCATATACCAATGTTCATGCACCAAGACTCATTCGAGACTTTCATAAACAAAATCCTACTAAGCCAAGAAGGAAGGGACGTCTTTTGGTGGGGAGTACTGTCAAGACCCCATTGTGCTGTTTTAATTTATATTCCAAAAGAGCTGACTCCCTCTCAGATAGACTTTGCTTGACCAAATATCCCCGTTGGTTAAGATTGGCTCCGACCTGGAGAACGTCTCTCAAGTCCATTGTCAATGGTCTGAGAGAATCTGTTTTCCGCGGTTTGTAACGAGCTTTCACTTTTTAAGAAGGTCTGCGGTCTAGTTGTTCTGATCGCGAGACACTTCTTTGCTTTCAACGCGCCTGTGCGATATTCGCGCGGCGCACTTCAACTGAAAGAATCCCAGCAACGGTCGTGTTTGTGCTCCTGTGTGTCCGTGTTTCCTGAGGAGAAAAACACACGTTGAAATTATTCAGCGCTCGACTTCCAATGTTCAGGGAAGTTATTCAGTACGCATTTCAAATGGGTTTTTGAGTGTTCTTACGTTCCCCTTTTTGAAATTCACAGAGTTTTCTCAGCAAGAGCTGTTTCAGAGTTAGAAGGCGGTGTGAGCTGTGAAGTTTTTGAATCCTGGAGAAGCGTTTCAGTCAAGAGAAACCTTCTCTCCTCAGAAGTAAGAGTATTTTATACTTTGTAACTGTCAAGTGAAGGCTGAAAAGAAAAAAGCATTGGAGGAACCTCTGACAAATGTATGAGCTGAACTTTCATATAAACGCTAGCAACTAAAATTCAAGCAGCAAGTGTTTTCAACTGCAATTCGAACTTGTTATAGACTTCTTGGGGTAGATTACAAGTTCTAAAAAGAAAAGAAAGACATTAATGGTCAGAAGTTCCCCAAGGAGCCTACAATTTATTTTTGAAAAGATAAAAGACAGAACTGTTGCTCAAGACTGTACAATCTATACCTTTGATTGGAGAAGTATCTCCTTTTGTCAAGAACTGCAATACAGAATTTCTGAAGACTGATCATTTAAACAATAGACAAAACAAATTAGATAAAGAGAGTGGCTAGTTCCCTGGTATTAAAAGGTAATTGTAAAAGTCAATAGATCAATAACCTAGAGTAGAGTAGGTAGGGAAGATATTAAACAAGTGTGTTTGTCATTTCAGGTATCTTCATAGGAAGCTCAGTGAAGAACCGTATCCAGAGGCAGTCTCTCTTGTTTTGTCATCCACTTCCCCTTTCCCCCTTGGCTGAAAGCAGAGGCAATAGTTAATCTCTTGTCACTGGGTTTGGCGGGAGGGATTTGAGGACTAGTCATCTGTTCCTGAGGAGATCGCAACTCAAGATCTGACAATTACAGCGATACGAGGTTTTCCTCCTCTCGCTTCAAGTAGTCGAACAAGTATTTGCTATCACAGGGTGGAAGCCATGCACCACCCTCTAATAGCAAACACAAATGTCCAGCAAATGCACACCCCGGAACATTGTATGAGCTGCGCCTGAGAGGTCGCCCTCCCTACTACCATGATGCATTTGTTAGTATAACACATACTAACACTACTTACACACGTGTAGTACAGCGACCAGAATGTAGTGAAGAAGCAGAGGAAGTGCAAAATCTAAAATTATAAATTCTACCAGATGTCGGATGACATAGTTCAATGAGCTGATGACCCTGCTACACGAACAAAACGGGTCTTCAGCACAGCGCAAGCAATTTTGAAATATTGCTGAGTGGCTACCACTCGTCGCCAAATTTATGTAGTGAAGAGGCAGACAGCAGTGAATCCAATAAGTAGATTTATTACAAGAAAACAAGACACCTGACACCTGAAACATCCACCAACAGGTGCAGACTGCAAAGCAACCGTCTAATCCAGCACCGTGTACAAACTCCGGAAGGTTACCCTCATGACAGCCCGACATTCTAACATTACATACTGAGGGCCATATTATCAATGAATGGCGTTAAAATTATCGCCGCTTTAGCGGCAGGAAACTGCCGCTAAAATGACGATAATGGGCTTGATAATATGCCGAAGAGAATTCCAATAGAAGCCCATGTTCTCGTCTTAACATGGGCTTCTATTGGAATGCTCTACGGCATATTATCAAGACCATTATCGCCGTTTTAGCAGCAGTTTCCTGCCACTAAAGTGGCGATAATTTTAACGCCGTTCCTTGATAATATGCCCCTTAGATTCTAGTAGAATTACATACTAACATTCTACTATGACTTACAATGGAATACTACACAGAGCACATGACTTTACAGCAATGAGCTCATAGTTTCATTCACGAGTCTTGACACCGGTAGGGGTAAGACTTTCGCTTCCCACTCCCTGTATTGTATAAACGAACGTAATCTAACACTTCTTCCACAAGTATGCTACAGCACCCAGAGCACATCACTTTACAGCAATGAGCTCACAATTTAGGCTCACGGTTTAATCCCTGAGTCTTCACACCAGTAGGGATGAGTAGTTCGCTTCCCACTCCCATGTACTAAGAACTCATACTAACACTACTTACACACTTATACTACAGCGGCTAGTATCCTACACCACCCAGAGCCCAGAACGTTACAGCAATCGGCTCGGTTTCATCCCCAAGTCTTCACACCGCTAGGTGTAACTACTTCGCTTCCCTCTTCCGGTATACTATCAACACACAGTAGTGGTCAGTAGTTCACTTCCCACTTCCTGTATGGTATAAACGCCTACTAACACTACTTGCACACGTATGCTACAAACACCAGACCACATCACCTTACAGCAATGTCCTCACGGTTTAGACTCTCATTTCATACCCGAGTGTAGCACCATATCATATCACCATCATGCCACTCTGAGCAACACCGCACTTTCAGACCGTTAACAGTGATGACTACCCACTGGCGACCACCAGTAGGTAATCAAGAACAAATTACAATAGTTCCTTGATTCTTTTTGCTTTCAAAAATTCTCTCTATTACTGTCTTTCTACTTTTCCATATAAATAGTTTTTTTAATATTCAAGTACACTCGAAGTCAGAAATGCAACGTATTCTATCAACACACTTTCTAGAACATTCTACAGCACGTGGAGGTTAAAAGTTCATCAATTTTTTTAAACCTAACAATATTTTTTAGCAACATTTTCTCGAACATTTAACGGCACGTGCAGGTTAAAAGTTCACAATTGTTTTAAGTTCGAACAGTGCCTTCCAAATGCAAGTAGCAGGCATGGTTGAGTTGAGCAAATTTTATCCTATAATATGTACTATAGTATGTACGTGCAAACTGCTTTTTCTTAACCAATCACAAACATACTTTTCCACAAAACAAATGTGCACCCTACTTTTATAAAACAATGCTTTTTATCTCCCTATCAGGTACCGTTTTGTATGCGAAAAGAATACTAGTTTCCCATCTTTATACATATCTCTTATTCTACGAAGGAACTGCATGAGCTACAGACATCTTTCCATACTTCCCAGCCATACCTTCAAAATGCTAGTGTGGATCGTAGGACATAGCTATGTTTTTCTGGGGCAAGAGGTATGCAGAACAGAGACGTATTGACTTAGACCTAGGTTTACAAAATGTGGACATGAAATGGTTTGGACAGAGAGGATTGAAGTGGCACCAATTGTTGCCTTTGGTTGAAAACTGGTTGCATCTCCAACACCCTGACCTCATGATTGTGCACTGTGGTGGAAATGACCTAGGCACATTGACTGGGGTAGATTTGGAAATGCTTATGAAGGACACCTTTGGACAATTGATGTTACTTTTGCCTCAAACTGTCTTTGTATATTCCAATATATGCTAAAGACAGAAGTGGAAATGGTCCGAACAATTTTGTCCTCAGATTGAAAAATCTCAGAAAAAAGTCAACAAAGCTGTCTCTGCATACCTCAGAGACCACAAAATGGGGTCCATATACAACAACATCATACGTTTTGATATGGCGGATATATACAGAAGTGATGGCGTATACTTCACAGATCAGGCAAATTGAGTTTTCCTTAATAACTTGAAGCTGTGCATCCACACTTATATGTAGCTCCAACTAATGAACACAAGGGCTCTTTTTAGAGCCACCCTATAACTTACAACTTAGGCCCGCTATTTTAGAGCCATAAAACGACAACTACCCCACACCCTCGCCAAAATGTATTCTCCACACAGCTGTGGCGCAGCGGCCATACGATCTCACTTTGCTGCACAGACATCTTGCTTTGATCCCCAGCTCTACTCACCCATAGAGGTGAGTAGTTTGCGCTCTACAAATACCATATTGATTTACCTTTGCACTCCCTATACAACACAATCTAAGCACCATACACAAGCTACAATGTTCTAAACAAAAGTTCATCCAAGTACCTTTAACTACATGCTGACACTACTTGCACAGATGTGACACAGCGGCCAGAGCACATGACTTCACAGCATATGACACACAGTTTGGGCTCACCCTTTAATCCCCGACTCCGGCAGCAGCTCAGCTTAGCAACATGAGACTCTAGACAATACCTCACATATATTCTGTACCCCAGGACTTTCATAAAAGTACTGGTCAGTAGTTCATCCTAGTAGTTATAAACACATCCGCACACTACTTCCACAACTGTAGTGCAGCGGCAACGGCACATAACTTCACAGCATAAGACACACAATTTGGGCTCACGCTTTAATCCCCGAGTCCCTCACCAGCTCACCTTACCCGCATCAGACTCTACCCAATACCTCACTTAATTTCTGTAGCCCACCACTTACACACCGGTAGGGGTAAATACTTCGCTTTTCACCCCCTCTATAGCACACCCTAAACACCTCATAGAGGTTACAGTGCTCCTGCCCTCCCATTTCCCACTTTTTTCCCCTTTTAGCCCCCTTATTTCACCTTACTCGCTTCAACGGAATCACAAAATGGCGGCCAACACTTCCTAGTTGCAACCGCTCGCAGCCAATCAGCAACAAGCTCGTGCTTGTAACGCCTCAGCCAATCAGATGGCAGAATTCCATAATATCAATATCTGTAAATTTCAATATTTCTCAAAAACTACTGTACAAATTTACACCAAATAAAAAAAGTGTGCTTTCTAGACCAAGACCCTTCTCCCTGCCAAATTTGGGATAATTCCGTTCTGTGGTAAATAAAAATACCGGACTGAATTTCATACGGAATCTTAAAATAAAGTAAATAGCTCAAAATAACAAGAGGCAGAATCCGTGGTATAAGAGGTTTTCTAATGGGCTTTATTCCATTCAAAATGGCCGACTCGAGTCGCGGCCTTCAGGTTCCGTCACCACGAGGGTTCAGGAAGTGAAGTACAATAATTTATTAACAGACATGTATTTTTATAATAAGTACATTACAATGAAACGAATGTAGAAGGCGTAACATTTGATAAGAAAAGTGACAAAACAGTGACATAATCGAAACTAGGCGTAATAAGGAATAAAAGAAACATGATTGGTTAGAATTATCAGACATAGGTGGATCTATAAGATAATACTTGGCATAGATGCGCGCGCGGCAGCATGACGTGTAATTGACGTGCAACTAGGGGGTGAAGGGGACTTGACATTTAGCTCTACATGTGGAGACGAGAAGTCTGGGGGTCAAGTCAACCTAATCCCAAATCATATCTAACATCCTATGTTTAAAGAACTATGTTATCCACAAGGAAGAGACTCTCGGACAGAATCTATTCTATACTGACTGTGTACGTGTACAAGCGTCTAAGTGTCTATATGAGATGCGAGGGATAGAAAACTTTCCATGGCAACAGGGCTATGAATCACTTGCAGGAGGACGGAAAGGCTGAGTCCTTTGCTTGTGAGCTAAAGGAAATGTTTACCTAAATCACTGGACAGGAATGCATCGGCTGGAGAGCAAAATAGATAATTCGAAGGTGAAATACAACTTCTTGGCAGACAGGCGAAAACTGGCCGAGGCAGGCACCGTTAGCTGCACAGGGAGTAGGACAAAGTTCATGGATACAGATGCGAGCTCAAGCTGAAGCTGTCAGAGACAGAGAGCAGGGAAAGGCTTGAGGACAGAATCGGGCCTACTTGCCTGAACTGTAAAAATGAAGTAACTTAGCCATATAAAGTCGGTGGCCTTTCATACTTAGGAATCGAATATCCAGCCCTGTGATGGCGGATCTGACGGAGAACATGTCGACGGTAGACACACATATGTTTGCGTCTTAGAAACTGGAACTGGAGGGAACATACATGTACTTGTAACATGCATATAGAACCGTTGGGGTCCAAGATAGGGGACATAACTGATCAGGAAAATCCACATTTCCACATTCCCTCCTTGTCCCCTTCTTGCCCTTCACGAGACATCAATCTTCATCATTCCATTGATTTGCTCATGGAGCATCATTTCTTCTTCCTTCCGGCATTCTGAACGGGACCTGTGATGTGGAATGCATGATGTGGCACACAGACCACAAATCGCTGGTCCACCTTGCAGGCATAAACAACAACTGAAGAGCATAAGAAGGCCAATACCTAGGAAGGATAAAACTCTCCATCCCCAGGCTGATATCACACTCCAAAACCACCCGGACCACGTCCAAGTGCCTGGATTTTCGTGTATCTGGCTTACAATCTTTTTTTTTTTTTTTTTTTTTTTAAACTTTATTTATTGGATTTTGCATCAAAACAATACAATCACACAGTTATCATAATCAAACTTCGGTGGCATTTCAAGGTCTGAATCATTACATCAGTATCTCCAATGCATGTCCGGGGGGGGCGGGAACAGCAAAATAGACATTATCATGAGTCTTAGCACAGGGACCCTGGGCAGGAAAAACCGGCAACAGAGCCACACACAAGAAAAGCGAACAGTGTAGTCCTGAGGGGTTCTTCAGCGGACCTTCCCCATACAGTATACTTCTCCTAGGGCATGACCGCAATCCTTAAGACACGTGTAACAGATATGCAACCCGATCATCCCAGCCTGGCAATCGTGGAAGAACTCCCGCTCCCACAGCACCGCAACAGCTCAACCGATCCCTTGCGTAGTTTGTGAATCATGAGCAGCAGAAGCAACGCCATCAAGGGCCGGGGGAGGGGCATCCCCGGCCAGGGCCTCTGGATATTGCAGTAGGTAACCTTGTAGTGGGCCCCATATATCGGCGGGGCGGGATCGAGCCGGGAGCAGGTCGGAGTATGCCAGGATCTGTTCTTGGCAGTAGACAAGGTCTTTAAGCCATTCCTTAAATTTCGGAGCCCTCCCCCGCCCCAACGGCACGCTATCCTCCGCTTCGCCAACAACAGCGCCGCCGTGACAAACCTGCGGCTTGCCCGCGGAATGTGTTTGGTATACCCCAATAGGGCCTGCACCGGGTCGGGCTCAAGGAGTAAGTCCACCATCTGTGAGACAGCGGAGAACACTTGGGTCCAGTAGGTCTGAATTGCAGGGCAACCCCAGGACAAGTGCAGGAAGTCCGCATGTGGGGCATGACATCTCTCGCAATTATCCGAGTTTTGCAGTTTGAATTTGTGTTTGGTGACCGGTGTGCAGTACAGACGATTTAGGAACTTAAAGTGTATGATACGATGTCTGCTGCTTGCAGAGATTTGCTCTGTCTGTATGCAACAGTAGGACCACCTGTCATCTCCCAGCTCTAGCCCCAACTCCCGCTCCCACTCCCCACGAGCCCGTGAGGCGTCAAGTGCAGTGTCAGATCGGATTGTGTGGTATAGTATGGAGACCAGGTGGGAGGGCGAGGACGCCTGTAAGACTCTGTGCAATGGGTCAGTGATTTCGGGTTCCTCCGGGAATGTCTGTAATATGGACCGCATGCCGTGCCTCAGTCTCATGTAGGTGAATAGCTCCAAGGGGGTAGGCGCGTACCCATCAAAGAAGTGTTCCCGATCTCGAAAGCGCCCAGCCGAGAATAGATCACCCCACCTTTGAATCCCCAGTTTGTGGATCAAGTCTTGAAACAGTCTTTCCTGTAGGAGAGGCAGCTGCGGGTGGTAGGCAATGGGGAGAAGGGGCGAGTACAAGAACGAGCTCGCAACTCGCTTAGATATCTCCAGCCATGCCCTTACCGTTCCCTGCAACGCATTATAGTCCGAGGTATTATAAGGTAGAGTACTATGCAGCAGACCGTGCAGAGGCAGGGGAGCCGCCAGCCAGTCCTCCGCAGCGAGTTGGGGCATAAATGCAATGGGGTGGAACCAGTAGTATGCATAGTGTGCTTGAGCGCAATAGTAGTACAACTCCAGGTCCGGTATGTCCAAACCCCCCCGGGAGTAGGGGGAGGTCATCACCTCCCACCTCAGCCGAGGTCTCTTCCCGCCCCAAACTAGCCGAATCAATTCCGAGCGCAGTCGATTGAAAAAATGCCGACCCGGTGGGAAGGGAATGTTCATGAACAGATACAAAAGTCGGGGGAGCACCACCATCTTAATCAAGGCAGCACGTCCAGCCATCGAGAGGGGGAGCGCTATCCAGCGGTCTACGCAGGAGGAGACCTGTGTCAGTGCCGTACCATAGTTAGAGCGCATCAGTTCGTCCCTGTCGCGAGATATCCTGACGCCTAGATATTTTACGTCAGACTCACACCATTCTATGGGATAGTCAAGTGAGAACCTCCGACACCCATCCGTCAAATGGAGGATCTGAGACTTGGCCCAATTGATTCGCACGCCTGACATTTCCCCATACGTGATGAATTCCCTGAGTAGCGGGTTCAGGTTGTTTTGGGGGTTTCGCACATACAAAGTTATGTCATCTGCATAGAGCGACAGCAGAAGCTGCCTCTGCTCGCAGATCAGCGCCCTATGTTGATGACGCTGTCGCAACCGCGAAGCAAGGGGCTCCACCACCAGTGCGAACAAGAGAGGGGATAAGGGGCACCCCTGCCTGGTCCCCCGGGCGATTCCAAAGGGCTCCGACGTCCTACCGTTGATCAATACCCTGGCACGGGGGCCACCGTAAAGGATAGCTATCCAGCCCAGGAAAACTAGGGGGAAACCCATACTAGTCAGCACCGCCACAAGGTAATCCCACTCCAGGGAGTCGAACGCTTTCGTCGCGTCCAAAAAGACGGCCACCATCTGGAGGCTGGGGTCAACGTTCTGCAGAGTGGCGAATAGCGTGCGCAGGTTGTGCGACGTCGCCCTGCCCGGTATGAAACCCGACTGATCCGGGAGTACTAGCCCCTGCATAAGGAGCGACAGCCGGTTAGCCAGAGTTTTAGAGAGGATCTTTACGTCACAGTTAAGGAGGGACAGAGGCCGGTAGGAGTCAGGGGAGGCCGCCGGTTTACCCGGCTTCAGAAGGGAAGTAATCAATGCCTCTCTCATGGTAGGGGGGAGCTTACCCAGCGTGTGGGCCTCCTCAAACACCTCTTTCAAGATCGGGGCAAGGATATCTATATATGACTTATAAAACTCGATCGGGAGCCCGTCGAGGCCAGGGGCTTTCCCCGAGGCCATTTGCATGATGGCCTCACGAATTTCGTCAATCCCGAGCGGTGCCATGAGGAACTTCCTCTGCTTATCAGATAGCCATCCCAATGTGGTCTCCCCTAAATAGGGAGCCAGCTCCGGCGGTGCCGTGTGAGCAGAGGAGTACAGGTCAGTATAATGAGTGACGAATGTTTGCATAATAGACCGGGTGTCTCTGTGGAGCTCTCCCGATCCATCCTGAATCTCGAGGATTTGGTTGTTAAAGCGGGGCGGTCGGATTGCCCAAGCGAGGTATTTACCCGGGCGCTCCCCCTCCCCGTATCTACGAGCTTGAAAGTGTTTCCCCCTGAATCGGACCTCTCTGTCCGCTGTGTCTTTATATTCTGTCAGCAGTTCCCGAAAGCGGGCTTGAGCCCCAGCATCAGTATGAAACGTGGGGGCACTCTCCAAGTCTTTCAAGTCAGTTTCAAGTTTACAAAGGGTGCTACGTAAAACCTTGAGGACCCCCACCCCCTTAGAGATGCACAGTCCTCTAATCGTGACTTTAAAGGCCTCCCACACCACGGCAACACTATCCACCGTGCCACCGTTGCGTTGGAAGAAGCTCTCAATTTCCTGCGCTATTTCTGATCTGAAGACGTCATCCAGCAGGGCAGTGGGCTGCAATCTCCACGCCATTGGAGACCCGGCGAGGTCAGTCATGACAAAGTTCAGCAGGACCGGGGCGTGATCGGAGTACGTGCGAGCGAGGTGTTTTACCCAGCCTATCGCGGGGGCAAGCCCCGGTGAAGCCAGGATATAGTCCAGTCTCGCCCACGTGGAGTGCGCGGCAGTCCAGTGCGTGCCCTCCCTTGTCACCGGGTGCCTAGAGCGCCACGTGTCTAATAGATGACGCTCAGTAAGAAGGTCATGCACATATGCTTGCGAGCGGGAGTAGTGGTGTGGGTTCGGTTTCGACCTATCACTCCCAGGGTCAACAGCTATGTTAAAATCACCCCCCCACACTAGGTGGGTGGAACCGATACGCAGAATCTCTCCCCACAGCGCCTGAAGACAAGACGGATCGTCAGTGTTAGGACCATAATAGCACGCTAAAGTGAGCGTATCCGTGCCCATGCGCCCCCAAACAATACAATACCTGCCCTCCCGGTCTATACGCTCGCCCATGTGCACAAACGGGGTATGTTTCCTAATGAGGATGGCCACCCCACGTGAGTAGGTGGAGTAGGAGGAGAAGGTACGGTGCACCGCCCAGCGCGAGGCAAATAGCACCGGCCTGGAGGGGTCTAAGTGCGTCTCCTGAAGAAAGGCCACACCCACGTGATGCCTGTCCAGGTATGCTAGGACGTGCCTGCGTTTCCTGTGGTCCCCCAAGCCCCTCACATTCCAGGATAAAAAGTTAAGCTGCCCAGTAGAGACCCTGTGTGTTTGCGGATCACTCATGGAAGACCAAAAGACTCACACCCAACAATATAGTACAAACGCCACCCCCCGACCCGTATGTAGTAGACCATGCCAACAGCGCCACATCCCATACAAACTTAACAAACAGTACAAATCCCCAACGCCCCCCCCTCCCCTCCCCCCTCCCACAGCAGCATCCCAAACATGCTATCTGGACGGCCCCCCTCCCCCCCCCCCCCCCCCTAACGAACTCCGACCATGGCAAAAGCCACAGTGGAGCAACATGAAAACTTAAAGTCAATTGGGTAATACCCTTGGGAGGACAGTCTAGGTGAATACACAATAAACCCCTCGATCCAGGAGAGAGTTTCCCGCCCTTGGGCCGGGTTCACCCCATGATCAAAGAGGGTGCCCAGCGAGGCGATAATTTCCTGAGAGTCTAGTGCAAGAAAAAGAGTTTCTACACCCCGCTATCAGCCCCTCACAGTGAGTAAAGCCGGGCCCATGGGTCACTATATCAAGTCCCTTGATAGTAGATATTCGCACCGCCTTACCAGCCGACAGGCCTCAGTCTCAAAATCGACAGGTCAACACTCCAGGCCCATCAGTCTGATGCCAGCGGTGAGGAGCAGTCCTGGTCACGTTTCTTGAGTCGTTTCAAAAACTCCTCCACCTGTTGGGGTTTAGTGCAAAAGATTTGTTTTCCTTGATGCGTGATGCGCAGGCGGGCAGGGTAAAGAAGCGCATAGTCAACTTGTGCAGCGCGTAGTTTATGCTTGACCTGGACAAATTTCTTTCGCTCCTCCTGAACCACCGGGGTGAAGTCCGGAAAAATGGTGAAGGCGTTGCCGCCATAGGATAGGCTCTTCTTCTCCCTCGCCGTCCGAAGCGCGACATCTCGGTCACGGAAGTTCAACAGGCGTGCTATAATAGGGCGAGGGGGAGCCCCCGGCGGTGGCCTCAGGGCCAGAGATCTGTGCGCCCTTTCCACTATAAACTGGGGGGATAGGGAGTCCGTGCCCACCACCTCGCGCAGGAGACCCTCCACATAGTCCTCCATCTTGCCCGTGTGGGTCGATTCTGGTATGCCAATTATACGGATATTGTTCCTCCGACTACGCGCTTCCAAGTCTTCGTTTTTGGCTGCTATTACATGGAGGATTTTGTCCATGCGCGCCATAGCGGCGGACAGTTCCGTTGTGCGATCCTCGGTGTCTGAGATACGTCTCTCCGTTTCCGTGATGCGCTCGCCATGGCTGTCAACCTTATGTACGATCGAGTCCATGCGGGATTGCATGGAATCCATTTTGTCGACTATGGTCGCAAGACTTTGTCGCATGTCCAGCAAGATGGACTTGACATCATCCCCCGGCGGGGCCTCCACCGGCTCCGACCCCGCCGCAGCAGCCTCCGTCTGCGGCCTGGTCTGCTTTTTGGACTCAAAAGTAAGGCGAGGCTGTCGACTGTCCGGCTTCCCCATGGCGGCGCCACCAGGCCACCCGCGGCGGGATCAGGGGGGACGCCCGGGTGGGCCCCTGGGGGCAAGCGGCCAAGGAGGGGGGGAGTGGCAGCCTAGGGAAGAGGGAAATCGGCCAGATCGTGTAGCAGGTCCCTGGCTCAACCACCAGCACCTCGTGCAACCCCCTCCACCTGCCACGCAGGATCTCGCTGGGGACCAGCCGCCCTCCCCGGGGCCAACCGCGACCCCACAAGCACACCGCTCACCTCCACGGCCAATAGCGACTCTCCGTGAGTGAATGGGATGAACTCCGCGCGGAGTGCCAGCAGAAGAGAGTCCGGTATATGGGGGCAAAGAGGATCCAAGTCGGGGCCCCAGCGGAGGCACCACCTCGAAGGCCCCAGCGCAGGAGGGTCCGCGGTCAGCGCAGCAGGTAACAGTCTCTCCGGGCCTCGCACCTCTTCCGATCTGTCCCTCCGGCGGTCGTGTAATCGCCCCCAGTGGGCTAGCAGTAGGGCAGCAGCCGGGGGGGGGGTCCGCGCAGGCCGGTACGAGCGGGGATGGCACCGCGCCGCAGTAAGGATCCGGCGCAGGCAGGGAGGGCGGCAACCCCAGCCGGGGATTCAGCCGGGCGCTCCACTCACCAACGCCCGCGCCTGTTGTGCATCACGCCGTAGTCCAGTCCGTCCTCTTGCCCCCGGCCGGGGGGATCTAACGCGGGTCCCAGCGAGCCCCCAGCTGACACGTCGCAGGGCCGCCGCCCGCCGCCGTGGATCCGGAGGTGGGGCCTGTCACCCACGTGAGACGCACCGGACTCGCGTCGCAGCAGCCTCCCGGACACAGCTCCAGCAAGACGTCCTCCACAGCCGGCACAACTTGTGGCGGCTTCGCAGTCCGATATCTCCGGGTCGCCAGGGATGAAACAGCGCTCCAACTGCGGTGGGGATGTTGGTCCACCCACACAGGCCCGCGTGGGCTATCAAATGCGACTTTCAGGAAGGATTATTAAGGATTTCTTCGCTGGGCTGCGGGAGCTTCACCCGAAGGCAGCCATTCCGCTGTGCGCCACCTAGCGCCTCCTCGTGTATCTGGCTTACAATCTTATGAAGGTGTGTTATAGCTTTATATACAGATGGCGAATTTTCTGGTATGAATATGCAGCAGCTGGATCCGATGACCCTGCAAGCTCCGCCCCTATCGGCCAGGATGACGTCAAGGACAAGACGATTCTGGAGAACAACAATTCTCATCACTGATTGTTCCTCTGTCAGATTGCCTAGGGCGGCTATAGTCTCGTTTACTACAGCTTCAAGAGTCTTGGTGAGTCTGCGTATCAGCTTACTATTTGATATTGTACCTATATAGGGAAAGATACCTTTATTGAAATCTACATACTTGTCCCATGCTGTCTCAGTATAATCGACAACTGGGAGATCTCTTTGCTCTCTATTGTGTACTAAATGAACATTTCGATAATAATCAGGGGGAGCTAGGAAAACAGGTGGCAAAAGGAATGCTCTGTAACAGGTACCATCCCAATCTAGAGGCAGACGCATATATGCCGTCTGACCACATATGAAGTAAGAATGGCGAGAAGCTCTAAATGAAGATTTACCTTGATCACTATATTCTACTGTAGTAACGCATTGGCTATGGCCCATATGTATGGAACCAACTTTTCTTACACATAATTCACCCTTAACTGGAAATACTGACATAGTGGGCAGAATTAGTTCAACTTCGGATTTGACATTCAGAATCATAAGATTAGGCGTAAAATTACCTAATTTATACACTTCATTTTCTAAATCAGTTCCTGTTCTACTGGGGTGACCCTCCTTATTAGGGTGACAGACTTTGAATAAAACTAGATTCAGATTTCCCCATATCCAATGTTGTTGATAAACTGCTGTGTCTGGGTCTATGGAATTTAATAAACTAAACCATGCTCCACAGGAGCCATTGTGTGTGAATGGATGTGGAAAGAAAGGCAGAACTCCTTTGTTATTCTGATAGGGAGGAAGTCGGCCACACACCCAACAATTGGTCGCATTACTAGTCTGATGGGAATGATGTAACATACTAATGAAGGTGTTATTGCGCAGCGCAAGTCTATAAGATAATTCATGTGGCGGTAGGTCACTAAAAGAATGTTCTGCAGCAACATTATAAACATGTCTAGAGATAGGATGATATATGTGCAAAATCACACTCGTAATAATTACTAAAATACTCAATAAAAACAAAATTAATAATGTCCTCATACAGTAGCTACGCAGTGATTTACAATACGCCTGTCGTTTCAACATTTCTCGGGTATTTTCTCTACTCAGGTCCAAGGGATACATGTCGGAGACAATTCAACCGCTTCACCTTGGAGAGGACTTAAACAATCAAATTGCTCGACTGTTTGGGCCTAAGCTTTAATTTATAGCACTGAGAGTCATTCTGTTCAACAAAAGGAAGTTTTGAATCAGTCTGTGAGGGAGTGCAGGGCACAGTGTCTATATCTGAAGGTAGTCCATGAAATTTTTTTGACGTGACTTGAATGAATCCACCCTTTGCGTCCCTCGATCTTCACGGCTGTTCTTGTGGTCAACAGGACCAACTTGGGTGCTTTCCACCTGGGCTCCAGTTGACTTTTCCTGTCGAAATTTCTCACAAAGACAAGATTACCCGGAACAACGTCATGGGGTTTCGCCTCAGTGTTGTCGGGAAAGGCTGCAGCTACCTGTGAACGAGAAGATTGTAGTGCAGACATCAAGGAAGCCAAGTAATCTGTCAGCATGTTACAGTCAATGTCAGTTATTTTGCGTGGTATAGGCGTCCCCCACATATTCGGTGGTCTACCAAAGATCACCTCATACGGGGATAGCCCTGTTCTAGAGTGTGCTACCATTCTCATGTAAAAGAGTGCAACTGGTAATGCTACTATCCAGTCGACACCTTTCTCTCTACATATTTTGGACAGTCTGATTTTCAGTGTCTGGTTATGTCTTTCTACGAGACCTGCTGCCTCGGGGTGTCGGACACAGTGGAATTTCCACTGATATCCCAACAAGAGTGAGACATGTTTCATTAATTCGGATGAGAAAGGCTGACCGTTATCTGAATATACAACACGTGGTAAACCGTACCGTGGGAAGAATTCTCGAACTAGCTGCTTGGCAGTAGTCGGGGCAGTGTAATCTGATACGGGATACGCCTCTGTCCAACGGGAGAGAGCGCAGACAACTACGAGGACATATTTGAATCCTCGACAACGTTCCATCTGAATATAATCCATCTGGAGGACTTCAAAAGGATGGTCAGGAGGCTGAAATCCACCCTGCTCTACGGGAACACTCTTTCCTGGATTAAACTGACAACATATCATACAGGTACGAACTTTTTGTTTAGCTGCTGCTCGTAAATGTTTGTTGAACCAAATGTGCTGAATGCTGTCTAGCATAGCCTTCTCTCCTAAATGTGCTGGACTGTGAACTGTAGCTATAATGGCTTGAACCATGGAATCAGGGAGAAACCATACAGATTTCTCCTTCGTCATCCATCCTTGATCTGTCTGGATCCCTCCTAGTTCAGTCCACTTCTTTATTTCTTCTGCTGTGGCATGTGTCTGTATGTCAATTACGTCAAGTGTGGGATCCTTAATTGTCATACACTGTGTTGGTGTCTGAACTATTGGCTTTGTCATGTCTAATGTGCGATTCTGAGCAGTCTGTTTAGCTGTTCTGTCAGCTAAATCATTGCCTTGAGAAATGGTATCAGTAACCTTCGTGTGTGCTTTACATTTCATAATCGATATAGCAGTGGGTAGATGTATTGCGTCTAACAAAGCATGAATGAGGGGCCCGTGCTGAATGTGGGCACCATGGGACGTTAGATAACCTCTCTCTCGCCACAGCACGCCGAAGTCGTGTACAACTCCGAATGCATAACGTGAGTCAGTGTATACATTAACTTTCTTATTTGTGGCTTGAATACAGGCTTGCGTTAGAGCAATAAGTTCTGCTGCTTGGGCTGACAGAGTATCTATACAATGTGTCTCAATAACTTCAGTGTCTGTTGTGACTGCATACGCGGCCACTAAATCTCCTGTACTTGCTCTCATGCATGATCCGTCTACATACAACGTCAGGTCTGGATCTAACAATGGAACGTCTGTCAAGTCTTGTCTAGGTTTCGTCTTTATTTCAATGATTTCAACACAATCATGAGCTAGTGGGTCTGTTCCAATTACAGGTAATAGTGTAGCAGGATTCAATGTATTACACCGTCGGATCTCTATGTGTGGTTGAAACAATGTCAGTTCATAACCGGTAAGTCTTGCTATGGTCAAGTGTTGTGTTTGTGTTCGGTTCACAAGAACCTCTACTGCATGTGGTACTTGAACTGTCAATGGGTGTCCTAATACTATGGCATCGCTTTGTCTGATTGCTAAAGCTGTCGCTGCCACTGATTTCAGGCATGCAGGCAAAGCCTGAGCTACGGGATCTAATGTACTGGAAAAATAAGCACATGGCTTGCATGATCCTGCTTGATCCTGAGTGAGTACTGACAAGGCAGTACCTTCGCGTTCTGTAACAAAGAGTGTAAAAGGTTTGCTATAACATGGTGTTGCTAAAACAGGTGCTTGACATAAAGCTTCCTTTAGGCTTTCAAAAGCTTGTGTATGTTCCTGAGTCCAAGGGAGAACAGTCGATGTGGCTGCCTCCTGTGTGGTTAACTGAATGAGTGGTTTTGCTAGAAATGCGTACTGAGGGATCCACTGCCTACAATATGAAGTGAGGCCTATGAAAGCTCGCACCTCCTTTTGTGTCCGGGGTATTGACATGTTAGCAATTAACTGGATGCGATCTGGTGTAAGCTGCCTTCCCTCCTTGGACAGCGAGTGACCAAGATAAATAACTCGCTGAACACAGAATTGCAGCTTAGAAGGGGACACCTTGTGCCCCTTGTCGGCTAGGAAATGTAAAACTGTCAGAGAAGCTTTTTCACATTCTGACTCGCTTCTCGCGGTGATCAGCAGATCATCGACATATTGAAGCAGTGCAGTATTGACTGGCATGTGGATACTGTCAAGTTCTCGTTTCAATGCTTGGCTGTAGATGCTGGGGCTTTCTGTGAATCCTTGGGGAGCGCGTGAGAATTTAAAACTGCGCCCATTTAAACTGAATCCGAACAAGTATTGGCTTTCCGGATCTATTGGGACGCTGAAAAAGGCATTCTTGAGATCAATTACAGTAAAGAATGTTGCTTCGGAATCAATTGCTGTCAACAATGATGATATATCAGGGACCACAGGGAATTGTGGTACAATACACTTGTTTAGTTCACGCAAATCAATAACCAATCGGTATACTGGCGGAGCAGTAGGATCAGTTCGTTTAAGAATCGGAATTATCGGTGAATTACATACATTGGAGTCTGTTTCTACAACTACTCCCTGGGCAATCAGCTCATCAATGATTTTCAACAAAGCCACTACAGCATCATGCGGTAACTTGTATTGTCGCATTCGTGGTAGTACCACTCCTGCTTTCAATGTAACTCGATAGGGTGTAATGTTCATGCAGCCAACATCCGTAGGGCCTTGTGCCCATAGATGTACTGGTAAAGTCTGTAGTCGGGGATCCATGTCTCTGGACACATAGTGACCTTTAAAATCACGTAAAAACAACCTTACTCCTTCCGGAGAACAACATATTATGGCTCCTAGTGCTTTCAGAGTCTTAATTCCTAACAGATTTTCTGGGCATGATTTAGTAAGCAATAAATCTGTAGTTCGTGTCAAAGGTCCTATCGTAAGTGGTAGAGGCTGTGATACTTCATTAACAATAGGTTTTCCCGAAAAACCAAGGGAAACATTTTGAGAGCCTGAGAGGGGTGCCCCTGGAACTTCACTACGTTTTATGGTTGTTCGACTTGCCCCTGTATCGAGTAAGAATTTTCTATCTTGACCTAATAATTCACTATGTACATAAGGTCCTTCTTGATCTACAGGAATCTCGATAAGCGGTAAGTCAACTTCCCTCTCTAGGCTGGTTCATGCGTAACGCTGATACTCAGGGTATTCATACTGTGCAGTCTGATACATTTGTCGTGTTGTGGTTTGTGTGGCAGTAGCAGGCAACGGTGGTGCAGCTGGCACAAACTGTATGGGTTGCTGTGAGGCTGGCATGGACTGTTGCTGAACTGGCATGGACTGTCCATGCTGCATAGCTCCTTGTTCATTCTGATCTTGTCTAACTAATCGTGGTCTCTCCTTTGCAATACCTGTAGCTATATTACGTTTCAGGACTGGACAATCATGTACATAATGGCCTAGTTGTTTACAGTAATTGCAGGTTCGTTTTACAGGAACTGCAGAATCACCAGAATGTGTCACACCCTTTTTGTGACCATCTGCTGGTACTGTCTGAGAAACTAGCATTTTCATTTTTGTATCCTTCATGCGTCTATGCTCGTGTTCTTGTTCATCCCTAATTCTATTGTGATGATACTGTAACATTTGTAGCATTTGCGACGGAGTGTTACTTTGCCAGGTACTCTCGAATTTCAATATTCTATTCTTCACTGGAGGCAATGCATTTTCCACTAATTTTGTCACAAATAAATGTGGATATGAGTCACTACTTGCTTTTATACCACTATTTATACCAAAACATTTTTCAAATCGAGCATAATAATCGCTTGTGTCTTCATCTTGCTTTTGTTTACAGGCTGTGATTGCACCCCAATCTTCCTTTTTTGTAGTTAATAAACGTGGCAGTACCTGTACTAGTAAACCTGGTAATAGTTTAACTTTATCCCCGAGCCCTGAACCTGCAGCTCGGCCCCTTTCTTCCTCTGCTAATGCTGTCCAGTCTATCTTTTGGTCTCCCACTTCCCACTCTTTTTCTTTCAGTTTTTCATATATGCCAGCAGGCAAAAGCACCTTTAATATCGTCATAATATCAGGAAAGGTGTACTCTCCCATCAGTAACATGTCTTTAATTTCTCGGTGGAAACCCGCTGGGTCTTTGTCATGACTAGGTACTACTTTTTTCATTTCTAATAATTCCATTTTTGATATGGGTGTGTAAACAAATACACGGTGAAACTCATTGTCTTCGCCTTTTATTGGGTGCACTTCTCGTAGGGGATTTTGTCTATCCATATAGTACGGCGCTCTTTCTCTGTGGGGCAGCGAGAGAGAATCCGGACTTACAAAAAGGACATACTGCTTACGTGACACTAATATCTCTTTAATTAGCTTGTTACTAGAACCTCTCCATCTGTTCGTGAGTAGTTCCGTTAATATATCAGGTAAAGGACCAGGGTCAGCATGTTGGCTCTTATATAATATGAGGAGTTGCTGAATCATATATATTCCAGCTAAACGTTGTTCATCTGTACTGAGGTTAAAAAACGTGTGTGCTACGGTCTCATCACCGTATTTTTCAGGACTGTCAATCCAGTGAACGGCTGATCTGGCTAATTCTTGCTCATCCATGGAATCGAGGAGGTGGTAACCTCTTCGTTCTCGTAGTATTTTATCTGCGGCTTGAAACGAATGTTCAGGAGATTTCAGATTTATTACAGGCGTCGGATACGTTCTGCTATTATTTGGACATACAGAGTGTATGGGATCAGAAAAACATCTAGTATTTTCACAGTATCTTCCTCTGCCTACATAGGCTATGGTCTCTGACTGTCTTGCGGAATTCCCTGATTCGGACACTTCATCTTGCTCAAACTCGTCTGTTCCCAATCTCTCTTCATGAATACGCTCTATTTCTTTACGTATTTTTCGGCACATGGCTATTATACAATTTTGCTTATCGTGTCTCCCTGGTAACCTTGCTAAATACTCTGCGGCTCGCCTGATACGTAATGATGCCAGGACCATTTCGTCCTCTTTACCAACCACTGGGTCATATCTACAATTTACAAGGAGTTCCTTAAGCGTACGTTCACTTACGAATTTAGGTGTACGTGAATGCGCTGACTCTTGAAAAACAAGTTTATTTATTCTGGGTGGTGTAAAGGTACTGCTAGCACCTCCCGTGGCCCCATCTGGGGCGTCGGGTGTGAATGGATTCGTTGAACGTGACACAGCAACTATGGGTGTCGATACCCCTATAGGATCGACTGCGGAGACAGATGCGGAAACAGATGTGCTTGCCGAAGCTTGTATCGGGACTTGCTGTTGCACGGGGACAGATACCTGATCCTGACGTTGAACCCCTCCGCCAGACGGTCTATGTGGTGTGGCGTTAGCATACTCGGGAGCTGCATCGTCTAGATATGAGGAAAGAAAAACATCTTCTGCGGTTCTGGGATGCCCCTTTGGATGTACCTTAATTGGAAATAATGGGGGTGGCAAGTCTTTTGGCATCTCTGTAACAGCCTTAGGTAGTCCTTCGGCTAGAAGGGGATACATACCATTCATAAGAGCATTTCTTTGTCTATTCACTTGTTCTGATTTCACTCGGATACCTTCCTCAATTAATAGATTTTCTTGAACTTTATTTGAACTTTCTTTACTCCTCTCTTCTTGTCTACGTGCTTTTTCTGTTCGTCTATGAGATTCTTTACGCCATAACTCAACAGCGTCTTTCTGTGACTGTCTGACCTTTCTTTTCCATAACTCTTCCTCCACTTTCATGATGCACTCTGCATCCCAGGTTCCCGCTATGGGCCACCTTTGACTTTCCGGTAATCCTTTGGTATAATCTACCCATAGATCAAGAAACAATATGGCATCTAAGCCATGTTTATGGTACATAAAATGCCCTGGGGTGTCCCTAGGAGGAATAGGAACTGTTTCTTCAAGCACCCCTTTTCTGGTAGTAATCTGTCTTAACTTCGAGAAGAGCGGCATATTGACAACTGATCTGATACTTACTCTTGAATTTTCTTAATACGAAAAACACCATAAATGAACAGTGAACAATGAACAGTCATTCATACCACAATATGCAAGACATTTCTGAATACTTTAAACATTAAACATTAAACATTATAACAATGATCGACAATGATGACAGTCTGCCTAACTAATCACCACGCTGAATTCTTGACAATAACTGAATACTTCGGAATACTTGATATACTGCTAAACAGTACATATACACTGCTAAACAGTGCAGACCGGATTTGTGTACCCAAATCCGTCTTGACCGGCACAACCTATGTGCGCGTCAACACGCCTCCCCGGCGATGGTACTCACCGAGTAGCTCCTTGAAACGGAAAGCCTCAGAGAATGGACAGGACTCGATAACTGCGGACATCGGACCCTCTGGACGTCGGGATTTCGGAAAACCTGGTGGGCCTCTGTATACCTCGGATCTTGCTCTCTCAGCTAGGCTCTGGTCGGGATACTTCGCACTTCTCACCGCCTCGTCTGGGTTGATCGCAGCCTCAGTCGCCCCCGCTTGACCGGAGGGAGCTTACAGGAAATCCTGCTGGTACGCGTTTATGGTCCGTCCAGCTGTGGCAGGAGACCGGGCCTGCAACGCACCGCCGGCGCGTGAGATGAGAAAGTGTCCCTGTTCGGGCGCCATTATGTGGTAAATAAAAATACCGGACTGAATTTCATACGGAATCTTAAAATAAAGTAAATAGCTCAAAATAACAAGAGGCAGAATCCGTGGTATAAGAGGTTTTCTAATGGGCTTTATTCCATTCAAAATGGCCGACTCGAGTCGCGGCCTTCAGGTTCCGTCACCACGAGGGTTCAGGAAGTGAAGTACAATAATTTATTAACAGACATGTATTTTTATAATAAGTACATTACAATGAAACGAATGTAGAAGGCGTAACATTTGATAAGAAAAGTGACAAAACAGTGACATAATCGAAACTAGGCGTAATAAGGAATAAAAGAAACATGATTGGTTAGAATTATCAGACATAGGTGGATCTATAAGATAATACTTGGCATAGATGCGCGCGCGGCAGCATGACGTGTAATTGACGTGCAACTAGGGGGTGAAGGGGACTTGACATTTAGCTCTACATGTGGAGACGAGAAGTCTGGGGGTCAAGTCAACCTAATCCCAAATCATATCTAACATCCTATGTTTAAAGAACTATGTTATCCACAAGGAAGAGACTCTCGGACAGAATCTATTCTATACTGACTGTGTACGTGTACAAGCGTCTAAGTGTCTATATGAGATGCGAGGGATAGAAAACTTTCCATGGCAACAGGGCTATGAATCACTTGCAGGAGGACGGAAAGGCTGAGTCCTTTGCTTGTGAGCTAAAGGAAATGTTTACCTAAATCACTGGACAGGAATGCATCGGCTGGAGAGCAAAATAGATAATTCGAAGGTGAAATACAACTTCTTGGCAGACAGGCGAAAACTGGCCGAGGCAGGCACCGTTAGCTGCACAGGGAGTAGGACAAAGTTCATGGATACAGATGCGAGCTCAAGCTGAAGCTGTCAGAGACAGAGAGCAGGGAAAGGCTTGAGGACAGAATCGGGCCTACTTGCCTGAACTGTAAAAATGAAGTAACTTAGCCATATAAAGTCGGTGGCCTTTCATACTTAGGAATCGAATATCCAGCCCTGTGATGGCGGATCTGACGGAGAACATGTCGACGGTAGACACACATATGTTTGCGTCTTAGAAACTGGAACTGGAGGGAACATACATGTACTTGTAACATGCATATAGAACCGTTGGGGTCCAAGATAGGGGACATAACTGATCAGGAAAATCCACATTTCCACAGGTTCGACCTGTAACCTTGTCTAAAGTTTCCTATGGAAATTAATATGGAGAAAACCCGTTTTGGGACCCCCCTTTTTTCTTGGACCCCCTTGACAAATCACCCTGCAAACTTTCAACATAGGAGCTGATCTCAACAAAAAAATTAGTTTTGAAAATTTCGTGAAGATTCGTCAATCGGCGCCAAAGTTATTGGGAATAGAATATTGCCATTTTCCTATGGTAACTAGGTCATAACTATAACTACCTACTGGCGACTGCCAGTAGGTAATATATATATATATATGACGGAGAATTCGCCTGGAGTACTCCTGCTCATCAACAATCTTGAAGGAAAGCAGGAAGAGACGAGAGCCGACCCAAATTGCGAGTGAGTAAATTGTTTTATTTTGTTCACCTCACTGCCTGCATGACGCGTTCAGCCTCCCAGAGGCCTTGATCACATGATATATATATATTCACTGAAAAAACTATAGGTTTCAGGGACATTATAGTTACTTGGACATTTGACTCATATAAAACCAGAGAAATTCGCCTGTTATAGTTAGTTGAGCTAACTATAATTTCCGCGCCCGCAATGCACTGGTGATGATGTACATATTACATCATTCATGACATGGTCAGTGACATCACTGATGACATCACTGATGACATCTCAAATGACATCATTGTATGTACACGCTGAGCGCCAAAGGTACTACTAACTCAGTGCACCATAAGTCATCGCAAGGAAGAGAGAACAGTGTTATGTCAGCAGTGAGGCATACTATCACTCGAAAATCACCCAAAAATACTTATAATATAAAAAGAACACAAGAATCGAAGTACATTAATGATTACAATCCAGTAATTTTGAAGATGTGGAATGCAAATATGGACATACATTATGTTGCAGATAACTCAATTGCTGTTCCTCGCATACTATCCAAGTAGAAGTCCATACCTGGAAAACATATGTCTATATGAAATACTGCAACATTACAGTTTAAAAAAAAAAGTTACAGAAAAAATAAATGAAGGAAGATATGCTGTAATTGGATCTGATGGATGTTTCATAAAGCATGCCAAAGGAAATTTGATTAATCACAGGAAATTAAGTTGCGATACTCCAGATAAGAGAGAGTTTTTCTATTTAGCTCTTCTGCAACTCTTCAAACCTTGAAGGACTGAAATGGAATTAATTGGAGATTTTGACTGCTACGAAGACTCTTTCAAAGCATGTAAAGACATTGCTACCAGTGAGGCCCGCCCGGACCACGCATCATCGCAGGGTGCGCTCACGCTGAATGCATCAGGTGCCGCTAACTCACTGCACCACAAGTCAACACCACATGGACTTATTGAGGCAGAATTCAACACATGTCGGCGACACATGGTGCCACTAACCCTGTTCAACACAAGCCAAACCATCCCACATGTGGAACTGTGTCCTGAGTCCTGAATGGCAGTGATCCCAAGTCTGTGGCAGCGACCACAGCACCGGACTCCCTTTGATCAGTTAGGCATATTTCCATATGCAAGGCCTGCGACATGTGGTGCCACTAACCATGTTCAACACAAGCTGATCCCACATGTGGAACTGTGTCCTGAGTCCTGAATGGCAGCGACCCCAAGTCCGTGGCAGCGACCACAGCAGCATACTCCCTTTGATCAGTTAAGCATATTTCCATATGCAAGGCCGGCGACACGTGGTGCTACTAACCCTGTTCAACACATGCCGATCCCACATGTGGAACTGTGTCCTGAGTCCTGAATGGCAGTGACCTCAACTTTATGGCAACGACCACAACACCAGACTCCTTCGATTAGTGATGAGTATTTGGATATGGAAGCCCGGCGACACGAAGTGCCACTGAACCTAAACTACACAGGCCGGTGGGGCCACCAACTTAGAGGTTGGAGAGGTGTGGCTCACTGGTTAGAGGAAGCAGACCCAGAAGCAGAGGACGGCCCGGGACCAGGGTTCAATCCCCGACATGGCAGGGTCGTGGACCAGGGCCAGCGGACTCGATAATTCTCGCTTCGGTGCCTACTCTAACCAGGGATCACACTCGGTGACTCTGGGCATTAGCTTGCCTCATCTCCACAACGGCCCCCCACATTCGCCGGGGATGCCTGGTTTCACCTTGGAGATACCCTGGAGGGACCATCTCACAGGGATAGCCAGGACGGGTTCCCCAGCGGTCTACAGCGCCAGGACGCCTCAGGGCAGCAGTGCGCTTTACAAGACACATACATTTACATTTACATTTACATTTATGTATGTGGCTATGGGCCCTTGCTCACCGCTACCTCTGGCCTACACTGCGGTCAGCAGGCCTCACAATTCAGATACAGTCGCGATTGCAGATGACGCAGTAGGCAACAGACATAGCTCCCACTGAGGCCCATCCGCACCATGCAGCATCACAAGCTCATACACTTCGACAGTGTATTCTATACATATTTCATCTTTTCATGATACACCTACACTGCGGTCAGTAGGGCTCACAATTAAAATTAAATCATGATTCATTAATTACAGAGTCCACTAGGCAAGTAACAATCACAGGCCTAAAACCTACATAATATCCTTTTGCGATCCTTGCTTCAAGAACTTTTTTTATATCAGTTATAGCTTTATTAAAATCAACAAATTCAACTTCAAGTGCAAACAAACACTCAATAACACTCTACACTGTGGGCAACAGAGCTCGCAATTCGAATTTTTGACACGTGGTGCCACTAACCCTGTTCAACACAAGCCGCGACACCTGGTGACACTAACCCTGTTCAACACAAGCTGATCCCACATGTGGAACTGTGTCCTGAGTCCTGAATGGCAGTGACCCCAACTTCGTGGCAGCAACCACAGCACCAGACTCCCTTCAACTTTATTTGTTGTTGTTTTGTTTAAATAAAATATTTTATATGTAAATCTATACATGACTAAGATTCTTGTTTGTCCAACCCCACAGGGATAATTCTGGGCCCAAGAAGGTTATTGGGGGTATGTTGGTAATGTGGGAAGAGGGTGCGTTACCTGCTGATGTGGAGAGAGGCAGCGTGAAAGGGGTGTCTCTCACTGAAAGAGCTCTGGTATGTTTTCAGAAATGCCTCAGACAAATGTCAGCTGACGGACTGAATCACAAAATGGCTTTTCAATGCTTATGTAGTGTGACTTATAAACAGTTCGCACCCAGGCTTGCAGAGGGACAACTGTGGCTCGTCCGGTCGACTCACAGATGCAGTACTACGAGCCGTCCGCTCCTAAAGGAACAGCAGCGTAGTAGCTCGGAGAGGTACAGGCACAGCAGCGTACTAGCTTGCAAAGGTAGAGAGTTGCGAGCCAACGGACTTGCTTCTAACGCTATAGCTGCGAAGTGGTGATGTTGGGAAGAGGGAGCGTAAAAGGGTTATCTCGCACAGACAGAGCTCCGGCATATTAAATTGCCCCCGGGACCTTTCTTTTATATTTTTACTTGATGCAAGAAAGCGCGCTTTCTGAACCATGACCTTTCTCCCTACTAAACTTGGCATAATTCCATTCAGCAGTTTGACCTGTAGCCCTGTCTAAAGTTTCCTATGAAAAATCCATTGAGAACACATGTTTTCACACCCCCACATAGCTACCTGACGCAGGCGTACTCGCTGTTGGTGTGCAGGTCAATGCTCTAGTTGTCAACATGTCACGGCCACTCCCTGAGGGCAGGTTTGCACACACACCACACCCATCCGGCACATGCATCACAGGCCATGTGATCACGTAAATATAATGCATCGACAACGTCACATCCTTTAATGCCGGTGGTGACTGGATGGCGGATGCTCCTCGGGTCTAAATCATAAAGAGTCCTTGACCGAAGACCGTGGACTTGACTTGCACAGTGTTAGTGCCACCCGAAACTGATGTGGCCATCAGGGGCCTACCGCCACGTGGCACGGACTTGAGTTACACAGGGTTAGTCGCACCCTAAGTTGTATGGCCGTCAGCGGCCTAGCACCAAGTGGTGCTCACTTGCATTGCACAGGGTTAGCGGCACGCAAAGCTGATGTGGTCTCCTCCATTGATGACTCAGGACTCAGCGACATGTGTGGGATCTGCCGGCCCGCAGAGAAGCTGATGTGGTCTCCACCATTCATTACTCAGGACTCAGGGACATCTGTGAGATCTGCCGGGCCACGGAGCTTTGACGGCATGTGGAGTGCCCACTGGTACACACTCCGGTGGCAGCAGGTAATTATTTGGTCATGGATGCGCAGGGGTGGCAGTATCTCTCTGTCTCTCTCTCTCTCTCTCTCTCTCTCTCTCTCTCTCTAACTTTCCTCTCTTCACTCTCTCTCACTCTCCTCCTTCCTTTCCTCCTCTTTCTCTATCGCCCTTCTCCCTTTCTCACTCCCTTTCTTTCCTTCCCTCTCTTTTTCTCTCTGGCTTTTTTTTCCTTCTCTGTGTCTCGCTCCTTTGATATGCGCATTACACACGTCCTTATTTTGTGCTTTATTTTCCAGGCTGCTTCGTTGACATTCATGGTCCTGACAGGAGTCTTCCACCTTGTTGTTTTGTGTTAATTTTGTTAAATGTACTTTATCCTTCATATATACGTTTACGAAAAAATAAAGTTTGAAGAAAAACAAAAATTCAATAAAGTTTTTAGTTGTTACTTAAGTGCTGTGTGACTCTTTCTCATTCTTATTACTGTTATTTCGTGGTGACCACCATGGTGTTAAATTTTGGGGCAGTTATCGCGGGAATACTGGTGATGTCTGCAGTTTGCACCAGCTTCTGAATAGTGTGTTAGATTTATCTCAACTGTAGTTGCATTAAAGTGCTGATAATGAAATGCAGAGTAGGCGTTCCTGTGCAAAAACACACGAGGTGCACCTTTGTGATTTATTCTAAATACTTAAATCCTGTATTGAATTGCACTGTGGTAGTGGGTGCATTTACAGTGTACACACAAAATCAATGAAGAAATCACATTGTGTTTATATTGATCGGGAATAGTGGGTCAGGTACTGGAGCTTGACGGATACACTGCCCAGTTCATTTATTTTTCTGTATATGAAAAAACCACATCACAAAATTCACAATGAAAGGCAAAAACTGCGATGTGAAGCAAATTCTGGCGATAAGCCGCGTTAGCACCAGAGATTTTACACCTGCTTTCTGCTGGTGTTAAGCAGGACAACTACCTGCAGCATGAAAGGGAACACAGCCAAGAGCCACACCTGAACACCCACAGGTGCCATAGAGTCAATGAGCATGATACAGGGATTCCCATGAGGGCCATAACACTCATCGCAACAACCCCAGGACTGCCAACACCCCGCAAACCCGCATCTGAGCAAGTATGTCCGTGTGGTCATTGTGTTAGCATGATAGGCACGGGCCCTGCACCATCAAAGTGCTGTCTTCAGCAGACCTTACCATGTCACCTCAGCATTGGCAGTGAGCCTGGAGATGTAGCTACACACACATCCTCCTGCATGCATAAGCGGCAAAGGAAACGGGGTGTCTCACACATGTCCATGTGCAAGAAGTGCGGTAAGTGTGTCTCTGTGTTCTGGTGTGGCCGCCACAAGGGCAGCAGCAGTCGATGTTGTAAAGTGGCATGCACCACCTCCAAACGGCAGTGTCATGGTGTGATTGGAATACCGCAGGACATGCTCGAATAGCCATTACAAAGGTTTGCCATCGGAGTGCACGGGATACAACAGTGCAGTGCACAAAAATGGGGGCTTGTGGGATGGAGGAGCAGCTGTTTGGCAACGTAACACACAGTGAACCTGCCCATATGCCACATGCTGGGCATCTCATCCATGATGACCAGGGTCACAGACATCCCACAACACCCACGACCGGCCTTTGTACACATCCTGTATGAATGCAGCTGGAGAAATTACTGTAAGGATGAAAGGTTCTTTGTCTGAGCTTTCTTGCGCTAACACATCTGCTGCTCCGAGAAGGAACTTGCAAGTGGCCAGCCCCCCCTGACAGATACGATAATATTTGCATCCGTCTCCCACACTACGCACTGCCCGATTTGAGAACAACGAGTGGACATCCCACACTCAAAAGTCCTTAGCTGTAGTTAGCGTGTGTGAAATGGCCTTCACACATACTCCCACCACCACCCTGCCCTGCACGCATTGCACACAGACCCGGCTCATTGCACCAAGCTGTGCCATTTCATCCACAAGACTGGCACACAGCAAGCCAGTGCAGCTAAAAGCAGAGCTCCTGACATATAGCAGGGCAGCCCAAACACATGGTCAACTCCATTCATGTCCAGCTATACCTTGCATGTCTGCTGCATGTCCTGGGTGCACTGTCTTTGGCAGTGCTGCGGATCACTTACCAGCACCATATACAAGTTACCATGTTCCAAACAAAACTTCCTTCTACTACATATAAAATATTGCTGACACTACTTTGACAGGTGTGGCACAGCGCCCAGAGCACATGACTTCACAGCATAGGACACACAGTTTGGGCTCACGATTTCATCCCCGAGTCCAGCAGAAGCTCAATTTAGCAGCATGGCACTCTAGGCAATACCTCACTTAATTTCCATACCCTGCACTTTTAGACCGGTAGGGGTCAGTAGTTCAGCGGCTTTATCCCCGAGTCTGGCAGCAGCTCAGCTTACACCCCCAGCGCCATCAGCCCCGTACGAGTGAGTAGTTTGCACTTTACAAATAACGAATTGATTTTATACGTGCAAATTTACCTTTGCACTCCCTGTATAACACCCCTAAGCACCATACACAAGTTACAATGTTCGAAACAAAAGTTCCTCCGAGTAGGTATAATTACATGCTGACACTACTTGCGCAGATGTAGCACAGCGGCCAGAGCACATAACTTCACTGCATATGACACACAGTTTGGACTCGCGTCCGGCAGCAGCTCAGCTTAGCAGCATGAGACTCTAGACAATACGACACATGATGCTGATGCATAAATATGCATCAGTCCCAGGATGCAACACCATCGTGTTGGATGAAAAAATCATCATTTAATCAAGTGTCATTTGTTTCAAATATGTTTTATTCTTATTTTTCTCTCTTGATATGTCAAATTGGTGATTACGATTTTCAAGTGCATGAATTATGCTCAACGGCCTTAATTACAGCATGTCGAAAACATCCAATGCGACAAATAATCATGAAGTCATTTTGAACCAAGTTAGTTCAGCTAACTAAAACTTGCGCCCCCGCAATGCACTGCTGATGACGTCACATATTACATCACTCATGACATGGTCAGTGACATCACTGATGACATCACTGATGACATCTCAAATTACATCACTGATGATATCACTGATGACATCATCCATTGAGTATGTGTTTCTGAACAGTTTTAATATGTTTAAGATATATAGGGAAAGGCCTGTTGAAAAATAAGTGGGTGTACAAGTGTGTGAATGGATGATTTTCTAGGTGCGTAACTGACTCTATAAGTGAGTCATTAAATGTATCTTACTGCAGACTAGTGACTAAACTGTGTGAATGTCTGTATGTGTCTGTGTGTTGGTGTATAAGTGGCTGCACGGTTTTGTGAATAGCTATATGAGTGTCTATATGGGTTATTGATTGGTTGTCTGAGTATCTGTATGGGTGCCTGAGTGTTTGTGTGGGTAGGGTGTGTGTGACTCTGTGACTAGATGTGTGAGTGGGTGATTCAGTGGGTCCATGGTTTTAAGAGTGCATCTGTGATGGACTGTATGGTTGGGTGAGTGTATGTATGGGTGCGCTAGTGATTGAATGTATATCTCAGTTGTACATGTGTCAGTAACTACATATGTGAAACGCAGTGTATATCTGTGTAAGAGTATATAACTATCTATATGTGAGAGTGTGTGATTTTGGGAGTGGCTGTATGCACCAAAGTGCAAGGATATCTGTGTCATGTGCTGTTTGTTTTTCTGCAGGAAGACACAGAATTTGTTAGTATTTTTAGGAGTAAGTGAACTTGAGTGTGTTTAACTGTATAGGTGAGTAAATTGGACTGTGATTAATTATTTGCATGACTGACTAGATGTGTCAGTACCTCAATGGATGATTGGTGGTGTGTGAGTGTCTATATAGGTGTATAAATGCACAGTGACTGTAAGTATGAGTGACTGTACAGGTGAGTGAGTGGACATGTATGTAGACCTAAAAGTCAATGAGTGGGTGTGTAGTTATTGGTATTGGAGTATCTATGGTTGTCAAAATGGTTGTCTGAAATTTTGAGTCGGTGTCTCAAAGGTTATATTAGGGTGTGAGATGATGCACTAATTTATCACATGGATGACGTCATCAGTGATGTCATTTGAGATGTCATCAGTGATGTCATGAGTGATGTCACTGACCATGTCATGAGTGATGTAATATGTGACGTCATCAGCAGTGCATTGCGGGGGCGCAAGTTATAGTTAGCTGAACTAACTATAACAGGGGAATTTCTAGGGTTTTGTACGAGGGAAATGTCCAGCTAACTATAACGCCCCCAAAACCTATGGTTTTTTCAGTGAATTTCTAATGTTTTTAAATGCTAATTCCTAACTATAACGTGCCTGAAACCTATGGCTTTTTCAGTGAATTTCAAAGGTTTTTTAAATGCCAATTCCTAACTATAACGTGCATGAAACCTATGGTTTTTCCAGTGAATTTCAAAGGTTTTTTAAATGCTAATTCGTATCTATAACTTATCTTTAAAGATATCATGAAAAGCGTTCTTTTTTAAAAGTAGGGTGCACATTAGTTTTGTGGAAAAGCATCTTTGTGATTGGTTAAGAAAAAGCAGTTTCAACGTGGAGTACATATCATAGGATAATATTTGCTCAGCTCAACCACACCTGCTACTTGCATTTGGAAAGCACTGTTCGAACTTAAAACAATCGTGAACTTTTAACCTGCACGTGTTGTTAAATGTTCAAGAAAATGTTACAAAAAAATATCGGTAAGTTTTAAAAAATTGATGAACTTTTAACCTGCATGTGTTGTAGAATGTTCTAGAAAGTGTGTTGATAGAATACGTTGCACTTCTGACTTCTATGTGTTGTTGAATATTAAAAACGGTTCATATGGAAAATTAAAAAGAAACCAATAGAGAAGTTTTGAAGCCTAAAAGAATCAAGGAACTATTCTAATTTATTCTTTACATGTATTTATGTGTGCAGCAACAAAATTATATAGACACAACAGCATTAGGAAGAGGAAGAAGCAGGGAGTGGGGGGGAGGGGGGGAGATGGGCAGAATGGCACTCATGCACAATTAAGTACAACACACATATAGACTAACAATGGCCAAAATGAAACACACCAACAAGGAGCACAAGTCACACAACCCGCCAACATCACACCACTGAACGAGTATAGAAGTGAAAACCACGCTGCATTCAAACAGGATGTGTACAAAGGCCAGTCATTGGTGTTGTGGGATGTCTGCGACCGTGGTCATCATGGATAAGGTGCCCAGCATGTGGCACATGGTCGAGTTCACTGTGTGTTATGTTGCCAAACAGCTGCTCCTCCCTCCCACGAGCCCCCACACTTTTGTACGGTGCACTGTTGTATCTCGTGCACTCATACGGCACACCATTGTAATGCCTATTTGCGCATGTCCTGCTACATTCCAACTACACCATCACAGTGCCGTTTGGAGGTGGTGCATGCCACTTTACAACATCGACTGCGGCGGCTCTAGTAGCAGGCCACACCAGAACACAGAGACACACTTACCGCCCTTCCTGTACACGGACATGTCCGAGACACCCCGTTCCCCTTGCCGGATAGGCACACCCCTGCACTGACCTGAGAACCCCAGACCAGCACACTCCAGTTGTGCATGCAGGAGGATGCGTGCATAGCTACACGTCCAGGCTCACTGCCAACGCTGAGGTGGCAGCACACTTTGATGTTGCAGGGCTCGTGCCTATCATGCTAAGACAATGACTACAGGGACACACTTACTAAGATGTGGGTTTGGGGGGCATTGGCGGTCCTGGAGTTGTTGAGATGAGTCTTCTGGCCCTCATGGGTATCCCTGTATCATGCTCATTGACTCTATGGCACCTGTGGGTGTTCTGGTGTGGCTCTTGGCTGTGTTCCCTTTCATGGTGCAGGTAGTTGCCCTGCTTAACACCAGCAGAAAGCAGGTGTAAAATCACTGGTGCTAACGTGTCTTATCGTCGGAATTTGTTTCGCATTGCAATTGGTGTGAAAGTTGTGATGTGATTTTTTTCGTGTGCAGAACAATATACGAACTGAGCAGTGTATCTCGTCAAGATCCAGCACCTGATGCAGTATTCCCAATCAATATAAATACAATGACATTTCTTAATAGATTTTGTGTGTACACTGTAAGTGCAGCCAATACCTCAGTGCAATTCAATACAGGATTTTAGTATTTAGAATAAATTGGAAAGGTGCACCTCGTGTCTTTTTGCACGAGAACGGCTAGTCTCCATTTCATTATCAGCACTTTAATGGAAGTAAAGTTGAGATAAATATAACACACTATTCAGAAGTTGGTGCAAACTGCAGATATCACCAGTATTCCAGCGATAAGTGCCCCAAAATTTAACACCATGGTGGACTCCATCAAATAACATTAATAAGAACAAGAAAGAGTCACACAGAAGTTGAGAGAACAACCAAAAACGTTATTAATTTTTTTTTCAAACTTTGTTTATAATCATAAATATGTAAACGATAAACTATTTTCAAACTTTATTTTTTTATTAACATATATATGAACGATAAACTAATAAACAAAATGTAACAACAATAATACAAAACAAAAAGGCGGAACACTCCTGTGGGGACCGCGGATGTCGACGACAGACCTGGAAAATCAGAAAGATTGTTAAAAAAAAACAATATGGTATTCTCAACAAAATACCACAAGAAACAATTCACAGATATATAAAATGCATACAGCTAACAAAATGTTATAAATTTAACTTACAAAAAATGTAAATGTTGCCGCTTTAAAATATTTACCGAATCTGAGGATTTTTTTTTGCAGAAGGCACCACGCCCAAAACGTTTTTCTTCAGTGGTGAAGACATTTTTAACTTTTTCCAAGGGGCAAACAAAGACCAATGCCACCTTCTTCATTCGCAAGATTTGCCAAAGAGTTCTGTTACGAGGGGATCCTAACAAAAAATACTCGTGCGGCACAGCAAGTATGATGAAACACCTAAGGACCCTTCATCCAAACAATCTTGCACGAGAAGAGTGCAAACAGATGAGAAACACTCCTGTTCTGTATCTGTAAAAAAGAATCACAAATAAATGTATATTAATAACTTTCACATTTATACTATTCCATTACTGTACAAACACATTTTATATAAAAACTGTCTAAGAAACTATAGCCCTGAACCACAAGTGTGACGATGGTTAAAACACTACATGCATAGTGCATACTACTTTGAAGCAGTTCATGCCCTAATGCCTACATCACTAAAAGACTATATGCTAACTGACTAAATAATTACAGTACTATAAGGAGACACACTGGGTGAGTGACAGGGTGTTTGCTAGAAGTGTATGCATACTAACTAGGAAATTGAAGGTGTGAAAGACAACTGTGTAGGTGGTTAGAGGACTGCATGCATACTGGATAGGCATTTGAAGCAGTCCATGGCTCAGTGCATGAATACTTAGGCACTGACTGAATGATTAGAGTAATGCAAGGAGAGTGCCTTGGTGAATTTATAAGTGTTTGGGTTTTGGCACAGTGAATGGATTAGTACATGGTGCTGAATGGGTCACTAGAGGACTGCAAAGGGAGTGACAAGTGCTGAACTGTATGGATACTGACTACGAAACTGAAAGTGTGAGAGACAAGTGTCTAGGTAATTAGAAGACTGCATGCATAGTGCATAGGGGTTAGAAGCAGTCCATGTGCTAAGGCCTGGCTCAGTGTATGAATACTTAGGCACTGACTGAATGATTAGAGTACTGCAAAGATAGTATCTTGGTGAATTTATAAGTGTTTGGGTTTTAGCACAGTGAATGGATTAGTACATGGTGCTGAATGGGTCACTAGAGGACTGCAAAGGGAGTGACAGGGTATTTCCTGGAAGTGAACGGATACTGACTGGGGAATTGAAGGTGTGAAAGACAAGTGTGTAGGTGCTTAGAGGACTGCATGCATAGTGGATAGGGGTTTGAAGAAGTCCATGTGCTAAGACCTGGCTCAGTGCATGAATACTTAGGCTGTGACTGAATCATTAGAGTACTTGAAAGAGAGTGTCTTGGTGAATTTATAAGTGTTTGGGGTTTGGCACAGTGAATGGATTAGTACATGCTGTTGAATGGGTCTCTAGAGGACTGCAAAGGAAGTGACAGGATGTTTCCTGGAAGTGTATGGATACTGACTAGGGAATTGAAGGTGTAAAAGACAAGTGTATAGTATGTTAGAACACTACATGCATACTGCATAGACATTTGAAGCAGTCTATTTGGTACTTAGAAACTGACTAAATAATCAGACTACTTCTAGGACAGTGCTTAGGTAAAACTTTTAAATTTTCAGTTCTGCCACAGTGAACAGAATAGTACATGGTACTGCACCTTAGTGTCAAACCCTGACTCATTTTATCAATGCATAAGAAAAAACTAGCTTCTAATGCTACTAAAACTTGACAACATGAGAGGTTTGAAATTAGTTATCTGTCAGCAAATACACAATGTTACCAAATGCTTCTCTCACAGTGGTTCTCAAATGCACACAGACTCACAGTGTGATTCTAGACAACAACCACTATACCTAGGAGTTTACCAAAAATCATTCACTACTGTGGAAGTGGTAAGCGAACTGCACACAATCTTCATATTTCAGGACTGCACTTTTATGTCAAAGCCTGATTCATATAATCAAAGCATAAGCAAAGACTGGCTTCTAATGCTACTAAAACTTCACAACATGACCGGTTTTAAAACAGGTATATGTCAGCAAATACACAATGTTACCAAATGCTTCTCTCACAATCCTTACCCAAATGCCCACAGACTCACAGTGTAATTTTAGACAAGCAACACTATCCTAGGAGTTTACCAAAACTCATTCACTACTCTGGAAGAGTTAATGGTACTGCACACAATCTATATATTTAAGTACACCAAATCAGTGTCAAAGCATGACTCATTTAATCAATGCACAAGCAAAGACTGGATTCTAATCCTACTAAAACTTCACAACATGACAGGTTTTAAAACAGTTATCTGTCAGCAAATACATGATGTTACAAAATGCTTCTCTCACAGTGATCCCAAATACACACTAACTCCCAGTGTGATTCTAGACAAGCACCACTATCCCTATGAGTTTACCAAAACTCATTCACTACAGTGCAAGTGGTAAGAGAACTGCACACAATCTACAGATTTCAGGACTGCACTTTTGTGTCAAAGCCTAACTCATTTAACCAACGCATAAGCAAAGACTGGCTTCTAATGCTACTAAAACTTGACAACATCACAGGTTTTAAAAGAGTTATCTATCAGCAAATACAAGATATTACTAAATGCTTCTCTCACAGTGGTTCCCAAATGTACACAGACTCACTGTGTGATTCTAGACAAACAACACTATCCCTTGCACTATACCAAAACACATTTCTTCATCTAGAAGTAGCACTACATTTTAGTTTAGAAACATCACATAACTCATTTCACAAATTCATAAACAATGACTGGTTTCTAATTCTACCAAAATATGAAAACAGCACAGTTATCTATTTACAAACACATGAAAAACACAAATGCTTATCACAGAATGGTTTCTGCATGCACACACATTGTAGAGAAAAAAAGTACACTTTAGCAGGAAAATACAACCCTCACAATTAAATAACTCATCTTTCAAGTTCTTTTGTAGGTTAAGAAGTATATCAATCACTCACCATATTTTCTTTTACAGAATATCTGCACTGTGCACCTCTCAGCAAAAGCAAAGAATGGAAAGGTTTCCCTTTCATTTTCCACACATATACATGTAAACATCAAATCACAATCCTTCACACATAAACTCAAAAGCAATCACACATTTCTATTGGTTAAATATTTCAACCCTTTCCAACTGAAATACATTTCAACCCTTCCCCCAATCTGCTTTCTGCCTGTTACCATAGAAACAGGTAATGGAACACTGCACTGAGCTCACAGGTCACAAGTTCAGCACACAATGTTCCTACACAAGACGGGAAGTGTGCTTGACTTTTCAACATATCAGCTTATCATATATAATGTTCCTTACAATCTGTTTTTGTTAACCAATAACAATCATACCTTTAAAAAACAGAAATATACAGCCTACCTTTCAGTGTAGAAAGTTGTCATACAACCAATGATTTCTTGTCATTTTTCAAAAAACGTTGCCGTGGATCCGCGCACCTACCGCAAGAGAATCCGTGCATCCAACGCGATAGGATGCGCGCACCATGCGTGCATTTCGCCGTTTTTTTTTTTAAAAGGGGGGGCCCTAGGGAGTCCTTCTGGGACCCCCTAAGCACCTCTAGAGGGTCAGAGTATTTCCAATCTGCCCCCTTTATATGTTTTACACACTTATTCCCCTTGCATCTTCAGCCTCGCTTCTACCGAGGCAGAAAATGGCCGCCAACAGTTCCTGGTTTCGAATGTAGAGAGACACGTGCCAGCCAATTAGCATTCAGCGCGCGATCAGGAGGTTGCGCGCTTGGTTCGGGGAGGGTGCGCTTACGGTGCGGGTAGGGTCCGCGGATCCTCCCCGGCCACAGATATCACTAACTTTTTTACCCTAATTTTCTCAGGAACTACTGAACAGATTCACACCATATATGTAAAAAGCACGAGTCCGAACTGAGGACTACCTCTTTGCCAAATTTGATGTCATTCCGTTCAGCGGTTCGGGCTGTAGCTGCGACAACAGATCCTATGGGAAATTGCATGGGGAAAATGCGTTTTGGGACCCCCCTTTTTTCTCGGCCCCCGGTTGACGGATCACCGCAAAACTTTCAGGGTAGAAGCGGAGTGAAGCTGGCCAAAAGTTTGGAAAATTTTGCGAGGATTCGTCAACCGGCACCAGACTTATTGGGAATAGAATGTTGCGGATTTCCTATGGAAAATAGGTCCTAACTATAACTACCTACTGGCGACCGCCAGTAGGTAATACATATATATATATACCAGTAGGTAATATATATACATATATATATTCACTGAAAAAACCATAGGTTTCACACATGTTATAGTTAGCTGGACATTTTATTGATAAAAAACCAATGAAATTCCCCCGTTATAGTTAGTGCAGGCAACTATAACTCACGCGACCGCAATCCTCTGCTGATGCTAATACTGTATTTAGACACTTATTTGCCCATGTCTTCTTCCATTAAATTATAGCTATACATATATTACAAATATTTTTTTTTCATAAAGACACATATGTCATCAGCAGAAGATTGCGGTCGCGTGAGTTATAGTTGCCTGCACTAACTATAACGGGGGAATTTCATTGGTTTTTTATCAATAAAATGTCCAGCTAACTATAACATGTGTGAAACCTATGGTTTTTTCAGTGAATTTGTACGGTTTTTTAAATGCTAAGTTACTTTACGCCATTCGTGGCGTGTGCGCCCAGTTAACGCAGTTCGTTCCGTGCGTGGGAAAAACGCATTTTGGGACCCCCCTTTTATCTCAGCCCCCGCTTGACGAATCCCCCCGAGACTTTCAGGGTAGGAGCGGAGCGTAGCGCCCCACCAATTTTGAAAAGTTCGCGAGGATTCGTCGACCGGCGCCAAAGTTATTCAAAATAGAATGTTGCGGATTTCCTATGGAAACGTGGTCCTAACTATAGCTACCTACTGGCGACCGCCAGTAGGTAATATATATATATATATACATATTACCTACTGGCGGTCGCCAGTAGGTAGTTATAGTTAGGACCACGTGTTCTGCTTGGGTTTTCGGATCAGATAGAACCCGCTCATCAGAGCCTCACTAACCCAGACAGAACGCTACCCCCTCCCTAGGGCCTATTTACAATAGTGCAACCACATATATCTACCACCTAAGGACAGGGAATTCCTACTATACATACCAAGACCTCTTATAATCGGCGGCCTCGCGATCCCATACGGATCCAAACCTCTCTGCCCATACGACAGTATCACAAGTGGCGGTCTCGCGATCCCATACGAATCCAGACCTCTCTGCCCATACGACAGTATCACAAGTGGCGGCCTCGCGATCCCATACGAATCCAGACCTCTCTGCCCATACGACAGTATCACAATCGGCGGCCTCGCGATCCCATACGGATCCAGACCTCTCTGCCCATACGACAGTATCACAAGTGGCAGCCTCGCGATCCCATACGGATCCAGACCTCTCTACCCAGACGGCAGTCTCAGCACAATCGGCGGCCTCGCGATCCCATACGGATCCAGACCTCTCTACCCAGACGGCAGTCTCAGCACAATCGGCGGCCTCGCGATCCCCTACGAATCCAGACCTCTCTGCCCATACGACAGTATCACAAGTGGCGGCCTCGCGATTACATACGAATCCAGACCTCTCTACCCAGACGGCAGTCTCAGCACAAGTGGCGGCCTCGCGATCCCCTACGAATCCAGACCTCTCTGCCCATACGACAGTATCACAAGTGGCGGCCTCGCGATTCCATACGAATCCAGACCTCTCTACCCAGACGGCAGTCTCAGCACAAGTGGCGGCCTCGCGATCCCCTACGAATCCAGACCTCTCTGCCCATACGACAGTATCACAAGTGGCGGCCTCGCGATTCCATACGAATCCAGACCTCTCTACCCAGACGGCAGTCTCAGCACAAGTGGCGGCCTCGCGATCCCCTACGAATCCAGACCTCTCTGCCCATACGACAGTATCACAAGTGGCGGCCTCGCGATTCCATACGAATCCAGACCTCTCTACCTAGACGGCAGTCTCATACGACAGTTCATCCTATGATTACCATAACATACAAAAAGGGAATCAGTCTCACTATTCATCAGATCACACAAGGATTGCCAGTTCGAGCATAGCCTGTTCTCAGGTTCGAGGGGCTCCTCTTTCCCTTATTCAGTTACCACTTACCTGATCAGGGTTAACATCTGTTCATGTAGCCGCAGCTGACTAGAAGAATAGGCTACCCTCTCATACAAGAACACGCAGCACATGTTGGTTCACTACAAACTGGGTACTTTATTACTCATTACATACACAATCACATAACATTACGATATAACACATAACCTGCAAAGAGAAGTGAAAGATTAAGTTGTACACTCTAATAAGAAAGGGTCGACATCACCTTAGTAGTATGTAGCCTGCACTCAGTGGTCATCTAGGTTCCCTTCTTGTCTGTGCCTCGGCTCGCCTGGAAGTCACTCTTCTCCGAGTCACTGGGACCTCTTCCTTATCGGCTACTCTCTCCTCTCTGGCTATTCTGCTAGGAGGGCATCTGTCTCTCGGTTCTTCTCCGCATTCAAGATGGCGTCTGTCTTCCCTGGAATAAGTAGTAGCTTTACTGCTAACGGCTAGATGCCGCCTACGGACTGAACATGTAACTGCCTCAGACTTTCACTAATATAGAGGTGCGTTTCCTCATGGAAAATTCCGGCCTGTAACCTGCCGCCCACCAAATTCTTGTACCTCCCCGTACCAAGGACACGTTCCCAGCCGGCCGGCCTGATGTAGTGTCTTCGGCATGAAGAAAAATACAATCCTTCGATAAGGGCCGGCCTGAACCGGTTCTCTCCAAGCGAATAACACCTCATAACTAAAACATTACATTTGACCTAGAAACATTCCAAGTAAGGGTGGGCGTAGTTCGCGAAGTAGCACTTCGCGAAGCTACGCAAAGTGAAGTTCGCACTACGCGAGCTACGCGTAGCACTTCGCGAACTGCGAAGTAACATGTTCGCACTGTGCAAGATGTTGTTTTCAATGATTGCACAGTGCGGACAAGCAACCGGCACTGTGCAATCATTGAAAATGGCATCTTGCACAGTGCGAGCTGTAGTTTTCTGCTGCTCGAGTAGATTTTTCCTCGAGCTGCAGCTTTCTCAACGCGAACTGGTAGTTTCTCATCGCGAGCGGTCGCGAGCATACGCGACCCCTCGCAATGAGAAACCTGACCTTCTCGCGTTGGGAATCTCGCCGGGAGGTTTATTTTCCATGCTCGCGATCGCGAACAAGGAAAAAGTCTCGCCAGGATGTCATTTTGCTTGCTCGCGGTCGCCAACTTGACGTTGAGGACCGCGAGCAAGCACAAAATGACCGCAGCACTACGCAACACTACGCTACGCGTGTTCGCACTGTGCTACGTGCAGTTCGCGTAGTGCGAAGTAGCGCGAACTTCGCAAACTACGCGAGCGTAGCGTAGTGCTTCGCCCAGGCCTAATTCCAAGCTGCCGGAGCAGAAAGAAAGATGGAGTCTCTCCCGTTTGAGGCCTACCAGGCCTGAATTCAGCACAGCTCCATGAAATACCCTCACTACAGGACAGGTTATCCCTAATACTAACGAATCTATCCCCTAGGCTATGTGTGCAAGCCCTGATCTATGGGGAAGGGCACAGGATCATGTCGAAGTGCCTAGTAAATAGGCTCCATTCACTACTCTAACCCTTAGACTTGAATGGTAAGAGACTGAAGTCACATTTAATCATCTTTTCCTCACAAGAAGGCCGGGAAAATCGAGCAGAACATTTCACCCTTGACTTCAGTCTATCATACATTCATTAAACAGAACTAATATCTGTGGAAGAATAATATGAAACAAGACTAACTGATCTATGTCTAGTACCAGGTGTGCAGAATTGAAGTAGTGAAGGAATACACTCAATAAAGCAACAGATAGAAATCAAAATGCCGATAGTAATCATAATACCTCCTAATATCTGACGTAACATATGCAAATCAGGTAACCAATTAAAGAGCCAGTCAAACCAGCCCTGGTCAATTTTCTTTTCTAACTTCTTCTGTCAAGTCATGTAGTTTATCAATGTGAGCTTGAATGGATTTTGTATGATCCGACAAGTTAAAACAACAAAGACCCTCAAAATCAGAACAATCGTGTCCATGTTTAAGCAAAAGATAATCAATGGCCGCTCGATTTTGCAAGATAGCCCTACGTTCACCCTGGGCGTCTAATAGCATGTCAGACAGGACTGTAGAAGTATGATTGATGGATTTTACCATCCAGCAGGCCATTTTCCCAATAGATTTGGCATTATAAACTGCCAAAGCAGGAACACCAACAATTGAAATAGCCAGGCTAAGGTATTCAGACTTGGAATATAAATGCAAAGATGAGTCACAATCCTCCTGTAACCTCACTGTATCTCGAATCACACGAGAGTTGGCATTCGGATGTGATGAAAACATTAGCAAGCTCAGTCTAGTAATGGCACAAGGGCCTCCAGAAATATTTGCGGGAATATATGGCCAGGAAGTATTACCACATGAGAAAAGCCATCCGGCAGGTAGTAACATCGTGCGATAATGACTGGGGGTAACTACCAAACTCTTGCACGTCATGTTATTCCGAACAGAAGTACATGTTTTCGGTGTCCTTTGAAGGCACAAAGTTTGTTCATGAGCGGTGAATGAAGTGGCACCTTTCAATCTTAAACGCATACATTCAGAAATCGCACTAGGATCACAAGTAAGGAAAAAACACAAATCTCCCTGTGTGATATTATAGGTAACTATTTGGGACTGGATGGGAGGTATCGGGTCTGACAGTACAGTACACAAGGGGCAATACTCATGGGCAGCAAAATCGCCCAGAAGAACATTAGGGCGAGCATTTGATATATTAAAAATATGAGTCAAAGTCTCCAAGGAAGCAGGGACAGCAACTAAACAAGTCGCTAGAATGTCCGTCACCGATCTCATCGGTGTCAAGCAGAAATGAGGGGCTTTAGTCACTTGTTTGGCCAATGTAATCCAAAAGTTCGACGACGAATCCCACGCAGCGAAGGAACGCGACACTCGGGTTCTCAACTCAGCCCGGGTTGATGGGATCCCTCCTCTCTCGTCGTACCAGCCCAAAAGGAGTCCAACGCCGACACATCCTGCAGCAACAGTCCAAAGAATGATCTGAAAGAGAATCAAATACAAGCATTATTCATTCTCGTAAGTAACATTTGTCAGCCGGGACTGCTTCCCAGCTATCTTTCCCTGGTCTCATAACTAAAATGGTGTTGTCTTGACCGGTTGCATTGACTTCTGCTTGCTCAGGGGGATTCTTAGGCGACTGCACCCAAACTCTGGCCCCAGGATTATCTGTGGAGCCAAAACCTTTCTGGCCTCGTACATTTAGCAACGTTGGGGCAGTGCCTTTTGTGATCTCACCACTGAAAACAGGCATTATTAGCAATTGAGCCACTCGGTCAGTTTGATGTATCAGTAAGTCAACCTCACTGCTATTCAGCAGGAGCACCTTAATCTCTCCCTGATAATCACTATCAATGATTCCTCCAAGCACCTGAATGCCTTTTACAGCCAGCCCCGATCTAGGGGCGATTAATCCGAAATTTCCAGTTGGTATATGAACACCAACACCAGTTTCAATGATGACTCGATCCTTACTTTTTATAACGGTGTCATCCATGGCATGCAAGTCTAAACCTGCCGACCCTGGGGTCGCTCTACATGGAGCCAAAGCTCCGGGAGTAATTTCCCAGTACATCACAGTCTCTCTGATTTCATTAGGCTTAGCATCAACATTCGGAGGAAACAAACGCATAAGTGGGGATTCAGCATTTAGAAAAGGACGGTTATTCAAAATCAATAACGCTTGAGGCAAAAAGTCTCGCCAATTCTTATACTTGTCATCTGTTAATTTACGTAATTGGTCTTTCAGCAGGCCATTCAACCTCTCCACAAGACCCGAGGCCTGTGGATAATATGGTATATGAAACACCCATTCAATATTGTTTTCCACACAGAATTCCTGTACCAATCTTCCACGAAAATGGGATGCATTATCAGATTGAATTTGGAACGGCACACCATAATACATCATAATCAATTCCACTGTTTTAATAGTATTCAATTGGGTAGCTTGCTTACAGGGAAGGGCCACCAACAGACCACTGTATGTATCAACAATAGTGCAAACATATTGACAATTCCTACTCATAGGAAGTGGACCAATGTAATCAATCTGCCAAATTTGAGCGGGTAATTTCCCGCGATGTAAATGACCTTTAACAATTTGGGGCACTTTGCGCTGCCTGATATGCTGACAAATGGGACAATGTAGAATAACATTTTTAATTAAATCTAGGGGAATATAAATTCCTCGATCAGCAGCCCACCTGCTAGTGGCTTTCTCTCCAAAGTGTCCTGCTTTCTGGTGGGCCCATTTCGCCAATCCCGCAATATCAGAATCCTGCCTGTCCACCACTGCCTCAGCAATTTTAGATTTCTCATCTGCAATGTTATGAAAGAATTTGTCAAGAGAGTCTATCGGGGTATGAGCATCCACATGGAAGATTGTAACAGTACTCTGTGGGAGCATTTCCCAAATCTCCTGCCATAATTCTTTTCCCCACAGTTCTTTTGAATGGATTTTCCAACTATGGGAATGCCAAGTCGGTAACCAAACTGCCAGTCCATTGGCAGTAGACCAAGAATCGGTGAAAATATGACATGTGCCAGGTAACTCTTGTTTCAGAACTTGATAAACAGCATAGAGTTCAGCAAATTGACTGCTCTTACCCTCACCAGTTGTACTCAGCAATTTTTGTGTGATCGGATTATAGGACACTGCCTTCCAATGCCGTTTCGTCCCTATGAACCTTGGTGAACCATCCGTAAACCAGACATGGTTTCTGTCCTCCGCCGACAAATCATCAAAAGGTCTACCCCACTTAACAGGAGACTCCTGTACTAAAGGTACGGAACATTCACTCTCAGTCTCAGTCGATGGCGCCCGTGCCACCTGCTCATGCAAAGATGCAACTCCTTTATGTCCCACACGTGCCCTGTCTTGTATATACCATTTCCATTTAATCACACTCTCCTCTTGAGCGTGTCCAATTCGGTGAGTTTTCAGCGAACTCATAACCCACTGCATGATAGGAATTTCAGGTCGCAAAACTATATCATGTCCCAAAGTCAATTGCTCGGTATCCACCAGAGCCCAATAACATGCAAGTAACTGTTTCTCAAAAGGTGTATAACGCTCACCAGCATCAGGTAACTTTTTGGTCCAGAAACCTAACGGTACTCTACTCTTGCCTTGTTTCTGCCACAAACTCCAATTCGCATAAAGGCCTTGTACAGACACATTCAAATCCACATCACCATCACCTACAGTCCATAAATCCAGAGCATGCTGAATTGCTTCTTTTGCCAGACTGAACGCATCTTGCTGTGGTTTATCCCATTCAAATGCATTCTTTTTACGAGTGACACGGTACAAAGGGGCCAATATTTGACTCAAATGAGGAATATGCTGGCGCCAAAAACCAAACAAACCAATGAAGCTTTGGGCTTCTTTCCTGGTCCTCGGAACTGCAAAATCAAGAATTTTCTGTTTAACCTGAGGGATCACTTCTCGGTGCCCCTCATGCCAATTAATACCCAAAAATTTCACAGCCTGGGATGGACCTTGTAATTTATCCGGGTTGATTTCCCAACCTTTCTCACGCAGGCACTCAATGACTCTGTCCAATTGGGTCTGAACTTCCTCTTGTGTTTCACCTTGGATCAAAATATCATCAATATAGTGACATATCTGAATTCGCGGATGAACCGGTACCTCAGCCAAATGCTCTGCCACCAGCCGGTGACATATCGTAGGACTATGCACATAGCCCTGGGGAAGACTTCTAAACGTCATCTGACGCCCGTTCCACGTAAAAATGAATTGTTCCTGACACTCAGGGGCAATCGGAATCGAAAAGAAAGCATTAGCAATATCAATAGACGCATACCATGTACCTGGATGTTTTTGGATTCTTTCAATTAGGGTAATAACATCCGGTACTGCAACAGTCAAAGGGGGTGTGTGTCTATTCAATTCTCGATAATCAACAGTCATGCGCCAAGAATTATCACTCTTACGTACAGGCCAAACAGGATTATTCCAAGCAGAAGTAACTGGGGTTATAACTCCTGCATCCACCAACTCCTGAATAGTGGTACTAATCTCTTCATGACCACCTGGAATACGATACTGCTTCTGACGAACCACTTTTGTCGCCTGGGGAACTTTTATGGGGGGCATTCTTAAACGACCAACCCGTACAGGCCTGGACGATATATAATGTTTAGTTCCAAATTGGTAACATCCATCATCTAAGTGCAAAGTCATTCCTTTCAAAATATCAATTCCAATTATGAATTCTAAGAGTGGCACCACTAATACAGAGTATTCTTTTCTAGGAATTCTACCCATTCTCATTTCAAGTAAAGTTTGAACTGCGGGAGTTTCCTTTCCACCTAATCCGGTAATTGTAAAAGGCTAACCTTTAAACTTCTTTGATTTTCCATGAATAAGAGTGGCCTCCGCTCCTGTATCTACCAATGCTCGGGCCCTTTGGATATTACGATGTCTCCAATAAATATCAATATCTACATAGGGTCTATTATCTCTGTGAGCCCATCTGTGTACTGGAGCTTGACCTATTTCCTAGTCAGTTTTACTGCGTTCTGTGTACCAGGATAAATCAGGATAAAGACTCTCACGTTTCCCAGGTATCGATACCTCCTGTTCATATCCATCTCCATTACGAAATGGATTCCTGTTCTCTGCATTGTACTGCGGGTTTCGATCGGCCAATATGTGTCGATCCTCTCTCCTTCTCAACTCAGGGGATTGATCCCTATCATCTCTACGTCTGCTGTTAACATAATCATCTCTCCCCCTCTCTCTTTCCCCCTCTCTCTCCCTGTCTCTCTCACGACGGGGGGACAAATCACGTACATAACGTCGATCATCACGACGATCAGAGCGCCCACGGCGGTCGTCATCACCGCTACCGTCAGAAAAACCACGATCACACTCAGTTGTCCGAACACGCCGGGCACCCTCCTTTCGATCCAAGCCTCGTTTGCGAAACATTTCCCACAAACGAGAAGTAGTCTCACCATCAATGTCCTCCTTCCGCACACCATCGGCCATAAGACCAAAAAACATATCACGTCTAGTAAGTTTATTGTCACCAGGAGTACGAGTGTCAGGCCGGGACTGCCGTTCAGGTTTAAACCACTCACCCAACTCACCGAGTTGGCGTACCGATTCCAGCACCACAGATAACATGTTACCAGTCTGATTAATCAATAAAGTCATCATGACCTGCTTATAAGCAACAGGGGAAGAACGAATAATACGATTCCGCACAGAAGATGTCAAGAAACCATCAAGCAACCTGTCAGCAGTATTTAGAAAAATTGCTGTTTTCATCACCTCCTGTTTGAGACGTTGCGCAGCATCACGCAAAGTATACCACGGTTTGTCATTCATAGGCCAGTCAGACTCAGTAGGATATTTTTGATTACAACCCTCAGTCGCCAATTGAAGCAAAGAAATTTGACCACCAACATTAAAGTTACGAAAATGATCCTGTACAGTAGAATCCGAACTCAAGGAACAAAACTTCAAACAATCGCCAGTATCCAATATAATGCCAGCAGCGCCCAGTTCATAAAGGCGCACCATCCATGTGAGTAAGGTCTCACCAGCTCGCTGCCGAAATCGCTGCAAAATATCACTAATTTCTTGTTGAGTAAAATCCTCCAAAGAGTCTAAAGCAATACCATTCAGAGCACCGGGAGCCTGCTGCAACTTCCGCCGAAAAACTGGATGCACCGAGACCGCGGGACGAGCATCACAAGGAGCTCGACCAGTACACGTAGAGGAACAATCAGTGTAAGAAGCATCGACCCCGCTCGAAGGACGAGCGCAATCACGGGGTGCACCATCAGAGGCGCAAGAAGCAGACTTACAATCACGGCCGGAGCGAGAGAACTCGCGATTGGCAGACTCCTCACCCGAGGAAGGAGAATCACTCGAGTTCCAGATATTACCATCCCATTCATCAGGATTCCAATCCAGTCCGGCTTTCGCAACGACCAGACGCACCTTTCGCTTCGAAACCCGACCACGCCGATTTTTGTATTTATAACGAGCAATTCGCACAGCCGCCCTCTCGGCAATAGTTTGGTACGTCTCAAGTTTGTCAGCAAGCAACTTATTTTGACACCGCAACAAAGTATGAGCATTCTGAATCTCAACAAAGTTCGCTTCCACATCCTTATGCGATTTCTGCAACTTCAACAACCTCTCATGCAGAATCCTGTACGCAGACAGAACAATCCAACCTCTGCGCCCCAAAACGGGAAGCTCATCACCCTTAGATACCGGCGCCTTCTGTAAACAAGTAATCACATTAGCCGGCTCCGCCAGCTCCAAAAAAGAATTCCAATTCTCACTCAAACCAGTAGAATCAGCCCATTCACGGGCTAAGGCTTCATAAGGCGTTGAATCCCAGCCGGGAATATCAACAGGCAGCTTAAAAGTAGATTTCGACTTTCTAGAAAACATCTCGGAAGAGAAAGAAAAAGAGAAAAAGAGAGAGAAGAAAGAAGAAAAAGAAAAAAAAACTACACTCACAAATATAAAGAAATAATATACAAACGAAACCACGCACGCGCCGAAAGCAAACACGATACAACCACAACGCACACAGGTTTCGTAAACGGTTCGTGACGCCAAATGTTCTGCTTGGGTTTTCGGATCAGATAGAACCCGCTCATCAGAGCCTCACTAACCCAGACAGAACGCTACCCCCTCCCTAGGGCCTATTTACAATAGTGCAACCACATATATCTACCACCTAAGGACAGGGAATTCCTACTATACATACCAAGACCTCTTATAATCGGCGGCCTCGCGATCCCATACGGATCCAGACCTCTCTGCCCATACGACAGTATCACAAGTGGCGGTCTCGCGATCCCATACGAATCCAGACCTCTCTGCCCATACGACAGTATCACAAGTGGCGGCCTCGCGATCCCATACGAATCCAGACCTCTCTGCCCATACGACAGTATCACAATCGGCGGCCTCGCGATCCCATACGGATCCAGACCTCTCTGCCCATACGACAGTACCACAAGTGGCGGCCTCGCGATCCCATACGGATCCAGACCTCTCTACCCAGACGGCAGTCTCAGCACAATCGGCGGCCTCGCGATCCCATACGGATCCAGACCTCTCTACCCAGACGGCAGTCTCAGCACAATCGGCGGCCTCGCGATCCCCTACGAATCCAGACCTCTCTGCCCATACGACAGTATCACAAGTGGCGGCCTCGCGATTCCATACGAATCCAGACCTCTCTACCCAGACGGCAGTCTCAGCACAAGTGGCGGCCTCGCGATCCCCTACGAATCCAGACCTCTCTGCCCATACGACAGTATCACAAGTGGTGGCCTCGCGATTCCATACGAATCCAGACCTCTCTACCCAGACGGCAGTCTCAGCACAAGTGTCGGCCTCGCGATCCCCTACGAATCCAGACCTCTCTGCCCATACGACAGTATCACAAGTGGCGGCCTCGCGATTCCATACGAATCCAGACCTCTCTACCCAGACGGCAGTCTCAGCACAAGTGGCGGCCTCGCGATCCCCTACGAATCCAGACCTCTCTGCCCATACGACAGTATCACAAGTGGCGGCCTCGCGATTCCATACGAATCCAGACCTCTCTACCTAGACGGCAGTCTCATACGACAGTTCATCCTATGATTACCATAACATACAAAAAGGGAATCAGTCTCACTATTCATCAGATCACACAAGGATTGCCAGTTCGAGCATAGCCTGTTCTCAGGTTCGAGGGGCTCCTCTTTCCCTTATTCAGTTACCACTTACCTGATCAGGGTTAACATCTGTTCATGTAGCCGCAGCTGACTAGAAGAATAGGCTACCCTCTCATACAAGAACACGCAGCACATGTTGGTTCACTACAAACTGGGTACTTTATTACTCATTACATACACAATCACATAACATTACGATATAACACATAACCTGCAAAGAGAAGTGAAAGATTAAGTTGTACACTCTAATAAGAAAGGGTCGACATCACCTTAGTAGTATGTAGCCTGCACTCAGTGGTCATCTAGGTTCCCTTCTCGTCTGTGCCTCGGCTCGCCTGGAAGTCACTCTTCTCCGAGTCACTGGGACCTCTTCCTTATCGGCTACTCTCTCCTCTCTGGCTATTCTGCTAGGAGGGCATCTGTCTCTCGGTTCTTCTCCGCATTCAAGATGGCGTCTGTCTTCCCTGGAATAAGTAGTAGCTTTACTGCTAACGGCTAGATGCCGCCTACGGACTGAACATGTAACTGCCTCAGACTTTCACTAATATAGAGGTGCGTTTCCTCATGGAAAATTCCGGCCTGTAACCTGCCGCCCACCAAATTCTTGTACCTCCCCGTACCAAGGACACGTTCCCAGCCGGCCGGCCTGATGTAGTGTCTTCGGCATGAAGAAAAATACAATCCTTCGATAAGGGCCGGCCTGAACCGGTTCTCTCCAAGCGAATAACACCTCATAACTAAAACATTACATTTGACCTAGAAACATCCCAAGCTGCCGGAGCAGAAAGAAAGATGGAGTCTCTCCCGTTTGAGGCCTACCAGGCCTGAATTCAGCACAGCTCCATGAAATACCCTCACTACAGGACAGGTTATCCCTAATACTAATGAATCTATCCCCTAGGCTATGTGTGCAAGCCCTGATCTATGGGGAAGGGCACAGGATCATGTCGAAGTGCCTAGTAAATAGGCTCCATTCACTACTCTAACCCTTAGACTTGAATGGTAAGAGACTGAAGTCACATTTAATCATCTTTTCCTCACAAGAAGGCCGGGAAAATCGAGCAGAACACCACGTTTCCATAGGAAATCCGCAACATTCTATTTTGAATAACTTTGGCGCCGGTCGACGAATCCTCGCTCCTTCCCTGAAAGTCTCGGGGGGATTCGTCAAGCGGGGGCTGAGATAAAAGGGGGGTCCCAAAACGCGTTTTTCCCATGCATTTTTCCATAGGACCTTTAGACAGGGCTACAGCCCGAACGGCTGAACAGAATTACTAGAAATTTGGCAGAGAGGTAGTCCTCAGGTCAAGGAAGTGCCTTTTGTAGGTTTGGTGTAAATCTGTTCAGTAGATTCTGAGAAAATAGCCTTTAAATCAATATATATATCTGAGCCAGCTTACGGTGCGCTTACGGTACGCTTACCGTACGCGTACGGTGGCGTGCGCGTATATATATATGTATATATATTACCTACTGGTGGTCGCCAGTAGGTAGTTATAGTTAGGACCTATTCTCCATTGGAAATCCACAACATTCTATTTGGAATAACTTTGGCGCCGGTTGATGAATCTTCGCAAAATTTTCAAAACAAGTGGGGGCTGAGAAAAAAGGGGGTCTCATAACATGTTTTCCCCATGCATTTTTCAATAGAAACCTTTAATCTCAGCTACAGCCCGAACTGCTGAATGGAATTACACCAAATTTGGCAAAAAGGTAGCCCTTGGTTCACACTCGTGTCTTTTGGTTAAATGGTGTAAATCTGTTCAGTAGTTCCTGAGAAAATCTAAAGTAAAATCATAGATATATCTGAGCGAAGCCTAATCACACATCTCATCGTGAGAACTGATCGGCAGTCAGCACTTCATCCAAGAAATGTTGGCAGCCATCTTGGTACCAATATACATGATAGCACCTCATTTAAAAGCATTGCACTTAATAGAAGGTTTTAAAACTTTAGTTACATTATAAATCATTTGTTGATGGTACCATACTCATTTTAGGAATTGTGGTGTGTTCTAAGGTGATTTTACCATGTGAAAAAGCCTTCTGCTGGGATATCATGAATCATGTTTGAGAGAAAACATTTTTTTCATTCTTTTCCCACAGAGGTTTGGAAGGTGATCTATAAGCTAAACTGAGAGCATTTTTTCTGTAAATTCGCATTATCTTTCTCAGTCATGTGAGAATGAAGTCTGACATTTTCAGTAAAACATGTACATCCAACAAGGGCAGAGACTGTCAGTTGATTCCTTTGTGTTCTACTGCAGCTTCCCAGAGTGTTCTAAAGAACAACTAGAGCGCTAACAGTCTTACTTATGACAAAAGTATGGCATACCTGAAGCCATCTTGATTGGAATAAAAGTGGTAACACTTAAAACATTTAATTTGCAAAGGAACAAAATGAGGGGGTTCATTTTGCCATAGAAATTATGATTAGTGCTGCAGAAAGAAAAATGCGGAAAACATTTTGACTTCTCAAATCCTCTTCTATTTCATTAAAAAATTCTGACATGCAGACTGAAACATGAACTTTGAATACCAGCAGCAGACTTCCCTGGTGAGCAGTAGTTTTACTAGAGTGATCTAATAAGCAACAAGAGTGCTAACATTCAGAATTTATGGCAAATGTGTGACACATCTGAATGCCTTCTTGATGGAATCAAAGTAACAAACTGAAAGTGTTTCCAATTGAGGAGACTGCAGTAAATGAGGAAAATAGGAAACTTCATAATAAATAAATCTCCCAAGATGGCCACCAGAGACAAAAGAGCCCAAATGTAGCACACATATCACCCATATGTAGCCCACATGTAGCCCAACGACAGAAGTGTGCAAAACACTTATTATTTTTTGTGTTTTTTGCAGTTTTATATAGTGCAGACTTGTCAGGTATTGGAGTGCTTTATATGAGCATTGGTTACATCACACAAGAACAAATTAATTTTGGTTATAGACATGGGGAGATTAAGTGATTTGACCAGAATCACAGAATGTCGAGCTGAAGCAGAAACTCCAACCTGGTTCCCCAGTTGCAAAGTCTTCAGCTCTGGAAGTAACACCACACCCTCTCCCCTTGGATGCAAAATTTAATCAAGTGGTCAACTGGATAAAAAAACTAAGATTACAAATAATTTAAAAGTTCTTTGTCGCTATTTGAAAACTCAGAAAATATGTCCTCGTTTTAGTTTTTTAGAGCACTAACAATAATTTTGATGCAAATAAGACCATCTCATATATGTGATTTCTAAAGGAAATGCTCTAGGCATTACAGTTTTGATTACATCAAGATGATGTCATGCGTTCCACACTTTTGTAATAAATATAGAATGTTAGCAATCTAGTTGTTCATTAGGATACTGTTGAGAGGCAGAGGCCATGGCCACGGACTCTGAAATTAAAGGCAGGTAGGAGGGTGCAGAGGCAACAATTTGACTACACTGGGCTGGCAGGAAGGGCAGTGGCAGCACAATAGACTATGGAGAGCAGTGGAAAGGGGGGCAGGGGCAACACAGAAGACCATGCATGGCAAGCGGGAGGGTTAGTGGCAGCACAATGGCTATGATGGGCAAGAAGGAGGGTGCAGGGGCATGCACAAAGGACCATGGAGGATAGAAGGGAGGGTCAGGACCTGGGCACAGACAATAGAGCTCAGGGGAACGGGCCTCACAACAGACCACGTGGGGCAGGCTGGAGGAGCAGTTGCAGCACAACAGACCAGGGAGGGCAGAAGGGTATGGCAGTAAAATGGACCATGGAGGACAGGAGGAAGGGAATAGGGGCATGGACAGGTTACAGTCATCTGACAATGCTAGGCAGGTGGGGGAGTGGCAGCTCAACAGAACACTCAGAGTAGATAGGAGTGGCAGGTCTATGGAACATGGTGGGCAAAAATGATGGAGCAGGGGCATGCACAAAGACATTGGAGGGCAGGGGGAAGGAGAATAGGGGCAGCAAGCTAAGCACAGAGGCTAAGCAGGAGGTCAATGATGGGGCATAGAATTGGGCAATGGAGGGCAGGAGGAGTGGATTGGTACATCATGCTAAATGGAGGGCAGTGGCAGCACATCAGACCATGCATGGCAGGAGGGAGGAGACTAGTCCATGGATTCAGACAACAGAGGATAGGGAGGAGGTGGATGGGGCAGCAAGCTAACTGTTCAGAGAAGGCGGGAAGGCCAGTGGCAGAACATCGGCCACACAGGGCTGTAATAAGGGAGCAGGGACATAGACTTGGACAATGGATGGCAAGGAGTAGGGAAGGCAGGAGCAGCAAGCTTGGGTGGGGGCAGCACAGGCCAGGCCCTCCTTCCAACCCCCCACCATCCATTGTGATATGCATCTTACTTAATGTTAAAAGAAAAACTAGAAATTTGCTGAAAAAAACAAAGATTACGGGACAGTATAGTTAGACTCAGATTTCCCTCATACACAACCAGTGAAATTCAGCAGTTATAGTTACCTGAGCTAACTATAACTTACGCCCCCACAATGTACTGCTAATGACCTCAGACATTACATCATTCATGACATCTCAAATGAGCTGTGAATGGAATGGAACTATAATTACTAGAACTTTATTTAGGGATACTGTGTGTATTTTAACACCCCTTTTTTCCCTTTTTTTCATGTTAGAACCATTATAATACGCAACGTGCCCAGATTAATATGGCCGATAGCCTTTCACTTTAAAGTAATGTGTAGTCCATTGTTTATGCTGATGTTTGCAATTCTAAGTATGTTTATTATGAATAAGTCACGGTGACGAACATACAGGTATGGTGGCCACGGGGCAAGATATGCTGAAATGACATTGTGTGCATATTAACACTTGTTTTCTTTTCTTTACTTTATTGAATCAATTCCTGAATTTTCACATCGTGACCAGGCCTATATGGCCGCCAGCTTTTTGGAATAAATCAATATGTAGTCCTTTGTTAATGTTGGCAACTGGAGGCATTTGTACATTTAAATAAGGATGCTACAATGACGTCTTGTATCGTTATCAAGGTTCGGACGAGCCGAAACGCGTGGATCACGTCCTTTGCAGATTAAATACTTCCAAACTGCAACCTGAGTGCTAATTCCTTCCTTGTAAGAGTGAGAGGAGATTAAATACATATATATGAAATTCACTGAAAAAACACAAGTTTCAGGGACATTATAGTTAGAAATTAGCATTTAAAAAACCTCAGAAATTCACTGAAAAATCACAGGTTTCATGGACGTCATAGTTAGTTGGACATTTCACTTGTACAAAACAAGAGAAATTCGGCCGTTATAGTTAGCTGTGCTAACTATAACTCACGTCCCCGCAATGCACAGCTGATGACATCACATATTACATCACTCATGACATGGTCAGTGACATCACTGATGACATCACTCGTGATATCTCAAATGACATCACAGATTACATCATCTACGTGATCATCTGATGCACCTCCTCACACCCTAAAATACAGACTTCCATTCTCGAAACCATAGACACACCAATACTAGAACAGCTATATACTATTAATACGCTGTTCTAAATACCCAGTTAATACCTATGCAGTGTTGGAATCCTTCTGTCTGTGCCACGTATTTCTCCAATCACCCATCCAGCACTATCTACGTATCCTATCACTCCGCCAATACCTAAGCACTTATAAATTCAACATGTACTCTCTTTGCAGCACTGAAATTATTCTAGTTACTAGACATATACCTAAGGAATGGCCTAGCCAGAAAAACTAGTACAGCTACAATATTCTGTGCACTATGCATGCAGACCTCTAATCAGCTACATAGCATTGATACAGTCTTTTAAATACTCAGTTAGTACCTATACAGTCTAGGAATCCTTCTGCCTGTCCCATGCAGTTCTCCATTCATCCATCCAGCACTATCTACGTATCCTATCACTTCACCAATACCTAAGCACTTATAAATTGAGCATGCACTCTCTTTGCAGCACTGAAATTACTCCAGTTATTAGTCATATACTTAAAAAATGGCCTAGCCACTAATACAAGTGCAGGTACAATATTTTGTACACTATGCATGCAGACCTTTAACCAGCTACATACTATTGATACGCTCTTCTAAATATCCAGTTAGTACCTATGCAGTGTAGGAATCCTCGTGTCTGTCCCATGCATTTCTTCAATCACCTATCCAGCACTAGCTACTTATCCTATTGCTCCACCAATACCTAAGCACTTATAATAACTGAAAAAAATGTTTAGCATTTTTTGATATGTACTACTGTCAAGGTAAGATTAAGGAATCTAAACACTATCAATGCACAACTACATTCAGCTGTGCACTATATATATAAACCTCTAACCAGCTACTTAGTAAAGTACTACCCATGGAACCTAGGAATCCTCCTGTCTGTCCCATGCACTTCTCCAATCATCCATCCAGCACTATCTACATATTTTATTACTCCGCAATACCTAAGCACTTATAAATTCAACATGTACTCTCTTTGCAGCACTGAAATTATTCTAGTTACTAGTCATGTACCTAAGGAATGGCCTAGCCAGTAAAACTAATACAGACTACCATTCTCGAAACCATTGACACACCAATACTAGTACAGCTACAATATTCTGTGCACTATGCATGCACACCTCTAATCAGCTACATAGCTTTGATACAGTCTTTTAAATACTCAGTTAGTACCTATGAAGTCTGGGAATCCTTCTGTCTGTCCCATGCACTTCTCCATTCAACCATCCAGCACTATCTAGTTCTCCTATCTAACCCTGGGCGTAGTTCGCGTAGTCGCGCTACGCGAAGCTACGCGAAGATGTTCTTGCACTACGTGAGTTACGCGTAGCTTTGTGAGCATGCATAGTTGCTTGGGGAGCCCGTTCGCGATGCCTTTTTCTTGTTCGGGAGCGCGTTGTGCGTGTTCGGGGAGCTGTTTGCATGCTTGGGGGATAATATCTCACGATCTAACCCATGTGGTCGCCGATGGGCGTGGCCATTTTGTTTTTCAATTGTCCCGTCCGCTCGCGATGCCTTATTTCCTGTTCCGGTCGCGTATAGTGTGTTTGCGATGCGCATGTCTTGTTCGGGAGCGCATTTTACTTGTTCGCGACGATTATTGCATGTTCGCGAGAAACATCGTGCAAACTTACCCACGCGGTCACGAATGGGCGCGGCCGTCTTGTTTTTCAATTGTCCCGTCCGCTCGCGATGCCTTATTTCCTGTTCCGGTCGCGTATAGTGTGTTTGCGATGCGCATGTCTTGTTTGGGAGCGCATTTTACTTGTTCGCGACGATTATTGCATGTTCGCAAGAAATATTGCGCAAACTTACCCACGCGGTCGCGAATGGGCACGGCCATCTTGCTTTTCACTCTATTCTATGGTTCTGGGCCTACTTTTCTATCCTCCATTAATCTTTGTAACCCTTAGTATTTTACACATTGTTTCTGACTTTTTTTTAGTTATCATGTATCTCTCTCTTTCCCTAAGTTTATATTTTGCATTTTATTTCTACTTTTACTGTGTTTTTTTTACTTTTATTACTTCTTTCTTATTTCTTCCCCCTAACTTTCTTTTTCCCTTCTAACTTTTCTTTTCCACCTCCCACCCACCCCAGAACCATGGCCAAGGGCACGTCTAGCTCTAGCGCATCAAAGGGCAAGGGGCCTGCACCCAAGAGCCGCCTGCCTTACAGCAGAATGCGTCCTGCAGGGGTGCAGGCCCGGCAACTTTTTGGTGAGGCGGAGGTGGCCACGCTTGTATTTTTCATCCAGCGCCACCTCTCCTTGACCTTGGAAGCAGGCCTTCCATTGTCCTCCTGTGAAATAGTGGTGGATGGATACTAGGTTTAGTTAGTATTAGTTAATAATTGTTTTACGGTCTGCGTGACGCCTCCTCTGTCACTGAGTGCTGCTTACCCCAGTCTTCCGTAGAACCTTTTGTACTTTGTTTAGTGAGTGGTAGGCTTAGCATAGTCAGTCAGTAGCAGAACTAGATCAGAATCATGCAACCAACCCACAATTTGTTGTATGTATGTCTGCACTAATGTATGCATGTGTCCTCCATCTCATCTATGCATTTGATGGCTGAAAAAAATTGAAATGCAGACTTAGTGAACAATCGGCCCGTCTGGAATAGGTGGTCTAGGTCAGGTGGTACTTACTAGGCTTCGTTAGTATTTGTAATCAGAATGTTTATGGAGTGTTCATAAATAATTAGACTATCTGTGAATGCTGGAAGCAGCCAGTAGTCGATCCATCTGATTAGATATGTCAATTTTATTGCAATTGTTGTTTCCTAAAATGTTTTTTGACTTATTTTTCCAATTGATTTATTTGTTTCACAGCACTCCTTAATGTTTGTCACTTTTTTTATTATATCTTACATGAACATCAGCACCACCCAGGGGCAAGAAGACAGGGTTCGAGTCGGCGGGGGAACCACAGGAGCGCTCCTCTACCGAGGCTCCTGCTGCTGGCCCAAGTAAGTCCTCCAGTGGTAAATATTAACAATTATATTTCCCTAACTTTTACTGCATCTTTTTTTCCGAACTATTAATTATGGTTCCACTTTGAAATTCTATTTTTTACAAAAGCTTCTTTGACCTTGACTATCTGTTTGCAAATTCTGGTTATCCCTGCCTCTAACTTAGGGCCATATGTAGGTAATTTATTTTTACCGATTCATAAATACCGAATTTTACCGAATCGGTATTTATGAATCGGTAAGTTCTATGTAGGTAAACATTTGGTATTCATTACCGAATCGGTAATATTCGGTAATCATGAATCGGAATTTACCGAATCGGTAAATACCGAAGTGGTATTTACCGATTCGGTATTTACCGAATCGGTATTTACCGAATCAGGAATTAAAATACACATGACTTGATGAATCAGCCAATCCTGTGCAACCTAAACCCCACCCAACCAGGAAGTGGCCACACCCAGGCAGGTGCACACAATCCACAGACTCTGGAGAGGCTGGGAGTGCAGAGCAGAGGAACAGAGCAACTGCCTGATTCAGCCCTGGAAACTGCAACAATGGCCAGCCAGGACAGAGAGGGATGGAGGGGAGAGGAAGAGAAAGCTGAAATTCAGACAAAAGGAGCTGCAGGTACTGGTGGAGGAGGTTGTGAAGCAGCACCAGAAGCTTTTTGGCAAACAGTCACTGCAAGTGGCTGAGTCAGAGAAACGGAAGATCTGGCTTGGAATCCAGGCACAGGTGAATGCCATGGGAGTGACCCCCCGGGACATTGATGTCCTCAAGAAGCGGTGGTACGACATCCGTATCATCACGAAGAGGAAGGTGGCAGAATTGAAAAAAGAGGCCAGCCGGACAGGAGGTGGACGCAACAGGGCACCAGCCCTGACAGAACTGGAGGAGCTTGTGGAGACCACTATTGAGCCAGAAAGCATTGTGGGGATTGGGGACGCTGACAGCTCCGGCAGAGGCACCTCCAAACAAGGTAAGACGCTTGCACAGCAATGTGTCCCCCCCTACCCCTATCCCAACTCCCCAAATGTGCAATGAGAATCCCACTCCAGTACAGGTGTTAGTGCATGCTAGCAATGCATCATGGGAGATGTAGTCCCTGAAAGCCCAAACATGATACGATTAGCACAGATTAACAAGGCATGTAACACACAGTAGCGAGAAGCAGGCAGAGGACATTGAGATACTGTTTAAAAAATGTATTGTCATGGCAGCAAATCTATGCTTCAGGTACACTTAGCTGATGTTGCATTTCTGGCCACAGGCACTACTGCGCACAGAACTGCCCATGACAAGGGAGAGAGGGCACACCACAAAGACAGCGCGGAGAAGGCCACCACCAGTTCTGGCCAGGGAACGGCACCACAGGCAGTCTCACCACCACAGCCAGGATCGCCACCCCAGCCAGCATCGCCACTCCAGCCAGCATCCCCACTCCTGCAGGTGTCACCACCATCTTCACCACCTGCATTGCACAGGTCGAGGAGGCGTGCTGCTGCCAGGTTGTATGTAACAGACTCATCCTCTGAGACTCGAGGGGGGCGGAAACGTCCACTGTACCCCTGGATGTAACCCATGCCAGTGTGCCTTCCGACTCTGAGGGAGCACACACAGGTGGCAGACGGCGCCGCAGGGCTCGGCCGCAAAGTCCACCTCCCCTAGGGGTGGGCCATGGAGTCTCCTCAGGGCTTGAGGCCACCATGGTGAAAATTCAACGCATACAGGCAAGGGCAATGGTGTCCGTACAGCGCTAAATGCGTGGCCTCAATGAGACATTTGTTAACATTGACAAGGGCATCAGCACCATGGCAGGGGGAATGGCTGAGATGGCAGCGGGCATGCGGGACATGTCCCAGTCCATCATGCTGCTGTGCTCAAAGTATGATGAGGACAGGGCAGCACGGCGCAGGGGACATCAGAGAAAGGATCAGAACACAAGGGCAGTGAACCGGCTGGCAACTGCCACTTCGCTGCTCTGCAGGCGTTCTGTGGCGATGCAGGAGGGCCTTGCGCACTGCAGCACAGACGTGTCAAGGGGGATGGTGAGGGTCACGAGTGCACTAGAAGTGCTGCTCACCAGCCAGTCTGCCACAACTGGCGCTGTGGATGCTGGGGACACCGAAGACACGACCAGCAGGAGCAGCATAACCCCCCCTGTCCCAGACACACGTCGGAGCAGCAGGCGGCAAGCTGGTGCCACTTGTCCCACAGCCAGTGAGGACGCTCACTCAATGCCATCCCGCACTGGTGCGCGTGGGCGCAAACACTAATGCGTCACAAAAAACAAAGACACTATTGGGTGAAGTAACCCTTGACTGACATATGTTTATTACATAATGTTGATGGAACAGGTTTCCCTTTGTGTTGTGGCGTAGTGCTGCCTGATTAAACTACGTTATGGCATCCAACTACTGGCTGTGTCCCCTTACTCACTCAGAAATAGTTGCATGTGATCTCTGCCCGTCTCACTCTCCCATCTGTTGCTGTTGCCACTCCTGCTGCGTTGGCCTCTGGCTGTGCAGACTCATCATCATTGTCCTCAATATATGTCATTTCGACCTCTGTACCTCTCTTCGCGGCAAGGTTGTGCAGCATTGCACAAGTGGCAATTATCTTGCAGCAGAGGATGGGTGTGTACTGGCGTGCACCTCCGCTTTTATGGAGGCAGCGGAACCTGCTTTTCAATAGTCCGAACGTGCGCCCCACCGCATTGCGTGTAGATTTGTGTGCCACATTATATCGTCTCTCACTCTGGGTTGATGGGTGTAGGTAGGGAGTGAGGATGAATGACCGCACGGCATATGCACTGTCGCCTAGGTGAGTAAAAGGGAACCATCAGTCACATGCCTCAATACACTATGATTTGCACTAAGTATTATGGAGCGTCACTGTTACTTACCTAGCAGGTATCCTTCTCCAAATTCTCCGGCAAGCAGTCGTGTGTAGATCCCACTGTTCTGGAAGATGTAGGAGTCGTGGGTGCTCCCAGGAAACTTCGCAACAATATCAGTGATGATGTTCCCTGCATCGCAGATTATCTGCACATTGATGGAGTGGGTGGACTTTCTGTTCCTGTAGATGTGCTCAGTGGCAGCTGGTGGGCAGATTGGAATGTGTGTGCCATCAATACAGCCAATGACATGGGGGAACTGTGCCATGTGATAAAAGTCAGTTTTAGTTTTCTGCAGTTCAGCCTGTGTGTTTGGGAAGCTGATGTAGTGGTGCATTCTCTGCATCATGGCATCCAGGAACTTCCTGAAGAAACGGGACAGGCAACTCTGGGATACACCGCCCACCGCAGCTATCACCCCCTGGTAACTGCCAGATGCGAGTAGATGTAGGCTGCAGAGAACCTGCACATGTGGTGGTATGGCATACGCCCTTCTTGTTGGCTGGTCCAGGAGTGGGCGCAGGTCCCTTATCAGGTCCATGATGGTTTGTGGGTGTAGCCTGTACCTTTCATGTATCTCTGCGTCAGTCTGTTGAAAGAGTGTGATGCGCTGTCTGTAAATGCGTTCCTCCCGTCTCCAAATCCTCAGACTTGCTGCCTGTAGACGTAGGCGTCTTGCAATGACATACAGAGCGGCCATGTTGTCCACGCTGTTGCATTTTGGGATTGCTTATATGCACTGTTGATGCTTACCCCCTGCTTTCAATCTGTGTTAATTACCGACTCTTAATTACCGAATTTCATGGATTTCTTAATTACCGAATTTACCTACATGTCTTTTCCCGTTTTACCACTTCATATTTACCACTTCATATTTACCGAAAACTGGTTTTTGGCCTCCTACATCTCACTTGACTAAATACCGGTCGGTAACGGGATATTTACTGAATTTCGGCCGTTACCGACCGGTATTTAGCTACCTACATATGGCCCTAAGTTCCTTCTAACTGCCTCTGCTATGTCTGTAGCTAAGCTTGCCCAGTTGGCCACTCTTTATTGAAGGTTTTCTTTGGAATAATAAAACTCAGATTGACCAATAGCTCTAGCCACTGTGTCCTGTCCTTTGGGTTGTCCTCTTCTAGTCTTCTTAATGTTGAGGCTTTGACAATTCCCACCAACAAAATGCCCAACCAGATATTTGACTAGCATTTTGGATCAGATAGTACATACTACTACTATTGTAGTGATTCTGCAGAGCCACATACAGAACTATGCACAAGAAAATAGGATGTTGGTGATGGGAGGTTGGACCTTACTCATCACACCTCAGTCAGAAGAACCCACGATCCCCTGACCGACTAGCTATAGTGTCTCACATTAGGTTCCACTCCTGACCCCCCACACGAAGAAGATACACAATGATGATGACTAAGACAGACAACCCAGAACAGAATAACACCCTTTTGCTCACTCACTTGTGTAAGTCCACCCCACCACACCAAATACGACAGAGTCTATGTGTCAATACTGCAACATTACATGATATGTGCCTGGCCTAGCTAAACCTTGCATGGGACATTCATTCTTTCTCTTCCTGTCTTGGACTTAACACGTTTGTCCCTCAGGCTGCCCTCCCCCCACCGCCCCATCTACATTTCCTTTAGTGGCTACAGGTGAAGGAGAGGGCACTTTTTAAAGTGCCTTTGGAGCTGCTTTAAGGCCTGGCATCCTAAGGGCCCTGACTTTTTAGACGAATATTCTTCTACTGTCATTCTGTACTCCATTTAGGATGTCATCAGAGTTGCGTATCATAAATAAAAGTGTGGTGCTTGGGTGCCACCCACAGCAGTGTGTTGTGTAAATTAGGCCTGGGCGGTAAATTTCGTTCCGCTCGCGGAATTTGCGGAATTCGCGTAATTTCGCGTTCCGCGGAGAACGCGAAATTACTCAAAAGTCTGCTTTCCGCGATTTCGCGAAATTTTTGCTTGTTCGCGTTCTCAAAATGCGTGTTCGCGAGATATTTCTCCCCGAGCACGCAAACAGCAATTGTGAAGAGGAAAAAAGCATCGCGAACAAGCAATTCCGCGTGTTCGCGGAATTTCTGCGTGTTCGCGGAGATTTTTTACCGTTTCGCGGAGATTTGCGTAGCGCAATTACGCAAATTCCGCCCACCCCTAGTGTAAATGATATAACATCACACAGCTACTTAGACCTCTAAAGCATATAGCAAGTGTGCCAGGGGCCCTACTGCAAGCAAGGAAATGGGCCTCACTTCCATTGATTGGCTAGTAAAAGACCTAATTGAGATTCATTGGGTCTTCCACTTGCTGGAGTGTGGGTTCCACCGTCGTGAGTAAATCTGCAAACGTTGTCCAAAGTGTTCCGTCTATTGCACTGGAAAGTTTGCTCTGAGCCAAGACTTGGCAGAGAACTGCACGTGGAGCAAAGCAACAGCTGAATGGGGAACTGCAGCCAGTGCTGTGCAGTGCAGTACAGTGCAGTGGCCTGTGCACTCCTCTAGGTAACTCTTACAATCAATGTATGTGCAGTCAATATCTCCCCCGATGCCAGGCTGGCAATGTGTGTGCAGTCAATAGAACCCGTGTGCCACCCTGACAGTTTATATGTTCAGTCAGTTTCTCCCTGATGGCATAATGTATATGTAGTCAATATTACCATGGTGTTGTCCTTTCAATCCACGTGCAGCCAGCCGTACCCAGCTCACCGCCCCAGACAATACATGTGCTATGAAGTGCACCTTGTTACCGTCCTGGTAATATATGTGTAGTCTATTGCACCTGCTGCCCTCATGTCAATACAGCTAGTCAATTGCACCCTGTTGCCATTCTGTCAATATATTTGCAGCTGATCGCACCACGCAGCTATCATTACAATATATGTGCAGGCAATTGTACTAGTCTGCTATCCTGACTATATATGTGCAGGCAATGCAGCACTGTACGACAAGTGAGGCTGCGCGCCATAAAGCCGCAAGTCTGGCAGCAAGGGCAACAACAAGCATTGGCATAGCCAATAGGTCTCGCCTTTGGACCTTATAAGTGTTTAGCTATGCATCACTTGATGTTGTTGCACCAAGGATATTGTGCTGGATAACTAAACAAGTATTAGGTCCCAAAGGCGAGACCTATTGGCTATGCCAATGCTTGTTTATTTTTAATTCTCACTTAATCCTGATTTAAGGATGAAGCCAAAAGCCAACGCCTTTGCACATTCATCATTAGAATGGTCATCCAGATCCTGACACCTTCTATAAGGGTTGAATTGAGTGAGATTGCAGAGTTCGGGGGTCACCGTTTAAGACAGACGACCTGTGGCCCCTGGCTGTTACTCCCTTGAAGACCCTGGGTCCATTCACACTGCTCAGGCTGCGCTGCAAGGTGTGATGTAGTCCAGGTGAGGACAGAAGGTACCAGTCGAGGCGCAGGGACACCATTGATGCCAGAGGCCAAGAGATGCCTGGACAAGAATTGATTCATTCTTCTGGAACAATCCACGCATGGTAGATGCCTCTTGAACACAAGCAAGTCACAAAGAAGACATTGAAGAAGGGAGACGGACATTTCTCCACTCTCTTGAGATGTCGTAGCATGAAGTGTTCGACAGGACAATGCATGAAGCGCATACATACCACTGGTGAACAGCGTGTAACTCGCCTGTCTCCTCCTAGTTCTCATCTTACTTTCAACTTATTGTCAGACCTTTATCTCGTCCAGTTCCCCTCCCGTCTTTACCCGTCATTTGTCACTCTTTCTTTGTCGGTTTACCTCTTACCTCCGATCTCCACTCTGTATTCTCTTGCTGTTGTTGCCTTTAATCAGCTTCCTTCACCCACCTATCTCTCGTCTCCCTTTCACCACTGCTTTTTTCATTCTTTGACTTCTAACAGCTCTGGATCAAATGTTGTCTCTCAATTTTTTCTCTGAACTACGCATTTATGTCCAAGTCTAAATTTCTGCTTTGTCCATAACTCTCTTTTTCCCAGCTTCATAATTCCAGGCTTCACTTCTCACCACAATTTCTTTTTTTGTCCACTCCTCTCTTGGTTTCGTTCTGACTTTAACAATTTCTATTTTTCCTCCACCACTCTCATTCTGTTTCCATCTTCCCTATTTTCTCATTCCTCACCATCTTATTCATTCACCTCTGTCTTCCCCAGTTTCCTCTCACATTTTTTCACCGCTGTCTCATCCAGTTTCTCTCCTCTCTACCTCTCATGTTCTCACCCCTATCTGGATAAGTCACATTCTTATTTCTTTTAGTTTTCCTCTTGCTTCCATATCCCCAGTTCCATGTCCGCACCTCTCACCAGTGCTTTTCTTACCTCAGCCTCTCATGTTCGTTTGCCTCCATATTTCCCAAACGCCAGTGCTCACTCTGGTCACCCCGCCCTAGGCCAGGCAGCGCATAGTGACACAATGCCAGTGCTGCCCTATGCCTGTGTATGCACCACACACACATGAATAAAGTTATCAATGTCTGTGCCTTTGAAGACCACCACACATGTATGTCTACAAGGAAGGTCAAGCCAGGACCTTCTGATGGATACATCTTACTGCAGAGTCCTCACGTTTAGAGTAGTCCCCAGGTGCCCGACTGCGTCTGGAGGATTCATCGCGGTGCTCCCATACGCTAGGTGGCTCTGTGTGGCTCTGCATTCTCTGCGTTGTCCCCCAGACGTGATAGAGCGGAACTGCATACAAGCACCACCGATGTATGCCAACATTAGTTATTTTTTCCCCACATCTCTGTACCCTTATCTGTTTAGGCTCTGGGCATGACTCCAAAAATGTTCCCTCATGCACCCGACCTTATAAGTGTTTACCCAGGGCTGGCTTTAGTGCTGGTGGCGCCCGGTACGACAATGTCAGTTGGCGCCCCCCCAATGACCACCTCCACCACGGATTCTTTCACTATCACCCTTTAACAGTGACCAAGTCTCCATAACCAATCTCTCTCAGATGCATTGAATTAGTTATATAGCGCCATTCATACCAGGGGAGGGTGTCTAAGCACTTTGCATCACACACACATTACACAGAGACAATCCATCATACGTGTGTAAATCAGTGTATAGGAAATGTTATATAAGCCAAAGGACTGAAAGTGTAGGAGTCACGTGTCATCCACACTGGTAGGCAGCATAGTTTAAGAGTGCTTGGTGTGGAGAAGCACAAACGCAGAGTCAAAAAAGAAACAGCCTAGTTGGGAGTTCTGTTTAATAATAAGAATCGATTTCTACCCAAATTAATCCTTCTTGCAACATTAATCAATGTTCTAATAATGTATATTTTGCAGTGTGTATGCAGTTCTATGATGAAAGTTAATACATCACTATTCTATATTAGGACTTTAAGTTCTAAATTGCAAGTAACAAAAGGATGTCTCTTTTGAAAGCAGTAACCTGCTGATCTGTTTACATCATACGCACTTTGTAATCTACTTGGTCCACGTTCTTTGCAGCAGGCGTGTTAACCCTCAGTGCTACCTTCACCTAAGTCAAAACCTCAACTATGCAAAATGCTGATCTCTCTCCAGGACGATAAATAATCACAGGAGTTATCTTGACATTTATGTAAGGCCTGGTAATTGCCAGGGGAAAGAAACGCTGCAGCAGGTGCTTCAAAAGCATAATAAACTTTCAAACACGGCGACCCCAGGAAGCCAGCACCCGGTGCGGTGGCACCGGTCGCACCGCCCTAGAGCCGGCCCTGTGTTTACCCATGCAACAGTTGATGTTGTTGCACCAAGGATATTGTGCTGGATAACTAAACACTTATAAGGTCCCAAAGGCGGGACCTATTGGCTATGCCAATGCTTGTTCAAACTTGTATCATTCTCCCAGGAAAGGTTTTCATTCTGCAGTTGTGTTAATGAGCTCGCTCGCTTTAATGCCTGACTTCACCCACATTTATAAGTCAAGAGGTTGACATATTTGCTCACTCAAAGCACCAGTGCTACACCTAAAAGCAAACTGGTCCGAGATCCCATTGGACAAGTGATGAGCCCCCTAGCAGTCACCTACCTCACCCAAAGTACCATTGTCCACCCCCTCCCCCAAAAGTAAGCTGGGATTGCTGGTGGGCCCTTAATCTGCCCTCCCACACCCAAAGCACCACAGCCTACTCTACCATTCAAAGTAGGTTGGGCCCACTTGACACATGTGGGACTCCAGCCTTTCCCACCCAAAGCACCACTGCGCCCTCACCAATGTTTTGTTTGTGTGGCGGAAGGGCAAAGGGTGGATGCTAGTGTTTTGGGGTAGAGGGCAGGGTGGGAGGCAGTCATTTCATGGAAAGAGCAGTGTTTCAGGGTCGGGTCGCAGAGTTGTGGGAGAAAGGAAGTGGCATAGCTAGCCGTTGTGCTGCCCGTGTCAGTGCCTGTGTTTGCCCCCCACAGCCGCAGGTGAGAGGGGGGAGGCCGCCACCCCCAAAACTCATGCCGCCTGGGTGGACCACCCCCACCTCCCTTGGTACACCACTGGAGAAAGGTGACACCGTAGGTGGCCGGGAAAGGGGCTAATATCTTCTGGCTTTTTTGATATTTTGTAGAGTCCTATTGTGAAGAATCTGCCCCATCAAGAGCTACTGGGCTCTCTCTGGTCATCACATAACGCGCTTGCTGCTGACAATGGCTCGGGCCAGTCTGCAGTTATGGGCACCTTTGGGAAGATAGTGCTTATCCCAAGACCCAGAATTGTACGGCTTGGTCCCAGATTTACGACGTGTTTAGAACTTTAATAGAAGTCAAGGGTGCCCAACACAAATATGTGCTTTCTTTGCAAGAGTGAAATGGGAGAAATCTAAATTTAAGGTTGCTTTTACAACACTTTTTAAGTTTGTTTTTATTTTCTCTGGTCCTGTCAGGTACAGTCATTCATGTTTCATCCTTTTACAAATTCGCGTTTTGGTTTTGACAGTATCCTTTTTTTAGGTCTCGCCTGAGCTTGCGCTTGCGCTGCGCTGTGCGAGACATTTTGTAAGTGGGATTTTCAAAGTGCTACCCATAGTCTTTTGGCTGGCCTAAACCTTGAGTGCACAATCACATGCACGTGCACAGCTGCTCCCACTCCCCCCTCCCTTCTCTATGGCTTTGGCTCCTTTGTTTGTATTACACCCTCCCTTCTCTCCCCGCTCTTGTCGCACTACCCCCTCCCTTCTAATCAGATTCCTTTCTGCTCCTTGGATTGACCTTCCCCCTCCCTTCTCTCCCCACCTCATCGCAGAGACGGAGGAGACAGAGCCATCCTGCATGGTTAATGCTTTTGCAGGTATCCGTTTTCCAATTTATACAAACTGCAAATTTCACTCATCTACACACACACACGTGCACACATTCACACAGACACACACACGCATTCTTTTCTACCTTTATTTGTTCAGGCATCAATCAGCGGCGCACGAGAAATCATTATTCAGCAGGATAGAGAGACATTTACACTGCGCGTTTTGTTTTACTTTTGAGCTCTTTTATTTCCCCCCTCCCTCCTAATCAGATTCCTTTCTGTTCCTCGGATTGACCTTCCCCCTCCCTTCTCTCCCCACCTCATCGCAGAGACGGAGGAGACAGAGCCATCCTGCATGGTTAACATCTCCCTCTACCACTCTCTCTAACCCTCTCTCTACCCCTCGCAATCTACCACTAAAAACAATAGCTTCTACATATTTTTGGAATGTCTTTCAAAATACGCAGAGACGGAGGAGAGAGCCATCCTGCATGCTTAATGCTTTGACAGGTATCAGTTTTCAAATTTATGCATACTTCACTCAACTGCACACACACACGCGCACACGCACACATTCACACAGACACACACACGCATTTTTTCCTAATTTTTTTTGTTCAGCAAAGAAACTTTGGCCGTGAATAGAGAGATCTACACGGGCATAGATGAGTGCCAAGGCCATCGGCCAGCTGCCCTTTGCTACTTTTCCCAGCTGCCTTCCTTCCTCCACAACCCTCCCCCTCCCCCCCACCAAAAAAACAATTCCTTGTTTAGAAAGCCTCTGTCTGGATAGATCTCTCACGGAGTCTGCCATTTACAAAAAAACAATATTTATTTACAAAAAAAATTGGGTAAACTGTCCAACAAACATAGAGGCTTGTCAAAATACGCAGAGACAGAGGAGAGAGCCATCCTGCATGCTTAATGCTTTGGCAGGTATCAGTTTCCAAATTGATGCAAACTTCACTCAACTGCACACACACACACGCACACATTCACACAGACACACACACGCATTCTTTTCTACTTTTATTTGTTCTGCAAAGAAACTTTAGCCATGAATAGGTAGATATACACAGGCATACATCAGTGCCAAGGCAATCGGCCAGCTGCCCTTTGCTACTTTTTCAGCTGCCTTCCCTCCTCCACAACCATCCCCCCCCACCCCCAAAACCCCATTGCTTGTTTATAAAGCCTCTGTCTGGAAAGATCTCTCACGGAGTCTACCATTTACAAAGAAAAAAAAATTAATTACCAAAAACATTGGGAAAACTGCCCAACAAACGTTGAGGCTTGTCAAATCACTCTGTTGGTAAAAACTTTTGGGCGAGGAATGTGCTAAGCCGAGCGGATTGTAATACAAAGTAAATTAATATCAAAGACCATTTCGCTCTCAAACACCCTCACTCGTCCTCACTATATACCTTTATACCTCTTTCTATACCTCGGACTCGACCTCTCTCTATACCTCTTTTTAGCATTCATTAGAAATCTTTGTGTAGCTCGCTCCAGATCTCTATACCTCTATCTCAAACACAATCGAGAGCTCTCTGAACATCTCAACAGCGCACTCAGAGTCTCTTTACTGCTCACAAAACTTATTTTGCTCTCTCTGTACCTCGCACTAACTCTCTACCTCTCACTCTCTCTTTTCACATCTCCCTCTACCACTCTCTCTAACCCTCTCTCTACCACTCGCAATATACCACTAAAAACAATAGCTTCTACATATTTTGGGAATGTCTTTCAAAATATGCAGAGACGGAGGAGAGAGCCATCCTGCATGCTTCATGCTTTCACACATACAACCACACACCTACAAACACACACAAACCCACACACACACTCAACCAAACACACACTCAACCACACACACACACAACACACACACACACACACACAACTACACACACACACACAACCACAAACAGTTTTTAGGGCTGACAGCATAAATACGCTGTCAACAAACCCGATGAACACTCGGGAAAATTTAGAAAGTCACCCCCAACTTTCAAACCATCTTGCTGTTGCAGAGTGTGTGCTGTACACATGGCAACACCGTGCCACAGTGGACTGTTGCAAGGAATGCTTTGATCCTCGGAGGCTGACAGACCTCAGTCTCTGCATTAGTTCACCCCGTCTTGGCACTGCATGAAAACAGGGTACACAAGGTCCAGCATGAAGTGAGACATTGTCCTCGGGGCTGGAGATCCTATTTAGCAATCTGCTTTAAAGATTGTGTTTCATTTAGGCCATTAAACATAAAGGAGCACTGGCAACGCTGATAACATGGATTCCATTTTGAGTATTGACTACAACTTTTAAGAAGCCTGCAGGACTGAAACACACATTTACGCTGCAATAGGTCTCGCATTTAAAAACAGGCATTTGCAATGCAATAGGTCTCGCATTGACATGAGTTTGAGCTATTGGCATTGCACATAACAATGCCTTTTATTTTTGATTACTTTTTAAAAACATAAATAGAAAGGATTTGTTATTTACAATACCAATAGCTTAAGCTCTCGTAACTGCGAGACCTATTGCATTGCAAATGCTTGTTTTAAATTACCTTCCTGTTGCTTAGAGTTTTCCCAGTTCTTCTCAGTTGACTGCTCTGTTTTTAACTTGTTTCGGCCAGTACCATGTTTGACAGTTTGTTTCTGTTTTTCTCTTCCTTTTCTTCCTTTTTCTTACGGTTGCTTTGGACCATTCTTTGGTGCTTGATAATTTTGATTTTCCTCAAATATATTTCCTCAAAAGTGTTTTCCCCAGTTGCTATGGGAAGATTTAAAAATTTGAAATTATGTTTTCTTACAGTTCGTTACAGAATTTATATATTTAAATCATGCTTCCCTAACCCTTAGTTACCTGAGCTTATTTTTTTTGCCATAATTACATTATTCCTCCACCCCTTTTGGGGTACGTGAAGTAATACTGAGTATATGATTTGCAGACCAGTGCAGCAACTGTGTCACAACTCCACAGAGCCCTTACATTGGCATGAAGGGCCTGCCAAGTGTTCCAGCTACCTGCAAAGGACCTGTGTATGTTTCTGTATTTAAACTCCACTCATGCAGCTTTGTCTATAAAGGTTTTAGGTTTATATTTCTTTGCAGTTAACTGTTCCTGTTGTTAAATTGTGTTTGCAATTCTGAAAAGATTTCATTTTCTAATGCGATTTTGATTGAAACGATGTCTTCATGTTCTTATGGATACTGGTACTTTAGAGATACTTGCTGCCTTTTGACTCTTTGTCCTGCTTGCTTCTTTTCTCTTTTTTAGAGTGAGAAATAACAGTCAATATGTTTGCAGACCTGTTTTGTCACATACACCACAACCCCACAGAGGATTTAAACTTGCATGGAGGGATCAGACCATATGTCAATTAACTGCAAAGGACTTCTTTACAGTATCTAAGCTTTGTGACCACAAGTTCACCTCAAAAGGTTTCAGGTTTCCATCTTATTTTTGCTATTGACTTCTGTTTTTAAGTTACGTTTGCTCAATTTTCATGTTTTTGTGGCTTTCTTTTTATTATTTGCTAGTGATTTAGACAGATCTGTATGTGTTTTGAAAGTGTTTTATCCTTACCTTCTTAACCGTGGTGCAAATTCTGCCGCGGTGCGGGAGTGTTCTTGTGTGGGCGGAGCTGCATCGGGCAACGGACGTGCGCTGCACTAGCGAGGTAGTGCTCACGACGGCCGTTGGCCGACGCGCGCATGGAACGGATTAAGAATGGGAGTGATTTGTCCAAGTTGGAGGGAGTCGGAGACCCGTCCAGTGGCAAAGGAGGTGTTGATGATTTTAGTCCAATAAGGGGCTGTGATCTGCTTAAGATTGTGAACTAGGTTAGAAGGGAGTGTGTCTTTGGTGTACAAGGTCGGCTTTAGTTGTGCAATGATATAAAAGACTTGAGCTCAATCATCGGACCAAAATTATTCCAGGAGGCATTATTTTTCAGTTTTAAATTTGAAAGGATGTCACCAGGCGAAGTAGGAATGGGTAGGTGAGTGGGAGGATTAGGCAGTAGGCACGGTGCCGAACAAGGAGGTATGTCTATGGGTACGTCTGGGGCATATTAGGGGCTGGGCAGGGCCAGACTTTGAGGGAAGGATTGGTTGGCAATTTCTTCGCATCTTTCAATTGAAGCCGTTAGCTCAGGAGGGGCAGAAGACGTTTGTTTTCCTACAATGTTAAACTGCTCTCTAGGTCTGTTTCTGGCACGATCAAGTTGAGCTTGAAAGAAAGATGCCTTTTAATTGAAAATGTGTTTCTTATAAGTTGATCTAGAAGTTCTGAGGAGGGCAAATGGGACGGTGAGGCGTGTTGGGGAAACATCGTTTACATCGCATTCAGTACACCGCAATGCTGTTACATCGCGGTCGTTACTACGAACGCGATGTAACCACGCGATGCCATTACAACGCAAGTCTTTACATCGACTTGCGCTAGATGGCGTGCTAACATTACAAATAGTGTAGTTTACTATCCCAACACCTTCCCTACTGTTAAGTGGACTGGAGTTGGAATAGTAAAATACGCTTTTCTAATGTTAGCACGCCATCTAGCGCAAGTCGATGTAAAGACTTGCGTTGTAATGGCATAGCGTAGTAACATCGCAGTTGTTGTAACGACCGTGATGTAACTGCACGCGTTGTAATGACTCGCGTTGTTACGTCATACATCCGGCGTGTTGTCTCCATGTTCTTTCAGGAAGTCTAAATTGTCTTCTTTCGTTGCTGAGTTCAGGATTGAACCAAGATTTGGATTGGAGTTTTCTTTGTTGCTTTAGATCAAGTGGAGCGACTTGGTCCCGGACATCACTAATGCCCATATTGAAATGTTCAGTGAGCTCGTTAGCATCTTGGGAGAGAGGGGTGAGATGAAGTTGAGCTTGGAGTTAAGACTCAAGGTCACGGGGGGGACTTGTTTAAGGTTTCTGGTCCACTTCATGGGTTTGGTATTTGCTACAGGAGGGAGTAGGGCACTGGTTGCGATTTTAAGCAGAATGAGATGATGGTCGGACCAGTCGATGGGGATGATGTTGGAAAGGGAGTCCAAGTCAGTGTTGGAGATGATAGCGTTGAGTGTGGCCCCTTTGATATGGGTTGGTTTGTGGCATAGTTGCTTAAGGTCATTCATCTCAAGAAGGTTCATGAGGCGCCTAACAGTGGGATCCACTGAATTATTCCATGTTGAAGTCTCCTAAAAAGAGATTTTTCGAGGCAGAAAGGGAGGAGTGAGTGAAATGGTCAGATAGTTCATCAGCGAAGAGGAGAGGCTCACCGGGAGGGTGGTAGATGTTATGGAGTCTAATCGGAGAAGAGCCTTTGACAGTGAGTTCAACACCAAGCTATTCAAATGACAAGTGATCCGTGTTCTTTAAAAGGGAGAGTTGAAAATCCTTTTTATAGATTATAGCTAGTCCACTCCCTTTTCTATCGGGTCTGTCCTGCCTAATGATGACGTAGCCGGGGGGGATGAGTAAGTCAAGAATAGCCGTTGAGTGGTCATTGAGACAGGTTTCGGTGAGGAAGCTGATGTCAATAGCGTCGCTGAGGATGGTTTCTAATATTTCAGTCGCATGAAGAACTGACGATCTGCAGTTTACACCCATGCAGGAGAGGGCACTTGGGTTATCCTTAGTAGGTTTAAGAGAGTGGATGATGGTGAGTTGTGCTGGAGGTCTAGGTGAAACGGGTGTAGAAGGGACTCTGTTAACTCCCACAATAACTGGGATGCTGGAGTAAGGGAGGAGGTCATCAGTTATCAGAGGCGTAGGTAGTTAGGAGTTACACAGGTTAATTAGGTCAGAAGTGGAGAGGCAGCTAACAGCACGGTGAGGCCTGTGTGTTCGTCTGCAAAGGGTTGTAGTCAGCCATCGGGTGTGTTGGGAAAAGTTATGGGAGCAAGAGTGAAAGGTATCAGCATGTCTGTGCCAGGCCCTGGTGTTGAGGGTGTTTATATCCCCTCTGAGTCATGTTAGTTCATTAGCCATAGCTGAGAGTTTGAGTTCTATGCTGTATAGTGTCTGTGCTATAGAATTGATGGGAAAGAGCAAGAGAGAAGTGAGGGTTGCACGGATCAACCACTACGGATTGATTGGGAAGGATGCTATTAGGAGAAGGAGAATTAAACATAGGGGAGAGGAGAGTAGGAGATCCCCGGGGAGGGAGCCAGTGAGTAGGAGTCGGGTTCACTTGTCTTTTGGGCAGTGTCGTACAGTGTCATACATACCTGACTAATTAATATGAAGTATTTTATGGACATGCGATCAAATGTAACTGTACATGAACATCTTTTCATAGGAAATCCACAGGAAACAAAGGAGATATTTACATTTGCTATTACATATTCACACAGAATAACAGTATGTGTTGACTTATTGTGATGTTACCACCTGTTAATGGAAGTCTGGTTAGATCTTATAGTTAATACGGGTGACAAGACCACAAGGTTCACATAAGGTGCCGCACCACTTCATCATGCACGTCAGTCATACTTGCAGCAAGTAAAACATGCTTTGCCTACTTGGTTTGACCTTCTCTATGTAATGGAGTCCGAGAGCCTCAGCTTCATGCTCCTCCATGGTAACATGACAACAGTTTAGTCACAGTGATTGCTCCTATCCTTGGAGCATTATAAGGGTCAACTTATAAACAAGGATAAAAATAAAAGATGGACGAAGGGCAATACACCGGCTAAAGAGCAGACCCCACCCTGCTGGTGTGTAAAAGCCTAGTATGTGGCTTTTTTCTCTTTCATATGCCAAGGAATTTATGATGTGGCTTGTAAGCATGCCTCTATTCACTGAAGTAAGGGATCAACAATGCAGTGAGTACCAGTGTGCTTGTCTATTCATCCCTTCACTAGTAGGACAGCCCCACCCTTGCATTCCTACATCTCAATTGTACAAGCTCTCTCGACAGAAAGAATCTTCCCAAATACATATGAATCACCAGAACAGGATAACATTTTGTTTGGAAAGATGAAGATTCTACATTATTTAGATGTTCCTTCCACAAAGTAAAAAAATACCAGAATAACTCATTAAACCTTCATGTCAAGTCAACGTGTTTCAGCTCCTTGTGTAAAAGATAGACGTCAAGGGCATTCACCAGGACTCATGGGATAGTACATCCTTCTGACAATTAGGGAGACCCTAATACCAAAATCGCTCTCGGTCTCCAGCCCTGTTGGGGCGTGGCCAATTGCAAGCCGCTTGGAGACACTGGTTAGTGGGTGCCTCGAAGCTTCACCTCAGTCTCTAGCGGGCCTGACCATGAAGACAAACTTCAGACATTATAACAAATCCCTCATCAGCCACCTGATTAGTGAAATCACGTAAACCTTCAATATTATTATTAGGCTGGCTACAAATGAGCTCATCTTAGGTTTTCAAATGATGTCAGTAGCAATAATGTTTGATGTGGATACTTCAGGATCCGTCACTTCAAAGGGAGGCAGCAGTAACCCGCCATTTGGGAATGTTTTGGCCCTTTTTTAGCCAGGCGTCACTTTCTGGCCTATTTGCTTTGTACATTTCACCTGGTTTAGCTGAGCCTGTGATGGATCAGACTGGTTACCAGCGATTGGAGACTTTGATTCTTTCTCCTTTATTCTTATTTGTCTTATTCAGTTCCATTGAAATTTCAATCACAAAGTACAGGTGATAATGTCTATCGTGTGTTCCCAGACAACCAGCTGTTTTGTTTTCTGATTTACCACTGAGGCTAATTGTTCAGAGAGCATCATGTGATGAATGGGTGAATCATTCATCTCAGGCTGAGGGATGTTATCCTCCTGCAAGAGGCAGGCCCAAGCTGCTCTGGGAGGGAGGCACACTTCATTAACTGGAACTTTGATTGGGGGTTCTCATTTCCACTCCCTAATGACACTTTGATTACCGTCCCTAATAAAATGACCAGAATTTAATGTTCCACTTTAATCAGATCTCAGATTATGGGCTTCTACTGTTTGGAAAGTTATCTTGGCACCATTTGAATTAAGATCCTGCATTAACGGGGAAGAGGTTCTTAAATTGTGGAAAACAAAGCTTCCTCAACCCTTATCAATTGGTAAGGTGGTTGGAGAGAGACAGCGTTTACCCAGAATGGGATAATAATGAGTCAAGTTGCTTTTATTCTATTGAGTGCACAAATTCACCGGGTGATCCAGACAAATGTAAAGTAAATGTATTTGTGCTTCTTTAGCAGTTCACCAGCAATCTTCCTCCGACCCCTGTTATCCGTTCTACCAGGAGCAGCGTTGCTGCCAGTTTCCTGTCGGGGTCTGCCGGGTGGGAGGTCTGATCATCACATGATTGCATTTGAACAGCACCAGCCTGAATCAGACACTGATCCTTCTATCAAAAGATGTAAAAAACAATCATTTTATCTTTCCCAATGAAATATTCTCAAAATAATGTGAGAGTGTGTTTTATTACATTATCAAATGAATATTTGTAACAGCTTGAAGGAGTGGAAACGGCTGATATCCTTTTTGCTTTCTTGCAGACATGGAGAGCTGCCTGCAGTGCCCCGAGGACCAGTGGCCGAATGACAGGAAGGACGGGTGCCTCCTGAAGGCCATTGACTTCCTCTCATACAGCGATAGCCTAGGTGTGACTTTGGCCACTGTGGCCATTATCTTCTCCATGGTCACTGCTGGAGCGCTGGGAATCTTTATCAGACACCGGGACACCCCAATAGTGAAGGCCAATAACCGTGATCTCAGCTACATACCCCTTGTCTCGTTAATGTTGCCCTTTCTCTGCTCTCTCTTATTTATTGGGCAGCCTGCACCATTCACCTGTCTGATCCAACAGGCTGCATTTGGGATGATTTTTACTGTTGCTGTGTCTTGTGTTTTAGCAAAAACCATCACTGTAGTGATTGCCTTCAATGCCACCAGGCCTGGCAGCAAGTTGAGTCGTTGGCTGGGATCCCGGATGTCTGGCTCTGTTGTCCTCTTGTGCACACTGGGAGAAGTGGCAATCTGTGTCTCTTGGCTGCTCACCTCTCCACCTCACCCTGGCACTGACATGCACTCTGAGACTGGCAAGAAGGTCCTGCTGTGTGACATGGGCTCTATCACTGCCTTCTACACTGTGATTGGTTACATGGCCCGCTTGGCCTTTGCCACCTTCACTGTGGCTTTCCTAGCCAGGAACCTCCCAGATAAATTCAACGAAGCCAAGTTCATCACATTCAGCATGCTGGTGTTCTGCAGCGTCAGGGTCTCCTTCATCCCGGCTTATGTCAGCACGAACGGCAGGTACATGGTGGCCGTGGAGGTCTTCGCCATCTTGACTTCTAGCGCTGGACTACTGGGCTGTATATTAATTTCCAAATGTTACATCATTCTGTTCAGGCCAAACATCAACACCAGAGAACGTTTAACTTTATGTGGACATTTATAGTTTCTAACTGGAAGTTTGAAAGTCACTATATAATATTTCAATTTTGGATTTTCTTTGCGGTGGTGGGGGCAGAACATTGATCCCAGAATTGTATCATCCTTTTTTTCAACCATTGGGCCCTTTGCAGGAAAGCATTAAAAATGTTTAAAGTAACAGGCATTTTTTGAGGACGGCCAATAGGGATGGTTTTCAGTCCCTGCTGATACAACTCATAGAGTAGGCATTTTTGGTTGGTTGAATGAGAATAGAGGACTGGAATATAACTGAGCAGCTCAAGCTGTGATTCCATTTGTTTTATTGTTGTTTGAGTCTAGTTGCTGTTTCTCACTCTGGAAGGGCCAGTCTTGCAGCGTCTCATCTAGTCTATAAATATACGCGTTTTGTTCTTGAGTAGCCTGTGCGAGGTGTCCTGGGTATTTCAAGGAGTCGCTTTTGAGGCCGTGAGTTTGTAAATGCAGCTTCACCCTTTTATTGCTTCCAGTAAATTCACAAGGATTTATGTGCAAAGGGCAACGTCTGTATGTGGTTCACTGCAGGGAAGACAATCTTGGAAGGGTTATTCATCCTGTAATATGGTTCTGTGTCCTGGGATGCAGTCATATGTTTACAAGTGGCTGATTGTTGTTAAACATCACAGTTTAGTTGCAATGCATGTGTTAAGAGTTATTGTTTGATTTGCTCAAGCGCTCCGTCCATCATCCCCTTTGGTATCGCTTTGTTCGCCCTAAGTTGGCAGGGTATGCCCAGACTTGGGTCACTTGCCCACTTTGCCACTGGTTTCAAGCTAGCCTGGCTAATGAGGGATATGAACCCGAAACCGGTCCCAGGATGCTTGTTTCAGGTCCAGGGAAGACATGGCTTGGCAGTTCGGGCTGGACTGTTCCCATGAGGCACAGGGTCAGACTGATTTGCATATGGCCATGTCTGAACTGGGGTGGTGGAGTGAGCTAAAGAATGATGATGGATTAAACCCAGATCAGTTGACTGGGAGTGAGAGTTCGATTTGCTCAAGCGCTCCGTCCATCATCCCCTTTGTTATCGCTTTGTTCGCCCTAAGAGAAGAGTATGTGTTAATTGATACATTCATTGCATTAATCAAATTCGTTTTTGCTGTAATATTTCTTTAGTGAAATGGATATTTCTAGACCAGAATGAACTGTATATGGTGAGTCAGAACAATTTCTTACCATGTATTGCAACCCTATTATATAACATGTTTGCAGCGTACATTATCATCAATCGCAGACAATAAAGAAAAATAAAAGAAATCATTACTTGTGGTACTTGGATAAAGGAGTGTATATGAAATACCAGAGGTGACACTGACATTTATGGTTGAAGGTAATCGATTAGAGATACTGTTTAATCAATCTGAGTAGTTTAAGCAGGTTATGTTTATATAACATGGAACCTGGCAGCACAAACCGTGCACTATGAACCTCTGACACCATTATCGATGCTACAAGTTTCCCAAAGTCCTGTCTGCTTTCCTGTTATGCTTTAGTAACAGCTGGAATCCTAACTGTTCTTCTTTGGTATTGGTTTTCTATTCATACTTCCTTCATGATATGGGTGGTTGTTTCTGTGGGGTCACCCTGCTGTATGTGTATGTGTAGGGAGAGCTGAGGTGTTCCATGATCCAGAAGGATGTCAGAAATCATTGCAATAGTTAGAACGTCTCTCCCTCGTTCGTGTCAATCTCTCATCCCTGTATCAATAAATGGAGACCAAGGGCCAGATGTTTCATACTTCCACGCAACGCAGCTAGACAACTTGCTGCACAGCGTGACAGGGAGAGGGCAGGAATGCACCATATCTATGAATGCATGGCCCTTTCCTGTTCTCTGCCTGCGTTGACACACAATCTGCTGCATAGCGCCAATGCAGGCACCCTTGTGCCATGCTGCAAGGTTACCTGTGTTACATGCAGGGTTGTTTTTGTGCAGGAAGGGACCCTAAATGTCAAGGAACACAGACATTTTGTTTTGTAACCTAAACGTAGTTTGTTCATATGAGTCTATTTTATTTATTTCAGTAGTCCATTCTTTAATCGTTGGCAGGGTAGCCAATTAGCAATGTCGGAGTATACATATCTTAGCTATAACTAGTGCAAGTGATAGCCGTCTCCTACAGTGAGAAGAAATGTCTCAGAAATCAGTCATATCACGTAGAAGTGGTTGTTTGCTGTTGGGGGATATTGGCCATTCAGAGAGCCATGAACATATTGCTTGGTATACAGCAGGGGACAGTTTCCACACTTCCCTTCTCCCTCCCCTACCTAATAGCAGCTGCTGTGAGGGAGCACGAGCAAGACCTCTGACCTCCTGCTCAGGGACCTGATCTCCCCCCGCAGCTCCACTGGTAAATGCAGCTGCTCAATCCACTGTGCTCTGCTCGGTCAGGTAGGTGTTCGAGGCCCTCCTCCACCCACAGGCTCCTGCCTGCACCTCATCCCTGGTGGTCCAGTGGGAAAGCCTTGCTCTTCTGCTGGCCGCTGATGTCTGTTTCTGTCTTTGTGCCGTTTTTCTGTCTGTTTGTGCCCGCTTTTCTGTCTTCCTTCTAGCCTCTTCACTGTATTTTTTATTGTGCTTGTCTTGTCATTGTACCTGTGCCTGTGTGTTAATGAAGCTGTTTTATTTTCTATCTTCTGTGCCTGTTTGCTCTCTGTGCCCTTTCCCGCTGGTTCTGCTGCCATGGCCCCTCCCACCCTGCAGGTTCCCGTCCTTTCCTCCCCCTCCCCTACTTAATGGCGGCCCCTTTGCTGACACACCAAGAGTGTGCCAAAAGCAAGCCCATCTGCACCCGTCCGCGACTCGACTATGGTCAGCGCCAGGAACCCTGGATCTGCAACCTCCCACCGCTACAACTCCGCTGCCCTCCTCGTACTCAACCCTGGAAGGAACAACAACTGCCAGAGGTCGATGCCGAACACCACCCATGGCCAGTTCTCCTGCCGTCACTGCAGCCAATCCTTCACCTCCGACTGCACCCCCACAGCCCCCCCACCAAATGACAACAACACCAAAACCCTGAAGTGCATCCTTCACAATGTGCGCTCCCTGCACAAACACGCCATAGATATTTGGGACCTCCTCAACACCCTCTCGCCAAATGTCTCCTTCTTTATAGAAACCTGGACCAATGACTCCTCCGCCCCTGACATCGCCACCGCCATCCCCGAAGGATAAATGATCCAGAGGGACGGCCGCCCTACCATCCAGAAGAACTTGCCATTGTGCACAAGAGCTCACTCTGACTCGCCAGCTCCACCATGAAGGACTCCTTCCCCACCACCGAACACCTTCACTTCCAGATCCAGACCAGCCCCAGAAGCACTCTCTACAACACCCTCACCTACAGACCCCCCAGACCCCTTGCTTCATTCGCCACTACCATTGCCGACCTCATCGCACCCCACACCATCGCCTCCATGGACTACATACTCATCGGAGACCAGAACTTCCACCTCAACAACCCCAGCGACCCCAACTCCACCACCCTCCTGGACCACCTCACCAACATCGGACCGAAACTGCTCATCACCATGCCCACCCACAAGGCAGGACACACCCTCGACCCATCTTTGCAGGGAGAAACAACAACCAGTTCAGCCACAAAACGCAACCCCCATGGACATACCACCACTGTGTACACTTCCACGTCCACAAACCCATGTCACCCAAACCTGCACCATGCCCCCCACAAAGCAACTGGAGAAAAGTCACTGAGGAACATCTCAACAACACCCTCATGCGCGATGGCCCCACCACGTTGACTGATGCCAACCTCACAGCCAAAGGACTCCACAGATGGATCTCCAGCTGTGCAGACAAGCTTGCAACACTACTCAACCTCGACAGACAATGCCCATGGAAAGCTACCTGGTTCACCGCCGACCTCCAAGACTCCAGACACACCTGCACATGTCTTGAGAAGCACTAGAGAAACAGCAAAACACCAGAAGACTGCACCACCTACAAAGACATCATGATGGAATACCAGCCAGCTCATCAGATCCACCAAAAGGACCTTCATCCAAAACAAGATCCTCGCCAACACCGGCAACTGTGAGCAACACTTCAGCATCATCCAGGAATTCACCAACAACTCCAGCAAAACCACGGACATCACCCCTTCCCAGGACCTCTGCGATAAGCTCGAATCCTACTTCCATCTGAAAATCAAGGCACTCTATGACAATTTCAACAACCAGACATCCCACTCCGAAACCACTTCCTGCTCCAGCAATGCCATCCAGCCCACCATTTCCTCCTGGACCCCAGTCACCACCAAAGACACTACTTCAACTATGAAAGGCATCTACTCAGAGGCACCCATGGACTCCTGCTTCCTGCACATCTTCCACAGAGCCGCCATTGCTCCCAAACTACGACACGCCATCAACACCGCCTTCAAGACCGGCATCTTTCCCAATGGCTGGAAACTCGCAGAAGTCAGACCCCTGCTCAAGAATCCCTCAGGAGACCCCACCAACCTCAAAAACTACTGACCCATCTCCCTCTTCCCCTTCACAACCAAAGTTACAGAGAAGACTGTCAATGCAAAACTAACCAAATCTATCTAAGAAAACTTCATCCTTGAACCCTCCCAATTCGGGTTCTGCAGCAACCACAGCACCAAAATCTCTCTACTCGCTGCCACAGACGACATCCGCACCCTCCTCGACCAAGGACACATCGCAGCCCTGATCCTACTCAACCTCTCTGCAGCGTTCGACACCGTCTCCCCCCCACACACTCACCACCAGACTCCACAACGTCGGCATACAAGGAACTGCCCTTGACTGGATCCGCTCGTTCCTCACCGACAGAACCCAAAGAATCAGACTACCACCTTTCCTCTCTGAACGCACGGACATAAACCCAAGGATCTTCGCTCAGCCCCACGCTCTTCATCATCTACATGGCCCCCCTCACCACCTTTGTCAGACAGCACGGACATAGTATCCTACGCCAAGGACCCCCAACTCATCCTCTCCCTCACCAAGGAAACAATCACCACCAGACTGAACTTCCAGGAAGGAATGAAGGACGTTGCATCCTGGATGATCAGAAACTGCCTGAAGCTCAACTCGGAGAAGGCAGAAGTCCTCGTTCTCGGACCCTTCCCCTTGGCATGGAACAACACCTGTTGGCCTACCTCCCTCGGCAGTCCCCCCACACCCACGAACCATGCCTGAAACCTCACCATTGTACTCCAGCTGTTTCAACAACCTCCAAATCCTCCAAAAGACCTTCAAGTGGATCCCCAGAATCAAGGAAGGCCATCACCCACGCACTCATAACCAGCAGACTGGGCTATGGAAATGCCCTCGATGCCGAGATCAACAAGTTTTTGCTCCGTAAGCTCCAGACCATGCAGAACACTGCAGCAAGACTTGTCCTCTGCATTCCTCAACACGAATGCGCCACCCAACACCTATGGAACCTCCACTGGCTCCCCATTGACAAGAGAGTCACTTTCAAGATACTCACCCACGCCTACAAATGTCTCCACAACACCAGACCCCAATGCCTCAATGAGAGATTCTCCTCCCACATACGCAAGAGAAACCTCCGATCTTCCGACCTTGCCCTCGCCAAAACCCCACGCAGCCACAGAGCAAGAACAGGTGGAAGAGCCATCTACTACATCGCGGCCAAGACCTGGAACGAGCTCCTGCTCAACATCAGACACGCCCCCTCCCTGAACAGCTACAGGAAGAGGCTCAAGACCTGGCTTTTTGACTGATAGGGTGCGGGTCATCCCCCCTCCAGCGCCTTGAGACCCTCATGGGTGAGTAGCGTGCTTACAATTCCCCTGATTGATTGATTTATTGATTGATTACCGCTCTCTTCCTGTCATGCAACTAGCACTGTAATTTGCCTTGCTGCACTGCGTTGCGTGAAAGGTTAGTACATCTGTCCATCAGTATTGAACCTATGGGAAAGAAGAATTCACACGTCCGTTTGCATAAACCGGTTTCCAGCTGAGATTTGATGGGCAGCTGCTGTGATATCGTTTCAAGAAGTTACTAAAGCAGGTGCGGTGGGTATTCATTGGAGATGCAGAACATCTTTTAATAGACCGTGTTGATGAACACGTCCTCTGAGGATGCGTCTAGTGCAATGTTCTTTCTTTATCGAGCTGAAGCAATAAACCTTGTTAGCAGCTATCAGAATATGTGGCTCATGCACCCACTCCACAGCGAATGATTAACATCTAGCAGTGTTAGCAGCTATCAGAATATGGGGCTGACGCACTCACTCAACAGTGAATGATTAACATCTAAGAGTGTAATGTGTTACCTATACAAAGGTTTGTGTCTATTGATTACAAAGTTGTACTGTGTAACATCTTAATTTTGAATTTAACGGATGTGCAGTTTGTCTATTCAAAGTGTTTAATGCATTTTATACCTGAATACACATTAAATACCTTGAATTGATCAGTCTTCCAGGGCTATCTCCGTCTCCCCACTGAAACCGCCCGGCCCGAACCGCAACCGCACAGAATTCGGATGAGATACATCAAGCAGCTATGTATCCGCAGGGATTTCTTACTGTGTGGTTTTTAGACGCTGGTCGAGGCACACAACAGCTTGTGCCTCAATTTGGCTAGTGTTTGGTTATTATACTGAAATGTGTACGGGTATTTGCACCGTCATCCCTCACTGATTTCAAGACGGTTCCAGTGATCTACAGACACATAGGCCCAATTATGACACAACGCAGCGCTTGAAGATAACATGTTGCGCTGCGTCCAATGGAGATCACGTATGACTCATTCCTGTCTCTCTCCACACTGGCACTCTGAGTGCTGCCTAGCGCAACGCAATGGTGCAAAGGACCCTGCCTTACTGGGGGGAATGTTTTGGTGCAGGAAGGGACATCTTCCTCAGAGACATTTCAGAATCCAGCACACGTAGAAAGAGGAAATAAACATAGTTCTCCTCATAATGCCTCTCTAGGGACGGCGCAGCATTTTGATGCATTCTTCGGATTAATAACCTTAGTAAATCTGGGAATGTGCCAGATTCTGTGATGATGTGTGAGAACTCCCAAACTACACCCATTGAACGCCTTCCCAAGACACAGTAATGCAAGGCAGAGATTTGCGCTGCGTTATGTTAGTCTGAATTTACTAAGCCACGCAGAACCACTCAAGATGGGTTTATGTGGCTTAGTAGATATCACTCAAGCCCTTGCGGTGCCTTGCTTTGCTTTGCATCGCCTTGCATGACACAATGGCAATTTAAAGGCATAGGAAATCTGAGCCACACGGTTCCTCAGCTTTAGATACTGACAAATGAAATTAAATACTATTGTTGTTTCTGAGATCTCAATATTATTCGGTTTCTACTACTGCTCTCACCTATCCTCATCTCTCCCCCTCACTAGTCCATGAACTCCATACACAAGGCCTAAATCAAAAAAGGTAAACTTAAATATTTTGGTTTTCACAAAGAGATTTACAAGTAGCACCTTTACGGGTGCGGAGTGTCTGCACATAAAATGTTTGGGGTGTTTTTATGTGTGGGGACTGCACTCTTAAAGATACTACTCCTAAATCTCTTTGTGAACAACAACAAATTGTAAACTTACACAAAAGTGTGAGTTCGCCTTTGTGAATCAGGCTTACAAGGTTTCCATGATTTCTATGGATGGGTAGTGAGGTTTCTGTTGCGCAAAGTCTGATGGGTTAGCTCTCAACAAACAAATCCATAAAATTTGCATCAAAGGGAAATATAAACAGCCACCACCCCACGCTGTTGATTTACAATTGCAAGCAATTGCTAAGATCAAATCAAAGGTTAGTTTCCTGAGCAATGACAATCAGTATAAGTCTTGCTTGCTGCTTGTGACTGTGAAAGTGTCCATGTGGCTGGTGGCCATTTTGTGGTGGTACTTTAGTAGTGTGCTGCTTTTGCCATATATGCCTGCATGTCTTTCTTATGTTCCTCTTGGCTTACTGCTTCCGTCCATCCACTTTGCCAGCTGCAGCTCCCTCAATGACGTGATGAGCAAATAAATTTTGCCAATCAAACACGTCCCTCTTCCATTGCATTTGTATTTTTGTTTTTGTTCTTCCTCTTTCCTATCCTTCCTTAGTATACACAGTATACCATGAAAGCCATTGTTGTCAAAGTCTCACAAATGGCTACACTGTTATGTTTTTTTTAACTTAAACAGAGATAATAACATTTAATAATATAACACTGTTAGAAATGGGGGTCTCTAGTTGGCAATGGCTGGCCACTGTCCAAGTAGGGACCCTTCTTCCTAGGTCAGAGTAAGCAGCCTACACCCTTTGACAACCCCTGCTCAACCCTGTGGTAACGTAGCACGAGCAGCTAGGCTTATCTCAGAGGCAGTGTGTGAAGCATTTATGATAATACAAAGTAATATAATGAGGAACACTACAAATGGACACCACTCAAGTAGTTATAAAAATAGGTACATTTATATAGACTTAATCACAAGACCAATAACAGTAAAAATCCACAATACTAGAAAAATAGGGTTACTTTAGAAATGCTGCAAAAATAGTTCAAGGTGCACAAAATGATGTTCAATTCAATGCAGTGGTCTCTGCGACCCTTTTACTCACAAGGTATCTGGATTCTGTAGCAAAGCAACAGAAATGTCGCTAAGGAGTTGTAGCGATAAATTTCCTCACGCTAACCAGCGATGCGTTGAATCCTTACCACAAGGGAGGATGATGCGCTGGGTTGCGCGTAGGACAAAGCGACAAACTTCTTCACGCTAAGCCGGTGATGCAATAAAATCCTTGCCGCTAAGGGAGGATGATGCACCGAGCCTGTTGTGTGTGCGATCTTGCTGCGATAGAAGAAAATGGCGCTCCGCGAGGGAGCGCCAATCCTGATGCGATGCGGGGAAAATGGCGAACGCTCGGCGTCCGCGCTGCGATGAGCTTGGTGCGATGAGTTGGGGTTAGCGAGCGCTTTGGGGCACGCAAACAAGCAAGGCGACAATCTTCGGACCTTTAGCGAGCGTTTTCAGGCCCGCCGTCAGGCGATTCAATAACTTGGTTTAGCGAGCGTTTTCAGACCCGCTGATAGGTGATGCGACGATCTTTGGGATAGCGGGTGTTTTCAGGCCCGCTGACAGGTGATGCGATGATCCTCGGGATAGCGGGCATTTTCAGGCCCGCTGACAGGTGATGCGACAATCTTTGAGATAGCTGGTGTTTTCAGGCCCGGTGACAGATGATGAGATAATCTTCGGGGTTAGCAAGCGCTCGGCAGCAGCAGAGCGACGATTTTTCGCACGCTCACCAGCTGCAGCGGCTCGCTAACAGGGGTTAGCGACGATTTTCAGCACTCTTTTCTCAGCAGTAGAACTAGAGGCCCTGGAACTCACTGGGAGGGAACAGGAGGCTGGTGGTGGAGTCTGGTGTGCCTGAGACTTCTGCAGGAGGCTAGCTCGCTTCTAGCCCTTGTGTGATTGCTGTAGCCACAAAATAAAAGTTCCTTCAAAGTCCTTTTCCTCTTCTTTCAAGTCCAGTAGTAACCACTGCAGGCCAGTCCCAGAAACAGCACACACACACAAGGACAGTCCTTCTCCTGCAGATTCCTGTAGTTACACGGACAGAGGTTCTTGTTGTTGTCCAGGAGCAATACAAATTGTAGGGGTTGGGGCACAAATATTTATACCCCCAAAGTCTTTGTTCTTAGGAGCCACAAGTCTCTGAACCCAGCCAGAACCAGTTCTGCCCAGCCCTGAAGCACTTTGTTTACCAGGCTGCATCCTTCCTTTCAGAAAGAGGGGGTCTGCCTTCAGTGGGAGGTGGAGCCAGCATTCACCTTGCCAGGCACAGCCCTATTCAAGTGCAGGAGCTACCCCTCCCTTTACTCCAAGGCAGATCTCTCTATTCAACCTAGGTCTGACTCAGCCTGCCTGTCACTCCAAAACCAGACAGCCAATACACATAATAGCAGAGCACACTGGAAGGCTTAGGCAAGAAAGTACCTATACTCTAAAAGTGGTAGTTTCAACCACAGAATATAAAAATAACCTTCACTAAAAGATGTATTTTAATATTCTGAGCTCAGGCATACTAAATTTGTTTTTCTACCATGTTCTGGGGGTCAGTTAGGACTATAGAATGTAATAGCCAAAACCTCCCATTCTGGCCTATGGAGAACAGGTAGCCTTGCAATAGTGAAAAACGAAATGGGGTGTAATTCACTACTAGGACATGTTACACACATCAGAGCATGTCCTACCTTACTCATACAATGCACCCTATCCTAAGGGTGGCTAACAGGATGCCAAGCGAAGGTTCAGGGGCTGGGAAGTGGGTGCACTTCACAGCCAAGATGGCAGTTCTGGACAGCACGCAGACACTGCAGTGGCAGGTCTGAGATACACTTTACAAGCTGCTTATGTGGGTGGCACAAACCAGTGCTGCAGGCCCACCAGCAGCATTCGGTTTACCAGCCCTAGGCACACATGGGCCACGCTACTAGGGACTAACAGGTAAACCAAATAAGCCAATCATGGATGTACCAATTCACATGTCATCTTTACAAAGGGAGCATTCGCGCTGTGGCACTGAATGGCTGTGGCACAGCGCCCAGAGCTTATAAAACCAGCAAAAACAGAGGAGACACAGCGAAAAATGGAAGGGAGACTCACGCCAATGGTGCCAGGTCTAACAAACACTAACAAGTGTGACCACCACACGCTAAGTTATATATTATATTTGTTTGTTTGTACTAGTAGCAATTGAACCACAACAACAAATGCAAAATTTCACTGGTGTTCTTCTCCCGGCTTCTTTGCTTTTAGGTGCACAAAAAGACAAAGGAGGAGGTGTCATCATCACCCGTTCTACTGCCAGACAGAAGTCCTGCGGCGCACAATGTCACGTGATGTGTGGCCACAGACATCTCTGCAACTTGGTCCAGCAACTTCTTCTTCAAGCCCCACTTCTGATGATCTAGATGCCACTTGGAATCCACCAGCTCAGTCTGAGAGTGATGCATGCCACAAGACGAGGCTAGTGAAAAGGAAGGTTCCAGAAAGCCTTAGAGTTATGAAGGTAGATGTAGAAGAGGTGGATGATGATGATGACGAGCCACTCATCATGAACATCACTCCCGGCCCAGAGGAGATGGAGACCAACATTATTACCCTTTCCAAAATCGCTTCGAGGGATGTAGCATGGATACCACCAGACAGGGAACACCTGCTCCAAGCTTCCATATTTGCATTTGCTAAGGTCTGGCAGGGACCTACATCAAGCTCAACCACCACCTCAGTTAAGTGCACAGAGTCAAATTCCTCACCCACCCTCCAGTTCATCTGGCATTGAAAGTGGTACCTCCAGCAGCACCAGAAAGTACACCTCCCGAGTTTGGGACTTCTTTTCGGTTAGCAGTACAGAGGAGAACATTGCTATATGCCCAATTTTCCAACACGCTGTTAGATGGGGTATGCTTGGTACAAACTATGGTACCGGAGGCCAAACAAGTAATCTCAAAAAACACCACATCATCCAGTGGGAGGCTCACCTACTTCGCTTACAAAAAAATAAAACTGCACCCATTGCTGTAGGTGGGGATGAAGAAGTAGAAGAAGACATGATCGCGGTGGAAGGTGAACAAGAGTGAGACATTTCTAGCCCTGTCCCCAGCAGTGTAGTGATACCGCCCACATCCTCAACAACATCTCAGTGGCACTGTTGTAAGAGTCAGGCTGAGACACCAAGGCAACAGAGTACTGCAATGAAAGAAAGTGTGTTGTTGAGCCTAACTGGATTCAAGGAGACAGCTGCACCACAAAGGAAAATATTCCAGCCTACCATTGACAGCATGCTTAGGTCGGAGGGGCAGTACGTATGCAATCGCCCAATGGCATGTTTGTACAATGAGAAGCTGGCTAAAATGTTAGCACTGGATCTTCTCCCTTTTTCCATTGTGGAAGGGGTGGATTTCCTTGAATTTCTGTCAGCCATCTGCCCTAAATGGAAGGTTCCTAGCTGGTCCTATTTCGCCAGAGTTGTTGTTCCAGTGCTACATCACAATTTGCTGAAATTTCTTGGACAAGGTTTGCAGCAGAGTGCTGTTCACAATATCCACCTGACAACAGACGTGTGGACCAGTTACCAAGCCTCTGATTACATGTGCATCACTGCACACTGGATCTCTTTTGTGGGGGTTAGAGAAAAGATATCTGAAGCAGGTCTTGTTGACACTGCTGAGATTTTTAATGCTACTCGGAAACATACAACTGTAGCCATGTTCGCCATGGAGAAATTTCATCCACTGCTGCAAAAAGTTTTTGGAAGAGTTTAACAGCAAGTTCTTTGAATGGCAGCGCCCAAGAGGGCTTAACATTGGTTTTGTTGCCAAGGACAATGGCAGTAATATACTTAAGGCCATGGAGGATGGTGCCTATTTCAGGGTCCCTTGTTTGGTGCACTGCATTAACATTATTGTTCAAGACTTTCTGTAAAAAGAAGCCATAGTCAACAACTTACTGACCACCTGCCGAAGAATACGCACACATTTCAGCCATGCTTTTAAAGCTTGGAAGCACCTGAGGATTATTCAACATGACTATAGAATGCCAGTCAAAGCACTCATCCAGGAGGTGGCAACACTTTGGAACTCAACTTATTTCATGCTTGGCCATCTGTTTGAGCAGTACAGACCACTCAATGAATAAGTCATGCAATGAGGGGATGCTACTGTGAATGACCCTTCAGATGGACCAATGGTGCCTACTTAAATGCCTGACTGAGATGTTTCTTCCTTTCGAGGTCTTCACATGTGAAGTCAGCAAGGATGACTGTACTAGGGGCCAAGCTAGCTCATTGTTGCCGATGCTACAGCAACAGCTGAAGAAGGTTTCTGAAGCGTACATAGGTTTGGATGAAAAAAAGAAGCATATGAGTTGGTGGAGAGTTTATCCCATTGCTTAGCTGACAATTCAAGGGTGCAAACTAAGATTGTGTCAGATCAACATTACATGTGTGCCACAATTCTGGATCCACAGTACAAATCGGCACTGACGAGTAAGACATCAATTCTTTTACAGAAGTGGACGTTGCCTAGTAAAAAAGTTGGATAGCTGAGGTAGCCAGTCACTTTGAAAATGAACGTCTGGCAATTATAGGCCCGCTACTCAAACCCACAATAAGTACTGCAGCAGGGCATCCGGCGTCAAGTTCCACTTCAGAGCCTGAGGGCAGTGCGTTTGGCTCAGAACACACTCCAATACTATCGACAACAACAGCAAGAACCGGATCATCAGTCCCAGAAAATCTGCACAGGATTGGTGTTTACAGCAAGGGCTTGCTAGTTCCAGTGCTGATGCAAAGACAAAAGAGGCCAAACAAACTGTAGCACCCCTGTACACTGAGAGGATGGTACAGGTATATCCGGATGACCCAGCAGAGGTCTACATTGATCAAAACCAATTGAGGTATTGGTATGGGAAAAGGAACCAATGGCCAGTTTTGAGCAGGTTCGCGATAAACTATCTGGCTTGCCCTGTCGCAAGTGTCTCTTCTGAACATGTTTTTAGTGCAGCTGGTGCCATTGTAACAGTGAAAAGGACCAGTCTCTCGCCAAAAAACGTGGAGAGGTTAACCATGATCAAAAAAAAATCAGCACTTTATACCACCGAATTACGCAATACATGAATCAACGCAGGAAGATGAGGACAGCAACTTAGGTGACAGAATTAGTGTGTTAGATGATGATTACCTACTTTTGGTTGAACCCCCAGAGTTTGAGGAGGAGCTATACTTAATTAAATATACACCAATAATTGATTACACGCTTGCTGGGGCGGATGTGGCGAACGCAACACTAATTCAATTTCAAGGCAGGGCGAGGATCTTCTTCTTCTTGTCCACCCATGCTCAGTATATTTACAAGTACATTTTTTTCCAAAGAAACCTAATCCATCATAATTAATTTCCGGCATCGATTGGATTCATCAACATCCCCCTACAGAGCACTAAAGGTTAGGCTTGTGTCGAGTGACTCAACACAACCACAGTTTGTAACTTGTTGTACTAGGCTATCCCCGCCACCATTATGTTTTATTTACTTCGTTCTACTACTCCTCCCAGAGTCTCTCTCAGGCGACTGACTGTCTCATTTTTTTTTTGTTGCAAATGCTACTGCCAGTGTCTACTCTTACCACCACAACCATGGCATCTCCATTCTCTTGGGAAACCAAACCATCATCGTCATGCAGCCCTCACTGTGCCTAACTTAAACATCAATCACAGGTAAGAAAAGAAGTTTGGGAGAGGTATAATAATGGACTAGGAGTATAGACTGACAGTACTAGTAGGACAAGTCACTCAGTGAGGGGTACCGCATTTATCTGTTTGTGTTTTACAAAATTGGCAGATTATTTAAATCAAACACTGGCTGCAGCCCTGCAGCAGCAAGGAATGAAACCATGTGACGTAACCCCCCCCCCACAAAACATTAACAACGTATGCTATGTTTAAGTATAAATATAATTTAATGCCCTAACAAAAATAAGCTATGTAAATCTCCCACAACACCTGACCCACCCCTCTCCATAACCCCAACCAATGTCCAAAACGAGAAAGTCCAACGGTAACCAATGTCCAAAATGTCCATAATAAAGCCCATCGCCCAATTCCTACCCACCAAAAAAAGGATTACATTTAAAAAACAGGCAATCAAACAGGGTCTTTAAGTTAGCGGCTGGCTCTTTGGTTTTCCGTCTCCAGGATCTTGACCTTCTTCTTCAGCTCGTCTACCTGCTCCTCTAGTCGCGCATTTCAGAGGAGTATGTGGTGCGCATATGCCCTGCAGTTGCATCCACAGGGGGGGGCAGCAGTGCTGGATGTTGAAGTGCGGCGGCAGGCAGCTGCCTGACCACAGTGCCGTACCACTGGAGGGGCCTGGCCGGGGCATTGGAGGAGGCTGCAGCTCCTCCTCCTCTGACAGAACCACGAGCCGCCGGTATTTTTGGCAGATGGCCTCCAGCTTTCGGTGCTGGGTCATGGCTGCCAACTCCTTGCTGGTTGGGTTTGCTTGGGAAGGAGGAGCTCTATCAAGAAAGACAAGCATTGGCATAGCCACTAGGTCTCGCTGTTGGGATCTTTTAAGTATTTAGCCATGCAGCACAGTATCTTGGGTGCTACAACATCTCCTGCTGCTTCAAGTGCCATTGGTGACCTGCCATGCTGGGATTAGGATCAGTGCAGCCTGCGGGTCTTGAGCGTGACAACGATGCCATTATTGTCCTTGAACATTCCATTCTATGATAGCACTGGTCACGTTTCATGATTATTTCTTTTCTAGCTACACCTGAATAATTCTAGACACTGGCAGATGTTATTTGCAGACCATTGTGTTATTTGATTTAATCCATAATAGAAAATACAATGTTGTCTTCACTAACTGCTTGATCTGTCTGTTTTCGTTGCAACTGAGCTGTTGTTTTTATGGTGACTGTTACCTGTATTCTCCTTCCTGGTGTCTTGTGAATCGCTTTAATGCCCAAACAATGGTTTTTAGTTGCATATGATAAATAGTTCTCTCTTTGACTCCTCTCTCTGTTTTATTCATGAAAGTAGGGTGGTGGAACACGAATTTGGGAACCGGGTTCGAGTCTCGGCAAGGACGCTCAACATCCTGTGATTCTGGGCACCTCAATTAATCTCCCCGTGCCTAACAAAAATTAAAGTGTCCTCATGTAACGCAAACTCGGGTCAAATTCGTGCTATGTAAAACTCCGTAAAAAATAAAGAAAACCTGGCTGGTATTTCGCTCCTGGAAAAGTGGCAAATTTGATCGCCTCACGAAACTCCTCCTTTCAAGGCATTACAAAGGTCGAATGCTAAATAAACTTCGACCTATACTACTGAAATCCTGAACAATTATACTATGGCAGAAATTGCTTTGCCACACGTGGGAAAAATATTGCTGTGACATTAGTATTTGTATTTGTATTTTGTATGTTATTTTTGCATAGCGCATATACACCGACAGGTCTCTTAGCGCTTGACAGAGGAAAGGCAGCGTCCGGGCAGGGGTGCTCTCTGTGGTAGTTGAAAGTATTAGGAAGTGTCCCTAAAAAGAAGAGTTTTTAGCTGTTTTCAAAAGGGAAGCAAACCAGATTCTTTACGTAGAGTGTCCGGCAGCTGGTTCCAGAGTTGTGGCAGAAGGACTGAGACAGCTCGTCCTCCTTTGGAAACAAATTTACCCCGGGGGCAGACCAGCTGGGGGACTTCTGCAGAGCGAAGCGCCCGCCCTGGCATATAATTGATTAAGGGTTCCCTTATGTAGCGTGACCATAAAGGGCTTTGTGGGCAATACACAATCCTTTGAATTTTGATTTCTGTCTGACAGGCAACCAGTGCAGCCTACGTAGCAGGGGGGAAGCATGGGAGGATCAACCTAGCAGCGTCGTTCTGTACCACCTGTTCATAAGTTTCTGGGGAAGTCCCAAGTAGAGCGCGTTCCCATAATCGAGGCGCAAGATGATAGTTGCCGATACAATGGACTTCATAGATGAAACTGAAAGCAGGGGAGGCAGTTTCCTCAGTTGTCTCAAAAGACCAGTACGTATGCCCACCACCGAATTGACTTGATGACTCATGGAGAGTTCAGAGTTGATCTTAATTCCCAAGCTTTTTACAACGGTGATGGGCTAGGAGGGGCCCCAAGTTCTTTGGGCCAAAACAGGCCACTCCAGAAGTTGTCTTTTACTGGGTTAATTTTCAAGGAGTTTGAAGTCATCCAGTTAATAGTAAACCTTAGGATGTTTTGGACTGTCTCTTGGGCACGGGCTGAGTTATCGATCCTCAGAACAAGCTGGGTATCATCTGCGTAATTAAAGACTCGGAATTCCATGTTGGCTAATGCAGCCACCAAGGGCTGCAGGTATATTTTAAAGAGGAGCGGGGAGAATGCAGAGCCCTGAGGGACCCCGCAGAAGATATTACCCCTGTCCGATATCTGATCGCCAAGTTGGACCCTCTGTGAACGTCCTGATAAAAATTACTTTAGCCAGTTGTAGGCAGGCCCCCGAAAATTTGTGAGGGATTGATCTGGCAAGGGCGAAGATGTAGCCAGCTCCTGAGAAATCAGGGTGATGGAAGTTTTACCAATCTCCAGAAGAATGTCTGTTACCTTCTGGAGAAAGAAAGTCTATAAAGTATTATTGTCAAGGAGTGTTAGTGACGATTTTATGTCGACCTTTTTACTGAGCTTTTTTAAGATCTTAAAGGTTTCCTTCTGTTTATTAGGAGCATCTGTTATCCATGCCTCATAGTACTCGGCTTTCCTAATAATAATAGATTTTTTATAGAGAGTTAGTGAGGCTTTGTAGGTGGTTAAGTCGGTGGGATTATAAACTTTCCTCCACTGTCTCTCAGCTTTACGAAGGCTCTGTTTGCTTTCCCTCAATGCTTCATTGAACCATGGGGCCCCCTTGCATTTGAGTTTCGTTCTTTCCCTGCGTTCCGGAGCTAATTGGTCAATAGCCAATTGAAGAGTATTACTAAGGGATTGGCTATATATGTCGTTGTTAGTGTAGCCTTCCTCAGAAATGGGTGCAGGTAATCGCTGTAGTGTGTCCACTAGATTTTCCGTCTGGATCTTATGCCATCTCCACACTCTCCTCCATTCCGGTGTAGGTTGTGTCGGGGAGCTATCCAGAGGGACCCAGCAGGAAATTAGTGAATGGTTGGAACAGGCACATGGTAGAATGTTTAGAAGTCTGTCCTGCTGGTTGGATGACCAGACCAGATCAAGGGTATGCCCTTTGATGTGAGTAGGGCAATTGCCCCAAAATAATTTATGAGGCAGAAGTTTGGGGCTTTGCAAACCCCGCAGTAATTCAAACTGAGGAAAACAAATTCTTTAGGAAAATTTTACAAATCCCACAAAGTACGTCAGCCTATATTACACATGCTGAACTGGGAAGGGTGTATATAGAGGACCTGATTAAAGTCAGACCACTTATGGCCTGGCTTAGAATATGGACCAATAGTGAGGCGGGTCTAAGTAGGCAGATAATCAGTGATTGTATGGGTAGAGATAAGGGGATGGATATCCCATGGCTGAGTTATGTAAAGGGCGTTCTGATTAGATTAGACTGTAAGAACCTTTTTATTGATCCCACAACAATCACTACCGAGGACAAAACCATTATTAAAAGATCTTTTTTGGCAAAGGAGTCTGCCCGTAGAGCCGCCTCAGAAGAAAGCAAGTCTACGGTCCGCACTTTTAATTTAGTTAAGTCTGTAGAAGGCATGGAACCTTATCTTGCCTTGCTATACAATGCACAAGATAGATTTTTAATTACCCGTTTTAGGCTCAACCTTTTACATCACCTTTTGGCTGACCCGTTTGGCTTTACGACCACGGTTGAGCAGAAGGGTAACCTTTTAAAAGGTTTTTAAAACAAATGAAATTCAGACACGCAAAAGTTGCTCTGCTATATTTACAAAAGGTTGGGAACCCATTGACGCTAGCTTGTATTACGAATTTTATTAGAGTTGCATTAAGTCTGAGACACACTAGAGGTTATTTTGAATGATCTGATGCAAATGGTCCTTTTCTTTATGTTAATATAAAATGGATTGTATTGGAATGTTTTTAAGTGTTTGACTGTACTTTTATGATATTTTCCAAATATCGAATAAAGGATTTTGATGATGAGTAGGGCAATTAACCAATTGGTGAAGTCCCAGATTCGACATTATCGGGTCAATTTGTTTTGCCTGTGGCTCTCGTGGTTCCCTCTCCGAGTGGAAATTAAAATCTCCTGCTACCATGAATCTTTGATATCGTGTGCTGAGGTCAGACATGATCTCGGCAAAGTGATCACAGAAACCAGCAGTTGCATCCGAGGGGTGGTAAACTGTCAGGAGGAGGAGGCAGGAGGATTTGGAGGTAAATTTAACTCCCAGGATGTCTGTGTTGTCTATGCTTTCTGCTATTATCATAGTGGCCGTAAGTCTGGTGTTAAAAAGAATCGCCACTCCCCCCTCTTCTGTTATCCTGCATGTTGTGCCAAATGGCATCAAAATTCCCTGGCAGAGCAGCAATGATGTCGGGGGCCGATGCGTCCCCATCCAGGTTTCTGTCAATGACAGTATATCAATGTACCCCTCCTGGAGGAGCGTAAAGATATCTAAATGATGTTTCTGAAGGGATCTTGTATTCAGGACCACCACTTTTAGGCCAGGTGGTTTTCCTGGCGTGGGCGTGGATTGAAGTGTTAGCCCTGGCAAAGAAACAGTGTCTATCCCGGTGTGCCTCAGGAGGTTTTCCGCTTTCAGTTTGGTGGTAACAGATGGGTTCAAGCCGTGGTTGCCTGTGGCAAGGGACAACAGTTCCCCCGCTGAGTAGTGTTTAATTGGACCAGGGGTTATAGCCCCTGGTCCCGGCCGGGCGCGGACAGGCGCAGACGGGCTTGCCTTAGGCACGCCTTTGGTGCGCCTGCGGCGCGTCCGCTTCAGCGTCCCAGTTAAGCAGGCCCCTTCCGCCCGCCAACGAATCAGCTCTGCTTAGCAGCAGCTGAAAACTTCCTTCCAGCACTAGACCGCGTTACAGAAGCGGAAGTGCTCTAACTCCCGAACAAGTGGGTGGTTGCTTTTCTCTTTGTTCTCGTTTGTTAAAGGGCAAGGTGCGTGTAAAAGCGACTGACTTTCACAATGAGTAAAATCAAAGCCTAAATTAAATCTTTATAAAACCGATTCAAACAGAGGTGCGAGGCAAATTTAAGCAGCAATTTCAATAAAACATTGGTCAGATGCCGATTCAAAGTGCAGCAATTATATATGCATACAATGAGGACTGCCTGAAAGCCTTGGCGTGTCTCTCTAACTGTCCCTATATTTAATAAAATGACATGGCGAGCTTAATTACTTAGCCCGCAATCTCATGATAATAGCATGCATCAGTGGAAATGTGCAGCACATTGTAAAACACCCACTGTACAGTGTAACAAAATGAGCAACACGGGGAGCTTAATTTATTGGCCTAAAAACACAGGGTGGTCAGATGCATCGATGGCAGGAATCGCACCTGGTGCACTTTGCGGTGGCCTCAGCACGTCTAGCATGGTAAACAGCTATAGAGTAATTTACCGTGCAAGAAGCAGGGCTAAAGTTACACTGTTTAAATTAGCCTGAAATCTAGCGTTGGTAACACGCACCAGTAGCAACGTGCAGCACATTGTAAAACACCCACTGTACAGTGTAAAAAAATTAAGATCACAGGAAGCTGAATAACACAGGATGGTCAGATGCACCAATGGCAGGAATTGAGCCTGGTGCCCATTTGTGATGGCCTCAGCCCATCTAACACGATAAATAGCTATTAAGTCCTTTGACATGCTTGCATTTTTAACTCCATTTTATGGGAATCGCCAGAATAAGCAGAAGCATCAGCTGCTGCCTCGCATGTACTGCAGATAATATTTAAGTCCGGTGTGCATCTAAATGATTCCAAGCCCCTGTCCGTCTAAACATGTTGCGTTGCTCACAAAGTGGGAAGCTCAAGATGCGGGAATCACCACGAGTCAATGGTCCTTTTTAGGTCTCGCTGAGACAGCGCACATGCGCTGCTCGGAGAGACTTTAGTAGGTGAGTTTTCAAAGTGATGCTGAAGGCTGGCGGTTCGCGCGTGCACAATCGCGTGAACGCAAGCTTGTCGTCAGCCAGCAGCACTATGAAAACTCACCTACTTAGCTCTCTCCGAGCGGCGCATGCGCGCTGACTCAGCAAGACCTAAAAATAAGACTATTACCAATACTCTTAGCAAAACAGTAACACAAAATTAATTCAAAACATAGTGGCACAGTAGCACTAGCAAACATAGTATATAACATTTGTGGTATGTATCTGTCCACCCACTTCCTCGGCCTCTAACATTTGTTGGAGTTTCAGGCATTCTATTAGCACTATGGACTCAAGTACACAGTACACCAGTCTTCTTCTTCTCTCTTGTTTAGCGAAATTACATAACCTTGTTGTAGCCGGCATGCCAGCTCAGTCAGCTTGAGCCCAAGACAAACATACTCGAGTCATGACGCAGACTCACGTTAGTTTTATTTACTACTGTCTGCAGGTGGGGAAGCTCGTATTTTTCTATTACAGGTGGCACTAGCTATACTCTCTCTGTTACTTCAAGGGCAACTGCTCAATTTCACTTTCACCCTGCCCTGACCACTACAAAAAGGCAGATGATATCTCATCCAATAATCATTGCTAATATATGGGACGACATGAGGTACTTTGTTTTGATTGATTGTGTAACCAGCTGATAGGCCACCCATGGCAGGGTGGCTGACACAGTCAAAAATAAATTAACATAGGTAGGGAGTTGTCCTCGGACTCGGAGGAAGGCGCTTGATAACTACATACATACACAATATATTTATGCTGTGCTTGCAAACCACTGTGAGTCAAGGGAGTATTCTGAAAATACAACTTATATGCTCCTCGGCTTTGCTACTTTGGAGCAGTTTCTTTTACATTCTCTTCAAACTAAGACTCTTCATCCAGTGACAGTCTCCACCTATGCTATCTATGATGAATACCATTCAGGCATCCATCCATTCAAAGTAAACGTCTATCCTTCTTCTTAATCTCTCAACAAACCTTAGCTTGTTTCACCAACAACAAAAATGTATTCTTTTTATTTAAAACACCACCCATGCGTCCTTCCTTGCTTGCCTTGGCTTTGAGTTTGACCCAAACACCACTGCCAATTCTTGCTATCCCCCATACAGTTTCACCCACCCAGGCAGGCATCTTTTCTTTCACCTTCCACCCATTCTTCAACCACCCATGCATCTGATTCCTATCAGCCACCTATGCATGCTTCCCACGTACTCTTCTCTGCCAGTCATGTTACATCTCGCCCGTCCTTTCTCCTCCCACCCTTCTTTCCCTTTTCGTTCAACACATCCATCAAGGTCATCTAATCTGACTTCTCCATAAAGCTTTCACAGCTGAGTTGAAGTCAGATAGAAGAGGCCATTGGTTACTCAACTCCCGCCGCAAATTCCATTGCAAATGCTAAGTAAAGGGTGTCTTCTTCAACCGTTGTTCACTACAACTTCATACTTACTAAGTCTCGACAGTACAGTGAGTGTACACCCTTGCAGCGAGTGTAATGTCAATAAGTAAGGAATATAACTTACCACCGCCCGCCACTGCTGCTGGCTCCCTCCGAAATGGACGCGTCGCCATCGCCACTGGCCCCAGCGGTAGTACGCCTAGAAAAAACATTACACATTTTTTAGATGCCATATACACCTCCCCCTATTTATTCTTTTTCACTAGCAAGATTGAAAAAAAAGTTAATACATACGTATACAGCATACATCACTAGTACAAATCGGGTACTAGAATAGAGTAGACACTAGTAGTGTTATGTGGTCCCTAGGGTCATTCTAGTCTACTCTTTGCTAAGTTAGCCTGAGCCGTGCAACCATTTTAGCTTTGTATATTTTGCGCATGTTACCTCGCAGCTTTTTGTGTAAGACACCTTTGAGCCCACATGAGCTAATAATGCTACTGTCCGAGCACTGCGTACAAGGTTAAAAAACAAGCCCCTTTTTTTATGGAGTTCTGGTCAGTCCGTATTGCTTAGCCATAACATGTTACACTTTTTGGCATGACTGAGAAATACTTGCATTATACTAACACTTACCATTTTTCTCATAACAGGCAGAAGATTCCCTTCTATGAACCAGAGCTTTGCAGATCTTATGATGTAACCAGTCCTTCTAGGTTCTAAGGTGAGGGGTCCCCCAGAATTCGCTCAGAGATCTTTTGTTTTCTTTGGACTTGTAGTTCTTACAATGTTTATTGTTTTAATTTTATGCATTTTGCTATTGGTGCTGGCTCATATACTGCATTATAGAACAACATATAGAGCTTGTTAGTTGAAAATAATCCTTTTGAACTTACATAGACTCTGTGGTATTTGGTGTGGACTTACACGAGTGGGTGAGCGAAAGGGTGTGCATTGCTTCCGCGACTCTGAGAGGTCGGGAGTGTTATGTTCTAGGTTGTCTAATCATTGGGTATCTTCGGGGGGTTCTGGGAGCGAATGAGACACTATAGCTAGTCAGTCAGGGGATTGTGGGTTCTGACTGAGTTGTGGGGAAGGTCTAACCTCCCATCACCAACGTCCTATTTTCTTGCGCATAGTTCTGTATGTGCAGAAACACTACAATAGTAGTTGTATGTACTATCCTATCAAAAATAGAAAAATATCTGATTGGGTATTTTGTTGGTGGAAATTGTCGAAAAGCCTCAAGATTAAGAAGACTAGAAGAGGCCAACACAAAGGACTGGACTCAGTGGCTTGAGCTATTGGTGAATCTGAGTTTAATTTAAAACCTTTCAAATAAAGAGTGGCCAACTGGGCAAGCTTAGCTACAGACAGACTAATAGTAGTAGTACAGAGAGTCATAGCAGAGGCAGTTAGAGGTAGGGATAACAAGAATTTCAAAACAGATAGTCTAGATCGCAGAAGATTTTGTAAAAAATAGAATTAGGAATTCGAAATAATAGTTTGAAAAAAATAAGGTGCAGTAAAAGTTAGGGAAATATATTTAATAATATTAACCACTGGAGGACTTACGGGGTCCAGCAGCAGAGCCTTCGGTAGAGGAGCGGTCCTGGCTCTGGGAGGCATCTTGTTCTTTTCCCGCCGACTCTGAACCTGTCTTCTTGCCCCTGGGTGCTGATCATGTAAGATATAATAAAGAAAGAGACAAACATTAATGATTGGTGTGAAACAAATAAAATATTTTTAATAACACTCAAAAAACATTTTAGGAAACAACAATTGCAATCAAATTGACCTATATAATCTGATCGACTAGTAGTATTGTGGGATTTACGGACTGTCTACTTATTATTTATGAACACTAATCCAGTGTTCCATTCTGATTCCAGACTTCTAACTAAGCCTCAGTACCACCTGACCTAGCCCACCTATTCCAGACGGGCCAATTGTTTACTATGTCTGCATTTCCATTTATTTTAGCCCTCAAAAATGCATAGATGGAGGACACATGCACACATTTTTGCATATACCAAATTGTTGGTTCGTTGCTGCTGATGTTCTGCTAGTGATAAGCCTATTACCACTCACTAAACAAACTACAAAAGATTCTACTAAGGACTGGGGTAAGCAGCACTCAGCAGCACGTGATGTGACAGAGGATGCATCATGCAGAACACAAAAATAATTACCAGAAAATACTAATAAGTACTTAAATAATTAGAAAAGTAAGTAAAAAAAATGAAAATAGCAAGTTATAGAAAAAGAGTGAAAAAGTAGTAGAAAAAGTAACAAAAAACTAAAAAAACTCAAAATATAGATTCAGGAAAATAGAGAGATAGATAATAAATAAAAAAGATTTTTAAAAAGTGTACAGAAACAAAGGATTGCAAGGATAGAGGGAGGATAGAAAAGCAGGCCCAGAACCATAGCAATAGAGTGAAAAACAAGATGTCCGCGCCCATTGCGACCGCATGGGCAAGTTCGGGTGATATTTCCCCCCGAGCACGTAAAAAGCGACGCGAAATACGTAACATGCGTTCCCGAACAGGAAATACTCATCGCGAACGGGCAGGAGCACACAATATGCGACCTGGAACAGGAAATAAGCATTGCGAGCAGGTGGGACAAGTGAAAAACAAGATGGCTGCACCCATTAGCGACAGTATGGGCAAGTTAGCGAAATATTTCCCCACGAGCACACACAAACACATCGCGAGCGGGAGGGACAAGCAATTCCTTGTGTTTGCATACTCGCGGAGATTTCTTTGCAATTTTACATGAATTTGCGTAACGCGACTACGCAAATTCCGCCCACGCTTAGTGTAATGTAGCCATTGATTATCCAAATTCAAGGATGGTATCTCAGCAATGGTAAAAGGTAATTTCTATAGACATTCAATATGCAACATTGTTTATTTTGCATCCTTTCGTGCCATAGCTATCTGCTGCTCTGAAAGGCTGTATTGTGAAAACAGATTTGTGATGTTAATGTGTTGCCACACCCCCTAGGCAGAGCATAGTGTTTGTAGTGACCAGCTCAACAATAGAATTGGCCAAAGTTGTAATGCAAACATGTCTTGTTGTATGACATCTAATGTGGATGAGACAATGATACCCAAGGAATATATTCTGGATGTGAAGGTAGTCATACCGTTGTCCACTGCTGCAAGAGCCTGTTCTAGATGGGCCCTGTGATTCTTATGCAATCTGTCAGCTACCTCTTGTTGAGATAATTTCCATATATCGTCATCGACGACATAAAGGAAGAGTTTTTGATGTGGTTTATGTGGATTCAATAAAAAGTCCCATAGTTCCAGGTCATCAAATAAAAGGGACAAGTGCTGCTTTACCTTAGACAGTGTTGAGGTCTTTAGCCAATCAAGGCACAACTTTCCAATCATATACATTGTTACCAACCCCGAATGTTCAGCCTGCACACATCGCATGTCAGGCCTGTTTACTGCAATCCTTTGCTGTTAACTAGGAAACAAGCCTGACATTTGTTTCTGTCTAAAAGCAAAACTAACCATCCCTTCTAAGTGGGATCTGTTGAGTTATGTTTACTCTTACGCAGAATGCTGTCTATGGTATCCTCAATGTATGGTCTTAACTGCTGCCAGTTGTAAAATTATGTAAGAATTAGAACCTGTGGTGTGTTCAAATCTTTTATCTTGGCAAGGCCCAGGCGCATTGTCTGTTACACAGATTTGTTCAGGAAAATCATTTGTTATGGTATTAAACAGCCCCTAATAAAAGCCTCTGTTCCCTGAACCTGCCAATATTTTGTCCCCAGATCGATTTTACATCTACTGTATCCCTACAAAAGTCAAAACCTTGTATAGAGAACTGGGAAAGGAAAAAAGCAGAGTATATCAGTTTGGTGTTAGTTCATTTCTTTTTTTGTTGCAGGTAACGGTGCAAGCCTATGATAGAAAGAGACTCTGTCAGAGATGTTATACCCGAATGAATAGTCAAACTTCTGTGCAAATGCTTTTGAAATACCCCTTGGTGCAGGGCAATATTCCCATTGTGTAAAGTTAAAAACTTCACAAGGAATACTAGGCTTGTGTAGAAAATGATGTCCGTAATGTTGAAAACAAAACATCTCACCAAAATTAGCTGTACAATCATATAACTCATCAGAAGGAAACAGAGTTGAATGTTCCAGAGCTTGTAACATTCCATGCACTGCATTAATTGCCCAATCATCAGAAACTTTTAGAGTGATAATTTCATTTAAGGAAATTTTAAATAAATATGTCATTTGTAAAAGTTCAGTGGGACATTACACATCAAATGATACCTTTCACCATACAAACCCATTCAGAACTAGAACAGTTGAAGTGTTCACGAGGGACAAGTCTGTTCATTGCGTGATGATGCATGTGGTTTCAAAATCAAGTTTACCATACTGCAGAGCATTCTGGGGTAAAATGTCCATTCAGAATCAGAAAGAACACTGTCACAAAACCAATCCAAAGAACAAAGAAAAGTATTGCAATTGTAATCTAAAGGTGTAACCACCAAGAAACAAGGTATGCCCTTTTCAGCCACAGATAGAAAACATGCACCTTTAGCTTAAAAGGCAGAGGCAGTGGGGGAGGAGACTGCTGATGTGTCGGAGAAGAAGACATACAAGTCAATGGAGTATCCAGAAGCTGATCGGTCTTTTCTTGGCAGCTCAGCAGGTTGAGTTGAACCTGATGAAGGCTTGATCTGTTCTACATTGATGTAGACATTGTTTGTTTCAGGATTCCAAATTGAAATCTGTATTTCTGTACTTTTTGACTGTACAGTTATCATTGTTTTTGCAACAGGTAGAAGAAATACTTCATTGTTGTCTAGTTTGGACTCTTGTTGAAGAGAGCAGACCTCAGTTGTAATTAAAGCTTCCATCTGAACCTCCTGTACGGTAGCAGGAGGAGATTGGTTGCTACCCAGGAGCCCATGCAGCTTACTGTTGAGAATCAGCCACATAGTGTGGTTTGATCAGATCAATGGAGGCAAACCATTTGTCTTGATGTCTGGCAAGGGGCGGAAGAAGTACCTTTAACGTCCAGGCCAGGCTCAGGAGCTCCATGAGACGGGCCAAATTCTTTCTCGTCCACAATCTTTTCTCTGACCAGATCCCCGACCTTTGAGGTCTAGCTGGACCTTGCCAGAACTACCTTCGGTTCTCCAGTGAAGTACGTTTTACATGGACATTGATTTGTTCATTCCGGAAGTCATTACGTTTCTGTATAACAGCCAAATGTTGATTGATGTGAAATGGTGTTTCTGCCGCCACTGTGCTGGTATTGTCGAGGTCTGGGACCCAAATCTTAACCCCAAATAGGTTCTCATGAGGAGTACAACCACCCAGGGATTTTCTTGTCATATTGTTTAAAGCTCTCTGGACCCCATATAAGTGATTGACCCAGCTGCACCCAGAGCCTTAGACCTTTGCTCTTAAAGACTGCTTGATGTCCCTGTGTTTCCACTCCAATACCACATGGATGGTACGGCGATGAGAAACACAGGGTCAAACAAAAACTTCCCATGGCCTCTTTGTAGACCTGTGAGCTAAATGCCGGACCCAAGCCAGAATGTAGTTTGCCACCTGCGTACTTCCCAAAAGAGACTCGTAGATCCTTTATAACAGTCTGTGCATCAGCCGATCGCTGTGGCCAGACCCAAGGGAATCAAGAGAAGGAATCCATTGCCACTAAGATATACTTCTAAGCACTGTCTGATGATAGCGGGATGTGGCAGTCCAACTATGCACAAGCCAATGGTTAGTTAGAAATCAGTACAGGTGTCTGAGGTGGACGCACCACGGTAGAACTCTTCAACTGCTGGCACATGCCGCACCTAAGTCTTTGGTTTGATTGTAAAGACCTGGCCGCCAATAGCTTGAGCTTTACTGCGCAGCCTTGTGAGTTTCTGAATCCATTCTGGCTACAATAATGGCGGTATTCATTATATGACTGTACACAATAATACGAATCACACTCTATATGTGTGGGGAATCCAGCATCCGTATTCTGTAGTGCCAGTTCTAGAGCCTTCAGTTCTGCCAGCTGCACTGTGCAATCACCTGGTAACTGTGTGTAGGTTTTCTCCGGATGGAAAAATCCATCACGCATGCGCCCTTTACCAACTGCACAAGTCGCTGAGTATAGATGTTTTGTCCCTATGGCGGGCTGAGAAGAACAATAAGTTTAAATGATGTAGTTAAAGCGATCAAGAGGCAAACTTTCATTAGGCAGAGGATATTCTTGTTTGTCCGGCAGAAATGCTTGTGTTTGTAAAGAACAGTCACATCTGTAATCTACATCTGTTGCAGCGAGAGAGTTTGCCCATTGTATCCATCTTGAATGTAGAGCTTTAGCGTTTGGAATGCTTGCACTGCTAACCGCCTCTAAGGTTGGTACCAGGGTCATGATAATAATGTGTATCCCTTGAGCCGGAGCTCACTCTCTCTCTCTACAACAGTCTGCACTGCTGTCAGTATTTTTTCAGTAGGAGCAAAACGCATTTCAGCATTGGTATAAAATGTGATTTAAATGCTATTGGTACTGTGTCACCTTCTTGAACGTAACATATGTTTATCTTAATGTACATGTAATTACACCAATCCCCAGGTTTGTCATGTTTATACGTAGGTGTAGGTGTTTATCATATCAGCTTGAATGGAATGTAATCTTTCTGTGTGTTCCTATGTCCAACAGGTGCTGGAGAAGTCTGGACGTATCAAGTCGTAGAAGGGTTTTACCCGTTCTGCGTAATCTGGAATGTATGTTCTGCCAACATTTAAGAATTCTAATATGGATGGTAGTCTTTTCAGAGTTGTTGGATGTTGGAACAACACATATTGTTCTAAAAATGGGTCTCCAGGCTTTTGCCCTCACTTGACAACTTGTATCCCAAAAATAGGACACTCACGACTAACGTGGGCGATCTTTGATTTTTTTTCAATGAAATCTGTAGCCTATATAGGCTTGCCACAGGAATTTATGATTGACTCTGGTCGAGTGTACCCTATGGTCATCGTCCATTAAATATATTTCATCAGCATATGACAATGACAATGACTGATCATCACAATTTTCAAGTAGTTCTGTAATCCTGGCTGAAAACAGCCAAAGGCAATTTTATACCCTTGTGGTAAACTCCATATCTGTTGCTGAGAACCTCCCGTGGTGAAGGCTGCTCAAATATCTTCTTCCACGCACTATATTTTGGCAGAAAATCCATTTGAGATATCTAGTCTTGTTTTGTATTTCTTCCACACAATGTTATTCATTAGTGTGGCACTGTGTTCATTCTGTACAGCAAATGTGCGAGTAGCTGTGTTTAAATGTTTGTAATCTAAAATCAGACGATATGAATGATCTGGTTTCATTTCCAGAAACAAAGGACTATTCATTGAAGAGGTGCAACTTTCTTTTACACCTTGGTATTCAAGTTGTTTTAGGATTTTGTTAACTGGTTGTTTAGCTTCCTTTTTTATTGGATATTGTCTTTGAGGTTGTAGGGTCCTCCTCAATGGAATGGATACCACGGGTCTCCACGAGGAGTATGACAGGCACATCGAGCAACCAACTGTCAACCAGCAGGAAGGGCAACTAGTAGTGAACCTGACAGAGTACGAACCAACAGAGTCACAAATACGTGTCCTGGGGAGAGGCTTAGGATTTGTACCCACTAACAGAATGGACAAATCCAAATTATGTGCAGAAATGAAGAAGTTAATTCGCAAGCTGAAACTCCAGGCCTTCTTCAAGGAGAAAGAAACAACAGATGGAGATAGCTCTGACACAGGACAACGACCAAAGTCCACTTTCACCCCCCCAGATTCCACACAACCAGTGAGACTACTAGCCTTCAAGAAAGCGGTAATGGAAGAAATGGGGAACATGTCCACACAGGAGAATACCATTTTCCAAAACACATCCAGGGATGAGAAGAAAGCGATACATCAGTTGTCTTCTAACAGTGACATCGTTATAAAACCAGTGGATAAAGGAGGAGCAATCGTTATTCAGACAACCACTTCCTATGATAACGAGTGTAGGGGTGGGCGGAATTTGCGTAGTCGCGTTACGCAAATCTCCGCGAAATGGTTAAAAATCTCCGCGAACACGCAGAAATTCCGCGAACACGCGGATTTGCTTGTTCGCGATGCTTTTTTCCTGTTCGCGACCACTGTTTGCATGCTTGGGGTGACCGCTGCGCCTCTCACCAGGCCGGGTCACCCCCTTGCTCCTCCTGCCGCCTCCTGCTCCTGCCTGCCAGCCTTGCCGCAGAGCCGCCCGCTCGCCAGTTTCCCGCCGCAGCTCGCCACAGGCCCTGCCCACCACCGGCCCATTGGCCGAGCCGCTCCCGCCGCCCAGCTGACCCGCCCTCTTGTCCCCCTTCTTATGACGCCCCCAGAGCGACCGCGCAGCGGACGCGCGCAGTGGGAGCACCGATTGAGCGCCGAAGGTGCGCCAAAGGTAAGCCCGTCTGCGCGCGTCCATGCCTTGCCCGCGCCCAGCGCCAAGACCCCTGGCCCCCGCAGACCACAGCCCACCCGCCGGACGTATGACGCCGCCACCCTCAACGCACTCAACGCCGGACGAATCCCAGGATGCTACAGAGCCACCCCGAGACGCACCCACGGACCCTTCTGCTGCAACGCCTGCAAGTTCACCTGCATCCGGACCAGCACTACTCCAGCACCAACCAAGACCAAGACGAGCAACAGCAGCAGCCACCTGAAATGCATCCTGCTCAACACCCGCTCCGTCCACAGACACGCCATCGAGCTCTGGAACCTGCTCGACACAACCTCACCAGATGTCGCCTTCCTCACGGAAACCTGGATGAACGCCTCTTCAGCGCCCGACATCGCCATCGCCATCCCAGACGGCTACGAGATCATCCGAAGGGACCGCATCAACCAGACCGGAGGAGGCATCGCCATCATCCACAGGAACACCATCCGCATCACGACCAACACCGACGACACCCTCGCACCCGCCGAGCACCTGCACTTCCAGGTCCACATCAACCCCAAGACCACCCTCAGAGGCACTCTCATCTACAGACCCCCGGGACCACTCACACAATTCAGCGAAGACATCGCCGACTTCATCAGCCCGCACGCCCTCCTCTCCGCTGACCACATCCTCCTCGGGGACCTCAACTTACACCTGGAGAACAACGACCGCAACACCACCACCCTGCTGGACAACCTCGCAAACCTAGGACTCAAGCAGCTGGTCACCACCCCCACCCACTACGCCGGACACACACTCGACCCCGTCTTCTCATCCAGCAAGGACATCGCCTTCAGCCACGCCACCGGACTCCACTGGACGGACCACAGCTGCGTCCACTTCAGCTTCAGAAGGACCACGATCCACCACCACCAGCAACAGGTTGCACGCAGAAGCTGGAAGAAGATCACAGCCGACCAGCTCGCGACCTCCCTGAGCAGGAACCCTCCCACCAGCGCAACGAACCCAAGCCAGGCGGCCACCAACCTCGCGAAGTGGATCAGCAACTGCGCAGACGACCTCGCCCCTCTGAAGACCCCGCCTAGCAGACCCGGCAGCAAGAAAGCCCCATGGTTCACCGACGAACTCAAGAGCTCCAAGAAGAACTGCCGAGCCCTCGAGAGAGCCTGGCGCAGAGACCCAACACCGGACAACATGACTGCCCTCAAACTCGCCACCCGAAAACACCACCAACGGATCCATGCCACCAAGAAAACTGCATTCAAGGAACGACTGGACAACAACGCACACAACAGCAAGGAACTCTTCAACATCGTTAAAGAGCTCTCCAACCCCAACGCCGGAAACAACGACATCACCCCTTCGCAAGACCTCTGCAACTCCCTCGCCTCCTACTTCCACAACAAGATCGCGGACATACACAACAGCTTCAGCACTCAACCGACGCACGCCACGACCGAACCACCGCCCCCCACCACCACCCTCCGCGCCTGGACCCCGATCAACACCGAAGACACCGTCCGCACGATGAACTCCATCCACTCCGGATCTCCTACCGACCCCTGCCCTCACCACGTCTTCAACAAGGCCGACGCTGTCATCGCACCCCACCTGCGGGACATCATCAACACCTCCTTCGACACCGCTACCTTCCCGGAGAGCTGGAAGCACGCCGAACTCAGCGCTCTACTAAAGAAGCCATCAGCCGACCCCACCGACCTCAAGAACTACCGCCCCATCTCGCTGCTCCCGTTTCCTGCAAAAGTCATCTAGAAGACCGTCAACAAGCAGCTGGCCGCCTTCCTCGAGACGAACGGTTCCCTCCACCTCTCGCAGATTGGCTTCCGGGCCAACCACAGCACCGAGACCGCCCTGATCGCAGCCACCGATGACATCCGAGCACTGCTTGACAACGGAGAAACAGCAGCCCTCATCCTCCTAGACCTCTCCGCGGCCTTCGACACTGTCTGCCACCGTACACTAGTGCAGCGACTCAGCAACGTCGGAATCCAGGAGAAGGCACTGGAGTGGATCATCTCCTTCCTCGCCGGAAGGACACAGAGAGTCCGCCTCCCCCCGTTCAGATCTGAAGCCACCGAAGTCATCTGCGGCGTTCCTCAAGGCTCCTCGCTCAGTCCAACCCTCTTCAACGTCTACATGAGCCCCCTCGCAGACATCGCACACCAGCACAACCTCAACATCATCTCCTACGCCGACGACACCCAGCTGATTCTCTCCCTCACCAACGACCCCGCCACCGCCAGAGCCAACCTTCACGAAGGGATGAAAGAAGTAGCCGAATGGATGAAGAACAGCCGCCTGAAACTGAACTCGGACAAGACGGAAGTCCTCATCCTGGGATCCTCACCCTCCGCCTGGGACGACTCCTGGTGGCCCCCCGCCCTAGGCAGCGCACCCAAACCAACAGACCACACACGCAACCTGGGCTTCATCCTGGACTCCTCCCTCTCCATGACCAGACAAGTCAACGCCATCTCCTCGTCGTGCTTCAACATCCTGCGCATGCTACGTAAGATCTTCCGGTGGATCCCCACCGAGACCAGGAAGATGGTCACCCAGGCCCTCGTCACCAGCCGTCTGGACTACGGCAACTCCCTCTACGCCGGAACCACCGCCAAACTCCAGAAGAGACTCCAGCGAATCCAGAACGGCTCAGCACGACTCATCCTGGACATCCCCCGTCGCAGCCACCTCTCCGGACAGCTGAGAGACCTGCACTGGCTCCCGGTCAACAAGAGAATCACCTTCCGGCTCCTCACCCATGCACACAAAGCCCTACACAACCAAGGCCCAGGATACCTCAACAGCCGCCTCAACTTCTACGCTCCCAAACGCCAGCTTCGATCGACCGGCCACGCCCTCGCCGCCGTCCCCCGCATCCGAAGAGCCACCACAGGGGGACGGTCCTTCTCCTACCTCACCGCCAAGACATGGAACTCCCTCCCGACCCACCTCCGCCTGACCCAGGACCACCTCGCCTTCAGGAAGCAACTCAAGACCTGGCTGTTCGAGCAGTAGCGGACCCCCCTCCCCCAGCGCCTTGAGACCCTCTGGGTGAGTAGTGCGCTATATAAATGCTTTGATTGATTGATTGATTGGGGGAAATATCTCGCGAACACTCATTTTGAGATCGCGAACAAGAAAAAAATTCCGCGAAGCTGCGGAAAGCAGAATTTTGGGAAATTCCGCGTTCTCCGCGGAACGCGAAATTACCCAAATTCCGCAAATTCCGCGAGCGGAACGGAATTTACCGCCCAGGCCTAAACGAGTGTAGCAGACTCTTGGAGGATCGCAGAAATGATGAAATCATACACAATGATCCAACAGAAACCATACAGAATCAGATAGCTGGGATGGTAGAAGAGGCTATGGCACATGATTGGGTGTCCAAAAAGGAGGCTGAATTTCTGATCTAGAAATCTCCTAGAACACAATACTTCTACCCCATACCCAAGATTCATAAGAACCTGGAACAACCACTGAGACGTATGATCGTATCGGATATTGGTTCAGTTCAGGAACCTTTGTCCAAGTTCGCCAATGCCTTTCTACGTCCCTTGGTCCAGAAAACTGGGACTTTATTAAAGGACACAAAAGCTGTCCAACAACTTCTCCAAGGTATAACCCTTGATCTTGAACAACATCTCCTACTTGGGCTCGACGTGGAGAGCCTGTATACTAGTCTTCCTCATGATGAGACGCTGTTCATAATTGAGGAAATCCTTTTCACCACCACATGGGAATACCAAGCACCACGAAATGTGGTTATGGAGTGCGTATCTCTGGCCCTCACTAAGAATCTTTTCCTATATGAGGAAACCTTTTACCTATAGAAGTATGGGACCAGCATGGGGAGCACCTTCGCTCCCATTATAGCTGGTCTCTATGTGCACCATCTTGAGACCAACAAGATTCTGCACCCGGACAACCCTTTCTTTCACAACATCAAAACCTGGAAACATTATATTGCCAACGTTTTGGTGATATGGGAAGGGGGCATTCCGACTACCGAAGCCTTCGTGGTGTGGCTCAGCCAGCAGAACGCCTTTCTCAAATTCACAAACACGACTTCACGTGACAACTTAGTCTTCCAGGATCTTAATATATACCCTAACAGTGGCACTCTGAAGACCACAACACATTTCAAAGCAACGGCCAAGAAATGTGTGTTACTGTACAACAGTTTCCATCCCCGCCATCTCCGGGACAACCTCCCTTACGGATAGTTTCTCCGACTCCGGAGGAACTTCACAGAGCTAAAAGATTTTATATAACACGCCTCCAATTTGAAAGCCAAATTAGAGAAACGCAACTACCCACCAATGATCATTAACAAAGCTATGAAAAGGGCACGGAACAATAACAGGGATGCACTTTTGGAAGATAGAGTACTAAGGGAACAAGAAGAGAGACCAATATGTGTCACCACATTTAACACCCACTCAAACCAGGTATCCAAGATTTTGAACAAACAATGGAGAGTTTTGAACTATGGGAAACTCAACCTACCGAAACCCATGTTTTCGCATAAAAGGGGAAGAAATCTGAAGGACATGCTTGTCCACATAGGACCACATACTGGACTACCCGTGGCTATTATGAACCCACTCCTCCATCCTGTGCAGGGACACCACTCATGCAGAAATTGCATCACGTGTCACCTCACGAAGAGAAGCAGGCACATCAAATTCAGGAATGGAACCGAGTGGGAACAAAGGAGGTTTACCAATTGTAATAGTAGAAATGTTGTGTACATGATCACGTGCCCATGTGGATTGGAGTACATTGGTATGACATCCAGACAGGTCAAGATCCGTATTGGCGAACATAAGAGCAATGTGTGCTGTAAGAAGAGCGCCACCAAGATGGCTACGCACTCTCTGGCCACAGCACACACCGTGGAGGATATACTATGGACCTTCATAGAGCAACTACATGGTGAAAATGGCCTTCTGGGGAAGGAACAACGATGGGTGTTCCATCTGGGTACCCACATAATGGGTTTGAATGATGACATACCCTGCAGCCAGTTCATCTGAGCTCTTTGTGAAAATGACGATCGAACCCCGATGTAAAGAAAACTGAAATAATACAAAATGCGCACTCTCTGACAACTGGCGCATGACCAGCCGCACCTCTCTATATGCTGGCCAACCTGACAATAACACTGACCTTTACCCTTCTCCCACAGTTACAGTATCGCACCAACACCCTGATGGTTATCAAAAGAGCCTTACTTATTAGGCAGGGCCCCCCCCTTTTGTTCTAATTTTTTTAGACTATCTTTTGACTCCCCCATGACCTCTAAGTCTCTACATGATGATCCAACTATGTATTTATTGACTACCATCTCATAGCATACGGCATGGTTTTGGCCTTTGTATATCCTGACCCTTTCAAATAATTTATTTTTTCACGGGGTTTAATACGAACGACTACCCAGCAGACAAACGTTATTTCATTACTTCACTATATACGATGAGGCATACTGTATCACCAGGGAATTGAGCGGTCCATTTGGCGTGCACCGCGCATCACAGACCACGTAACCAATGAGCAGAAGAATTGTTGTTCCTCACTCACCTAGGGGAGTGCAACAGGATTGTGGCTATATCTCAGTTATGGTGATATACATAAACAATCTCAGGGGCTTTTTCTAAAATGTAGGGCCACTCCGAATACCGCTAGTTAAACTTAGTTAGCTGTCCAGTACCCAGGGTACTCTCTCTTCTTTGCCTTAGTCAAGGAATGAAATATGTAGTTTTTCGGGACTTGATAACTTCCGGGGTATCATTTGGGAATGTGTGCCTATATCCATGTTCCTCCAACCCAACAACTTAGCGGATTAGCATCAATGTTCTAGCGCCAGCATAGAACAGGAAGCCTTCCGAGACCTAACTACTTCCGGGGAACAAGGAGCAGTTCAGCACCGCTCTGATTGACAGTCTCCATTTTGGCGGCAATTCGGATAATTAAAGACACTTCTTGAGGCCCCCCCCGCGGTCTCAGTGTTCAATGGAACCGCGAGGAGGCGATACCTAGGCGAGGCAGTGTACTTGATGGAGTAAGTACAGCATAGATCAATCAATCAATCAATCAGACAATTTATAAAGCGTGCTGCTCACCCGCTAGGGTCTCAAGGCGCTGGGGGAAGGGGTCCGTTACTGCTCGAAAAGCCAGGTCTTGAGTTGCTTCCTGAAGGAGAGATGGTCCTGGGTCAGTCGTAGGTGGATGGGGAGGGAATTCCATGTCTTGGCCGCCAGGTAGGAGAAGGATCTTCCTCCGGTGGTGGCTCTGCGAATGCGTGGAACGGTGGCAAGGGCGAGGCTGGCCGATCGCAGCTGGCGGGTGGGCGTGTAGAAAGTGAGGCAGTTGTTGAGGTACTTGGGGCCCAGGTCGTGGAGAGCCTTGTGTGCGTGGGTGAGGAGTCTGAACATGATCCTCTTGCTGACGGGGAGCCAGTGCAGGTCTCTCAGGTGGGCGGAGATGTGGTTGTGGCGGGGGATGTCCAGGACAAGTCGTGCGGCAGCGTTCTGTATGCGCTGGAGTCTTTTCTGTAGTTTGGCTGTGGATCCCGCGTAGAGGGTGTTCCCGTAGTCCAGTCGGCTGGTGACGAGTGCCTGGGTGACCGTCTTCCTGGTTTCGGTGGGGATCCATCGAAAGATCTTTTGGAGCATGCGCAGGGTGTTGAAACAGGATGACGAGACGGCGTTGACTTGTTTGGTCATCGAGAGGGAGGAGTCCAGGATGAAGCCCGGGTTTTGTGCGTGGTCCGTTGGCTTGGGGGTGGTGCCCAGGGCAGGGGGCCACCAGGAGTCGTCCCAGGCGGAGGGGGATGATCCCAGGATGAGGACATCCGTCTTGTCTGAGTTCAATTTCAGGCGGCTGTTCTCCATCCACTCGGTGACATCTTTCATTCCTTCGTGTAGGCTGTCTCTGGTGGTGGCGGGGTCGTTGGTGAAGGAGAGGATCAGCTGGGTGTCATCGGCGTAGGAAATGATGTTAAGGTTGTGTTGGCGTGCAATGGCCGCAAGGGGGCTCATGTAGACGTTGAAGAGGGTGGGGCTGAGCGAGGATCCTTGAGGTACGCCGCAGATGACTTCGGTGGCTGCGGAACGGAGCGGGGGGAGGTGGACTCTCTGGGTTCTTCTGGCGAGGAACGAGATGATCCACTCCAGTGCCTTCTCTTGGATTCCAGTGTTGCTGAGGCGCTGTATTAGTGTGAGGTGGCAAACTGTATCGAACGCTGCAGAGAGGTCCAGGAGGATGAGGGCAGCTGTTTCCCCATTGTCGAGCAGGGATCTGATGTCGTCGGTGGCTGCGATGAGGGCGGTCTCGGTGCTGTGGTTGGCTCGGAAACCAGACTGTGAGGGGTCGAGGGATCCGTTTGTCTTGAGGAAGGCAGCGAGCTGTTTGTTGACGGTCTTCTCAATGACTTTGGCAGGAAAAGGGAGGAGCGAGATGGGGCGGTAGTTCTTGAGGTCGGTGGGGTCCGCTGTCGGTTTCTTCAGGAGGGCGCTGAGCTCGGCATGCTTCCAGCTCTCCGGGAAGGTGGCGGTGGTGAAGGAGATGTTGATGATGTCCCAGAGTTGGGGTGCGATGATGGAGTCGGCCTTGCTGAATACGTGGTGGGGGCAGGGGCCAGCAGGGGATCCGGAGTGGATGGTGTTCATCGTGCGGGTGGTGTCTTCGGTGCTGACCGGGGTCCAGTTGTAGAGGGTGGTGGTGGGGGCGTTGGTTCGGTCGTTGGGTGCGTGGTCTGTGTGCCGAAGCTGTTGTGTATGTCAGCGATATTGCGGTGGAAGAATGAGGCAAGTGAGTCGCAGAGGTGTTGCAAGGGTGTGATGTCGTTTCCGGCGCTGGGGTTGAAGAGCTCTTTGACGATGCTGAAGAGTTCCTTGCTGTTGTGGGTGTTGTTGTCCAGTCGTTCTTTGAATGTTGTTCTTTTGGTGGTGCAGATCAGCTGGTGGTGTATGCGGGTGGCGTTCTTGAGGGCTGTCATGTTTTCTGTAGTCTGGTCATGGCGCCAGGCTTTTTCGAGGGTGCAGCAGTTTTTCTTGGATGTTTTGAGTTCGTTAGTGAACCACGAGGCTTTCTTGCTGCCGGGTCTGCTGGGTGGGTTCTTCAGAGGTGCGAGGTCGTCGGCGCAGTTGGTGAGCCACTGTGTGAAGTTGCGGGCTGCTTCGTTGGGGTCCGTTGCGCTAGCGGGAGGGTTCTAGCTGGTTCTAGATGGTTGACCTGTACGGAGGTGGTTGAGAGGTACATTATTTTGGTATTTACAATCCAACCCCGTTTTTCTCCATCAACAGAGTGTGACTAAAGGCACCCTTCCTACCCGTTCTAAGGCTCATGGGCATTGTCTCAACTAAAACCAGATATGTATTCATGTCTATTACTTTTCTATGACTAAGTTTGGTACTTCGAGGTTTCAGAGGCCGATTTCATTCTTTGAGTTACAACCCCTGGAACACACGATATAGAGTGTGTGTTTTATGTTAAATGTTTGTGTGTCATGTATTGTCTTTTTACCTGCAGGACACGGCACAAGTGTATTGCCACATGGTTAAGGCCAAGGAGAATACATATATATTTTTCATTATATATATCACTTTACTTTCAGGTCACCATTATTAACTTCGGATACAGTACATGCCTTGCATTTTTAATGTTGTGTTTTTTTTTCATATTGCCATATAGAATACCTAGGGCCCGATTCACAGAACTAACTTAAGACAAAGTCCTAAACTTACTACTTTTGGTATTCACAGAAGTTAGGATTTTGTCTTAAGTTTGCCTTAAGACAAACTTAAGACAGACTTAAGACAGACTTAAGACAGACTTAAGACAAACTTAAGACAAACTTAAGACAGACTTAAGACAGACTTAAGACAGACTTAAGTTAGGATTTTGTCTTAAATTTGACTTAAGTCTGTCTTAAGTCTGTCTTAAGTCTGTCTTAAGTTTGTCTTAAGTTGGTCTTAAGTCTGTCTTAAGTCTGTCTTAAGTCTGTCTTAAGTCTGTCTTAAGTTTGTCTTAAGACAAACTTAAGACAAAATCCTAACTTCTGTGAATACCAAAAGTAGTAAGTTTAGGATTTGTCTTAAGTTAGTTCTGTGAATCGGACCCCTAGTGGGTATTGTATTTTGTTCATGATTATATTGCCTTTCAAAGTAGTAACATTACTGGTACATATATCACTATTTTATACATTCACTCACGTTGTATTACTCAACCGACATTGTTTAAACAGTTAAGTGAGAACAGAAGGGATCCCTTTTCGTCCTGAAGAAGAAACCTCTGAGTTTCGAAACATGTTGACATACACAGGAGGGATTGCTCAATAAAGCAGTACACCTCCAACCCACTATTTTAACAGTACCAGCTCTAAGGAATATAAAATGTTCTAGTCCATAGGAGTCAGTTGCTTTTTAACTCACTTTCTTACTCACTGCTGACCCTTCTACTCACTTTTTCCTACACTGCACTTAGTTCTGGAAATCAGTGCTCCCACGCAGTCGTAGGTTGTAGCACACCCCGTCCCGCAGCAGGGCGGGAAGACCCCCATGATGAAGCATGACACCAAGGGCCCTTTTGGTGTGTGAGGGGTATTGAAAGAAACACTATGTGATTCCAACCACTGTAGGAAACACACGTGACCTGTGAGAACATTATTCCTAAATCTACTTAAGGGTGTATCTTTGTGTTTTTGAAGCATAACTGTCAAAGCCTAGTTCTTTTTCAGAAGCAGAGCATCCGACTGCCTCCTTTCACCTCCAAAACAAATGAGATCTTATGCAGCGTACGCTAAGGATCATTCTTCAGCACCTCCTTGTTTAACACCTACATGACCCTCCTTACAGATATTCCATGGCCTCAACTCATCCTTCCACTTACCGAAGACCCCTCTACCACCAGGATCAACTTCTGTGACGCCATGACCAACGTAGCCAACTGGATGGGAGACTACTGACTAACTCAACTCTGACAAGGCAGAGGTACTGATCTTTGTGAAGAACACAACCATATGGGACCACAGCTGGTGGCCAGCAGAACACGGAAAAACACCCATACCTACAGACCATGCACACAACCTAGGCATCATCCTAGACAGTGAACTGATGATAAAATAACAAGTCAAAGCAGTCGCCTCCTCCTGCTTCCACATCCTTCCCATGCTTCGTAGAATCTTCAGATGAATCCCAGTCAACACCAGGAAGACCGTCGCTCAGGCCCTCATCACCAGCCGTCTTGACTATGGCCATGCTCTCTATGCGGGAAACTATACCCAGCTCCTCAAAATACTCCAGCCCATACAGAATGCTGCAGTCAGACTCATCCTGGACCTCCCCAAACACACCCAAATCACCCACCACCTCAGAAACCTCCACTGGCTCCCCATCCAGAAGAGACGTCAATTCAAGGTACACACACATCCATACACAGCTCTGCACAATCTAGGATCGGCCTACATCAACCAATGACTGAGCTTCCACCTACCCACAAGACATCTGCGCTCCACCTCACTAGCCAGTGCACACCCCGCGACAGCAGAGGCCGCTCCTCCTTCTACATTACCACCAAGAACTGGATTGACCTACCCCTCCATCTTGGAACAGCACCCTCCCTGGTGGACTTTAGGAAAGAACTTAAGACCTGGCTCCTTCATGGAGACGTCACACCCACAGCACCCAGAAACCCCTACGGGTGACAGTGCTGTGCTTTACAAATGCTGATTCATTGATTGATTGATTGAAAGCAACTGACATATTGTGCCAAAAGTGATGGTCAGTACAGGAGGAAAACTGCAGGGGTCCGAAGTCACTTTCTGAGTGAATGTTCTCAATTCATGTTAAGAAAATGAGTTAAATATTGCTCCACAGTTTGAAAACTGGGAGTATGGTAGTGCTCTAACAAAGACGATTACCAGGCTCTTCAGTAGCTCTTTGTATTTGGCCCATACAGTGGCTAGTGGCGGAAGCCCTCATCCTACCTTCCCAGTCGACTGTGGTAGGTTTATTGTTGTAAAATAAACCACGCTATGATGAGCTGGGAGTTTTCTCCCGACTCGTAGGAACCATTGTTAATTGTACGGTGTCTACTATGCCTCACATTGTGGACCAGGGCAGTTAAACTATTCATCTGGAAGACCTTTATACGGTACTGCACTGCCCAAATCATCAAAGGCAGTGGAGTGGGAAAGAGGCTGCTACCGTTGGTTGCCAACTTTCTGAGCCTGTCCACTGACAGAGCCTCCTGCTGTTAATCATTGGGAACTATCAGTCTGTTGGAGAAGAAGCTCTGCTTGTTTACGGCAGATCTCCACTCTCCGAACTCTACTAAAGAAGGACCACGGGGCATATCCACAAGGAGGCGCTAAAAAATTATTGCCACTTTTGCGTCCGTTTTCGGACGAAAAGCGGCAATAATTTTATCCTTTAATCAGCAAGGTCACACTATCGCGTGAATCCTTGCCTTAGCGCCCTTTCCCGTAACACCCACCTTTGCATATCTAATGAGATGCAAAGTGAGCGTTCCATCCCAAAATAACTGGAGAAATGTCGCTAACCGACATTTCTCCAATTATCAATGGGCACGCTAACAAGCATAGCGATAAGAAAAGCAGCGCTAACCTTGGTTATCGCTACTTTCCTTACGCCTGCTTTTCCTTTGACTAAACAATGTTAGTCAATGGGTGGTGGATTATAAGGCTGAGACCACCCAGCCCTATCAACAAGGATATCGCCGTTTTCCATAGAACATCGCTGGAAAACCAGCGATGTTCCATGGAAAACATCGCTATCACAGGAATAATTATCGCCATTGCGCTATGCGTTGGTAATACAGCGCTAGCATGGTGATAATTATCTGCGATAGCAGGCGATAAAATTCCTCATGCTAAGGGCGGCCAGCGATAATTATCGCTGCCGCTTGTTGATATGCCCCCACGTTCTTTTGTGATATTAGACACTGCTTTTGAATTATCAGACAAAGAACAGGCGTCATTTTGAGAGTCAGAGATGTACGCTTGAAAAATTTATTTTATTGGTGACTGGATTATATCTATGTACAACTTCTAGGGTGGTATGATATGTTTTCTACCAGGAGTGCTCGAGGTTTTTTCCATTACTTTTAAGTTCTGAGAGGTGAAAGGATTAGTTGTGCATCAGGACAATAGACACCACTGGGTCTTCTTGGTCACAAGCAGATGATCAGACTTGTCTACACTGAGATTCAGCAGGTTTGGAGTTGTATCGAAGACTTTACAACTGATTGGCATGTGGGGCGTGGTCTTGTTAGAAGAAGCTGCATTATCTTTTAACAGAATTGCAAATATTTTGCTAATGGAAGAGAATCAGTCTCAGAATGATGGCTCGCTGGTTCCTCTGGGTGGAGATGCCATCAAGTGTAAGAGTATAAAGTACACAGGACTAAAAACTATTTGGGAAAACATGACTGTGTTAAGAGATTGATAAGAGAGTCCCTTAAAGAGATAATGTTCAAGCGTGAAGGAAGGAAGGCCCAGAGGTTGGGTCATCTTGAGGCAGAGTCTTACTAGCATTAACAGTAGGAGGGTTAAGGTACGGGTACGTGGCAGATGGACTAGAAGGTCAGTGGAAGAAAAGCCAGAGCCTGGTGGTATTGAGGGAGGGAAAGTGTAAGACTCTCAGCCTTTAAACCACAGAGTTGTATCCAGGATACATTTTATTGATGACACAAACAATGTGCACATTCTCTTTCTTGTGCTCCTAGGGCTTAGAATGGAATAATCAAGACCAACATCATAAAAGGAAAAGCAACCAAAGGTGAAGAGCAAATTGCACAGAGCTGACCCAGTTTTCTGATTTTAAATGAGTGAGACTTGACACACTGCCATTGAGAGGGATTGAGGAAGTCAATTGGAGAGGTTCAAGTCAATAGCAGAGCAGGCTATGATCACTTGCACAGGATTGGGGCAGAGTCACGGGCAGGATTCCGTCCAATGTCAGGAAAGGGAGCTAAAGTATGGACCTAAGGAGATTGTTACCTGGGTATCTGGGTGTGCTGTACACTTGGGCCTGGAAAATGGTGGAATGTGACATAGTGGAAAGAAGTCTAATGCGGAGTCATATCCAGATCTATCTCAATTGCAACTGGAGAAGAGAATCCAATTACAGCTGCTCGAAGTTCTCACATGTTAGGAAAGCACCAGCATTGGATTGTGATTCTAAAGGCTTATGAGGTTGCTCAGCTGCAGCTTCTTATCTGGTTCAGGGTTAGTCTGTTTGTGATCTGTCTGCTTTTTGTGCCTCTTTTCAGGGGGCTTCCTTACGGGATGTGTGAGGTCGACATGTTTCAGCCCCATTTGCCCAAACGGGTCTAGGGGGCCTTCTTCAGGACCAGTGCAAAATGTGAGCATGCACTTTTTGTGCAGCATATAAGAGTGGTTGTTCTCTTTGTCCACTCTAACAAAAATAGGTCGTTAGTACCTGTAATTGTAAGCACAACAAAGAATGAGTGTGGATCTCTGCTGTTTTTTAAGATGCTTATCAAACTATATATCAATCTTTCCTTCTGTGAAAGGACAGCGGCGTCAAGATTAGTCTCTTTGTTTAGCGTATTTCGCTTCAGTGAGTTGATCATCCATTATACATATTGTGGCATTATACGGAGCTATGGCGCTTAGAGTAAAGAGGCGCAAAGGTACCTAGACCCAGTTGGGCACAATGGGGCTGAAATGTGTCGACCTCACCCATGGACTTTATTAGTGCATGAGCTCCAGTTGCACGGTCTTAATACGCACACCTACAATTTTTTTACTTTCTTGCCACCCATTCCTCATAAATAATTGTACCCAAATGAGGTTGTTGAAGGAATTTTAATTTCACTTCACACTTGAGCACTTGTACTTTTAACAATTTTTTGGTCTCTGGACACTGCAGCAACACCAGTGGTTTACCTCCAGGTGGAGGTTAGCAAACCAGAAAATAAACCCTATGATGATGCTATCTCACTACATATAGGTGGAGAATCAAGATATACCGCCTTTCCATCTATGTGTGTGTAAGAGGGTTTTTATTGAAGGCACCATGAAATAATAACCTGGTAACGTAGTTACAAGTGATCCATTAACCCCTCCTTTGATCTTTGTGCCTTACTTGAAAGCTGAATGGATCACCACTTCTCATCTCTCTCCCTCCCCCGTATGATTGAAAATATATAATATAGCCCCAGAACCTACCCGATCTGTAGTGTATTAATACCCGGGGTACTGGACCTCCAACTACAAACACTGAGAAGAAGTGTTCACACTGGACTCACAAAACAGCAGAAAAAAACGCCATTGAGGGATGCTGAGACATCCGAGACCCACTTCCTGAGTGACCCAGCGAGTTGCTCTCCAAGTTGCCTGCTCCCGACCATGAGGACCTCAAGATGCACGAGGCCCGCTGAATGGTTTGCTCTGCACCCGACCCCATCGGCCGTAGCACTGATCGACCGGCTGTGCTCCCATGGTTCCCGAGCGCTTACGACCTTCCTCTCAAAGCAGTCCCACCAGACTTAGCTGCAAGTCCTCCTGTGCAGTGTGTTTGCAAGTCATCCCCTTTATCATTGTGCGTCAGCTTCCAAGCCCCTCCGCACTCTGCTCCCGGCCAATCCAGGATGCGCCAGAGCTTCTCCTGCTGGAATTTTAGACCTGGTCCCGACATTGACGTAAAACGAGAAGATGAACTTCGTGAAAGCATTGCCTGATTTTATATGCATTTTTCTGCTTTATCCTCATAGTTTTCAATGGTGTGTGATTGCGCACAGAAGTGATATATTTTCCCAACTTTGAAAAAATCGTAATTCCGAAAGTGCTCACCTTAGAACTGTGTTCTTGGTCTTAAAAATTACAGAAAACTGTATAATGTGTTTATAAAATCAGGGATTTATTCTTCAATGTGTGTCTCATTTATTGCCTCTGTGAGTACAACAAATACTTGGCACTGTCCTCTGATAAGCTCAACTACTCACCCACACGACCACAGACAGAGCATTAGAATTATCTGCTTTTACCTCTGTACAGTGCACTTCATTTTAGTACAGAATACAGAGAGGCAGCTTCAAACACCTAAGAAATGGAGCCACTGACAATAATGCACCAATTTTAGAAACCCGCCTACCTGAACACATAGACACAAACATAAATACCTCAGTGAGAAACTCCAAGTCCACTGACTGCAAAGGTTCAAACAGCGGGGACGTGAGAGCCTTAAGGACAATGGTAAATCCCAAGGAGGGACTTTTTGTGGAAAGTTTTAAGTTGCAGCAGTTGTGCAATATAAGGGGTGGTGCAGGCGAAACCTAATCACAAGCACAGCACAACAGCGCAAGCACTGTGCAGGCGAAATCTAAAATGTAGGCCCTAAAGTGTCAGTAACAACTGGAATTACACATCTAGGGCCTTATGTAGCAAGGCCTTGTGCCGCCGGTACATCCTTTTTCCCATTTTAAAAGTGATGCACCGGAAACAAAAAAAGTTTACATATTTCTTTCATTCTTTTTGTTTTTGTTTTGGAGAGGGCCTCGAAGCTTCCTAACAGTGCTGTGGATGTGTGTGAACCACAGCAGTTTCCTTAAGCTCATTCCCGGCAGCACTGACACCCCCCTCAATCCCTGTACACATATGTTCCTCACAGCATGGATGTAAGGAGCAGCTGCTACTGGTCCATCTGACATGCACTTGATAGCCGAGTGTCCCCGCTGCTGAATGAGTGCCTCCATTTCACATGCACTTGATAGCCGAGTGTCCCCGCTGCTGAATGAGTGCCTCCATCTCACATGCACTTGATAGCCGAGTGTCCCCGCTGCTGAATGAGTGCCTCCATCTCACACGCACTTGATAGCCGAGTGTCCCCGCTGCTGAATGAGTGCCTCCATCTCACATGCACTCGATAGCCGAGTGTCCCCGCTGCTGAATGAGTGCCTCCATCTCACATGCACTTGATAGCCGAGTGTCCCCGCTGCTGAATGAGTGCCTCCATCTCACACGCACTTGATAGCCGAGTGTCCCCGCTGCTGAATGAGTGCCTCTATCTCACATGCACTCGATAGCCGAGTGTCCCCGCTGCTGAATGAGTGCCTCCATCTCACATGCACTCGATAGCCGAGTGTCCCCGCTGCTGCATGAGTGCCTCCATCTCACATGCACTTGATAGCCAAGTGTCCCCGCTGCTGAATGAGTGCCTCCATCTCACATGGTCTCGATCGCTGAGTGTCCCCGCTGCTGAATGAATGCCTCCATCTCACATGCACTCGATAGCCGAGTGTCCCCGCTGCTGAATGAGTGCCTCCATCTCACATGCACTCGATAGCCGAGTGTCCCCGCTGCTGAATGAGTGCCTCCACCTCACATGCACTCGATAGCCGAGTGTCCCCGCTGCTGAATGAGTGCCTCCATCTCACATGCACTCGATAGCCAAGTGTCCCCGCTGCTGAATGAGTGCCTCCATTTCACATGCACTTGATAGCCGAGTGTCCCCGCTGCTGAATGAGTGCCTCCATCTCACACGCACTTGATAGCCGAGTGTCCCTGCTGCTGAATGAGTGCCTCTATCTCACATGCACTCGATAGCCGAGTGTCCCCGCTGCTGAATGAGTGCCTCCATCTCACATGCACTCGATAGCCAAGTGTCCCCGCTGCTGAATGAGTGCCTCCATCTCACATGCACTCGATAGCCGAGTGTCCCCGCTGCTGAATGAGTGCCTCCACCTCACATGCACTCGATAGCCGAGTGTCCCCGCTGCTGAATGAGTGCCTCCATCTCACATGCACTTGATAGCCGAGTGTCCCCGCTGCTGAATGAGTGTCTGCTCTGAGCTGCTAGCGAAGGCTGATTCCAGTGCCTTGGAGGTTGAAAGCGATGGACAAGAATGGCTCTCCTTTCATTCAGGTGCTGATAATATATCTCTACAACTATCCCCATGGCGTTCACCAGCTAGAAAGATGTAGGATTCACTAGATGCAATTTCCTTCAGCTCTGATCCGCCCTGAATGATTGTGCACCCATAGTCTACTTCTGGGGGCGGGCTGGACCTAGTGATAACTACAAGATATATAGGTCACTGTAGGACATATCCTAAAGTTGTGTCAGACTCATATAATCCAATCGATGCTGACACATTTTCTTCCCTTATTTCTTTTACTTCAACCTAAACTTGCGTTTTTTCCCCTTTTTTCAGGTTCCACCAACATTTTTATAGATTTGACTCTGGCATTCTTTAAACCTGGTACTTGATGTATCAATCGAACTGATGTATCAATATGTATTCAGAAGCCTCAATATGAACATGATTCATTATACATGATATGTTATATACGCTATATATTACAGGAGGTATTTCTGTTCCGCATTCCTTACATCACTTTGTCACACGGAAAGACTGGCATGGAAACTTAGACTCACGATGACATATAATGTGATGTCTGAGTATACCATTCCATAAGTGTCGCCACCCTTTTCCCGATTCTTATACAGCCCTCTCAGAAGCATGCCTTTGAATAGAACTCGAGCTCATTTCTTTTTGCTGTCATCCTTAGCATTTTGTATACATATTTTTTGTTCCTCATTTCGGAAAAATGTATCAGAAATAAAAAAGCGTCTTCCAGCTGCAGTCTCAGATGCTTTGTCCCACAAAAGACCCACAGTGCCCCCCAGGCCCATCCTCATCAGGCTGGTCAGAGACAGGGGCATGAACATCTGTCCCACAAAAGACCCGCAATGCCCCCCAGTCCGCCCTCATCAGGCTGTGTGGTCAGAGATAGGGGCATGAACATCTGTCCCACAAAAGACCACAATGGCCCCCAGACCCCACTCATCAAGCTGGTCAGAGATAGGGGCATGAACAACTGTCCCACAAAAGACCTACAGTGTCCCCCAGTCTACCCTCATCTGGCCATGTGGTCAGAGATAGGGGTAGGAACATCTGTCCACAAAAGACCCGCAGTGCCCCCCAGTCCTCCCTCATCAGGCCGCGTGGTCAGAGATAGGGGCACGAACATCTGTCCACAAAATTCCCGCGGTGCCCCCCAGTTCCCCCTCATCAGGCCGCGTGGTCAGAGATAGGGGCTTAAACATCTGTCCCAAAAAATACCCGCAGTGCTCCCCAGTCCCCCCTCATCAGGCCGCGTGGTAAGAGATAGGGGCATGAACATGCAGAAGTGGCTGGAAAGATGTCTGAACATCTGTACTTGTTACATTTGAACTAGGGGCTGCAGGACGAACCTCATTCAGAGTTCTGGAAACTAAAAGTAAAGAGTCCCTGCTGGGTGAAGCTGCCTCTTTCCACAGTAAACAGCTGTTCCGGGTGGAGGCAAGCAGGGGGTGGATTCCCCTCTTTGTGGAATGAACTCCACTGTAACAGCCTCCCTGAGTGCTCCACCCTCCCCTGACTCTCAAACCAATCGGATTAGGGGCACCTTACATCCTGCTGGAAGTCCATGAAAACCTTCAGCGCCTCATCATACCTGCAGCCCCCCAGACATCGCGGCGCTTTACATTCAGTGACAGGCAGGCGCTATCAGAGAAGCTGACCGCAGGCCTGAGAGTGGGGCTTCACATGACACCTGTCAGTCTTTGTACCTGATGGTCACACACTAAGAGGGTCACACGGAAAGGATCCTACCGGGTGAGAAGTGTGAGGGGGAAACCCCTCTGCAGTGTTAATCGATGTAGGAGCATCTGGAATCCCTTCTGAGGGTCACACCTGATGTGGCCCCTCAGGATGGAGGTGTTAGCGGGCCCTCAAGAACAGTCGAGGCCTCTGCAGTGTTATTCGATGTAGGAGCATCTGGAATCCCTTCTGAGGGTCACACCTGATGTGGCCCCTCAGGATGGAGGTGTTAGCGGGCCCTCAAGAACAGTCGAGGCCCTCAGTGTTCTTACCGATGGATGAAAGGCGTGCGATGGATGAAAGGCGTGCCCGTGTGGGTGCACCAAAGTCCGCCATCTTGCCGCGCTCCAGCGATGCAAGATGTTTCATCCTGAGAAACCCCCAAAGTTAGGGATGTGCAGGCGGAGCATAGGCCTCTGTAGGACTCACAGACATGTCTCAACAAGGCGCTGCTTTCGGACTTTCATCTAGAATTATCTCTTTTTGAACAAATGCGGTAAATGACCCCAGAGTTTTCCTTCAGGTCGCAAAGTCAATAGATTTCTCTACGTTTACTTCCATTTTGATTTGAGCCCATATTTCTGATAAACAGGTGTGAGTACGGGTCCCTGGAGTGGCCATTTGTAACCCGGAATGTGTGAATATTGAAGCAGCTCTCAACCGATCAGCAACTCTGCAGCAACCTGACCCCTGACCCCAGAGAGCAGACCGGACAGGCTTCTTGGCCAGATGCTGCAACCGCTGTCAAAGCAACCTGGAACTTCTTTCATTCAAGTCTTGTAGGCCACAGGGCAGTTCTTTCAGGTGGACTTCTGGGCAGCATCGGCCATCCTAGGCTGCGTCCAAAGAGTACGCCAAGCCGCCACCTCTGCCCTAATGCAGCGGCTGAAACACACAGATTGTCAAAGGACAGGTCAGACCTCTGGTTCCATCAGAGTCAACAAGGCAGAGGCATCCCTGCCCCTTCGTGAGATCAGCCAAGGATTGGAAATCCTTAATCGATGATTCACCGCTTAATGGGCATAGGTTATTGTATTACTTTCGGTTCTTTTCAATAGAGTTTACATTAGAATTTTAAGGAAATGTATTCCAAGTTCTAGCGGGGAGGTTCGGCAGTTGTGCGGAGACCTCCGGAGCTGACCGCCGCTCTTTTTGAGTGCTGTGTGCTGTTACGAATAAAGAAGACTTGAACACTTCTTAAGACGATTTCTCCTGACTCATTTGGTGCGCATCGGACCCTCTTACATTTGGCAACGATGGGGATTTTGTTCAGCACCCCTACAGCATTTATTTCGCATCGAAGAATTGTTATCTTCTGCTTACGTGCTTCGAAGAACCCACCCGTGAATGAAATGTAGCCGACCTTGAATGAAGAAGTCCTGCGGCAGGTTGTATGGATCTTTCTCATTACCATAATTTGATTTATTTGGTATTTGTTTCCTCCCTCAACCGCTACGCCGCAAGCACTTCCGCGAGGATCTCGCACGCTCTTTGGGATCTTCTTTCTCCTCGGAATCATTTCCTGCTCACCGTTCTCAAGGCTTCTGCATAAGCATCCACGTCGGGGTCACGTTTACGCGACCTTATGTGCCTCCATTTTAATAGGCACCAACTTTAAATACAGTCTCAGCGCGGTGACGCGCGTACCATATTTGTTTATTTTAAAGCCATACTCTTATTTTGAAACTTGCGCATCCTATATTATTGGCGCTTTTGAACTTCTGTGATGCGCACACCTTAAAGGTACTCTCTGAAGTTTATCCAACATTTTAAGCATCGTTTTACACGGTGATGTGCACACCTTTAATGCACATCTTTGAAATTTGATTCCCTTCATTTTATTCCATTTTAATTTTAATTTACCACCATGCAAAATATTACATGTCCTCCTCATTTCTTACCTGAACCTGGAATTATTAAGATCAAATGGAAACAATGGTTTAAAGGTTTTGCTAGTTACATCATAGCTTCAGATGGAACAAAGTTTGATCCAGTAAGAAAGTAGCGCTTCTCTACAATAATTTAGGTTCTGAGGGGCAACGCATTTTTGATCACTTACCAGTTATAAACCAAACTAGTGAAAGTGATTGGGATGTTTATAAGGAAGCTGTTTGTAGACTTTCCAATCATTTCAAAGATGAAACAAGTGTTGTCGTAGAAAGGCATACATTTTATACCAGACGCCAATTTAGAATTTGAATCAATTGACACCTTCTTAACTGAATTAAGGGTATGAATTGCTACTTGTGAATTTGATGGGGATATTGATTCTTATTGAAGAGATAAATTAGTGGTTAACTGCTATGATAAAAAGGTACAAGAAAGACTTATCTGTTGTAGAAATCCCTCCATAGAAGAAACTTTAGAATCAGCCAGAGGCATTGAGAGGTTAGTTGTTGCTCAGAAGGAGTTAAACAGAAATAAAAATGAAACAGTCAGCGAACCTGTTGTTGCCATAAGTACTAAACCTAAAACTAACAATTTTAAAACTCATTATGTGAAGAAACAGAATGTTTGTTATAGATGTGGGTCTTTTTCACATTGGGCAAATGCAAAAAACTGTCCAGCTTTGGGAAAACTATGTGTAAATTGCAACAAAGATGGCCACTTCTGTCATTGGGCTATATTTGGGCTATATCTGGGTGATTTTGGGCTACATTTGGGCTCTTTTGTCTCCGGTGGCCATCTTGGGAGATTTATTATTTTGTGTTTTTGCAGTGTTATATAGTGCAGACTTGTCAGGTATTGGAGTGCTTTACATGAGCATTGGTTAAATGTAGAACAAGTTTCTGATTCTAAAGTTTCTGCTATTAGAAGTACAAACACAAATGTTCTTGCTATTGCTTCTGAGGCAACTGATGGTGGTCTTTTATGCAACATTACTATTAGTGATGTTAATTTACAAGTGACTGGAGACTCTGGATCTCCTGTTACTTTCATTACTGATGAATTATTTTATAAACATTGAAATCATATTCAACTTGATCCTCCGGATATCCGCACCATTGCCTTTGGTGGACATAACATCGACTTGTTAGGTTTTTTCTCTGATAACATCAGATTCAAAGACAGAGTAATCTTCACCAAAATTTATGTGGCAAAGAAAGGATATAATATTTTGGGATGGAAAGACCAGGGAAAGTTTGGCATTTTTTTAAGACCTGGCACCACTTGCCCCATCTCATTGCTTGATCTTCCCAATTCCAATCATGACCTACAACAGCTTTTACTTGATCATCACACTCTTTTTGAAGAAAGACTTGGTTTAGTGCATAATTTTGAACACAAAATTTTAGTAAAAAAGGACACAATACCAGTCATCCATAAAGTAAGAAATGTTCCTTTATCTATTAGAGACTAATTGAAACTGCATTTGGAGAAATTATGCTCTGAGAAAGTTATTGAACCAATCGACTCATCAGAGTGGATTTCTCCAATCGTCATAGCCAAGAAAAAGGATACAAAGGACATCAGGCTCTGCATTGACTTGAGATCCCTAAATAAGAACATCTTGTTTTCCTCTTCCAAAAATACAAGAAATGCTAGCTCGTTTAGGTGATGCTAAATTCTTTTCTTGTATTGACCTAAGATCAGCATACCACTAAGTAGAGCTCGCTGAAGAATCACGATCCCTTACAGCATTTAACACCCCATATGGTGCTTTTAAATTTATGAGAATGCCTTTCGGCCTTTTTTACGGCCGCTTAGGTCTTCCAAAAGTTGATGTTTAAACTTTTTGGTGAATCCAAAAATGTGTTGGCTTATCAAGATGATATCCTCGTTTTTTCCAAAACGTCTGATGAACATATTCAAATTTTACGTGATGTCCTAAATATTCTTGAGACTCAGGGGTTTACAGTAAATAAAGAAAAGTGTAAATTTCTTCTTAATAGTATTAACTATCTAGGACACCATATTTCAGAAACTGGCATCCAACCCCAGTCTAATCTTGTCAAAGAAATTCTGGACAGCCCTGCACCTGTTAATAAGGATCAACTTCGATCCTTCCTTGGACTGTGCGAATATTATTTGCGATTCATTGATAGTTTTTCCTTGCAAACTGAACCGTTGAGGAAACTTCTTAGGGAAGGCGAAGAATTCACCTGGAGTGAAATTCAATCCTCAGCCTTTTCCAATTTAAAAGAACTAATTTTAAAATTCTTACTGTGGATGCCAGTGGTGTTGGTTTAGGTGCTGTCCTTACACAATTGATTGAGGGTACTGAACACACCATAGGTTTCGCTTCTAGATCCCTTTCACAACCTGACTGAAACTATAGTACGATCAAAAGAGAAGCTTTAGCTTGTGTTTGGGCAGCCAGACATTTTGAGACTTTTCTTTGGAGAAGGAAGTTTCTTTTAATAACTGATCACAAACCTCTTGTTTTTCTTCTATCAAAGAGTTATCATGACAAACTTAGCCCTAGACTAGTTAGACTACTCTCCAAAATGTTTGAGTTTAATTTTTCAATTAAGCACATTCCTGGAGGAAAAAATACTCGTGCCGATTTTGTCTCTAGATGTCCCTTACTTGAGGAGAATCCATCTACCAATGATGATGATTGTGAACATGTGGTTGGTTTAGTTAATGGTTTGGTGGTGTTAGAAGGAGCCATAACTTACCCTGAATGGATTCAATGTTCAAAAACAGATAACTTACAGTGTATTATCGAAATATTCATTATCAATGGGTGGCCCGAAGAAAGAACTTTGTGTGAAGGCTTACGGCCTTTTCACAAAATAAAAGACGATCTTACCATTGAAGGTGATATTGTTTTAAGAGGTAACTTATTAATTCCTCCTGGGAAGCTCAGATTAAGACTAATTAATTTTGCTCACCAAGGTCATCTTGGAATGACTGGTACAAAAAAACACTTACGACTCTTTTATTGGTGGCCTGGTATGGATGTTGAGGTGGAAAATGTTGTTGGCCATTGTGTTAGTTGTACCATGTCTGACAAGTCCTTGAAAGTGCGTAATACGCCTCTTCATCCTGTTGACTTTCCTAAAGGTCCATGGGAAAAATTAGGCATTGACTTCATTGGTCCCATGTATAATCTTCACACTAATTTAAGATACGCCTTAGTTGTTGTTTATTTCTCCAAATGGGTGGAATGCACGTTTCTTTTCCAACCCTCCACTATGGCTGTGGTTGACATGCTCCGTGATTTATTCTGACGTGAAGGAGTCCCCAAAACAATAGTGTCTGACAATGGTGTCCAATTCAAATCTCACTTTGTTCTAAATTTTCTGGAAAATTTGGGCATTATGCACTTGACGGTTGCTCTCTACAGTCCCCAGGGTAATGGCATGGTAGAAAGGGTCAACAAAATGCTTAAGGAAACAATTCAACTAGCATCTTTGCAAGGGGAGGATATTCACGAAGCTCTGCAAGAAAGACTTTGGAGTTATCATAACACTCCCCATTCTGTCACAGGGATTCCACCTTTTGTTCTTCTTAAAGGGCGTTATGGTTCCTCTAAACTCAGCCCCTTCTGGGTTCTGGAACATACCAATGCTGCTAGTAACATCCCTGATATCAAACAAGTGCGTTCTTCTGTAGAAAAAGCTCAAAGTGAAATGAAATTGACGTATGACATAAACATGAAAGTTAAAGATCTTCAATTCTTTGTTGGAGATTTGGTTAAGATAAAGAGACCACTTGGCTTAAAAAGTAGCAGATCTACATTTTTTCCTTTATCACGCATTATTAAAGTCTCCAAATATGCAGTGTTAGATGAAAATGGAAAATGGTGGAGCAAAAGAAATGTGGTCCTGGTAAAGAATAGTGTTCATGCCAATTTTAACCTTGAAAAACTCTTCTGGAGAAGATTTCTCCGCTAACCTCAATTTGACTCGTTCTGATCAATCCATTGTACCTCATAATACTGGTTGTGACGATACTGTTATTTCACAGGATTTTGTCAATAATGATCAATCTGTTGTGAATAATACTACTGATTTGTCCTTTTCGGAAAAAAGGGGGAGGTCAGAATTGTCTTCTTCTTCTGATAATACTGCTATTGTTCCCAGGGAAAGCACAAGAATCACTTGTGCTCCTCACTATCTTCAAGATTACGTTTTATATTGAATTCTCTTCTTGTGTTTTTTCACCGTTTCCTTCTTTCCTCCTTTTTCCTTTTTATTTCCTCTTTTCTGTACTCTCCTTCATTTTTCTCTTCTTCTTCTTTTCTCAGTTTTTTTTTCTTTCCATTTAAAGAGGGAAGATGTGTAGTGTTTACTTTTGGTTCTTTTCAATAGAGTTTACATTAGAATTTTAAGGAAATGCATTCCAAGTTCTAGCGGGGAGGTTCGGCAGTTGTGCTGAGACCTCCGGAGCTGACCGCTGCTCTTTTTGAGTGCTGTGTGCTGTTACGAATAAAGAAGACTTGCACACTTCTTAAGACAATATCTCCTGACTCATTTGGTGTGCATCGGACCCTCTTACAGTTTTTACCTGGATACCAAGATTTGAAGCAGCGTTGGAGCGCTTCAGAGCAGCGTTCATCTTCTTGCTTACTTCATCCGGTCCTAGGATGCTTGTTTCCGGTCCAGGGAAGACCTGGCTTGGTAGTTCGGGCTTCTGTACCAATGAGGCGCAGGGTCAAGACTGATTTGCATATGGCTGAGTCTAAACTGGGGTGGTGTGGTGAGCAAAAGAATGATGGATTTAACCCAGATCTCTTCACTGGGGGTGAATGTTTTGATTTGTTGTTCATTCCGTCCATCAATTGTGTGTCATTTGCTTCATCTGGAGGCGGGACATCCTCTGAAATACCAAAACCCTGACTAGGAAGTCCAGCCATGATGCTTTCCACCTTTGCCACTGGTGGAAACTCTTCCACAGGTACTGTTTAGACAGTGAGAGAAAGAGTGTTCCTGTCAGCCTCCCTCCATTCATGAGAAGTACTGTAGGAATGGCCGAATGGAGAGAGCAGACCCAGGCTCAGCCCTCTGATGACGAGCAAAACAAGCATTGACATAGCGAATAGGTCTCACCTTTGGGACCTTATAAGTGTTTAGCCATGCAACAGTTGATGTTGTTGCACTAAGGATATTGTGCTGGATAACTAAACACGTATAAGGTCCCAAAGGTGAGACCTATTGGCTAAGCCAGTGCTTGTTAAATACCTGTGAGGAGTGATGGAGCAAGGGAGGAGTGGATGGGGGAAGCAACTGGGAGTGGGGGTGTGGGAATAAATGAAAAATATGAGTGATGGGAGGAATAAAGCAGCACATAAAGGAGAGAACAGCATAGAACACTGTGTTGGGGGAGAAGCACATGAGAGAGAACAGCACATGAGGAGGAGAGCAACATGGAGCTGGGTTGTCAGGTATTTGGAGGGCAGCGTAGCACATGAGGGAGAGAGATAGAAAATGTCCACTTTATCATGACCTATCTTTGTTTGCCGCCCTTCTTCTGTCGGAGGTGTGAGTGCACATCCACATAAAAAGAAGTGCACTTCAGTGCCAGGTCTGGTGGGCCAGTACTAACTTTACCAATGCTCTTTTCGTTTAATTCTTTATCTTATTTTTATTCTTTTCTTTCTTGTGTGTTTAAACTATTCGTGTATGTTAAAGCCAAGAACACCTTTCCTTTACACCAGTAAGGACCATATTTTTCCGAGTTGGATAAAAACTAAAAAGGGTTTTCTGCACCTGTTTTAAACACATTTTCATTTTTTCAAAAAACTTTATTCGACAATTAAGTCATAAAAGTATCGAACATCAACCATTTGCGTCAATACAGGTTATACCGAAACTTAGTTGTCAACATAATTCTTATAAGTGATAATCGTGAATAACACTATTCATCATGTTTCATACACAATGTTGATGCCTATACATCCAAATAAATAAGAACATTTCATATTTACAGAACAACATTTTGTCTGCATCTAAAATATACAATAAAAACAGCTAGATATCCCGGGCTAGCATTTTGTACAGATAAGCCGATCTATATATCAGCAAATAAATGAATAGATAAGTGCAGGCGCCTATTCGAGGGGCACTTTGGTGTTAATTTGTCTGGACCATATTATCCAAGCCCACTTTATATACTTTGCCAATGCTATTGCAATTACCGGGCTCGGATCTGTACGCAGAATTCTTAAGGCCTCCTCATACCTTTGGAAGCCTAATAGTCGACAGACAGGTAGTACCCATTTTTTACGTGGAAGCACGTAAAGAGGGCAAAAAAAACACAAAATGACTCAAAGATTCTATTGTATCCAAACACTTAGGACATTTATCCTGAGACCCTTTAGCCCATTTGGATGAAAAGATACGAATCGGAAGGGTACCTATTCTAAACTGAAAGTAAAGCTTACGGTCAGTGGGAGCTTCAATCAAACCCCAGAATGGTTCCTGTCTAGGATAGGCCTTTATTTCTAAGTATCTGGCTGTTAGATGAGAAGTACTCCCCTTAGCTAATGATTCTAAGCCGATTATTTCCCAGTACTTAGCCTTGAGTGTTTCTTTTGAAGGGAACACCACATTTTGGGGATCATCCCATAAGTTATTCCATCCCAGTTTGTAAAGTAATGATTTTATAGACCTCAGCCACTCTATCTTATGGAAAAGATCTTTTTCCATAATTTCCTTTAGGCCCATAGCATAATGCTTAAGCTCCTCAGTTGACCATACCCTACGCCAATACAGCAGAGGCCGCAAATTAGCAGTATCTTGTAAGGTTTTCAGACCAAGATCCCAAAATAAAGGTAACAAGGGGGTACTTTGCGGCACACCAACAACTTTCCGAATGAACTCGCTCTCCATACCATTCAGTCATTGTGGATTATTGTCGTACCCCCATAACTCAGAACCATATAGAGACGAACTACGAATCTTCATTGTGTAAATCTCTAGGAGGGGGCCAATTGGTTGTGTCCGCGAGGTTTTAAATCTTTTCAAAAGGAAACCTGTCTGCTGTTGGAACTTTAGTGTGGACAAGTCTAATTGACTATTCCAACGCATATTCTTCTGAAGAGTGACTCCCAGATAAGTAAATGCGTCAACCTGCTCCAAGGGTATGTCATTCATAAGGATTACGCCTTTAAAAGGTTTGTAAGACCTACATGGATTAGGACCATTAAGGACCATAAACTTGGTCTTGGCGACATTTATTTCCAGTCCACGCAGCAAACAAAACTCCTCGAAGCGCCGGAGGGTAAGCTGCAGGCCACTCGGAGTTTTAGAAATCAGCAAGGTGTCGTCCGCGAACATGAGGACTGGAATGCGATTACCTGCCATAGCCGGGGCATCCGAGGGGACCTGGGAGAGGAACTCGGCCACCCCGTTCACAAAGAGTGAGAACAGGGTCTGTGCCAAGACACAACCCTGCCGTACTCCTCGATCGACGGGGAAAGGCTCCGTAACCTCTCCCTGCCGTCCCCACCGTACCTGGGCAAAATTGTCCTCATGCAAACGAACGACCAATGCCAACAACTCCGGTGCCATCCCCAGCCCCTCCAGTACTTGCCATAGTCTGTTGCGTGGGACCAGATCAAATGCCGCCCACAGGTCAACAAACACTGCGTACAGAACCCCTTTTCCTATAACCACAGTCCTCCAATAAAGGATAATGGACCTAAAAACCTGGTCTATGGTGCTGGTTTTTGGACGGAATCCAGCCTGGAGAGGACTTAAAATGTTGTTATCCTCCATCTAGGTCTGGATTCTGCCCAACACCAGCCGGCCAAAGATTTTTTGCATGGCATCAATCAAACTGATTGGCCTATAATTGCTGGCCAGCGATTTGTCCCCTTTTTTGTATATCGGGACAATTTCCGCGCCTTTCCAGGATTGGGGGATGGCCATTCCCTGGACTATAGCATTGGCTAAACAAGTGATATATTGGCGCCATCTTTGCCTGTCGTTCAAAAATACATCGGCCGGGATACAATCCATGCCAGGTGCACGCCCCTGAGTTACCGTATCAAGCGCCAAGTCAACCTCCTCGACATTAAAAACAGGGTTATTATAAAACACCCTCTCCTGATGAAGCATACTGATCTCCTCAGTACCTTTAGCATATTGTGACTTAAAAAATTCGACCCAGGAGTTCTGGGGAACATGATTATGTGGGCTATCAGCGATTTCACCCCTCTTCCATTTAAATATGTCCCAGAACTTTTTCTGGTTTTTGTCCAAACATGCTATCTTTAACTCTTGCCACTCACTCTCTTCCCAGTCTTTTTTTGCTTCCCATTGGACCTTCCTATAGGTATTGCGGGCTTTTTTGATCTTACTTGAATCTCTTAGTTTCAGAGCAAGTCCCAGATCTCTACGAGCTAGTTTACAGGAGGCGTTATACCATTCCTCCTGTTTATTTCTAGTGACTTTTTTCCCTGAGGAAGTTCTACAAAAGCAAGACTTAAGGTTAATAAATAATCTTTCATGTATTTCCTCAATTACGGCTGGAGGTTGGCTTTTGAATCCTCCTGCCATTATTAATGTCAACGCCTCTTCAACATTGGTCCTGATGCTATCTAAGAGGTCAGGGTGCTCTGCAACTTTATGCCACTTAAGGTGGCGTTCGTCATTTGATAAAACAGCACCCTGACAAGTCATTTCGGATGCTCCATCCATTCTGTCTCCTAAACCCAAATCAAAGGTGGTAACTAGTGGATTGTGGTCACTTTCGATCCGTGGCATAACCACCATATCCACTAGGGTATACCACATCTTCAGGTGGACCAGAATGTAATCTATATTGCTTGCCCTGATTCCATTGTCATAAGTTTTGCTACATGTCCTATCTGATATGGTTCTGCCATTAGCTGCCCTCAGTTGGTTGGCTAGGCAGAACCCTTTCAGATACAGGGCCGCCTCTGTCCATTTGCTGGCTGACTTGATCTCGAGCTGTGGGACGCCCCATCTAAGATCTTCCTCCTCTGTTAAGAGCATATCGTGCGGCCCCAGTGGCTCAAAAGTCGTATTGAAATCTCCCGCAACCAATGGGAGCACGTCAGTGGTACTGGATTCGACAAGGGTGTTTAATGTTAAAACTACCTCCGATCGCTTCCCTCCTGGTAAGCCCCTTGCATACACGTTATATATAACAATTTTAAAATTCGGTAGGAAGTTCAACCTGATTCCCAGAATATCATTATTTTGAGTTGGGACAGGTTGTATGTTACATTCCAGATTTTGCTTGATCCAAATAATCAGTCCACCTACTGGCCGGCCCTTGGCCCTTTTTTCAGCTGGGACAAAAAAATTCAGATAGCCCAGCATAAACACGGGCTCTAGTGACCACGTCTCCTGGAAGAGACAAATGTCATGCTTGTTAATAAAATCCGACCAGAGGGGAGAAGATAGTTTGGATCCCACGCCTGCCACATTCCAGGATAAAAACGTAATATGACCTGTGGTTTTGATACCCCCTTCGTCACTTCTTATATTTGACGTAGTAGGGACAACTGTAACAAACCTAGAAGCGTTACCCACATTACTTGACATTTCTTTCTGTGGCGCAACTTGTAGGCCTTGTTCCCCAGCCCCAGTAGTATTTATTGGGGCAGAAAACTCCAATTCACCTCTGCTACTACTTATAATACCCTCCATTGACTCAGGAGTTACCGGTGGATTTTCGTGATTGGGATACCCTCTACCATCTTTCAGTCAATCACAATCCGCCAGCCCGGATAACACATCAAATCTATTGATGGACCTGATGTCCCCCAAGGGACATCCGTTTGTCTGGTGTCCCCCGTGTGTTACCCCTCCTAGGGTCTGAGATGGGTGAGCATAAAATTAATGAAGTGGCATTGTGCTTATTGAAGAGGTAGAATCATCCTGAAACCAGGAGCAGATATATTCCACACAATTCCTGTCCCTAAAGTTAATAATTATACAATCCCCCTTTGTCGTCTTAGGTCTCCTGCCTACCCAATTTACTCTTCTAGCATACAAGATTTCAGCACGCATATGGGCCGGCAATGGACGCTTGACGTTAAGCCAAAATGTACATTTGTTCTTTAGGTCCCTATAGGGTTCCCTTGCTCCATTAGCCAATGGTGGAACACCTGTTAGGACCACCACATAGGGGGCTGCTTCGGGGGGTAGGTGAATGTCAATTAAGCCTGATGGAGCCTGCACTAAAGATTGTACAGGCGTTGGTTGCTTAACACTTCTGACCCTACCCATCCCGGGACTATCTGCTACAGCACGTTGGGTAAGGTGTTCTGCTCTTGGTTGGTTATCAGCAACAGGAGTTATTTGAGGCACCTTCGAAATGAGGGGATTATCTTTCACAGTGCCATTTATTGATTTGCCAGTGGATGATTTGATCTCAGGGCGTTGGCCTACCCCATGAGGACATTCCTTTTGCAGGCCCGCACCCTCTCTGCCCCCCCGTGACTGAGCCGAGGCAAGTGAGAGCTCCATACATACAAGCCTACTTTCAATGGAGCCTAACCTTTCATAAATTGGGTCACATAAATTCTTAACAATACTTTCCAGTTTTTCCCAAAACATTGCATCCGTAATTCCCATGGACTGTATCCCCAGTGACGATGATGTGTTTGTCCTCGCCTCAGCAGTTGTGGGTTTTGGGCCTGGAACGATGTCCTTCCTTAAAACAGAATTGATAATAGGATTAGCGTTTTTCCCAGCTGCAGACTGTTGATTTCCCCCACGTTTTTTTTTCAAGGTGTGGGCTAATTGTTGATGATGGACAGGGACCATTTTCCCTTTACTAGCCGAGCGGGTCTTTATGCTTGGTAGAGATTTAGGGATTGGGACCGCTTTATCAATATTCAAGATCTCTTCGGTTTCACCCGCTTTTGGGGAACTTCCGCCAGAACACTCCTCCATCAGAGAAATATTGCACCCTGAGAGTTCGACATGATAGACTGGCGACATGGTGGCGATCTTACATTGGCCATGTTTCCCAGTGAAGATCTCTTGTCACAAAGGGTATCTAGAGATAATCTTTTTTCAGTTAATTCTATATCCTTGGCAAGCACTGTTTGTACTCGCACTAAGAAGTTATCTAAAGTTCCCAATAGAGCTCCCCCAGACGATTGCATACTTGGGCCATCTTTTTTGGCAAATTTGTCCATTGCTAGATATAGTTAGCAATCACAGTTAACAGAAATCTCTGGGGTACACACTGAATGCTTGGGCTTACCCTCGATGGTTTAATGACCTTGATCTGTAATTGTTAGAGGGGGGTCCCGTTCCGTTCTCTGGCGTTCTCGGACGGGCTCAGACGGGCCCGCCCTTGGCCCGGGCTTCGCCCCGGACTACGCCCCGCACGCGTCCCGCTAGCGCGGTTGTGGGCTGGGTTCAAATAGTGGGAGTAGGAGGGGCCGGGAAGAGTGTCCAGGTGCGCTGTGTTGGCTTTGGAGCTACGCACCCTGGACCTCGCAGTCCCAGTCCCAGGAAGTAAAAACAGGCTCCAACTAAGATAGAGTGATTAGCGCTGCTTACAAGGTCCCGGTAACATCCTCAATATGCGAAGAATGAAGCAATTCAGGAACCGATGTCCACGCCTACGAGCGGCTCCCGCGAAGCGGGGGCCGCGAGGCGTTTTATGGCAAGCAATTGGAGGAGGGGCCGGGAAGAGTGTCCAGGTGCGCTGTGTTGGCTTTTGGAGCTACGCACCCTGGACCTCGCAGTCCCAGTCCCAGGAAGTAAAAACAGGCTCCAACTAAGATAGAGTGATTAGCGCTGGTTACAAGGTCCCGGTAACATCCTCAATATGCGAAGAATGAAGCAATTCAGGAACCGATGTCCACGCCTACGAGCGGCTCCCGCGAAGCGGGGGCCGCGAGGCGTTTTATGGCAAGCAATGGGAGGAGGGGCCGGGAAGAGTGTCCAGGTGCGCTGTGTTGGCTTTGGAGCTACGCACCCTGGACCTCGCAGTCCCAGTCCGAGGAAGTAAAAACAGGCTCCAACTAAGATAGAGTGATTAGCGCTGGTTACAAGGTCCCGGTAACATCCTCAATATGCGAAGAATGAAGCAATTCAGGAACCGATGTCCACGCCTACGAGCGGCACCCGCGAAGCGGGGGCCGCGAGGCGTTTTATGGCAAGCAACGGGAGGAGGGGCCGGGAAGAGTGTCCAGGTGCGCTGTGTTGGCTTTGGAGCTACGCACCCTGGACCTCGCAGTCCCAGTCCCAGGAAGTAAAAACAGGCTCCAACTAAGATAGAGTGATTAGCGCTGGTTACAAGGTCCCGGTAACATCCTCAATATGCGAAGAATGAAGCAATTCAGGAACCGATGTCCACGCCTACGAGCGGCACACATTTTCAGCATCTGCACTGCTCTATTAAAATGATATGTGACTTGTGTTTTTTTAACTTGTCTGTAATGGTTTCGCAATCCTTTTTCAATTTGGCCTTGGTACGAATTTATTTTTGCAAAATGGGCAAGTGCAAATCTGTTTGCTCCAGTAGAAACAGCGCAAAAGATGAAGTTTATGTAATTTCAGCCTAGTTTTGCCAAATTGTCTTAGCTATAGAACCAACCACACAATTTCTACAAAGCATTTATTGAATTTTTGAACCAATGCAATGTTTATGCAGTCCACTTTGAATGTTTCTAGGCCTGGGGCTCTGCACCCATTAGTTGTGGCAGTTGTTAGAAAACTATAGGTAGGTCCTGAAGTGATTGGATGTCATTGTCTTGAGGGTGTGTTTTTGTAGGTGATTCTACTCAATGGTCTTTACGGTGTTTTGTAGGTTGTTTATAGTTGTATCGGCATACACTGTGATAGCGAACTGTCATCTGGCATTGGTGTGCTTTAGAAATAAAACTAATACGGACATACATGTGCAAAACTACAAATACACGAATGGGCAAAGTATTCCTAAAAAAATGGTAAACATTCTTTACTCGTGGGCACGAGGAGTCAGACACCATCTTTCAGTTTTACCTAATTTACCTCTGAAGCTGCAGCTTTCCAGAAAGGACTAGATGATTCCACGGGAACATCTAACATGGGCTTCAATTGGAATTTCCTAGAGCATATTATCAAGCCCATTATCGCCGTTCTTGATAATATGCCCCTAAATGATTCCACGGGAAGCTGTCTGCTGGAACGAGGCCGGTCCCACTGGTGGCTCGAGGGCTTCTTGGTATGCCTCTCACGCGCAGCCGTGCGCAGTAGCATGAAGCACTGCAGCACGCGGCTCAGGCCTCCAAGGACTGCAGCGGGTTGAACCGAGGGAACAGGCCTCTGAAGGAGGAGACACTTTATCCACCTCGCAGTTTACAGACTCTCCAGAAATAACTTAACACCAGCAGAAGAATGCCTTTTTTTTCTTATAAATGTCACAGGAAGCAAAATCCAGTTTGTAGATAATTAGGTGCCTGTTTCGTGGTATCCTCAAAGGAAGAGTATACTTATGGATCCTCAGATCGCGCATGGCTTTAGGATGTGGCCTGATGACCGGAGCTGCTGACTTTGTCATTAAGTAACCAAGTACGAGTCTCGGCATCGGCACAACTGTCTGTGATTGTGGGCCAATCACTTTATGTCCCCGTGCCTACGTAAAACAAGCGTGCGCGTCTTATGCTGAAAGTAAAAAAAAAAACAAGTTACAAGTTTGATGAGGAGAGGAGGAGGCAGCAGGGGGAGGGGAGAGAAGAGGGGGCCTGAGCCTGTTTCCCTTGTGGGAGCGAGCAAGAACCATCTGTTAATTACAAACAGATGGTTTGAAAGCTCGCTCCCGCAAGGGAGTCGCCAAACGTGCACGGGTTGCCATTGAAAGCAATGTAAAGCGTGCATGTTTTTGAAAGAAAAAGGGAATCGATTACTAAAGGTCTCCTCCTATCAGGGCACGCGTGCTGCATAGGCGAGACCTAAAAAGAAGTCTCCCCAACCTCAGTTCGAGCAGGGTTGGAAAGATCCTCACCATCTCTCAGATAGTTCAATAGAGAGAACAGCTTCTTCCCATGGAGAAAACTCTCTCCTCCCCCACATTGTCCTCATCTGCCAACTGAGGAACTTTAAAAGGAACAGGACAGCCCCACTTCTGCAGGGCAGCCGCCACTGCCCTATCAGCGCCAGGATACCCACTGGATCACAGTGCGTATATATAAGAAACGGTTACATTACATTACATCAAGCATGGCCTGAACATCTGCCATTGAAGGGACAGCTCCCTCCATATCTCCAGCACTGCTAAACCCACAGACAGAATCCACCACCAACACCCCAGAACACCGCCATTGCAAACCCACAGACAGAATCCACCGCCGACACCCCAGTGACGAATACAGGCCCCAGCTAGGCCCGCAGGACACAAGGGTTCGCTCTCCTGTAATGGAATCTATAAGGAAGTTGGCACGGAAACTGCAAAGTACAAAGACAGCATTTATTAACCCTTAAGGGTGGTCCTACAATCCACACAACACTCTTCAGTATTGCATAGAGTAGCACAAAGAACCTTCGTACATGGTCCCCTTTTATACACAGTAGAGGGGCTCATAAGTGGGTGGGTACAACATGAAGACGAAGAACATTACCATTTATGGTCATTTTCGATACTGAATCAATATGTGGGCGGAGCTAACGCACTCCTTGAGCCCGCGAAAACATGGTCAAGCAAGGCTAACTGATAACAGATGTGGTCAAGTCTGGGCATGTGCCAGATAGACAAAGGAGCTATTTATAGACTGTTACTGGGCAGATTACAAGAGCAACTAACACAGAGGTTGGACTCTTCTCGTGGGGAACACGTGGAAGCATGACAATACAAAATGGAGTCCAAGCTTCGGCCAACATAACAGAGAAAACACGATCTATAATAGAGGAATTAATGTCTTTAGTAAATGCTTAATCACATCGTTGTTACAATTTACAACAGACGACCCTTTCAGCATTTACTGAAGACATCCGGTTTGTTAGGATAATCATCATATATGTCAATTGTCATCATTCCTTCAACTTCTTTAGCTAAACGTTTTTGGTGGGCAACATCAGCAATAGCTTTCTTATCAGGGATACAGAATGATACACATGATGAGCAGAGCAAGGGACCACATTGAATACAAATACAGCATGAAAACAGAACCGCTACAATAATGCAGAGACCAGTTAGAACCTTCCATCCCCAGGCGGTAATTAACGCCCAAAACCATCCAGAAAAAGACCAAGTGCCGTTTTCTGTATGGATCTCAGCTGCAATTTTATGCAGTTTATTGATGGCATTATAAACTGATGGCGTATGATCAGGGATAAACACACAACAGCTACTTCCAATAATTTTACATGCTCCTCCTCTGTCAGCTAGCATAACGTCTAATACCATACGATTCTGCAATGCAACAATTCTAGTGATCTGTAATTCCTCCGTAAGATTCCCAAGAGCAGCAGCAGTCTGATTTGTCACAGCTTCTACCACTCTTGTTAATCTTCGGATCTTCCTACTGTTCAGGGCAGCTCCAACAAAGAAAAACAGTCCTAAGTTAAAATCAATGTATTGTTGCAGACTGGTGTCAGTCTGATCTACATCATCAATTGATAAAGTACGTTTATACCTATTTACAGTCACGTTATTCAATAATTTCAAATCCTTATGATAAGATGCAGGAGCTAAGAATACAGGAGGTAATAGAAATGATACATAGCATACCCCAGACCACCCAGCCGGCAGACGGTAATAACCTTTATTTCCACACACAAAGTACGTATTATGGGAGGCTAAGAAGGTACTATTGTTCAACCCATCAATATTCAAAACAGTAATGCAATCACTGACACCAACAGGGATAAAACCCACACTCTGGACACACAGGTCCGCTTGAGCTTGTGCTACTTGAATCACAAATTTATCTCTTCCCACAGTGTCTCTTGTGTTCGTAAAGATGTAGGGAATGGATTCATTGTCTGGTCGGTACTCTTCCCACTCCCAAATTGTCCCATTCGCTTGTGGATACCCATTCTTGTCTTGATGGCATTCTTTATTAAGTCTAAAAAGCAATCGTCCCACTGTCGGTTTCCGAGTGGCAAAAAGCAAAGTATACCAAGCTCTACAAGAGCCATTATGAGAGAAAGGAAGTGGTATAAATGGCGTTCCTCCTTTCTTCTGATGAGCTGGCATCATCCCACATATCCAACAGTTCGTAGCATTCGTAGCAACGTGGGTATGATGCAGCATCTGGATGAAAGTGTTATTCAAGTAAGATTGTCGATGCTTCAACTCTTGATACGGTAATGTATAAAAGTAGTGCTCCTCAGGCACCGGAGTTGTCAACACAAGAATCTTCCGAGCGGGAGTTACATCCTCCACGAACCATGTGGTTATCCCAACAATGGCTACTGTCAACATGAACCCTAATGCACAAAGTATTTTCTTTTTCTCCATATCAAAACAAAATGAAACCCAATATCTTCCTGAAACTAAAAGTCTGTCAGAACTCTTCCCCTTGGGCAGCGGTTGATTTCTTCACCAGCGGGCCAAGACGGGTGTCGCTACACTAATGCAGGGCTGATCCCCCCCCCCTTGCCTCATCGGCTCTCCGTTTCACTAACCCAAGGGCCGTTCTGACAGTATGTCCCGGTACCGAAAAAACTCACTTCCTTGGTCGAAGATGATATCGCCTTCCTCCAGAAGTCGCGTGGTCCGGAAAGAGCTCCTCAGTAGCGTTTGGCTCCGCAGCACGGCCTGTCTCTGCAGCCAAAATTTCTCGTTGATCGGTCAGCACGGCAGGTTCCACCAATCCGGGCGGCACCTTCCTACAGTGCAGGGAGTGGATCCAATTCTTTCTGTTGGAAACTCGCACAGCCGTCCTCGTTGCAAGGAGGACCTGCTCAGGGCCCACCCATCTCGGTTCCAAACTGTTCGTTCTGTCGAAGACTTTCACCATGACATGGTCACCAGGCCGGAGACCATGTCCTTCGCCGGTAGACCGATCAGGGAGCGCCTCTCGGACCTGTTGATGGATAGAAACCAAGTTATCCGTTAACTGTGCCAGATAATCGCTCATCATTACACATGGTACATCATACACAGCCTTAGGTCTTGGTGGACCCCAAATATTCATTGGGCGTCCAAAAACGATCTCGTATGGCGTAAGGCCAGTTCGAGAGTGCGGTACTGATCTAATTGACAATAACGCCAGTGGCAGAGCGTCTGGCCAAGTCAAAGACGTCGAAGCTTGAATTTTGGCGATCTTGAGCTTCAGTGTACCATTATACTTCTCAACTAGGCCTGCAGACTGAGGGTGAAACACGGCGTGGAACTTCTGAGTGATGCCTAGACCCTTCAAGACATACTTTATAACATCCGCTACGAAGTGAGGGCCATTATCACTCCACAGAAGTCTACAAACGCCATATCGGGGGAAAAACTCTTTCAGCAGCATCTTCGCAGTAGTCATCGCAGTATTGTCTTTCGTAGGGTACGCTTCAACCCATTTGCTGAAAGCGCAAACCACTACTAGAACATACTTCAGATTATTACAGCGCTCAAGCTGGATGTAATCCATCTGCAGAACCTCAAAGGGTGCAGTGGGTGTCACAAATCCTACTGCTGGAGTTCGAGTACCCTTTCCTGGGTTATACCTCAGGCAGATCATACAGGTCTGCACCACCCTCTTTGCTGTGCTAGCAATCTCTGGATGCTCCCAGACTTGGGTAAGCAATTTCACAATTGCGGAAGCTCCAACATGTGCTAGCCCATGTGCCATCTGAACCATAGGTTGTACAAAGGCCGTGGGTAATTTCCATCTATCCATCTGCTTATTTCTCCAGCAACCCTCGTCATCCAGTTCTCCCTCGCTAGCCCATTGTTCCCGCTCTTTGTCAGAAGCGGTCCTTTGCATTTCTCGCACTTCCTCCTTCGCATCATGCCATCTCTCCACCTGTGACTTCACTACATACATGGCAGTAGTACCGGGCTGCATCGCAGTCTCCCGTGCTACTCGATCCGCTAACGCATTCCCTTCTCCAACTTTATCAACCACTTTCCTATGGGCGCTACACTTAACAATGGCAATTTTCTTTGGGTATGTCAATGCAGTTAAAAGATTATGAACTAACTCTCCATGCATTATCTGTACTCCATGTGACGTTAAAAACCCTCTCTCCTTCCAGAGTAGGCCGAAGTCATGCGCTACTCCGAAGGCATAGCGGCTATCTGTATAAACATTCACACATAATCCTGTACTAAGCTCACATGCTCGTGTTAATGCTATCAGTTCCGCTGCTTGAGCTGATTTCTGTGGTATGCGTGCTGTCTCCACTATCGTTTGTAATGTGGTAATTGCATATGCTGCTGAAGTCGTACCATCTGGTAGCTTCAGACAGGATCCATCCACCCACAGTTCTCCATCTACATCTGGAAAGGGCGTATCCTGGAGATCAATACGACCCTTTGTTTGTTCCTCAGTCACGAGAATACAATCATGCGCTTTCCGCGCCTCAGGCTGGGTTTCGGGGTATGGCAACAATGTTGCCGGGTTTAACGTTACGCACCTTTTCAACGTAATATGAGGAGCCAAAAGCGTCAACTCATATCCCGTTAAACGGGCGCTGGTCAAATGCTGCGTCTTCGTTTGATTAAGCAGGGCATCGACAGCATGGGGGACTAATACCAACAGCTTATGAGATAACACAATTCCCTCGCTTTGGCGTATTGACACAGCTGTCGCCGCAACCGAGCGAAAACACCCTGGTAATGCTCGGGCGACAGGATCAAGTACAGCCGAAAAATATGCACATGGGCGCTGCTTATCACCGTGCATCTGCACTAAAACTGACAATGCACATCCATCTTTCTCATGCACATACAACGAAAAGGGTTTTGCATAATCAGGGGTCCCTAACACTGGTGCTGAACAAAGGGCCTGTCGTAGTTGCTGAAAAGCAGTATCACACTCATCTGACCAAGGGATTGGGATAGGCGTGTCCTTTGTCAAAAGGGCTAACAATGGCTTAGCTATGTGTGAAAACCCCAATATCCACTGTCTACAAAAAGAGACAAGGCCCAAAAATGCACGCACGTCCTTCTGCGTGGACGGTCTCGGTGTGTCCAAAATTACTTGGATACGATCCGGTGTGAGTGCACGTCCCTCCTTAGACAAAAGGTGACCCAGATAAGTCACCTTTGGTCTACAGAATTGCAATTTCTTCCTAGATACCTTATGATTGCGGGACGCTAGAAAGGAGAGTAAGGATAACGTACTTTTTTCACATAACTCCAGGGTGTCAGCCGCCAGTAAGATGTCATCAACATATTGAATGAGGGCGACCCCCTCGAGCAGAACAAAGGAATCCAATTGTCGTTTCAAAGCCTGACTGTAAATGCTAGGGCTTTCTGTATAGCCCTGGGGAATCCTACAGAAACGATAAGATCTATTATTCAATGTAAACCCAAAAAGATATCGGCTATCAGGGTGAATGGGAATGGAAAAGAAGGCATTCTTCAAATCAATCACTGAGAACATGGTCGCCGTAGGCGGGACCAAGGTAAGCAACGTCGTGATATCGGAAACCACTGGGTATTGAGGTATCACGATCTTGTTCACTTCTCTCAAATCAATTATAAACCGATAAACTCTGGCATCCGTATCCTTTTTCAGTATGGGAAGAATCGGACTGTTACAAATGTTGTAGGGGACTTCCTCGACTACCCCAACCGTTATCAAATCCTGCACTATCTGTATGAGAGCCTCCTCGCCCTCCTGGGAAATACGGTACTGTGGGAGGCGTGGTAACACCGCCCCCTCCTGGACGCTAATGTGGACCGGTGGAATCACCATCTGTCCCACATCAGTATCCGAAGTTGCCCACAAAGCACGAGGGAGGGTAGCTAACAGCGCATCCTCTGACATTGTACACATCCGTTCAGATCGGGGGTAATTGTCATTCAATATTACCCGCACACCAGCAGGGGAGCAGCGGATAGTAGCCCTAAAGTGCTTTAACATATCAAGACCCATAATATTGTCCGGTGTGTACGGGGCAAGCAGAAACGGACAGGTTGCAGAAAAAGAATCAACCTTAAACATGAGGGGCTGTGAAAGAGGGCTTCGGGAGAGTGTACCATCGAACCCTACCGATGTGACCATTAAGCCGGATGGGGGAGCCCCCGGAACCAATTGCTTTGATAGCGCACTACGTGTCGCTCCAGTATCCACTAGGAACTGATCAGTAGAGCCCAAAACCTCAGCCGATACATAAGGGCCCTTCTGATCGACCGGCACCTCAACTGATTCTAACCCCCATCCAACGCAATCCTATGCATGCTGAGAGTCATGGTACCCCGACCGGTCAATTCCTGATGCTTGATACTGATGCTGGCGATCGAAAACATTTGATCTATCTCGGTGCTGCCCAGCAGACTCAAGACGAGCCTGTTCGTTAGAATTCCCTCGAAAGTTCGAGAAACCCCCTCTACCTCGCGGGCCACCGTGGGTATGCCCCTGGCGCGATGCATGCAACACCGGGCAGTCCCTAGCCCAATGACCCGCTTGCTTACAATACGCACATTGGTTCCTATTCAAATCAGATCGGCCCGAGGGAGGACCATAAGATCCTCCCCTAACTCTATTACTACCCCGTCGAGGCGGGCCATAGACTTGCGCCAACATCACCTTTGTTTTCAAATCTTTCGATTTCTTTTCCTCCTGGCCCTTTGCTTCTTGCTCCTGACGCTCATAATACTGGGCGATAGTCAGGAGGGCCGTCGGTGTAGCGGAGGACCAAGAACTTTCACTCGCTTTTAAACGGGCCGCAACTGCCGGCAGCAGATTAGCTACATATTTATCCGCAAAAAGGTGGCGTCCCGTATCGTCGGTAAGCGACTGTCCACTAAAATCATGAAACGTCTCCTCAAAGCGCGTAAAGAAGTCCGCAACTGACTCGTCAACTTTCTGTTTACATGCAGCTAACATATTCCAGTCAATCTTTTTAGGGGGGATAATTGTCTTCAACTTAGTCACAATAGCAGCAGGGAGATCTAAAATATTCTGGGGCGGTTTCTGCGCAGGCTTCCTCTCCCTATCCTCATCCTCCAGTTCAGACCATCGAGCCTTAAAAGTGGCAACATCATCTACCTTCCGCACAGATCGCCACATGTCTGGTGGTAGAATAAGGCCAAAGAACAAATCTATGTCTGCTAAAGTCATGACGCAAGAATTCAAGGCCCCCTCGACTTCTTCATAGAAGGCCGCTGGATTCTTGCGGGGGTCGGGCAGCGCATTCTTCAATGCCATAACATCAGCCCTATGCCACGGAGTGTAAACCCAATTATACACGAAATATCCCTTAGCATCGGCGGAGGTAATGTCCGAGCTAGTCCCCGCTCCTTTAGGAGGAACATACAAAGGCGCCGCCTCTCGCATTGGTTTAACATGCACTATGTCATCCTTATCTGACTGGGAGGTGGATGAGTGGCCCTCTGATGTGCACGAATCCGACTGCTTCTCCTTCCCTGCTCGCTGGCGCGCTTTCTCTTTATAGACCAGCACCTCGTCCCGCAAGGCGAACAGCCGCCGAGCCGTATCTGGAGCCTTAGAAAAAGAGAAAACACCATTACGCAATGCTTTAGCATCCGATGATACTTCGTCGGGCTCAAAAACACCAGAACGTTTCCGGAAAGCATCAATCACTTCATCCGCGAAATGACCCAGAAAATACACTTTATCTCTCTCCTGCCACGCCTCCCAAGTATGAAATAATTCCTCTATGGATATCTTGCCGTTAAGTGCACGGAAGGAAATTTGCCGAAGCTCAGCCATTTGGTCGGCTGATAACATGGACCGCGTATCTACCTTACCCGGACCCGGGCCAGAATCTTGCGGCCTCGGAGCAGATGCGCCGACATAAGGGGGCGGAGGGCGATCTAGTAAAGAAAAATCATCATCAAGATTATTAAGCACAGGATAAAGTGGCTGCCGAACAACGTATTGACCCGAAACTTGTAGCCTACGCTCCTTCTCTTGCCTGTCCGTCTGCTCTCTGTCCTCCCGTCGCTTCGCTTCCTGTGCTCGCACATGATCGTTCTTCCGTTGTTCTTTATCAAACAGCGCTTTCTCACGCTTCTCTCGCTCACGCACCTCCTTCACCCACAACCGCACACACTCAAACATATCCTGACGAGCACGTCGCTTACACATACACTGTTCCACATACTCAATCTTACGTATATCAAACGATCCATACAAAGGCCATCGCAACTCAGGATCTTTTTTTGTATATTTCCTCCATACCGTGCTGTACATTATGGAAGAAAGACCATGCTTCACATACATATCCCTATTAGGAGTCCCCTCTGGGGGAGCTGGAGCAGATTCCTCGAGGTTCAACCGGTTTCCGAAACAGCAGCACCACTTACGGAGTGCGCTGAAAGCAGGCATGCTCAGAAATAATGCAAAATATGCAATATTATAGAAAAATGGCACTTAATCGTTGCGCCGTTCAAAGGTACACAGCTCTGGAGAAATCTCTCCACATTACCTGCCTATATGTGTTGCAACGCATATATATTCACAAAGACAAATTCAAAATATGACTAGTCATCACAAATCAAACTCAAATAGCCAGATCAGGCTTCAAAAACTCGGAGCAAGTACCGTACACCGGTTCTTACCAATCAAGAGTCCAGATTCCAACTGCCAAGCTCCACAATCGCCCAAACGGCTTTCACGGCAAGACCGACAGAAGAGGTCTCAGTCGAGGACCGGCGCCACCCAGACGGTCAGCTCGGAAGGGAAGGAAGAAAAACCTTGGGATGCCAGGGCTAAGACGCCGCTGGCAGTGATCACGTCCCCGGCCCAATTCCTCACCTTCGTCGCGACCAGTCCTTCGAGCATCCGAGTCGCCGATGAGCCCCACGTGACGGGCGCCAATTGACGAATACAGGCCCCAGCTAGGCCCGCAGGACACAAGGGTTCGCTCTCCTGTAATGGAATCTATAAGGAAGTTGGCACGGAAACTGCAAAGTACAAAGACAGCATTTATTAACCCTTAAGGGTGGTCCTACAATCCACACAACACTCTTCAGTATTGCATAGAGTAGCACAAAGAACCTTCGTACATGGTCCCCTTTTATACACAGTAGAGGGGCTCATAAGTGGGTGGGTACAACATGAAGACGAAGAACATTACCATTTATGGTCATTTTCGATACTGAATCAATATGTGGGCGGAGCTAACGCACTCCTTGAGCCCGCGAAAACATGGTCAAGCAAGGCTAACTGATAACAGATGTGGTCAAGTCTGGGCATGTGCCAGATAGACAAAGGAGCTATTTATAGACTGTTACTGGGCAGATTACAAGAGCAACTAACACAGAGGTTGGACTCTTCTCGTGGGGAACACGTGGAAGCATGACAATACAAAATGGAGTCCAAGCTTCGGCCAACATAACAGAGAAAACACGATCTATAACAGAGGAATTAATGTCTTTAGTAAATGCTTAATCACATCGTTGTTACAATTTACAACACCAGAACACAGCCATTGCAAACCCACAGACCGAATCCGCCGCCGACACCCCAGAACACCGCCATTGCAAACCCACAGACCGAATCCGCCGCCGACACCCCAGAACACCGCCATTGCAAACCCACAGACAGAATCCACTGCCGACAACCCAGAACACCGCTTTTGCAAACCCAACTCTATTATCAAAGCCAGGGTACTTCTATGGGGAGCACCTTCGCTCCAAGTGTAGCATGCCTCTATATGGCAGCATTTGAGAAAGATGTGATTCACAACATTACCAATCCTTATCATAACAACCTGAAGTTATAGAAACTTTTTATTGATGATATCCCAATTTTCTGGCAAGGGGCACGCTCCACCTGTGATGAGTTCATTAGATGGATTAACGACCAGAATGAATACCTCATATTTTCCCACACCATATCAGAGTGCACTATACCATTCCTAGATCTGAATATCACACTCTCTGAGGACACCCTAAGTACTACCTTGTACAAAAAGCCTACTGACCGCAACAGCCTACTGCCATATAATAGCCACCACCCCAAAGCGTTAAGAGGCAACCTACCCTTTGGACAATTTTTACGCATTAGGCGCAATTCTACATCAGTTTCTGATTATAGAACAGAGGCCAATGTTCTAGCATCTAATCTTAAGGCCAGGGGCTATCCAGAGAAACAAGTGCAGGACTCTATGAAAAGAACTAGGAACAACCCGCTAGAGACACTACTTGAGACACACACAAAACCGACCTCTGATATCCTTACCTGCGTCACATCTTTTACACCTGACTCAGCCAGAATCAAGAACATCATTCTGAGACATTGGAGTATTCTAGATATCGGTAATTTACACATACCAAAACCCAGGTTTTTATATAAAAGAACACGAAACCTGAAGGATGTTTTGATTCATACGAGACCAAGGAAAAGCACAGCTAATACACAGAGAACTCTGTGGGGTGTCCCCTCGGTAACTGGACATTATGCTTGTGGGTCGTATGCTGTCTGTCCACTCACCACTACATCTAAAGAAATATCTTTTAAGACCAATTTCAAATGGATTCTGACAAAGCACACAAACTGTAATACCAAACAATGCATTTACATGATTACCTGCCCTTGCGGCTTGAAGTATGTAGGGATGACCATGCGCACTGTGAAAACTAGGTTAACTGGACACAGGAGCAATATATGGTGTCAAAGAGTCACCACCAAACTTTATACACACTTCAGAGACGTACAACACTCCAAGGATTCACTGCGTTGGATAGTGCTGGAGGCCCACCCACAGATTTCAAAAAGCGCACTGTTAAGGCTTGAACAGAGATGGGTACTCAGACTATCCACACATACAACCGGGCTTAACAATGACATTCCGTGGGGAGCACTCACATAGACTGATCTTCTATGGTCTGCCTCACAGACACACCGTGCAAACTTAGCATGCATTAGCTATTATCCAGTCCACCCCTAGTGCGATCTACTTCCACTCTATAGTGTGAGTCTCTCCTGTACCTCGCTAGTTTGATGGTACTTTATCCTAGCAGGCTGGTGAATCTCACTATTCTGACTAGCGCCCGTTAAGCATGTACTTCGACCTATACCTCACAGGATGGATCAATACACCGTCATGAGTAACTGCTCAGCCGTTGCTTCCTTCCTCTGTTCCTTGCACCGCCTTTTCACTGGGTGCTTCTACATCATTCAGGCAACCCCAGTGGTTATCCTCCACTAGTTTTATATTTTATGACATTCCTGAACTTGTTGAGAGACATTTGTTTATCCTTTCTATTTACACCCCTTTTATTCATTGCAAGTTAATCAAGATCACTTGTCACCAACATACCCGTGGATAGTTGTTGACATGCTCTGACTCCCCCTGTGAACAGCGTTTCACCGCCTCACTTTGGCTGTGAGGCTCTGTCACTTACTAATGTCAACTTGATTTGGTCTCGCGGCACATCTATCCACTACAAGATGGCTGCCACTCTTATCACCGACTTCCCTCATTAGTGCCAGCATCTACGTGAGTGCTGAGACCGTCACATGAACACATACACGTCATGACCAAGACGTGATTTAAGCTATGGCCGCCGGCAACCAGATACCATACCGGTTCCGGCGGCAGGGTAGGTCTTTGCCCGCTCGCGTTCTTTAATGCTGGTGAGTACTCCTCGGTTTATCTGCTACGATGCGCCGACAACATTGGTCACCTGTTTAATGAGAATGTCTTATGTAAAGATCAACCGGACACCTTGGTTCGAGCCGATCTTGTTTGGTGCTGTTCCCGCAATCATCCTTGGGATCCGGAGTGGCCGTCTGTGTGTTCGGCGCATCGGGTTTATTGGACTGCCTCCGGTACCTCCGTTGTGATGTGCTATCGGTTGGCCCCTACTGGGTTCCAGGTTTTCCCAGCTGCATGGTTCTTCACCTAGAGCCCCCACCTCTTTGTTTATACCCACCATTCTAGGACCCAATCAGAGTCTGTGTGTCTGCCAGAAACTGCTGCAAGCTTTCCTTGCTAATAGTTTAGGTGAGTTCTACCTCTTTAAGTTTATTCCTGTCCATACTGCCATACTTTTCTTATTTTTAACCGTCATAAGATAACTTTGGTATCACTATACTCACTGATACACAGGAGTATATTATGTTTTTATCATGTTGTCTTTTTATCATGTTGTCTTCGCGGTCACATCTGCATCTTGGGACTACATCCCTGTTATCTTTACTCAATTTAAGATAAGATTTTTCACTGTGTAAGTGCACCTTCACGTATTGCTCGTATCTTCCTCCCATTTCTCGTTTCAGGTTACCTAACCAGCCAGAGTGGTATGTAGAGTTTTCGCGTATCCACCTAGTGTAGATAGTACAATCACTGATCCTGAGGAAGTGCCTAGATCTTTATGGCTAATATGGCACGAAACATGTAGATCATTTGAGAGTAGGGTATACATAGCTAGATGCATCATTTCTGGTCTTAGTACCCACCTCAAGCCCCCTGTTTACCATCATAATAAAATGTAATTCTTGGACTAACTGAACTATTTTAGATTCACTTCACCTACACTCACATCTACACACACTAGGACCCTCACCTCCACTGCACCTACCGGCAGGAACAAAAGATCCCTGCCAAAGAGCCCCAGTTTGGGTGCCCGTCAGGTATTGCAGCGCCGACCTGACGAGGGGCAGGCTCATATGATGAATCATGACACCTGGCTTGCTGGGTATGTGAGAGCCCTAGTTCCGACAAGGGGAATTCCCCCCCTTTCCACAGCAATACTAGTGGGGTCTTTTGAAACCCTACACACTTGACAATAATCCTTATTATCTTCTTATGACCTTAGAGGAACTTTGTACCAGTTCTTGTGCACAGCAATAAACACCTGATATCCCTCCGGACCACAGGAAATAGAAGGAAACAGGGGCACCATATTGGTATAGGCACTAACAGTTAAAAAATCAGCAAAGAATGCTTTGCGTTCACTGAAATCCACACAAAGGTTGTCAAAACTGCCTAAATGCAGCACAATCCAAACATTACCAATTGCACGCTAGGGACCGCATAGAGAAGGGTTCCTAGCATTGGGTTCAATACAACGGCAGAACATGGCCCGCCCCCTAGATCAGGGCATGACTGGACCAATATAGTTGGGCAGCTACAGCAAGCCTAAGCACACAGAAAACGGTACTGAAATATAAATAAAAAATAACTTACTGTTCTTACACTGATGTAATCACAGTCAGCTAGTGTCAAGGTGGCAGAAGAAAAATATTACAGAAAGTGTGTGATGGTTCTCCCTTAATGGGACTGAATGGCAGCCATCTTGGAGGAATTATTTTGTTGGCTAGGTAATTTATTATGCAGTTTGGAGATAAAATCTCACCTGTAAGGACTGTGTCGCGTACCCGCTGGTTTCCTCTCCTCAGAATGACGCTGATGCTAAATTGGGTCCACCTCCCATCTGCCCCTAGTCCGGAGGATGTGTTACACACTCGGACGGAGGAGGCAGGTGAGCGAGGGAAGTGAGACAGGAACGGCTGGGACGGAAATCTAAAAGGAAACAAACACACTATGAGTGATAGCCGACTTGTTCGAGCCTCCCTCTGTGTTTCCCCTATAGAGTGAGTCGCTTACCTGACGTCTCCTCCCACCTAACTGAGGTGTGGGGCTGTGAAGTGAAAGGGCGCTGCGCTGGCTAGGTATCTCCAACACGGGAGTCCGGTAAGTTCCGCCTAGCGGGTGCAACCCCCAGGTTTGGTGAGTGTTCTTCGGGAGCGGTGAGCAGGACCAAAGAGGCCTAGGGTAAGCCCCAAGAGCAGGCCTTCCTTCTCAACGCAATGGCGCCCAATAGGCGCGGTAGCCCTTATAGGTAGATGATGGCGCTACTACTGCCAGGCTCCGAATCCTTGAGCCGAGGAGCGCGATACCCATGGACTGAGGAAGCCCGGAAATCCTGGGGCAGGTCTGCTGACAAGAATTACCTCTCTGTTGTTCCACCCGGAATCCTTGGGCGCTGGTGATCTCTTGGCGCTGCGCCTCGTCTCGCGGAGGAGCCGGGAGGTGAGGAGAGCCAAGACGGAAGTACCTGTTCCGGTACTCCGCGGGTGACGAAGGACAAAGATGGTAGGTGCCTCCTCTCCGGACTTTCGGAGGAGACGGGAGCGGAGAACAGGAAACCGTTCCTCGGTCTGTTCCGTGGAACGTCGCGGACGTCGGGAAATGCGGGGAGATTCAAAAGCCGAAGCGTCGTATCCCAGTCTGCAGGGCACAAAGACGAGTTCACAGGAGACTCCGTACTGCTGCAGCAATGCTGGATACGTCCGGGAATAATCGGCCTGGTCGTGAGGGCGTGTCGTGTTTTTGTACTTCCCGCGGCACACCCACTGCGTGACTCGTGGACTGCCGGGGAGTCTGGGATTTGTAGTTCTTCCTGGTTTCCGACGGACTCAACACTCGGCGCAGGTATCCAGTACGATCGTGACAGCACATCCCCTCTCACCCATCAACGGGCGCTGAGTGGGGGACCAGGTTTGTCCGGACACCGGCGATGGAAAGCCGCCACCAGACGGTCCACGTGGAGCGCCGTCGCGGGTTCCCAGGAGTTTTCTTCCGGCCCATACCCTTTCCAGGCCAGGAGATACCAGAGTTTTCCTCGCACCTTCTTGGAGTCCAACACCCTTTGAACCATGTATTCCCGCTCGTGGTGGACCCACACGGGGGGCGGCCGTCTCCTGATGGGGCCAAGGGAGGGTTTGAGCAAGGAGACGTGGAACACCGGGTGGATGCGTAAACGTGCCGGGAGCTTCAGTTGGACGGCCACGGGGTTCACGTGTCTGACAACTGGATACGGGCCTATGAATTTGGGGTTAAAGACACTAGGGCGCCTGAATCTGATGTATTTCGTGGACAGCCATACTCTATCCCCCTTGTGGTACACTGGATTGGGTCTACGACGTTTATCTGCCTGATGTTTGTATCTGGATTTGGCTACAAGAAGTGTTTTGCGGGCCTGGGTGAGGGTTGAACGTATAGAGGATAGCCTGTCTTGTACGTCAGGGACGCTGAGATTAGTGTGCGGGAGCAAGAAAGGTGTGAACCTAGGATGGAACCCTGCAGAAAGAAAGAACGGGGTTTGTTGTGTGGACGCATGCAGGGAATCGTTATATGCCACCTCTGCGACGCACAACCAGTCCACCCAAGCGTTGGATGCTTGGTCCACATAACACCGGAGATACTGCTTCAGTGTCTGGTTGAGCCTCTTGGTCTGTCCATCGGTCTGGGGATGGAAGCTGGTGGATAAGGAGGATTGGATTCCAAGTTCGGCACACCATACCTTCCAAAACCGTGCCGTAAACTGAGACCCCCTGTCCGACACTATACCAAGCGGAAGGCCATGTAGCCTGACGACGTTGACCAACAGAAGTTTTGCAAGGGCTCCAGCGGTCGGGATTTGCTTACAGGCTAGGAAGTGCCCCATTTTGGTAAGGTAGTCCACAACTACCACGATGGCGGTGCAATTCTGTTCCTTAGGTAGACCCACGATGAAATCTACCGATATTCTCTCCCAGGGATTACAGGGGGTTGGCAGTGGACGCAAGAGGCCCTGCTGTTTGCGATGATCGGCCTTCATTTGGGAGCAAACGGTGCCATGACTGACCCATAGCAGCATGTCCGGTCTGACCGAGGGCCACCAGAAGTGTCTAAGAACTTTCTCTAGGGTCTTTGTTCCTCCCATGTGCCCGGCACTAGGTAGTTCGTGACACCACCGAAAAACGAGTTGCCGTAACTTGTGAGAGGGGACCAGAACCTGCAAGCCTCGCATTGGGATGCCGCTTCGTAGGCGCCAGTCCTGGTGTCTCTTCAACCAGGCTATCCAGGAAAACAAGGAGACCCCTCGCTTTACGTCGCGTAGGAAGGACTCCGATTCTGTTAGTCCAATGACTTGCCCGGGAGACAGGATCGCCTGCTTGGGTTCCACCGCCGTGAGCCGGTGCACATCTTGTCGTGACAAGGCATCGGCCTTTCTGTTTTGCGAGCCGGGAAGGTAGGTCACGATGAAGTGGTATTCGGCGAAGAAAAGCATCCATCGTCTCTGCCGAGGAGTGAGGTGTCTCGCTGATCTCAGGAACTGGAGGTTTCTGTGGTCGGTGAAGACAGTGACTTGGTGTTGCGCCCCCAGTAGCCAGTGTCGCCATTCTAGGAAAGCTTCCCTAATGGCGAGGAGTTCTTTTTCGGAAACCGCGTAGTTTTGTGCGGCGGTGCTCAGCTTCCGGGACATGTAGGCCACTGGGTGAAGACAGCCTGTATCTGGATGTCGTTGAGAAAGAACCGCCCCTACGGCTATATCGGAGGCATCGGTTTCCACTGAGAAGGGAAGGTCGGGATTGGCGTGTCGCAGGATGGGAGCTGACGTGAAGGCCTCCTTGAGTTGGTCGAAGGACCTTTGGGCTTCGGACGACCAGTGGAACGACACGTTCTTCCACGTCAATCTGGTGAGAGGTGAAACCATCTGGGAAAAGTGGTGAATGAACCGGCGGTAAAAGTTCGCAAAGCCTAGGAAGCTCTGGATCTCCTTGATGGTCCGAGGTGGTGGCCATTGTTGTACCGCCTGTACCTTTCGGGTGGACATCACCTGTCCTGTGGGAGTTAGATGGACTCCGAGGAACTCCACGGTGGTAACATGGAACTCACATTTTGTGAGTTTACAGTACAGTCTGTGGTTCCGCAAGGCTTGCAATACCCGCCCCATATGGACGACATGGTCTTCCTGGTTGTTGGAAAAGATCAGGATGTCGTCGATGTATACCACGACGAACCTATCCAGAAAGTCTCGTAGCACCTCATTGAGGAAAAACTGGAAGGCCGCCGGGGCGTTACAAAGGCAAAAGGGCATCACCATGTATTCATAAAGCCCAAACCGTGTTCTAAAGGCGGTCTTCCACTCGTCGCCATCCTTCATTCTGACCAGATGGTACGCCCCTCGGAGGTCCAACTTGGTATACAAACGGGCCTCCCGTACTTGTTCCAACAAGACCGGGATCAAGGGTAACGGGTACCTGTTTTTTATCGTCAAGGCGTTGAGGGCGCGGTAATCAATGCAACAGCGTAGTTCGCCGTTAGTTTTCGGAATAAAGAAGAGGGGCGACGCTGCCGGGGATCGCGAGGGACGTATGAACCCCAACTTCAAGTATGTGTCCAGATATTCTCGCAGGTGGGTGGTTTCCGGCCCTGTGAGGGCGTAGATGCGGCCACACGGAATCACCGCACCAGGTACCAAGTCAATGCGGCAGTCGTACTCTCGGTGAGGGGGTAGCTCTTCTGCCTTTTGGACGCTGAACACATCTTGATAGGACGTGTACCAGGTTGGAAGTTTAACGTCCTTCTCTGCGGCTGTGGCGATGTGTTGAGCGGTAGTTGGGCCGGTGAGTTGATGGTGGGCCGTTTGGATACAGTGGTGGTTACAAAAGGCAGAGTGGAACGAGATGGTATTGGTGGATCATTCTATCGTTGGTTCATGCTTCCGTAACCAGGGTAGCCCTAGGATGAGTCGGCATCGCGGGGCTTGTATGATGTTGAACTGCAGCCGCTCTCCATGGTCGTTTCCTATGGATATCCAAAGAACCGGAGTCACATATCTTATGGGCCCCGACTCCAGTTCTTTCCCATCCACAGCGTACACGAGCTCAGGAGGCTCCTTGCGGGTGAGCTGGATTCCGAGCCGGTCGGCTTCTTCCTTATCCAAAAAGCACCCAGTGGCTCCTGAGTCTATCATGGCTCGTATGGTTCTTTTCCGTTGGTTGATGATGGCGGTCAGCGAGATAAAGAAGTGATCCGGCTCTTGATCTAGGGTGGATTCCATTGAAGGGATGAAGTGAGGGCTTGAAGGCTTCCCTCCTTGGTCCTTCAAGCTCTGTCGTTTCCCGTTGCCCCTTCGTCTATGGCGAGGGCGGCTTGTCCGGACCGTGGTCTGTTCGTCTTAGGCCTAACCGGACACTCGCGTAGGAAGTGGCCCTTTTTGCCACAGTAAAGACAGAGTCCCTGTTTACGTCGATGGTCGCGTTCACTTAGGGTCAATGAGGCTCTCACGGTCCCTATTTCCATAGGGTCCGATCTGGAACTTGCGTGATCAGGAGATCGGTTGTTTTCATAGGAGACGGACGTCTTCTCTCTCCTTTTGGGATCCCATTTTCGTTCGCGAAGACGATGCTCCAACCTGGAGGCCAGTTCTACCATAGCGGCGCAGGTCTGGGGTTGTGGATCAATCTGGGCGATGACATCTTTCAGCTCGTCCGTGAGCCCTTGGTAAAAGATAGCCGACTGCTTGGTTTCAGGCCAGTCGGTTTCTGCCACCAACCGACGAAAGCTATTCATATAGCCTAGAAAGTCATTTGGTTTTTGCCGGAGAGCTAGCAGGTCGCGGTCAGCTGCAAAGGTGTCGGCCCGGCGATCAAAGGTTCCTTCAAATGCGCTGCGGAAAGCGTCCCAATCATACAGTAATGCTTCGTCCCTGCGGACGATGGGAACGGCCCATTGAGCCGCGTCTCCTGCCAGGTAGGAAATCAGGAAGGCCACCCGGGCCTGATTGGTGAGAAACAGTTTAGGCTTACTGTGAAAGTGTAGCATGACTTGCGTCATGAAAACCTGTACCTTGTGTACGTCCCCATGAAACCTTTCAGGGGGGGGCCAACGGGACATGGGCAGGCATTTCTACCACTACCGGAGGGGTCTGTGAGGAAAACGGGGCCCCTGCATCGAAGGGGTTTCGTTGCATTCTATCCATACGTGCGTGTAAGGCGGCCTTTTCTGACCGGGAAGCGGCTAACTCCGCCTGCATCAGGGCTAGCGAGGCTAACACATCTTCTAAAGTAGCCATGACCTGATCAGCGTGATCGGGAGGAGATATGTTCTGTCGCGTACCCACTGGTTTCCTCTCCTCAGAATGACGCTGATGCTAAATTGGGTCCACCTCTCATCTGCCCCTAGTCCAGAGGATGTGTTACACACTCGGACGGAGGAGGCAGGTGAGCGAGGGAAGTGAGACAGGAACGGCTGGGACGGAGATCTAAAAGGAAACAAACACACTATGAGTGATAGCCGACTTGTTCGAGCCTCCCTCTGTGTTTCCCCTATAGAGTGAGTCGCTTACCTGACGTCTCCTCCCACCTAACTGAGGTGTGGGGCTGTGAAGTGAAAGGGCGCTGCGCTGGCTAGGTATCTCCAACACGGGAGTCCGGTAAGTTCCGCCTAGCGGGTGCAACCCCCAGGTTTGGTGAGTGTTCTTCGGGAGCGGTGAGCGGGACCAAAGAGGCCTAGGGTAAGCCCCAAGAGCAGGCCTTCCTTCTCAACGCAATGGCGCCCAATAGGCGCGGTAGCCCTTATAGGTAGATGATGGCGCTACTACTGCCAGGCTCCGAATCCTTGAGCCGAGGAGCGCGATACCCATGGACTGAGGAAGCCCGGAAATCCTGGGGCAGGTCTGCTGACAAGAATTACCTCTCTGTTGTTCCACCCGGAATCCTTGGGCGCTGGTGATCTCTTGGCACTGCGCCTCGTCTCGCGGAGGAGCCGGGAGGTGAGGAGAGCCAAGACGGAAGTACCTGTTCCGGTACTCCGCGGGTGACGAAGGACAAAGATGGTAGGTGCCTCCTCTCCGGACTTTCGGAGGAGACGGGAGCGGAGAACAGGAAACCGTTCCTCGGTCTGTTCCGTGGAACGTCGCGGACGTCGGGAAATGCGGGGAGATTCAAAAGCCGAAGCGTCGTATCCCAGTCTGCAGGGCACAAAGACGAGTTCACAGGAGACTCCGTACTGCTGCAGCAATGCTGGATACGTCCGGGAATAATCGGCCTGGTCGTGAGGGCGTGTCGTGTTTTTGTACTTCCCGCGGCACACCCACTGCGTGACTCGTGGACTGCCGGGGAGTCTGGGATTTGTAGTTCTTCCTGGTTTCCGACGGACTCGACACTCGGCGCAGGTATCCAGTATGATCGTGACAGACTGGGACAGGAAAGACGGGCAGACAGGTAATGAAGTAATGATGACATCTGGGGCAGGCAGAGTTGCCTGACAGATTTACAGCTTAGAAATCACACTTCAGTAATAATACATCAAATTACTATTGAAGCTGTGGCGGTGATAATTGCATTGTTAGCGGTGTCAGTGGTATGCAGACAGAATAATGAGTTAGAAATGTCGACTTTCACAAATATCGAGTTGGAAATATCGTAACAGAGAAATATCGACAGCAAGAATATCATGATCGAATTTAGGTAAGAAATTTGATTTATAAAAATATCAGTCATTAAGATCGTTTGCAAAATTTGGGTTGTTTAAAATTTCGATTTTTTAAATAGTGTTATGTATTTTAGTATTCATTTTAAATGTATGTGATTTTTTTTGCATAAGTATTGTTTGTGTGTTTTAATATATCTGTTAATTTTTTAGAAGTTATCAATTTTATTTTAATTACGGTTAGCGTTTTTTAGTTCCTCAGTCGGTTGTGGGTTCATAAGTGAATACGGTGGGAAGTCATTTAATTATGATAAATGAATGATTATTTTTTTATTTAATAACATTTGTTTAATTTAGATTTTATAGTGTTAATTGTGGGAAGTAATTTATTAATAATTAATTATTAATTGGTTGTTCATTAATATTAATTAATTAATTGGTAATTAATTATGGTAATTGTGTTTTTTTTAGGAATTGCTTGTCATAAATTACTGATTTTTTAAAATGTATTAATATTTAATTTAGATTTTATAGTGCTAATTGTGTGAAGTGATTTATTATTAAGTAATTATTGATTGGTTGCTAACTATTATTAATTAATTGGTAATAAATTATGTAAAGCGGCGCTTAAGTCAAGCAGGATCAGAGCACAGGATTTGCCTTCATCTAGAGAGCCTCGAAGATGCTTAGTAACAGCGTCTGGAGCCGACTGGGTGTTGTGTCGCGATGTAAAACCATTCTGAGAAGTGTCCAGGATTTGGTTAGTCTCCAGGAAATGTGTTAAGATGGTATTCATATGTGTCTAAGGGATTTTAGCGAGAAATGGCTGTGAGGAGATGGGCGCACATTTTCCTGATTTGGAAGCATCCAAACAAGGTTTTTTTCAGAAGGGGAATAACTTTGGCATGCTTCCAAGAAGCTGGTACAGTTGCAGATGCCAATGAAAGAATTATCAGCTCGAGACAAAGTGGAAAAAGACAATCCTTTTAAGAAAGAGATCCGGCTAGAGGGGATCAGCTGGTGAGCCTGATTTGACTTTGTTGCAGAGAATCTGTAGCTCCTCAAAGGACAGCAGATGAAGACGGTGGAGGCGTGGCAAGGAGTAACTAGTATGAACCTCTAACCTTAAATCCCTGGTATCAGAGATAAAGTTGAAATAAAGATGTCCTACCTTACTAATAAAATACTTTGCCAGTTCCTCGCATTGGGCTTTAGAAGCCACACAAGGCTCTGCCGCAGATGCAGGGTGTATGTGATCATTGAGGAGAGAGAAGATGACTTTGCAGGGTTACTTCTGTTTTTTATTTAATTTGCGAAGTTCTCGGCCCTAGATTTTCAGAATCAGTGTATGACATGCTTTAATGGCTGCTCTGTAAAGTGTTTTTATAGAGGGATCTTGGGAGTGTCACCAGGTACGTTCAAGGACATAGCAGTTTTTGGGCTGAAGTCGATGTCTCCGTAACCAAGGGCTGACCTGCGTTCTCTTACTACAGGCCGATCTGACGGGGATGCACATGTCAAGAGCATGAGTAAGCCATTCATGGAAGAGACTGCTGCCTGAACATTAAGGGTCACTTGAGGGCACTGCGTTCGAAGAAGATCTAAAACTCTGTTGGAATCGAGCTTGTGCCATGGGCGTTTAGAAATAGGGTCTGATTAAAAGGGCTGTTTAGGACCTTCTAAGCAGATGGACATAGAAATTAAGAAGTGACCTGTCTAAGTCACAAGGAGAAGGGTATAGACTTTGAACAGGTAAATGTTGGAAAATACAGTGTCAAGGAGGTGCCCTGCTGAGTGTGTGACACCAGAGACACGTTGCGTAATCTGGCACGCTGCATGATCATCTAGTAAGGAAATAGAATAAAAAATAGAAATTCACAGAAAAAAATTTAGGTTACAGGGACATTATAGTTAGGCTGACATTTGACTTGTACAAAACCAGTGAAATTCAGCCGTCACGACCCAGCAATGCACTGCTTATGACCTCAGATATTACATCACTCATGACATGGTCAGTGAGATCACGGATGACATCACTGTTGACATCTCAAATGACATCACTGATGACATCATACAGTGACTGTGAGTGTTTTAAGATGCTTATGAGTGGTAAATATATTACCAAATGTTTATTGTGGAATCAGCGGGTGTATGAGTGTCTTGTCTTGTCTTGTCTTGTCTTGTGTGTTGAAGCTGTTGTAGATCTACCTGATCTTGTGGTGGAAGATGGTGCCAAGTATGTTGAAGAGGTCTTGTGAGGGTGGGACATCTGTGATCTTGCCCGGCAAACTCCTTGACAATGGCGCTTAATTCTTTGCTGTTGTGTGCGGGGTCGTGGTTTCTGTCTTGGAGGGCCATTTTCTTTGTGGTTTTGAGAAGGAGGTGGTGTGCGTTGATGGCCGTTTTAAAGGTTGCATGGGTTATCGGGGTTTTGTTGTTCCTCCATTTCTTCTCAAGTCATCTACACGTGCATCTGGACTTGTGAGGGTGGGAGTGAACTAGCTGGCTTTGTTGAAGTGTTGCTTGCCTGGTGCCTTCTTGAAGAGTGCCAGAGTGTTGGCACAGTGGGAGATCCATCGGTGGCGATAGTGTCTGCTGATGTCGGCGGTGTGGTAGTGCTGAGGAAGTTGGTGAGATGTTCTTTGGCGGCCTTGTTCCAGCTATGAAGGCCGGTGGTGAGGGGAGTGGTGTACGATAGGTGTGATGAAGGCAAAGTGTAACCAGTGGTGGTTGGTCCAGAGGAGTTCGGTGGCAGGGCTTCAGGTGACGTTTCGCTGGCAGAGAAGACGGGGTCAAGCATGTGTCCCGCTGCATGGGGGGAGTAGTGACTAGCTCATTAAGTCTGATGTTGGCAAGGTTCTCCAGAAGGGATGCAGTGTTGTGGTCACTAGGGTGGTCCAGGTGGAAGTTGAGGTCTCCGAGTAGGGTGTAATCGGTGGATACGAGAGTCTGGAGTGTGATGAGGTCTACGATGGCATTGGTGAAGGATGGGAGGGGGTCGGGAGACCTGTAGAGGAGGTTACCATGGAGGGTGGTGTTGAGGTTGGTCTTGATATAGAAATGGAGGTGTTCCATGGTTGCTTTGTCGACCGAATGAGTGGTCAGACAGAGGGTGTTCTTGTGGATGATGACGATGCCTCCTCCTAGTCGATCATTGTGGTCCTTGTGGGGTTTTTCTAGCCATCGGGGGTGGCAGTGGTGTTGTCTGGGCCAGAGCTGGGATTGGTCTAGGTTTCCGTGAAGAAGGCGATGTCGGGAGAAGTGGCATCGAGGAGTTCTCAGATTTCTGTGGTGTCTTTGTGGAGGGAGCATGTGTTGAGGAGGATGCAGCTAAGCCAATTGGGTGTGCTGTTGGTCGGCTGAGCGGTGAGAGGAACTAGTGTGTGGATGTGGGCGAGGGTTTAGTCACAGCTTTGGCAGGAGAAGGGTCCTAGGGTGTCCTTCGGTGATGCGCGGTGGCAGGCAGTGTCCTGTGTTGAGGGCCAGGAGGGTGCTTGTATCAATGGAAAGTCTAAGAACCAGGGTCCATTGGACTGGGCTCAGTCCAGGCACGACAAGCGCAGACAGGTTTCCTTTGGCGTCCCAGCGGCGTGCCACAGTGGCCAACATTAAGTAGTGTTTTGGGGGCTGGACAGCTGGATGGCAGGAAATACGGGGATAAGAAAAAGTCACTGGAGGGGGTGGAGCCAAAAGCGGTCACAGCGACAAGGGCAGCAAAGCAAGGAGCAAAGGAAAAGAAAGGTGCAAAAAGGGACAGAAAAAAGGCAAAAAGAGGAAGAAAGTCAAACAGCACAAAAAGAAGGAATGAGTGGCAGCAGGGCAGCACAGCAGCGGAACAGTGACACTCTACCACCAGGCCACTAGGGATGAGGAGCAGGCCGGAGACTGCTGGTGGAGGAGAGCCTTAAAACTCCTGACCAGAGGGTCAACAGTAGCAACAGGGGCAGCAGCTACCAGACAGAACTGTGCAGGGCAGGAGCAGTCCACTATTAAGGTCAGTGGTCTGCTCCGTCACTGCCCAGTGATCGCCAATAAGTAGTGTGCGGGCGGCTGAACAGCTGGGAGGCAGGAAACATGGGGAGCGAGAAAGAATCACTGGAGGGGGGTAGGGCCACGGGGGATCAAAGTGGCATTGGCAAGGGTGGCGAAGCAAGGAGTAAAGAGCAAAGGAAAAGAAAAATGCAACAAGGGACATAAAAAGGCAAAAAGCAGAAGAAAGGCAAAGAACAGAAAAAGCAGAAAAGAGAGACAGAAGGGCAGCCCAGCAGCAGAGCAGTGACGCTCTACCACTAGACCACCAGGGATAAAGTGCAGGCAGTAGGAGCCTGCAGATGGAGGAGGGCCTCGAACTGCTCACGTTTTTGTGAGCCCGTCATCACTTTTCAATATTTATACATTTCCCCCACGCCACTCATTATGAAGCATTGTGGGATTTGTAGTTAACACAATGTTGTTAAGATATACAATAAAAGCAAACTAGTATCAATCATGAGGCATTCATTAATCAAAGCATTTGCACATTCAGCAACTCATAGGATACATGAGACTGTCTAATTTACATTTTTTTATCATGATCAGTAATTATTATAATAATCAGTCATTTCTATTGTTTGTTCTCCTTTTTGCTCGCCCACTCTTTGCCGGTTACAATTACCAGGGCAAAGCAGGCATGTGCTTGTTGTCTCTCCTCTGTGTAGTTTGAACTGATGTTTATAATTTCAAAATCACGTGTCATGTTCATCATCAGACGTTAGGCATATTGCCTTGGAAACCACATTAAGTACGGAATATATTGACTCATCTACAAGGATGATGGATAGATCCCTTTGGTTGTGCTAGCCCTCCACTTGGTCTGCCCGTGCCCCTCCTAGGCTTCGCCTATGGGTTTCTAAAACGTAACATTTGGTCTTAATATTTATTTGAATTTAATATGGGGTGCAGCACCCATGTTGTTCACAGTCAACAATAGATATCGGGTTAGCAACTTGATCATATACTTTTTAACGGTAGTATAAATATGATCTACGTGTCTGTCATCCTACCAATGACGGTATAAATACCCATTCACTTGGTGGGCAGGGCTTACAGCAGGCTGCGTCTAGGTGCAGGGTCGGAGGTGGTTGGAACCTTTTCTGTCACTGAGGCTCTGGTCAAAGAGATTTGCCAACTAGCCCTTGGAGTCAATCTGATGGTCATGGATTCAATATGCAGTTCCTTTCTTCTCACACAGGCAGCAGATTAGCAGGGCAGCAGAGGAGAGTAGTAGTCGGTCTTGCAGCATAGCAGCACATCGTCCTTCTTCTGAGTCTTTCAAAACTCCAGAATTGAACTGAAGAATAGGGTATGAGTCTCCACTATGTGTCCTTGGTGACAGCTTTGAGGTAGGAGAAGTTTCAAGGCTCCTTCCCCTACAGAGACGTCTGGAATTTCCTGAAATTCTGCCCTGGTCCCAGCTTGTCTGAACAGAAAAGACTAGTGTGAAACCCTTGTGAAGGTGCTGAGACAAAAACATTTTTGATGTGCAAGTGTCGTAGGTTACAGCTCCGACCCATCAGAGATGACCCTTCCTGCCAACACCTATTTCCCCTTTGTCTCACTGTCTGAATGCAATACACTCAGACCAGCTGCCAGCTATACCTAGTCATGTGACTCAGGATACAGGCTGCAGGTAGAAAATGGTTAGGACAAGACAATGCCAACCTTCTAAAAGTGCAATAACCTAAAGGGGTTAACCCCAACGGACCGGGGCCAGGTAGGGCTATTCAAAATTCAGAACACAAAACAATGAACCCGGCTCCGTACTACCGTACACTCCTACTACTCATGGAGTAACGAACAGTCAACTCTTTTATCTGTCCCAATGTAATTTTTATTAGACCATTCATGTTTCTTATTAATTTAAAAATGTATCAAAACTATTTTTTGGACTGAAAAAGAAACACAGAATTATCAAATTCACACATAAACGTACATGTATATACAATTCACATTAAAATACACTTAAAGACAAAAATGGACTTAGACACTGTGAAAAAATTATTGGCAACAGCTTGCAGCATGACAAAATCAGCAAATGAATTCATACATTAATCTGATGCAAAACAATATGAGGATAGATTTATTTTTAACAACAATCCATTTAAAGAGCATATAGCGTAATGGTTGCGCTATATAGATGACAGCTGGTGCTTGTGGAATGGGTCTAATGAAGAGTTGGAAAGTTTCTATGGTTGGCTAAACTCCCGCCATGAGGATATCAAATTATCAAATATCAAAAGTACACAACGTTTTTGCAGACATTGGCCACCCTGAATATTTCAATCACCCCGAGAACTTGGCTCTTGTTCCAAGAAAAGTTCTAAAAATGAGATGTTTAACTCTACTAGTGGAAACGAGACTAGCATCCGAAATATTGAAACCATCTGTCAGAGGAATCAGATGATCTTGACCAGTTTTAACACACAGTTTTATTTAGTTAATGTGTTTAATGCACGTCACAGGTTCGTGCTGACCCGATTTTGTTTGTTATGTTATGTTAAAAGCATTTATTAAGCGTGCATACACCAACGGTTTCTTGGCGCTCAGAAAAGGATCACGGCAGTGACAGGGGGATTGCTTTAATCAGTGTATGCCTGAGTGAACAACCAGGTCTTTAGCTGTTTCCTGAATTGGGCCAGAGAAGTCAGAGACCTAATCTCTGCCGCAAGGGAGTTCCAAAATTGTGGAGCAAGAACGGAGAACCTTAGTCCGCCATGCTTCTTTCGCTTGACTATAGGAACTTCCAACAGATTCAGGTGAGAGGATCTAAGATAACGAGCGGGGGTGTAGCGGTGCAAATAAAGACCGGACCGATGCAATGTAAAGCTTTGAAAATGGTGCAACCCATCTTGAAAATGCAGCGCATGCTCACTGGAAGCCAGTGAAGGCTTTTTACGAGAGGACTGACATGATGCCATTTGGGCTGAGAAATGATCAGCCTGGCTGCCTGGTTCTGAACTAGTTGGAGGCACCTTAGTTGGTTAGCTGGGATGCCAACATACAGTGAGTTGGCATAATCCAGGAGAGAAATCACTAGAGCGAGAGTGTTCAAAAATCTACTGATCTTTAGTCTGCACAACTGAAAGAAGCCAACAGAGACAACCGAGCTGATCTGAGCCTTCACCGACAGATCATTACTGATAATGATCCCCAGACTCTTGGAAGAGGCAGCAGGCACAGGGGGGATTACCAAGTTTAGGGGGCCAGAAATTAGAATGCTATGGATTTGCTTCCCCTCCCATCAAAATCAGATCAGTTTTATCCAGGTTCAGCTTCAGCTGATTGTTATTCATCCAGTCACTTATGAAAACCATCGTGTCTTGAACGTTGGCTTCAGATGAGGCAATAATATTAAACACCAGTTGAAGATCGTCTGCATAATTAAAAATTCCAACATTTTTTTTCCTCATTGAATGAATTAAGAAAAGACGATAAAGATTGAAAAGGAGCGGGGAAAGAGAGGAGCCCTGAGGAACCCCACAGGTGTTATCCCTTTTTTCGGAGGAGAAACCAGCGAGGCGCACCGCTTGGGACCGGTTGCTCAGAAAGGAGGAAAGCCACCCCAGGGCCATACCCTGAATTACGGCATTGGCGACACGGTCGATCAAAATATCATGATCAACCGTGTCAAAAGCTGCCGAAAGATCCAAGAAAATCAGGGCCTGAGGGGTGCCTGAATCCGCCCCCTCCCTGAGCACATCCATAACCATGAGGATGACTGACTCGGTCGAATGTGCAGGTCTAAAACCGGCCTGGTGGGAGTCTAGGACCTGGAAATGGTCAACAAAGGAGCTCAGATGGTTAGCTACATGGGTCTCTAAGACCTTACCCAGATAGGGCAGGAAAGAAATGGGACGATAGTTGCTAAGAACTGATGGATCAGAGCCTGGTTTTTTCAAAATTGAAATAATTTCAGCCCTTTTGAAGGAATCTGGGACCATACCTTGCTCAAGTGAGTTATTCAGAAATGATCTAGGTGAGTCTGGGCATATGGTGAACGCTTCCAGAAGAATATGAGGGAGACAACAGTCCAAGGGAGAGCCTGATGTGACCTTATTTAATAGGTTCAAGAAAGTCTCCTCCGGGATGGGGGGAATTCGGTCAAGGCGATGTAGGCTCAGATCGCTGTTGGGGTCATGATGGACACAAGCCCCAGAAGGGATACTAGCCTTGATGGTGGCTATCTTCTCTATAAAATATGAGTTGAGAGAGTCACATAGAGATTGAGAAGAGACAGGTTTAGACGTGACTATCAGGTTTGGAGAGTTGGTCGACTATAGAAAAAATCTCTTTGGATTTGTTAGAAGCAGTAATCATTTTTTGCGAGAAATAGTTAGCCTTGGTTTGAGTAATCAAATTTTTATATTCTTTCATCAGGGCTAAGTAGAAGACTTTTTTTTCTGAGAGATAATGACGACGCCATTGGCGTTCAGCTTGTCTCAGTTCAAGTTTCTTTGATTTAAGATCTTCCGAGAACCACCGTTGAGCCTCGTAAGGTCTCACAGTCTTAATTTCTTTAAGGGGAGCGACTTGATCGCTGGCCGACTTCAACCATAATTCAATGCTCTCTGCCTGGGTCTGGAAGTCTTCTAGGATAGAGGGGGAAGTGCTCATGAAGCACGACCGGAAATGGTCCATATCTGCTCGTCTCCAGTTTCTGGATAATTGGTTCTCTATTAGTTGGGGTTTAGGAGAAAGAATACATCGGAGAATAAATCGAATCAGATAGTGATCGGACCAGACACACAGGGATATCAAAGGAGTAGAAATCTCTAAGTTAGAGGACCAAACTTGATCTAAGATATGCCCTTTTATGTGGGTGGCCTCCCTCACGTGTGAGGTACAATTCATCCCTGCAAGTAGGTCAGCAAATTCCCTCCAGCTCGGACTCTCCCGATTATCGGAGGGCCAATAATTGAAATCCCCAATTATTAGAATCCTAGCATAGTTGATGACAAAATGAGAAATCTCTCCCAGTGCATGTGGGAAGGTGGGCATGTTACCAGGGGGTCTATAGAAAAGGGCACAGATAAAAGATAACTGAGGGGAATCAAATTTTAAAATCAGGAAATCCGTTGAGGACAAACCAGTGGACTCTAAGCTGGTGAACTGATGCTCTTTACGAATTATGGCAGCAACCCCGCCTCCGGCTCTCCCAGAGGTCGGTTAGCCTGAAGGATATGGTAGCCATCCGGGATAGCTGCTAAGATATCTGGGGCACAATCATCGGTCAGCCAAGTTTCTGTTAATAGGAGAATATCTGGGGTTTCTGATTGTAAAAGCAGTAAGATTTCAGCTTGGTGTTGCACCAAGGATCGGGTGTTCAGATAGCAGACTGTGAGTCCTGTAGGTTTCTGAGCCTTGGAAGGGGTAGGTCGCAAAACTTTTTGATAGGGTGACTATCTAAAATAAGTTCTAGAAAGTCAGTTCGATGTATATAAATTTCCTCTTGTTCAAGAATGAATTTGTTTTCCTCAGTAATTTGAGAATTACCCTGCCACACTTTCAGTTCCTAAGGCGAATAAGAATATTTAATAAAATGGGCATTAGGAGTGGCTCCTAGCCGCAGACGGGCGCATACGGGCTTGCCTTAGGTGCGCCCGTTGTGCGAGTCCACTGCGCGCATCCGCTGTGCGTCCAGGAAAGCATTTCGTTTTAAACTTTCCAAAATCCCGCCAAGCAGCCCGCCAATCAACACGAAGTGGGGGTGGTCTGGAGGATAGAGGGAGTGAGCCTGGCACGTTTCTCCGTGCAATCGGCACCAGGTAGCCGTGACGGACCGGAAACGTGAGCACAGGCAAGTGAACAACTATGTATGAGAGCAAAGCAAAATAATACAAATTTGTGCAAAACACGCAATGCTTTTTAAAAATAACGTTTTTTCAAAGTAGGCGTTCACAGGTTAAAAACACAGTCCGACACTTTTTAACATGCGGTCTGATATGCCCCAACCCTGCCAACAGACCTTAATCCGCAGCGCGGAGCAAAGCCTCCAGTTTTAAACTTTCCAAAATCCCGCCAATCAACACGAAGTGGGGGTGGTCTGGAGGATAGAGGGAGTGAGCCTGGCGCGTTTCTCAGTGCAATCGGCACCAGGTACCCATGACGGACCGGAAACGTAAGCACAGGCAAGTGAACAACTATGTATGAGAGCGGAAGCAAAATAATACAAATTTGTGCAAAACACACAATTCTTTTTATTGTTTAGATATCTTCCATCATTTAATCAGCTTTCCCATTATTAATAACTGGTCCACCGACATGGGGAAGTGTACCTGCGAGGAAATTTCTCTGCAGAGTACCATACATACTGTCTCGTTTTGCAAACATGTCCTTGAGGCTAGAAAAAATATGTTGAACCCCTTTTAAGACAATTGGGCTTTGTGCAATGCCAACCAGCTTTTTTGTATTTGCAAATGTTTCCTACTATTTATATTTGTACTGTAATGGCTCGATTCTAATGGGCCATTGTCAATTTTAGGCAGCAGCTATAGTGAAACCTGGAAATGCACTGAGTGTGCCTTTGATCATCGCACTTGTATTTATGTACTGTGGTTTTTTAAGCTTTTTTAACTTGTTCAAATTTTATATTGTTTTTAACTTTTTCTGGAAGTTCTAATGCAGCTTTTATGATTCATTTGTGAATTCGAGTAAAGCTTATCTTGATTGATTGATTGATTGATTAATTAATTAATAGGGATGGTGGAGATTCTATGAGGGGAAGAAGTCATGAAGTGTTTGTTCTATTTAAGTCATAAATGGCTCCTGTGCATGGATGTGTGGTCAGGTTTAGCAGCTCTATCAGAGAGCACATTAGCTGCACATGTGATGTTTAGCTGAAAACAGCCAACTACAGCAAGTCCACCAGTCTCTTTCTACTGTGTCTTCAATAAAAGCCTCTGTCAAAACCAAGGGGTTGCTTGGTTTTGTTTGCTTAGGGTCAGTTGGCACATGTCTCTGAACTTGCATGCCTTGCATTGTTTGATGATGATGTGGTCCAGAGACAAACTGCTGAACTAAGGAACCTGCTACCTGGTGCTAACCTGGCTCTAGTAAAAGAAATCTTTTGGCCTCATTTATGTCAGTTATTAGGGTATAATTTCTTCCACTGTGACCTGGAAGACATCTGTCAGACGACTTCCTGATCAAGGGTATCTGACTCTGGACCCTGCGACTACGATGAGGATAGCCTGCTGCAAACATGGCTTCAGGCTCAAGGGCCAGCTGAGTCTAAGACATCCGCAACTTGGTGATACCACTGAACTAATTAAGGCAGGAGAACTTCTGGCTAGGAGGGCCGGGAGCGTGCCGATGGCTTTGGTCCACCTCCTCCGTCTAACTCTAAATATGGACATAGATTGCCTGTGCACGTAGTGTTCACTCAGTAAAAAAATGTATCCTGATGTAAGTGCTTGTTTTTTCAGGGCAGAGGTTTATCTACGAAACCATAAAAAGCCACGTAGGGTGGCTTTGCGTGGCCTGATAGATATGATTGAGAGACCTGAACCTTCGGAGCGCCATCAGAAGTGGCGCTTCAGCAATGCAGGGTATGAGGGGATGTGGAAGCACCTGCCGGCTCTGCACCAGAGGCATATGCTGAGAGAGAGAGAACACAAGTAGCAGAAGGAGGTACAACTGCACCAGTTGACGCGCTGCATCAAGAGCAATACGACAATCACAATATGTAGCATTTTCTACATATTGCAACCACGGTTTGAAAGTTATAACTTCTTGGGAGACCAACAAATGTATTTTTGAGACTAATGAAAGACCATTTAAATTAATTACTTTTAAAAAGAGAAAATACATAAACAAAAATACAATAGTTCAGCACTATTACAAAAAGGTTTGAAAAGGTGTCAAAAAAAGTTTGAAACCAAACAAATCCTACAAAAAAAAAACAAATTGTCTGGACAAAAATCACTACATTCAATCTTCTCTGAACTAGGCCTGGGCGGTGAACTCCGCTCTGTTCGTGGAGTTTTCTGCACTCCCTGCTCCGCGGAGCTCACAGAGTGTAGAAAACTTTGCTTCCCATGGTGCAGCAGAGTTTTTTCCCCGCTCTCGAACTTACTGCTGCTGCTCGGGTAGAATTTTACCCAAGCGGCAGGAAGCCCAGCGCAAACAGCAGTTCGCACTACTCTCTGCCACTACGCCCAGGCTTAATCTGCACACAACTTGATGGTGTCTAGAAGGGATCAAAGTGGATGCTTGTAGAGTTGTGCACAAGATTTGTCCGGATACCATGACTTGTGCCTAACCTGCACTACATGTCTGTACACCGTGCACAGTGGGGTTTACTATCTGGAGAAAGTGTTACACATATTACATTTAGAATATGATCACTTACAAAAGCAAAGGTAAAAGTGATGTTATACTTATTTATGATAATAAGATCTTAACTTAAATAAAAACAGAGAAATTCAATGAAAGAAACAAAGGTTAAAGTGACTCTAGCCAGGCCCCATGCCTAATCCTGTGTGAACTCACGCCCCCCCCCCAAAGCTGCCAAATGCATATTTTGCTTTTGAATTTTACATTTTTCTCTCAGATACAACTTTACTCCTGTGGTATCTGCAGTGGTACCTCCTATGGTATCTGCAGTGGTACCTCCTGGGGTATCTTCATTGGTGCCTCCTGTGGTATCTGCAGTAGCACCTCCTGTGGTATCTGCAATGGTACCTCCTGTGGTATCTGCAATGGTACCTCCTGTGGAATCTGTGGTGGTACCTCCTGTGGTATCTGCAGTTGTACCTGCTGTGGTATCTGCAGTTGTACCTCCTTTGGTATCTTCATTGGTACCTCCTGTGGTATCTGCATGGATGTATGACGTTACAACGCATGCTATTACAACGCATACCTTTACAACGCATTTTTTACAACGCAAGTACTACTACAACGCATTACTTTACAACGAATACTCTTACAACGCAAAACCTATTAAAATACTGAAAAGTGCTGTTACAACGAAATCAATTACAACGCATACCGTTACAACGCGATTTTTTTTTTTTTTTAATTAAAAGTACAATAAAATCTGGCACGGGATGCAGGGAAAGTAGGGGTTTTAGGGTGGGGAAGTGTATTAAAATGTGGAGAAAAACTGAACGTAAATCTACTGAAACGCATTACCCAATTAATACTCGAGTATTAAAATTAATACTCGAGTATTAAAATTAATACTCAAAATCCCCCATAAAATTCCGTTTTCACACATTTCATAGTTTTACAAAAATAACGAAAATTTAAATAACAGTACATACACATTTTTATCATAATTACATCGGAAAGTAAGTTATCAAAGTAAAACATAAGACACATACACATAGGCGCCATTTTAACCATCTCACTTGTAAAACTTGTCCTACCACAGTTTCTATGTAAACAATACCAAAAGACATGTTCCAAAATGGATGCCAAAACGGAGCAAATGAATGAAAACAATAGTTTTGTAAAAGCATTTTTAAATTATCATTTTCCACATTAAAACAAAGTATGTAAAAAAACACAACGAACTCAGTTTTTAAAAAAATTAATAGTGACACAGAGTAAAACTTATAAATACCAGGAAGACACCATTTTGCACTCAGTTGATTATCAACTACCAGAGAGACCAGACGTGAAAAGCTGACCCTCTGTCACCTCCACTGCGACCTCCTCAGAGAGAGCACGGAATTCTTTCGTAAAAGCATTCCAATAGAGCAACTACTAGTAAGTCATTACAATATTTTTAAACGTTGGTTTTGCGTAAAATATATTTTCTCTACCCAGAAAAAATTTAAATAAAATTCATAATAATAACTTTTAAAATGTACTGTTTCTAATTTATTTTCACTAAAAATATACACCAACTTAAAACAAGTATTTTATTTTCCAAAAACAGAAACTGGGAATATATTGAGATTCAACAATTGGTGTACCTAATTTAGCATCACCACCACGTTATCGACTGACATATACAATTGTGAAGGTAAATGTAATTTATTTTTAATTGTTTTACTTGTAAAATATATTTTAAAAAATTAGCTAAAGTGATGTATGGCAAAGGTGTTTTTTATTTAACCTCAATCTCACTACATCATAAACGAAAAAATACCATGATGCAGGAGTAACAATTACTAATAAGACTTCAGTTGGGTACTACATCAGAAAAAGCGATTCAAATTACTAGGTTAACTATTTCTATTCAAAGTCCTAGAATGTTCACCATTACAGTAATTTTGTGATAGTATCGGAGTAACCTTTTTTTTTTTTGTGAAAAATGCATTAAATGTGTAATATGTTTACTTTCACCAATTGTTACTCAGACTCATTTGTCATATATCATATTGTTTAAAAATTGTATTTTTTTTCCAACCAACGTTGGCTAAGGAACATTAATTTATTAAACATTTTTTATTTCCAGAGTACATCTGTATCAAAAAAAAAACTTTACCCTGCTGCAAGCATTACCTTAGAGGCACGAAAACAAACAACAACTGAAAAAGGTATGTTACCTTTTCAGTATTATTTTTTCTATACATTTTTAATCCTTCCTTTTGCAATTATTACTCCTCTACAGTACCTAATTAGAAAAATAATGGATAGTTTAGAGTAACAATATACTATTCCTGCTCCAGGAAGGTGCAACATTAGGGAGATTTTTTTATGGTGTAGGGGTACATATCTGTATTTCAACTACAGGAAGGTGCATTGGTTAGTACAGTGTCATGTAGTATTAGTAATATTGTATGTCATTATTAATTGAAAGATACTCAGATTTTACATTTCAAACCAACGTTAATGTTTTTATTATCCTCTTTTTTTTCAAAAGACAACAATTTGATTTGTTGCAGAAAAATTCTTTCAATCACATACGTTAAATCTTGAGCCAACAGACCAAATCATCTTCAGAAGCCTCACCCAGAAAAGCAATTTTTACAAAACAAGGTATTGATTTTCAGCATGGTTTCTTAACCTTCAATATATTAGACTAGCCATCTCATTACTAATGTTGAAAAAAAACCAATTTAATTATGGTTACATTTGCAGAATTCAGAATTTTATTTCATGACTAAAGGTTGGTGTAGCATTAGAGAAAGTGTTATCTACTACAACTTATAACAAATATACAATTTTTAAAAAATTATTGTAAAATCGCATTTCTCAACATCGTTCAGTTTTCTCATTCTTTTCTTTTTTCACTTTTCCAGACATTTATTTTTCCATTAGAAATCCAATCACCACATAAGTGTCTACTCCAGCCTACACGCCATTCCCACTGAAGAAGAGTCAGCAAGAAAAGCAAATTCGAAAGAGAAAGGTATTTTTATCCAACATTCTAAGGTGCAGCAGTTGTAAAAATGTACCATGCTGTAGGGGTAACAATTACTATTCTAACTCCAGGAAGGTGCAGCAGTAGGGAAAGTGTTGGATAGTGTAGGGGTGCTATTTACTATTCCAACTCCAGGAAGGAGCAGCAGTAGGGAAAGTGTTGGATGGTGTAGGGGTAATAATTACTATTCTAACTCCAGGAAGGTGCAGCAGTAGGGAAAGTGTTGGATGGTGTAGGGGTGCAATTTACTATTCTAACTCCAGGAAGGTGCAGTAGTAGGGAAAGTGTTGGATGGTGTAGGGGTGCAATTTACTATTCCAACTCCAGGAAGGTGCAGCAGTAGGGAAAGTGTTGGATGGTGTAGGGGTGCAATTTACTATTCTAACTCCAGGAAGGTGCAGCAGTAGGGAAAGTGTTGGATGGTGTAGGGGTAACAATTACTATTCTAACTCCAAGAAGGTGCAGCAGTAGGGAAAGTGTTGGATGATGTAGGGGTGCAATTTACTATTCTAACTCCAGGAAGGTGCAGTAGTAGGGAAAGTGTTTGATGGTGTAGGGGTGCAATTTACTATTCTAACTCCAGGAAGGTGCAGCAGTAGGGAAAGTGTTGGATAGTGTAGGGGTGCTATTTACTATTCCAACTCTAGGAAGGTGCAGCAGTAGGGAAAGTGTTGGATGGTGTAGGGGTAATAATTACTATTCAAACTCCAGGAAGGTGCAGCAGTAGAGAAAGTGTTGGATGGTGTAGGGGTGCAATTTACTATTCTAACTCCAGGAAGGTGCAGCATTAGGGAAAGTGTTGGATGGTGTAGGGGTAACAATTACTATTCTAACTCCAAGAAGGTGCATCATTAGGGAAAGTGTTGGATGATGTAGGGGTGCAATTTACTATTCTAACTCCAGGAAGGTGCAGCAGTAGGGAAAGTGTTGGATGGTGTAGGGGTGGAATTTACTATTCTAACTCCAGGAAGGTGCATCAGTAGGGAAAGTGTTGGATGGTGTAGGGGTGCAATTTACTATTCTAACTCCAGGAAGGTGCAGCAGTAGTGAAAGTAATGGATGGTGTAAATGTTATGTTTTAGATATTTCATAATTTTATTCAGACTAATTTTTTTGTCTTCTCTCCTCTTTTCAGATAATGTCTAGCCTGGGAGCTGCCAACTTTATTAAATCCAGGAAGGGCAAAAATTTATTAAACCATGGTGGATACATATATAGTAAGGAAAGAATAAGTTTAACTAGAAATCATTGGAGGTGTGTGCAATACTACACTACCCATTGCAGTGGCAGAGCGGTTACTGTTGATAATTTGGTTGTGAAAACCACAGAACATAACCACTCTGCCTCTGCAATGGATGTAGAAATTAGAGAAACAATAAACGAGATGAAAGCTATTGCAAGCACCTCCAATGATTCTACAGGATCAATTTTAAGAGAGGTTGCACAGCATGTCCCCAGTCATGTTGCTAGTAACATGCCTATAATACCTAATTTGAGAAGAATTATTCAGAGACAAAAGCAGGCAAGTAACATTCAATTATCTACACCACATACTTTCTCTGACATTAGAATTCCTCAAGATCTTTCTATTTCTTTTTCTGATGAACCTTTCCTTCTGCATGACAACGAAAACCCTCCGAAACGTATTCTAATTTTTAGTACCCCACGTAACCTTGCTAAGTTAGAAAGTAGTGAAATTTGGATGATGGATGGGACGTTTAAAAGTACACCCCATCCTTTCACTCAAATTTACACTATACATGCTAAAATTAACAATAGTGTAATTCCCTTAGTTTATAGTTTGCTACCTGATAAGACTTCTGCAACATACACTGAACTTTTATCAGTGATTAAAAGTAAAACATCTTCAAGTCCTCGAAAAATAATTATTGATTTTGAATTGAGCATGATCAATGTGATCACTAAAACGTACACGGATACCCAAATTCAGGGATGTTTTTTCCATTTTTCGCAGGCATTTTGGCGTAAATTACAGAAAACATCCCTAGTTGCAGATTATTCTCGGGATAGCAAACTACAATTTGAACTAAAAAAATTAACTGCACTTTGTTTTGTTCCTCCCGATAGTGTGGACGAGTACTACACTGCAATTATAGAATATGTTTATTACACGAGTAACGAAGAAAAATTGGCACCCATTCTAAATTATTTTGAGGACACATGGATTGGACACCTAAGCAGATCGGGTCGCAGGAGGAAGCCACGATTCCATGTGGAGTGGTGGAACTGCTACACGAGTTGTTTAGAGGGAGAAGCAAAAACAAACAATGCCATTGAGGGATGGCATAACTCCTTCAACCATACAATTGGCAAACCACATCCTAACTTCTACTCATTTTTGGCAACTTTGAAGAAGGAGCAAAGTTTCCAAGAAATGAGAATAGCACAAACACTCGCAGGTAGTCTAAACCCACGAGTAACAGTCAAAACAAGGGAAATGTCTGAGAGACTATTGGCAATTCTACAACAATTTTCGTTGTGTGTGGCTATAGACTACCTGGAAAATCTTTCTAACATTCTTTCTTTTTAAAATAATGTAATAACTTACTTTCCTGCTTTGCTTTAAATTTTACTATTTTTCAAATTAAAATTGGCATACATTTTTTTTTTCTAAAATATTTTTCAAACAAACAAGTCGGGTCCTTTTATTTAAAACAAATCTTCATTTCAAACAAAAACTACCAATGTCTACAAATTTACTGTCCCATAGTATTTGAACTATTGTTCTACATTGGAACTCCATTAATATAATACCGAAAATTTTCAATTTAATTACCGTCAAAACTAATCACCAAAACTGAAACATATGTAAATCCTACAATTCAAACCATATTCCGAAATGCACTTTGCAGCTTAATCATCATTTTTATAACAATCGTTAATTTCCAAAATGTGAAAGTACGCAACTTTTTTGCACTTAGAAATGAAGATCGACATAACTTTTTTTACTTCCTAAATAAACAAATCAACTTTCTGAACAGTAACTTTTAATTTTTTAACAGTTACATACTTTTTTTAAATATTAAATAACTTTTAGCGACCCGACATAGGCATACATTAATGACATTAATGTGGACATGTTTAAAAACATTTAAGTAATCAATTAGTTTTCCCGCAACCTCCCCTTATTCTTTCCTCACTATATATGTATCCCTTTTAAAGGTTTATTCTACAATTACAAATGAAAATATTTCCTACCTGGCCGCAGATCAGCTTCCTGCTGCTTCCTCCTCCGATGCTCTGCAAAATGGCGCATTACGTCGACGCTCACGTCATTACGTCATCGCGTGCATCTAAATTTATAACGGACTACTTTATTTAACTAATCTGTAAATAAATGTTTATAAATGTTAATAAAATATTTATATTTAGTTTTAAAAATGTTACTTACATTGCAAAATTCATTAAAAATATGGTTTATTTTTTCATGATTTTTGTATAAATAAAAAATTTGAAAACAATAATTGTTTGCTGTTATTATTTTTTTAATAGTTATTTAAACTTCAAAATTGTAACTAATTAAATGTTAATTTACTAAATATGTTCCTTACCTCGACTCTATTGTCTTTTCCCTTCAAAACTTTCTCTTTCTTCACTTTCTGATCCTTCTTTTCTTGTTCCGCGGGTTGTATATTCTGAAGCTGCCAAAATAAATAAAGGACAAAGACGCTCATAGACTTCAATGGAAAAGCGTGGGAATTTTTTTAAAAACAGTAAGTAATTTTTTTTTTTTTTTTTTTTAAACTACTATTGTTTTTAAAATGCATTTATTATTACTCTTTTAATATTTAAATTATTATTATATTTATAAATTTTTTAAATAAATTTCTCTAATTTTTTTAATAAATAATCCAAAAGTACTCTTCCTTTTTAATATAAAAATTTACTTTATTTTTGGAACTTATAAATACTCTAGTATTAATATATCTGATTACTTAAATTTTTGTTAAATACTCTAGTATTAATATTTTTAGAAAGTACTCACAAATTTAAAATAAATTAAATTTAAAATATGCTGTTTCTTAATTACTCTATTATTAATATTTTTAGAAAGTACTCACAAATTTTAAATAAAATAAATTTAAAATATGCTGTTTCTTAATTTAAAGAAACAAATGAACTAAATAAATTTTAGAAATACACTTTAATATTTAAAAAATACTCAAGTCTTAAAATTAAGTTACTCACTCTTATTTATTTTAAATAAAATATTAAATACTCTTTCTATTTAGAATAATTCTCAATTATTAATTTAACTTTAAAAATTCTCAGTATTCACTGTAATATGTATAAAATTAAATATAAAAAAACTCATTCTATTTTGAGAAATACTCAAGTATTAATTTAACTATCCAACAAAACATTTCTAGTAGACAAAATACTCAAGTATTAAGTATCAAGTATTAATATTAAAATACTCACGTATTAATTTAACTATCCAACAAAACATTTCTACTAGACAAAATACTCAAGTATAAATATTTAAATACTCGAGTATTAATTTAACTATCCAACAAAACATTTCTACTAGACAAAATACTCAAGTATTAAGTATCAAGTATTAATATTAAAATACTCAAGTATTAATTTAACTATCCAACAAAACATTTCTACTAGACAAAATACTCGATTATAAATATTTAAATACTCAAGTATTAATTTAACTATCCAACAAAACATTTCTACTAGACAAAATACTCAAGTATTAATATTTTGATAAACTACTCACTTTTTATCAATTACAATTTTTTTTACAAAAAATAATTATACGATATATATTTTTTAAAATTAAAATACCAACATTAAAAAATGCGTTGTAATAGTATATGCGTTGTAAAAGTACTTACCATATAACATCTTGCGTTGTAAATGCATGCGTTGTAAATGCATGCGTTGTAAAGGCATTTTCAAATAATACGTTGTAAAGGTATATGCGTTGTAAAAGTACTTACCATATAATAGCATGCGTTGTAAAAGCATGCGTTGTAAAAGTTTTTGCGTTGTAAAAAATGCATTGTAATAGCATAGCGTTGTAAAAGTTGCGTTGTAAAGGTGGTTCCCCATCTGCATTGGTACCTCATGTGGTATCTGCAGTGGTACCTCCTGTGGTATCTGTAGGTGCACCTCCTATGGTATCTGCAGTGGTACCTCCCGTGGTATCCTCAGTGGTACCTCATGTGGTATCTGCAGTGGTACCTCCTGTGGTATCTGCAGTGGTATCTTCTGTGGTATCTACAGTGGTACTGATGCAGCGTGGCCATTAAAAAACCATTTCCTTATGACATCAACCCAGAAAACCCCTTCACCTATTTATTCATATAAACCTACGTCGGTGGGGCCCATGACACCGAATACACGAATTTACTCAGTTTTTTGGATTAATGATAAGTAGACGAGCTGCAGGGCGAACGCGGTACCTTGTTAAAATGACCGAATGTACATTATACACATTATATACATTAATCTTATAAACTGACGGTTTTAGGCCTCAAGGTACTCTGCTATTCGGTCAATGGACCAACTAGTAGAATCATTTGATGGTGATTAAGTCCAGCTCAATCACGATACTCGTTTTGTAAGAGGGGTTTTAATTTGTCTGTTAGAGACACCTACAACTTGGATGAATTCTCCTGAGAGAGGAAGGTTTGAAATCTCCACTGATCTTACAATAGAACGGGTAGCACCAGTGTCCACAAGGAAAGTAACATTTACACCATTCACCTTGCCATCCACAAATGGACCTGACTGATCTACCTCTAGAGTTGCGCCAAGCACACACTCCTCTTCCTCTCCTAGGCACCGTCATAAGCTTTCATCCGATTCACTTCCATCTGGCTGTAGCCAATATTGTGAAACAGCAGCTGCGCACGGCAATTTTGTTACCTGCTCCCCACCGTAGAATCCTGCCTCTACACTGTATCTTTGAGGATTTACACTCTTTGGGAGAGGTGGTTGTGGCACCTGACTCTGTTGAGTAACTACCTGTTGCTGTGATGGTTATTGGTAACTCACCTCATTCTGCACCTGTGGATTTAATGATTTATTCTCGATATTAACTTTTGGAGGTATTTTACACTCGTTTTTCCAGTGTCCTAATTTGCCGCAATTATGACATGGCCATTTCTTTTTGGCTTCTTCTATGCTCATCTGACCTTTTCCCTTTACCAATGTTAGGTCTGAACTTGTTCTGCCCTGCATCACTAATCTGGTTACTTATCTGGGCTTCTTGCTGTTCTGCAACCTTTACTTGTGCCCACATTGCTTTTTCTTTGAGCTTAAGTTGTCTGTCCTCAATATCATCACTACAATATTTTGCATACCGTAGTACCTTATCTACTGTACTTTACTGCCAACACAACATATGCTGCTTAATCATTTCACTTATCTCAGGTCTCAACCCATACACAAATCAGTATACAAAATGACTCATGTCGTTTTCACTCAAATTCTTGTATCCACTATACTGTTTAAAGATTAAAAGCAACCTTTCATAATAAGCATGCACAGACTCCTTATTCTCCTGAGTTGTTCTATCAATCTTTACCCAGTCCGTTTCTTTCGGTGGAATCTTATTTTTCAGGAATGTGATTGCCTGCTTATATTTTCTCATTACTTCTGGACCTGGGGCTCCTGTTTTGCATCTCTAGGATAATGTTCCTTCGGACAGTCAATTGTAATTTAACATTCTGTCCATAAATCAGCAGGAACAACAATCTCAAATAATCCATCCAAATCTTCCCTCAATACTTTTGAAACTTTTACAAACCTTTCCACCTGTCTATACCATTCTACAGGCTTTTGTCTCAACCTTGGAATATCATTTGTGAACGAAAATATATCTTGTCTGGACAATTGGGCATGTACATAACCTCCTCCTGGAAGTTCTCTCATCGGACATTCGATTACCGTTGGTTCTTTTTCTTTTACGGGGAAAGCTAATGTTGCCTTATCAGCTGTTCCTTCGTTTCTCCTTATCCACCTACTTCTCCACCTGTCTACGTCTCCCCATTTTCCCAGTAACACAATCAGTTCTTTTATCCGTGTTAACCGTCCTGAAGTGTTCAGGCATTCTATATCTTTTTCAATAAAATCTACTCTGTACGGTTTCTGTAATCCTCTGATTTTTACAAAATCTACACCCAATTCATTTGCGGTTTCTTCCAATTTTTCATCCAAGTTCCTAGCTCTCCAAGTATTACTTTTACACATAAACATTAATTCATCATCTTGATAAGATTTTAGTCGATCTGTACCAATAGTCCCTAGAATCAATTCTTCCATATCTATCTTTAACCTAACCACATCCAAAGGTTGTTGTTCTGTGTCTTTCTTCTGCAAACTCCTTACCCATTCATTTAATTCTTCTGCAGTTGGACCCACAGGGGTCATGTTTAATTCCATTTCATTTCAATTAATTAAACACCTTCCAGGTGTTTAATGAAAGCACGGTTTCCAAACCCATACACCTGCTGAACGGGGTGCCCCAGGGCTCCTCGCTCAGCCCGACATTATTGGCAGCCAGAATAGAGCCTTACGGAATCCGAATAGTCACCTATGCTGATGAGACTAGGCCTGGGCGGTAAATTCCGTTCCGTTTGCGGAATTTGCGGAATTTGGGTAATTTCGCGTTCCGCGGAGAACGCGAAATTGCCCAAAAATCTGCGTTCCGCGACTTCGCGAAATTTTTTGCTTGTTCGCGTTCTCAATATGCGTGTTCGTGAGATATTTCACCCCGAGCACGCAAACAGCGATCACGAACAGGAAAAAAGTATCGCGAACAAGCAATTCCGCGTGTTCGAGGAATTTCTGCGTGTTCGCGGAGATTTTTTACCGGTTCGCGGAGATTTGCGTAACGCGATTACGCGAATTCCGCCCACCCCTAGATGAGACCCAGCTAGTGGTTGGGCTTACCTAAACCGAACAGAAAATCCACATCCTCCATTCCTGCTTAAATGACATCTCAAGCTGGATGGATGACTCTCAACTCAGACTCAACGGAGGACAAACGGAGATTATGATCTTAGGTAACTCCCTCCGTTTTAACCCCAGCCAGATGTGGCCATCATGTATGGGCCCAGCCCCTATCCCAAAATCGGAAATCAAAAGCCTGGGGGTGTGGCTGGACCAGGACCTCAGCCTCAGAACGCAAGCCAGAAAAACAGCAGCCCTCTGTTACGGCCTACTTAGAATGGCCCGAAAGGTCCTACCCCTTCTTCCCTCCACAGCTAAGAAATTACTAATCCAGTCATTAATCCTTTCCAGATTGGATTATGGGAACGCCCTGTATTTGGGCGCTCCCATTTCAGCAGTTAAGAAACTACAATCCGTACAGAACAGCGCAGCGAGACTCCTAATGGGAATCTCTAATAGACTGCCAGCTGAACCGGCCCTTCGCTCCCTCCACTGGCTCCCGGTTCAGGAATGAATCAAGTTCAAGTCCTTATGCCTAGTGCATAAAATAAGGCAGGGACTCGGTCCTCTGTCGATTTCCACCATGATTCGCCCATACAAAGCTAAGCGTAAACTTAGATCAAATGATCTGCATCTGACTGAGATCCCTAGGATCAAGAGATCCAGAAGTGGTGGCAGACTTTTTTCTTACAACGCCTCCAATCTCTGGAACACTTTACCTCTTCACCTACGTATAACCCCTGACCACATGGCTTTTCGGAAGCAAATAAAGACTTGGCTCTTTCCTTAGCCCTTCTGGTTCCCCTACTGTCAGTTATTAGCGCTGGGATGCCTCCGGGCAGCCATGTGCTCTATAAATGTTTTTCCATTCCATTCCATTCCATCCTATTTACACTTCTCTCTGGGGTTTCAGTTGCTGACTCGGATCCAATAGGAATTTTATTTATTGGACTCTGATTTATTGTCAAATTCATAGGTGGAGTTGATCTAACCGAATCTTTTGCCTCCCTGACTTCCGGAATTATCTTTTCTCATACTTTTTGCATGCTAGAATTCAAGTGAATGGTTAAGGAATGTTCATCTATCTTTTGATTCTCAAACACTGGTATTACTGGACCTATAGTTACCGGCACAATTACAGCTTCTACATTGTTTGTCAATTCTCTTATCTTTTCAGTCAATTCTCTTGTTGTTCTGGCTAGTTTGGTTGCATTTTGATTATCAGGAACCATAGTCAGTGGTATTTTTTGTCTACTAAATGAACTATCTAGTTCAATAAATTATTCAGGGTTTGGATTTTTCACAGTTTCCATTGGGGGTACATTTGGGTGCCGATTCCAATCCTGTAAAACCCGGGTACAAATGGTCGTATGGAGCGTATTCTCCGTATGACTCGTACCCCGGAAATCCACCTTACAAACCAGCAAGTACGATTCGTACCGAAATACCATTTCCGTACGAATCGTACAAAACTACGTACGGCTAAAAAATACAAACTATTCTGATCCGGGACATCGCGTACGTGACGTCCGTACGGAGTCAGGCAGCGTTTTACGGACCAGCAAGTACGATTCGTGCCTACGTCACTCCGCATGCCTTATTTTTTACGGCAGCCAAAAACTCCCGGCAAATTGAGTACGACGCGAATAAGGAGCCCTGGTACGCGACGGACAGCCATGGACCCCATCCTACGTGTCATCCCAGCCATCCTAGCCTACGACCTGGTGTACCGAAACCGCCGCGCATGCCGTAGAAGGTCAGAACTACTCCCGGGGCAAAGGGGGGGCGAGGGGCAGGAAACATAACCCCTACCCAATTGAAAAACTACTATATTCTGTACATACATTACCTCCAGGGTCTGGTCACTTCGGGGGTCGTGTCCACCAATCCCTGCGTACCGCAACAACGGAAGTGGACGTGTACGCGTACCCGTCACCACTACAATGGTGGTACGGACCGTACCCATGCTCTGAGGGCGTGTGTACGGTCCGTACCACGCGTACCCCTACATCACCACTACAATGGTGGTACGGACTGTACACACGCCCTCAGAGTGTGGGTATGGTCCGTAGCACTATATTAGTGGTGCCGTGGGGGTACGCGTGGTACGGACCGTACGCACGCCCTCAGAGCGTGGGTACGGTCTGTAGCACTATATTAGTGGTGCCGTGGGGGTACGCGTGGTACAGACCGTACACACGCTCTAAGGGCATGGGTACGGTCCGTACCACGCGTACCCCTACGTCACCACTACAATGGTGGTACGGACCATACACACGCCCTCAGAGCATGGGTACGGTCCATACCACGCGTACCCCTACATCTTAAGTGTGACTTGTAAAGCGCGCTGACACCAAAGGCTTCCTGGCGCTGTTAAGACAGAGAGAGTGAGGGACGAAAAAGGCGAAAGTCGCATAGGTTAGACTCAAAGAGGGAAGAGGTGAGTTTTTAATAACTTCCTAAAGTTCAAGAGGGAGGGAGTGGATTTGATGAGGAGAGGAAGAGGGTTCCAGAGACTGGGAGCCAAGTGAGAGAAGCGGCGACCACCGAATTTCTTTGTTTTAATTTTGGGGGTGACAAGTAGGTGGCGATAAGCAGATCGAAGGTTGCGTATTGGGTGATGAGGGATGATTAAGGATTTGAGGAACGCGGGGCCGGGGCAATGGAGAGCTTTAAATGTGAGGCAGGCCACCTTAAAGGCTGCTCTCTGGCCTATTGGTAGCCAGTGTAATTTATGAAGTAAAGGTTTGGCCGATTGCCATCTGGGGGTTTTGTGAATGAGTCGGGCCGCTTGATTCTGAACTATCTGAAGGCGATATAACAGAGATTGTGGGAGGCCATAATAGAGGGAGTTCGAGAAGTCCAGCCGGGAAAGCACAAGTGAAATGACGACTTGGGTGAGTGCGGCAGGTGGAAGTAGATGACGAACTTTACGAATCTTCCGAAGCTGATACATACATGATGAAATGACCGCACCCACTTGATTTTTAAGGGATAATTCGGAGTCAATAATCACTCCCAGGCTCTTCACTGATTTGACCGGGGCTGGAGGGAGACCAAGCTCCGAGGGCCAGAACTGTGGGCCCCAGTGGATGTGACTGAGTCCAGGGAGGAGAAGCTCAGTTTTTCCGGGATTTAGCTTCAATTGATTCTGGTTCATCCAGGATTGAATATGAATCATCACGGAATGAAATGTTTTGATGTCGTGAGGGGAATTAAGGGAGAAGATGATCTGAAGATCATCGGCGTAGTTGTAGACAACTGCGTCCCATTTCTGGAGGGATTGAATCAGGGGCCTGAGGTATAAATTAAACAAGAGCGGTGAGAGGGAGGAGCCCTGAGGGACTCCACAGACCACGGGCGTTTTGGTTGCAGTGTAAGGGCCTAAGCGGACGGCCTGAGTTCTGCCAGTCAGAAAGGACTCAACCCACTTAAGTGCGGAGCCCTGGATGCCCGCTTGCCTGACACGGTGGAGAAGGATGTCATGGTCCACCGTGTCGAATGCGGCGGACAAATCCAGAAGTACAAGGGCTTGAGAGACTCCTGCATCTGCGTTCCTCCTAAGTGTCTCCAAGACTGCCAAGATGACAGCCTCAGTAGAGTGGGCAGGCCTGAAGCCGGCCTGGTTAGGCTCAAGATAACCAGAAGATTCAATAAAGTTGGAGAGGCAGCAAGTAACATGAGCCTCCAAAAGTTTTGAGAAATAGGGGAGAAGGGAAATGGGACGATAGTTCGACGGTTGTGCAGAATCAGCACCGGGTTTCTTAAGGAGGGGCAAGAGGGTAGCCTCCTTAAAAGGGCTGGGGACAATGCCTCTGTTGAGCGAGCCATTTAGCAGGGGTAAAACACAGTCAGGTAAGCTGAGACAGATACTCCGCAATACAGAGGGTGGACAGCTGTCGTTAGGAGAGCCAGATTTCACACGGATGGCGAGTTCCGCCAATGAGAGTGCGTCCAAGGTAGGGAAGGTAGAAAACGTGAGGGAGTTGTCAGAGGGAAAGTTCGGTGTGAGTGACTGGGGTAGGGAAGGTATAGAGTTTTTAATTTTTTCAATCTTTTCCAAAAAATAGAGATTAAGGGTGTCACAAGCTTCTTGCGTGGGGGTTTGGGCTGGGAGAATTCTGTCGTCGGTAGTGAGTTCGTTCATTACTTTGAACACCTCTTTTGATTTATTTGCTGCGGACGAAATCCTGATAGAGAAGTGTTCTGTTTTTGCTGCAATGATGGCCGATTTATATTCCCTACGTGCAGTCATGTAGGACTGCCTGGCTACGTTGGAATAATCACGTCTCCAGATACGTTCCAGCTGGCGGGTTTTTGTTTTCTGTTGCTTGAGGTCAACAGAAAACCACCTGTGGGAGTTGTGATGTCTAGTGGGGGGGAATTTGGTTAGGGGGGCATAAAGGTCACTGGCTGACTTCAGCCAGGAACCGATGTCATGTTCTATTCCTTCGATGTTATCAGGGGAGTTGAAAGCTGGCCGAGTGTCAGCCAGGGTTGTGAGAAAGCCCTGAGAGTCGAAAGTACTCCATTTGCGTGAGGAGCCGCCGGCCATCAGGGGAGCAAGAGTCCGGCCAGCAATAGTGATGATGGTATTTACTAAGTGGTCATCTGACCAGACACAAGAAGAGATAACTGGCTGGGACAGGGCCAGGTTACAAGTCCAGATCTGATCCAAAATATGGCCCTTAATATGGGTGGATTGGGTGACCTGTTGGGTGAGGTTCAGGCTAGTAAGAGTCTCGAAAAGCTCTAAAGCATGAGGTCCGGCACTGGTGTCATTGAACCAATAATTTAGGTCACCTAGAAGGGCAAAACTGGAATGCTCCGTTAAGAGGTTAGAGAGATGTTCACTCAAAATAGTGGAGAAAGATGGCATAGGGTGTGGAGGCCGGTATAACAGGAGGAAAGTGAAGGCACCGGTACCGGTTTCCACACTGATAAGTAGATTATCTACCTCTGGGAGTGGGAGGGAAAGGGATGAGATGGAGTTCAAACGCTTAGATATAATGGCTGCCACCCCGCCGCCGGGCCGGCCATCGGGGCGGTCGGCATGATGGATATAATAATCAGGGGGGAGGGCGGCCAAGATATCAGGGAGAGACTCAGACGTAAGCCACGTTTCCGTGAGCAGAAGTATATCGGGTCTATTATCCGTCAACAAGATAAAAATATCTTCAGCATGTTTCACTAAGGAACGAGTGTTCAAATAGGACATACTGATAGATGTGACATTTTTAGACGGATTTGCTGTGTTTGTGTATCGACCTGGAGAAGGTAGACCAGGGCGCATAAGGCCGGCAGTATGTGCACGACGGCTGGTGGTAGGGGACAGTGGAGGGGCAAAAGGCTGTAATTTTTTAAGCTCGTCGGGCGAGTACATAATGAGGTGACTAGCAAGGTGTGCCCTAGGGCCCGGCCTGGCGCGGACGGGCGCAGACGGGCTTACCTTAGGCGCACCTTCGGCGCGCAGACGGCACGCCCGCTGCGCTCGTCCGCTGCGCGTCCGGGAAATGCACATTATATATAGACGTGGAAGGGTGGCGTCAGGGGCGTCGCCTCAGAAAGGGGCGTGGCCTCCTTCCTCGCCGGGATGGCGGTGTGAGAGAGTTGCAGGTTCTGGGTCGGCGGCAGCGCTGTGGCAACAGCGTGAAAGCAGGTAGGCACCAAGAGTGCAAGTACAACACGATTAATACAATCACAATAAAAGTATTTTTAAAAGTCGAACACAAGACGCTCTCGGCTTCCGCCTCAAGAGCTCAGGTCTGTCTAACGCGCGGCGCTAGTTGGCAATGTTATTTATAGGGGCGGCGTCAGGGGCGTCGCCTCAGAAAGGGGCGTGGCCTCCGTCCTCGCCGGGATGGCGGTGTGAGAGAGTTGCAGGTTCTGGGTCGGCGACAGCGCTGTGGCAACAGCGTGAAAGCAGGTAGGCACCAAGAGTGCAAGTACAACACGATTAATACAATCACAATAAAAGTATTTTTAAAAGTCGAACACAAGACGCTCTCGGCTTCCGCCTCAAGAGCTCAAGTCTGTCTACATCACCACTACAATGGTGGTACGGACCATGCACACCCTATGAATGCAGGGGTACGGTCCGTATCACCCGTACCCCTACGGCACCACTACATTTGTGATACAAGGCGCCACGAATGTTGGCTTAGGGCCTGGTGCAGAATATAACCAGTATATTGGGGTGTGTGTATGCCCAGGACAGCAGTGTACTGCACCAAGGGTGCGGGTGGGTGGGTGGGTGGCTGCCTAGGTTTCCCACCAGTGGACAAAGACATGTGAGGTGTGGGTGCCTATCACTCCCAGCAGTGGACAGAGACATGTGAGGGGTGGGTGCCTATCACTCCCATCAGTGGACAGAGACATGTGAGGGGTGGGTGCCTATCACTCCCAGCAGTGGACAGAGACATGGGGGTGGGTGCCTATCACTCCCAGCAGTGGACAGAGACATGTGAGGGGTGGGTGCCTATCACTCCCAGCAGTGGACAGAGACATGGGGGTGGGTGCCTATCACTCCCAGCAGTGGACAGAGACATGTGAGGGGTGGGTGCCGAAGAATACCAGCAGTGGACAGAGACATGGGGGTGGGTGCCTATCACTCCCATCATTGGACAGAGACATGTGAGGGGTGGGTGCCTATCACTCCCAGCAGTGGACAGAGACATGGGGGGTGGGTGCCTATCACTCCCATCAGTGGATAGAGACATGTGAGGGGTGGGTGCCTATCACTCCCAGCAGTGGACAGAGACATGGGGGTGGGTGCCTATCACTCCCATCAGTGGACAGAGACATGGGGGTGGGTGCCTATCACTCCCAGCAGTGGACAGAGACATGTGAGGTGTGGGTGCCTATCACTCCCAGCAATGGACAGAGACATGTGAGGGGTGGGTGCCTATCACTCCCAGCAGTGGACAGAGACATGGGGGTGGGTGCCTATCACTCCCAGCAGTGGACAGAGACATGTGAGGGGTGGGTGCCTATCACTCCCATCAGTGGACAGAGACATGTGAGGGGTGGGTGCAGAGGAAAACCAGCAGTGGACAGAGACATGGGGGTGTGTACCTCATTATCAGATGACCACAACTCCATGGGTGTATGTACGCATCCCTAATTTCCGACTATGTTGATAGTGCCAGAACAACACATCACTGACAGCAGTGTCCCACTCCCATGAGGATGGATGTCTTTCCCCCACTGCATGACACACCACATGTGGGTGTGAGGACAAATGACACATGCATACCCACCCCTGGCGGATGCAGCACAATACACACACAGAGATCATGCCCCAAGACTGTATAGTCATGTCAATGCCCACTAAACTAAGAGAGCCAAAGGGACTGATAGGAATGTACAGGTGCTGGGACAGCCACCAAGATGTTGTCTCTCATAGAAGGAATAGGGTGGAGTTCCCATAGATACAATGCCCACAATTGTGAGTCAGGTGCCCAAATACCCTGCAGAACAAGTACCATATGTGTGCTAGGCTGGGATTACACACATGCATAGTGCGGAAAAGGGAGAATTTCTCCATGAAGGCATTGCAACATACTCAATACACAAGTACAGTGGCACAGACGATGCAGCCGGAGACATTGCTGAGCAGGCATGGCCATAGTTGAAGGGATCCGTCACCAACAAATGGAATGTAGACACAGGTCAGCACAACAATTGTGCAACTATCTGCAGGGAAGATGTCAGGTGCCACAGAGGAAGGAACACTCCTTGGGACAATGTCTCAAAAAACAAATAGCACACACGACCAAAGATTCTTCGCAGAGACCTTGTGATGGCACGCAGATCCCATGGTCCACCTCATGACCATCAGACCCGAACATTTGACTGAAACATAACACATTACCACAACCCCAACTCCTGGAGCATCAGCACCAACATCAATACCTGAAATGCAATAGTGCGCAAAGTAAAAAGAAAATGCTTTAATCAGCATTACATTTGTTTTTGTAAAGAACACTATATACAAAGGCCAATGGCCAGCCCAGAATAGAAGTCCTTGGGGGGACACATGAGCACGTGTCTCCCCTAGCTTGCCTGCACAGTGGAACCCTCAGGTTCGTCGACTGGGGGGGGCATCATGTGGGGAAGGACCAGGCACCGCAGGGACAGGAGGTGTAAGGGTAGGTGTGGTGGGTGCAGGGCCGGACGCCTCCACCACAGGGGGTGGGGCAGCGCCAAAGGTGGAGGTGAGCTCGGCGCTGCACACTTCTGCCAGGGCGTCCAGAGTATCCCCTGCACTGGAAGAAACCACAGGCACAAAGGAGGGGGGTCAGAGGGATGGGGTGCAGCGCTTCTAGGGGAGGGGGTGGACATGGGGGGGACTCAACTCCCCTGCCCGTGGAGTCCCTTGCCCGCTTGCAGGGTGGTGACACAGTGGGGCTGAGGCCCAGCACAGTCATGTAGCTCTCCTTGTCTGACTGTGTGGCAGGGGAGCCAAGGGGAGTGCTTTTGGAGGGACTGGGTAGTGAGCAATGTTCCCTCTAATTTTTTTCCTCTGTGTGCGGCAGTGTAAGGTCTATGTGCGCTGCAACCAAGGCTGTGTGCGCCAGTAACCAGGCGTGCGTGTGGGTGCAGCGCTAAATATCACTCCAAACTTTTGCTTAAAAAGTGAATAGACGGTGCATTTCCTCGCGTACAGATCCGCGTGAACGGTGTTGAGGCAGGTTTGAACCCGTCCCGCAGAGCAATTTGAAACCCAGGCAGCTGTGTCGCTGCATTTCTTTTCTTAATAGAGCGGGGTGATTGTGTGCATTTGTTCAAGTTTTCATGTTGATTTCAGCTCATGATGGGCGCTGCGATTAACATGAAAACTTTAACAAATGCTCTCTTTGAGCAGGAAAAATACAATTATAATAACGTTATTATAATTTTAGTTTTGCAGTTTCAGGGCTGGGTTAGGGTAGGGCCGCATCAGGCTTTTGACTAACACATTTTAATGCCAGTGTCCGTATCACCGCATTAAAATGCATTAGTCACACATTCTAGTGCCCCTCTGACAATACTGCAATTGAGGCACACTGCCAATGAGGCAGCACCAGCATGCTAAAATTGTCTAACATATGAGAGCATGGAACTGCGCCTTCAAATTTAAAATGCTATGCGTCAGACATATAATATTCATGAATAGCGCTGAGCAGGCGGGCCAGAATTTACCAGATCAATTAGCTGTGCCCCAACCAGCCTTCCTGTGAGTCTACTTCTTTAATTTGATAGATTCCATTCCCCTGCTTTTTTATTTTAAACATGTGTCCCAGGATGGCAGAAATAGCCAAGGCCCACAGATAAGGCTCGGAGTTCAGGGCAGGGCGGGTGGAGAAGGAAAAGGACTCTTGTCTCTTCCTTCTTGCCCAGAGAAGACCAGGACAGTGTCCACTTCTGCTCTGCCGCTGGCAAAAGCACTCACGGATATCTGAATGATTAATGTAAAAGCGTCAAGGTAACCATGTTGTTCCTGCTTACATTTCACATGCTTTACTTAAACTTGCATTCCCTATGAGTGTTTGCTTTCTCCATGATTTTGTAACTTTTTATAGGCAGCATATTACTCTTGTCTAATGCGTAATTTGAATTGTGTCGCATCCAGGAGTTTATAGCAGGCCACATTTGGGTGGTAGCTGAAGCCAGTGCAAGTTTCTCTCATTGGGGCAGTATGGTGCTCAGTGGAGGAGAGGATGTGGCACTATGGTCAGAGCTGCCGAGTTTGGAACTTGGGAACCAGGTTCAGCCTTCATGACCAGTCCACCGGACCACTCTCCTGAGGGAGCACATTCCCTTGCTAGACCTTAGAAGCCCTGGTGTCTTAGCGCCATCATGTCTACCCTAACAGTGGCAACTGTGGGTTAACCGTAAAGGTCTGTCCACCACAATCCATACCGAAGTTCACCTCCAGTCTCGCAGGCAGGCCTATGAAGCAGCACACCCTAGCGCGACAGTCACTGAGGTCACAGGACCCTTGAGCAGGGTGGCTCTAGGGTCGTGCGATCGCACCGGGCGCTGACTTCGGGTGGGGTGACATGCTAGCAGAAAAGTTTCAGAGTATGGTGCAAAGTGGGAATCTTTTCACTTGCTGGCTATTCCCTTGTAGGATCCTCCTTGAGGAAAAGTTTTGGAACAACGTGCGAGTGTGTCCAGAAAAAAACCTCATAAGAAAAAAGCTGAAGGCAGAAACACCGAAGTCCTATTTAGCATATTTATAAATACATAAAAAGGTTAAAAACACGCCGGAAACGTGAATAGCCGACATAGTGAACAAAGGCACAATGTGGACAGAATGTGTCCTCAAGGTTATGGTGGTAGAGGTTTGAACTGGGGAACGGTGTTCGAGTCTCCGCAGGGACGCTCAAGAATGTGTGTTTTTGGGCAAATCAGTCAATCTGCCTGTGCCTAACAAACATGATTGCGTGTGTATTTAATGCAGCTGGTGCTTATGTAAAGCGGTTTGATACCTCCGGGCAGTGCATACACCCCCCCCCAACCCCTCCTCCCCCCTTCCCATCGTGTGTGGCAGCCCGGGCTGAAACAGCTTCCCGGGCACCACACAGCAGCCCCCCCCCCCCAGTACTTCACAGGTCTTTAAAAGACCATTCGCTTGTTAATGAGGCTTTGTTGGGTTTTCACCCCATCTAGAGCCCCTGCATCGCCACTCTGACTATTGCTGGAAGAATTAGCACGTTACACAATACCAAGCCCTATCAGCTGAAACCCCGAGGAATCGGGTTTCTGGATGCTTGAATCGGGAGGCGGGAGACTAGCCTTGAAATCGGTTGTCTCCCGCCTGAATCGGGAGGTTTGGCATGTCTGGTTGTAAGTCACATACTATGCTGATAATTAGGAAGGCAAGAAACAAACATTTTATAGAAATCTGCCGCCTATTAGGAGCCCCGGCACCTCTTTAGTGACAAATTAAGCACTGGTGACCTGGAAGCAAATGCCGCGTTTGTAAGCTTGCTGCATTTCTTCTCATTATAGAGCGCAGCTGCAGGGTGACTGTGTGCCTCTGTTAACGTTTTCATGTTAATGGCAGTGCCCTTCATGGGCTGCAATTAACATGAAAACTTTAAAAAAGGCACACTATCACCCCGCACTGTGGAGACTAGAAATTCTTCCTACAGAGAACGAAAACAATGAGGCATTAATACTTATCATAGACCGGCCTCCCAGGGAGAATTATTGGGTAAAACAATGTTTAAATGTGAGATGAAAGAGCGATCTGTAAGTGAGGAAGAAGTAGTGAAGGATTGTTTCGTGGGATTAAGAGAAATGATAGTTAACAACATAGGGTAAGAGGTTAGAGCAGAAGGTGATGGAAGTAACGAAAAGAATATAGGACTGAACACCAGTCAAAATTGAGTATGGTTTGGAGAAGTCGGTCTGATTGTAAATTGGTATGAAAAAGAATGAGAGTAAGAAATGTGAAAGGAGAGGAGGGGTCTTGTGAGATCTGGCAGTTGAAAATAACTAGCTACACAGTGGAGGAAAAGACTACAGTCGAGGATGGAGGGGAAAGGCAGAGAAAGAATAAAAGACAACATTACTATCACGGTAGACCTTATATAGGTGTTTTTTTAATTGTTACTGGAATTTAATTTAGTCTATATGTTAATGGAGGTCTTCGGGTAAGGAGTTTCAAAGTTTTAGGCTGACCCAGAAAAAACTGGGTTGCAAGGTGTGTTTTGAGTTTCTAGAATTCAAGCCTAAAAATCCTTTCTGCTCCTTAGGTTTTCACGTCAGAAATGTAAAAAGAGGATCATAGCCGCAGCCCAGCTCTATTTAGAGAATAAATACAGCAAGCTTACAAACGCAGCGTGTGCTGTTAAGTGATTCTAAAAGCACATGCTGTGTTTCTGCATTTCTTTTGTTTTCTAGAGTTTGGCTGCGGGCAGATTTGGGCTTTTATTTACAGCCGCACTCTAGAAAACAAAAGACATTTAGCAAGAGGGAGCACTTGCTAAATGCAGTGGCGGCACGAACGCTCTCGGGGATGTGCGCGCCACAGACACAGCAGTGCGCGCTCCGGGTCACGGAGGTGAGCGGCCACGCAGGCGTGCACGTTCGTGGGAACACTGGTAGTGAGGTATGCGGACTCAGACTGTGGCTGCGTGTATGTCTGTGTGCCCCAGACCCAGTGGGTGTGCCTTTAACCCCCTGAGTGTGCGTGCCAGGATCTGTGTGCTTGCCCTTACGTGGTGGTGTGCTGCCTGTGTCTGGTGGGGTGCGTGCTTGGGAATGTCTGGGTGTGCATGGGACAGGTATGGGAGTGGGAAGTGTGGATGGGGCTGGGGTAGGGGGGGGACGAAGCGCTGCAGCAGACTCACTGCTGCCGTCAGTGAAGAGTCAATGGACCTCAGCAACATCCGTTGGTCAGACATCGTTGCTGACATGCCCTCCATGAACGACACCATCTGTGTCAGCAGTGTGGTGTGGCCATGGAGGACATTCAGCATCGATGTCTGGCCAACCTGCAACTGCCGCTGAATGTCCACAGACTCTGCAGTGAGGGCAGCAGGGGTGACAGGGGCAGGGGGTGCGGCGCCTGGCACGAAGGAGACATGGTGGTGCCCTGCATGGACAGAAGAGACCGGAGCAATTGGGAGGGCGGTGATGGGAATGGAGGAGGCAGGGACAGATGTTGTGCTGCTGCCAGGTGTTGGAGCAGCCTCTGCCCCCTCGATGAGTTCAGCCTCGGACCCGTCAGCGTCGTAGTTGGTCTCGCCACCGACTGACTCCCCTCGCCCTCCATGCCACTTGCTCCCGCAGACTCGCCAGCACTGGTGGCACCTGTGCTGGATCCCTCCTCCAGGTCCGTGTAGGTGTCTCCCTCGGTTTCCTCCGATGATGCTGTGGGCAAGGTGAAGATACAGAAAATAATCAGTCACCTGTATACATCTGACACATGAGTCAAAACAAAATAGGTCACAGTGCATATCAGGCAATGCATCATGAGTAACATCTAGATTACTCCGCACATATGTAAGCCCTGTACTCCCCAGTTGGTTGACCCACCATGCCACTTGGAAACAAGGAAAAATAGGACACACCAGCCAAAAACTTGAATTAGAAATATACTGAGAAGCTAGTGTCTGGGAACAGTTGAGCACAGCAATACTATGAAGTCATGCCACCTCTTGTTTACTGTGAAAGAAACAGTATTGGTGCACCCAAGTCTAAATAACAGATCTCAATGCTAAAGGTGTCCCCACACTCAGAGACCTGTAAGTACTTTGGAAACCCAAACGAAATACATTTTGATCCCTTGGGAATCACACCACTTTACACAATCTACATGTTTAGAATGTGTGAATGTGCCACTTTGTGAACAGAACACACATGTGCCTGCATAAAAGAAGTCTCACAAGGAGGTGCACACAAAACTACATTTTTCACAGACATTGTATGAGCTGTCAGCCTTATTCAAAGAAGCCGCTGTTAGAAAGAAATGGGGTTTCAGCAAGTACATACATATGGGACCACGGCGGTCTGGATGACTTGACAGTCGTAAGTTGGTATCACCAACAACCAAGGACTTACCCAAATTCCACCACACTGTGGGAACATGGATATGTATAATCTGCAAAACAGTCTTTTTCGAACTGTGCCTTTCTTTAAAATGTGCCAGCGTCTCACATGAAAGTGTAAAGGTGGTTTCTTGTGCACTTCCTTGGGAGACATCTGTCATGCAGGCACATTATTGTCCTTCACAACAAAACATCAAAGTCAAGCATTGAAAACAGGAAGACATGTTGACAAGTGTAGTTAGTGCCAAGGTACAAGACTTTTTGACTAACAACTTGAATCATGCCACCTGACACATGGCCATCCGTACCATGATGACACAGTTGGCAACACATCTGACCCACTGCCTGTCATGTGGAGTGGCACACATGTCCAAACACAGGCCAATGCATAAGCTAATGGGCCTGCAATTGTGTTGGAATAAGGCATACCTGCACTGAGGAGACACCCTCATGGCAAGCCAGAATGACCACACATATGTCAGCACACAAAGACAAAACTACGTAGCATCTGGACCACACACTGGTGCCAAAAATGGATGAGCAGGAATCATGTATTTAAACTATTGACACATGCTGCAAAGCACAAACATTAAACCCTGCGCAACAGGACTGGGTCACTGCATGTTGAGTGTCTGTCTAGACAATTATCACACACAGGTCAGACCTGGCAAGGAAACATAAGGTGTGGACATGTAGGCCTCGCCCGCACAAACCCCCCATACGTGAGACAATGTGATTCAGACAGATCAAGAAGTGACACCTCTTAACCAGGGTTTACAAAAATGTGCATCAAGAATTCCCAAATGTACTCCACATCACCTTGTGAGGCTGCCAACACATATTTGTGACAAACAACCATCAACAGATAGTTGTGAATAGACACACAGGCACTGCCCAGTGTGAGTATGCACAAGCCAAATGGGGTCACCCTGTCCAGTGGACACATGTAGCACACTTTAGATAAATACAAATGAGGCCAGGGAACAATGCCACAGAGGCCAACCTATGCTGAACACACAGAGAATGGGCACAGTGTTGGATGACACACATGATTACGAGGCAAGGGTGTCTCAGGGGACTGTAGTGGGCACACTGCTCCATGGTCCTGGAATGATCTGACTGTAACATGAGCAACCGTCCTGGCACTATGCATATCTCCCACTCATGCACATCATGTCTGAGGCCACAACATCGGTCATGCATGCTACAAGTCTGTTCATTTGAAAACTCCTATGTTGAGACTCAGCATCAGTGGCAACAAATATGGACCCCCAAATGACTGAACAGGACAGGGCACAGGCAAGGTACCAACACATGTCACAGACCACCCCCACACATGATGCAGAAAGCAATGTGCACTTGGATTAACTGGAAGCCTAGATGACCATGTGCAGTAGTGATTACACACAGACCAGGGAACACATGTCAAGGAGGGGAAGGGAGGAGGAGGAATAACAGCACCGGTTGACTTGGGGGAACAGGATATGCACTGGCAGTGTATCCAGGCGACTGAGCACTTCCAAAAGCTGGTGACACACAACAAACACACATGTACCTACCCCCTCCTTGCTGCTGTCTCTCCTGTAAAACTGCCTATCCATGTCAGGGAAGACCACCGCCAGGACACGCCTTATCTGGTGGGTCAGGCGTCGGCGCCCACCGTGGGGGCGTGGAGGTGAGTCCCCCAGCTGGACCCGGGCGATCCTCCGGGTCCAGCACCCAATGTCCTGCCACCGTTTTCGGACTTGGGCTAGGCGCCGACTGCGACCCTCGACCGATCTCACGGCCCTGACGGCCCGCTTCCAGATCTCCCCCTTCTCGTAGGCAGTTACCTGTGAGGATGACAAAGTGAGACTACATCACTACACCTGCTCCATGTCAGAGAGACACACATTTGAACATCTTTGATATGTTGAACAGGGCATAGGATGCTGCCAAGGAATAGCATCTTTGTCATATGGACATTGGCCTCTGTGGAAGCCACAATGCACTACATGGCATTGAAAGTACTCAGGTGGCATGAGGGGTGCGACACACTCCATGATCATGTCACACACTGTGCATCACAAGCAACACCAGGCTGATGGACAGCACGTCCAAGCAGTTACATGCCCCAGGCCACTGACGACACCTCAGCAGAGTACGCAGACACACACAGGCACAGATCAATCACCTGCCATTGGCAACAGCGGATACAAGCCTCACTCTGCACATGTGCCGGATGTATGACGTTACAACGTATGCTATTACAACGCATACCTTTACAACGCATTTTTTACAACGCAAGTACTACTACAACGCATTACTTTACAACGAAGACTTTTACAACGCAAAACCTATTAAAATACTGAAAAGTGCTGTTACAACGAAATCTATTACAACGCATACCATTACAACGCGATTTTTTTTTTTTTTAAAATAAAAGTACAATAAAATCTGGCACGGGATGCAGGGAAATTAGGGGTTTTAGGGTGGGGAAGTGTATTAAAATGTGGAGAAAACCTGAACGTAAATCTACTGAAATGCATTACCAAATTAATACTCGAGTATTAATTTTAATACTCGAGTATTAAAGTTAATACCCAAAATCCCCAATAAAATTCCGTTTTCACACATTTCAAAGTTTAACAAAAAGAACGATAGATTTAACAACAGTGCTTAAACATTTTTATCATGATTAAATCGGAAAGTAAGTAAACAGAGTAAAACAGAAGACACATACACATAGGCGCCATTTTAACCATCTCACTTGTAAAACTTGTCCTACTACACTTTCTATGAAAACAATACCAAAAGACATGTTCCAAAATGGATGCCAAAACGGAGCAAATGAGTGAAAACAATACATTTTAAAAAGCATTTTTAAATTATCATTTTCCACAGTAAAATAAAGTATAAAAAAAAACACATTGAATGCAGTTTTTAAAAAAATTAATAGTGACACAGAGTAAAACTTATAAATACCAGGAAGACACCATTTTGCAATCAGTTGATTATCAACTACCAGAGAGACCAGACGTCAAAACCTGACCCTCTGTCACCTCCACTGCGACCTCCTGAGAGAGAGCACGGAATTCGTTCGGAAAAGCATTATAAGACAGCAACTACTAGTAAGTCATTACAATATTTTTAAACCTTGGTTTTGCGTAAAATATGTTTACTTAACGATAAAAAAATTTTGATAAAAATCATAATAATAACTTTTTAAATGTACTGTTTCTAATTTCTTATCACTAAAAATATACACCAACTTAAAACAAGTATTTTCTTTTCCAAAAACAGAAACTTGCAATATATTGAGATTCAACAATTGGTGTACCTAATTTAGCATCACCACCACGTAATCAACTCACCTTTACTATTGTGAAGGTAAATGTAATTTATTTTTAATTGTTTAACTTTTAAAATATATTTTTAAAATTAGCTAAAGTGATGTATGGCAAATGTTTTTTTTTTTTACCTCATTCTCACTACATCATAAACGAAAATATACCATGATGCAGGAGTAACAATTACTAATAAGACTTCAGTTGGGTACTACATCTGAAAAAGCGATTCATGTTACTGGGGTAACTATTACTATTCTAAGTCCTAGAATGTTCAGCATTACAGTAATTGAGTGATAGTATCGGTGTAACCAATAATTTTTTTTTTCTAAAAATGCATTCAATGTGTATTATGTTTTCTTTCACCAATTGTTACACATACTCATTTGTCATATATCATATTGTTTAAAAATTGGTTTTAATTTTTAACCAACGTTGGCTAACGAACATTAATTTATTAAACATTTATTTATTTCCAGAGTACATCTGCAACAAAATAAAACTTTATCCTGCTGCAAGCATTACCTTAAAGGCACGAGAACAAACAACAACTAAAAAAGGTATTTTACATTATCAGTGTTATTTTTTCTTCAAAATTTTAATCACTCCTTTTCCAATTATTACTCCTCTAAAGTGCCTAATTTGGAAAAGTGATGGATAGTTTAGAGTTACAATTTACTATTCCTACTCCAGGAAGGAGCAGCAGTAGGGAGAGTTTTGTATGGTGTAGGGGTACATTTCTCTATTTCAACTCCAGGAAAGTGCAGTGTTTAGTAAAGTGTTTTGTAGTATTAGTTATATTGTATGTCATTATTTTTTAAAAGTAAATCAGATTTTACCTTTCAAACCAACGTTAAGTTTTTTTTTCCCCTCTTTTTTTTCAAAACACAACAGTTTGTTTCGTTGCTGAAAGATTCTTTCCATCACATACGTTAAATCTTGAGCCAACAGGCCAAATCAACTTCAGAAGCCTCACCAAGAAAAGCAATTTCAAAAAAACAAGGTATTGATATTCAGCATGGTTTCTTAACCTTCTATATATTAGACTAACCATTTCATTGTTAATGTAAAAGAAAAACCCAATATAATTATGGAAAGAGTTGCAGAATTAAGAATTTTATTTCATGACTAAAGGTTGGTGCAGCATTAGGGAAAGTGTTATGTACTAAAAGTAAAAATGATTATAAATTTTTCAAAAAATTATTGTAAATTCGCATTTCTCTACATCGTTCAGTTTTCTCTTTTTTTCCTTTTTTCACTTTTCCAGACATTTATTTTTCCATTTCAAATCCAATCAACACATAAGTGTGTACTCCAGCCTACACGCTTTTCCCACTTAAGAAGAGTCACCAAGAAAAGCAACTTCGAAAAAACAAGGTATTTGTATCCAATATTATAAGGTGCAGCAGTAGTAAAAATGTAGCATGGTGTAGGGGTGCAATTTACTATTCCAAGTCCAGGAAGGTGCAGCAGTAGGGAAAGTGTTAAATGGTGTAGGGGTGCAATTTACTATTCTAACTCCAGGAAGGTGCAGCAGTAGGGAAAATGTTGGATGGTGTAGGGGTGCAAATTACTATTCTAACTCCAGGAAGGTGCAGCAGTAGGGAAAGTGATGGATGGTGTAGGGGTGCAATTTACTATTCTAACTCCAGGAAGGTGCAGCAGTAGGGAAAGTGTTGAATGGTGTAGGGGTGCAAATTACTATTCTAACTCCAGGAAGGTGCAGCAGTAGGGAAAGTTATGGATGGTGTAGGGGTGCAAATTACTATTCTAACTCCAGGAAGGTGCAGCAGTAGGGAAAGTGATGGATGGTGTAGGGGTGCAAATTACTATTCTAACTCCAGGAAGGTGCAGCAGTAGGGAAAGTGTTGGATGGTGTAGGGGTGCAAATTACTATTCCTACTCCAGGTAGGTGCAGCAGTAGGGAAAGTGTTGGATGGTGTAGGGGTGCAAATTACTATTCTAACTCCAGGAAGGTGCAGCAGTAGGGAAAGTGATGGATGGAGTAGGGGTGCAAATTACTATTCCAACTCCAGGAAGGTGCAGCAGTAGGGAAAGTGTTGGATGGTGTAGGGGTGCAAATTACTATTCTAACTCCAGGAAGGTGCAGCAGTAGGGAAAGTGTTGGATGGTGTAGGGGTGCAAATTACTATTCCAACTCCAGGAAGGTGCAGCAGTAGGGAAAGTGTTGGATGGTGTAGGGGTGCAAATTACTATTCTAACTCCAGGAAGGTGCAGCAGTAGGGAAAATGTTGGATGGTGTAGGGGTGCAAATTACTATTCTAACTCCAGGAAGGTGCAGCAGTAGGGTAAGTGTTGGATGGTGTAGGGGTGCAATTTACTATTTTAACTCCAGGAAGGTGCAGCAGTAGGGAAAGTGATGGATGGTGTAGGGGTGCAAATTACTATTCTAACTCCAGGAAGGTGCAGCAGTAGGGAAATTGTTGGATGGTGTAGGGGTGCAATTTACTATTCTAACTCCAGGAAGGTGCAGCAGTAGGGAAAGTGTTGGATGGTGTAGGGGTGCAAATTACTATTCTAACTCCAGGAAGGTGCAGCAGTAGGGAAAGTTATGGATGGTGTAGGGGTGCAAATTACTATTCTAACTCCAGGAAGGTGCAGCAGTAGGGAAAGTGATGGATGGTGTAGGGGTGCAAATTACTATTCTAACTCCAGGAAGGTGCAGCAGTAGGGAAAGTGTTGGATGGTGTAGGGGTGCAAATTACTATTCCTACTCCAGGTAGGTGCAGCAGTAGGGAAAGTGATGGATGGTGTAGGGGTGCAAATTACTATTCTAACTCCAGGAAGGTGCAGCAGTAGGGAAGGTGATGGATGGTGTAGGGGTGCAAATTACTATTCTAACTCCAGGAAGGTGCAGCAGTAGGGAAAGTGTTGGATGGTGTAGGGGTGCAAATTACTATTCTAACTCCAGGAAGGTGCAGCAGTAGGGAAAGTGTTGGATGGTGTAGGGGTGCAAATTACTATTCCTACTCCAGGTAGGTGCAGCAGTAGGGAAAGTGTTGGATGGTGTAGGGGTGCAAATTACTATTCCTACTCCAGGTAGGTGCAGCAGTAGGGAAATTGTTGGATGGTGTAGGGGTGCAATTTACTATTCTAACTCCAGGAAGGTGCAGCAGTAGGGAAAGTGTTGGATGGTGTAGGGGTGCAAATTACTATTCTAACTCCAGGAAGGTGCAGCAGTAGGGAAAGTTATGGATGGTGTAGGGGTGCAAATTACTATTCTAACTCCAGGAAGGTGCAGCAGTAGGGAAAGTGATGGATGGTGTAGGGGTGCAAATTACTATTCTAACTCCAGGAAGGTGCAGCAGTAGGGAAAGTGTTGGATGGTGTAGGGGTGCAAATTACTATTCCTACTCCAGGTAGGTGCAGCAGTAGGGAAAGTGATGGATGGTGTAGGGGTGCAAATTACTATTCTAACTCCAGGAAGGTGCAGCAGTAGGGAAAGTGATGGATGGTGTAGGGGTGCAAATTACTATTCTAACTCCAGGAAGGTGCAGCAGTAGGGAAAGTGTTGGATGGTGTAGGGGTGCAAATTACTATTCTAATTCCAGGAAGGTGCAGCAGTAGGGAAAGTGTTGGATGGTGTAGGGGTGCAAATTACTATTCCTACTCCAGGTAGGTGCAGCAGTAGGGAAAGTGTTGGATGGTGTAGGGGTGCAAATTACTATTCCTACTCCAGGTAGGTGCAGCAGTAGGGAAAATGTTGGATGGTGTAGGGGTGCAATTTACTATTCTAACTCCAGGAAGGTGCAGCAGTAGGGTAAGTGTTGGATGGTGTAGGGGTGCAATTTACTATTCTAACTCCAGGAAGGTGCAGCAGTAGGGAAAGTGTTGGATGGTGTAGGGTGCAATTTACTATTCTAACTCCAGGAAGGTGCAGCAGTAGGGAAAGTGTTGGATGGTGTAGGGGTGCAATTTACTATTCTAACTCCAGGAAGGTGCAGCAGTAGGGAAAGTGTTGGATGGTGTTGGGGTGCAAATTACTATTCTAACTCCAGGAAGGTGCAGCAGTAGGGTAAGTGTTGGATGGTGTAGGGGTGCAATTTACTATTCTAACTCCAGGAAGGTGCAGCAGTAGGGAAAGTGTTGGATGGTGTAGGGGTGCAAATTACTATTCTAACTCCAGGAAGGTACAGCAGTAGGGAAAGTGTTGGATGGTGTTGGGGTGCAATTTACTATTCTAACTCCAGGAAGGTGCAGCAGTAGGGAAAGTGTTGGATGGTGTAGGGGTGCAATTTACTATTCTAACTCCAGGAAGGTGCAGCAGCAGGGAAAGTGATGGATGGTGTAGGGGTGCAATTTACTATTCTAACTCCAGGAAGGTGCAGCAGTAGGGAAAGTGTTGGATGGTGTAGGGGTGCAATTTACTATTCTAACTACTGGAAGGTGCTGCAGTAGGGAAAGTTTTGGATAGTATAAATGTTATGTTTTTGGTATTTCATTTATTTTGTCAGGCTAATTTTTTTTTCTTCTCTTCTCTTTTCAGATAATGTCTAGTCTGGAAGCTGCAAAGTTTATTAAATCCAAGAAGGGCAAAAATGTATTAAACCATGGTGGATACATATATAGTAAGGAAAGAATAAGTTTAACTAGAAATCATTGGAGGTGTGTGCAATACTACACTACCCATTGCAGTGGCAGAGCGGTTACTGTTGATAATTTAGTTGTGAAAACCACAGAACATAACCACTCTGCCTCTGCAATGGAGGTAGAAATTAGAGAAACAATAAACGAGATGAAAGCTATTGCAAGCACCTCCAATGATTCTACAGAAACCATTTTAAGAGAGGTTGCACAGCATGTCCCCAGTCATGTTGCTAGTAACATGCCTATAATTCCTAATTTGAGAAGAATTATTCAGAGACAAAAGCAGGCAAGTAACATTCAATTATCTACACCACATTCTTTCTCTGACATTAAAATTCCTCATGATCTTTCTATTTCTTTTTCTGATGAACCTTTCCTTCTGCATGACAATGAAAACCCTCAGAAACGAATTCTCATTTTTAGTACCCCACGTAACCTTGCTAAGTTAGAAAGTAGTGAAATTTGGATGATGGATGGGACGTTTAAAAGTACACCCCATCCTTTCACTCAAATTTACACTATACATGCTAAAATTAACAATAGTGTTATTCCCTTAGTTTATAGTTTGCTACCTGATAAGACTTCTGCAACATACACTGAACTTTTATCAGTGATTAAAAGTAAAACATCTTCAAGTCCTCGAAAAATAATTATTGATTTTGAATTGAGCATGATCAATGTGATCACTAAAACGTACACGGATACCCAAATTCAGGGATGTTTTTTTCATTTTTCGCAGGCATTTTGGCGTAAATTACAGAAAACATCCCTAGTTGCAGAATATTCTCGGGATAGCAAACTACAATTTGAACTAAAAAAATTAACTGCACTTTGTTTTGTTCCTCCCAATAGTGTGGACGAGTACTACACTGCAATTATAGAATCTGTTTATTATACGAGTAACGAAGAAAAATTGGCACCCATTCTAAATTATTTTGAGGACACATGGATTGGACACCTAAGCAGATCGGGTCGCAGGAGGAAGCCACGATTCCATGTGGAGTGGTGGAACTGCTACACGAGTTGTTTAGAGGGAGAAGCAAAAACAAACAATGCCATTGAGGGATGGCATAACTCCTTCAACCACACAATTGGCAAACCACATCCAAACTTCTACTCTTTTTTGGAAACTTTGAAGAAGGAGCAAAGTTTTCAAGAAATGAGAATAGCCCAAACACTCGCAGGTAGTCTAAACCCACGAGTAACAGTCAAAACAAGGGAAATGTCTGAGAGACTATTGGCAATTCTACAACAATTTTCGTTGTGTGTGGCTATAGACTACCTGGAAAATCTTTCTAACATTCTTTCTTTCTAAAATATTGTATTAACTTACTTTCCTGCTTTGCTTCAAAATTTAATATTTTTCAAATTACAATTGGCATACAATGTTTTTTCTAAAAACTTTTTCAAACAAACAAGTCGGGTCCTTTTTTTTTTTTAACAAATCTTCATTTCTAGCAAAAACTACCAATGTCTACAAATTTACTGTCCCATAGTATTTGAACAATTTTTCAACATCGGAACTCCATTAATATAATTACCGATAACTTCCATTTTAATTTCCGTCCTAAGAAATCACCAAAACTCAAGCATATCTAAATTCTACAAGTCAAACCATAATCCAAAATGCACTTTGCTGCTTAATCACCATTTTTTAATCAATCTTTAATTTCCAAATTTTACAAGTGCGCTACTTTTTTTCAATTAGAAATGAAGATCGACATTACTTTTGTTACTTCCTAAGTAAAGAAATCAACTTTCTGAACAGTAACTTTAAATTTTTTAACAGTTACATACTTTTTTTAAATAAAAAAATAACTTTTCGCGACCCGACATAGGCATACATTAATGACATTAATGTGGACATGTTTAAAAACATTTAAGACATCAATTAGTTTTCCCGCAACCTCTCCTTATTCTTTCCTCACTATATATGTATCCCTTTTAAAGGTTTAATCTATAATTTCAAATGAAAATATTTCCTACCTGACCGCAGATCAGCTTCCTGCTGCTTCCTCCTCCGATGCTCTGCAAAATGGCGCATTACGTCGACGCTCACGTCATTACGTCATCGCGTGCATCAAAATTTACAACGGACTACTTTATTTAACTAATCTGTAAATAAATGTTTATAAATGTAAATAAAATATTTATATGTGTTTTTGAAAATGTTACTTACATTGCAAAATTAAATAAAAATATGGTTTATTTTTTCATGATTTTTCTATAAATAAATATTTTGAAAACATTAATTGTTTGCTGTTATTATTTTTTAAAAAGTCATTTAAACTTCAAAATTGTAACTATTTAAATGTAAATTTACTAAATATGTTCCTTACCTCGACTCTATTGTCTTTTCCCTTCAAAACTTCATCTTTCTTCTCTTTCTGATCCTTCTTTTCTTGTTCCGCGGGTTGTATATTCTGAAGCTGCCAAAATAAATGAAGGACAAATAAGCTCATAGACTTCAATGCAAAACCGTGGGAATTTTTTTTTAAAAGTAAGTACTTTTTTTCCTTCTCTTTTTTTTTAACTATTATTATTTTTAAAATGCATTTTTTATTACTCTTTTAATATTTAAATTATTTTTATATTTGTAATTTTTTTTAAAAAATTTCTCTTATTTTTTTTTAAAATAGTCAAAAAGTACTCTTCCTTTTTTTTGAAAATAATTATACTTTATTTTAGAAACTTAAAAATACTCTAGTATTAATCTTTCTTATTACTTATATTTTTTTACAATACTCAAGTATTAATATTTTTAGTAAGTACTCAAAAAATTTTATTTCATTAAATTTAAAATATACTGTTTTTTAAAAAAAAACACTCAAGCACTAAATTAATTTAAAAAATACACTTTTAAATTTTAAAAATACTCAAGTATTAATATTTAGTTACTCACTCTTATTTTTTTTAATTTAAATATTAAATACTCTTTCTATTTAGAATAATTCTCAAGTATTAATTTACCTTTAAAAAAACTCACTATTAACTCTAATATGTTTCAAATTAAATTTAAAAATACTCTTTATATTTAGAGAAATACTCAAGTATTAATTTAATTATCCAAAAAAACATTTCTATTAGACAAAATACTCAAGTATTAATATTTTGAAAAACTACTCACTTTTTAAAAATTATATTTTTTTTAATAAAAATTAATTATACGATATATATATTTATTTAAAATAAAATACCAACATTAAAAAATGCGTTGTAATAGTATATGCGTTGTAAAAGTACTTACCATATAACATCATGCGTTGTAAATGCATGCGTTGTAAATGCATGCGTTGTAAAGGCATTTTCAAAGAATGCGTTGTAAAGGTATATGCGTTGTAAAAGTACTTACCATATAATAGCATGCGTTGTAAAAGCATGCGTTGTAAAAGTTTTTGCGTTGTAAAAAATGTGTTGTAATAGCATAGCGTTGTAAAAGTTGCGTTGTAAAGGTAGTTCCCCCATGTGCCACTTGCCTGTGGGGTGTCACAGGTGTGGGGCTAGCTCAGCAAGTCAGACACACAGCACAGCTTATTTCTCACATCAGATGGGTAGAGCTGTTGCCTCCTCCATGCAGCTGTGGTGCAACACTTCACATAGACACTCACCCACATGACAAGGAACATTCACACACATCAATGTCCAGGGGGCGTACACATCACTTGGACACTCTCACCACAGCTCCACTCAACTCACACACATCTGTGGGTACAGTCACCTGTCACACTGGGGGGACCACTGAATCACCTCAGGACTATAGACAAAAAATGCCACAAAGGATTAGCCAGGCTGAATGTGTCATGCACTATGCAGTGAATGTCACAGTAAGCACAATGCAAGTGAGGAGTGCACACATGAACTACATCATGCTCTGCATGGGAGACATCAGCCATTCCCCCCCCTGGGACCCACTCTAAACAACATTGCATGTCTGTCACACCTGGACACAATGCCAGAAGTGACAGTCACAAAAAAGGTGCCCAGTCAAAGGTAGTGGAGTCAGCACTCACCTGCTCCCCTGGTCTCCCATACAGGCTGGGGTACTGTGGGAGGATGACATCCAGCAATGCCTCATTCTCCTCCTGGGTGAATGGCTGGGCCCTCTCCACAGACCTTGACATGGTACAGGGAAGCAGAGACATCAGCAATCTTGTCGACAGGAAAGTTGTGCAGGCAAGTGCCCTCTCGTGGGTCCTGGCTGCCTTATATCTGTCTTGCTGAGGGGCATTCATTTGGAGGAGTACATAGTGATTGGTCAGATTAATTTGCATCTTACGTTTACTCCAATCCCTTTCCACATACACCAGTGACAGCATTTGCATCGTTCAAATTTTGAGCATCATGTCAACCACTTTGCAACATTGTATTTTGTGGCCAACTGACTTTTCCAGGACACCTGATGGAAAAATTTGAACTGAAAACTCTGTATCCATGACAACCAGCATGCATTTAGTGCCTAATACTTGTTCCTTATGTGTCCCCTATGTGATTTTCAAATCCACACACAGGTACGGTGCGTTTCACACGTACCCCTACGACACCAGTTGCACAGTGCGTTTGACACGTATGTGTACTACCAGTGCCTACACGTACGTGTACGCACTGGTAGTACACGTACCCGTATGTGTACTACCAGTGCCTACCCGTACGTGTACTACCAGTGCGTACCCATACGTGTAGGCACTGGTAGTACATGTACGTGTACACGTACGTGTACAACTAGTGTGTACACGTACTCATACACATACGTGTACAAGTACGTGTACGCGATGGTAGTACACGTAAGTGTAAAAGTACGTGTACACACTGGTAGTACACGTACGTGTGTATGGTCTGTACCACGTGTGCTCCTACGGCACCACTACTATAGTGATACGGACCGTACACACGCCCTCAGAGCATGTGTACGTTGCGTTTCACACACTTACACTGGTGATAGGAGGCACACACGAAATCAATGGAGGTCTCAGACTCGCACAAGGCTGTACATCAAGTCATTGTCATTGCAGTCCTTCATGTGCAGAGCCTAGGTGTGTCAGGCAGTGATATTGCACATGTCTCCTCATGTTTTAGCACAATAGATGTGTGATGACCTGTGTACACATGACATGTGTGATGGGGCACTATGTGGCACACTTCCCCTTCACACCTGGCACATGTGTGCATGTAGTACAAACGTGTCAAGCACAGCATCACTGGTATGGCACAGTAACCAACACCCGCAACTGTCCCCTGATGCCAGGGACAGGGACACTGACAACTGACATCTAACTACCAGCGTGCCCAGATGTGACTATGTCATGTGTGTGTCATGTGTTCCTATGAGCTGGCTGTTGGTGTTCCGTCAACTGCATCTGCTGTTGCTGCATCCAACATGTGTCTCTGTGTAGATGGGCATAGCACACATCTACGCACACCATGCCACATGTGGATTCCCGCGTAACGTGTGTCTGTATGCATCGAACATGATATTTTGACATGAGGACATATCTGCGTCGTCTCAATGTCTGTGTTTTCTGTTTTCACGTGTACCCCTTCATCGCAATGTGTGTGATCTGTACATTTGACTTTCCATGTGACCTGTGCGTCTAGCTTGCCGTCAGCTGTCTGTATGAGATGACATCCTTCAAATGCAGATATGTGGATGTATGTCACTCCTGTGATGTCTCTGGCTGTTCACTTACAGTGGCTCACAGGTCGTTTCAGGGCATGTCATGTAGACTTGACAATCTACGGGTGTAGCTGGCTTTTCGTAGGAGTATCACCTGGCTGGCATACGTGTCCTGGATGTATTGCAGAGACCAGACTCTGTATTTAGCAGATGTGTATTAGCAGTTGAGCATGTGCTCAGTTCATTGACATTGATGTTGTTATGTTCTCACTCTTCGTTATTCATTCAAATTTTCTGCAGGGCACCGCCTATCCCCCGACCAATGCCAGACTTGGGTGCCATGAGGGAACGTGACTGCATAAGACGTTACCGATTCTCTCAACAGTTGATTGAGGACTTGACCGCCAAGCTGGAACCACACCTCCAACCGCGACACAGGTATCCTACTGCACTGACCCCCAAGATGAAGGTGATGGCAGCCCTACAATTTTTTTCCACAGGTACGTTTCAATTCACCATAGCTGATGTTGGTGGCATGTCACAGACAATGTTCAGCCGGGTCCTGCATGATGTTTTAGAAGCCATGTTGGAGCACCTGGATGAATTCATCCATTTTCCCACTCCTGAGCAGTTGACAGGTGTCAAGGGTAATTTCTATGTCCTGGGAAGGGATGCCCCATGTAATTGGGTCCATTGATGGGACACATGTGGCTTTGGTACCACCACAGGCACAGAAGGTAGCCTATCGCAACCGTAAACATTACCACTCTATCAATGCCCTTGTGGTGTGTCTTGCTAACATGCTGATTTCCCATGTCTGTCCACGTTTTCCAGGGTCAGCACACAATGCCTACATCATGAGGCGTAGCAGGGTGCCACAAATGATGCTGCGGCTGCACAACGAACGAGCATGTCTTGTTGGTGGGTATACTCTGTTTGTCCTGTGTTTAGCGGTATCTTTGTATCTTATGGCATCTCCTGACCCATTTATTCACATGATGTTTCCATGTGGGGGACTCTGGCTATCCCAACATGCCATGGCTGATGACGCCTCTCCGCAACCCAAGATCCGCTGCAGATCACCGTTACAACAATGCACACGGGCAGACCAGGCAAGTGATTGAGAGGACGTTTGGCCTCCTGAAGACCCTATTCCGGTGCCTTCACAAGACAGGCGGGTCCCTCCCATATGCACTGGCGAAGGTCTGCAAAATCTTCCTCGTGTGCTGCATGCTGCACAACATGGCAGTGGAGAAGGCAGTGCCACTCATCCTGGATCCGTTGAGCAGGAACATCCACCCGTGGATGATGAAGGGCTTGGTCACGAGGCAAGTGAGGAGGAGGAGGAGGAGGAGGACATCCGGAGTCAGCTCATACGCAACTTCTTCTCATAATGGTGAGTCACTGGGTCTGAGTGTGCACACTTGGAGACTTGTGTGGCATGTGTTGCAATGTGTGTGTCCAGCTGACTGTATGCTCAGTGACTTAGAGGTGTGTTCTGATGTGTCACTCGAGTGATGATGTCATTCCACACATTTTAGCTGAGACACTAACTTTTAAATTAGCATGGTGACAATATTATTCCTGTAGAGTAAATGACCATGTATGCGGATAACAATCTTTTCGCTGACTCCTTGTGTGTCTGTCATCCCCAGGTTCTTGCGCATGTTGTCTGCTCGTGTCATTGTTGGCCTCCTGCTATTCCTCATGAGTATTGCTAAGTGTGCTGAATCAGCATTCCATGCACGGACATGGTGAAAAGTCATTTTGGGTAAGGATTGCAGCAAGGCATTTTGGGGGTGGTACGTGTTTGGAATGTGTGGGGACTGCTCCTGTGCATGTTGTGTTACCATGCATTCATGTCGACTCACCATGAGGCACGTGACATGTAGCATGACTCCCATGAATTGATAGTCACCCTTCGTGACATCATCTGTAATGGTTTGTGGATTCTTATGAAGGCATCAATGTGTGTAAAACTTCCCTCAGAAACATACGGGATGCTACGGGTGGACATGGTGTGGGACATCCCCATAAGAGGCTCAATGGGGAATTGCAGCCTCTACGTGTGCAGCAGGGGGTGTTTTGCTCACCCCCTTCACTTGTGTGCTAGTTCAATTGGATTTACAACATCTGTGTTGTGAAGGGGGTGTCCAGTGTAGGTCCCACATGTTCAGCCAAATGACCTGTGAGTCTGTTCATATTGATGCATTTCCCTTAGTGTGAGCCTGAGCAATAACCCTCCAAGGTGCCTCATCTCTGTCAATGCAGGTCTCTTGCCACTTTGCATGCGGCATCTCTGGCATAGTTGTCAAAGATTGAGCATATGAGTCTATGGGTAGTTTAGCAACATGCATGCAGTTCTTCATGGATTAGAATCTCTGTTGTGCATGAAGTCCATGGTTGTGTATGTATTTGGGCATGTTGGTCCCACAACGGGCCGTCAACACCTGCTGAGGGTGTGTCTCCTGTGCGCAGCTCGGCCTTCAGTTTCCTGATCCTGTGTCAGTCATCTTTGGTGATTGTGCATCCATTTTCTCTGGGTGTGCCATGGGTAACCAACAGACACTCCTTCCTTTACATACGCCTGTTGCAGTTGTACTTTCTGACACCCTTGTCTTTGTGTGCAACTTTTGGCCTAGTTTCCAGGACATGCCGCCTGCTGCTGCGGGCCCTGCAGCAAGGACCCACAACGTTGCCGGATTCGGCAACACACACGCCTCAGAGATGCTCCTCCCTTCCTCCCTCCACCCATTCATTTGGCTGTCATCAGCTTGTCTGTTGCGGCCACGCGTTGCCAAAGGCAGGACCGTCAGCGCATGCAACGTGCACATTGCACGACCCTCATGTCCCTGCATGACCTACATCACACTACAGTCTGATGTTGCAGCCACTCTCCAAGCAATGTCCATCCGAAAATCAACTGCCTGCTCTCAGGCATACCGCAAGCGCACACACGACACCTTTGCATGCTGAGTGTGCAACTCCAACTGCCTACACAGTGCTGCCCCGCCTTCCAGGCCCTGTCACACCAACCAGGTCATGTCCCTCCTACTCCCCACCGGCTCCTTACACCAGCAAGGCCAATGGAGTGGGACTCAAGCCTTCAGCATGTAGTATAGTGGCGTCATCTGGCACATGGCCCAGGGATTATCTCTCAGCGTGTCAATCTTCAATGAGTCCAGGACCCCCCTCTCCACCATTACATGCGCACAGAACCTCATCATCAGCTCGTATGCCATTGACAGCCAGGTGCTCCTCACCCTCACCAAAGACGCAGCCATTGCCAGTTCCAACCTTAAAGAAGGCATGAGGTCCACTGATGAATGGCTGAGCATCAGCCACCTGAGTCTGGACTTGTACAGGACTGAGGTAATCATCTGAGGATTGTCCCCTTACAGCTGGGTCAACTGCTTGTGTCCCACCAGCCAGGGCCCTGCACAAGCACCCAGTGGCCACGCAGACAAGACGGTGTGCATCATGGAATCGTCGCTCACATTTGCCATGCAAATCACCAGCATCTGTACCTCATGCTGCAACACCCTCTGCATGATGCACATGATCCACAGATAGATCCACTCCAGACCGTCCCCCAGGTCCACGACAACAGCCGTGTCAACTACTGCCCCGCCCTCTACGGAGCAAGTACATCCAAACTCACGGGAAACTTGTCCACATCCAGGGTGCATCTGCACACCTCAGCTTCAACATCCCAGCCACATCACCATCCACCAGAGATAGCTGCTAATGGATCACTGTCTGCTGCAGGATGACCTTCAGACTCCTCACCCACACTCAGGAGGCAGTCCACAACCCCAGACCCCAAACCAACCTTGGACGTCTGTCATCCGAGACCCCGTTGGGCCAACTCTGTGCATCCAACCTTGCCCTGGCCACCATTCTTCACATCCACCGTACTCCAGCATGCAGGACATAGTTCTCCCACCTGTCAAAACATACCGGATACTCCCTCCCCGTGAACATCCACATGAGCCATGACCTCTACGCCTTAATGATACTCTTCCAAATTGGTCTGTCCGCATAGTATTGCAATCAGATCCCAGGGTATGGATGGCTGGAGTGACTTCAACACTCAGGCATAGCTTGACATTTCCCCACATGTGGGTTGTGTACTCATGCAAAATGACTGCAACATATAATTAATGAAATGAAGATTTATTCTCGGTGGGTGGCATGTTTAGTGTGGACAAATAGATGCTATACAGTGTGCATAGAATCCAAAGTTCACAGGGGGAGATGGGATCCTTGTCATTTGCAGTCATCAGAGTCCAGACCACAGTGTTGGTCATCATTGGTCAGACTGTGACCAGCAAGTCCATGTGGCAGAGAATGTCATTGGATGAGGTGCTGCTGTTGTGCCAGAGGGCCAGGTGCCAGGCCAGGTGACCTGGGAGATGTGAATGGTCCGCTGCCTCTCACGGTCTTTTCCGTGGACGACCCACCTTCCTCGCGGGACCCTCATATGCAGGTCTTGACGATGTTTGTGACGCTCCGTCGGACGATTCCTCCTCCTCCTCCCTCCCTGTGGCTGGTGGTGGTCTTTGCCTGGGGGCACAGAGAGGGTTGCCCATGTTGTCGGCGATCCGACGGAATGAACGGCTCATGTCCGTTTGCACCGCCAGGAGCTCAGCCAGTCTTGCCTCCATCCGTCCTTGGTGTTGTTGTTGACTGGCGTATTGCTCGGCCTGCTGGTTCTTAATCTCGTTGAGGGTCTCCACTACCTGGCTGATGCCCCTGGTGTCACGCCGGTATGTGTCCAGGATGTGGAGTATGTGTGACATACCGGTTCCCTCAGCTGGCTGGTCAAGTTCGCGACTCCGCCGGCCTCCACTCCCACCACCCCTGCCCACTCGAGCCTGGCCTGCCATTGTGGGCACATCGGGTCTACGGGACCCCTGAGGGATGGCATTTGCGGGGTTGTCTGCCTCCTCCTGGGTGCCCAGAGAACATTGTCCCTCCTGGTCAGACTGGCTCTGTTATTCTGTGCGGGCAGGGCTCCTGGGTGTCTCCTGGGATGTGGCAGGAATGGGGGTGGTGGTTGGCACAGATGTACCTGAAGCAGGTGCTGGAGGGGCTTGGGCACCAGAGGGTCCAGGTTGGTTTGTGTCATCCACGGAGTGTTGAGTGTCGTCGCTGCCGGTGGTATCAGATTCCTGCCGAGCCTGGGACTGTGATTCTTCCCCTCCATTGTTGGGGGGAGACCATGACGTTGTCCTGTGTGTGAGAGAGAGACAATGTTAATGCTGTTTCATGCGACATGCATGTTTCATACATATTCAAGTTGGCACAGTTCCTCCAGGTAGTTGGATGTGCCTAGCATTCCTCTCAATGTTCACTTGTGGGTGGGTATGTTGCAGGGGACAGATTGATATGTTCTCCTGAGTGTTTGACATGTCGATGTTTGGCTTGGATGCTTATTTGGCTATGGATTGATCTTGTTGTGTCACATGTCCATTGTGAGAGTGGGTGAATCCGTTGCCTGCCCCGGGTGTGTGTGCTTGTGTAAGGGGTGTGTGTGACAGGACCTGCAGTTGGGTGTAGTGTGATTTGGCATTGGGTCTCCCAGGTGATGTGTCTGTCCCCTCATGAAGAATGCTGGCATGACAGTGAGTGTGAGTTCCTGTGCTAGATATCTGAGCTTGTGGTGTTAGTGTTTGAGTGTACAGTGGTCACAGGAGGGCCTTGTGCTGCCTACAGCAGGGCCAAATGTCAGCTACCTTGTCAGTAGTTTGCCAGTCCCTGTGCATTGAGCATGGTGCATGGGTATGTACCTGGGCCATATGGGCTGAGGGCAATGGTGTCTGCTTCTGAGTTGAACAATGTGTTTTGTGAGCCCCACCCTCCCAGCATCCCGGAAATCCAGTCTTGGGTTTGTGGTTTGTGTAGCCTGGGACATGGCATGGTCTTGCTTTGTGAATGGGGCATGGACATGTTAGTGGCATGAGCATTGCTTTTGAGTGTGGTTGTGTCCGGTGAGGGCTTGGGGGTAGTTGCGTGCATTTGGTGTAGTTGGAGTGTGGATGCCATTACCCCCATGTTCCGAAAGTTGTTTGGGTACTCACCAGGCTCTGCCACTCCTTCGAGTCCGTGTACTCCTACCGGCGGTAGCAGGGCCATCACCTTCTCCTCCCAGGGATGGTAATGTACCGGTCTGCGGGGCAGCCCACCTCCAGTGATGTTGCTCTGGGCGTAGTCCTCGTTCATTTTGCGCTTGACTGCCCTCCGCAGATCGTACCACCTGGCTTGGCATTCATGCCTGGTCCTTCTGATGGGCGCAACAGCATTCACCCTATCGACGATCCTCTGTCACATGTGTGATTTTTCTGCTATGCTGGTCTGTCTGACCAATGTTCCAAACAGCTGTGGCTCGACTCTGATGACTTCGTTGACAAGGATGTCCAGCTCCTCCCTTGTGAACTTTGGATTTTTGTCTGTGGGCATGGTGTGGGGTGAGGGTGTGGATGATTGTGGGTATGAATGTGACGGAGTGGGTCTGAATGTGAAGAGGGAGTCTGTGTGAAGGCGGTTGTGTGAAGGTGTGTAAGTTAAGGTGTATGGGTGCAGTTGTTTGTGTGTGGTGTCTGTCAGCAGTGGGTCTGTTGCAAAGGCTCATGATTTGTGTGTGTGGGCCCTTTTTATTGGTCCTTTTGTATGTGTGGCTGTGTTTGAAATTTAGGTGGGTGTGTTATAAGAGGTGGTTGTGAGTTTGTGCCTCAGTTTGCCTGTTTGGATGTGCCAGTTCAGTCATTTAGATGTATTTTCTACTGTAGACGTGTTTTGTGGTGTTGTGCGAGTCGAATTGACCCTCCTTGTGCTGTTTTACAGTCTCCTGGTTGAGTACGAGTCATTTTCACGTATGTAAGGTGCGTACATACGCGATGTTGTTGTACCGTGCTCCCATATGCAATGTTGTTGTAAGGTCCGTACATACGCGATGCTGGGGGACGGTGCTGGGGTACGGTGGTGGGGTACGGTCCGCACATGTACGGGGCTGGGGTACGGTGTTGGGGTACGGTGCGTACATGTGTGGGGTTGGGGTACGGTGCTGGGGTACTGTGCGTACAAGTACGGGGCTAGGGCACGGTGCGTACATGTATGGGGCTGGGGTACGGTGCTGGGGTACGGTGCGTACATGTACGGGGCTGGGGTACAGTGCTGGGGTATGGTGCGTACATGTACGGGGCTGGGGTACGGCATGTACATGTACGGGGCTGGGGTACTGTGCGTACACGTACGGGGCTGGTGTAAGGTGTTGGGGTATGGTACGTACATGTACGGGGCTGGGGTACGGCGGTGATGTATGGTGCGTACATGTACAGGCTGGGGTACGGGGCAGGGGTACGGTGCGTACACGTACGGGGCTGGGGTACAGTGCGGACATGGGGGGGCACGGTGCTGACATACGGGGGTACGGTGCTGACATATGCGGGGGATGGGGGGCTGTATGACTCGTATCCCGGGCACAAGTTTACCCGGGTACGAGTGGTGCTGCGTTTGCTCCGTACGGGGCCTTTTCCATGCGTTTGTGTATTCGGAAGGGCGGTACGGATCGTACTAGCACGCTCGGACTTCAGTTTTACGATTTGTACGTAAAACTGTCCAGCTCCCTCTCGTACCCTTTTCCAGAAGCGATTCGTATGTACTTTTCACGTACGAATCGTACTTCACCGGTTGTACGGGACTTGTACGAATCGTACGTAAAAATATACGGATACGGGTCGTACGGAAACTTTTTTTAACGGATCGGAATCGGCACCTTGGTGTCACCACCGCCGAAGCCTGTTGATATGGAGGAGGTCTTTTATTTAAAATGTCCTCCAGCAACTCATCATCAGTATGGCTAACTCCATACCCACACCGCTCTGATACTGCATACTTCTTTTCTCTGTACACTTTTTCCCTGTTACCTCCTCAACTGTTCTAGCAGGAAACATACCATCCGTCATATTAGCATACCGCCATCGTCTCATCCTGTCTTCATGACTCAAACCTCTTCCAAGAATAAAACCATAATCCTTTGTACCTCTGTGTCTCTCTCGTTCATACATCTCATCTTTCCATTCACCAAGGGCTTCAAACTGAGTCGGTCTAGGTCTCAGTTCAAGTCTCATCATTTTGCCTCTTATATTTCAAAGTACAGCTGTGCTAAATGAACCAGTTTCTGGAAATGCCAATGCCCCATCATTTTGAGTAGATTTCGTCCAATTTTCCAACCAAATACAAGTATGATAGCCATATTTCATCATCATATAAGATGTTGGTGTTTTCGGTGGAGGAAGCACTTCTCATTCCCTCGTTACAACCTTTTTGTCCTTCTTAAAAAGATACTTTAGCTTTGCAAACCATGACGTTTTTCTCTATCTCGCTCAACATATTAAGCCATATTTTCACTATAAGCGAATTCACACTACTCTCCTTCAATCTGCTCGACTATTCTGTCCTATCCCAGTGCGACACACACTCACGCACCGATCAGAAAGCTCTATGTCGCTCTCTCACTGACCTATTCCAGCACGTCTTTATGCCAGCACACCTATCAGAAAGATCTTCGTTCTATCGCGACTGGCCAATCTCCTGCTGACCCCTCCTTTACAAAAATTATCGGCACTAATTCTTAACTCGTTGGTTTGACAAAATTGATTAATTAAAACGTAAAACACATTTTCATTGTCTGTTTCTCTAAATAAAAGAGATAGTTTATTAAAACTTTCAAGAATACTGTTTTGTTCGATAAGTGTAGCACTTCCCTCTACCTTACCCTTCTCGCAAGCAAGAGGTAAACCCATTTCTCTGGAGATAAAACACATGTGGAGACTACACTGCTCCTGAGAATTAAGGCCATGGTTTCACAAGAAAACCTGTTGCTATTTCACCCAACGCAATTCATACATGAAATTCCCTAACATAACACAGTCCTGTGTTATCACCAAGTTGAAATTAGACAATGCACAATTCCATGTGGCTTCTCTTGTCACACTTGTCCACTTCTTACTTCCTGGAAGCTTCAAAATTCTGACTACATATAAAGTAATACAAACTCAACATAAAGTGTTAGACATTGAAATCAATACTGACCTATAGTAACCATAACTCTGCTACCAAGAAATCTGATGCACGTGGCCATTAAAAACCCATTTCCTTATGACATCAACCCAGAAAACCCCTACACCTATTTATTCACAGAAACCTACGTCGGTGGGGCCCATGACACCAAATACACATATTGACTGATTAATGATAAGTAGACGAGCTGCAGGACGAACGGGGTTCCTTATTAAAATGACCGAATGTACATTATACACATTATATACAATAATCTTATAAACTGTCGGTTTTAGGCATCAAGGTACTCCACTATTCGGTCGATGGACCAACTAGTAGAATCAGTTGATGGTGATTAAGTCCAGCTCAATCACGATGAAAACCTTTAACATTTATTGATCATGTTTAATTTAAGAATTACAGACTCAATTGTAGAGTTAGCATATAATTTTATCTGAATTCATTGAATGAAAGTAAATACGTAAAGTTTTATTAGGCAAATACATTTAACATTATCTGTAAGCATTTAAGTAAAATTAAAAAAGAAAATACTCGTTACTCTTGGCCATAGGGCGATGAAGAGAATGGTTCAAAAGAAAGAAGAATCAACCCCAGATCACAGGATAGATCTCCCAATACTGACTGACTGTCCCTCCAACCTCCTCGGATGCAATCTCCTCCCGGTGCAACTCCCGCGATGATCTCATTCCTGCTCCTCATCAAAGTTCAAAGTCCAAAATGACAGAGTCTCTCGTAGCATCAGGATAACCAAACCTCGGGACTCAGGAGTCAGGACTCGGAACAAGACTTAGGACAGGACCCTTCATAATGTAAGCGCAGACTCATTTATACTTTTTCCTCTAACTCGCTACACTCAAAATTAAAATCTTTATGGGCTGAAACATTCTAATTGGTCCATTGGAGGGGTGGTGATGGTCACCTCATCGCCCTCCTTGTTGGAACCGGTTTGCAAACAGTAAATGCATACAGTAGTTCTCGTGATCCACAATGTCCAAGGGAAATTTTAACTTGTTAATGAAATTTATGACAAACTCCAATGGGCATCCTCTGTATCTCAGTTCTCCCATCCGTTCCCATCCATACATGCTGAACTCTTGGCACCACTCTCGTTTCAGGTCATGCTGGCCTTGACATCTCTCACTCCGGGCATAGGCCGCATACACGTGACTGGAGCATTCACTCTGCTCATGCGCGGGGCCATCTTTTTCGGCGCACGCAATCCCATCTCTCTCTGGCAGCCATTTTCAGGCATGGCCTACCAGGCCCGAACGAAACTAATATAAGAACAAACACAACAGACATTAGACATAGAAAATAAGCCTTTCTACTTACCACCCACCATTCTAATAACCCGTGTTAGATATTACCTAGCAAAAGCAATATTTAAAGCCATCTTACTTATCATCTGCATTCTTTGCCATAGTATAATTTTACTACACAACAAAATCTATGTAATTTTACTCTATTTATTACGTAAATTACAAGACCTATGTTATTTATCCACACTTGTAAATAAATTAGATTTTGCAAAGCCAGTTAGTTTTCCCACATGTAGTGTCTAATAAAGTTGCATTTTGTTGATTAGTACATGCGTTCAAACAATTAGTATCATTAAAGTTATGAGGTCATTCATTTCAAAGGGGTCCCAAAAATATTTTGTTTCCCCTGCTCCATCAGTACCTCCTGTGGTATCTGCAGTGGTACCTCCTGTGGTATCTGCAGTGGTACCTCCTGTGGTATCTGCTGCTCAAGCTTCTTGCCCAGGGTACTGTGTTACAAGGGACAAGTCCTGAAAAAAGAAGTGAGGGGCCTAAACTAGTTAGGCAGTATGCAAGTGACATCATGGCACGGGACACCATGGCGCGTCACATCGCATGTGGCATCAGAGTAATTGACATCACAGGAAGCAGCATCACAAGCCATGACTTTACTGAAAGCAGCATACAAGAAGTAACATCAGAGCTTAAGACTTCACATATGTTTACCAGGTCTAATATGAGTACATTTGAGTGGATCACAAGTGTACATGCAAACCCTCCTGACTTAGGCAGAGACTCATAGTTTTGTAAGTTACACATAAATTGCTTTTGCCTTTAGTTAGCATAAAGCTCCCTTTACCCAGGGACTGAGCAAACAAACTCCACCGTGGCCCTCGCTGGCCCAAGGAAACCATTCTCTTATCTGAGGCCAGGGGTGCTGGCCCTCTGTGATGCACCAGACTGGCTTTGCTACGGGACCGGGTCTCCATCATTAATGAGGCACAGGGACTTTCCTGCTGCTCTCCGGGCGCTATGGAGAATCTAGGGACTCTCTCCCCAACGGAACCTGGAATCACTCCATGGCCCCCTGGCTGCATCGGTGTCACCATTTTAATTCATTTACAGAAGACCAGTGCCATTTCCAAGTAATCCAAGGAGAGGGAAATCCCCTTATCTTCTAGATTGGTGATTCAGGGAAACTAACAAAGTACTAAGTCCTATCCCACAAGCCAGGCTGAGAATCTGGAAAAAGGAACCTAAAAAAGGAATAATTCCTCTCTCTCAAGCCAGGCTTAGAAACAGAAAACAGAAACAGGACTCTCACCAAGAGAGAAGCACAATTACGGGGGAAACTAAAAAAAGTGACTAATTCCTCCCTCACAGAGGGAGAGAGAAATACAAAAGAAGCCAACTCTTAATCATCACGAAACCTGTCTCTCCCCATCTATATATGCAGATTCTAAAGGAAGCCACACAAAAATAAACATATAATAAGAAATAAACAATTAATACTGGGTCAACTCCCACACTCCCAGCCTCTAATGTCAGGGCTAGTTGTACACCACCTCCAGCACTCCCTAGCTCTGCCCCTCCAATACTAATAGCCAGGGTAGACCCCCTGGTGGAAACGCACCTATCTTCGCGTAAACGACATCAGGGCACCCACTGAGGCAAGATGCAACCTGCCACATCAACTTCCCTTCTCCCCTCAACTCTGAACTGCATGAAACCCCACGGCCCTAACTCTTTCTCTCTTATCTTCCCCTAATCTCTCACTAATGACAAAAATTACTTCAAACACAGGCTGATTAGACAACACCCTGAAACACTCATTGCTGATATTTACCACTGCTCCTCTAAAGGCCAACAGAAAATGGCTCTCATTTTCCACACCCAGCAAACTGCGGAATGGAGCACCATACTTAGGACCTACCTTCAGATATCCACAACAACTAGTACACATCTCAGCTGCAAACTGACGATCTCTAACTCGAACTGTCCTACACTCCTGTCCTGTGGCAACATTTCTGCTACCATCTACAGAAACTGAATAGTCTTGATTCAAGCCAACAACGCCAACCTAGACTCATTTGAATCCCTATTCCCCATGCCACGCATCTATCACTCATTTGCAATCTACCCACTCATACAACTCCATATCCACTAACCAACTGCCCCCTCCTGTGACAACACAAAACAATCTCACGACTCATTCCACCAACCTCAAATTTACCCCCTCTGCCACCACTCTCTCTTCCTCTACCACTACCCCTCACTTGCACACTAAAAACATCTTATCCAGAACAATTCTGAGGAACATCTACACTAAGACTACCCAACCTCCTGGTGACCCCCCACCCTTCCGTCACCACGACCCTACTTCCCATAGGCAACTCGTGAAGGTGACCCACAAACAAAGCCTCCCAACTCTCACCTTCCATCAGCACTGAACAAATTGCTGTCTGAAACACGACAAGAATGCTCACACCACATGTCCACAGTAAACATCATAAACAACATTGGTACCAATGACAACGTGAACCACACTCTCACTGACAGTCACTCTCCATCTCTGGACAGTCCCACACAGGGCATCTTGAACCTAAACACGCTAACCCCCTCCTCACTGAATTTGACTCACAGACTTTCTGTTGGAAAGCAAACTAGAGATAGTAATACTGGGTATAAACAAAATCTTATTGAACCTTACCACACATCTGGAGCCTGCCCAACGCTTACACCTTCTACCCACAGACACCAACAATCAACACCCAAGTCTTCCAAAGGCACAGTTACACAGCTGGAACTCAATTCCTTTCATGAACCAGCCTCAGAGACCCCAAAGCACAAGTGCCACAATGTTCCTGAGAGAGGCAACTGATCTTGCCAACTCTTACGATTCATCATCAACAATTGTCAACCCCAGCTCCTTGATCCAGGTAATCACTGGATTTGGGAGAGACCGCATCACACTAAAAACGATGAGGCCACCAGCTAACCACATCAATATTCTCATGGCACCTCCCCGTAGAAACTCAACAACAAGGGAACGAGCAACTGCATGCTTATAATATAAACTGCAGATCGGCAACAGAACTGTCAGAAACCATCTTAAACCATGACATCGATATCACGTTCATCACGGAAACTTGGTTGAATGAATCCTTCTACCCAATCATTGACATGCTTGTGCCCTCCGGGTTCTCAATCATCAAGACAGAAAGAACCATTGTGGTGGGGGCATTGCAATCATCCACAAGTGCAGCATTTTTATAACTGAAACTGACACCTTCACCTACAACACATTTGAGTATCTCACCTCCAACATTAAGACGAATGACAGCAAAACGCTATACTGTCATCTCCTTTACCATCGCCAGGCAACACACTCCTTTCCGACCAGATAACACACTGCTCACTCTTGGACACCCACACCATAATAGTAGGTGACCTCAATCTTCATTGTAATGCCAAAAACAATACCCTGATCCAATCCTTAAACATACTGTTACTTACTAATAATCTTATCCGCCATCTAGAGAAAAGGCGATCAATTTCCTTGGTTACTCTGGTCAGATTTACGAGGGGGACTTGTGCCAAATCTTTAACTATGTAGATACCCAAGTATCTTAGTTCTAAAGAATCGGCTCCTCCCCATTGCTCAACATTCCAGCCCATCACCTCCGTCTTGGATTTATTTACCAAATAACCTGACAGTGCCCCAAATTCCTCCGTAATTGACTCTAAACGGGAAAGAGTCACTCTAGGATTATTTGTGTATACAGTCAGGTCATCAGCATACAGAGCTAATTTGCTGCTGTAGAGTTGAGATTTAAAGGGATAGATGTCTTTGTCTAATCTGATGGCTTGAGCTAGTGGTTCAATGTAAATATTGAACAGGAGTGGAGAAATCGGGCAACCCTGCCAGGTTCCTCTCTGAATGCTGAAGCTTGAGGTGAGTATCCCATTCAGTAGGATACGTGCCGATACACCTTGATAGCAGTTTCTCAGGGTTTGGATAAAAAGTGGGCCAAATCCTAGAGCTGCCAATACCTCCCATAGGTAGACTCAGCAGACTCTATCAAATGCCTTGGCCGCATCCAAGGCTATTATGGCCAAGGGGTCAGATCTCGTAATGGCCAGGACGATGTTCCCTATCATTAGCTGAGTTTGCTCTTGAATCTGCCTACCTTCTACAAAACCCTTTTTGTCTGAATGAACCAACTTAGGGACCAACTTTGCCAATCTCCCTGCCAATATGCCCATAAAGATCTTGTAGTCAGCGTTAAGCAGGGAGATTGGGCGATATGAATCAGCTCATAGTGGGTCTTTACCTGGTTTAAAGGATAAAGACTATGGTTGCCTCTTTCTAAGACTCCGGAACCTTACCAGCAAGACAATAGACTGAGTTAAACAGAGAAGTCAAGGCGGGGGTCAGTTCTTCGGCCAGAAGTTTATATATCTGGTGAATATGATCATTCTCCCTAAGCTCTCTTACGTCTTCTCTGCTATCCCTCTCTCATTCCCCCAAAATTTAATAAGCAAAATCCAGAGTAAAATTGGGAGTTTCATCTGGGGAGATAAGGGTACCAGATTGTCTTGGAAAAAACTGAGGCGTAGACTGCTCAAGGGGGGATTGGCACTCCCGGACATAAGCTGGTACGCAGTAGCTTTTCAGTTTAAAGCTATCCGCACACTACTGATGAGACCTGAAGAATCGGCCTGGGGGAGACTGCTGGGCGAAATGGCAAGAGCGGAAGGAGGGGGAGGAAGTGAAGAGGCCTTTCTGTACAAGTTTGGCGCTCCTAAGTACTTTAAAAAAGTTTGCCTAAAGGTCCTAAGTGCAGCTCTAGTTCTTTGGCATAAAGTTAGAACCACATGGGGGATAGGGTATTATTAACATTACGCTCCCATTTGGGATTCCCCCGGGACACCGCATTGTCTAAAGGACGGGCTGGCTTTACCCATTAAGAGGGCTGGAATCAAAATCTGGTCAGAATTGGTAGATTCAGAGGGGATCCTCCCCTGGGAGGCTTTGAGTTCCAGGATTGGCACCGGGTTCTATAGGTTTAAATTTCTACAGCTGGCTTCGTGGTTTGAGGCAGAAAAAGAGCAAACAAGAGGAAATTGGGAGATAGAAAGGCTGTGTCACTCCACTCTGGGTATAAAAAAAGAGGTATCGGTGTGGTACAATCTAGCCTTAGAAGCTGTAGATCCGATGACCCCCCCCATCGATTAAAATTTGGGAACAGTCCCCCCTTGGGCCTACAATGGAAGCACTGTTTGAGCCTTCACTGAAGCTGCTGTACAAATACATTAAATCTGCGGCCTTAAAAAAGAATCATTTCTTCATCATTAATAGGCTTTACTACACCCCAGCAAGAATTGCGAAATTTGCCTCAGCACCAACCCCGAAATGTCCAAGGTGTAAGCTTCCTCTAGCCAATGACCTCCATAATTTCTTTGAGTGCCCAAAAATAAAGATCTTCTAGAAGGAAATTGGAGACATCCTCAAAGATGTGTTTAAATCTAACATCGAGGTTAATATATCACTGATTTGTTTTGGAGACGATGGACTATTTTGTACGAAGGCATTACAACAGCAAAGAGGACTTTTGTTATACTTGGTTCTGCTTGCACGAAGAGAGATATGTAAGAGATGGAAGGACCCCCAACCACCTAACAGAGAAGACTGGCTCAAGGTCTCCTTTGCTATGGCCCATCTGGAATATGATGGAGTAGAGGAAAAATCTACCAATCGTTGGCATCCTTTCATGAGCTGGGGCCACAACTTATGATTGAATACTTTGGTCCAATGATTACACCAGATACCCATACTAAACAAGGGACTGGTCGGCCAACGGAAACATATGTGGTAAGCCGGGTGTGTTATCCCCTTAGATCGTTTAAGCGGCTTCATAAGACCCACAGGTGTTTATTGGTGAGATGAGGACTAAAAAAAAAAAAAACTAATAATCTTATCCAACACTGCACAGAGCAAACCCGTAACAGAGGCTCAATCCTTGACGCCATTATAGCTCCTGAAGATACAGTTACTATCGGCCACGTCCTTCCTGTTGACTGGTCCGACCACCACATCATTCTATTTCACATTAACCAAATGACTAATCGCCTACCCCGTACACAGGAATCCCTTCATTGGGCGAGAAATTTAAGACAACTTCCCCTTGCCGAACTGGAAGAAAGCGAGTGAACACTACTTCCCCTACTGCGAATGACCTCTCTACAACCGAACATACTACACACTACAACGCAACAATAACAGCCATACTAGACCAAGTAGCCCCCTTGAAACAAAAAGGAGTCTGGAACACCCCATCGAGATCCGGGTTCAATACAGACCTAAATTCTGAAAGTAGACAACTCAGAGCTGCCAAAAGACTTTGGTGGAATAACCCGTCTGCAACCCACCTTGACCAGCTCAAAACAGAATGCAGGAAATATAAAAAACACATCAAGAATGAAAAAAATACCTTCTTTGATAGCGCATTAGACAATGCAAAAAAAAACAACCAAAGAACTCTTCAATATCATTAAACAACAAACATTCAAGTTTCCCACAATAACAGTGCAGGCCTCCAAAGATCTATGTGACAACTTTGCCAATTTCTTTAATGAGAAAATCACCAAGATTGAGCGCTCCCTTGATGACCACATCCTGTCACCCAACGAAAGCCCGCCTCCAGCAGAGAAGGAAACAACCCCACCAAGCACTCCACCAGCTGCTGGAAGACATTCAACCCCATCTCTGAAGCAGACATCACTGAAATGATTAACAGGTCCAAACCCTCCTCCCACATAGCTGACCCTATTCCTGCTCAACTGGCAACAAATCCCATCTCGCCCTAGCCCCTCTCTGGGCCAAGACTATAAATAGCTCCCTGAGAACCGGAGTCATGCCAGACTGTCTAAAAATTGGCCAAGTCATGCCATTACTAAAAAAAACAGGTACGGACCCAAACAACCCCAATAACTTCAGGCCTAGCTCCACTCTCCCCTTCTTTGCCAACATTCTGGAAAGATGTGTTCTCCTCCAACTTAACCAACACATTGACAGCAAAAAACCTTCTGGATACTCACCAATCGGACTTCAGAAAAGGAAGCAGCATCGAGACAGTGATCCTGAATGTCATAGATGATGTCTAGAAATCACTTGATGCAGACCAAAGCTGCCTACTCATACTGCTTGACCTATCGGCAGCCTTCTATACAGATGACCACAAACTGCTCATAAATGCACTCCGAGAAAGGATTGGAGCGGACAAGGTGGTCCTGCAATGGTTTACCTCCTTCCTACAGAACCTTTCTCAGCGAACAAAAATTAGCAACTTCACATTTGACCTACTCCCCATAACCAGGGGTGTCCCACAGGGGTCAGTTCTCTCCCCATCACTGTTCAACATCCACATGGAGCCTCTCACTGCCATACTCAAGAAAGCCAACATCCCCTCCCACCTCGATGAGGACGATACCCAGAGCTACCTAGAAACATCCTCAGTAGGAGACATACAGAGAGTAAATGACACTTTACGAGTAGTCCAGCTCTGGCTATCTCACAACCACCTAACACTCAACCAAGATATGACGGAAATCCTTCTCATGTCCAACAATGAGCAGAGGTCCAAGTCACAGAATGGCTAAAATCCTTTGATGCTCTAAACTGCAACCTTACACCGGCCGACTCTGTAAATCCCTGGGAATCACTCTGGACCCACGTCTAAACATGAGCAAACATATTAAAAACACTGCGAAGAGAGCATTCTACAACCTAAAACTACTCAACAAAATCAAACCCTTCATCCCTCCCAATGACCACAAACAGGCCACACAATCTTTGGTTCTGTCCAGATTGGACTACGGGAATGCAACCCTCACAGGCATGGCTAAATCTCACTTAGCCCCCCTCCGAACAAAGCTCAATGCAGCTGCTAGGATGTTCACTGGAGTAAAGAAATATGACCACATCTCTCCCTCGCTAAGAGAACTAAAGTGGCTCCCGATTGAAGCGCGTTACAACTTCAGAACTGCATGTCTAACTCAAAACTCTTCACCCTGGTAAACCTGCCTACCTGGCACCCAAACTCAAAAAGGCTGACCAGACGAGGATTCTCGGGAGCACTAACATACTACTTCTTATTCCTCCTAAAACTCACAAACATAAAACCTTATTACACTCCTTCTCTGGAAATGCTCCTAAAATTGGGAACTCTCAGTTCATATCAGGACCAACCCTTCCTTCATAAACTTCAAAAGACAGCTCTGAGACCTCTTCCTTGACCAAACACTTGCAACTGGATACCATCCACCCAAAGGGACAGAATACCTCTGACAGGAATCTCGTCCAGCGGATAATCTAGACACCTCACCACCTGCCTTTTGATTCGCTTCTATGATCCCCTCCAGGCCTTAAGGATTCGACACAAGACAATGCTGTTTATTGAAAAATTTGTGTGTCCTATTGCATCATGATAAATGGTGTAAAGCGGGTCTGGCCAGCGCTATATATGACTCTTAAATAAATAAATACATTTCGCTAGCCTACCGCACCAGGCATAATATTCCATATGCAGCAAACTTCCATGTAGATGTGATTGCTTTACCTGACTGTATTCTCCAGACGTGAGACCGTTCTACTATGCGAAGTATTCTTACTCAGCCTTACCCACCACTTAGGTGCCGATTACGATCCTGTAAAAACCGGATATGAACCGTCGGACGGAGCATATTCTCCGTCCGACACGTACCCGGTCGTAACAATATACAAACATGGAAGTACGATTCGCACGGAAATACTATTTCCGTACGAATCGTACAAAACCCCGACCAACGAAAATAAACATACAAATGTGATCCGGGAAAGCGCCGACGTGACGTCGGGACGCACGCAGCCTGCCATTCACGAACCAGGAAGTACGATTCGCACCGACGTCATCCCGCACGGAGAATATTTTCCGGCAGCCAAAAACTGCCGGGAAATCAGGACGAAGCGAACAAGGAGTACCTGCACGCGACGGACAGACATGGACCCGAACCTACGTGTCATCCCGGCCCTCATAGCAGTCGACCTCCTCTACAGGTTACGATGCAGACGCCGCAGAAGGTCAGAACAACAAAGGGAGGGGGGAAAGGGGGGGCAGGAGCAGGGGCAGGCCACAAAACCCCCACCAAAGTCACACAGCACACATGCCCTGGACATACCTGACCCCCAGGCCCTGGTCACTACGAGGGGGTGGGGGCGTGTCCAGCGAAGCCAGCGTCCGCCACAAAGGAAGTGGTTGACGATGCGAACCGGCAACACAACAATACAGGTACGTCCCGTATCCACGCCTTAAGAGCGTGGGTACGAGTCGTACAACGCCCACACCTACATCACCCCAACAATGGCGAGACGGCTGTACCCACGTGGCAAAGGCCTGGGTACGGCCCACACAAGCATTCCACAGCGTGGGTATGGATATGTACGAACCGTACCCCCACCCCCATATGCATGGAGCGTACCCCCCACCCCAACAGTGTATGTACGACCCGTACCCTCACCCGCGTATGTATGGAGCGTACCCCCACCCCAACCATGTATGTACGACCCGTACCCTCACCCGCGTACGTATGGAGCATACCCCCCATGCCAACAGTGTACGTATGGACCGTACCCCCACCACGTATGCATGGAGCGTACCCCCACCCCAACCGTGTATGTACGACCCGTACCCTCACCCGCGTATGCATGGAGCGTACCACCCATGCCAACAGTGTACGTACGGACCGTACCCCCACCCCGTATGCATAGAGCGTACCCCCACCCCAACCGTGTATGTACGACCCATACCCTCACCCGCGTATGCATGGAGCGTACCTCCACACCAACCGTGTATGTACGACCCGTACCCTCACCCGCGTACGTATGGAGCGTACCCCCCATGCCAACAGTGTACGTATGGACCGTACCCCCACCCCGTATGCATGGAGCGTACCCCCACCCCAACCGTGTATGTACGACCCGTACCCTCACCCGCGTACGTATGGAGCGTACCCCCACCCCAACAGTGTATGCACGACCCATACCCCCACCCCGTATGCATAGAGCATACCCCCACCCCAACCGTGTATGTACGACCCGTACCCTCACCCGCGTATGCATGGAGCGTACCTCCACCCCAACCGTGTATGTACGACCCGTACCCTCACCTGCATACGTATGGAGCGTACCCCCCATGCCAACAGTGTACGTACGGACGGTACCCCCACCCCGTATGCATGGAGCGTACCCCCACCCAACCGTGTATGTACGACCCATACCCTCACCCGCGTATGTATGGAGCGTACCCCCCATGCCAACAGTGTACGTACGGACCGTACCCCCACCCTGTATGCATGGAGCGTACCCCCACCCCAACCGTGTATGTACGACCCGTACCCTCACCCGCGTATGCATGGAGCGTACCACCCATGCCAACAGTGTACGTACGGACCGTACCCCCACCCCGTATGCATAGAGCGTACCCCCACCCCAACCGTGTATGTACGACCCATACCCCCACCCGCGTATGCATGGAGCGAACCCACACCCGTGTATGTTCTAAGCGTACATATCCTGAAATAGGAGGGTTGGGTGCAGAGTCCTCCCAGCAGTGCCCAGTCATAAGAGGGATGTGTGCAGAGTCCTCCCAGCAGTGCCCAGACACAGGAGGGGTGTGTGCAGAGTCCTCCCAGCAGTGCCCAGACACAGGAGGGGTGGGTGCCTAACACTCCCAGCAGTGCCCAGACACAGGAGGGGTGTGTGCAGAGCCCTCCCGGCAGTGCCCAGACATAGGAAGGGTGGGTGCATATGACTACCAGCAGTGGGCAGAGATATGAGGGGTGGGTGCAGAGGACTCCCAGCTGTGTCCAGACATATGAGGGGTGGGTGCAGAGGACTCCCAGCAGTGGACAGACATATGAGGGGTGGGTGCATATGACTCCCAGCAGTGGACTGCAATATGAGGGGTGGGTGTAGAGGAGTCCCAGCAGTGTCCAGACATATGAGGGGTGGGTGCAGAGGACTCGCAGCAGTGGACTGCAATATGAGGGGTGGGTACATATGACTCCCAGCAGTTTCCAGACATATGAGGGGTGGGTGCATATGACTCCCAGCAGTGGACTGCAATATGAGGGGTGGGTGCATATGACTCCCAGCAGTGTCCAGACATATGAGGGGTGGGTTCATATGACTACCAGCAGTGGACAGAGATATGAGGGGTGGGTGCAGAGGACTCCCAGCCGTGTCCAGACATATGAGGGGTGGGTGCATATGACTACCAGCAGTGGACATAGATATGAGGGGTGGGTGCAGAGGACACCCAGCAGTGCCCAGACACAGGAGGGGTGTGTGCAGAGTCCTCCCAGCAGTGCCCAGACACAGGAGGGGTGGGTGCCTAACACTTCCAGCAGTGCCCAGACACAGGAGGGGTGTGTGCAGAGGCCTCCCAGCAGTGCCCAGTCACAAGAGGGGTGTGTGCAGAGTCCTCCCAGCAGTGCCCAGACACAGGAGGGGTGTGTGCAGAGTCCTCCCAGCAGTGCCCAGACACCGGAGGGGTGTGTGCAGAGGCCTCCCAGCAGTGCCCAGACACAGGAGGGGTGGGTGCCTAACACTCCCAGCAGTGCCCAGACACAGGAGGGGTGTGTGCAGAGGCCTCCCAACAGTGCCCAGTCACAAGAGGGGTGTGTGCAGAGTCCTCCCAGCAGTGCCCAGACACAGGAGTGTTGGGTGCAGAGTCCTCCCAGCAGTGCCCAGACACAGGAGGGGTGTGTGCAGAGTCCTCCCAGCAGTGCCCAGACACAGGAGGGGTGGGTGCAGAGTCCTCCCAGCAGTGCCCAGACACAGGAGGGGTGTGTGCAGAGGCCTCCCAGCAGTGCCCAGACACAGGAGGGGTGGGTGCCTAACACTCACAGCAGTGCCCCTGCAAAGAAAAGGGTGGAGTACCCACAGATCCAATGCCCACAAATGTCAGTCAGGTGCACAAAGATCCTGCAGTACATGTACCACATGTGTGCGAGGCTGGGAGTATACACATGCATAGCGCCGAAAAGAAAACATGTCCACATGAAGTCATGACAACAGTCTACATACACAAGTACAGTGACCACCAAGGACGCCACGAATGATGCAGGTGGAGACATCACTCAACATGCATGGCCCAAGTCTAACGAGTCCGTCACACACCCAGCCAATGTAGACACAGCTCAGCACCACATATTGGAAAGACCCTGCAGGGAAGATGTCAGGTTACACAGAGGAAGGAACACACCTTGGGACGATGTCACCATGCAGTAACTGCTTACATGAACAAAGTTATGTAGCCAACAGCTTGTGATGGCACACAGATACCAGGATCCACCCTATGACCAGCACAAGACTACAATTCCCACACACCCAACACATTATCACCACCCAAAATAATGGGGCAGGTCCACCAACAGCAATACCAGACAGACAGTAGTGTACTAAGGAAAAATAAATTGCTTTATTCAGCATCCAAAAATCTGTTTGTCCCTTGAAAGTTCAAAATGTACAATGACCATAGGGCAATCCAAAGTTCAAATCCAGGTGGGGGACACAGTGGGACGCGCGTCCCCTAGCTTGCCTGCACAGTCAGACTCCTTCGTCTTTCAGAGGGGGGAGGGCATCATGTGGGGGGGAAGTACCAGGCACCGCAGGGACATGAGGGCAAAGGGTAGGCGTCGTGGGTGCAGGGATGGAGGACTCCACCACAGGGGGTGGGGCAGGGCCAAAGGCGGAGGCCAGGATGGCGCTGCACACCTTAGCAAGGTCCTCCAGCGACTCCCCTGCACCCGAAGGAACCACAGGCCCCAAGGAGGGGGGGGGGGTCAGAGGGATGGGTCGCAGCGCCACTGGGGGAGGGTGTGGACAGGGGGGGGACTCAACCACCCTGACCGGGGACTCCCTTGACTGCTTGCGGGGTGGTGTCACTGTGGGGCTCAGGGACAGAGCGGCCATGAAGGAGTCTTTGCCAGATATGTGGCCAGGAGAGCTGAGGGGAGGGGATTTGGAGGGAGAGGATTTGGTGGAATGCGGACTCCCACTCTGGCTGCGTGTCTTACGTTTGCCCCCGACCCAGTGGGTGTGCCTACTTCACCCTGTGTGTGCGTGCCAGGAGGTGTGCGTTTGACCTTCCCTGCTGGTGTGGTGCCTGTGTCTGTTGTGGTGGGTGCATGCTGACATCTGGGTGTACGTGGGACAGGCATGGGAGTGGGAAGTGTGGATGGGTCAGGGGTAGGGGGTTGGACGAAGCGCTGCAGGAGACCCATGCTGCAGTCAGTGTTGAGTCAATGGACCTCAGCAAGTTGCGTTGGTCAGCCTGCGATGAGAAAATGCCCTCCAAGTATGCCTCCATGTTGTTCAGCACTTGGCTGTGGCCATGGAGGACATTAAGCATCGCAGCCTGACCAACCTGCAACTGCCGCTGGATGTCCACAGACTCGGCATTGGCGGCAGCAGTGGAGACAGGGGCTGGGGGTGCGGTGCCTGGCAGGAAGGAGACATGTGGTGACTGGTTACGCTGGGAAGGGACACGAGCAAGTGGGAGGCGGCTGATGGCAATGGAGGGGGCGGGGAGAGATGTTGTGCCGCTGTCAGCTGCTGGTGCAGCCTCCGCCCACTCGGAGAGCTCATCCTCGGACCCGTCAGCTTCATATTCTGTGGTGGCACTGGACAGGTCCTCAGCCTCACTCTCCTCCGCCTCAGTTCCACTCGATGTGCCAGCCACGATGTCACCGCTGGCACTGGTGCTCGGTCCCTCCGCTCGGTCTGTGCTGATGTCTCCCTCCGTGTCCCCCGACGATGCTGTGGGCAAGGTGAAGAGACAGCAATTAATCATACACCTGTAGACATATGTCACATGAGTCCAATCTACATAGGTTACAGTGCATAGCCTGAAAAGAAAGATGAGTAACATCTACAAAACAAGGTACATATGTAGGGCATGCAACACACAGTTGGTTGACCCACCATGCCACTGAAAAACTATGGAGAGCATGACACAATAGCAAATGACATGAAATGGATTTTGACAGAGGAGCCAGGCCCTGGGGACAATCCAGCACTGCATCTGCACCACACAGCGTTGCCGAAAATAGGGATGAGCAGGGACCATATCCATGAACTTGAGGCACATGCTGCATAGGTAATACTGAAAACATGCCCACCATGACTGGCTCACTGCACCTTGAGTGTATGTCCAGACAAACATCACACACTGGCCAGACCTAGCAAGGAGATATCAGGTTTTGACATGTAGGCTTTGCCCGCACCAACCACCCCGTACATGAGACAATTAGTTGAGACACAGGAAGCACTTACATCTCTTAGTCTGGGTGAAATACACATGGGCTGGATAAATGCAAGATTGGACACCAAATACCCAAGGTGCGCCTGTCCAAATAATCATGTACAAATGGTCATCATCAGATGATTGTAACAAGACACACAGGCACTGGCCACCGTGAGTATGAACAAGGAAAATCAGGTCAGGCTGTACAGTGGACACTTGTACTACATTTTATGTCAATATACATGGTGCCAGGGGACAATGGCACAGAGCACAACCTATGCTGTAGACACTGAGAGTGTCCACATTTTGTGATGACACACATGGCACCTAGGAAAATATGCCCCAGGGGACAGTAGTGGCCACACAACTCCATGGTCCTGAATGGGAATGACTGCAACACACGCCACCATCCCTGCACCATGCGTATCGCACACTCATGCACATCATGTCACAGGCCACAACATAGGACATGCGTGCTGTAAGGCATGACACTTGAGAGACTAACTCCCATGTCTGGACTCAGCATCAGTGCCAACTGACATGGAACCCACAAGTACTGACCTGGACAGGGCACAGGCAAGGTCCCAAAACTTGTTACACACCACCCCCACACATGATGCTACAGGCATTGTTCACGTGGATAAAGTGCCAGCCTAGATAACCTTGTGAAGGAGTGACTACACACAGACCAGGGAACACATTGCAAGGAGGGGAAGGGAGGCAGGAGAGCACCGCTATACTGTGGGTAACAGGATCTGCACAGCACCTTTAAACCCTGGCAGTGTATCCATGCAACTGTGCACTTACAAATGCTGGTGACACACAACAAACACGCATGTACCTACCCCCTTCCTGCTGCTGCTTCTCCTGTAAGCGCCTGTCCAAGTCTGGAAAGACCACCGCCAGCACACGCTTGTGAATGTGGGTCAGACGGCGGCGCCCGCGGTTCTTATGGGTCTCAGATGAGTCCCCCAGCAGGACCCGTGCGATCCTCCGCCTCCAGCACCGGATATCCTGCCAGCGTTTTCTCACCTGGGCCAGGCGCCGCTTGCGACCCTCCGTCCTCCTCACGGCACTGACGGCGTTCATCCAGATCTGCTTCTTGGCAGAGGCGCCTACCTGTGAGGATGAACAAGTGACACTACATCAATACACCTGGCACATGTCACAGAGACACATATTAGAACTAATTTGCTGTTTACAACAAGGCATAGTATGCATCCAACGCATTGCACCTTTGTCATAGGGACATGATCCTCTGTGGAAGGGCAAAAGCAGTACGTGCCATTGAAAGTACACAGGTGGAATGAGGGCAACGACACAATCAATGATCCAGGCTCACACTGTGCATCACAAGCTCCACCAGGATTATGTGCAGCACCTCTAAGGAGTCACATGCCACAGGCCACTGATGCTACCTCAGCAGAGTACACAGACACACACAGGCACAGGACATTCACCTGCCATTGCCAAATGCAGCGACAAACCTCACTCCGCACATGTGCCACTAGATGGGGGGGGCTCACAGGTGTGGGGCTGGCTCTGCACGTCAGACACACAGCACTGCTCCCTGCTCACATCACATGGGCAGGGTATATCCATCCCTCATGCAGCCCGGGTGCCACACTCCACATATGCACCCACACACATGACAGGGGACTTACACACACACCGATGTCCAGGGTACGAACACATCATGTGGACACTCTCAGCACAGGTACACAGAACGAACACACAGTAAGGCATTCCTGTAGTCGTGAAGATTCATTATAATGCCTTGGGTAAGAGTTCTCCTAGACCCTGATGGGAGCCACTGAAATACTCTCCTCAGCAAGTGAATGGTGCCAAACAGGCACCGCAGATAGACTTAACCTAATCTCTCATCTAATCTGGACAGGTTTTCATCAAGAAGAACACCCAGGTTTATAGCTGCCCTCCTTGGACAAGGCGCTGATCCTAACTCGGAAGGCCACCAATCATGTGACCAATATGCCAGAGCTTTTCCAAACGGCAGAATCTCGGTCTTATCTCCTTTTAGTAGTCGGCAGTTCCAAGTCATCCATGTGACAGCTTTCCTCATGCAGTCGATAAACCTATTTTTACCATTGTCAGGAAATAATATTTCAAAAGCAAAGGACTTGACTATCTGGGCAAGGGGCGTCACATAGATATTAAAAACTAGTGAGGCTCAAGGAATATTCGTTGGGGACCCCCTTGTTGAGAGACATGATCCTAGAATTAAAGGTCTCAAAGGAGAACATTTGGGTCTCGTTGTTCAAAAAGTCTTTTAGTCGGTTTAAGGCCTTTCACCGGATGCCAATCTCATAGATTCTTTGAGCCAAGTATGAGAGACGGTGTCAACGTGTCAACAAGGACCAGTTTATCTGGGATTCTGGCATCTAGGGATAGTATGATAGAGGCGACTCCTGCCACCAAAGCTGTTTTCATGCTGTGAAGAGCTCTAAAGCCTGACTGCGAAGGGTCCAGAAGATGGTGGTCCTCAAAAGAGAAGGAGAGTTGTTTATTCACACAAGATTCCAGAAATTTGCCCAAAAAAGGAAGGAGTGAAATGGGCCGATAGTTGGCAGGCCCCTTTGGGTCAGCATTGGTATTCTTTAGAATAAGTGACACTTGTTTGGATTTCCACTCCAGCGGCACAACAGCTGAGGTTATAAATAAGATAACTAGAGATGCGATGGTGGCAGAGAGTATGGTAGACCGAGCAGTCATTATATAAGGAGGACAAGGACTGAAAAAAAATTTCCAGCTGGAAAATTATTAGTTGGCAGATCTGTGAAAGATGAAGCAATGATGCAAACATTCTCATCTCAAAATGGTCTGTAAGAGCATCTCACAGAGCTTGAGTAGCTGGAATAACTAAGGCACAGAAGGGGGCTTGGTGAATTTATTTAGCCCCTCAAACAGTTCTTTAGCAGAATTTCCAACTCTGTCATTCCTGCTAATCATATGTAGTGTACGCACTTCGTTAATTTTCATAAGGTAAGTCACTGAGGCTAGCTTATATGTCTTTTTGTCAGAGGCGGATTTCAAGACATGCCATCTTCTTTCTAGTGTTCTACAACTCGATTTTTCAAGCCTCACTTTACCTGACTGCCATGGGGCATTGTGTCTAATGGCCTGGAGAGAACCCTGTTTCAAAGGGGTAACTGTGTATAAAGGCTGAGAGAAATAGTCTTGGAGCTTGGCTAGGGTAGATTTTATGGCCTGAGTGGCTTATTTCTAGGGAGAGGCGTGCCATGGGGTGGTGGCAGTGGGTGTTCTGATGCAACGGGCATTGGTTTTGACACATTCCCAGGATTAAAACATGGCATAAATCTGTGAACCTGTTGAAGCCATGCACCTCCCCTGGGGTGGCATAATGAGGAGAAATATCTGAAAGGACAGGTATCTTGTAAATACAGTGCATACCTGCCTTTTGGATTTGGTGTAGGGCAGTGCCACAAAATGATGTGCACGCTGCCCTACGCCAATTCATTGTAAATAAGCCCCTTATGACATCATTAATGAGGTTGTGCTGTAGGGCAGCGCCCGAAGGGCTGGAATGCACCGTATCTATCGGCACATTCCTGTCCTTTACCACCATGCCAGCACACAATGGGCTGCCTTATTTGAAATAAAAAGTGCACAGTTACGGCATCTGCCTGCCACCCACGCTTCAACCTCATGTGCCAAGAATGAAAGACAAACCATTAACCTTTGACAGGATCCGTGACTGCTATCGGGAACGCAAATATTGTATGGAAAGAATAACATATCAAAACATCGAGGACAAGAATATCGGATAAAGTGGTACAAAAGGGGGTGGTGATGGACGGAGCATCAGAACCAATCAAACACTCACACCCAGTCAACAGATCTGGGTTTGATCCATCACCGTTCTTTAGCCCACTCTGCCACCCCAGTTCAGACATGGCCATATGCAAATCAGTCTGACCCTGTGCCTCATGGGAACAGTCCAGCCCGAACTGCCAAGCCATGCCTTCCCTGGACCGGAAACAAGCTTCCTAGGACCGGTTTCTGGCATTTCAGCCGTCTTCAGCCAGGCTTGCTTGAATCCAGTGGCAAAGTGAGCAAGGGACTCATGTCTGAGCATACCCTGCCAACTTATGGCGAACAAAGTGGTACAAAAGGGGGTGGTGATGGACGGAGCATCAGAACCAATCAAACACTCACACCCAGTCAACAGATCTGGGTTTGATCCATCACCGTTCTTTAGCCCACTCTGCCACCCCAGTTCAGACATGGCCATATGCAAATCAGTCTGACCCTGTGCCTCATGGGAACAGTCCAGCCCGAACTGCCAAGCCATGCCTTCCCTGGACCGGAAACAAGCTTCCTAGGACCGGTTTCTGGCATTTCAGCCGTCTTCAGCCAGGCTTGCTTGAATCCAGTGGCAAAGTGAGCAAGGGACTCACGTCTGAGCATACCCTGCCAACTTATGGCGAACAAAGTGGTACAAAAGGGGGTGGTGATGGACGGAGCATCAGAACCAATCAAACACTCACACCCAGTCAACAGATCTGGGTTTGATCCATCACCGTTCTTTAGCCCACTCTGCCACCCCAGTTCAGACATGGCCATATGCAAATCAGTCTGACCCTGTGCCTCATGGGAACAGTCCAGCCCGAACTGCCAAGCCATGCCTTCCCTGGACCGGAAACAAGCTTCCTAGGACCGGTTTCTGGCATTTCAGCCGTCTTCAGCCAGGCTTGCTTGAATCCAGTGGCAAAGTGAGCAAGGGACTCACGTCTGAGCATACCCTGCCAACTTATGGCGAACAAAGTGGTACAAAAGGGGGTGGTGATGGACGGAGCATCAGAACCAATCAAACACTCACACCCAGTCAACAGATCTGGGTTTGATCCATCACCGTTCTTTAGCCCACTCTGCCACCCCAGTTCAGACATGGCCATATGCAAATCAGTCTGACCCTGTGCCTCATGGGAACAGTCCAGCCCGAACTGCCAAGCCATGCCTTCCCTGGACCGGAAACAAGCTTCCTAGGACCGGTTTCTGGCATTTCAGCCGTCTTCAGCCAGGCTTGCTTGAATCCAGTGGCAAAGTGAGCAAGGGACTCACGTCTGAGCATACCCTGCCAACTTATGGCGAACAAAGTGGTACAAAAGGGGGTGGTGATGGACGGAGCATCAGAACCAATCAAACACTCACACCCAGTCAAGAGATCTGGGTTTGATCCATCACCGTTCTTTAGCCCACTCTGCCACCCCAGTTCAGACATGGCCATATGCAAATCAGTCTGACCCTGTGCCTCATGGGAACAGTCCAGCCCGAACTGCCAAGCCATGCCTTCCCTGGACCGGAAACAAGCTTCCTAGGACCGGTTTCTGGCATTTCAGCCGTCTTCAGCCAGGCTTGCTTGAATCCAGTGGCAAAGTGAGCAAGGGACTCACGTCTGAGCATACCCTGCCAACTTATGGCGAACAAAGTGGTACAAAAGGGGGTGGTGATGGACGGAGCATCAGAACCAATCAAACACTCACACCCAGTCAACAGATCTGGGTTTGATCCATCACCGTTCTTTAGCCCACTCTGCCACCCCAGTTCAGACATGGCCATATGCAAATCAGTCTGACCCTGTGCCTCATGGGAACAGTCCAGCCCGAACTGCCAAGCCATGCCTTCCCTGGACCGGAAACAAGCTTCCTAGGACCGGTTTCTGGCATTTCAGCCGTCTTCAGCCAGGCTTGCTTGAATCCAGTGGCAAAGTGAGCAAGGGACTCACGTCTGAGCATACCCTGCCAACTTAAGGCGAACAAAGTGGTACAAAAGGGGGTGGTGATGGACGGAGCATCAGAACCAATCAAACACTCACACCCAGTCAACAGATCTGGGTTTGATCCATCACCGTTCTTTAGCCCACTCTGCCACCCCAGTTCAGACATGGCCATATGCAAATCAGTCTGACCCTGTGCCTCATGGGAACAGTCCAGCCCGAACTGCCAAGCCATGCCTTCCCTGGACCGGAAACAAGCTTCCTAGGACCGGTTTCTGGCATTTCAGCCGTCTTCAGCCAGGCTTGCTTGAATCCAGTGGCAAAGTGAGCAAGGGACTCACGTCTGAGCATACCCTGCCAACTTATGGCGAACAAAGTGGTACAAAAGGGGGTGGTGATGGACGGAGCATCAGAACCAATCAAACACTCACACCCAGTCAACAGATCTGGGTTTGATCCATCACCGTTCTTTAGCCCACTCTGCCACCCCAGTTCAGACATGGCCGTATGCAAATCAGTCTGACCCTGTGCCTCATGGGAACAGTCCAGCCCGAACTGCCAAGCCATGCCTTCCCTGGACCGGAAACAAGCTTCCTAGGACCGGTTTCTGGCATTTCAGCCGTCTTCAGCCAGGCTTGCTTGAATCCAGTGGCAAAGTGAGCAAGGGACTCACGTCTGAGCATACCCTGCCAACTTATGGCGAACAAAGTGGTACAAAAGGGGGTGGTGATGGACGGAGCATCAGAACCAATCAAACACTCACACCCAGTTTTTGTACCGCTTTGTTCGCCATAAGTTGGCAGGGTATGCTCAGACGTGAGTCCCTTGCTCACTTTGCCACTGGATTCAAGCAAGCCTGGCTGAAGACGGCTGAAATGCCAGAAACCGGTCCTAGGAAGCTTGTTTCCGGTCCAGGGAAGGCATGGCTTGGCAGTTCGGGCTGGACTGTTCCCATGAGACACAGGGTCAGACTGATTTGCATATGGCCATGTCTGAACTGGGGTGGCAAAGTGGGCTAAAGAACGGTGATGGATCAAACCCAGATCTGTTGACTGGGTGTGAGTGTTTGATTGGTTCTGATGCTCCGTCCATCACCACCCCCTTTTGTACCGCTTTGTTCGCCATAAGTTGGCAGGGTATGCTCAGACGTGAGTCCCTTGCTCACTTTGCCACTGGATTCAAGCAAGCCTGGCTGAAGACGGCTGAAATGCCAGAAACCGGTCCTAGGAAGCTTGTTTCCGGTCCAGGGAAGGCATGGCTTGGCAGTTCGGGCTGGACTGTTCCCATGAGACACAGGGTCAGACTGATTTGCATATGGCCATGTCTGAACTGGGGTGGCAAAGTGGGCTAAAGAACGGTGATGGATCAAACCCAGATCTGTTGACTGGGTGTGAGTGTTTGATTGGTTCTGATGCTCCGTCCATCACCACCCCCTTTTGTAAGAATATCGGATAGGCAAGTATTTTGTGCTTCCGATATTTGGCTGAATACCCCTTTGATGTAAAACAGGAGAAATATGAGAAAAAAGGAGATGTCGATCTAATGGCTAAAATGAACAATGTGAAAGCAGAACACCCAGGATCTATCCCAGCTTTACAGCTTGACCAAATTCTGTGATCCTAGGGAAATTTCTCTTGTGTTTGATTACATAGGCTGTAATGTTGCACCATGTATAATACAAACCTAGGCTGCAGGGGAAAGAGGAACCAAATAGGGTCTCGGCCGATAAGAGACGTTTGATGAAAGTTTGACTTCAAGGTCCACCTGACTCCGTACCATCAAGGAGCTCTAAATAGTACAATACTAAAGAAATGCAAACAAAGTGACCAAATGGGGCAGTGTGTGTGGCATGTATGAGTATGGTAAATGGAAGTTTCACAATTGAATGCACACAAATAGGACACTAACTGGATCCTTGTGAGGTCCTGATAAACGCCAACTAGCCCGGTGAGGCATCGGTGTGATGGCTGAAACATGTTGACCCAGGGATACAGGGAATACTAATTTGCTTAGTGCATCCCCGCCTGGTTTTAACTCCGTCAGGCTGCCTGGTGTAAATAAAATTAACCCTCAGGTCACCCTAGACTATTTTAAATCTAAGATCCCACCCAATAACCAAATAGCTTCCTTGTTTTCCTAGGTTGAGCCCGCTCAGATAAACTAGGGGGGCATATTTACAGGAATGGTGGTGCAGGGCACTGTAGAAAGTCACCTTGGTGCTCTGCTGTGCGCCACTGGGAAATGGCAGGACTACTCTGTATTAATTTAAAATGGTGCATTCCTGTCCTTTCCACCTGCTCTGGCACCATTTTGGCAGCCTATCACCAATGCAGACACCCTTGCACCATGGTGCAAGGGTGCCTGCACTGTATGCAGGATTGTTTTTGTGCAGGAAGGCGTACCTTCCTGCACAAAAAACAATGCATGAAGGCATTTTGCTCCTTCTATGTGTGCTGCAGAATGCAACACACAGAAAGAGTAAACATTTTTAAGAAATTAAGCTACATCTCCTCGTTAAGCCTCACTTGGGGAGGTGTAAAATTTTGACATATTCCCAGGTTTACATGTCCTGGTAAATCTGGGAATACATCAAAACTATGGGAGTTGCATGGGACCACCCACTGCAGTGCCCATGGAACACGACCCTTAGCAGAGTAAGGCGATTGAATTACTCCATATTTGTAAAGCCATTCAACGCCATGCAATGTGGCTTTGCGGGGCTTCATAAGTATGACTTGGAGCTTTGCGTGGTGCAAGCATGATGCAAGGCCCTCGAAAATATGTCCCCAGATATATGACGAGGACTCTGTAAGGAAGCATACCACTTAGAATTCCAGGAGCTTATTTACAAGCCCATTGCACCGCCGGTGCATCACTTTTCTTGATGCACCAGTGGCGCAGTGTGCCTGCCCATATTTACAAGGCCACGTAGAGTCACCCTGCGTGTCTTTTCATGGTCTTGTAAATATGGGCCTCTTTCACATATTACTCTGTGAGAAAGGGGAGTTCCATGGGTGTTGCTATGAGTGTAACCATGCAACATCCATGGAACCTGACACATTCCCACATTTACAAATTTACAAATTTACAAAATATCGTAAAACTGGGAATGTTTCAGAATTCTACGCCTCCCCAGAGGAGGCGTAGGAGTGGTGCAATGAGAATAAATACTCCCATTTCTCCTCATTATTTAGTCTTTCTATGTGTGCTGCATTCTGCAGCTCACATAGAAGGAGAAAAACATTATTAATGATTGTTTTTTGTGCAGGAAGGTGTCCCTTCCTGAACAACAAAAATAATCCGTGCAATGCTGGCACCCTTGCACCATGGAGCAAGGGTGTCCGTGTTGATGCATGGGTGATGTTTGTGCACCAGTACCATTCACTGACAGAATATCGACCCTGCAAATACCTAGATACAAAGATATTGGGACCGAAACATCGATGAGAAAAATATCGTCATCAGATCTTTATAATGGTAAGTCCAAAAATATGGGAGAGGGAAATATTGATGTCATTAATATGGTTATATTAAATATTGATTCTTAAATATATATAAAATAAGATACTAAATGTTAACTATATTCAATAGTAAGATTAATAAAAAATAAAAAACATATTTAATATATATCTAAACAAATATAACAAATAAACGTAATCTTGAAAAGTCAAACAAACAAATATAATTCATATATATGTTTACATATTACATCCACAAACAGGGTCATTCCAGGAGTGAGCCCGTGGTCAGGTGGTGCGTGGAGCCGGTATGCCCAACCCGGCTATTAAATTCCAACACTTTTGTCCATATTCTCCAGGCTGACAATATTGTAGGCTCAGAGGTAGAGGAGAGGCCTGTCATTACCTATAGGAAAGGTAGAAGTCTTTTAAAGGGGATATTACAGAAATGAAGAAAAACACTTTTCATGATCTCAAAGTCTTTTTCCCATGTGGGCACTGTAGATCGTGCAAATTCAGCCAGTCAGTAAAGGAATTTAGTATTGCTGGACGTGTACAAAGATGGAAAATACACCAGTTCCTTACTTGTAGCAGCACTTTCATAGTGTACGTCCTAGAATGCGCCTGTAAACTCAGGGAGTACCACATGTACAGTCAAAAAAAGAATTATGGAACATCTCAGAGCAATCACTAATGTTTACACACATTACCCCATTGCCAGACACTTTAAAAAATACCATCAATCTAATAGCTCTTTACTTCGATTCTATGCGATTGAGCAAGTAAGTCTAGGCAATAGAAGGGGTAACAGGGAATTAGCTCTTAGAAAGAAATAGCCTAAATGGATACTTGAATTAGAAACTAAATTCCCTGGGGGCCATAATCTTGATGATGAACTAGCAACACACCTGGAATAAAACTTTTACTGTGATTCTGTCATGTGAACTAGACTACATGTACTTTACTGTTTCTATGCTTTAATTATGAATTACATTTTTATTGAAAGTGAACTTATTGTCTTTTATCTTCACTATTCTCGCAGGAAGCAAGGAAGGGACCCACTGTATTGCATGGTCACTTCACGGGTACCCTACCCTTCTCTTCCCCGGGCTTGGATGCACATTGAAGCAAGATAAGAGACTTTTTAACCTTTATATTATGTTAAATAGTTTTGTACTTTGATCACTTTCACTTTATCTCACTTTAGTTTGGACGAAGACTTTCACCAGTAGGCACATGCCGAACTTAGTAACCCTGTCTCTAATGCTTGTACTTTATGTAGGCCATTAATTTTCGACTTACTGGGTGCAGGAATCTGTCTTAGAGATACATCCAAAGTACCAGGCACCATTAATACTTACCTGAATTTTTTTCTATGGATGCATTATTTAATCCATGTATACAATCGTGATTATACTATAGTCTCTGACATGAGCTTGTATACTAGAGATGTAACTATAACTTATACAACCAGCCTGGTATGAACCTCTTATATCTTTAAGTTTGGATGTAATATCTTTTGCAATTTAAATGCCGTGATTAAGCAACTAGCGCGATAGAAATCATTATGTTCACTAAGTGTGATATTTATGTGAATACGGACAGCAAAACTTAGTATGTGTATGCTCTCGGGCAAAATTCTTGAGTACTCTTACTAATCTGTTTACTGCACTTGTATGTCGATATTTTAGCCACTAGTGCGATATAAATGTCAATTATTTATTTACCTATTACTTAATATTTACATAATGAAATGTCAATAAGTCTGCATTTGATGACATTTCATTATTTAAATGCAATATTAACAGTAATGTGCTTATATTTATAAGCTTTACTTGAATGTTACAAGATGGCTGAAATTTTGGGACAGGCTTTGAGAGTAAATCAATGTAGTCCTTTGTCACTTTCTTTGGTTACATATGCACGCTCATGTTGCTGGTGAGCAGTCTAAATATCGACTTTTTAATATCGAGGGACCTAAATATCGAGTAAAAAATATCTAATGTAAAAAATATCGAAATAGATAATATCGATGTAAAAAATATCGATTTATTTTTTAATTATATCTCGAAGTAAGTGATATCGTTAGTAAGAATATCGACATGTAAAAATATCGTTATTGTATGTTTAGTTAATATTTTTAAGTTGTTTGTATAAATTGTTGAAATGTATATAATATGAAAAAAATGTATATTGTTTTAGGGGCGGGATGTTGGGTTATAGGGGATAAGGGTGGGGAGTGTTTTAAAAATATTTATTAATTTTGTAATATTTTTAAAAATTTAATTAGAAATTTTGAAATAAATTTTGCATTTTATGTTTAATTTTAGGAGCGGGATGTTGGGTTATAGGGGATAAGGGTGGGGAGTGTTTTTAAATTTTTAATTTTTTTGTAATATTTTGTAAAATTTAATTAGAAAATTTGAATTAAATTTTGAAATTTATATTTAATTTTAGGAGCGGGATGTTGGGTTACAGGGGATAAGGGTGGGAAGTGTTTTAAAAATGTTTATTTATTTTGGAATATTTTATAAAATTTATTTAGAATTTTTAAATGTCATTTAGAATGTTATATTTAATTTTAGGAGCGGGATGTTAGGTTACAGGGGATAAGGGTGGGAAGTGTTTTAAAATTTTGTTTTTCATTTGCAATATTTAATAAAATGTATTTAGAAATTTGGAATTACATTTTTTTTTTTATTTTTTTTTTTAGGAGTGGGATGTTGGGTTATAGGGGATGAGGGTGGGGAGTGTTTTAAAAATGTTTATTAATTTAGGAATAATTTTTAAAATGTATTTAGAAATTTAGAATTAAATTTAGAATTTTATATTTAATTTTAAGAGCGGGATGTTGGGTTATGGGGATAAGGGTGGGGAGTGTTTTAATTTTGTTTATAATTTTTGGAATATTTTATAAAATTTATTTAGAAATTTTGATTTAGATTTTTAATTTTATATTTAATTTTAGGAGTGGGATGTTGGGTTATAGGGGACAAGGGTGGGGAGTGTTTTAAAAATGTTTTATTAAATTGGAATGTTTTATAAAATTTATTTAGAAATTTTGAAATAAATTTTTACTATTATATTTAAATTTAGGAGTTGTATGTTGGGTTAGAGGGGATAAGGATGGTGAGTGTTTTAAACATGTTTATTTATTTTGGAATATTTTATAAAATTAAGTTAGAAATAAGAATGAAATTTCGAATGTAATATTTATATTTAGGAGTGGGATGTTGGGTTATAGTGGATAAGGGTGGGGTGTGTTTAAACATTTGTCTTTTGTTGTAATATTTTATAAAATTTATTTACAAATATTAAAATTAACTTTGATTTGTATATTTAATTTTATGAGGTGGATGTTGGGTTAGAGGAGATAAGGGTGGGGAGTGTTTTAAAAAAGCATTTTAAATTTGTAATTTTTTATTTATAAAAATATATTCAAATTTTTTTTTTTAAATAAATTTCGGATTGGGGAGTTGGATTTGTAGAGGATAAGGGTGGGTATTGTTTTATGAAAAATTTGGAATAATGATTAAAAAAAAACATACCCTAATCAAATACATATTGGAGTGGGAATAGTAAATTCATTAAGATCAGTGTACATGATCTAGTCTAATTAAATATATTTAGGAGTGGGAATAGTAAATTAATTAATTTCAGTGTCCAGCACCTACAGCTATTAAATATAGAATGGAGTGAGAATAGTATATTATTTAAGTTCAGTTGACACCACCTACCCTAATTAAATATATTTTGGAGTGGGAATAGTAAATTAATTAAGTTCAGTGTCCAGCACCTACCATAATTAAATATAGATTGGAGTGAGAATAGTCAATTAATTAAGTTCAGTGTCTAGCACTTATGTTAATTTCATATAGACTGGAGTGGGAATAGTAAATTAATTAAGTTCAGTGTCCAGCACCTACCCTAATTAAATATATTTTGGAGTGGGAATAGTAAATTAATTAAGTTCAGTGTCCAGCAGCTACCCTAATTCAATATAGATTGGAGTTAGAATAGTAAATTAATTAAGTTCAGTGTCCAGCACTTATCTTAATTAAATATAGACTGGAGTGGGAATAGTAAATTAATTAAGTTCAGTGTCCAGCACCTACCTTAATTAAATATAGATTGGAGTGAGAATAGTAAATTAATTAAGTTCAGTGTCCAGCACTTATCTAAATTTAATATAGACTGGAGTGGAAATAGTAAATTAATTAAGTTCAGTGTCCAGCACTTATCTTCATTAAATATAGACTGCATTGGGAATAGTAAATTAATTAAGTTCAGTGTCCAGCACCTACCCTAATTAAATATATTTTGAAGTGGGAATAGTAACTAATTAAGTTCAGTGTCCAGCACCTACCATAATTAAATATAGATTGGAGTGAGAATAGTCAATTAATTAAGTTCAGTGTCTAGCACTTATGTTAATTTAATATAGACTGGAGTGGGAATAGTAAATTAATTAGGTTCAGTGTCCAGCACCTACCCTAATAAAATATATTTTGGAGTCGGAATAGTAAATTAATTAACTTCAGTGTCCAGCAGTTTTCCTAATTAAATATACACTGGAGTGAGAATAGTAAATTAATTAAGTTAAGTCTGTAGTGGGAGTAGTAAATTAATTAAGTTTGTCAAACAGCAGTTATTATCATTAAGGGGTCGATTCCGATCCTGGAAAAATTTTCGCCGTACGAATCGTATCCGGATTTTTTACCGTACGAATCGTACAAGTAGCGTACAAACTGCCAAGTACGATTCGCATGGGAAAAAGTCCATACGAATCGCATTGGGAAAATTTCCCCACACGTCCTCGGGTCGGAAAATGTGTCCGACACATCCCCGGACGATTTACCGTACGAATCCGAAAAATGAAGTCCGACCGCGCAAGTCCGATCACTCCCGTCCTTTCGATTTTACAACTGGATGGAGAAAACACCGTACGGACCGAACTCCTATAGCAACCATGGAGACATGTGCCCGCATACGTGCTGAACACCCCACCCCAGACTCCCTATGTACGCGCAGAACACCCCCCCAGCCCTCGTATGTACGCGCCGAACCCCCCCATCCCCCGCATGTACGCGCAAAATGCCCCCCGGCCGCGGATGTACGTGCCGAACCCCTACCAGGGTATGTTTGGAGCGTACCCCCACCTGTGTAGGCATGGCGCGTACCAACTCCCCACCCATGTATGTACGGACCGTACCCCCACCCATGCATGTACGGACCATACCCACACCCCACCAGTGTATGTACGGACCGTACCCCCACCCGTGTATGTACGGACCGTACCCCCACCCGTGTATGCATGGAGCGTACCAACACCCCACCTGTGTATGTACGGACCGTACCCCAACTCGTGTATGTACGGACCGTACCCACACCCCACCAGTGTATGTACGGACCGTACCCCCACCCGTGTATGTACAGATCGTACCCCCACCCGTGTATGCATGGAGCGTACCAACCCCCACCCGTGTATGCATGGAGTGTACCAACCCCCCACCAGTGTATGTACGGACCGTACCCCCACCCGTGTATGTACGGACCGTACCCCCACCCGTGTATGCATGGAGTGTACCAACTCCCCACCCGTGTATGTAAGGACCGTACCCACACCCCACCAGTGTATGTATGGAGCGTACCCCCACCCGTGTATATACGGACCGTACCCCCACCCGTGTATGCATGGAGCGTACCAACTCCCCACCCGTGTATGCATGGAGCGTACCCCCACCCGTGTATGTACGGACCGTACCCACACCCCACCAGTGTTTGTACGGACCGTACCCCCACCCGTGTATGTACGGACCGTACCCCCACCCGTGTATGCATGGAGCGTACCAACACCCCACCTGTGTATGTACGGACCGTACCCCCACCCGTGTATGTACGGACCGTACCCACACCCCACCAGTGTATGTATGGACTGTACCCCAACCCGTGTATGTACGGACCGTACCCCCACCCGTGTATGCATGGAGCATACCAACTCCCCACCCGTGTATGTACGGACCATACCCACACCCCACCAATGTATGTATGGAGCGTACCCCCACCCATGTATGTACGGACCGTACCCCCACCCGTGTATGCATGGAGCGTACCAACTCCCCACCCGTGTATGCATGGAGCGTACCCCCACCCGTGTATGTACGGACCGTACCCACACCCCACCAGTGTTTGTACAGACCGTACCCCCACCCGTGTATGTACGGACCGTACCCCCACCCGTGTATGCATGGAGTGTACCAACACCCCACCTGTGTATGTACGGACCGTACCCCCACCCGTGTATGTACGGACCGTACCCACACCCCACCAGTGTATGTATGGACTGTACCCCCACCCGTGTATGTATGGACCGTACCCCCACCCGTGTATGCATGGAGCATACCAACTCCCCACCCGTGTATGTACGGACCATACCCACACCCCACCAATGTATGTATGGAGCGTACCCCCACCCATGTATGTACGGACCGTACCCCCACCCGTGTATGCATGGAGCGTACCAACTCCCCACCCGTGTATGTATGGAGCGTACCCCCACCCGTGTATGTACGGACTGTACCCACACCCCACCAGTGTATGTACGGACCCTACACCCAGCCCCCCCTGTATGTACGGTGCGAAACACCACCACCGATGGACGGTGCGGACCAACACCCTGCCCGTGTCTGTACGCACCCTACCCCAGGCCCACACACCAGCACCCTCACCCAACATCGCGCATGTATGAGTCGTACTAAGCCATAGCAAAGGACAGCACTGTACAACAACATGGCCCATGTACGCACCGTACAGATGCAAAAAACACTCGTACTGAACCAGGACAAACCAAAAAAACACAAGGAGAGTCAATTCGAAGCACACAACACCACAAAACATATCCAACAAGCCCAAATACATCCTATACACTGACCTGCAACTGACAAACAGCTAAACAGAGGCCCAAACCACTACCACTCCTTATAACACACCCACCCAAAGTTCAAACACAGCCACACCCACAAATGGACCAATAAAAAGGCCCAGCACACACAAACCATGATCCTTTGCAACAGATCCCCTACTGCCAGACCACAGAGACAACGCACTGCACCATACTACATACATCAATACACCTGACACTTGCACTCCTTCACACAACCACCATCACAAACACCCCCTCATCACATCCACACACACACACCTGCACAACCACACTCACACACCCACAACCATCCACACCCACACCCCCACAACCATCCAAACCCACACCCCACACCATGCCCACTAACAAGAATCCAAAGTTCACAAAGGAGGAGCTGGAGGTCCTTGTCGACACAATCGTCAGAGTCTAATCACAGCTCTTTGGAACATTAGTCAGACGGACCAGCATATCTGAAAAATCTGCCATGTGGGAGAGGATAGTCAATTCTGTGAATGCTGTTGGGTCCACCAGAAGGACCAGGCATGAGTGCCAAGCCAGGTGGTACGATCTGCGGAGGACGGTCCGCCGCAAAATGACGGATGAGCACAACCAGGCCAACATCACTGGAGGGGGGCCGCCCCGCAGACCAGTACACTACCATCCCTGAGAGGAGAAGGTGTGGCCACGCTGCCGCCGGTGGGAGTAGACGGAGTAGAAGGAGTCCGAGAGCCTGGTGAGTACACAAACAACTCACCTCACATGGGGGGAACACCATACACAACCAAAATACCAATTATGCTCGCAACCCCTCCAAAGCCTGCACCGTACACAACCACACTCCAAAAACACACACATGCCACTAGCGCCTCCATGCCCCATGCCCCAAGCAAGGCCATGCCAAGTCACAGGCCACACAAAACACCAACACAAGACAGGATGTCCCCGATGCCGGGAGGGTGGGCCTCAAAACTAACATAGAGCAACTCTGAAGCACACAACAATGCCCTCAGCCCATATGGCTTAGGGCACAGCCATACAAACTGTGTGTCCCCACACAGTACTGTTTGGCCTGCTAATGGTGGCCGCGTTGCAGGACGACATCGGTATGAAGGCACAATTTTCACATAACAGCAGCTAATGAAGACGCATCACTCTGAAAGACTGTCAGCACACACCGCCACAGCAGCAGCGCAGACTCAGACACTCCGCCCAATGGGTGTCCGTAGAGAAGAAACAAACCCACATAAACAAGCCAATGGCATTTGAAAGACCTGCAAACTGTGTGTGCCCAGGAAGCTAGGCTGAGGTGACAGAGGGTGACACACAGAGGCAGGGAGAGGGGCAGAGAGAGGGACAGAGACAGAGGTGGACACAGGGAGACAGACAGAGGGAGGAAGGAGGCTGACAGAGAGAGGGAGAAAGGGAGACAGAGGGAGATGGACAGTGGGAGGAGGCTGACAGAGGGAGGGAGAAAGGGAGACAGAGGGAGAGGGACAGAGGGAGGAGGCTGACAGAGGGAGGGAGAAAGGGAGACAGAGGGAGATGGACAGTGGGAGGAGGCTGACAGAGGGAGGGAGAAAGGGAGATGGACAGTGGGAGGAGGCTGACAGAGGGAGGGAGGGAGAAAGGGAGATGGACAGTGGGAGGAGGATGACAGAGGGAGGGAGAAAGGGAGACGGACAGAGGGAGGAGGCTGACAGAGGGAGGGAGAAAGGGAGACGGACAGAGGGAGGATGCTGACAGAGGGAGGGAGGGAGAAAGGGAGACAGAGGGAGACGGACAGTGGGAGGAGGCTGACAGAGGAAGGGAGAAAGGGAGACAGAGGGAGATGGACAGTGGGAGGAGGCTGACAGAGGGAGGGAGAAAGGGAGACAGAGGGAGACGGACAGAGGGAGGAGGCTGACAGAGGGAGTGAGAAAGGGAGAGATTAATTAAAAATAGATTGGAGTGAGAATAGTCAATTAATTAAGTTCAGTGTCTAGCACTTATGTTAATTTCATATAGTGTGGAGTAGGAATAGTAAATTAATTAAGTTCAGTGTCCAGCACCTACCCTAATTAAATATATTTTGGAGTGGGAATAGTAAATTAATTAAGTTCAGTGTCCAGCAGCTACCCTAATTCAATATAGATTGGAGTTAGAATAGTAAATTAATTAAGTTCAGTGTCCAGCACTTATCTTAATTAAATATAGACTGGAGTGGGAATAGTAAATTAATTAAGTTCAGTGTCCAGCACCTACCTTAATTAAATATAGATTGGAGTGAGAATAGTAAATTAATTAAGTTCAGTGTCCAGCACTTATCTAAATTTAATATAGACTGGAGTGGAAATAGTAAATTAATTAAGTTCAGTGTCCAGCACTCATCTTCATTAAATATAGACTGCATTGGGAATAGTAAATTAATTAAGTTCAGTGTCCAGCACCTACCCTAATTAAATATATTTTGAAGTGGGAATAGTAGTCAAGTCAAGTTATTCTTTATTCGGTTATTAATACCAAAATAACCATAAAAGTACAAAAACAAAATCACATTTATATAAAATTACAAAGGGCCACATATGATAAAAACCGAGTAAGTTCAGATCTCAATTGTTTTCCGCAATTTAAAAACATTTTTGAGGAATGAGGAAATAAATACGACAGTTAAAATATTGTCCAATTTCTGTACAGCTCAAAAAGCAGGGCGACAGCGTTTAATTTCCATCATTTTTAGCAAAGGTACAACAAACATTTGTCTTGGTCTAGTATAAAATTTACAAAAGAAAAGTATATGCATGTCAGATTGTACTGATAAATCATCGCAGGGACATTTACTCATGATTTTTGACCAATTATTCATATTTGGAAAGCTGAGTGCTCTAAATAATAGATTAAATCTAAAACGTGTCAATAAAAACCTTTCATAATCACTCATTTGTAGCTTTAAATATGGCTGTAAACTATAGCAGGTTATAATTTGCTCGTGAGCTACTACCGTAGTTTTCTTAAATTCTGTTTTTACTCTGGTCTCTTGCAAATAGGTCATACATTTATCTTTTAAACACTTCCTCGAAATATTACAAAGGGAAAGAGGGTCAGTAAAGTAATCCCCTAGTCCTAGTAGCGTGAGAAAATTATTAATATAGTGCAACCATTTAATTTTCCCATACTTCTCTAGACCCATTGCATTTCTCATGATCATTCTGTTTAAACCAGATTCATCTACGGTCCATATTCTATGCCATAAAAGAACTGGTGCAGTTTTTATTTTGTCTTCTAAATATATTTCCCCTAGTTCATTATGGCAAGAGTATGTTGACACACTCTGTGGGACGGCCAGGAGATATTTCATAAAATTGTTTTCGACAACTTGTAATATGCTGACGTTAGCATATCCCCATAGGCCTGCTCCATAAGTGGCAATTGCTACACAAGTTGCTTTGTAAACAGTCAGCATTTCTTTAATTGGTTTCTTCCCTATTTTCCGGCTAAAATTTTTTAAAGCCATAATGGATTTACAGTACAACAGTTTCCTTGTCTTAATGGTATTGTTCCATAGCCCAGAGCTATCGATTAAGACTCCTAGATAAGGAAATGTTAAGGTGTCCTCAACTGGGGTGGTTCCAATATAAATTGCTTTTTTCTTCCTCTGTGCACCCGCCCCGCAGTGCATGGTGAATGTCTTAGAACAATTTATGCTTAAATCTAGCTGGTTCATAAAATCCGAAAAGGAAGTAACTACTCTTTGCATGGCCTGCGGTGTTCTAGCCATTAGTACCGCATCATCTGCATATAACAGAATTGGGATTGATCTATTTTCTACCATTGGTACATCCCTACACTCTGTTATCAGAGTCTTTTCCACGTTATTGATATAAAGTGTAAAGAGAAACGGCGCCAGGACACAGCCCTGTCTTACACCCCTTCTGATTGCAAATGATCTAGTACATTCACCATTTTTCCCATATCTTACTCGGGCCGATGCCCCTGCATAAAGGTCTCTCAGGAAGTCAATGATCTGCTTATCCACACCCAGGTTATCCATTACTAACCAAAGTTTACAATGTGTTACTGAGTCGAATGCGGAGGTAAGATCTACAAAAGTTAAAAACATTCGTCCCTCTTTCACTTTGGTATATTTTTCAATTAAAATATGCAAATTCAAACACTGTTCAATTGTACCAAGACCTTTCCTAAAACCGTACTGCAAGTCACTTAAAATATTTGCTTCATTAGCCCATATATGTAGCCTATCTAAGATTACCCTTCCTAGAATTTTAATGGTAGAATCCAGGAGTGATATTGGGCGGTAACACTTGCAGTTTTCACGGTCGCCCTTTTTAAAAATTGGTACTATCAGGGATTCACACCACGATGGCAGGAGGCCTTCTTTCAGAGTGGCATTAAACATACGTGTGAGGATTGGTGCCCAGAGTTCCTTGTTGTTTTTGAATAAATCAACAGGGACTCCATCAGGGCCTGGTGCTTTCCCTGCCAAACTTGCATCAATACATTTCTGCACTTCTGTTATTGTTATTTTAGGTTCGAGTTGAATACTCCTCTGTACATGATCTCTCAGGTGACTATCATCATGGATACTAACAATATGATCCTGTACAATGGAGTACAAATTAGTAAAATGCTCGGCCCACTCATTCTCAGTGATTGCTACATCTAGTGGGTCCGTGTCACTAAAATTTAAAAAGGGGGCATTGACAACTCGCCAGAATGAGGCGGAATCTTTACTTAACGAGGCATCACATAAAGCATCCCATGCTTCTACTTTTAGTGCATTTTTCCTGTTTTTAAGGGTATGCTTATAGACACTCCTGCACTTCCTGATTAGGTCAACATCCTTCTCAGTAGCATGTATAGCATATTTTAAACTTTTATACGCCTTCGTACATTCAGTATCAAACCATCTCTTCTTCCTTGTGTTCGTTCCTTTAGAATCAACCCACAATAACTTTCTTATTTGAGCAGTGATTGATGTAAAATTACTAATAAAATCTATATCTTTGGCATTTACATCTGTACATACATAAAATTCTGGCAACATGCTTATAATTAATTTCTCCTGAAATTCTACGGGGCAAACTTTTGTCCACTTCAGAGCATAACCATTTTTCCGGACCATAGCAATATCGTCTATTATCACTTTAGTTTTGGTCCTACCACGATAGTTCTTACATCCCATGGTTATTTTAAAGCTTAATGGAAAATGATCACTAAGTGGGCAATCCAAAATTCCGTATTTCCAGATCATGTCCCTATGTCTAGTGGTCATTAGGGCATAATCAATAGTTGTGTTTGCCCCTCTGCCATTGAACGTTGGTAAAAAGGGGATTTCCGGACTGATCAACTTGTTTACAAAGTCCAGATCATTTTCAAATATTATTTCATTTAGACAATCCCCTCGTACAGAATGCTCAAAATGACTAGAGCCTTTGTCTCTATCCAGTTGTATCCCACACAACCCGTTCTCGCCACTCCTGCATATTTGGCAGTTAAAATCTCCTGCCCAAATAATACAGTAATCCTCTGACCTCCCCCTAATTGCCAAAGTGATGTTACTACCTAATAGTCTAAAAACATCCCTTGGGTCTTCACCTTGGATGTTATCATAAAAATTAATCAAAATTATGGAAAACCCCTTGTTAACTGTGATCCTTATAATATGATAATATACATTATTAAAAACTAACTCGGTTTTAACTCCTACAAGGAGGTTCGAAACATACGTACACAAACCTCCTTTAGCCCTACCATGAACAGAACTGACCGCTGGGGAAAAAAATGTTTTAAATCCATTAATATGTATGGGTTCAGTTGTCCAAGTTTCCTGGAGGCTAATTACATCAGAATCGCCTACCATTTTTTCCCAGTTTTCATTACCCACTTTAGACCTCAGTCCTGCAATGTTCCAACTCATAAGAGACCAAACTTCCCCGCTAGGTTGATCATCATCTAGAGTGTTACTACTATCAAGAGGCATTTCCTCACCACGGAATGCCTCAATTTGTGAACTATCACTAATAGGGGCCACCTTAACTATCTCTGTTTCGGTGGAGGTATTCCGAAGCCCTTGGTCCCTTGTCTGATATCTTTTGGGGATATTCAAATCAGTAGGTCTATTATCTCCCTTGAGTCAGTCAATATCTTCTAACCCCTGCAGGCTCTGAAATCTATTTGCTAATGGGATTGTAAAATTTGGACTAACATTATCTCTATGTCTGTACCCATAATTCCCAGAATACCAGGTATTTTCTCTCCTTAGATCCAATAACGGGTAAAAATAGGTTAAATCTAGAGTGTGAATTCTGCCAATATTATAGTTTGGTTCCCATTGACAAATGTAACTCACAGCTCTTCTGTCCCTCAAGTTTATGATAATACAATCTCCTTGGATATCTTTATGCCTTTGTCCAATCCAGTGTACCCTCCTAACATTTAAAATTTCTACACGAGTTTGTCCAGGCAATGGCCTATTGTGATTCAGCCAGTAAATTACCTTATTCTTGAGTTCCTGATAATTCTCTATCTTTCCGTCACTCAATTCTGGTACCCCGGTTAACACTACTGTATAGGGTAATGACTGTGGAGGGAGGTCAATATGTATTTTCTGAACCTTGTCATTCTGTTCCTCAATGTTTTGGTTTATCATTCCCTCCTTATCTCCATATCCCTTACCTTTCTCTTTTTCAATTCTTTTTTCACCAGTATCTATTTTATTCGACATATTTTCCCCCCTAGATATAATAAGGGGTGCATCATCCTTCTTACTCCTTTCAGATAGAGTCACTGCTACTGATGTATGCGGTACATTAATAGCAACATCATCTGCACTAGGAGTGCTTACTGCAACTTGAGATTTAATCAGTGCGCCATGGTTTTCCAAAGATTCTACAATACCTGCCCCTTGCTTTTCTAAGCCCTCAATTTTATCAAAGAGGGACTTTAATCTTCCTACCACTGGCAGTATCAGGGACTTCATTACCTGCTCTATTTTCATCATAAAATCTACCAAATCACTCAGTGTAATGGCTTCTTGTAAAGTGGAGTTTTCTTCAATACTACTTAGTGGCTTTCTTTTAGCTCCATTCTCTTGGCGAGGGGGTAAAACAGATTTCCTATTTTTCCCTTTTAGTTTCCCTTTCTTACGCACAATCTGTGCCACTTTAGTCTTCGGTCTACTATCCTGTACCTCCTGCAAGGAGGTTACACCAATTTTCGAACCCATAGAGTTTGTATCTTCATTCTCACAGATAATTATCTCCTCCCTATGATTGGAGACATTATTCGTATTAGATTGTCCCTCACTTAGTTCTAATCTAGGAGTTAGAGACAACCTATTGTCTCGATTCATGAACTCATCAGGAGGTGTACTTTGTGAAGTTACAACACAAATCGGGTCCTTGACCGGAAAATCCGCATAAGAGGCCATTAATATAGATTCTTGTGACAATTGCATACTCAGCATAGCATTAGAGCGGTCCTCTGTATCCTGTTGATGTTGCGCTAACAAACAAAGACTAGGAGGTAGTGATAGCCGCCTCTCAGTGCTCTCAATAGCATTGGCGACGACTCCAATTGTTTTTTGCAGCATCCTGTCTATTGCTGTTAGACTTGGGAGAGGAGTCTTAGCAGGGACTTTAGTTTTAACAGATGAGCGAGTAGCCATCCGTGTAGTTTTCCCCATTGTCCACTCAGAATATACAGTTCAACACTTAGATTTATGCAAGCAGCTAAATACCTGTGTTGAGGGTCAAGGGGGGGGCCCTGCCCTGCCTCTTCCTGGCGATGACGGGCAAGGACGGGCCCGCCCTTGGCCCGGGCTTCGCCCGGGCGCGTCCCGCGCTGCGTGAAGCCTGGTGGGCTTAAGAGGAGCCCGGGCGCTGCCTGATACCGTCAGCGGCAGGCGCCCGGAACACAGACTGCTGGGTATTGTGGTCCTTGGGCCGTTCACCTCACGGCGGTGCGGGAGGAGTCCCGGTAGTTGGCTGGCAGGTGTATTACTCCCCACAGGGCCGTTTCCCTCACGGCAGGCTCTCTGGGCTTAGAAGGTAGGTAAAGCGCGTCCCGCGCTGCGTGAAGCCTGGTGGGCTTAAGAGGAGCCCGGGCGCTGCCTGATACCGTCAGCGGCAGGCGCCCGGAACACAGACTGCTGGGTATTGTGGTCCTTGGGCCGTTCACCTCACGGCGGTGCGGGAGGAGTCCCGGTAGTTGGCTGGCAGGTGTATTACTCCCCACAGGGCCGTTTCCCTCACGGCAGGCTCTCTGAGCTTAGAAGGTAGTGGGAATAGTAACTAATTAAGTTCAGTGTCCAGCACCTACCATAATTAAATATAGATTGGAGTGAGAATAGTCAATTAATTAAGTTCAGTGTCTAGCACTTATGTTAATTTAATATAGACTGGAGTGGGAATAGTAAATTAATTAGGTTCAGTGTCCAGCACCTACCCTAATTAAATATATTTTGGAGTCAGAATAGTAAATTAATTAACTTCAGTGTCCAGCAGTTTTCCTAATTAAATATACACTGGAGTGAGAATAGTAAATTAATTAAGTTAAGTCTGTAGTGGGAGTAGTAAATTAATTAAGTTTGTCAAACAGCAGTTATTATCATTAAGGGGTCGATTCCGATCCTGGAAAAATTTTCCCCGTACGAATCGTATCCGGATTTTTTACCGTACGAATCGTACATGTAGCGTACAAACTGCCAAGTACGATTCGCATGGGAAAAAGTCCATACGAATCGCATTGGGAAAATTTCCCCACACGTCCTCGGGTCAGAAAATGTGTCCGACACATCCCCGGACGATTTACCGTATGAATCAGAAAAATGAAGTCCGACCGCCAAGTCCGATCACTCCCGTCCTTTCGATTTTACAACTGGATGGAGAAAACACCGTACGGACCGAACTCCTATAGCAACCATGGAGACATGTGCCCGCATACGTGCTGAACACCCCACCCCAGACTCCGTATGTACGCGCAGAACACCCCCCCAGCCCTCGTATGTACGTGCCGAACCCCCCCATCCCCCACATGTACGCGCAAAATGCCCCCCGGCCACGGATGTACGTGCCGAACCCCTACCAGGGTATGTTTGGAGCGTACCCCCACCCGTGTAGGCATGGCGCGTACCAACTCCCCACCCGTGTATGTACGGACCGTACCCCCACCCATGCATGTACGGACCATACCCACACCCCACCAGTGTATGTACGGACCGTACCCCCACCCGTGTATGTACGGACCGTACCCCCACCCGTGTATGCATGGAGCGTACCAACACCCCACCTGTGTATGTACGGACCGTACCCCAACTCGTGTATGTACGGACCGTACCCACACCCCACCAGTGTATGTACGGACCGTACCCCCACCCGTGTATGTACGGACCGTACCCCCACCCGTGTATGCATGGAGCGTACCAACCCCCACCCGTGTATGCATGGAGCGTACCAACCCCCCACCAGTGTATGTACGGACCGTACCCCCACCCGTGTATGTACGGACCGTACCCCCACCCGTGTATGCATGGAGTGTACCAACTCCCCACCCGTGTATGTACGGACCGTACCAACACCCCACCAGTGTATGTATGGAGCGTACCCCCACCCGTGTATGTACGGACCGTACCCCCACCCGTGTATGCATGGAGCGTACCAACTCCCCACCCGTGTATGTATGGAGCGTACCCCCACCCGTGTATTTACGGACCGTACCCACACCCCACTAGTGTTTGTACGGACCGTACCCCCACCCGTGTATGTACGGACCGTACCCCCACCCGTGTATGCATGGAGCATACCAACACCCCACCTGTGTATGTACGGACCGTACCCCCACCCGTGTATGTACGGACCGTACCCACACCCCACCAGTGTATGTATGGACTGTACCCCCACCCGTGTATGTATGGACCGTACCCCCACCCGTGTATGCATGGAGCGTACCAACTCCCCACCCGTGTATGTACGGACCGTACCCACACCCCACCAGTGTATGTATGGAGCGTACCCCCACCCATGTATGTACGGACCGTACCCCCACCCGTGTATGCATGGAGCGTACCAACTCCCCACCCGTGTATGTATGGAGCGTACCCCCACCCGTGTATGTACGGACCGTACCCACACCCCACCAGTGTATGTACGGACCCTACACCCAGCCCCCCCTGTATGTACGGTGCGAAACACCACCACCGATGGACGGTGCGGACCAACACCCTGCCCGTGTCTGTACGCACCCTACCCCAGGCCCACACACCAGCACCCTCACCCAACATCGCGCATGTATGAGTCGTACTAAGCCATAGCAAAGGACAGCACTGTACAACAACATGGCCCATGTACGCACCGTACAGATGCAAAAAACACTCGTACTGAACCAGGACAAACCAAAAAAACACAAGGAGAGTCAATTCGAAGCACACAACACCACAAAACATATCCACCAAGCCCAAATACATCCTATACACTGACCTGCAACTGACAAACAGCTAAACAGAGGCCCAAACCACTACCACTCCTTATAACACACCCACCCAAAATTCAAACACAGCCACACCCACAAATGGACCAATAAAAAGGCCCAGCACACACAAACCATGATCCTTTGCAACAGATCCCCTACTGCCAGACCACAGAGACAACGCACTGCACCATACTACATACATCAATACACCTGACACTTGCACTTCTTCACACAACCACCATCACAAACACCCCCTCATCACATCCACACACACACACCTGCACAACCACACTCACACACCCACAACCATCCACACCCACACCCCCACAACCATCCAAACCCACACCCCACACCATGCCCACTAACAAGAATCCAAAGTTCACAAAGGAGGAGCTGGAGGTCCTTGTCGACGAAATCGTCAGAGTCGAGTCACAGCTCTTTGGAACATTGGTCAGACGGACCAGCATATCCGAAAAATCTGCCATGTGGGAGAGGATAGTCAATTCTGTGAATGCTGTTGGGTCCACCAGAAGGACCAGGCATGAGTGCCAAGCCAGGTGGTACGATCTGCGGAGGACGGTCCGCCGCAAAATGACGGATGAGCACAACCAGGCCAACATCACTGGAGGGGGGCCGCCCCGCAGACCAGTACACTACCATCCCTGGGAGAAGGTGATGGCCACGCTGCCGCCGGTGGGAGTAGACGGAGTAGAAGGAGTCCGAGAGCCTGGTGAGTACACAAACAACTCACCTCACATGGGGGGAACACCATACACAACCAAAATACCAATCATGCTCACAACCCCTCCAAAGCCTGCACCATACACAACCACACTCCAAAAACACACACATGCCACTAGCGCCCCCATGCCCCAAGCAAGGCCATGCCAAGTCACAGGCCACACAAAACACCAACACAAGACAGGATGTCCCCGATGCCGGGAGGGTGGGCCTCAAAACTAACATAGAGCAACTCTGAAGCACACAACAATGCCCTCAGCCCATATGGCTTAGGGCACAGCCATACAAACTGTGTGTCCCCACACAGTACTGTTTGGCCTGCTAATGGTGGCCGCGTTGCAGGATGACATCGGTATGAAGGCACAATTTTCACATAACAGCAGCTAATGAAGACGCATCACTCTGAAAGACTGTCAGCACACACCGCCACAGCAGCAGCGCAGACTCAGACACTCCGCCCAATGGGTGTCCGTAGAGAAGAAACAAACCCACATAAACAAGCCAATGGCATTTGAAAGACCTGCAAACTGTGTGTGCCCAGGAAGCTAGGCTGAGGTGACAGAGGGTGACACACAGAGGGAGGGAGAGGGGCAGAGAGAGGAACAGAGACAGAGGTGGACACAGGGAGACAGACAGAGGGAGGGAGGAGGCTGACAGAGGGAGGGAGAAAAGGAGACAGAGGGAGATGGACAGTGGGAGGAGGCTGACAGAGGGAGGGAGAAAGGGAGACAGAGGGAGACGGACAGAGGGAGGAGGCTGACAGAGGGAGGGAGAAAGGGAGACAGAGGGAGATGGACAGTGGGAGGAGGCTTACAGAGGGAGGGAGAAAGGGAGATGGACAGTGGGAGGAGGCTGACAGAGGGAGGGAGGGAGAAAGGGAGATGGACAGTGGGAGGAGGATGACAGAGGGAGGGAGAAAGGGAGACGGACAGAGGGAGGAGGCTGACAGAGGGAGGGAGAAAGGGAGACGGACAGAGGGAGGATGCTGACAGAGGGAGGGAGGGAGAAAGGGAGACAGAGGGAGACGGACAGTGGGAGGAGGCTGACAGAGGGAGGGAGAAAGGGAGACAGAGGGAGATGGACAGTGGGAGGAGGCTGACAGAGGGAGTGAGAAAGGGAATCAGAGGGAGACGGACAGAGGGAGGAGGCTGACAGAGGGAGTGAGAAAGGGAGACAGAGGGAGATGGACAGTGGGAGGAGGCTGACAGAGGGAGGGAGAAAGGGAGACAGAGGGAGACGGACAGAGGGAGGAGGCTGACAGAGGGAGGGAGAAAGGGAGACAGAGGGAGATGGACAGTGGGAGGAGGCTGACAGAGGGAGGGAGAAAGGGAGATGGACAGTGGGAGGAGTCTGACAGAGGGAGGGAGAAAGGGAGATGGACAGAGGGAGGAGGCTGACAGAGGGAGGGAGAAAGGGAGACGGACAGAGGGAGGAGGCTGACAGAGGGAGGGAGAAAGGGAGACAGAGGGAGACGGACAGAGGGAGGAGGCTGACAGAGGGAGGGAGAAAGGGAGACGGACAGTGGGAGGAGGCTGACAGAGGGAGGGAGAAAGGGAGACAGAAGGAGATGGACAGAGGGAGGAGGCTCACAGAGGGAGGGAGAAAGGGAGACGGACAGAGGGAGGTGGCTGACAGGGGGAGTGAGAAAGGGAGACAGAGGGAGATGGACAGTGGGAGGAGGCTGACAGAGGGAGGGAGAAAGGGAGACAGAGGGAGACCAAATAACCCTTGGGTGGTGTGGCCATGTCCGCTCGTCAGCAGGTGGACTGTGTGCATGTAGACAAGGTTTGGCAGTGCGTGAACCCCCCTTCAACCTTTGATAAACACTGGGCCATGTGTCAATCTGTGCACGAGTACATCCGTGCTGCAGGCACAAACATAACCTTACACCCAGTATACCTACCCACTGTGTTTGTCAGAACCCTGTCACAAATGGTTAATTTACCCGCTCACTACACTGCTGACTGCGTTCTAAAAAGATGCATTAACTAAGATTGTGTCACACATAGGTAAAGTGTCGAAAGCTGTGGCCAAGGGACACACCCATGCACTGTGAGAGGAATGATAGCCAAATCAAACCACCCAGAGGAACTGTGCCAACTCAAAAATGAATGAAACATGGATGTCGCATGTAACACAATTAACACTGTCTCTCTCACACACAGGTCAACGTCGTCGATCTCCCCCCAACACTGGGGGGGAAGACTCACAGGACCAGGCTCTGCGTGAAGAGGACCCCACCGGCAGCGACGACTCTCACCACTCCGTGGATGACCCAGACCAACCTGGCCCCTCTGGTGTCCAACCACCTGCAGCACCTGCGTCAGGTCCAACTGTGCCAACCACCACCCCCATTCCTGCCACATCCCAGGAGACACCCAGGAGCCCTGCCCGCACACAACAACACAGCCAGTCTGTCCAGGAGGGACAAGGTTCTCCGGGCACCCAGGAGGAGGCAGGCGACACCGCAAATGCCATCCCTCAGGGGTCCCGGAGACCCGATGTGCCCACAACGGCAGGCCAGGCACAAGTGGGCAGGGGTGGTGGGAGTGGAGGACGGCGGAGGCGCGAACCTGACCAGTTGGCTCAGGAACCGGTAATGTCACACGTCAGCAACATTCTCGACTCATACCGGCGTGACGCCAGGGGCATGGTCCAGATTGCATCCACCCTCACAGACATCAAGGGGACCCTCGAGGAGATGAAGACCCTGCAGGCCGAGCAACATGCCTGTCAACAGTGACACCAAGGACGGATGGAGGCAAGACAGGCTGAGCTCGTGGCGGTGCAAACGGAAATGACCCGTGTACTCCGTCGGATTGCCGAAAACATGGGCAACCCTCCCTGTGCCACCAAGCGAAGAACATCACCACCCACAGGGAGGGATCAGGAGGAGGAGGATTCATCCGACGGAGCATCACAAGCATCGTCACGGCCTGCTTCTGAGGGTCCCCGCAGGAGGGTGGGTCGTCCACGCAAAAGACCGTGAGAGTCAGCGGAACATCACCATCTCCCAGGTCACCTGGCCTGGCACCTGGCCCTCTGGCCCAACAGCAGCACATCAGCAAATGACATTCTCTTCCACATGGCCTTGCTGGTCACTGTCTGACCAATGTAGACAAAGACTGTGGCATAGACTCTGATGACTTTCAATGGCAAGGATACCAACTCCCCCTGTGAACTTGGGATTCTACACTCCCGCCAAGCACCTCTTGTCATCCCCCCAAACACGTGCCCCACCACAAATAAAAATCTTCACAATCACCAGATGATGCCGTCATTTAGCATTATTCCACTACATGTGTGTGTTGTAAAGTCAAACCATGCCTGATTTCAGTAGTAACTCCAACCATCCATACCCTGGGGTATGAGTCTGGCACAGGACACACATGGGTCACAATGTATCATCCAAGACAGACATGGAGCACCATACTCACCCGTGATGGGCCCAACCAGCTGAGGGGGTGCCCGCACAACTGTGCCTACAGACCTATTTAGAAGAGCAACAGTCATGCGCAGAGGTCAGGGATCATGTGGAGTGTCCTGGGGTGGGAGTCCCAGGTATGTGTAGACACGTGACAGAACCATGTCCTGCATGCTTGAGTCAGGTGGATGTGGAGAATGGTGGGCCAGCCAAGGTTGGATGCATGGAGATGGCACAATTGGGTGTTGGATCACAGTGCCACAAGGTTGTGTTGTGGTTGTGGGTTGCATCCTGAGTGTGTGCGTGGATTGAGAAGGTCATCCTGCAGCTGGCAGTGATCCACTCCCCCCATCTCTGTTGGACTTTGATGTGGCCTGGTCGCCGGATGTAGTAGCAGAGCTGTGCAGATGCACCCTGGATGTGGACAAGTATCATGGGATTTCTAACGCACATGTCCGTAGAGTGCAGGGTAGGATTAGACACGGATGTCGTAGTTGACCTGGGGGATGGTCTCCCTCTTGCCTTGAGGTTGATGGAACTGGGGATCTTGTGCATAATGCAGAGTGTGCTGCCGCATGAGGCACAGATGCTGCTGATCAGCATAGCACATGTCAGCAAGCAATCCATGATGAACACCAGCTCGTTTGCGTGGACACTGGGTGCCCTTGCTGCAGGGCCTGCAGCAGCATGCGCCATGTCAAGAAAACAATGCCACAAGTAGCACACAAAGACAAGGAACTCAGGAAGGAACTATGCAAAAGGTGTATGTCAAGGAAGGAATGTCTGGTTCAACATGGCACACACACACACAATGGATTCACATGCAGCACAGTGGCCATCGTGGAGACTGACATGCCACAATACCTACACAGCCATGGACATCATGCACAACACAGATTCTAATCCCTGACAAACAGCTTGCATCTTGCTACTCTACACATAGACTCATATGCACCATCTCTGAGAACAATGCCAGACATGCCGCATGCACAGTGGCAACAGACCACCATTGACAGAGATGAGGCACCTTGGAGGCAGAGGGACACCTTTATTAGTCATGTGTGTCGGAATGCTAATGCAACTCTGTCAACACATACACAGGTCATGTGGATGAACATGTGGGACCAACACTGGCACCCCCCTTCGCACCACAGATGCTGGAAATCCATAGCACTGGCCCACAAGTGACGGGTTACAGCTAAACACCCCCTGCTGCTCACGGAGAGGCTGCTATACACCATTGAGCCCCTAATGGGGAATTCACACACCATGTCAACCCGGTGCAACACGTATGTTTCCGAGGGCAGTGTTACACACATTGATGGCTTCATCACAATCCACAATCCCATTACAGATGACTGTCACCAAGTCTGACCATTAATTCAGGTGAATTCAGCTCCATGTCATGTGCCCCATGGGGATTCTACATGTATGTAAAGTATCCAAACATGAACAGGAGCAGTGCACACACATTCAAAACAAATACCACTCCCAAAAAGCCGTGCTGCATCCCTTACCCTAAGGAGATTTTCAAACTTGTCCGTGCATGTAACGCTGATTCAGCACATGTTGCTGAGTTCATGAGGAATAGCAGGAGCACAACAATGCCACCAGCAGACAGCATGCGCAAGTACCTGTGGATGAGAGACACACCAGAAGTCAGCCAAAAGAAGCACATCCGCATGCATGTGCATGTGCTCGACACGTATAAGGTTGTCAACATGCTAGGTGACAATGATGACTCTGGAAAAATATTCATCTATTGCACCATCACTCGAGAGACACATCCAAACACACCTCTGACTCACTTGGCAGACATGCAGACGGACACACACATTGCAACACATGCCACACATGGCCCAATGCGTGCACACTCAGACACTGGAACTCACCACTAAGCAAAGAAGTTGCGTATGAGCCGACTCCGGATGTCCTCTACCGCCTCCTCCTCCTCCACATCACTTGCCTCGTGACCAAGCCCTTCATCCTCCACGGGTGGATGGTCCTGCTCATCTGGATCCAGGATGAGTGGCACAGCTTTCTTCACTGCCATGTTGTGCAGCATGCAGCACACGAGGAAGATCTTGCAGACCTTCACCGGTGCATATGGGAGTGCGCCACAGGTCTTGTGGAGGCAACGGAATCGGCTCTTCAGGAGGCCAAACGTCCTCTCTATCACTCGCCATGGGCGTTGTTGTAGCTGTGATCGGCAGCCGTGCTGGGGTTGCGGAGAGGCGTGATCAGCCATGGCATGTTGGGATAGCCAGCGTCCCCTACATGGAAACATCATGGACAACAGTGGGTCAGGAGAAGCAGTAAGACAGGAAGATGACGTTAAATACAGGACTGCCAGATTATACCCACCAACAATACATGCTCGTTCGTTGCGCAGCTGCAGCATCATTTCAGGCACCCTGCTACGCCTCATGATGTAGGCATTGTGTGCTGATCCTGGAAAACAAGCACAGACATGTGAAATCACCATGTTGGCAAGACACACCACAAGGGCATTAACGGAGTGGTAATGCTTGCGGTTCCTATACGCTACCTCCTGTGCCTGTGGTGGTACCAAAGCCACATGTGTTCCATCTATGGACCCAATGACATGGGGTATCCCTCCCACGGCATAGAACTCACGCTGGACACCTGTCAACTGCTCAGGAGTTGGGAATTTTATGAACTCATCCAGGTGATCCAACATGGCCTCTAAAAAATCATGCAGAACACGGCTGAACATGGTTTGGGACATGCCACCGACATGGGCAATGGTATGTTGAAAGGTACCCGTGGCAAAGAAATGTAGGGCTGCCATCACCTTCAGCTTGGGTGTCAGTGCAGTAGGATACCTGTGTAGCGGTTGGAGGTGTGGTGCCAGCCGTGTCGTCAAGTCCTCAATCAAACATTGGGGGAAGTGGTAGCGGCGTATACAGTCATGTTCCCTCAGGTCAGCCAAGTCCGGAATTGGTCGAGGGAGAGGCGGAGCCCTGCAGTGAATTAGAAGGGACAACGAAGAGTGAGTACAGTACACCACCAATGTCAATGTACTGAGCACATGTTCAACAGGCAATACACATATGCTACATACAGAGTCAGGTCTGTGCAATATGCCCTGTACACGTATGCCAGGCAGGTGACACTCCTACCAAGAGCCAGCTACAAACGTTGATTCTCAACCTCAATATGCCATGAAACTAGCTGTGGGCCAGTGTAAGTGAGCAGGCAGACGAATTACAGGAGTTACAGACATCCAAATATGTGCAGAAGAAGGATGTTTATTGTACAGACAGGTTGCGGAACACAAGAGGCACAGGTCACATGTCATAGAAAAAGGACAGACCACACACCTTGCCATGAAGGATTACATGTCAAGACTGATCATACATACATTGAGAGTATGCAGATATGTCCTTGTTTTGAAACTCCGTGTCGATGCATACATACACACCTTACGTCGGATTACACATGTGTGCTGGTGTGCGTAACAGTGTGCCATGCCCATCTACACACAGACACATGTTGGTTGCAGCAACTGCAGATGCATTTGACCAAACACCTACAGCAAACCTATGGGAACACATGACACACACATGACATAGTTACAGCATGCAACGCGGGCATTCACTTGTCAGGGGTAATATTCCGTGTACCTGGCATCAGGGGACATTTGCGGGTGTCGGTGACTGTGCCATGCCAGTGACGCATGTCTCACCAAGTCTGTACTACATGCACACATGTCAAAGGAGTGAAGGGGATGTGTGGCACATAGGGCACCATCACACATATGTGTACACAGCTCATCATACTTTAATTAGCTTCACACCTCAGGAGTATAGTGCCACATCACAGCGTGACCCACCTGTGCCCGACACATGTAGTACTGCACAGACAATGCCTTGATGTCCAGCCTTGGCCAAGAATGACAGCTCAATTGCTTTCTGTGTGCCGCCTGTCACCACTGTCAGGTGTGAAACGCACCGTACATACGCTCTGAGGGCGTGTGTAGGGTCCCTATCACTATGGGAGTGCTGGCGTATGCGTACGCCACAGTGATAAGGACCGTACACGCGTGTGTAGGGTCCCTATCACTATGGGAGTGCTGGCGTATGCGTACGCCACAGTGATATGGACCGTACACGCGTGTGTAGGGTCCCTATCACTATGGGAGTGCTGGCGAATGCGTACGCCACAGTGATACGGACCGTACACACGTGTGTAGGGTCAGTCCGTATCACTATGGCGTACGCAAACGCCAGCACTCCCATACTGATACGGACCCTACACACGCGTGTACGGTCCGTATCACTGTGGCGTACGCATACGCCAGCACTCCCATAGTGATAGGGACCCTACACACGTGTGTACGGTCCATATCACTGTGGCGTACGCATACGCCAGCACTCCCATAGTGATAGGGACCCTACACACGCGTGTACGGTCCGTATCACTGTGGCGTACTCATTCACCAGCACTCCCATAGCGATAGGGACCCTACACACACGTGTACGGTCCGTATCACTGCATTTGGGGTACCCTAGGGCCATGGAACGGACCGTACCTGTGTGTAAATCTTGAAATAACATAGGCGACACATGAGGGACAAGTATAAGGGCCTAAATGCATGCTGGTTGTCATGGAGACCAAGTTTAAAGTTTGAATTATTGCATCAGGTGGCCAGCAGAAGTCGGTTGGAAACAATATACTTTGTTGCAAAGTGGTTGTTGACTTGACATCATGCTCAATTTTTAAACCATGCAAAGCCACTCACTGGGGTAGGTTTACAGTGATTGGAGGAAACGTAGGATGCTAATGTGACTGACCAATCACTCTGTACTCCTGTGAATGAAACAGGCCAGCAAGGCAGATATAAGGCAGCCAGGTCCCATGAGAGAGCACTTGCCTGCACATCCTTTCATTCCACAACACTGCTGCTGCTCGTGATTCCTCTGGCACCATGTCCAGGTCTGTGGAGAGGGCCCAGCCATTCACCATGGAGGAGAATATGGCGTTGGTGGATGTGATCCTCCCACAGTACACCATGCTGTATGGTCAACCAGGGGAGCAGGTGAGTGCAGACTCCACTAGCTTAGACTGTGCCCCTTTTTTGTGACTGTGACTTCTGGCATTGTGTCCCTGTGTGACAGACATGCAATGTTCTTTAGAGTGGGTCACAGGGTGGGGAAGGCCTCATGTCTCCCATGCAGAGCATGCTGTGGTTCCTGTGTGCACTCCTCACTTGCATTGTGCTTACTGTGACAATCAATGCATGGTGCATGCCACATTCTGCCTGGCTACTCCTCCTGGGAATGTTGTTGCTACAGTCCTGATGTGATTCTGTGGACCCCCCAGTGTGACAGGTGACAGTACCCATAGATGTGTGTTTGTTTAGTGTACCTGTGCTGTGAGTGTCCAAATGATGTGTTCGTCCCCTGGACATTGGTGTGTGTGTAAGTCCCCTGTCATGTGGGTGAGTGCATATGGGGAGTGTTGCACACCAGCTGCATGAGGGCTGGATATACCCTGCCCATGTGATGTGAGCAGGGAGCAGTACTGTGTGACTGCCGTGCTGAGCCAGCCCCACACCTGTGACACCCCCCAGTCTAGTGGCACTTGGGCAGAGTGAGGTTTGTACCCGCAGTTGGCAATGGCAGGTGATTGTCCTGTGCCTGTGTGTGTCTTTGTACTCTGCTGAGGTAGCGTCAGTGGGCTGGGACATGTGACTGCTTTGAGGTGTTGTACATAATCCTTGTGTAGCTTGTGATGCACAGTGTGATCCAGGATCATTGATTGTGTGGCACCCCTCATGCCACCTGTGTACCTTCAATGCCACGTAGTGCATTTTGCCTTCCACAGTGGATTATGTCCCTATGACAAATGTGCAATGAGTTGCCTGCATACCATGGCCTGTTCAAAGAAGACAATTTGTTAATATGTGTGTCTCTGTGTCATTGCTCAGGTGAATTAAAGTATTCTCACTTTTGCATCCTCACAGGTAGGCGTCCGTGCCAAGGGGGAGATATGGAAGCAAGCCGTCAGTGCCGTGAGGAATACGGAGGGTCGGAAGCGGCGCCTAGCCCAGGTGAGGAAACGCTGGCAGGATATCCGGTGCTGGATGAGGAGGATTGCACAGGTCCTGCTGGGGGACTCACCTGAGAGCCGGAAGAACCGTGGGTGCCGGCGTCTGACCCACATCCAGAAGCGTGTGCTGGCGGTGGTCTTCCCCGACTTGGATAGGCACTTACTGGAGAAGCAGCAGCAGGAAGGGGGTAGGTACATGTGTGTTTGTTGTGTGTCACCAGCTTTTGGAAGTGCGCAGTTGCATGGATACACTGCCAGGGTTTACATGTGCAGTGCATAACCAGTTCCCCAAAGTAAACCGGTGCTGTTCTTCCTCCCTCCCCCTCCTTGCCATGTGTTCCCTGGTCTGTGTGTAGTCACTCTTGCACAAGGTAATCTAGGCTGGCAGTCAATCCAAGTGCCCAATGCTTGCAGCATCATGTGTGGGGGTGGAGTGTAACAGATTTTGGGACCTTGGCTGTGCCCTGTCCAGTTCAGTCTTTGTGGGGTCCATGTCACTTGGCACTGATGCAGAGTCCCAACATAGGAGTGTGTCTTTAAAGTGTACTGCCTTCCAGCATGCATGTCCAATGTTGTGCCCTCTGACATGATGTCCATGAGTGGGATTAATGCATAGTGCAGGGACGGTTGCTTCAGTTGCAGTCATATCCATCCAGGACCATGGAGGTGTGTGGCCACTACCGTGCCCTGGGGCACCTTTTCCTAGGTATCATGTGTGTCATCCAACTATGTGGACATTTTCTGTGTCTTCGGCATAGGTTGGGCTCTGTGGCATTGTACCCTGGCCTCATCTGTATTGACGTAAACTGTGCTACATGTGTCCACTGTACAGTGTGACCCAATTTTGCTTGTGCATACTCACAGTGGGCAGTGCCTGTGTGTCTTGGAACGACAATCTGATGATGGTTGATTGTCAATGATATATGTGGACAGGCGCACCAGGGGTAGTTTGTGTACAATCAGGATTTAGTGCAGGCCATGTGTTTTTATCCCAGAGTAAGAGGTGTAAGTACTTCCTCTGTCACAATCACATTGTCTCAGGTAGGGGGTGCTTTGTGCGGGCAAGGCCTACATGTCCAAATCTGAAGTCTCCCTGCTAGGTCTGGCCTGTGTGTGATGTTTGTCTGGACATACACTCAAGGTGCAGTGACCCAGTCATGTTGTGCATGTTTTAATGTATTGGCTTTGCAGCATGTGCAAAAAGTTAATAGACATTGTTCCTGCTCATCCCTTTTTTGTCAACGCTGTGTGGTACAGATGCTGTGCGCGATTGTGCCCAGAGCCTGGCTCCTCTGTCCTATTTGATAAAAAGTAATTTGCTGTTGGGTCATGCTCTTCATTGTTTCTCAGTGGCATGGTGGGTCAACCAGCTGGGTGTTGCAGGGCCTACATATGTACCTTGTGTTGTAGATGTTACTCATGTTGCTTTTCAGGCTATGCACTGTGACCTATGTCGATTTGACTCATGTGACATATGTATACAGGTGTCTGATCATTTTCTGTCTCTTCACCTTGCCCACAGCATCGTCGGGGGACTCCGAGGGAGACACTGGCACGGACCGTGAGGAGGGAGCAGGCACCAGTGGCAGCAGTGCTGTCTTGTCTGGCGCATCGAGTGGCACGGAGGCCGAGGGGAGTGAGGCGGAGGACCTGTCCAGTAACACCACCGACTATGACGCTGACGGGTCCGAGGCTGATCTCCCAGAGGGGGCGGAGGCTGCTCCCACAGCTGACAGCAGCACTCGATCTCTACCCACCCCCTCGATACCCATCACCAGCCTCCCACTTGCTCTGGTCCCTTCCCGCCGTGCTAGGTCACCACGTGTCAACTTCTTGCCAGGCACCGCACCCCCTGCCCCTGTCTCCACTGCTGCCGCCAATGCCGAGTCTGTAGACATCCTGTGCCAGTTGCAGGTTGGTCAGACTGCGATGCTTAATGTCCTCCATGGCCACACACGAGTGCTCACCCAGATGGAGGCATACATGGAGGGCATCTCAGCTGCGCAGTCTGACCAACGCCAGTTGCTGAGGTCCATTGACTCGACACTGACTGCAGCAGTGGGTCTCCTGCAGCGCTACGTCCCCCCCTACCCCTGCACCATCCACACTTCCCACTCCCATGCCTGTCCAAAGCACACCCAGACGTAGCCATGCACACACCCCACCAGACACAGGCACCACACCACCAGGGAAGGCCAAGTGCACACCTCCTGTCACGCACACACAGGGTGAAGTAGGCACACCCACTGGGTCGGGTGGCAAACGGAAGACACGCAGCCACAATGGGAGTCCACATTCATCACAACCCACTACCACCAAATCCACTCCCCTCAGCTCTCCTGGCCAGGATTCCACCAAAGACTCCTTCATGGCCGCTCTGTCCCTGAGCCCCAAAGTGACACCACCCCGCAAGCGGTCAAAGGAGTCCCCGGTCAGGGTGGTTGAGTCCCCCCCCCCTGTCCACACCCTCCCCCAGTAGCGCTGCGACCCATCCCTCCGACCCCCCCTCCTTGGGGCCTGTGGTTCCTTTGGGTGCAGGGGAGACGCTGGGGGACCTTGCAACCGTGCGCAGCGCCATTCTGACCCCCTACCTTTGGGGCTGCCCCACCCCCTGTGGTGGAGTCCTCCGTCCCTGCACCCACAACACCTACCCTTGCCCCTCCTGTCCCTGCGGTGCCTGGTCCTTCCCCCCCACATGATGCCCCCCCTGTGGAAGCAAAGGAGGTATGAACTGTGCAGGCAAGCTAGGGGACACCTGTCCCTATGTGTCCCCCACCAGGAATTGGACTATGGACTGCCCTATGGGCCTTGTACATATTCAACTTTTAATTACAAATCGTTTTTTTATGCTGAATAAAGCTATGTTTTTTTCCCTTTGCACACTACTGCTTTTCTGGTATTGCTGTTGGTGGTGCTGCTCCATGTTTGGGGTGGGGATAATGTGTTAGGTGTCTGGCAAATGTAGTGGTGTTCTGCTCATGGGATGGACCCTGGTATCTGTGTGCCATCACAAGGTATTTGCCAAATAACTTTGTTCATGTATGCTCTTACTGCATGGTGACATTGTCCCAAGGTGTGTCCCTTCCTCTGTGGACCCTGACATCTTCCCTGCAGGGTGTTTCCTAAATGTTGTGCTTAGCTGTGTCTACATATCCTTGGTGTATGACGGATCCGTTCTACTTTGGCCATGTATGCTGGGCAATGTCTCCACCTGCATCATTTGTGGCATCCTTGGTGGTCACTGTACTTGTGTGTGGAGTATATTGAAGTTAATTCATGTGGACATGTTCCCTTTTACACACTATGCATGTGTGTACTCCCAGCCTCGCACACATGTTATGTGTTCTGCAGGGTCTTTGAGCACCTGACTGACTATTGTGGGCATTGTATCTGTGGGTACTGCACCCTTTTTTTCCATGGGCACTGCTGGGCGGACTCTGCACACACCCCTCCTGTGTCTGGGCACTGCTGGGAGTGATAGGCACACACCCCTCCTGTGTCTGGGCACTGCTGGGAGTGATAGGCACGCACCCCTCCTGTGTCTGGGCACTGCTGGGAGGACTCTGCACACACCCCTCCTGTGTCTGAGCACTGCTGGGAGTGATGGGCACACACCCCTCCTGTGTCTGGGCACTGCTGGGAGTGATAGGCACCCACCCTTCCTATGTCTGGGCACTGCTGGGGGACTCTGCCCCCACCCCTCCTGTATCTGGGCACTGCTGGGAGGACTCTGCACCCACCCCTCCTATGTCTGTGCACTGCTGGGAGGACTCTGTACACACCCCTCCTGTGTCTGGGCACTGCTGGGAGGACTCTGCCCCCACCCCTCCTGTGTCTGGGCACTGCTGGGAGGACTCTGCACCCACCCCTCCTGTGTCTGGGCACTGCTGGGAGGACTCTGCACACACCCCTCCTGTGTCTGGGCACTGCTGGGAGGACTCTGCCCCCACCCCTCCTGTGTCTGGGCACTGCTGGGAGGACTCTGCCCCCACCCCTCCTGTGTCTGGGCACTGCTGGGAGTGATAGGCACACACCCCTCCTATGTCTGGGCACTGCTGGGAGGACTCTGCACACACCCCTCCTATGTCTGGGCACTGCTGGGAGGACTCTGCACCCACCCCTCCTATGTCTGGGCATGTACGGTCGGGACATACACGGGTGTGGGTACGCTCCATTCATACACCGGTGGGGGTACGCTCCGTACATACACTGGTGGGGTGTGGGTACGCTCCATTCATACACGGGTGTGGGTGCGCTCCATTTATACACGGGTGTGGGTATGCTCCATACATACACTGGTGGGGTGTGGGTACGCTACATTCATACACGGGTGGGGGTACGCTCCATTCATACACGGGTGGGGGTACGCTCCGTACATTCCCGTACCCACGATTTGCAGGCCTGGGAACGTACCATACCCAGACCTTAAGAGCGTGGGTACGGGTCGTACCACGCCCACCACTACGTCACCCCAACAATGGCGGTACGGCCCGTACCACGTTCTAAAGGCCTGGGTACGGGCCGTACCAGCATTGTTGGGGTGATGTAGGGGTACGCGTGGTACGACCCGTACCCACGCTCTGAAGGGCTGGGTATGGTGCGTACACCTACGGCACCCAATTGGGGTTCTGCACCGTACCCAGGCCTTCAGAGCGTTGGTACAGGTCGTACCACGCCCACCCCTACGTCACCCCAACAATGGCGGTACGGCCCGTACCCACGTTCTTAAGGCCTGGGTACGGGCCGTACCAGCATTGTTGGGGTGATGTAGGGGTACGCGTGGTACGACCCGTACCAGCGCTCTGAAGGCCTGGGTACGGTGCAGACCCCCAATGGGGTGCCGTAGGGGTACGCACCGTACCCAGCCCTTCAGAGCGTGGGTACAGGTCGTACCACGCGTACCCCTACATCACCCCAACAATGCTGGTACGGCCCGTACCCAGGCCTTTAGAACGTGGGTACGGGCCGTACCGCCATTTTTGGGGTGACGTAGTGGTGGGCGTGGTACAACCCGTACCCACGCTCTTAAGGCCTGGGTACGGTACGTACCGGTATTGTTGTGTTGCCGGTTCGCGTCAACATCCACTTCCGTTGTGGCGGACGCTTGCGTTGCTGGAGACGCCCCCACCCCCTCGAGGTGACCAGGTCCTGCAGGTCAGGTATGTCCATGGCATGTGCAATTTGTGACTTGGGTGGGGTTATGTGTCCTGCCCCTGCACCCCCCTTTGCCCCTGGGTGTTATTCTGACCTTCTGCGGCGTCTGCGTCGGTGCCTGTAGAGCAGGTGGACTGCTATGAGGGCTGGGATGACACGTAGGTTCGGGTCCATGGCTGTCCGTCACGTACAGGTGCTCCTTGTGCGCGTCGTCCTGATTTCCCGGCAGTTTTTGGAGAATTTTATCCGTGCGGGGTGACGTCGGTGCGGATCATACTTCCTGGTTCGTGAACCGCAGCCTGAATGCGTCCCGACGTCACGTCGGCGCTGTCTCGGATCACATTGGTATGTATTTTTTCATCGGTCTGTGGTTTTTACGATCCGTACGGAAATGGTGTTTCCGTGGGAATCGTACTTGCATGTTTGTAATGTTTATTTCCCGGGTACGAGTCGGACGGAGAAAACGCTTCGACCGACGGTTCGTACCCATAATAATATAAATTATAGCAGCAAACAATAAATTCTAAAATATAAAATTCAATACATATATTATTCCCACAACAATTTGTACCGAACTAAGCAAACTATAAAAATAAATATGTAAAAAGTGTACTACTCCCATGTCTCACAACACAATAACAAATAAAACTGGTTAAAATTTATAATTTTCCTCCAATAAATCCAACAGTAGTAAAAGCGTTGTATTGCGGATAGGTAGGGCCCGATTCACAGAACTAACTTAAGACGAATTCCTAAACTTACTATTTTTGGTATTCACAGAAGTTAGGATTTTGTCTTAGGTTTGTCTTAAGTCTGTCTTAAGTCTGTCTTAAGTTTGTCTTAAGACAAACTTAAGACAAAATCCTAACTTCTGTGAATACCAAAAGTAGTAAGTTTAGGATTTTATCTTAAGTTAGTTCTGTGAATCGGCCCCGTAATATTTACTGTACCCATTCCAGCCAGTACAACTGTAGAAAAATTGTTGGAGTGTGAAAGGGTAGCATTTACTATTCCCACTCCAATCACTACAACAGTAGGGAAAGTGTTAAATTGTGCAGGTGTAACATTTACTATTCCTACTACGAGTGTAACAGTAGGGAAAGTGTTGGATAGCAGTGGGATACAATTTACTATTCCCACTCTAGCTAGTACAATAGTAGGGAAAGTGTTGGATTGCAGATGGGTAAAATTTACTATTCCCACACCAGTCAGTTCAACATTAAGGTGCCGATTCCGATCCTGTAAAACCCGGGTACGAATGGTCGTACGGAGCGTTTTCTCCGTACGACTCGTACCCGGGAATTCCACCGTACAAACCAGCAAGTACGATTCGTACAGAAATACCATTTCCGTACGAATCGTAAAAAACACCGTATGGCTAAAAAATACATACAATTCCAATCCTGGACAGCGCGTACGCGACGTCCGCACGGAGTCAGGCAGCATTTTACAGACCAGCAAGTATGATTCGTACCCACAGCACTCTGCACGGATATATTTTTACGGGAGCCAAAAAGTGCCGGAAAAGCTAAGTACGCCGCGATGCATGAGGAAAAGGGGGCCCGCTACACAACGTACACGCCATCATCCACATCGTACGTGTCATCATGTACGATGCGTACCCCAACATTGCATATGTACGCGCCGTACCCCCACCCCAGCCTCGTATGTACGGACCGTACCCCCACCCCCCGTATGTCCGCACCGTACCCCAAGTGTACCCCCCACCCACGTATGTCCGCACTGTTCTCCAGGCGTACCCCCAGCCCTGTATGTACACACCGTACCCCCACCCCAGCCCCGTATGTACGCGCCATACCCCCAGCCCTGTAAGTACGTGCTGTACCCCTGGCGCATACATACGGGGCTGGGGGTACGGTGTGGACATACGGGGCTGGGGTGGGGGTACGGCGCGTACATACGGGTCTGGGGTTATGGCGCGGACATACGTTGGTGGGGGTATGCCTGGGGTACGGTGCGGACATACGCGGGTGGGGGGTACGCCTGGGGTTCAGTGCGGAATTAAGTGGGTGGGGGTACGCCTGGGGTACGGTGAAGACATACGGGGGGGGGTACGGCCAGGGTGGGGGGGGATGTACGACTCATACCCCGGGCACAAGTGTACCCGGTGTAGGGGTTGGTCCACTGTTCGATCCGTTCGGGACGTTTTCCATACGCTTGTGCATTCGGAACGCTGGTACGGATCGGACTTGTGCGCTCGGACTTCAGTTTTACGACTCGTACGTAAAACTGTCTGGGGACGTCTCGTAGACTTTTCCCGAGGCGATTCGTATGTATTTTTCCTGTACGAATCGTACTTCAGCGTTTGTACGGTACTTGTGCGATTCGTACGTAAAAAAATACGGATACGAGTCGTACGGGAAAAAAAGGATCGGAATCGGCACCTAAAAAGAAACAAAATATCTTCAACAAAATAAAATTATTGTAAAATCAAAACAAAATTAAAAAATATAAATAGGTTGAAAAGAAAACAAAAACAATCCAATATTAAAAATTAAAAAATAAAAACATATTACAAATTTAAATTAATATCAAATATACCTTTAAATATTATTATAAATAGAATAAAAAGGAATCTACATACAAATAACTATTTAGAAATTATTTATAAACAAAAACACTATTTATTACATACATTTAGTTTAGTTACTTTCCACCCTAAACAATATTTACACAATTAATAGAAATATTCACTTACAAACTCATTTTCATTAATTAAATATTAATTATTAATTAATTGTATATAATGTACTTCCCACAATATACCCCCACAAAACACACAACACACTCATAAAAAATTAAAAAAATTCTTTACACAATTAACATAATTAGTTAATTATTAAAGTAATCATTAATAATAATTATCAATTGCTTAAAATTGATTTACTTTGCAACCCATACCCCTACAAAACCCACAACCCACATATAAAATTTAAAAGAAATTAATTTAATTGCACAGATAACATAATTATTTATCAATTAAACAAACATTAGGGTGCCGATTCCGATCCTGTAAAACCCGGGTACAAATGGTCGTACGGAGCGTATTCTCCATACGACTCGTACCCGGGAAATCCTCCTTACAAACCCGCAAGTACGATTCGTACAGAAATATCATTTCCATACGAGTCGTACAAAACAACGACCGGCAAAAAAATACCCACAATTCCGATCCGGAACATCGCGTACGTGACGTCCGGACGGAGTCAGGCAGCGTTTTATGGACCAGCAAGTACGATCCGTGCCCACGTCACTCCGCACCGCTCATTTTTTACGCAGCCAAAAACTCACGGGAAATCGAGGAAGACGCGAAGAAGGAGCACCCGTACGCGACGGACAGCCATGGACCCTGAGGACGACCTGGTGCACAGAAACCGATTCAGACGCCGCAGAAGGTCAGAACAACCCCCAGGGGCAAAGGGGGGGACCAGGGGCAGCAAACATAACCCCCACCCAAGTAAAAATGTGAATATGTCCTGTACATACCTGACCTCCAGGGTCTGGTCACTTCGGGGGGGTGTGTCCACCAACCCCCACGTACCGTCACAACGGAAGTGGACGTGGACGCACACCCGTCACCATGACAATGGTGGTACGGACCGTACCCACGCTCCCAGAGCGTGGGTACGGCCCCTACCACCATTGGAGTGTTGATGTAGGGGTACGTACCGTACCCACGCCCTCAGAGCATGGGTACTGCCCGAACCACCATTGGAGTGTTGCTGTAGGGGTACGCGCCGTACCCACGCCCTCAGAGTGTGGGTACGACCCGTACCACCATTGGAGTGGTGATACAGGGGTACGCGCCGTACCCAAGCCCTCAGAGCGTGGGTATGGCCCGTACCACCATTGGAGTGTTGATGCAGGGGTACGTGCCGCACCCACGCCCTCAGAGCGTGAGTACGGCCCGTACCCCATTGGAGTGTTGATGTAGGGGTACGTGCCGTACCCACGCCCACAGAGCATGGGTACGGCCCGTACCACCATTGGAGTGGTGATGTAGGGGTACGCGTGGTATGGGCCGTACCCACGCCCCCAGAGCGTGGGTACGGCTCGTACACACCATGAATGTGGGGGTACGGTCCGTCCAACCCGTACCCCTACGGCACGATTATAGAATGGATACAAGGCATACACACGCCACGAATGTTGGCTTAGGGCCTGGTGCAGCATATAAGCAGTATATTGGTGTGTGTATGCACAGGACAGCAGTGTACTGCACCAAGGGGGCGGGCGGGTGGGTGGTTGGCTGGGTGGCTGCAGAGGACTCCCAGCAGTGCCCAGACATATGAGGGGTGGGTGCCCATCACTCTCAGCAGTGCCCGGACACATGAGGGGTGGGTGCAGAGGAACACCAGTAGTGGACAGAGACATGTGAGGGGTGGGTGCCTATCACCCCCAGCAGTTCCCAGACATATGAGGGGTGGGTGCAGAGGACTCCCAGCAGTGGACAGACATATGAGGGGTGGGTGCATATGACTCCCAGCAGTGGACTGCAATATGAGGGGTGGGTGCAGAGGAGTCCCAGCAGTGTCCAGACATATGAGGGGTGGGTGCCTATCACTCCCAGCAGTGGACAGAGACATGTGAGGGATGGGTGCCTATCACTCCCAGCAGTGGACAGAGACATGAGGGGTGGGTGCACAGGAACACCAGTAGTAGACAGAGACATGTGAGGGGTGGGTGCCTATCACTCCCAGCAGTGTCCAGACATATGAGGGGTGGGTGCCTATCACTCCCAGCAGCGGACAGAGACATGTGAGGGGTGGGTGCCCATCACTCCCAGCAGTGCCCAGACATGAGGGGTGGGTGCAGAGGAACACCAGTAGTGGACAGAGACATGTGAGGGGTGGGTGCCTATCACTCCCAGCAGTGCCCAGACATATGAGGGGTGGGTGCAGAGGAACACCCAGTAGTGGACAGAGACATGGGGGTGGGTGCAGAGGATTCCCAGCATAGTCCTGACATATGAGGGGTGGGTGCATCATCCTCAGATGACCACACCTCCATGGGTTCACTAACACATCCCCAATGTGTGAAAATGTTGAGAGTGCCATATCAACACATCACTGACAGCACTGTCCCACTCCCATGAGAATGGACGTCTTTCCCCCACGGCATGACACACCACATGTGGGTGTGAGGACAAATGACACATGCATACCCACCCCTGGCGGATGCAGCACAATACACACACTGAGAACATGTCACAAGACTGCATAGTTATGTGAAAGCCCACTAAACTAAGAGAGCCAAAGGGAATACACACTGTCACGCACATTCCAGGACTGATAGGAATGTACAGGTGCTGGCACAGCCACCAAGTAGTTGTCTCCCATGGAAGGAATAGGGTGGACTTCCCACAGATACAATGACCACAATTGTCAGTCAGGTGACCAAATACCCTGCAGAACAAGTACCAATTGTGTGCTAGGCTGGGAGTACACACATGCATAGTGCGGAAAAGTGACAATTTCCACATGGAGGCATGGCAACATACTCTATACACAAGTACAGTGACTACCAAGGATGGCACAGACGATGCAGCCGGAGACATTGCTGAGCAGGCATGGGCCTAGTTGAAGTGATCCGTCTGCCACCAAGGAAATGTAGACACAGGTCAGCACAGCAATTGTGCAACCCCTGCAGGGAAGATGTCAGGTGCCACAGAGGAAGGAACACTCCTTGGGACAATGTCTCCAATCACAAAGGGCATACACAAGCAAAGAATCTTTGCAGAGACCTTGTGATGGCATGCAGATACCAGGGTCCACCCCATGAGCACCATACTACAACATTTCCCAGACATCTAACACATGATCACCACCTCAACTCATGGAGCATCAGCACCAACATCAATACCTGAAAAGCAATCATGTTCAAAGGGAAAACAAAATGCTTTATTCAGCAGTAAAATAACATGGAAGAAAGGACACTATGTACAAAGGCCATAGGCCAGTCCAGATGCGATGTCCTGCGGGGGGACAAATGTCCATGCATCTCCCCTAGCTTGCCTGCACATTCAAAACCTCTAGTTCATCGACTGGGGTGGGGGCATCATGTGGGGAAGGACCAGGCACCGCAGGGACAGGAGGGGGAAGGGTAGGTGTAGTGGGTGCAGGGACGGACGACTCCACCACAGGGGGTGGGGCAGCGCCAAAGGTGGAGGTCAGTATGGCGCTGCACACGTCCGCAAGCTCTGCCAGCATCTCCCCTGCACCCGAATGAACCACAGGCCCCAAGGAGGGGGGGCAGAGGGATGGGTTGCAGCGCTACTGGGGAGGTGGTGGACAGGGGGGGGACTCAACTCCCCTACCCGTGGAGTGCCTTGCCCGTTTGCGCGATGGTGAAGCTGTGGGGCTGAGGCCCATCACAGCCAAGTAGGCCTCCTTCTCAGACTGTGGGGCAGGGGAGCCGAGGGGAGTGACATTGGAGGGACTGGGGAGTGAGGCATGCGGACTCCGACTGTGGCTGTGTGTCTGCCTGTGTGCCCTAGACCCAGTGGATGTGCCTTCTACCCCCTGAGTGTGTGTGACTGGAGGTGTGTGCTTGCCCTTCCCTGTTGGTGTGCTGGCTGTGTCTGGTGTGGTGCCTCCCTGGGAATGTCTGTGTGTCTTGGGACAGGCATGGGAGTGGGAAGTGTGGATGGTGCAGGGGTAGGTGGGGGGACCAAGCGCTGCAGGACACCCACTGCTGCCGTCAGTGACGAATCCATGGACCTCAGCAACATCCGTTGGTCAGACATCGCTGATGACATGCCCTCCATGTACGACACCATCTGTGTCAGCAGTGTGGTGTGGCCAGGCGGGACAGTCAGGATCGATGTCTACCCAACCTGCAACTGCTGCTGAATGTCCACAGACTCGGAAGTGAGGGCAGCAGGGGAGACAGGGGCAGGGGGTGCGGTGCCTGGCACGAAGGAGACACGTTGTTGCCGTACACGGACAGAAGGGACCGGAGCAACTGGGAGGGTGGTGATGGGAATGGAGGGGGCGGTGACAGTTGTAGTGCTGCTGCCAGCTGTTGGAGCAGCCTCCGCCCCCTCAGGGAGCTCAGCCTCGGACCTGTCAGCGTCGTAGTCTGTGTTGGTACTACCCAGGTCCTCCACTGCACTCCCCTTGCCCTCCGTGCCACTTGATGCTGCCGACTCACCAGGAGTGGTGGCACTGGTGCTGGACCCCTCCTCCATGTCCGTGCAGGTGTCTCCCTCGGTGTCCCCCGATGATGCTGTGAGCAAGGTGAAGAGACAGGAAATAATCAGTCACCTGTGTACATCTGACACATGAGTCCAAACATAATAGGTCACAGTGCATATCATGAAATGCATCATGAGTAACATCTAGATGACTCCGCACATATGTAATCCCTGCACTCCCCAGTTGGTTCACCCACTATACCACCTTAAATAATGAATATCAGGACACAACAGCAAATAACTGGAGATCTAATTATACAGATAAGCTAGTGTCTGTGAACAGTGGAGCACAGCCAGACTATGAAGGCATGCCACCCCTTGCTCACTGTGAACGAAACAGTATTGGTGCACCCAATGCCAAATTACATACGCCAATGCTGAAGATGTGCCCACACTCATAGACCTGTGAGTACTTTAGAAAATCAAAACTAATACTTTCTGATTCATTGGGAATCACAAAACATCACAAAATTGGCAAGTTTGGAATGTGTGAATGTTCCACTTGTGGAACTGAACACACATGTGCATGAATATCAGAAGGCACACAAGGAGGTGCACACAAAACTACATTTACACAGTCATTGTATGAGCTGCCAGCCTAATGCCAAGAAGCCATTGTTAAGAAGAAATGTGGTATCAGGAAGTAAATATACATGGCACCACGGTGGTCCGGATGACTGGACACCGATAAGTTGGCATCAGCAACAACCAAGGACTACCCCTAATGCAAACACACTGTGGGAACATGAACATGTATAATTCCAGAACAAAATTTGGACAGAACTGTGCATTTGTGTGAAATGTGCCAGCGTGTTCCCCCAAAGTGTAAAGGTGGTTTCTTGTGCACTTCCTTGGGAGACATCTGTCATGCAGGCACATTATTGCCCTTCACAATGATCTGACTGTAACTGGAGCAACCGTCCCGGCCCTATGCATATCTCCCACTCATGCACATCATGTCTGAGGCCACTACATTGGTCAGGCATGCTGCAAGGGTGTGTATTTAAAACCACACACTCCTATGTGGAGCTTCAGGACAGTGCCAACAATTAAGGACCCCGAAATGAGTGGACAGGACAGGGCACAGGCAAGGTACCAACACATGTCACAGACCACCCCCACACATGATGCAGAAAGCATTGTGCACCGTGATGTACTTGCAGCCTAGATGACCATGTGCAATAGTGATTACACACAGACCAGGGAACACATGTCAAGGAGGGGAAGGGAGGAAGAACAGCAGCGGTTGACTAGGGGGAACAGGAGATGCACTGCACATTTATACCCTGGCAGTGTATCCATGCGACTGAGCACTTCCAAAAGCTTGTTACACACAACAGACACACATGAACCTACCCCCTTGCTGCAGCTGCTTCTCCTGTAACCGCCTATCCATGTCAGGGAAGACCACCGCCAGGACATGCTTCATTTGGTGGGTCAGGCGCAAGCGCCCGCCCTGTTTTCGTGCTGGTGAGTCCCCCAGCAGGACCCAGGCGATCCTCCTGGTCCAGCACCGGATGTCCTGCCAGCGTTTCCTCACCTGGGCCAGGTGCTGACTGCGACCCTCCACGGAGATCACGGCCCTGACGGCCCGCTTCCATATCTTCCCCTTCTCGTAGGCGGTTACCTGTGAGGATGTCAAAGTGAGAATGGATCACTACACCTGCTCCATGTCACAGAGACACACATTAGAACATCTTTGATTTGTTGAACAGGGCATAGCATGCTGCAAACTAATACTACCTTTGTCATAGGGAATTTTTCCTCTGTGTAAGCCCCAATGCACTACATGGCATTGAAAGTACACAGTTGGCATGAGGGGTGCAACACACTCCGTGATCATGGCACACACTGTACATCACAAGCAACACAAGGTTGATGGACAGCACCTCCAAGCAGTCACATGCCCCAGGCCACTGACCCAACCTCAGCAGAGTACACAGACACACACAGGCACAGATAAATCACCTGCCAGTGGCAACAGCGGATACAAACCTCACTCTGCACATGTGCCACTTGCCTGGGGGGGTGTCACAGGCGTGGGGCTAGCCCAGCTAGTCAGACACACAGCACAGCTTACAACTTACATCAGATGGGTAGAGCAGTTGCCTCCTCCATGCAGCTGTGGTGCAACACTCCACATAGACACTCACTCACATGACAGGGAACATTCACACACATCAATGTCCAGGGTGCGTACACATCATTTGGTCACTCTCACCACAGCTCCACTAAACTCACACATATCTGTGGGTACAGTCACCTGTCACACCGGGGGGAACACTGAATCACCTCAGGAATACAGAACAAGAATGGCCAAGAGGATTAGACATGCTGAATGTGCCATGCACCATGCAGTGAATGTCACATTAAGCACAATGCAAGTGAGGAGTGCACACATAAACCACATCATGCTCTGCATGACACACCTAAGCCATTCCCTCCCCCCTGGGACCCACTCTAAACAACAATGCATGTCTGTCACACCTGGACACAATGCCAGAAGTGCCAGTCACAAAAAGAATGGGCACAGTCAAAGGGAGCGGAGTCAGCACTCACCTGCTGCCCTGGTCTACCATACAGGCTGGGGAACTGTGGGAGGATGACGTCCAGCAACGCCTCATTCTCCTCCTGGGTGAAAGGCTGGGCCCTCTCCACAGTCCTTGACATGGTGCCAGGGGAAGCCAAACAGCAGCAGTGGTGTGGATGAAAGGTTGTGCAGGCAAGTGCCCTCTCATGGGTTCTGGCTGACTCATATCTGCCTTGCTGGGCTATTTCCTTTACAAGAGTACCGAGTGATTGGTCAGATTCATTTGCATCGTACGTTTCCTCCAATCCCTTTGAATATACACCAGTGACAGCATTAGCATTTTTTTAAATTTGAGGCATCATGTCAAGTCAACAACCACTTTGCAACAATCTATAAGCTGGCCAACTGCTTTTTCCAGGCTACATGATGGAAAATGTTGATCTTGAAACTGGGTATCCATGACAACCAGCATGCATTTAGGCCCTAATACTTGTCCCTTATGTGTCCCCATTGTGATTTTCAAATTCCCACACCAGTACGGTGCGTTTCACACGTACCCCTAGGGCACCACTACACTAGTTATACTGCCCGTACACGCGTGTGTAGGGGTCGTATCCCTATGGTAGTGTTGCCATAGGCGTACGCCATAGAGATACGGCCCGCACATGCGTGTGTAGAGGTCGTATCCCTATGGTTGTGTTGCCGTAGGCGTACGCCATACAAATACAGCTCGTACACGCGTGTGTAGGGGTCCCATCCCTATGGTAGTGTTGCCGTAGGCGTACGCCATGGAGTTACGGCCCGTACACGCGTGGGCACGGGCTGTATGTCTATGGTGTATGCCTACGGCAACACTACCATAGGGATGGGACCCCTACACAGGCGTGGGTACGGGCCGCATCTCTATGGCGTATGCCTACGGCAACACTACCATAGGGATACGACCCCTACACATGCGTGTACGGGCCGTATCTCTATGGCGTACGCCTACAGCAACACTACCATAGGGATACGACCCCTACACACGCGTGTACGGGCCGTATCTCTATGGCGTACGCCTACAGCAACACTACCATAGGGATAGGACCAGTGTGTACACATACATGTGTATGGTCCGTACACACACGCGTACTCCTGCCCAACCCCTATATAGTGATACGAACGCACACACGCACTCAGAGCATGTGTACGGTGCGTTTCACAGCTTACACTGGTGATAGGAGACGCACAGGAAGGGAATGGAGGTGTCAGACTCGCACAGGAATGGACATCAAGTCATTGTCAGTGCAATCCTTCATGTGTAGGGCCTAGGTGTGTCAGGCTGTGATGTGGCACATGTCTCCTCATGTTTTAAGCCAATAGTTGGGGTGACATTTCCAGAAGTTGTTTCTGCCTAATCAGGACCTCTTTGCCTTACCTGCCTTCTCGCCGCTCCTAGGGACCTCACGCTGTCTACCTCCCCTGCCGCTGCTACTCACCATCGCGCGGCCATTGCAGGGGGAGACTACAGCTCCAAGGTAGCTTAGTGGCCGCCTGACGCTATCCTCGCACCCGGAGGCGCTGAAAAGACAGAGGCTCCCTCGGTGGAGCAGGTGACATTTCCAGAAGTTGTTTCTGCCTAATCAGGACCTCTTTGCCTTACCTGCCGTCTCGCCGCTCCAGGGGACCTCACGCTGTCTATCTCCCCTGCCGCCGCTACTCACCATCGTGCGGCCATTGCAGGGGGAGACTACAGCTCCCAGGTAGCTTAGCGGCCGCCTGACGCTATCCTCGCGCCCGGAGGCGCTGAAAAGACAGAGGCTCCCTCCACGTCGCGGGACATGCGCAGGCGGCACCGGGCAAAGCCCGGGCAAAGGGCGGCCCCTCTGTGGCCCTCAGAGGCCAGAGGAGGCTGGGCTGGGCCCCTCCCCTACCGGCGTCGAACTTCACGCCGAGTATGAACCGTTTCCACCTGAGTCCAGTAAGCTGATCCACTTGTAGCCCATAACTTGGCCTACTTGTATATTGTGATTTGTATAACTATAGTATTTTGTTAGTTAGCACTAGAGACTAGGTGTCATTTGATTATCTACCTATATTTCTGTAGCACGTATTATGACCTTGCCTGTCTCTAAAGAAAAATCCTTGGTGGGAGGAGCTGTTAACCGAGGAACTTTAGATAATTATGTCATCAGGCCTACCATGGGAATAGATTGGGATATCGCACTTGCTGAGCGACGAGGCGAGAGACGCCGCTCTGTTGAGTTTATCAAGAACAAACGTTCGTCCCTGGGCCCGTCACAGCTAGCCATGTCACCGCATTCCAGTACGCCTCGCGAAAGCGAGGGCCTTGATGCTTCTCTCTGTGATAATATACCGTTACTCCTTCGAGATAGAAGCTCTCCACCTGAACCACAAAATGACTCAATTATAAACCTGTTTCCTTTAGTAACATAATAACAGATCCAGAAGTTCTGTCAGACACACTGTTACCAACTGTACAGACTGTCCAAAAAACTACTACTACTCCGATATTTTCTCGAGTCCAAGGCCCACCACCGAAAAAAAGGAGAAAGAGGGGGAGTGGACCAAAGAGAAGCAAGATCAAACTAACTAATCTTGGTAATTCTAAGAGCTCCACACCCAATGCATCTACAGTACCCACATCGGCTACTCCATCACAACTCCCAATAATAGAAACATTAGACACCCATCCAATGGGAAATATCGAAAATATCGAAAAACTGATTAGATCTTTCATATCGCCATTAGTAGAGAGACTAAAAAGAATAGCCCTACAGTTGGGAAATATAGAACAGGCAATTGGGGAGATCAAAGAGTGTATTAAGGACTTACCAAAGTCCTCATCAGCCCCCCTGATACCAGCCCCCCTTGTATCAGCCCCAAATACTACCGATCAAAAGGGAGCAAAAGCTATGAGTCAAGTTAAATCAAAAACCACGAATCAAATGCTTCCCCACAAATCTCGGCTAAATGCAAAAACTAGAGAAAAAGAGTTTGAGGTGGGTGGGAAACATAATTTTGCAGGAAGTGCCCAAAAAACAAATGGCCACGAAGACCTTGCAAGGACACCCTTGTTCAAAAATCACAATGTGGAACTGCCTCCGGAAGCAGCTCCGCTTGTGGTGGTCCTTACGGGAGTCCCTGTCCTGGAGGACGGAAAGAGAGAAGATCACAGTCAGCTAAAAAATAAGGTCATATTCTGGCTTAGGCAGAATCGCCCACTTCCTCCAAACTTAAATGGGGAAATCCTATATGTTAGGCGTCTTCCCTGGCTAGGACAAAGAACAAAAGACATTATGGGGGATATCATCATAATCAATTTTAGAGATAAAAGGGCAGTCAGACATGTTCTAGATGGGTTTCCTTTAAATGCCAGAAACGCAATCACTGCACGCGAATTGTCCTACTTTTATCCCAGAGCATTGATGACCTCTGAAACTAATTCGAGGCCAGCATTCCTAAACCAGGTCGATTATATCAGACCCTTACTCCAACACTAGGATGTGCACTCTAGGTCCTCATTCAAACACCAAGCTGATTGCTCTAGGCTTCCACCATATCATCTGGAGGATTGTTTTAGGCCCCTACTCCCAGATCAGATGAATTACTATAAACCCTCATATCAATGCCAGAATGATGTTCTTAGGCCCCTACCTCAAAATCAGAACTATTGTTCTGTTCCACTATCCCACTCTCAGGCTGATCGCTTTAGCTCCGTAACTCAATACCAGAATGGTCACTTTAGGCCTCCATCCCAACACCAGGATGGTCGTCTTAGGTCCCTATTTCAATATCAGGAGGATCGCTTTAGGCCCATATTCCAACATCAGGATGATCGTCCTGTACCTCTCTATAACCGCTATGTGGCATTATCAGGTTTGGAGGGAGTGGATTGACTGGCCTCTAGAGGTATAACAAAGGATACTGCTGACAGCTTACAAAAGGTGCCTCCCACAACTACATGCATAGAAGCAAACACTAACTATTCGGTTTATGCCTCTCCTGTCTCTCATCCAAGATGTAAACGGTATCAGGCCACATCCACTGACCTATTTGGTAGGCCATAGATCTGAATCAGGTAGATTTGAATCAGGTGGAATCTACCCCTGTTTCTGAACAGGATCTAAATTCTAATCCTATTACCAGATCCGCACCAGATATTCAGGAACGTATAGGGGAGGAGAGAAAACCCCGTATCGTAGTTTTATTTTGGAATATAGCAGGCCAACGATCTAAGGTTACAAACGACGTATGGAGGGATTTTAGCTCTAAATTTGACATCATAGCACTTCAAGAGACCTGGGATACTGATGTGATACACATGGAGGGATTTAAAACCTATTTTACATCTGCCCAACCCTCCACCTCAGGTAGAGCGAAAGGAGGTCTAGCCATTTATGTTTCAAACCTCCTTAACACAACGGAAGTAGTGCCCATAAATCTGGATCCAAATTTTCAGATTCTTAGGCTGACTTTAAACAACAGGGACAGCTTCCTTATAGTGAACTTTTATTAATAACCTTCCTGACGTTGAGGCAATGAATCTGGTATCCTTGATCCGGTCTATACTAATAACCGAAACAAAGAAGACAACTAATGAAGTCATCATTATTTGGGGGGGGGGGATTTTAACTTGGGTCCATGCTCCACCACTGATAATAACAATATCTGTGGCATTGTGGACGAATTTGAAAACCCCATCCCACACTTTAGACATTCCATCCTAGGTACTTATTTAAATGAAACCTTATTCGAGCTAGACCTGATTCAGGCAAATACCCAGAATAATAAGAATTTAGTACTGGCCCCTACTTTCCATGGGAGAGGATAACTAACAACTATAGATTACATCCTGGTCTCAAATGGTGAGAGGACTATAGACGCAGGATTTACTAGACACATAATTGTGCTAAGCGATCATTATCCTCTCAGCATTTCTTTGTCATTGACCTATTAACCGAAGAGTGGTTTGGGCTACATTTTATTGCAAAATAATCTGGTATTAAGCAGATTAAATGGATATGCGCTTAAGTGGGGGAAAGTAGACCCTACGGAAATAACACAGCAAGTGATATTGAGGGCCTATCCCTCCATTATGAAATGCCTTACTTTTGATACTACACACACAGAAGTCATTGCCAACTTTGAACTGATCGTTAAAGCGATCAATGAGGCTCTGTGGGTAGAAACAAAACAAAAGCCAAAAAAGAGGAATGGCTGGTTTAATCATGACTGCACGGTCGCTTACTCAAACTTGAAAACTGCATTGAGAAAACTGGTTAGGGTCCCACACGAGATAACATCATTAAGGAAAGCTTATAATTCTGCATTAAAAAAACAGGAAAAAAGAACTAAAAAACCAACTCTGGGACCAATTGCATGACGCCTGCTCCCACAAAAACTCGGCTGCTTTTTGGCAAGTGGTCAAGTCTCCCTTTTTAACTGATAATACCAATCATGCTAAGTTAGACTTAGCAATAGAAGAAAAGGAATGGGTTCTTCATTTTTCCAAGATTTTTTCAGCAGGCCTGGAGTCTGTTAAACCGCAGGACCCAAAACCTCAGAACTCTAACTTTCAGAATGACATAGTCAGCGTCTATCCTATTGACCTACAGTTCTAGTTGAAACAAACCGCCCAGGCTCTGAGTGCAAGTAAAAATGGGAAGACTCCGGGCCCAGATGGCGTCCCTATCGATTTATTTAAAGCTCAAACGGATCTCTGGATCCCCCTTCTAACTAAAGTCCTGAACGCATCTTGTAATATAGGTTTAATGGTTTCATGGTCAAAATCCGTTCTAGTTCCCATTTTTAAAAAAGGCGACCGGGAGTCAGTAACCTGCTATCGTCCAATCTCTCTCTTCGACTCCCTAGGAAAGGTGGCAGGTCGAATTATTTTAGAGCAACTTCAGGACCGGGAGGATGATGGCAGGATTATTTCAGACTTACAGTATGGCTTTCGCCAGGGTTTGGGAACTATCGAACAGGCCCTAAACCTTTCACTTCGGATAGACAAATATGTTTACATCAAAGGAGGAGACCTGTATATGGTCTATGTGGATTTATCGTCCGCCTTTGACTGTGTCTCCCATTCCAAACTTTGGGCATTACTGGTTGATATGGGGGCTCCACTGAATCTGGTCAAGTTTATGAGGGAACTTTACGCAAACGCCACAGCAAGAGTTCGCTATGGGGTGGGGGGGAGCAGACGGAAGAGTTTCCAATAGAAAAAGGGGTTAGGAAAGGGTGTGTCCTGGCCCCCTTCCTCTTTACATTGTATACTAATGGGTTGGAAAGAGTGATGGTGAAGGGATCCCAGGATCTCCCCATGGTGAACAATCGTCCAATACCCACACTCCTTTATGCAGACGACACCGTCATTTTAGCTCGTACCCCCCGTGAACTTCAAAAGAATCTGGATAGATACTCCACATTTATGGCAGGCCTTGACCTGAAGATAAATATCAGTAAAACCTTTGTCATGAGGGCAAGTTCTGGCCATAAAAGTATTAATAAAATGAGGGGTATTTATCTGAACAAAGAAAAAATAGCAACTACGCAAAAATACTCCTATTTAGGCATAACAATAGATCACAAACTATCCTGGAAACCGGCTGAAGAAACGAGAAAACTTCTTTTTTTAAGAACTACTACAGCCCTTGTTAATTTCACCAGGAAGTTGGGAAATAGAGCTCCCCTTGAAATTATTGCGATCTATAAAGCCAAATGCTTATCTGTGGCTCTGTACGGGGCGGGTCTCTGGGCTTTGTGGGTATGGATAGCATTCAGAAAGTTGAAAATTTGTTTTTGAGGTTTCTTCTCGCAGTTCCTGGGAGTACGGGTACCTTTGCTTGTCATACAGAGCTGGGTCTTGCACATGTGACGGACCAAGCCAAAGTTGAACCACTTTTATTATGGCGTAGGATTTGGTCCTCAGATAAAGCAACCCTCTCTCAGTCTATTTTGTCCGACTGTCTAACCATGGATAACGCTCGCAGGTCTAGGTGGCTGTGGTACATTGCAAGCTTCTTTCATGATTTGGGTTGGGATAAATATTATCATAATCCCTCCTCAACAAGTGAGGTTTCAAGGAAGGCTTTAAAAAAGAAAGGTCTCGCCCATCTTGAGGAGCTGAGACTGATGAGCGAAGCCGCCAAACCTTCTGTTACCCACAGTCTAATGATACAATTGGTACCTACAATACAGCCGTACCTCACTTTTAATACCACGAGTTACGAGCGTCATCTATTGGTTAGATTTAGGATGAACTTTTTCCATCGAATGGTCGCATTTCCAATGCGAAACAACTGGGCGAAAGTACTTTCTTGCTGTCCCTGTGACGATATTTTATCACAATCGACTTTACACACTATTCTTTTCTGTAAATTCTATACAGATTTCAGGAAAAAATGGCTTATCCCGTTCCTGAGGCGTATTGGTTATAGACAATGTCGCCCAGCCTTACTTTTTTAACAGAGGTTGGAGGGAGAGCAGTTGGTCTTCATCGCAGGAATTTAGATTAATATACCACGGAGATCAACTAAATGTCAGATTTTTTTAACTTTAATGGATGTATCTTGTTGGTTGTGAATTGTCTAACTAAAGATTAAATAGTTATTATGTATATGCCCCCCCCCGTTTTAGTTTCTTTACAAAGGTGAAGGTGGGGTATACATTCTTTTTAACTTGTAAATAATATGTTTGATCTTTTTTTACTGTATGTTTTATGAACGTTCATTTTGATTGAAATTGATTGAAATTGAAGCCAATAGTTGTGTGATGACCTGTGTACAGATGTCATGTGTGATGGGGCACTATGTGGCACACTTCCCCTTCACACCTTTTACATGTGTGCATGTAGTGCAAACTTGTCAAGCACTGCATCACTGGCATGGCAGAGTCACCAACACCCGCAACTGTCCCCTGATGCCAGGTACACGGATGATGACACCTGACATCTGACTACCAGCGTGCCACAATGTGACTATGTCATGTGTGTGTCATGTGTAGCTGCATCCAACATGTGTCTGTGTGTAGATGCCCATGTCACACTATTACGCACACCAGGCCACATGTGGAATCACACGTAACGTGTGTCTGTATGCATCGAAAAGGGACTTGCGAGCTGAGGACATCTCTGCGTAGTCTCAATGTCTGTGTGATCAGTTTTGACATGTACCCCTTCATGGCAAGGTGTGTGGTCTGTCCTTTTTCAATGACATGTGACCTGTGTGTCTAGCTTGCCGCCAGCTGTCTGTATGAGATAACATCCTTCAAATGCACATATGTGGATGTATGTCACTCCTGTAATGTGTCTGGCTGTTCACTCACACTGGCCCACAGCTACTTTCATGGCATGTCATGTAGACCTTGACAATCCACGTTTGTAGCTGGCTCTTGGTAGGAGTATCACCTGGCTGGCATGCGTGTGCAGGATGTATTGCACAGACCAGACACTGTATGTAGCATATGTGTATTAGCTGTTGAACATGTGCTCAGTTCATTGACATTGGTGTAGTAATGTACTCAATCTTGGTTATTCCTTCCAAATTTCTGCAGGGCACCGCCTCTCCCCCGACCAATGCCAGACTTGGGTGCCATGAGGGAACGTGACTGCATACGCCGCTACAGATTCCCCCAACAGTTAATTGAGGACCTGACAAACAGGCTGGCACCACACCTCCAACCGCGACACAGTTATCCGACTGCGCTGACCCCCAAGATGAAGGTGATGTCAGGCCTACATTTCTTTGCCACCGGCACGTTTCAATTCACCATAGCTGATGTGGTAGGCATGTCCCAGACCATGTTCAGCCGTGTCCTGCATGATGTTTTAGAAGCCATGTTGGAGCACCTGGATGAATTCATCCATTTTCCAACTCGTGAGCAGTTGACAGGTATCAAGGGTGAGTTCTATGCCCTGGGAGGGATGTCCCATGTAATTGGGTCCATTGATGGGACACATGTGGCTTTGGTACCGGCACAGGAGGTAGCCTATCGAAACCGTAAACATTATCACTCCATTAATGCCCTTGTGGTGTGTCTTGCTAACATGCTGATTTCCCATGTCTGTGCACGTTTTCCAGGGTCAGCACACGATGCCTACATCATGAGGCGTAGCTGGGTGCCAGAAATGACGCTGCAGCTGCACAACGAACGAGCATGTCTTGTTGGTGGTGACTCTGTTTGTCCAGTATTCAGCGGTATCTTAGTATGTGACGGCATCTCCTGACCCACTTCTTTACATGATGTTTCCATGTAGGGGGCTATCCCAACATGCCATGGCTGGTGACGCCTCTCCGCAACCCGAGAACAGCTGCAGATCACCGTTACAACAATGTCCATGGGCAGACCAGGCGAGTGATTGAGAGGACGTTTGGCCGCCTGAAGAGCCAATTCCGTTGCCTCCACAAGACCGGCGGGTCCCTCCCATATGCACCGGTGAAGGTCTGCAAAATCTTCCTCGTGTGCTGCATGCTGCACAACATGTCAGTGGAGAAAGCTGTGCCACTCATCCTGGATCCCAATGAACAGGAACATCCACCCGTGGAGGATGACGGCCTTGGTCACGAGGCAAGTGAGGAGGAGGAGGAGGAGGAAGACATCCGGAGTCAGCTCATACGCAACTTCTTCTCATAATGGGGAGTCCCTGGGTCTGGGTGTCCAGTGTAGGTCCCACATGTTAATCCAAAAGACCTGTGAATCTGTTAATATTGATGCTTTTCCATAGGTGTGAGCCTGAGTAATAAAGGTGTTCCTCAGCCTCCAAGGTGCCTCATCTCTGTCAATGCATGTCTCTTGCCACTGTGCATGCGCCATCTCTGGCATGGTTGTCAAGGATTGTGCATATGAGTCTATGTGTATATTAGCAACCTGCATGCTTTTCTTCATGTATTTGATTCTCTATTGTGCATGAAGTCCATGGCTGTGTATGTGTTTTGGTATGTTGGTCCCCACAACGGGCCGTCAACACCTTCTGGGGTGTGGTTCCTGTGCGCAGCTTGGCCTTCAGTTTCATGATCCGGTGTCAGTCATCTTTGGGGATTGTGCATCCTTTGTCACTGGGTGTGCTATTGAAAACCGGTCACTCCTTCCTTGACATACACCTGTTGCAGTAGTCCTTTCTGACATCCTAGTCTTTGTGTAGAAGTTGTGGCATAGTTCCCAGGACATGCCACATGCTGTTGCAGCCACTGCAGCAAGGGCACACGAAGTTTCCTGATTGGGCAACACACACACATCAAAGATGCTCCTCCCTTCCTCCATCAACCCATTAATTTGGCTGTCATCAGCTTGTCTGTGCCACAGTTGCGCCCACGCGGTGTCAAAGGCTGGACCGTCTGCACATGCAATGTGCACATTGCATGAGCCTCATGTCCTTGCATGACCCACATCACACTACAGTCTGATGTTGCAGCCACCCTCTAAGCAATGTCCATCCACACATCTGCCTCCAGCTCTCAGGCATACACTAAGCACACACACAACACCTTTACATGATGAGTGTGCAACTCCGACTGCCTACACAGCACTGCCATGCCTTCCAGGCCCTGTCACACCCACCAGGTCATGTCCCTCCTACTCCCCACCGGCTCTGTACCCCAGCAAGGCCATGGGAGTGGGACTCAAGACTTCTGCATGTAGTATGCTGTCGTTGTGAGGCACATGGCAAAGGTATCATCTCTCAGCGTGTCAATCTACAATGTGTCCAGGACCCCCTCTCCACCATCACAAACTCATCATCAACTCGTATGCCATTGACAGCCAGGTGCTCCTCACCCTCACCAAGGACGCAGTTCCAATATTCAAGATTGCATGAGATCCATTGATGAATGGCAGAACAGCAGCCACCTGAGGCTGGACTTGTACAGGACTGAGGTCAACATCTCAAGGATTGTCCCCTTACAGCTGGGTCAACTGCTTGTGTCCCACCCGCAGAAGCCCCGCACAAGCACCCAGTGTCCATGCACACAAGATGGTGTGCATCATGGATTGCTTGCTCACATTTGCCATGGTAATCACCAGCATCTGTGCCTCAGACTGCAACGCCCTCTGCATTATGCACATGATCTCCAGATAGATCCACTCCAAGGAAAGACAGACCATCCCCCAGGTCCACGACAACATCCGTTTCAAATAGTGCCCTGCCCTCTACGGGGCAGCCACATCCAAACTCCCAGGACACTTGTCCACATCCATGCTGCATCTGCACACCTCAGCTGCAACATCCCGCGCCCCAGCCACATCACCGTCCAGCAGAGATAGCTGCAATGGATCACTGTGTGCTGCAGGATGACCGTCAGACTCCCCACCCACACTCAGGAGGCAGGCCACAACCCCGGCCCAACACCAACCTTGTACCACTGTCATCCGAGAACCCGTAGTGCCATCTCCGTGCATCCAACCTTGACCTGGCCACCATTCTTCAGATCCACCGTACTCCAGCATGCAGGACATAGTTCTCCCACCTGGGAACACATACCTGGGACTCCCTCCCCGGGAACCTCCAAATGAGGCATGACCTCTACGCCTTAATGACACTCTTACAAATAGATCTGTCCGCACAGTATTGCAAGCACCCCCTCAGCAGCTTGAGGCCATCACAGGTGAGTATTGTGCTCCATGTCTGCATTGACTGATAAAATGTGACCCATGTGTGTCATGTACCAGACTCAGATCCCAGGGTATGGATGGCTGGAGTTAGTTCAACACTCAGGCATAGTTTGACATTTACACACACATATGTTGTGGACTAATGCCAAATGACAGCAACATCTCATGACAATTTTTATTTTAATTTTTGGTGGGGTAAGTCTTTTGGTAGATGTACTAAGGTGCTCTACCGGGTGCATAGAATCCAAAGTTCACAGGGGGAGATGGCATCCTTGTCAGTTGGAGTCATCAGAGTCCAGACCACAGTGTTGGTCATCATTGGTCAGACTGTGACCAGCAAGTCCATGTGGCAGAGAATGTCATTGGGTGAGGTGCTGCTGTTGCGCCAGTGGGCCAGGTGCCAGGCCAGGTGACCTGGGAGATGTGGATGGTCCGCTGACTCTCATGGTCTTTTCCGTGGACGACCCACCATCCTTGCGGGACCCTCAGATGCAGGCCTTGACAATGCTTGGGATGCTCCGTCGGATGAATCCTCATCCTCCTCCTCCCTCCCTGTGGCTGGTGCTGGTCTTCGCCTGGTGGCACAGGGAGGGTTGCCCATGTTGTCGGCGATCCGACGGAGTGAACGGATCATGTCCGTTTGCACCGCCAGGAGCTCAGCCAGTCTTGCCTCCTTCCGTCCTTGGTGTTGTTGTTGACTGGCATGTTGCTCAGCCTGCAGGTTCTTCATCTCGTCGAGGGTCCCCTTCATCTCTGTGAGGCTCAACACTACCTGGCTGATGCCCCTGGTGTCACGCCGGTAGTTGTCCAGGATGTCGCGTATGTGTGACATACCAGTTCCCTCAGCTGGCTGGTCAGGTTCTCGCCTTCCGCCTGCCTCCTCTCCCACCACCCCTGCCCACACGAGCCTGGCCTGCCATTGTGGGCACATCGGGTCTACGGGACCCCTGAGGGATGGCATTATCTGGGTTGTCTGCCTCCTCCTGGGTGCCCGGAGAACCTTGTCCCTCCTGGTCAGACTGGCTGTGTTGTTCAGTGCGAGCAGGGCTCCTGGGTGTCTCCTGGGATGTGGCAGGAATGGGGGTGGTGGTTGGCACAGATGATCCTGACACAGGTGCTGCAGGGGCATGGGCACCAGAGGGGCCAGGTTGGTCGGGGTCATCCACGGAGTGGTGAGAGTCGTCGCTGCCGGTGGGATCATCTTCACGCTGAGCCTGGGACTGTGATTGTCCCCCCCCATTGTTGGGGGGAGGTTGATGACATTGCCCTGAGAGAGAGACAATGTTAATGCTGTTTCATGCCACATCCATGTTTCATACATATTCAAGTTGTCACAGATCCTTCAGGTAGTTGGATGTGCCTAGCATTCCTCTCAATGTACACTTGGGGATGGGTATGTTGCGGGGGACAGATTGGTATGTTCTCCTGAGTGTTTGACCAGTAGAATTTTGGCTTGGATGCTTATTTGGCGATGGATTGGTCTTGTTGTGTCACATGTCCATTGTGAGAGTGGGTAAATCCGTTGCCTGCCCCGGGGGTGTGTGCTTGTGTGAGGGGGGGGATGTGACTGGGCCTGCTGTTGAGTGTAGTGTGATTTGTCATTGGGTCTCCCAGGTGATGTGTCTGTCCCCTCATGGTGCATGCTGGCATGACAGTGAGTTTGAGTGCCTATGCTAGATATCTGAGCTTGTGCAGTTGGTGTTTGAGTGTACAGTGGTCACAGGAGGGCCTTGTGCTGCATACAGCAGGGCCAAGTGTCAGCTACCTTGTCAGTACTTTGCCAGTCCCTGTGCGTTGGGCATGGTGCATGGGTATGTACCTAGGCCATATGGGCTGAGGGCATTGGTGCCTGCTTCGGAGTTGCACAATGTGTTGTGTGAGCCCCACCCTCCCAGCATCCCGGACATCCAGTCTTGGGTTTGTGGTTGGTGTGGCCTGGGACATGGCATTGCCTTTATTTGTGAATGGGGCATGGAGACGTTAGTGGCATGAGCGTGGTTTTTGAGTGTGGTTGTGTGCGGTGAGGGCTTGGGGGAAGTTGCGTGCATTTTGTGTATTTGTGGTGTGGATGGCATTCCCCCCATGTTACATGAGTTGTTTGTGTACTCACCAGGCTCTGCGACTCCTTTGACTCCGTGTACACCCACCGGCGGAAGCATGGCCATCACCTTCTCCTCCCAGGGATGGTAATGTACGGGTCTGCGGGGCAGCCCGCCTCCAGTGATGTTACTCTGGGCATATTCCTCGTTAATTTTCCTCTTGACTGCCCTGCGCAGATCGTACCACCTGGCTTGGCATTCATGCCTTGTCCTTCGGATGGGCGCAACAGCATTCACCTTATCGACGATCCTCTGCCACAGGCTTGTTTTTTGGGCTATGCTGGTCTGTCCGACCAATGTTCTAAACAGCTGTGGCTCGACTCTGATGACTTCGTTGACAAGGAGGTCCAGCTCCGCCCTTGTGAACTTTGGATTCTTGTCTGTGGGCATGGTGTGGGGTATGGGTGTGGATGGTTGTGGATGTGTGGGTGTGAATGTGACGGTGTGTGTGTGAATGTGAAGAGGGGGTGTTTATGAATGAGGTTGTGTGAAGGTGTGTAAGTTAAGGTGTAGTTAAGGTGTAAGTAAGGTGCAGTTGTTTGTCTGTGGGGTCTGGCAGCAGTGGGTCTGTTGCAAAGGCTCATGGGTTGTGTGTGTGGGCCCTTTTTATTGGTCCATTTGTGGGTGTGGCTGGGTTTGAATTTGTGGTGGGTGTGTTATAAGAGGTGGTTGTGATCTAGGGCCTCTGTTTGCCTTTTTGGATGTGCCAGGTCAGTCATAGAGATGTATTTTGTCATGTTGATGTGTTTTGTGGTGTTGTGCGAGTCGAATTGACCCTCCTTGTGCTGTTTTACAGTGTCCTGGTTCTGTACGAGTATTTTTCGCATAGGTAAGGTCCGTACATATGCGATGCTGGGTGAGGGTGCTGGGGTACGGTGTTGGGGTACTGTGCGTACAGGTATGGGGCTGGGGTACGAGGCTGGGGTGCAGCGCATACAGGTGGGGGGCTGTGCTAGGGTGTTGGGGTATGGTGCGTACAGGTGCGGGGCTGTGCTAGGGTGTTGGGGTATGGTGCGAACAGGTGCGGGGCTGTGCTACGGTGTTGGGGCACGGTGCGTACAGGTGCGGGGCTGTGCTACAGTGTTGGGGTATGGTGCGTACAGGTGCAGGGCTGTGCTACGGTATTGGGGTATGGTGCGTACTGGTGCGGGGATGTGCTACGGTGTTGGGGTACGGTGCGTACAGGTGCGGGGATGTGCTAGGGTGTTGGGGTACGGTGCATACAGGTGCGGGGCTGTGCTACGGTTTTGGGGTACGGTGCATACAGGTACGGGGCTGGGCTACGGTATTGGAGTACGGAGCGTACAGGTGCGTGGGATGTGCTAGGGTGTTGGGGTACGGTGCGTACAGGTGCGGGGCTGTGCTACGGTGTTGGGGTATGGTGCGTACAGGTACGGGGCTGGGCTACGGTGTTGGGGTACGGTGCGTACAGGTACGGGGCTGGGCTACGGTGTTGGGGTACGGTGCATACATGTACGGGGCTGGGAGACGGGCCTGGGGTGCGGCGCGTACAGGTGGGGGGCTGGGGTACAGTCCTGGGGTACGGGGCGTACAGGTGCTGGTCTGGGAGACGGGCCTGGGGTGCGGCACGGGCAGGTGCGGGGCTATGCTACGGTGTTGGGGTACGTTGCGGAGGGGGGTATGGTGCTGACATACAGGGGTACGGTGCTGACATATGTGGGTTGAGGGGGGGCTGTACGACTCGTATCCGGGCACAAGTTTACCCGTGTACATGTGTGCTACAGCGTTCGCTCCGTACGGGGCCTTTTACATGCGGTTGTGTATTCGGACGGGCGGTACACAATAAATCAATCAATCAATCACTGAGTTTGTAAAGCGCACTACCTACCCGTGAGGGTCTCAAGGTGCTGAGGGGGGGCTGCTACTGCTCGAAGAGCCAGGTCTTGAGGTGTCTTCTGAAGATGAGCAGGTCCTGGGTCTGCCGTAGGTGGGTGGGGAGGGTGTTCCAGGTCTTGGTGGCGAGGTAGGAGAAAGATCTTTCGCCGGTGGTCTTTCGTTGGATGTGGGGGACAGCCGCAAGGGCGAGGTTTACTGAGCGGAGCTGGCGTGTGGGGGTGTAGAAGTTGAGTCTGGCTTTCAGGTAGGCTGGTCCGGCATTGTGGAGTGCTTTGTGTGCATGGGTGAGGAGTTTGAAGGGGATCCTCTTTTCGACACAATTAGAGGCCGATTCCGATCCTGTATTTTTTTTTCCCGTACGACTCGTATCGGTAAATTTTTCCATACGAATCGTACAAGTCCCATCCGACCAATGGAGTACGATTCTTATGTGAAAAATACATACGGATCTGCCCTATCCGTACTAATCAGATCGGGAAAAGTTGTACGAGACGGACCCGGACACTTCTCCGTACGAATCCTAAAAATACAGTCCGATCGTACAAGTACGATCCGGACCGGCTTACCGAATTACAAATTGTATGGAAAACGTCCCGTACACGGGGAATCACTTGTACATATGCAATGTCGGTGTACTGTACGCACCGTACATAGCAATGGCGGTGTACGCACCGTACATAGAAATGTTGGTGTACGCACCGTACATAAGCAATGGCGGTGTACGCACCGTAAATAGCTATGTTGGTGTACGCACCGTATATACACAATGGCGGTGTACGCACCGTACATAAACAATGGCGGTGTACACACCGTACATAAGCAATGTCGTTGTACGCACCGTACATAGCAATGGCGGTGTACGCACCGTACATAGCTATTTCGGTGTACGCACCGTACATAAGCAATGGCGGTGTACACACCGTACATAGCTTTGTCGGTGTACGCACCGTACATAAGCAATGGCGGTGTACGCACCGTACATAAGCAATGGAGGTGTATGCACTGTACATAGCTATGTCGGTGTACGCACCGTACATAAGCAATGGCGGTGTACGCACCGTACATAGCAATGTCTGTGTACGCACCGTACATACACAACGCATGGGGGTGTGTGCCTGTACGACTCGTACCCCTGTACCGTACTGAACCACGGACACTGTAAAACAGCACAAGGAGGGTCTATTCGACTCGCACAACACCACAAAACACGCCTACACTGTACAAAAAATGGAAAGGACTGACCTGGCCACATCCAAACAGGCAAACAGAGGGGCAAACTGAGCCCCACCTACAAATGGACTAATAAAAATGACCCACACACACAAACCATGAGCCTTTGCAACAGACTCACAGCAACTAGAGAGCATACACCAACAACTGCACCCATCCACCTTACCATATACACCTTCACACAACCTCCTTCACATTTATACCCACACCGTCACATTCAGACCCACATACCCACAATCATCCACACCCTCACCCCACACCATGCCCACAGACAAGAATCCAAAGTTCACATGGGAGGAGCTGGAGAGCCTTGTCAATGAAGTCATCAGAGTCGAGCCACAGCTGTTTGGAACATTGGTCAGACAGACCAGCATATCCGAAAAATCACGCCTGTGGCAGAGGATCGTCGATAGAGTGAATGCTGTTGCACCCATCAGAAGGACCAGGACCGAATGCCAAGCCAGGTGGTACGATCTGCGGAGGGCGGTCAAGAGAAAAATGAATGACGACTACGCCCAGAGCAACATCACTGGAGGTGGTGCGCCCCGCAGACCAGTACATTTCCATCTCTGGGAGGAGAAGGTGATGGGCATGCTTCCGCCGGTGGGAGTACATGGACTTCGAGGAATTCCAGAGCCTGGTGAGTACACAAACAACTTACGTAAAATGGGTGTAATGGCATCCACACCCCAACTACACCAAATGCATGCAACTAGCCCCGAGCCCTCACCGGCCAGAACCACAGTCAAAAACAACGCTAATGCCAATAACATGTGTATGCCCCATTGAGAAAGCAAGGCCATGCTATGTCCCATGCTACACGAAGCACCAACCCAAGAATGTCAGTCAGTAAGTCAGTCAGTCAGTCAAAGCACTTTATTTCGATTAATTAAAATCATAAAAGCAATGGGCAATCACATACAAATACAAACAGATACAATTCATTAAAAAATTATGTGTCAAAATTTTGTTAAGGCGTGTATAATAAAAACAATAATGAGTGGAATTATAAAAAGTAAGAAGTCATTCTATGTGCAAAGAGCAAATTCATACGGAGCCACAAAATACAGTTGATAGAAACTCTAAAGCCCCAAATGTGCAAATTAGAAATCAAGCTCCCCAGGGAAAGGCAGTTTTTTGTTCTTGAGCCTCATAGCTGCCACCAAAAAGCTGGCCACATAAGAGATGTCACGAGTACTACTCAGCATCTGTAAATGTAATAGGGCTGGTCTCACTTGGATAAAACCTTTCTCTTTTAAAAGTGGGAGCAGATATTTTGTCCTCATTTCGGAATAAAAACTACAGAACATGATAAAATGCAGGGTATCCTGGGTTGAGAAATTGTCGCACCTGCAGGGCGTACTACATTCAGGTTTGGCCCACACGGGATAACTCCCCAGAGAGTAGTGGATTAGGTTAAATCTAAACCTGGTCAATAAAAATCTATGAAAAGGTTTGGTTACAAGCTGTAAATATGGCTCCAGGGAGGGCGAGGTGACTAGAACATAGTTTTGTCTCACAGCTGTTTTTTTAAGCTCCAACTCCTCCCGTGACAGCCTTGCCTCTTCTAGAAAAGTAGCCCTGATCCAAGAGACATCCTTCTTAACAATATTCTCCGGGGAGGTAAAAAGCTCTGGGCGTCCTAGGTCAGCAAAAGCCTTTCTCACATACTCAACCCAGGGGATCCTTTTAGCATTTTCCATGGCAATAATATCTGTGAGTATGGCGTGGTTCAACGTGATTTCCTTGTTTAACCATGTTTTTGCCCAACAAACCAGGGGGGCCACCCTCAACTTGTCCGTAACATATCCAATCCCCATCTCTGTGTGAGTACTAAAAGTGGGGGTGGATTGAGGGACAGACAGGAGGGATCTCAGGAACCTATTTTCGACTATTTGGGCTTGGGCTACGTGGCCCCACAACGGGGCGCCATACAAGACGATGGACTTACATTTAGCATTGTATACTTTTAACAGTGCCTCCATGGGTCTCGCCCCCAACCTTTTTGAAAAACCCAAAAGAGCACTGGTGGACCTTGCCATCGAAATGCTTTTTAGCTTAATTTGTGGGCCCCAAGAACCCTTGTAATCAAAAAGGACGCCTAGGTATGGGAAGGTACGTACCCTTGACACCTCCGCCCCCTTACAATAAAAAGTTTTTATTTTGCAGCTGCGGCTACTTCTGCCCACAACCATTACGTGAGATTTGTTAATGTTCACCTTCAAATCTAGCTGGTCCATAAAATGGGCAAAAGAATCCAGCATCCTTTGCAGGCCCACCCCAGTACGAGCCAACACGACAGCGTCGTCCGCGTATAGGAGAACGGGGATTGATAAAGCTCCTACACGCGGGAGATCTGCCTTAGTGGTGCCTAGGGAGCTATCCAGGGCATTTATATAAATAGTAAAAAGGAGGGGGGCCAAAATACAACCTTGTCTAACCCCCCTCTCTGAACTAAAGTGTCGAGTGCATCTTCCCTCTTGGTTTACCCTAATGGTGGCAAATAGCTTTTCATGTAGGGCCGCTAAGAAGTTAATCAGTGGAGGATCAATGCCAATATCGTGTAAGATCCTCCAGAGCTTGGCCCTTTTCACCATGTCAAAGGCCGAGGATAGGTCCATAAATGCCATAAATAAGGACCCATCCTTTGCCACTGTATACTTACTTATTAAAAGATGTAAATTTAAACATTGGTCCATGGTACCCCTTTTTTCTCGAAAGCCATATTGTAAATTAGAGAGCACCCCTAGCCTCTCCACATTTTCCCTGAGTCTAAATAAGAGGACTCTACCCAAGATTTTAACGGTGGAGTCTAACAGGGAAATGGGCCTATAACAAGAGGGGTCCGAGCGCTGTCCTTTTTTAAAAATCGGGACTATGACCGAGGTGGACCAAGAGGCTGGGAAGGGGTTACAAACAGATGCATTAAAAACATTGGTTAAGATTTTTGCCCATAAGGTCGGTGAATTCATGTATAGATCAGCGGGGACGCCGTCTGGGTCCGGGGCTTTATTCTTTGATGTTTCTTTAATTGCTCTTTCAACCTCCCCCCGATTAAAAATTAATGGGGGTGATGGGTGAAATATATCGAAGGGGCCCTGACTACTCATACCACCAACGCCGTAAACCTCTTCGAAATGGTGGAGCCAAACATCGTCTTGAAGGACACAGTCAGTGATAGTATTCTCTTGGCCGGAGAGGAAAGGGTCATTAATGGTAGCCCAAAACTTGCCACTATCCCGCAAAACATCTATTGACAGTAATTTATCCCAAGCCTCCTTTTTAATTAACTTCTTGCGCCCTTCAATTGCTAATTTATAAGCCTTTCGTAAGTTGGCTACATTCCCCCTATCTCTAGGGCTTGTTTTTAATGCTAGAAGTAGCGCCCGGTGTGCCTTAGAACAACTACTGTCAAACCACCCAGGGTCAGAGTTGCCACTATTGCTTTTCGTATTAGTGAGCTCCACCGCGATCCGGGAACAAATTTCCTCGAACGCGCTTATGGTCTCTTTACCTACACACTCACTATCCAGACAAATGGACATCTGACTTCCCACCTCAGTAGTTAAAATCTCTAAAAAGGTGTCGGGCACAACCCTCGTCCACTTTATTCTCCGACCTTGGTCCTTTGCAACTATTGGGGCCCCCACCCTGTAAATACGACTCTCGGGGGTAAAAATGTCCCCCAAAATCAGTTCAAGAAACACAGGGTTATGATCACTAAAGGACGACGGGACTGCCCCGTATGTCCCCACCAATTGCAAAAGGCCCGTGGAGATAAAAAAATAATCTATCACGGTGTCCGAGGAAGAACTCTTAAAAGTAGGAACCCTATCCACCCCTTCTATAAGATCGGGTTCAAAAACATTGCAGTTAGCTAGGAGTTCTTCAAGGGCCTCCCCCTGCTTAGAGTGCTCAAAGTGTGGTGTAGCAGCTCCAAGGGGACCCTCAAAAGCCCCCTCATAGCAACCATCCCCACAGGGGTGGATGTTAAGATCGCCCATTAAAACGAGCTCAAAAGCAGTGCTTTGATTAAGACTATATTCAGAGATAAAAGATCCCAGGGCGGCTATGTGTGTATTTATATTTTCCTCTCTCTGTGATTATAAAAATGTATCAAAAGAATGTTTCTGAAATTAGGACGGACCCATTCTACTATGAGGGAGTTGCGAGAGCCAGAATCCAACTGCCTAAAAGAACCCACAAGGTTTAGAGAAAACAAAAGGATAAGCCCACCCTTAGGTCTACCCATAGTTCCCATCGTAGCTGGGACCGTGAAACTAGTATACCCATCTAGGTAAAAACTTGGTGTAATGTCCCAGGATTCTTGTACCGCGATGATGTCGTGTTTTTTCATGAAATCCACCCAAGTAACATCAAGCCGCTTTTGTCTGATGCCAGCGACATTCCAGCTAATGATTTTGATTTTACAGCCTGCCGGGCCAACTCCAGTGACAGAATTATCTGTAGAGGGGCCAGCTATGGCAGGCCGTAAATCGTTAGAGTCTAGGTCTGAGAGAGCGTTGAAACGATTACCTAGCAGCAAAGGTGCCTGTGCCTGATGTATAGATTGTTGGAGAAATATACTATCCATACCTTCTGAGTTTCGGGCCCCCCGTGTCGCATACCGGGGGTCACTATGTTGTACCAAGTTCGAACTACGGGGCGAAAGAACCTTATGATAGGCAGAATTATTATTATCAGGAGGTCTGGGAGAGACCGCTCTTGATAGTGCGGAGGGGTAGAAAAACTGTAGGGGGACTGGTCTTATCCCCTCCTGTGCAACTTTTGAACCATCCCAGAACAATTTGTATGCTGTATTGGGGTTATTAAAATTGACTACAATGCAGTCCCCCCTAACTGCCTTTGGGCGGTGCCCTATCCATCCCACCCTTCTGGCCGTAATTATGCTCGCGGCGATATCTTTCCCTCCACTACAGTAATTCGCAGACCAAGAACTGACCTTCCTCATTAAGGCACCTGTTGTTTCAGACTCACCTGCCTTAAGGTGGGGAACGCCTACAAGCACTGCTACCAGAGGGGCTGCCTCAGGGGACAAGTCAAGTCTAGAGGGGTTATCACAAGCCGTATTGGCAAGCTAGGGGATGATTGGTCAGGGGTGCTACCCAAAACGTCTTGCCCTTTACCATGAGAACCACTCAGTGACTTAGATCCGGCTGTGGCTTGGGGGACACTGGCCTTACTTCTAACAAAATTATGTGAGCTAATACTGCGACTTGGTTGGGATTTAGTCGTATATACTTCAGCGTTGTTCCCTAGGGTACTAACAACGCTTGCAGGCAATGTGTTCTGCACCCTAAACTCCTTCATAAAATCATCAATTTTAGCACATTTTGCCAGAAGTCCAGCAACACAAGTGTTCAAAGTGTCCACGATATCCTTAGCCAGGTCTGTGAGGATAGGCTCCAACCGTGAGGTGACCAGCGACTCTATCAAATCCCCCAAATCAACCACAGATGTAACATTACCAGGCTTGGGTGAGTCTTGGGCTTTGGTCTTCCTGGGATTTTTCTTCTTAGGGCCCGTTGCTAGGCCCTGTGTAATAGTTACTAGTGGCTCCTGGCTGACGTTATTAGCTGTCAGAGGGGCAGCCAGGTCAATGGTGACAAGAGGGTTGGCTATGGTAACTACTGGCTCCAAGGGGACGCTGGGGGCGTTTGCAGACGGGGAATCAGGCTGAATGCAGGGGGAAGTGGTCATTTGTAGACCAAGTTCCAACTCCGCGTTTGCTATTTCTTTCGTTAGCGCCCCCACGGCGGAAGATAGGTACAAAATTATGGACTCCGACTTCCTTGGAACTTTGGCGTTTTTCCCCCCTTCCCCACAATATTGCTGCTTGCGCTTACCCATTTCGGCGATGTTGGATTGGTGGCCCAGCCCGGCCTCCTTCGGCCCCTGACGGCCACAGACGGCCCACCCTCTGCCCGGGCTCAGCCCGGCGCTGCTCACGCGCGGACCCGCGACGCGGAGAGTGTCCTTGAATTAGTAGCGCCGCCAGGCGCGGCCAGTAGGCGTCAACTTCCGGCCCGGAAACCAGGTGTCACTGGGAAATGTGGTCCCTCTCCTGACCGCGGCTGCAAGAGTATCACACGCGGCGGCGGGAGGGAGACACAGGCAAGGGCAGGAAGCGGCAGGAATCCCTGGAATGGCGAGCAGCACACACCGACACCTCCACTTGTGCCACAATCAGGTAGGAGTCCCCCGCTCCACCGAGGGTGTCCTTGAATTAGTAGCGCCGCCAGGCGCGGCCAGTGGGCGTCAACTTCCAGCCCGGAAACCAGGTGTCACTGGGAAATGTGGTCCCCCTCCTGACCGCGGCCGCAAGAGTATCACACGCGGCGGCGGGAGGGAGACGCGGGCAAGGGCAGGAAGCGGCAGGAATCCCTGGAATGGTGAGCAGCACACACCGACACCTCCACTTGTGCCACAATCAGGTAGGAGTCCCCCGCTCCACCGAGGGTGTCCTTGAATTAGTAGCGCCGCCAGGCGCGGCCAGTGGGCGTCAACTTCCGGCCCGGAAACCAGGTGTCACTGGGAAATGTGGTCCCCCTCCTGACCGCGGCCGCAAGAGTATCACACGCGGCGGCGGGAGGGAGACACAGGCAAGGGCAGGAAGTGGCAGGAATCCCTGGAATGGCGAGCAACACACACCGACACCTCCACTTGTGCCACAATCAGGTAGGAGTCCCCCCAAGAATGGATGTCCGGTATGCTGGGAGGGTGGGTGTCACAAAACGCATTGGTGAACTCCAAATCAGACACAATTGCCCTCATCCCATATGGCCCAGCTACATACCCATGCATCATGCGCAATGCACAGGGATTGGGAAAGTACTGACAAGATAGCTCTCACTCGACCCTGGTGTAGGTAGCACAAGGCCCTCCTGTGACCAGTGCAAACACAAACACCAAGACAACAAGGTCAGATATCTAGGACAGGAACTCACACTCACTGTCATGGCAGCATGCTCTATGGGGGGACAGCTACATCACCTGGGAGGCCCAGGGCCAAATCACACTACACACACCAGCAGGCCCTGTCACACACACCCCTTACACAAGCAGACACCCCCGGGACAGGCAATAGATTTACCCACTATCACAATGCACATGTAACACAACAAGACCAATACATAGCCGAAGAAGCATCCAAGCCAAAAATCTACATGTCAAAGACTCAGGACAACATATCAATCTGTCCCCCGCAACATACCCATACACAAGTGAACATTGAGGAGAATGCTAGGCACATACAACTACCTGGAGAAACAGTGCCAATTTGAATGTGTATGAAACATGCATGTTGCATGAAACAGCATTAACATTGTCTGTCTCTCACACACAGGGCAACGTGAAGAATCTCCCCCCAACAATGGGGGGAAGAATCACAGTCCCAGGCTCGGGAAGAACCTGATCCCATCGGCAGCGACGCCTCTCAACACTCCGCGGATGACCCCGACTGACCTGGACCCTCTGGTGTCCAAGACCCTGCAGTACCTGGTTCAGGACCATCTGTGCCAACCACCACCCCCATTCCTGCCACATCCCAGGAGACACCGAGGAGCCCTGCCCGCAGTGAACAACAGAGCCAGTCTGACCAGGAAGGACAAGGTGCGGCGGGCACCCAGGAGGAGGCAGACAACACCGCCACTGCCATCCCTCAGGGGTCCCGTACTCCCGATGTGCCCACAACGGCAGGCCAGGCTCGTGTGGGCAGGGGTGGTGGGAGTGGAGGCAGGCGGAGGCGAGAACCTGACCAGCCAGCTGAAGGGACTGGTATGTCACACATACACAACATCATGGATGCATACCGGCGTGACACCAGGGAGTTCAGCCAGGTAGTGGTGACCCTCACAGAGATCAAGAACCAGCAGGCCGAGCAACACGCCAGTCAACAAGAACACCAAGGACGGATGGAGGCAAGACCGGTTGAGCTCCTGGCGATCGCCGACAACATGGGCAACCCTCCCTGTGCCACCAGGCGCAGACCAACACCAGCCACAGGGAGGGAGGAGGAGGAGGATTCCTCCGACGGAGCGTCCCAAGCATCGTCAAGGCCTGCATCTGAGGGTCCCGCGAGGAAGGTGGGTCGTCCACGGAAAAGACCGTGAGAGGCAGCGGCCCATCCACATCTCCCAGGTCACCTGGCCTAGCCCCTGGCCTTCATGTGCGACAGCATCACCTCATTGACTGACATCATCTGCCACATGGACCTGCTGGTCACAGTCTGACCAATGATGCCAAACACTGTGGTCTGGACTCTGATGACTTCAAATGCCAAGGATGCCATCTCCCCCTGTGAACTTTGGATTCTATGGTCCCTGCATTACACCTTTTTCTGTGCACAAATCACGCCACAGAGCTATAATTAAAAAATGTAATACTTGAAATTTTATGTTGCTGTGATTTAGCATGAGTCCACAACATACGTGGGGGGATATGTCAAAGTATGCCTGAGTGTGGAACTAACTCCAGCCAGCCATACACTTGGATCTGAGTCCGGTCGAGGACACACATGAGTCACAATGTATCACCAAATACAGACATGGAGCCCAATAGTCACCTGTGATGGCCTCAAGCTGCTGAGGGGGTCTAGCAATGCTGCTCAGACAGACCAATTTGGAAGAGTATCATGAAGGTGTAGAGGTCATGAGTCATGTTGATGTGCCCGGGGAGGGAGTCCCTGGTCTGTTTGGTGAGGTGGGAGAACTATCTCCTGTATGCAGTTTTTATGTGGATGTGATGAATGGTGGCCAGGGCAAGGTGGGCTGCATGGAGTTGGGCCAACTGGGTGTTGGATGACAGACGTCCAAGGTCGGTTTTGGGTCTGGGGTTGTGGACTGCCTCCTGAGTGTGGTTAAGGAGTCTGAAGGTGATCCAGCAGCAGACAGTGAGCCATTGTAGCTATCTCAGGTGGACGGTGATGTGGCTGGTGGTGGGGGATGTTGAAGATGAGGTGTGCGGATGCACCCTGGATGTGGACAAGTTCTCATGCAGTTTTGCTGTTGTTCTCCGTAAAGGCCGGTGCTGTAGTTGAGCCGGCTGGTGTCGTGGACCTGGGGGATGGTCTGTCTTGCCTTGGAGTGGATCTATCCGTGGATCATTTGCAGCATGTGGAGGGTGTTGCAGCATGAGGTACAGATGGTGGTGAGTTGCATGGTAATTGTGAGCGATGATGAACACCAGCCTGCGTGCGTGGCCACTGGGTGCTGGTGCGGTGCCCAGGCCGGTGGGACACAAGGAGTTGACCCAGCCGTAAGGGGACAATCCTCAGATGATTACCTCAATCCTGTCCAAGTCCAGCCTCAGGTGGCTGATGTTCAGCCATTCGTCAACGGATCTCATGCCTTCTTGAAGTTTGGATCTGGAAATGGCTGGGTCTTTGGTGAGTTTGAGGAGCAGCTGGGTGTCAGTGGCATACAAGATGATGATGAGGTTGTGTGCGCCTGTGATGGTGGAGAGGGGGGTCATGGAGACATTGAAGATCATCACGCTGAGAGAAGAGCCCTGGGGCATGAGATAGATGACCCCAGTGTACTACATGCTGCAGGATGGAGGCAGACTCCCTGGGCCTTGCTGGTGAGCTACTTGGTGATTGAATCCTAGGCCCTCCCCTGGATACCAGTGTTGGAGATGTGTGAGCTGACAGTGTGGTAGCACATGGTGTAGAATGCCGTTGAGAGGTCAAGGGGGGTGGGCTCACCATTGTTGAGCAGGGCAAAGTTGTCGTCAGTGGTGGCAATGATGACGGTTGCAGTGCTGATTACTGTGGAAGATGGTCTGGTGCCGGTTGCCTGGAGCAGTTTGCATGGAGGAAATTTGTCATTTGCTTGTTGAGTGTCTTCGTGATTACATTTGCTGGGTAGGGAAGCAGAGTGATGTTCCAGGAGATCCTGCGGTACTGCCGTCCGTTGTTTAAGAAGGGCCTGGGTCTCTGCATGCCTCCAGCACCCATGGAATGTGGCAAACTCAAAGGAGACATTCATGACGCGCTGGACGTGGGCTTCAAGGATGGGGAATGATGTGGTTGAGATGTTGTGTGGGTAGGGGCCTGATGGAGAACCAGAGTGGATGGTGCACATGACCCAGGTTGTGTACTTGCTGCTGACGGGAGTCCAGAACCTGAGGGGGGTTTGTCCTGCGGATAATAGTGCTGCCTGCCTCTGTGTGCCAAGGCTGTCGTGTATGGCCATGAGCTTGCAGTGGTACAAAGTTGCGAGGGATGGGATCTGCCTTGCAAGGGTGGGGTGTCTTGGATGGAGATCTGCTGTCAGTTCACTCACAATGCTGATGAGCTCCTTGATGTCGTGTGTCTAGGTGTCTCGGCACTATCTGAATGATCTCCACTTGTCCTTGCTGATGATATGGTGATGGCTGTGTGTGGTGTTTTCCAGGGCTGTAAGGTAAATTATGGCTCTTTGTGTTGCAAGGTTTGCACAAGAGTCCGGCTAGGTCTGTAGGAGTCCAGTAGGTCTGCCTTGTCCCAGGTGCCTTAACTGTTGTTGTGCTTCACAGGAAAGTCCGTCAATGTGGCAAGATTGTTGGATCAGTTGCTGATCCAGTGCGTGAGGTTGCAGGGTGTGGCGGTGGTGTTGTTTTGAGTGTCCCACACAGCTTGTCTGTGGTGACTTACATCAAGCATCTTTGGGGTATCGGTAGCGGGGTGTGGGGCAATGTGTTGCTAGTCGGAGACGTGAATTCTAATGTTGATGGACCAATGATGGATGGTGGTGTGGTTCTCCTCCAGCAAGAAGTTACTGGCCCCCAGCCACATGTACCCTGTGGAGGTGAGGGCGTGCGTGCAGATGTACGTGTTGATGGCTTAGCGGAATTGTGGATGTAGGCCTGGAGAACGGTAGATGAGTGTTACTCTGAGGGTTGCCAGGGATTTGCTGCAAAACCGGATTAGTGACTCTGAGAGGGTGTACTTGTAACTAAATTGCAAATCATCCTCCGGGATTGTTGTTGCCGTCCCTGCGGGTGATCTTGTATCCGTCTGAGATGGCAATGAAGAAGTCGTGTGTTGAGGATGCTTTTGTCCAGGTTACTGTCATGAAGGTGATGTGTGGGGCTGTTGTGTTGAGGAGGTAACAGAGTCCAATGGCATGCTGGTGGACAGAGCAGGTGTGGAGTAGGAGGCACATGACCTGGTTGTTCTCACAGGGTCTGGTAGGCTGGGCAGCGCTGTGTAGGCAGTTGGAGTTGCACATTCAGCATGCGAAGGTGTCGTGTGTGCGCTTAGGGGTTGCCTGATAGCAGGCGGATGATTGTCTGGAGGACATTGCTTGGAGTTTGGCTGCAGCATGAGCCTGTTGTGTGACGTGGGTCATGCAAAGACCAGAGGGTCGTGCACTGTGCACGTTGCAGGCGCAGACGGTCCTGCCTTTGGCACGGGGTTGGCACAACAGTGGCACAGAAAAGCTGCTGGCTGCATTTAGAATGGGTGGAGGGGGAAGGGCTGAGCATTTTGGAGGCATGTGGGTTGCGGAATCAGGGCACTCGGTGGGGCGGTACCGCAGGTGAGGCATCAGCAGGTGGAAGGGGTGAGACATTAGGCAAAAAGTAGCCCACAAAGACAAGGAGGTCAGAAAGGCACAGTGCAACAGGTGTATGTAAAGGAAGGAGTGTCAGGTTACTCATGGGTCACTCCGGGAAAATATATGAACAATCAACAAAAATGACGGCCACAGGATCAGGCAACAAAATGCGGAGCTGCGCATAGGAGACATACCATCAACAGGTGTTCACGTCCTGTTGTGGGGAGCAAGCAGCACAAATACATACACAATCAGGTACTTCATGCACAATCGATATTATTAGCCATGAAGAACTGCATGCATGTTGCCGAAGTACACATACACACATATGCTCAATCTTTGACAATTATGCCATAGATGACGCATGCAAAGTGCCAAGAGATCTGCATTGACAGAGATGAGGCACTTTTGATTGTGCTGAACACCTTTATTCCACATACACACACAAAGGGAAATGCATCCATATGAACAGACTCACAGGTCAGTTGACAGAACATGTGGGACATACGCTGGACCCCCCCTTCACAACACGGATGATGTAAATCCCAATGAACTGGCACACAAGTTAAGGGGATGAGCCAAACACATCCTGCTGCACACGGAGAGGCTGCAGTTCCCCATAGAGCCTGTTGTTGTGATGTCCCCCACTATGTCCACCCGTAGCATCCGCAATGTTTCAGAGGCAAGGTTTACACACATTGATGCCTTCATCAGACGCCACACTCCACTACAGATGACTGTCAAGAAGGGTGACTATCATGTCATGGTGGGAGTGATGCTACATGTTATATAATCCATGGTGAGAAGACATGTATGCATGTTACCACAACATGCACAGAAGCAGGCCCACACATTCCCAACCCGTACAACCACCAAAAAGCCTTGCTGCAATCCTTACCCAAACTGACATTTCCACATGTCCGTGCATGGAACGCTGATTCAGCACACGTTGCAATCCTCATGAGGAATAGCAGGAGGACAACGATGACACGAGCAGCCAACAGGCGCAAAAACCTTGGAATGGCAGACACACAAGAAGTCACTGAAAACAATTCTCGCCGCACACATGGACATTTACAAAACATGAACAATGTTGGACACGTAAATTTCAAAGAAAGTCTCTCCGCAAAACTGTATGGCATGACATCATCACTCGAGTGACACATCAGAACACACATCAAAGTCACTTTGTATTCAGTCAGCTGGACACACCCATTGCAACACATGCCACTCAATGCTACAAGCTTGCACACTCATACCCAGGGACTCACCATTATGAGAAGAAGTTGCGTATGAGCTGACTCCGGATATCATCCTCATCCTCCTCCTCATCACTAGCCTCGTGAGCAAGCCCTTGATCCTCCACGGTTGGATGTTCCTGCTCATCCGGATCCAGGATGAGTGGCAATGCCTTCTCAACTGCTATGTTGTGCAGCATGCAGCACACAAGGAGGATTTGGCAGACCTTCTCCGGGGCATAAGGGAGGGACCAGCCTGTCTTGTCCAGGCACTGGAATCGGCTCTTCAGGAGTCCAAACGTCCTCTCAATCACTCGCCTGGTCTGCCCGTGTGCATTGTTGTACTGGTGATCTGCAGCTGTTCTTGGGTTGCGGAGAGGTGTCATCAGCCATGGCCCCCTACATGGAAACATGATGTAAATAAGTGGGTCAGGAGATGCCGTAAAAGCCAAAGATACCGCAACACACAGGACAAACAGAGTATACCCACCAACAAGACATGCTCGTTCGTTGTGCAGCCGCAGCATCATTTGTGGCACCCTGCTACGCCTCATGATGTAGGCATCGTGTGCTGATCCTGGAAAACGTGCACAGACATGGGAAATCAGCATGTTAGCAAGACACACCACAAGGGCATTTATCTAGTGGTAATGTTTTCAATTGCGATAGGCTTGTTCCTGTGCCTGGGGTGGTACCAAAGCCATATGTGTACCATCAAATGATCCAATTACATGGGGCATCCCTCCCAGGGCATAGAAATCACCCTTGACATCTGTAAACTCCTCAGGAGTAGGAAATTTGATGAATTCATCAAGGTGCTCCAACATGGCTGCTAAAACATCACGCAGGACACGGCTGAACATTGTCTGTGACATCCCACCCACATCAGCTATGGTCAATTGAAACATACCTGTGGCAAAAAAATGTAGGGCTGACATCATCTTCATCTTGGGTGTCAGCACAGTAGGATACCTGTGTCGCGGTTGGAGGTGTGGTGCCAGCTTGTCTGTCAAGTCCACAATCAACTGGCGAGTGAATCTGTAACGGCGGATGCAGGCACGTTCCCTCATGGCACCCAAGTCTGGCATTGTTCTTGGGACAGGCTGTGCCCTGAAAGAGATTTTTAGTAAGAATGAAGATTGAGAGTCTGCCAATATCAATGAACATAGCACATGCTACACTGCTAATACACATCAGGTAACTATGGAGTCGGGTGTGTGCAATACATACAGGACACATATGCCAGCTTGCTGGCACTCCTACAAAAAGCCAGAGACACCTGTTGATTGTCAAGTCTACATGACATGCCCTGAAATGAGCTGGGGGCCAGTCTGAGTGAAGAGCCACAGATATCACCGGAGTGACACACAACCACATAGCTGCATTGGAAGGATGTCATCTCATCCAGCCAGCTGACTGCAAGTCACACGCACAGGTCACATGGAATGTCAAATGCACATATCAAACACAGTGCGATGAAGGGGTACACGGGACAACACAAAGACACAGCCATTGAGACAACGCACACATGTATGACTGGGAAAATATGATGTCCGATGCACACAGACCCTACAGCCGTGGGAATCCACATGTGGCATGGTGTGCGTAGATGTGTTCCATGCCCATCTCCACACAGACCCCTGTTGGATGCACCAACAGCAGATGCAGTTGACGGGACACTGACAGCAAGCTCATGGGAACACATGACACACACCTGACATAGTCCCAAAGGGGCATGCTGATAGTGACATGTCAGTTGATAGAGTGTCCCTGTCCCTGGCATCAGGAGACAGGTGCGGGTGTTGATGACTGTGTGATCCCACTGCTGCTGTGCATGACACAGTTGGACTACAGACACACATGTGGCAAGTGGCAAGGTGATGTGAGCCACATAGTGCCCCATCACACATGACATGTGTCCACAGGTCATCACACATCAATTGTGCAACTAGATGAGATGACCTGTGCAATATCACTGGCTGCCACACCTAGGGCCTGCACATGAAAGTATGCAATGACAAGTACCTGATGTATATCCTTGTGCGACTCGTAGCCCTCCATTCCTGGCATGTGTACGCCTGTATTACCATTGTAAGCGTGTGAAATGCATACCCGTACGTGTACTACTAGTGCGTACATGTACTACTAGTGCGTACTCGTACGTGTACTACTAGTGTGTACACGTACGTGTACTACGCACTACTAGTGCGTACACGTACGTGTACACACTAGCAGTACACATACATGTACTACTAGTGCGTACACGTACGTGTACTACTAATGCGTACACGTACGTGTATGCACTAGTAGTGCACGTACGGGTACGCACTAGTAGTACACGTACAGGTACACTCTAGTAGTACACGTACGGGTACGCACTAGTAGTACACGTACGGGTACACACTAGTAGTACACATAAGGGTACGCACTAGTAGTGCACGTACGGGCACGCACTAGTAGTACACGTACTGGTACACTCTAGTAGTACACGTATGGGTATGCACTAGTAGTACACGTACGGGTACACACTAGTAGTACACATAAGGGTACGCACTAGTAGTACACGTACGCGTGCTACTAGTGTGTACACGTATGTGTAGTAGTGCACGTACAGGTACGCACTAGTAGTACATGTACGGGTACACTCTAGTAGTACACGTACGGGTACGCACTAGTAGTACATGTACAGGTACACACTAGTAGTACACATAAGGGTACACACTAGTAGTACACATACGTGTACTACTAGTGTGTACATGTACGTGTATGCACTAGTAGTACACGTACGTGTACGCACTAGTAGTACACGTACAGGTACACTCTAGTAGTACACGTACGGGTACACACTAGCAGTACACATAAGGGTACGCACTAGTAGTGCACGTACGGGTACGCACTAGTAGTACACGTACTGGTACACTCTAGTAGTACACGTATGGGTATGCACTAGTAGTACACGTACGGGTACACACTAGTAGTACACATAAGGGTATGCACTAGTAGTACACGTACGTGTGCTACTAGTGTGTACACGTATGTGTAGTAGTGCACGTACAGGTACGCACTAGTAGTACATGTACGGGTACACTCTAGTAGTACACGTACGGGTACGCACTAGTAGTACATGTACGGGTACACACTAGTAGTACACATAAGGGTACACACTAGTAGTACACGTACGTGTACTACTAGTGTGTACATGTACGTGTATGCACTAGTAGTACACGTATGTGTACGCACTAGTAGTACACGTACGGGTACATACTAGTAGTACACATACGAGTACACACTAGTAGTACACGTACGGGTACGCACTAGTAGTACCCATACGTGTACTACTAGTGTGTACCCGTACATGTACTACTAGTGCGTACACATACATGTACTACTAGTGCGTACACGTACGGGTACACACTAGTAGTACACGTACGTGTTCTACTAGTGTGTACCCGTACGTGTACTACTAGTGCATACACGTACGTGTACACACTAGTAGTACACGTACGTATACTACTAGAGCGTACACATACGTGTACTAATAGTGCGTACCCGTACGTGTACTACTAGTGTGTACCCGTACGTGTACTAATAGTCCGTACACGTACGTGTACTACTAGTGTGTACACGTACGTGTCAAACGCACTGTACAACTGGTGCCGTAGGGGTACGTGTCAAATGCACCGTACCTGTGTGTGGATTTAAAAATTACATAGGGGACACATAAGGGACAAGTATTAGGCCCTAAATGCATGCTGGTTGTCATGGAGACAGAGTTTTCAGTTGAAAAGTGTCGATCAGGTGTCCTGGAACAGTCAGTTGGCCACAAAATACAATGTTGCAAAGTGGTTGCTGACTTGACATGATGCTCAAAATTTGAACGATGCGAATGGTGTAATTGGTGTATGTTTAAAGGGATTGGAGTAAACGCACGATGCTAATGAGTCTGACCAATCACTATGTACTCCTCAAAATGAATGCCCCTCAGCAAGACAGATATAAGGCAGCCAGAACCCATGAGAGGGCACTTGCCTGCACAACTTTCCAGTCGACCACACTGCTGGTGTCTCTGCTTCCTCTGGACCATGTCACGTACTGTGGAGAGGGCCCAGCCATTCACCCAGGAGGAGAATGAGGCCTTGCTGGACTGCCTCCTCCCACAGTACACCATGCTGTATGGGAGACCAGGGGAGCAGGTGAGTGCTGAGTTCACTACCTTTGCCTTGGCATCTGTTGTGTGACTGTCAATATTGTGTCCAGGTGGTACAGACATGCAATGTTGTTTAGAGTGGGTCCCGCGGGGGGGCATGCTGTAGTTCCTGTGTGCACTCCTCACTTGCATTGTGCTTACTGTGACTTTCACTGCATAGTGCATGACACATTCAGCCTGGCAAATCCTTGGTGACTCTTTTTTTTCCCTATTGTCCTGAGGTGATTCAGTGGTCCCCCCGGTGTGACAGGTGACTGTACCCACAGATGTGTATGAGTTGAGTGGCCCTGTGGTGAGAGTGTCCAAATGATGTGTACGACCTCATGGACATTGATGTGTGTGAATGTTCCTTTACATGTGGGTGAGTGTCTATGTGAAGTGTTGCACCACAGCTGCATGGAGGAGGCAACAGATCAACCCATCTGATGTGACAAGTAAGCCGTGCTGTGTGTCTGACTTGCAGAGCAAGCACGAGACCTGCGACTCCCCACTGGCAAGTGGCACATGTGCAGAGTGAGGGTGATATCCGCTGTTGTGAATGACAGGCGAGTGATCTGTGCTTGGGTGTGTCTGTCTAGTCTGCTGAGGGTGCGTCAGTGGAGTGGGACATGTGACTGCTTGGCACGTGCTGGCCATCAGCCTGCTTTTGCATGTACTGTACAGTGTGCGGCATGATCAGTGAGTGTGTCGCACCCCTCATGCCAACCTGTTGACTTTCAATGCCATGTAGTGCATTGGGGCTTGCACACAGGCCAATTTCGTATTGTGTATGATGTAATTCCTGTCTGCATCCTATGCTCTGTTCAACATTTCAAAGATGTTCAAATGTGTGTCTCTGGGACATGGAGCAGGTGTATTGATGTTGTGTCACTTTGTCATCCTGACAGGTAACTGCCTACGAGAAGGGGGTGATCTGGCACAACATCGTCAGGGCTGTGAGATCTGTGGGGGAGCGTAGTCGGCAGCTGCCACAGGTCCGCAAGAGGTGGCAGGACATCCGGTGCTGGACCCGGCGGATCGCCCGTGTCCAGCTGGGGCTCGACAGTCCTCGCCCCCACGGTGGCCGCCGACGCCTGACCCCCCACATGAGACGTGTCCTGGCGGTGATCTTCCCTGACCTCGATAGGCAGTTACAGGAGAGACTGCAGCAAGGAGGGGGTAGGTACATGGCTGTTTGTCGTGTTATGTGTCACCAGCTTTTGGAAGTGCTCTGTAGCCTGGATACACTCCCAGAGTGTATATGTGCAGTGCATCTTCTGTTCCCCAATGTCACCTGGTGCTCTTTTTCATCCCTTCCCCTCCTTGACATGTGTCCCCTGGTCTGCGTGTAATCACATTTGCACATGGTCATCTAGGGTGCCAGTAAATCTAAGTGCACATTGCTTTCTGCATCATGTGGGAGGATGGTCTGTGACTTGTGTTGGTACCTTGCCTGTGCCATGACCTGTTCACTATGTTGGGGGTCCATATTTGTTGTCACTGATGCTGATTCTCCACATAGGAGTGTGAGGATTCAACTGAACACTCTTGCTGCATGTCTTCTAGCACCCTTGAGACCTATTAAGTCCCTTCGTACCTCTCCCTCGGCACCCTGGTATTCTGAGGAATTGCGGCTACATAAATCTACCTGCAAGAGGCTGGAGAGAAATTGGAGGCGATCTTATTCTCCTGACAGTAGATCCAAATACAAAACCTCCCTTAAGGAGTACAGAAGAAAAATCATTGACCATAAAAGATCACACCTTGAGGAGGAAATCACCAGGGCTAAGGGTGCACCTAGAGTCATTTTTGATGCGGTCAGAGCCTTTACCGACCCCTTGGCCCTTAAGCGCCAACCACTGGTCTCCCAGGCTCTCTGTGACAATCTTTCGAGCTTTTTTGAAGATAAGATCGCTTTAATCCAGAACTCCTTTCCCAGCAACATCACTCCTCCTCAACTGAAGGCAGATTTAACTAGCTCCAACCCGGATAAAGTCTTTTCCAAATTTGAGCCGATCTCCCTAGATCAGTCTCTGGCGGAACTTCTCAAGTGCAAATCGGGCTCCCCCCTTGACCCGTGGCCAGCGAAGCAGTACAAATCTCTCGCTCCTTTGCTCAATCCAGTACTGAACGAAATATGGAATGACTCTCTCCTGTCGGGTATCTTTCCAGACTCTTGGAAACATGCTCGACTGGTACCAATCATCAAAAAGGCAACCGCAGACCCCTCTGAACCAGCAAATTACCGCCCCATCTCCCTGCTCCCTGCCCCAGCCAAAGTGCTGGAGAAACTTGTATATGGCCAATTGGCTGGGTTCTTTGAGAAGAGCGGCGCCTTCCACATCTCCCAGCACGGTTTCAGGCCGGGTCATAGCACCGAATCTGCCCTCCTGGAGATGGCGGACGCTATTAGGTGGAAAGTTGACGAGGGTTCTAGAGCGGTGTTGGTGCTGCTAGACCTTTCAGCAGCATTCGACACCGTATCCCACCCGATCCTCCTCAACCGACTACAGGAAAAAGGTGTTCAGGGCAAAGCCTTGGAATGGCTTGCCTCCTTTTTGTCCAATCGGACCCAGGCTGTATTCACTCCCCCCTTCACTTCATGCAGTCGTCCTCTCAAGTGGGGCGTCCCTCAGGGCTCTTCACTAAGCCCTCTTTTGTTTAATGTATATTTTTCTCCGCTGGCCGAGATCATCTCCCAATCTGGAATACAGGCCACATCTTATGCGGATGATATACAGCTTCTTTTTTCATATGACTCTCCCTCTGAGTCTACCTTCGACCCACTAAAAAATTGCCTTCGGAGCATTGCCAACTGGATGGATATCAACTGCCTCCGGCTTAATGCTGGCAAAACCGAAGTAATATTTTTTCACCAGCCCTCCCCACTGGATCCTACTCTGTGGTGGCCTCTTGACTTGAGTGCCCCTCCTTTGCCGAAGGACTCCGTCAAAAACCTGGGAGTCATTTGGGATAGTGATCTCTCCTTCAAGAAGCAGATTCAATCTGTATCTGTGGCCTGTTTTTCTAAAATGAGGATGATGAAAAAATTCATCAACTTCATCCCTAACCAAACTAGGAAAACAATTGTGCAGGCGCTAATCACCTCCCATCTTGACTATGCCAATGGCCTCTATTTGGGACTATCTAAAGGTCTCTTGAGGCGCTTGCAAACAGTTCAAAATGCCGCAGTCCGTTTGGTTTGTGGTCTCCCCCTTAGAGAACACATTACCCCCCACCGCCTCAGGCTGCATTGGCTCCCAGTACATAAAAGGTCGGAATTTAAGGCCCTCACCCTTGCCCACCGGGCTATCAACGGGAAGGGTTCTGCTCATTTGTCCTCATGTCTCCGCCCCTACAGCAACGCCCGTCCACTCCGATCGAGCTCTCAACATCTTCTTTTTACCCCAAGGGTTAAAAAGGCTCGATCTGGGGGGAAAACGTTCCAAGTTTGCACTGCCTCCCATTGGAACAACCTTCCCTTGTACATCAGGAGCGTTCAAGACGAACCTCCCTTTCGGAAAGCCCTGAAAACTTTTCTATTCTGCTAATTCTTCACCTTGCAGCGAGCATTATACACGTTCTCACACAAGCGCCGGGACACCCCGTTGGGGTATCTGTGCGCTATATAAGTTAAATAAATAAATAAATAAATGACCAATGTTGTGGCCTCAGACATGATGTGCATGAGTGGGAGATAAGCATAGTGCCATGACGGTTGAACATGGTACAGTCAGCTCATTCCAGGACCACGGAGCAGTGTGCCCACTACAGTCCCCTGAGACACCCTGGCCTCCTAATCATGTGTGTCATCCAACACTGTGCACATTCTCTGTGGGTTCAGCATAGGTCTGCCTCTGTGGCATTGTTCCCTGGCCTAGTTAGTATTTTTCAAATGTGTGCTACATGTGTCCACTGGACAGGGATACACCATTTTCCTTGTGCATACTCACACTGGGCAGTGACTGTGTGGCTATTCACAACAATCTGTTGATGGTTGTTTGTCACAAATATGTGTTGCCAGCCCCACGAGGTGATGTTGTGTAAATGAAGCAATTTTTCCAGCACAGTTATTGTAACCCTGAATAAGAGGTGTCACTTCTTGATCTGTATCAATCACATTGACTCAGGTATGGGGGGGGTGTGCAGGAGAGGCATATATGTGCAACCCTGATTTTTCATTGCCAGGTCTGACTTGTGTGTGAGAATTGGCTGTACAAAAACTCACCGTGCAGTGCCTCCGTGATGCTGGCCAGTGCTTAATGTTCGTGCTTTGCAGCCTGTGTCAGTTTTTTACAAACATGAATCCTGCTCATACATTTTTGGCACCTGTGTGTGGTTCAGATGCAACGCAGTTTGGACTTTGTGTGCTGACATCTGTGTGTACATTCTGGCTTGCCATGAGATTGTCCCCACAGTACAGCTAGGCTTTTTTACAACCCAATTGCAGGCCCATTAGCTTATGCATTGTCCTGGGTGTGTACATGTGTGCTACTCCAAATGGGTCATATGTGTAGCCAACTGTGTAATCAGGTGACGGATGGCCATGTGACAACTGACATAACTCAAGTTGTTACTCTAAAAAAATTGTACCTTGGCACTCACAGCACTTGTCAACAGTTCTTCATGTTTTAAATGTGGAAATTTGATGATTTGTGTTAAGAATACTGATGTGCCTGCATGAAAAAAAGTCTAACAAGGAAGTGCACACCAAACGACATTTCCACTTTCATGGAACACGCTGGCAGCTTTTCAAAGAAGCCACTGTTAGAATTAAATGGTGTGGCAGATTCTCCATATACAAGTTCCCACAGTGATCTTGATTTTGTGAGACTCCTTTGTTGTTGGTGATACAAACTAACGAGTCTCAAGACATCAAGACCTCCGTGGGCCCATGTATATGTACTTTCTGCAACACCATTTATTTCTAACTGTGGCTTCTTAGAAAAGTAGCCAGCTTCTTCAATGACAGTGTAAATGTACTTTTGTGTGCACTGCCTTGTGCGACATAGTTCATGCAGGCACATGAGTGTTCTTTTCACAAGATGGCGAATTGCCACATTCAAAACATGTTGATTGTGTAAAGTATTGTGAGTCCCAAGGTAACAACATTTTTTAGTTTGGTGTTCCAAAGTACTTAGAGGTCTCTGAGTGTGGTGACACCTTGAGTATTGAGGTGTGTTAGTTTACCTTGGGTGCACCACTACTTTTTCTTTCAGGGTAAAAAAGAGGTGGCATGACTTCATTGTATTGCTGTGCTCACCGGTTCACAGACACTAGCTTCTCAGTGTATTTCTCATTCAAGTTGTGGCCTGGTGTGTTCTTTTTTTCCTGGTGTCCAAGTGGCATAGTGGGTCTAACAACTGGGCCGTACAGGGCTTACATATGTGCTGAGTAATATAGCTGTTACTCATGATGCATTGCCGGATATGCACTGTGACCAATTGTTTTGTGCTCATGTGTCAGATGTATACAGGTGACTGATGCATTTTGGTTTCTTCTCCTTGCCCACAGCATCATCATCCGCAACCGAGGGAGACAACAGCATGGACCTGGAGGAGGGACCCAGCGACAGTGCCACCAGTGCTGTGGAGTCAGCAGGAGCCAATGGCACGGAGGGCGAGGGGAGTCAGTTAGAGGACCTGTCTGGAGGCGAGAGCATCTACGACGCTGACGGGTCTAACGCTGACCTCCCTGAGGAGGCCGAGGCTGCAACACCAACTGGCAGCATCCCCACATCTGTCCCCGCCTCCTCCATTACCATCTCCGCCCTCCCAGTTGCTCCCGTCCCTCCTGTCAGTGCAGAGACCCACCATGTCTCCTTCTGCCCAGGCACCGCACCCCCTGCCCCTGTCACCCCTGCTGCCCTCAGTGAAGAGTCTGTGGACATCCTGTGGCCACTGCAGGTTGGGCAGGCATCGGTGCTGAATGTCCTCCATGACCACACTAAACTGCTTACACAGGTGGTGTCGTTCATGGAGGGCATGTCAGCAACAATGTCTGACCAACACAGGATTCTGCGGTCCATGGAATCTTCACTGACGGCAGCAGTTACTGTCCTGCAGCGCTCCGTCCCCCCTCTACCCCGGACCCATCCACAAAGCCCTCTCCCATGCCTGCCCAACGCACACCCAGACAGTCACAGGCATGCACCCCACCAGACACATCCAGCACACTCCTAAGTAAGGCACAGCGCACACATCCTGGCACGCACACTCAGGGGGATGTAGGCACACCCACAGGGTCTGGGGGCAGACGACAGACATGCAGCCACAGTTGCAGTCTGCAGTCCTCACAACCCGCTTCCTCCAAAACCACTCCCCTTAGCTCCCCTGCCAAACCCTCACCGAAGAAGACCTACATGGATGAGCTGGACCTCGCCCACACTGAGACGCCACCCCACAAGCGGGCGAGGAAGTCCCCGGGTACGGGAGTTGAGTCCCCCCCATGTCCACCCCCTCCCCCAAGAGCGCTGCACCCCATCTCTCTGCCACCACACCCTCTGTTGGCCCTGGGGTATCTTCAGGTGCAGGGGTTAGTCTGGACGTCCTAACAGCAGTGTGCAGCGCCGAGCTCACCTCCAACTTTGGTGCTGCCCCACCCCCTGTGGTGGAAACGTCCACCCCTGCACCCACCACACCTACCCATCACCCTCCTGTCCCTGCGGTGCCTGGTACTGCCACTGATGATGCCCCCCCCCCGGTCGACAGACCTTGAGGTTACTTTGTGCAGGCAAGGTAGGGGTGGACGCGGTCCCCTACGTCCACCCTTGGACTTGAGAAATGGACTGGCCATTGGCCTTTGTACATAGTTTCTTATTAATTAATTTTTTATGGTGCTGAATAAAGCCTTTTATTTTACTTTCAACACTATTGCATTTCAGGTACTTGATGTTGGTGATGAGGCTCCTGGAGTTGTTGTTCTGGTCATGTGTTAGGGTTCTGAGAAATGTTTTTGTATGATGGTCATGAGGTGGACCATGGTATCTGTGTGCCATCACAATGTCTATGCAAATAATCATTGGTAGTGTTAGACCTGTCAGCCCTAGGGTGGTCTTTCAATGTGTTTTTGCCCTTGTCTCATTTTTTCCACCCTCTTTTTCGTTGGCCTTAGGTCTCCGAGCACCTTCTCATTGCTAATCAATGCTAAGGTGCCGGTGCTCTCTTCTCCCAACATGGCTCCCACAGGCCCCTGCTACTGCAGAGGGGTCTTTTTAGTAGCACCCTAGTTGCCAGAAGCTGGCTGGGACCCTTCAACATTGTTGCCACACCAGCCTGCCTTTTTCCCCCATAGCTAGACTAGGGAAGCTCCTGGAACCTTCTAGAATAAGGGAGGGGTCTGCTTTTGCCGCCTTAGAGAGTGGTCACCTGACCTGGGCATACTTAAGGAAAGGAGGGAAACTTTTTAGTCAGTTGGGGCGACGCTGACCTGGGGGAACCTACGCAGGAGACTTAGGCGGTAGGGCCTAGTCAGGGACCTATACCACTGGGAGTGACAGGGCTTAGGTGCTGCTTCCAAGCTGAGTGAGGAACACTGGACTAGCCCACTGATCTGGCCCGGCGGGAGGGGAACCCAGGGACGACCTGCAGAGACTGACTAACCTACCTGCAGTCACCAACTCAAACTACCCCCCCCCAAGAAACTAACTAAGGGCGCAGGAACCAGCAAGCGCCGAAGAAGAAGATCGCCTAAAGTTACCTCACGACTGCTGGGGGATCAACGAGGTACCAGCGCTGTGACACCCCTGCGCTCCCTGACTCCACCTGGGACCCCCTTCACCAAACTGCCACGCTCGTGTGGCCTGCCCCCCTCCAGCCTGTACTGCCCTGAGCTGTCGCGCTTCCCCCCGCTGGGCATAGGGGAGCGCTGGGCACTATCGAAATTGCCCCCAAACTGAGTCCTGAACCTTGTAGCCCCCACCCCTGCCGGGGTGCTTAAGCTCAACTCACTGCTGTGGGCCCGGCGCTATCTGATCCCCACGACGGCCCTCCGCGAGGAGAGGGCCGCCAGAATACCAAGTAGGCCTCGCTGGGCCTGGAAGCCGTTCCCTTGGAACACGTGACGGGGGCGGATTGCCGAACGCCGCTCCCGCCATCTGTGGATTGGTGGAGGAGGGTGCGACCCCGCAGGCTGCGCTGTGGTTAGCGGCTGCGGGCGTGCCTCCACGTCAGCCCTCACCGGCGGTCCCCGGGTCCCAGGAGCCCTCGGAGGGCCCGGGACCGGCCTCCAGTCAGCGCGGGGCTCACCGGCCGGCCCGGAGGCCCGCCAGAGGCCCCGCAACACCGCGCTCCTGCTGAAGCCCCTCAGGCACTGCCACGAGGCCCCCTCTTGTCCCGGACAGCACCGGGAAGCGTCACAGCTGGCGGGAGGGGCTCAAAGGAAGGAGAGAGCCCCCTCCCTGCCGGAAAACCGCCGCAAGGGACTGCGAGAGGCCGAAGACCCAGGTAACCCCCTGGGAGGAGGGCGGGAGGCCATTGAGAGGCCCGGACCTCGCCCCTTCACCGGGGTAGGTTAGCGTTGGGCCCTGTTGGCCCCCTCACTGCCCAGGAACAGGGAAATGAACCGGCCCTTGGCCCCAGTAACTCTCGCCCCCTGAAGGGCTTAGAGATTGCTTTACGCGCAGGATATTTTGGGGCAGAAGGTTACTGCCCAAGTTACTCCGGGTGGAGAAACTGGTTATTCCTGCTTAACTGGTGAAAAGCTGCCTTGAAGGCCCTGCTGTATGCTTCAAGGAAATGCCATGTTTAAGGCCCTAATGAACTGCCCTGCTTAATGCTCTAACGAAATGCCAAGTTTAATGCCCTGAAGAAATGCTATGCTTGATGCTCTAATGAAATGCTGTGTGTAATGCTCTAGTTAAATGCTATGTTTAGCGCTTTGATAACTTGCCATGTTTAGCGCTTTGATTACGTGCCATGTCTAGCGCTTTGATCAATTGCCATGTTTAGCGCCTGGATTAATTGCCATGCCTAGCGCTTTGATTAGTTGCTATGTGTAGCGCTCCAATGTCAATGCCATGGTTAGCGCTCTGATTGACTGGTATGTTTAGCCCTAATGCCCAGGCCGTATTTAGTCCTCTAATGAAATGTTTTGATGAGAACCTGACTTTGATCTAGATAAAGCAATTTGATTTTTACTCAACCTCACTGGTGTGGTGTCAGTCATTGTGTGCTTTTCCTGTCTCAGTGGATGTGTCTGCTGTATGGTCACTTTACACGTAAAACTTTGGGTGCCTACCTGCTCGCGCCAAGCTACCCCCAGGGGGACTGGTGACCCGAGTTCCTACAGGTAGTGTGTGTTCATTTTCTTTGGAGACATTGTCCCAAGGAGAGTTCCTTCCTCTGTGGCACCTGACATGTTCCCTGAAAGCAGTTGCACAATTGTTGTGCTGACCTGTGTCAACATTTCCTTTGTTGGTGACGGATACCTTCAACAATGGCCATGCCTGCTCACCGATGTCTCCTGCTGAATCGTCTGTGCCATCCTTGCTAGTCACTGTACTTGTGTTTTTGGGTATGTAGGAATGCATTCAAGGACAAATTGGCCCTTTTCAGCACTATGCATGTGTGTAATCACGGCCTACCACACAAAAGGTACTTGTTATGCAGGGTATTTGGGCACCTGACTCACAATTGTGGGCATTGTATCTAGTGGAATTGAACCCTATTCCTTCCATGAGAGACAACATCTTGGTGGCTGGACCAGCACCTGAACATTCCTATCACTCCTGGGATGTGCGTCACAGTGTGTGTTCCCTTTGGGTATCTTAGTTTTGTATGCAGTTACATGACTATGCAGTCTATTGGCATGAAATCAGGCTGTGTATTGTGCTGCATCCGCCATGGGTGGGTATGCATGTGTTATATGTCCTCACACCCACATGTGGTGTGTCATGCAGTGTGTGAAAGACATCCATCCTCCTGGGAGTGGGACCCTGCTGTCAGTGATGTGTTGTAATGGCACTAGAATCATAGTCCAAAGTTAGGGATGCGTCCATACCACCATGTAGGTGTGGTCATCTGATAATGATGTACACCCCCCCATATCTCTGTCCACTGCTGGTAGTCCTCTGCACCCACCCCCACATCTCTGTCCACTGCTGGTAGTCATATGCACCCACCCCTCACATGTCTGGACACTGCTGGGAGTCCTCTGCACCCACCCCTCATATTGCAGTCCACTGCTGGGAGTCATATGCGCCCACCCCTCATATGTCTGGACACTGCTGGGAGTCCTCTGCACCCACCCCTCATATTGCAGTCCACTGCTGGGAGTCCTCTGCACCCACCCCTCATATCTCTGTCCACTGCTGGTAGTCATATGCACCCACCCCTCATATTGCAGTCCACTGCTGTGAGTCATATGCACCCACCCCTCATATGTCTGGACACTGCTGGGAGTCCTCTGCACCCACCCCTCGTATCTCTGGACACTGCTGGGAGTCATATGCACCCACCCCTCATATGTCTGGACACTGCTGGGAGTCATATGCACCCACCCCTCATATGTCTGGACACTGCTGGGAGTCATATGCACCCACCCACACACCCCCTTGGAGCTGTACACTGCTGTCCTGGACCTACACACACACCAATATGAAGGTAACGTGCTGGGCCAGTCCTCTAAGCCCACATTCCTGGCGTGTGTACGCCTCGTATCCCAAATGTACTGCTGCCGTAACAGGGTACGTGTGACACACACCGTACCCACGCATCCATTGCATGTGTACGGTCCGTATCACAGTTCTAATGGTGCCGTAGGAGTACGTGTGGTATGCACCGTACCCATGCATTCATTGCGTGTGTACGGTCCATATCACACTTCTAATGGTGCCATAGGAGTATGTGTGGTACGCACCGTACCCTCGCATTCATTGTGTGTGTACGGTCCGTATCACAGTTTTAATGGTGCCGTAGGAGTACGTGTGGTACGGTCCATATCTCTGTTCTACTGTGCCGTAGAGGTACGTATGGTACGCACTGTACCCACGCATTCATTGCGTGTGTACGGTGCGTATCACTGTTCTAATGGTGCCGTAGGGGTACGTGTGGTACGCACCGTACCCATGCATTCATTGTGTGTGTACGGTCCGTATCACTGTTCTACTGTGCCGTAGGGGTACGTGTGGTACGCACTGTACCCATGCATTCATTGCGTGTGTACTGTGCGTATCACTGTTCTAATGGTGCCGTAGGGGTACATGTGGTACGCACCCTACCAACACATTCATTGCGTTTGTACGGTCCGTATCACTGTTCTAATGGTGCCTTAGGGGTACATGTGGTACGCACCGTACCCACACATTCATTGCGTGTGTACGGTCTGTGTCACTGTTCTACTGTGCCGTAGGGGTACGTGTGGTACGCATCGTACCCACGCATTAATTGCATGTGTACGGTGCGTATCACTGTTCTAATGGTGCCGTAGGGATACGTGTGGTACGCACCGTACCCACGCATTCATTGCTTGTGTACGGTGCGTATCACTGTTCTTATGGTGCCGTAGGGGTACTTGTGGTACGCACCGTACACGTCCACTTCCGTTGTTGCGGTACGCAGGGGTTGCTGGACACGCCCCCCCAAGTGACCAGACCCTGGTGGTAATGTATGGCCTCCATATTATAGGTTTGGGTTTGAATATGGGGTATGTTTCCTGGCCTTCACCCCCACCCTGGCCCCTGGGTGTTGTTCTCACCTTCTGCGGCGTGTGCGTCGGGTGCGGTGCACCAGGTCGTAGGCCAAGAGGACCGGGATAACACGTACGACGGGGTTAATGGTGTGTACGTCGCGTACTGGGGCTCCGTTTGTAGGATTCTGCTTTCCCGGCTGTTTTTCACTCCCGTAATCAAAGAGACGTACGTAGTGACGTTGGGACGAATCATACTTGCTGGGCCGGAAACCGCTGCTTAAATACGTCCGGATGTCGCGTTCAAGCTGTTCCGGATCAGAATCGTTGGTTATTTTTTGCCGTATGGTCTTTTGTAAGATTCGTACAGAAAAAGGCTTTCTGTACGAATCGTACTTCCTAGGTTGTCAGATGAGTTTACCGGGTACGAGTCGTACGGAGAAAACGCTCCGTACAACAATTCGTACAGCCTTTCCCCAGGATCGGAATCGGCCCCTTAATGATCAATTAATTAATTATTAAAAAGTTTTTCACAAATACAAATAAATTACTTTGCAGTCTTGACCCATATAACCTCACAACCCATACCTAAAAAACTAAACGATTATCATGATTAACTATCAATTAATAATATTAATTAACACCTAATTATTAATTAATTACAAATAAATTACTTCCCACCCTTAACCCTAATAAATCCCACACCCCGCATATAGAACTTACCAAAACAATTTCATAGCACAATTAATACAATTAAATATCCATAAAATGAATAAAATTCAATACAAAATAATCATTAATTGCTCATAATTAAATTACACAATTTGTAATTAAATTTAATTTAATAACTACTAAACACTGAACACATAATAAAAAACATAAACAATACTTATAAAAGAAATGGCATCACAAACCTTTAAAATATAGACTAAAACATAACACTAACTAAAAAATGATATTTTAAATTATATATTCTTGCAAACGATATTAATGATTTCTATATCTTAAAAATCGATATGACTTACCTTAAAGTTGATATTCTTGCTGACGATATTTCCTAATCATGATATTTTAGACTTGATATTTTGGCATGGGATATTTTTTCGATATTCAGTAGAGGGGAGAAGGACAGGAATGCGACGTATCTTATAGATAGATAGAGTGCATTCCTGCCGTTTTATCTTGACACATGGCAGCGCACCAGGAGGGCTTGCTGCGCTGCCGCGCATCAGTATATAGTAAATGAAGCCCTGGGTGGGTGAGGGTTCTATTAATACCATAGGGTGACCTCCTTGGGCTGGTATGGAGAGATAGATTAAGCATGGTAGGGGTTCTTTCTTGTTGTTTTTGAAGGGTTTGGTGTTTGGGAAGGTGAGGGAATCTTTCATCACTCCTCACTCCCTCCTTAATACAGTGATAAGAATCTAGGCCACATAGAGGATGCATTTGACACTTGACTTTCTTCTGGCTTCTACCTAGCAGCCAGACTCTAACCTCATTTGCCAAGAATTTAAGACAAAACATTGACCTATGATGGAAAATAGGAGAAATAAAGGGATGTCTATTTAGTGGCTAAATTGCACAAAGTGAATGTAGAAAACCTGTGTGCTGCCCATGACCTCCATATTAGGGGTGGGCAGAATTTGCGTAATCACGTTACGCAAATCTCCGCGAAACGGTAAAAAATCTCCGCAAACACGCAGAAATTCCGCGAACACGCGGAATTGCTTGTTTGCGATACTTTTTTCCTGTTCGTGATCGCTGTTTGCGTGCTCGGGGTGAAATATCTCGCGAACATGCATATTGAGAATGCGAACAAGCACAAAATTTCGCGAAGTCGCGGAACACAGATTTTTGGGCAATTTCGCGTTCTCCGCGGAACGCGAAATTACCCAAATTCCGCAAATTCCGCGAACGGAACGGAATTTACCGCCAAGGCCTACTCCATATGCTAGGTGAGGGTTGTGGTGATGACTGAGCGCTGTTGTCCTGGTGTATTGCTCCATCTAGAAAAGGGCCATCGCCCTGTATAATGCTGTGACCTGAAGGGGCCATGTTCCCTTGTGATGTCAGGAAGCCCGTATGCCGGGGGGGGCCATATGAAGTGAGAGGGCTGTCACTGTGGAGCAGCGTGCAGCTTTAAAGGAGAAGCAAGGCATAGCCCACGGAGTAAGAGCAACAATTCAACTACCAACAATCCAGGAGGACCCAAGACCTGCCTCCGGATTTAGGGAGCCTTACCACATAAGAACATAAGAGGAGGAGCGTGGAGACCCCTGCGATCTCTGCTGTAGCAGCCAGTCTTCTGCTCATCATGGGGCCACAAATGCGTGCCACGGCACTCCAAACCTCCACTCAAGCAAGCAAGACTGAGTAAGACTGAATACTGGACCAGTACTGAATGTGCTGTGACTGACACGCTACAGCGCAGAGGTACTAAGACTTGAACTCACTAGTGGGACCGCGCTGGAATGCCGTCCCACGTAAATAGGGAATAACTTTGATCTTTTTATAGGGAAGTGGAACGCAAAAGCTGATCCAAGGAAAGCTAGTTTGCCTGCCTTCAAAAGATTATGGGGTTGATTACAATGTCATTCGGAAAGCATTCCGACCGAATCAGTTTCAGAATGCTTTCTGACCGACTTGGGATCGGAGAGTCTGACCGACCGATTACGATGGTCCCGAACACCGTTCGGTCGGACTCGTATTGACTTCAATGGGAGCCTGTGTTCCAACCAAATACACAGGCTCGCATTGAAAAAAGGGGAGCTTGCGGAAAATTGTGCACCCTGTGGCGGGCCCCCTATGGTGCCTGCCACACTGTGCACGCATGTAAAGAGGGATGCCGGGTGAAGGGGGCCTGTTATAGGCCCCCAAAGTCAGATTCCAACAGCTGATCTGTGTCAAAACAACTGATTGTAAAAAGGCTGTTCGAATCTGACATCCTAATTGGTTTGTCAGAAATGTGGTCCAGAGACTGCTACGATTCGGCTCCGACCGACTCAGGTACTCCGAATGCCATTTTGAACCAAATTGGAAAGTCGCAATGGTTTCCAACTATTGTAATTGATCTTTAGGAAAAGTGTTTGAGTCGGTCGGAAAGGCGGGTTCCAAATCGGCTTCCGACGAACTGAATGCCATTCGGAGACTTTCCGAACGACATCATAATTGACCGCCTATGTATACTATTTGTACACAAAATACATGGGTGGATGTACGGGAACGCCAATGCACCACCCGTGCATCCCCTTCCTGACACACGGTAATGCAAGGCAGCTCAATGGACTGCATTGCATATATATATATATATATATACATAATGGCAACTCTTTCCAGCACTTCCTTTCGGTGATCATGGAAAACAACGACCACCAGGGAAGCTTGAAAATGACAGGAAGATTTCTTTCTCACTCCTCACATGACGCGTTTCGGGCATCAAGTGCCCTTGATCACATATATATATATTCCTTTCCACAATGTGTCCCCAAATAAGTGCACTCCTCACCGGGACAAATATAAAAGCTCAGCATGGAAAAGGTCAGTAAGTTTCCTCATAAATATTCAAAGTGCCCAACGCATTTCAGAATTGGCTTCCTTGTTCACGGGCAGCAGCAGATTCTGACATCACACGAGACTGCATTAGCACTGCTTGTAAATCCTCTTTAAAAATGCTCAGCTGATTATCACGTGTCAAACAGTGCATGCTGGTCAATATAGTCCGATACTACAATCACTCTGAATTGCTGCTTAATATCATCCAAATTAATTAATACCCTTGATACGGTAGATGAAACAATGCGCCTACATCATGCATATGAGAGCGTCCCAGGCTTCACACTCCCAAAGCCGCAGACCCGCCCTGTATGATCGGCGGTGGTGCACTTAACGGCCGGACCAGCCGTAAATATTCCTTTCCACAATTTGTACCCAAATAAGCACACTCCTCACCGGGACAAATATAAAAGCTCAGCATGGAAAAGGTCAGCATGTTTCCTCATTCTTCAATGCAAATTGCTAGATATATATAATACATATTTAAATAACGAACCAAACCACATTCATCAGTGATGTCATTTGAGATGTCATCAGTGATGTCACTGACCATGTCATGAATGATGTAATATGCGACATCATCAGCAGTGGATTGCGGGCGCGTGAGATGTAGTTAGTACAACTAACTATATCGGAGGAATTTCAATGGTTTTGTTCGAGTGAAATGTCCAGCTAACTATACCACCCCTAAAACCTATTGTTTTTTCAGTGAATTTCTAAAGTTTTTTAAATGCTAATTCCTAACTATATCAGACCTGAAACCTATGGTTTTTTCAGTGAATTTCAAAGGTTTTTTAAATGCTAATTCCTTACTATATCAGGCCTGAAACCTATGTTTTTTTCAGTGAATTTCAAAGGTTTTGTAAATGACAATTTTTAATATATTGTTATACTGATTTTTTTATACTGATTTACTACATTTTAAAAAATATTTATTTTTAGATATTTTTTTAAATTACATTATAATTACATTATACATTACAATACAAAATATACTTTCTCAGAATGAATTACTTTAGTTTAAATACTTGGCAAATAGGCAACAGACTTTTAAGTACAGTAGTTACAGTTGTTACAATGGGCAACACAATTTCAAACACAAAGCAACATTGAGCTCAATGTGAATTTCTAGTTCAATGCAATTAGTTTCTTTATGGAATACTTTTCTAACCACAGGACTGGATCCTGTGGTAAACAGTTGAGTAAAAGCGTTTTGGTTACAGTAGTTATTTTTAAGGAATATTATTGTATTTTAAAAGTTGACACTTAGAAACTTTTTCACATAGAATCACCAATGTTATCCTAAGGCAGAAAATTCACTTAGCAGGTAAGTAGTGTTATCGTTACTTTTTCTTACTCAGTGGTGGATCCTGGATCCAGAACTGACCAACCTCCTGTAAACAGTTGAAAGAATGTGTTTAAGTCATACAGACGATTTTTTAGGAATATATTTAGTTTGTGAAAATAGACACAGAAACTTTTCTGCTGAAAACCACACAATGGATTCCCATGGAAGGAAATACAAGTTACTGGTAAGTACGCTTAGAATTACTTTTCAGGGTCAGTGCTGGGCTAAAAGATGCAGCACTGGGTTCTCTCCTGATTACAGGTGAGTAAATCGGAATTCGTAGTTCGGCTGATTTTAGAGGAATATTTGTACGTTTCAAAAATGGACACAGAACATTTTCTGCTGAAAACCACACAATGGATTCCTATGGAAGGAAATACAAGTTACTGGTAAGTACGCTTAGAATTACTTTTCAGGGTCAGTGCTGGGCTGAAAGATACAGCACGGGGTTCTCTCCTGATAACAGGTGAGTAAATAGGAATTTGTAGTTCGGCTGATTTTAAGGGAATATTTGTAAGTTCCAAAACTCCACACTTAGAAACTTTTCTGCTGAAAACCACACAATGGATTTCTATGGAAGGAAATACAAGTTACTGGTAAGTGCGCTTAGAATTACTTTTCAGAGTCACTGCTGGGCTAAAAGATGCAGCCCTGGGTTCTCTCCTGATAACAGGTGAGTAAATCGGAATTCGTAGTTCGGCTGATTTTAGAGGAATATTTGTACGTTTCAAAAATGGACAGAAAATTTTCTACTGAAAACCACACAATGGATTCCTATGGAAGGAAATACAAAATACTGGTAAGTACGCTTAGAATTACTTTTCAGGGTCAGTGCTGGGCTAAAAGATGCAGCACTGGGTTCTCTCCTGATAACACGTGAGTAAATCGGAATTCGTAGTTCGGATGATTTTAGAGGAATATTTGTAAGTTCCAAAACTCCACACTTAGAAACTTTTCTGGTGAAAACCACACAATGGATTCCTTCGGAAGGAAATACAAGTTACTGGTAAGTACGCTTAGAATTACTTTTCAGAGTCACTGCTGGGCTAAAAGATGCAGCCCTGGGTTCTCTCCTGATAACAGGTGAGTAAACCGGAATTCGTAGTTCGGCTGATTTTAGAGGAATATTTGTACGTTTCAAAAATGGACATAAAATTTTCTGCTGAAAACCACACAATGGATTCCTATGGAAGGAAATACAAGTTACTGGTAAGTACGCTTAGAATTACTTTTCAGGGTCAGTGCTGGGCTAAAAGATGCAGCCCTGGGTTCTCTCCTGATAACAGGTGAGTAAATCGAAATTCGTAGTTCGGCTGATTTTAGAGGAATATTTGTACATTTCAAAAATGGACAGAAAATTTTCTGCTGAAAACCACACAAAGGATTCCTTTGGAAGGAAATACAAGATACTTGTAAGTACGCTTAGAATTACTTTTCAGGGTCAGTGCTGGGCTAAAAGATGCAGCACTGAGGTCTCTCATGATAACAGGTGAGTAAATCGGCATTCGTAGTTCGGCTTATTTTAGAGGAATATTTGTACAATGGTAAAGGAAGGGGGTGGGGCCTGAGGTGACGTGTGCAAACACACCCTGTGGGGCGTTTTAAGTTAGGGAATTAATTCCTCTTCAATCCTGAGATCCCCTGGGGGCCAACTAGCCCACCAGGTACCTCCAGTATGCGCCAGGGAGCTGCATTGCAGAGAGGTGTTCAGAGGCCACGCCCCTTTCTACAACACTCTGCAACACAGCTTCATGGTGCAACACAGCTCCATGGTGCTTACTGGAGGTACCTGGTGGGCTAGTTGGTCCCCAGGGACCCTCAGGATTGAAGAGGAATTAATTCCCCAAATTAAAACGCGCCACAGGGCGTGTTTGCACACATATCACCTCAGGCCCCACCCCCTACCTTCACCACTGTGCAATCGCGCCCCGTGGGGTGTTTTAAGTTGGGGGATTAAGTCCCCTTGAATCCTGAGGTCCCTTGGCGACCAACTAGCCCACCAGGTACCTCCAGTATGCGCCAGGGAGCTGCATTGCAGAGAGGTGTTCAGAGGCCACGCCCCTTTTTACAACACTCTGCAACGCAGCTCCGTGGCGCTTAGTGGAGGTACCTGGTGAGCTAGTTGGCCCCTAGAGGACCTCTGTATTGAAGAGGAATGAATTCCCCAACTTAAAACGCGCCACAGGGCGTGTTTGCACAGTATCACCTCAGGCCCCGCCCCCTACCTTCACCACTATGCAAACACTCCCCGTGGCGCATTTTAATTTTGGAGATTAAGTCCCCTTGAATCCTGAGGTCCCCTGGCGGCCAACCAGCCCACCAGGTACCTCCAGTAAGCGCCACAGAGCTGCGTTGCAGAGAGGTGTAAAAAGGGGCGTGGCCTCATTACACCTCTCTGCAACACAGGCCCCTGGTGCATACTGGAGGTTCCTGGTGGGCTAGTTGGCCCCCAGGGACCCCCAATATTCAAGGGGAATTAGATCCCCTCTGCAAACGCGCCAGGGGGCGCGTTTGCTGAGTGGTGCAAGGAGGGGGCGTGGCCTCTGGCCAATCCCTTCTTTTTTTTTTTTCTTTTTTTAGAAGGGGGGCTGTGTAGCCTCCCTTCTTTTTCTAATTTTTTGGCCCTGGGGACCCCATCCCCCAGGGCCTGCCCCCAATTTCGTTTTTTTAAATAAAAAAAACCCAAAAATCGGGAAGGGGGCCGCGTGGCCCCTCTCCCGAGGCCATAATTTGCCCCAGGGACCCCATTCCCCGGGGCATGGCCCTTTTTTTTTTTTGTTTTTTGGAGGGGGACTGCCTTGCCCCCCCCACACAGGGTTTTTTATTTAAAACAAAAAACAAAAAAAAACAATCCCCGGGGGGTCTTTTTTTGGCCCTGGGGGTCCTTGTGGGACCCCCTGAGCAGGCCTAGGGGTCAGGGGGTTTCTACCCTGCCCCCTTGTTGTGTTTTTTGCGTTTGTTTTTCAGGTTTTTTGTGCCTCGGTTCTACCAAGGCACAAGATGGCTGTCAATACTTCCTGATCTGGAGTGTTGACAGTCAATTAGAATACAGCTTGTGCACGGCAGTGTGCACGCTGGCTGCGGGGAGGGAGCGCACATCCTCTGAGGCCATAGATATGTCCATCTTTTTAACTGTAATTTTCTCAGGAACTACTGAACGGATTTACACCATTTAAGCAAAAGGCACGAGTCTGAACTGAGGACTACCTCTTTGCCAAATTTGGTGTAATACCTTTCAGCAGTTCGGGCTGAGCTGCGTAAACAGGTCCTATGGGAAAATGCATGGGGAAAACGTGTTTTGAGACCCCCCTTTTTTCTCGGCCCCCGCTTAACGAATCACCGTGAAATTTTCCGGATAGGAGCGGACCGGAGCTGGCCATAAGTTTGGAAAATTTAGCGAAGATTCGTCAATCGGCGCCAACGTTATTCCAAATAGAATGTTGCGGATTTCCTATGGAAAATAGGTCCTAACAATATCTACCTACTGGCGACCGCCAGTAGGTAATATATATACATATATTCACTGAAAAAACCATAGGTTTCACACACGTTATAGTTAGGAATTAGCATTTAAAAAACATTGCAAATTCACTTAAAAAACCATAGCTTTCACACAAGTTATAGTTAGCTGTACATTTCACTCGTAAAAAACCAATGAAATTCCACGTTATAGTTAGATCAGGTAACTATAACTTGCGCGCCCACAATAAACTGCTGATGACGTCACATATTACATCACTTATGACATGGTCAGTGACATCACTCATGACATCAATGATGACATCTGAAATGACACATTGTGCATTGCGGTCGCAAAAGTTATAGTTACCTGATCTAACTATAACGTGGAATTTCATTGGTTTTTTACGAGTGAAATGTACAGCTAACTATAACTTGTGTGAAACCTATGGTTTTTTAAGTGAATTTGCAAGGTTTTTTAAATGCTAATTCCTAACTATAACGTGTGTGAAACCTATGGTTTTTTCAGTGAATTTGTACGTTTTTTTAAATGCTACGTTATGTATTTATTTTTAATTTTTGCGCGCACGGTGCGCGAAGCGCACCGTGCGCGCGCTGTGGGCACTCGGTGCGCTTCGCGCACCGAGCGCCCACGTTGCGCATTTCGTACCGTGCACGCCTCGCCATTTTTTACAAAATATCAATTGTTTTTTTCTCCCTTGGGGGTCCTTAGATTTATATATTAAATGCGATTGTTAATTCTTTTTTTTTTTTATTTTGTTTTTACCGTACGCGCACTCCGCGATTTTTAAAAAAATCTATTAAATTTATTTTTCATACTTTGTGGTCCTTCGTGAACCCCCTGACGAACGCTAGGGGGTCTGCAACTCTCTTCGTTGCCCCCTTTTCATGTTATCAACCTTTGTTTTTCAGTGCGAGAGACAGAAAATGGCGGCCGATACTTTCTGATTTCGACCGATTCGAATGTTTACAGTCATGTAACCACCAATCAGAATTGAGCTCGCGCACGGCACCGTACTCGTACGGTAAGCTTACCGTAAGCACACGGAGCGCGCTTACAGATATATATATTGATTTAAATGCTATTTTCTCAGGACCTACTGAACAGATTTACACCAGACCTGCAAAAGGCACATCCCTGACCTGAGGACTACCTCTCTGCCCAATATCAAGTAATTCTGTTCAGCCGTTCGGGCTGTAGCTCGGACTAAAGGTCCTATGGGAAAATGCATGGGGAAAACGCGTTTTGGGACCCCCCCTTTTTTCTCAGCCCCCGCTTGACGAATCCCCCCGAGACTTTCAGGGTAGGAGCGGAGCGTAGCACCCCATTAGTTTTGAAAAATTCGCGAGGATTCGTCAACCGGCGCCAAAGTTATTCCAAATAGAATGTTGCGGATTTCCTATGGAAACACGGTCCTAACTATAACTATCTACTGCCGACCGCCAGTAGATAATATATATTCACAGAAAAAACCATAGGTTTCAGGCACGTTATAGTTAGGAATTAGCATTTAAAAAACCTCAGAAATTCAGTGAAAAAACCATAGGTTTCAGGGGTGTTATAGTTAGCTGGACTTTTCACTTGTACAAAACCATTGAAATTCCCCCGTTATAGTTAGTTCAGCTAACTATAACTCGCGCGCCCGCAATGCACTACTGATGACGTCACATATTACATCACTCATGACATCACTGATGACATCTCAAATGACATCACTGATGACATCACTGATGACATCATCGGGTGAATGTATGTTTTTCTGAAAATTAAATATTTTTTATATATGTATATCTCAAGGTCGATGGAAGAATAAATGGGTATATAAGTGTCTAAATGGATGATTTGTTTTTGAAAAATTGATTGTGTAACTGACTGATTAAGTGTATCATAGTGAATACATGGCTTAGTGAGTAATGTTTAAATATGTAAATATCTGTATCAGTCTCTCACTTTGTGTACAAGTGGCTGCATGGGTTGGTGAGTAGCTACATGGGTGTCTATATAGGTTATTAGTTGGTTTTTTGAGTATCAGTCTGAGTGTCTGCATGGTTCGGTGAGGGTATTACGTAGTGCATAGGTGTATGAATGAGTGACTCACTGTTTGTATGTGTTGAAGACAGCATGTGTGCAGGACTGTATGGGTGGATGAGTGTGTGTATGGGTGTGTTAGTGAGGGAATGACTGTTTCAATAGTGTCTTTATGAGTAACTACATATGTTTTAAACTAGTATATGTGACTATTGGTGTATATAAGTGAGTATATGTGAGAGTGAGAGATTGAAAGAGTTCCTGTATGAATAAGTATGTGTTTCTATAAGTGATTGTTTAAAAGACTAAGTATGTGTAAGTTTCCGTAGAAGTAAGTGTGGTGGTGTGTGTATAACTGTATATGCAAGTAAATGTATGTTTGATTCTTTATTAGCATGAGTGACTATGTGTGTGAGTAACTCTATGGATGAGTGACATTGTGTAACAGGATGTATAGGTGTATGAGTACATATGATGAGTGAGTACATGTATGAGTGACTGTATAGGACTGTTGGTGAATGAGTGGATGTGTATGTGGATCTTAGAATTACTGAAGAGGTTGTTGTAACTGGTATTGGTATGTCCATTGTTTTGAAAATTTTAGTCTCTATTTTTAAATGTGTGTATCAGTCTCTCACTTTGTGTACAAGTGGCTGCATGGGTTGGTGAGTAGCTACATGGGTGTCTATATAGGTTATTAGTTGGTTTTTTGAGTATCAGTCTGAGTGTCTGCATGGTTCGGTGGGGGTATTACGTAGTGCATAGGTGCATGAATGAGTGACTCACTGTTTGTATGTGTTGAAGACAGCATGTGTGCAGGACTGTACGGGTGGATGAGTGTGTGTATGGGTGTGTTAGTGAGTGAATGACTGTTTCAATAGTATTTTTATGAGTAACTACATATGTTTTAAACTAGTATATGTGACTATTGGTGTATATAAGTGAGTATATGTGAGAGTGAGAGATTGAAAGAGTTCCTGTATGAATAAGTATGTGTTTCTATAAGTGATTGTTTAAAAGACTAAGTATGTGTAAGTTTCCGTAGAAGTAAGTGTGGTGGTGTGTGTATAACTGTATATGCAAGTAAATGTATGTTTGATTCTTTATTAGCATGAGTGACTATGTGTGTGAGTAACTCTATGGATAAGTGACATTGTGTAACAGGATGTATAGGTGTATGAGTACATATGATGAGTGAGTACATGTATGAGTGACTGTATAGGACTGTTGGTGAATGAGTGGATGTGTATGTGGATCTTAGAATTACTGAAGAGGTTGTTGGAACTGGTATTGGTATGTCCATTGTTTTGAAAATTTTAGTCTCTATTTTTGAATGTGTGTATCAAAGGTTATATTAGGGTGAGAGGAGGTCTGCCACTCTATCACAAGGATGATGTCATCAGTGATGTCATCAGTGATGTCATTTGAGATGTCATCAGTGATGTCATGAGTGATGTCACTGACCATGTCATGAGTGATGTAATATGTGACGTCATCAGCAGTGCATTGCGGGCGCGCGAGTTATAATTAGCTGAACTAACTATAACGGGGGAATTTCAATGGTTTTGTACAAGTGAAAAGTCCAGCTAACTATAACACCCCTGAAACCTAGGGTTTTTTCACTGAATTTCTGAGGTTTTTTAAATGCTAATTCCTAACTATAACGTGCCTGAAACCTATGGTTTTTTCTGTGAATTTCAAAGGTTTTTTAAATGCTAATTTCTAACTATGCCTACAGAGATAGGACATGTGAAGAAAGAAGGAAAAATGCACAGAAAGAAAAAAAAGAAGTGCAGAAAGAAGCAACAGAAGTCCTCAAAGACGAAGAAAAGTGTAGGAAGAAAGATAACGTGCAGAAAGAACAAAAAGAAGAGCAGAAAGAAGCCTTGTTGCAAAATCATCCTGTACCCTCAACTTTTTCAGACGGATACTGGTGGTAACTGAGTCTGACTAACCAGTCCTAGAGCCAGTGCTATGTTAAAAGACACTTAGAATACAGTGAAAACACCTACATACACTAGGGAACATTATGCGTTGGGGTCCCCCTGTGATTAGCATGACCTCCTCTGTAAGCCCCTAGTATATAATAGGGCAGGGAGATTAAAACTACCTCTTAAAACAGGCCACAGTGCGTTTTTGCACAAGTTAACTCAGGCCCCGTCCCCTCCCTTCACCACTGTGTAAACACGCCCTGTGTCCGTTTTTAGTTGGGAGATTAAGTTCATTTGAATCCTGAGGGTCCCTAGGGTCCAACTAGCCCAGTAGGTACCTCCAGTAAGTGCCACAGAGCTGCGTTGCAGAGAGGTGTAAAAAGTGGCACGGCCTGGACCATCTCTCTGCAATGCAGCTCAGTGGTGCTTACTGGAAGCACTTGGTGGGCTAGTTAGCCCCCAGGGGCCCCCAGTATTGAAGGGAAATTATATCCCCAATTTAAAACGTGCCATAGTGCGTGTTTGCACACGTCACCTCAGGCCCCGTCCCCTCCCTTCACCACTGTGTAAACGCGCCCTGTGGCTGTTCTGAGTTGAGAGATTAAGTCCCCTTGAATCCTAAGGGTCCCTAGGGTCAAACTAGACCACTAGGTACCTCCAGTAAGCGCCACTGAGCTGCGTTGCAGAGAGGTGTAATAAGGGGCTTGGCCTCAGAACACCTGTCTGCAGCGCAGCTCCCTGGCGCATACTGGAGATGCCTGTTGGGCTAGTTGGCCCTCAGGGACCCTCAGTATTGAAGAGGAATTAATTCCCCAACTTACAATTCACCAGGGGGCGCGTTTGCAGAGTGCTGCAAGGAGGGGGCGTGGCCCCCGGCACGATGCCAGTCTTTTATTTATTTTAATTTTTTAAGAAGGGGGGCTGTGTGGTTCCCCTTCTTATTCTTATTTATTGGCCCTGATGACCCCATCCCTCAGGGCCTGTCTCCTAATTATATTGTTTTGACCCCAATCCCCAGGGCCGGCCACTGTTTTTTATTATTTTAAAAAAATATATATTTATAGACACACCTAGGACATGCTGGACAAACCGTACGTACCTATCACCATGACGATTTGCGTGATATTCATTAAAAGGCGACTATGCATACAATGAATCCACGTAGAATGTATTTACACCACTAGTGAAGCTCTGACATGTCTGATGCCCTACCGTGCCTAATCCCGGTAGACACCCTTGTCGTTTATTTATACAAACATGGGTAGCTATTGACGGGCACATTTAATACACATGCATACCAAGCCATTCAAAGGGGATTCGACAAAAATTCGACCAAAACTATGCAAGAAACCCCCCTCACGGTTAATAAAACACACATCCACTGCCGGATGTGTAATACTTTTTATTTTACTCTCTGGAAAGGGGACGAACATCACTTGAGAGTCACAGTGCGCTCCTGGCAGAGCCCAATGCTGTGTTACACCCACCATTGCCTGCTGAGTGCCACACACCTCTGTGTTGTATTCCACTAGCTAGTGCATATGCTATGACACTCTCTAGCCCATGTGCACTGTAACACCACCCCGTGAATATGTCATGCCACACTTGTCTTCGCACGGGTTATATTGCCCCATCTAACGTGCCTTCCTCGATGCCTATGTTATAACGCACAGTGCTATGCCATACATATTACAATCTGGGATCCATATCTTTGTCACAGTGCATATGCAACATTACACTCCCCAGCACATATTTTATATTACAACTTTAGAGACTAGTTAGGTTACACAACACTGCCCTGTGCATATTACACTCCAAGGCGCATATCGCATAGCACGCGCTAGTGCCTGTGCTATCTCACGCTCTCCAATGAATCTGTAATTGCGCACAATGTATTGCATATTATATTGCACGCTCGGTTCATCTTATATCACACTTTTTGGTGCATAGTTTATACCATACACTATATCTAGTTTTCATTTTCAATCGTGCTCTCAGGACTATGTTTTATATAACACTGTGTTCACCTACCCTTTTCACGGGCATTACATTTTGCGATGGGCGTGGAGGGTCAGGGGGGGTTTCTGCCAAGTGAGCCCGGAGTCACAGTCACAAACGTCCTCTTCTTCCTGAATAAAAGTGAGATTATGCTGCATACTTGTTCATCTTTTAAGTAGTTCGCACAGACACACGTTTTAAAAACAATAAAGTTCCTAATACCCGCCTTCTCTGAACAGTTAGCTTGCTGCCCCATCCCCCTCCTCCCTATCCTCTGTTGTGTGAATCCAGGGACTAGCCTCCTCCCTCCTGCCATGCATGGTCTGATGTGCTGCCACTGCCCTCAATTTAGTATGATGTACCAGTCCACTCCTCCTGCCCTCCATTGCCCAATTCTATGCCCCATCATTGACCTCCTGCTTAAACTCTGTGCTTAGCTTGCTGCCCCTATTCTCCTTCCCCCTGCCCTCCGATGTCTTTGTGCATGCCCCTGCTCCATCCTTTTTGCCCACCATGTTCCATGGACCTGCCACTCCTATCTACTCTGAGTGTTCTGTTGAGCTGCCACTCCCCTCCCACCTGCCTAGCATTGTCAGATGACTGTAACCTGTCCCTGCCACCTCCACCCTGCCTGTCCACATGCCATGCCCCTATCCTCTTCCTCCTGTCCTACATTGTCCATTGTACTGCCACACCCTTCTGCCCTCCCTGGTCTGTTGTGCTGAAACTGCTCCTCCTGCCTGCCCCGTGTGGTCTGTTGTGAGGCCCCTTCCCCTGAACTTTCTTGTCTGTGCACAGGTCCTGACCCTCCCTTCTATCCTCCATCATCCTTTGTGCATGCCCCTGCACCCTCCTTCTTGACCATCATAGCCATTGTGCTGCCACTAACCCTCCCACTTGCCATGCATGGTCTCCTGTGCTGCCATGGCCCCTCCCACCTTCCCTGTGTGGTCAGCTAGCTGCCCTTGAACCCCTCCCACCTTCCCTCCATGGTCTGTGTGTATGCCACCATAGTCTCATTGTTGCTCTCCATGGTGTGTCTTGTTTCTAGTGCCCATCCTGCCTGACCTCCATGGTCATCTTGCTGCTCCTGCCCTGCCACCTTGCCCCCAGCCCTCTCTTTCCATGTGCAGACCCCCTATTCCCTCCCTCCTGGCTTGTCTGTTCCATTGTAATGCCCCTGATCCGTCCCTCCTGCCCTTTATGGTCTGTTATGCTGCAGCTTTCTCTCCTGTCTGTCCATTATGGTCAGCTAGCTACCATTGCCTCTTGCCCCTCTGTTCTCTGTTGTCCATGTGCATGGTCCTGTCCCCTCCCTCTTGCTTTCTATGGATTGTTGTGCTGCACTCCCGTCCCGCATGCCCTGTGTGGTGTGTGGTGTATTGTGCTGCTGCAAACCCTGATGCCTGCCCTGCAGGCTCAGTTTGGTGCACCTCTCCATGTCCCTCCTGTCCTCTGTTATCCAAGTCCATGTCCCTAACCCATTTCCTTCCATGATCCAATGTACCATACTTGCGAACATTTTGAACTTGGTAAGAGGGAGATTTCGAAAAAAAACTGGGGTATTGATTTTCCCCTTTGAGTTACATTGAAAAAGAGGAGATTGTAGACAGGAGACAGATCAAATAAAGCCCATTTGAGCTTAAAAACATTGGAAGTTTCCTGGCTGAATCGGGTCTGTTGGCATGTATGGTTGTACTACCATTGCCTCTTCCTTCTGCCCACAATGGTCTATTACATTGCCACAGTCTCTCTTGCAAGTCCTGTATTGTTGGTGTGTTGCCCCTGCCCCCCTTTCCACTGCCCTCCATAGTCTGTTGTGCTGCCACGGCCCTTCCTGCCTGCTCAGTGTGGTTAAATTGTTGCCTTTGCACCCTCCTACCTGCCTTCAATTTTTAGAGTCTGTGCCCCTGGCCTCTGCCTCTCAACAGTATCCTAATGAACAACTAGATTGCTAACATTCTATATTTATTACAAAAGTGTGGAACGCCTGACGTCATCTTGATGTAATCAAAACTGTAATACCTAGAGCATTTCCTTTAGAAATTACATATATGAGAGGGTCTTATTGGCATCAAAATTATGGTTAGTGCTCTAAAAGACTAAAATAAGGACATATTTTCTGAGTTTTCAAATAGCGACAAAGCACTTTTAAATTATTTGTTATCTTTATGTTTTTTTATCCAGTTGACCACTTGATTAAATGTTGCACTTAGGGGAGAGGATGTGGTGTTACTTCCAGAACTGCAGACTTTGCAACTGGGGAACCAGGTTGGAGTTTCTGCTTCAGCTCGACATTCTGTGATTCTGATCAAATCACTTAGTCTCCCCATGTCTACAACCAAAATTAATTTGTTCTTGTGTGATGTAACCAATGCTCATGTAAAGCACTCCAATACCTGACAAGTCTGCACTATATAACACTGCAAAAACACAAAATAATAAGTGTTTTGCACACTTCTGTCATTGGGCTATATTTGGGCTACATCTGGGTGATTTTGGGCTACATTTGGGCTCTTTTGTCTCCGGTGGCCATCTTGGGAGATTTATTTGTTATTAAGTTTCCTAATTTCCTCATGTACTGCAGTCTCCTCAGTAGGAAATGCTTTCAGTATTTTACTTTGATTCCATCATGAAGGTATTCAGATATGTCACACATTTGCCATACATTCTGAATGTTAGCACTCTAGTTGCTCATTAGATCACTGTAGTAAAACTACTGTTCACCATGGAAGTCTGCTCCTGGTATTAAAAGTGCATGTTTCAGTCTGCATGTCAGAATTTTTTTATGAAATAGAAGAGGATTTGAGAAGTCACTCAAAATGTGCCCTCATTTTCTTTCTTCAGCATTAATCATAATTTCTATGGCAAAATGAACCCCCTCATTGTGTTCCTTTTTAAATTAAATGTTTTAAGTTTTACCAGTTTATTCCAATCAAGATGGCTTCAGGTGTGCCATACTTTTGTCATAATGAAGACAGTAAGCGCTCTAGTTGTTTTTAAGAACACTCTGGGACATTCTGTCATTGGGCAATACTTGGGCTACATCTGGGTGATATTTGGGCTCTTTTGTCTCTGGTGGCCATCTTGGGAGACTTATTTGTTATGAAGTTTCCTAATTTCCTCATTTACTGCAGTCTCCTCAGTAGGAAATACTTTCAGTTTTATTTGCCATAAATTCAGAATGTTAGCACTCTTTTTGCTCATTAGATCACTGTAGTAAAGCTACTGCTCACCAGGGAAAACTGCTGCTGGTATTGAAAGTGCATGTTTCAGTCTGCATGTCAGAATTTTTTAATGAAATAGAAGAGGATTTGAGAAGTCACTCAAAATGTGCCCTAATTCTTTCTGCAGCATTAATCATACTTTTTATGGAAAAATGAACCCCCTCATTGTGTTCCTTTTTAAATTAAATGTTTTAAGAGTTACCACTTTAATCCAAGCAAGATGGCTTCAGGTGTGCCATATGTTTATCATAAGTAGGACTGTTAGCACTCTAGTTGTTCTTTGGAACACTCTGTGAAGCTGCAGTAGAACACAAAGGAATCAACTGACATTCTCTGCCCTTGTTGGACATGTTTTACTGAGAATGTCAGACTTCATTCTCACATGACTGAGAAAGATAATGTGAATTTACAGAAAATAAGCTCTCAGTTTAGCTTATAGATCACCTTCCAAACCTCTGTGGGAAAAGCATGAGAAAATATTTTTCTCTCAATCATGATATCCCAGCAGAAGGCTTTTTCACATGGTGAAATCACCTTAGAACATACCACAATTCCTAAAATGAGCATGGTACCATCAACAAATGATTTATAATGTAACTAAAGTCTTAAAACCTTCTATTAACTGCAATGCTTTTTAATGAGGTGCTATCATGTATATTGGTCCCAAGATGGCTGCCAACACTTCTTAGATGAAGTGCTGACAGCCAATCAGATCTCAGGATGAGATGTGTGGTTAGCCTCCGCCCACATATATATATGATTTTACTTTTGATTTTCTCAGGAACTACTGAACAGATTGACACCAGACCTGCAAAAGGCACTTCCCTGACCTGAGGACTACCTCTCTGCCAAATTTCAAGTAATTCTGTTCAGCCGTTCGGGCTGTACCTTGGACTAAAGGTCCCTACGGAAAATTGCATGGGGAAAATGTGTTTTGGGACCCCCCTTTTTTCTCAGCTCCCGCTTGACGAATCCCCCCGAGACTTTCAGGGTAGGAGCGGAGCAGAGCGCCCCACCTATTTTGAAAATTTTGCGAGGATTCTTCAACCGGGGCCAAAGTTATTCCAAATAGAATGTTGTGGATTTCCTATGGAAACACGGTCCTAACTATAACTATCTACTGGCGACCGCCAGTAGATAATATATATATGTATATATATATATATATATATATATATATATATATATATATATATTCACTGAAAAAACCTTAGGTTTTAGGGAAAGTTATAGTTATTTAGACATTGCACTCGTACAAAACCATAGATATTCCCCCGTTATAGTTAGTTCAGCTAACTACAACTCGTGCCCCCGCAATGCACTGCTGATGACGTCACATATTAAATCGCTCTTGACGTTGTCAGTGACATCACTGATGACATCACTGATGACATCTCAAATGACATCACTGATGACATCACTGATGTCATCATCCAGTGACTGTGTGTTTCTGTAAAGTTTAACTATGTTTAATATATATAGGGAAAGGCGTATTGAAGAATAAGTGGGTGTATAAGTGTCTGAATGGATGATTTATTTAGTGGGTCCGTAACTGAGTCTATAAGTGAGTGATTAAACATATCTTACTGAATGCATGGGTTGGTGAGTAAACTGTGTGAATGTCTGTATCCATCTCTCTGTTGGTGTGTAAGTGGCTGCATGGGTTTGTGAATAGCTTCATCAGTGTCTATATGAGTTATTAATTGGTTGTCTGAGTATCTGTCTGGGTGGTTGAGTGTTTGTGTGGGTGGGGTGTGTGTGACTCTGTGCATAGATGTGTGAGTGGGTGATTCACTGGTTGCATGGTTTCAAGAGTGCATCTGTGATGGACTGCATGGGTGGGTGAGTGTGTGTATGGGTGTGTTAGTGAGTGAATGTATATCTCAGTGGTACATGTGCGAGTAACTACATATTTAAAATGCAGTATATATGTGTGTTAGAGTATTTAAATGGCTATAAGTGAGAGTGTGTGATTGTGAGAGTGGCTGTATGGATGAGTGTGTGGTTGTATCAGTGATTGTATAAGAGCATAAGAATGTTCTAGTATTTGTATGAGTAAGTGAGCAGGTGTGTGTATAACTATATAGGTGAGTAAATGGGTGTGTGATTATTTATTTGCATAACTGACTAGATGTGTGAGTACCTCTCTGGATGAGTGGCAGTGTGTGTCTATATAGGTGTATGAGTGCATATGATATTCCCGTACTGAGTGACCATAAGTATGAGTGACTGTACGGATGAGTGAGTGAATGTGTGTGTAGACCTAAGAATCAGCGAGTGGGTATGTAGTTATTGGTGTTGTAGTGTCAATGGTTTTGAAAATGGCCGTCTTGTAATTTAGAGTGGGTGTATCAAAGGTTATATTAGGGTGTGAGAAGATGCATCAATTTATCACATGGATGATGTTATCAGTGATGTCATCAGTGATGTCATTTGAGATGTCATCAGTGATGTCACTGACCATGTAATGAGTGATGTAATATGTGACGTCATCAGCAGTGCATTGCGGGGGCAAGAGTTATAGTTAGCTGAACCAACTATAACCGGGGAATTTCTATGGTTTTGTACGAGTGCAATGTCCAACTAACTGTAAATTTCCCTAAAACCAGTGGTTTTTTTCAGTGAATTTCTAAGGTTTTTTAAATACTAATTTCTAATTATAACATGCATGAAACCTATGTTTTTTTCAGTGAATTTCAAAGGTTTTTTAAATGCTAATTTCTAACTATAACGTGCCTGAAACCTATGGTTTTTTTCTGTGAATTTCAAAGGTTTTTTAAATGCTAGTTTCTAACTATGCCTACAGAGGTAGGACATGTGAAAAAAGAACAAAAAAAAACACAGAAAGAAGCAAAAGAAATGTCGAAAGAAGCAACAGAAGTCCACAAAGACGAAGAAAAGTGCAGGAAGAAGGAAGACGTGCAGAAAGAACCGACAGGAGAGCAGAAAGAGGCCTTGTTGCAAAATCATCCTGTGCCCACAACTTTTCCAGACGGGTACTGGTGGTAACTGACTCTGACTAACCAGGCCTAGAGCCAGTGCTATGCTAAAAGACACTTAGAATACAGTGAAAACACCTACATACACTAGGGAACACTATGGGTTGGGGTACCCCTGTGATTAGCATGACCTCCTCTGTAAGTCCCTAGTACATAATAGGGCAAGGGGATTAAAACTACCTCTTAAAATGCGCCACTTGGCGCGTTTGCACAGTGGTGAAGGGAGGGCGGGACTGAGGTGACATGTGTGCAAACGCCCTGTGGCCGTTTTAAGTTGGGAGATTAAGTCCCCTTGAATCCTGAGGGTCCCTGGGGTCCAACTAGCCCACCAGGTACCTTTAGTAAGCGCCACAGAGCTGCGTTGCACAGAGGTGTAACAAGGGGCATGGCCTGGACCACCTCTCTGCAACGAAGTCCTGTGGCGCTTCGTAATCCGGCGCCAAAGTTATTGGGAAAAGAATGTTACGAATTTCCTATGGATAATAGGTCCTAACTATAACTACCTACTGGCGACCGCCAGTAGGTAATATATGTATGTGTATATATATATATATATATATATATATATTCACTGAAAAAACCATAGGTTTCACACATGTTATAGTTAGCGGAAATTTTACTGATAAAAAACCAATGAAATTGCCCCGTTATAGTTAGTGCTGGCAACTATAACTCACGCGACCGCAATCCTCTGCTGATGCTAATACTGTATTTAGACACTTATTTACCCATGTCTTCTTCCATACATTTTTAGCCATACATTTTTAGCTATACATATATTACAAATATTTTTTTTTCATAAAGACACATATGTCATCAGCAGAAGATTGCGGTCGCGTGAGTTATAGTTGCCAGCACTAACTATAACTTTACTTTACGCCATTCGTGGCGTGCGCGCCCACTTAACGCAGTTCGTTCCGTGCGCGCACGGTGCGCTTCGCGCACCGTGCGCGCACAGTGAGCACGCGGTGCGCTTCGCGCACCGCGCACCCACTTTACGCAGTTAGTGCCGTGCCCACGTTACGCTAGATGGGCCATGTACGCACGATGTGCTTCGCGCACCGTGCGCACATGGAGGACATATTATGCGCTTCCTTGTGATAGGTAATCTGTTGAAATTTTTGGGGGAAATGCTGTAATCTAATAAGCCATGCACAAATGGTGGCCTTCGGCCACCATTTGCACACGGGGTGGAGAACGTGTGGATTTTTTTTTTAAATATTTTTTTACCGTACGCGTACGGTAATCGTACGGTAAGCGTAATCGGCGAAATTGCCGAAAAAAAAATAAAACCGTTTTTGCTCTTGGGGGATGTTTGGGGACTCCCTCAACATGACTATGTGGGAGGGAGTTGTCAAAACAGCCCCGTAACATGTTTTTGGGCATCATGTTTGATAAATAACACTCAGTGCGAGAGACAAAATGGCAGACGCCGCTTCCTGGTTTCGGCCGATTCGAATGTTTACTAAGATCTAACAGCCAATCAGAATCGCGCTCGCGCACGCCACCGTACGCGTACCGTAAGCGTACGGTAAGCGTACCGTAAGCGGGCTCAGATATATATATTGATTTAAAGGCTATTTTCTCAGAATCTACTGAACAGATTTACACCAAACCTACAAAAGGCACTTCCTTGACCTAGGGACTACCTCTCTGCCAAATTTCAAGTTATTCTGTTCAGCCGTTCGGGCTGTAGCTCATTCTAAAGGTCCTATGGAAAAATGCAAGGGAAAAACGTGTTTTGGGACCCCCCTTTTATCTCAGCCCCCGCTTGACGAATCCCCCCGAGACTTTCAGGGTAGGAGCGGAGCGTAGCGCCCCACCTATTTTGAGAAATTCGCGAGGATTCGTCGACCGGCGCCAAAGTTATTCAAAATAGAATGTTGCGGATTTCCTATGGAAAAGGGGTCCTAACTATAACTACCTACTGGCGACCGCCAGTAGGTAATATATATATATATTCTGCTCCAAGGTTGTCCACCTGTAAGTAGCACTCAACCAGCAGCTTGATTTAATTGTATGTAGGGATGGGGATCCGCTTGTAGAAGCCGCTACGTAGTGGATTTGCCTGAGGCATTTTGAAGCTCCATATGCTTCTCTTCAGAGGCTTTAACGGAAACGGTGTGCACAACCGCTAACCCACTTCACCATTTAACATATGACACACCCACCAATGGGAGGCTCAAATGAGTCTGTGCATTATGGGAAGTGTAGTGCGGAAAGCACATAATCAAGTCCTGTATGGACCCTACAAGTGGACCCGTCCTCGATCCTATCTACGGCTGCTGTTCCACTTTCGTGGCCACCGAGGCTTCCGGGGTGGTGCATACTCCGTGGCTGGACTGCTGCGTGTTATATTCTGCTCCAAGGTTGTTCACCTGTAAGTAGCACTCAACCAGCAGCTTGATTTATGTGTAGGTAAGGATGGGGATCCACTTGTAGGAGCCGCTCCATAGTGGATTTGCCTGACGCGTTTCGAAGCTCCATATGCTTCTCTTCAGAGGCTTTAACGGAAACGGTGTGCACAACCGCTAACCCACTTCACCATTTAACATATGACACACCCACCAATGGGAGGCTCAAATGAGACTGTGAATTATGAGAAGTGTAGTGCGGAAAGCACATAATCAAGTCCTGTATGGACCCTGCAAGTGGGCCCGTCCTCGATCCTATGTATGGCTGCTATTCCACTTTCGTGGCCCCCGAGGCTTCCGGGGTGGTGCATACTCCGCGGCTGGACAGCCGCGTGTTATATTCTGCTCCAAGGTTGTCCACCTGTAAGTAGCACTCAACCAGCAGCTTGATTTATGTGCAGGTAGGGACGGGGATCCGCTTGTAGGAAGCCTCGGGGGCCACGAAAGTGGAACAGCAGCCGTACATAGGATCGAGGACGAGTCCACTTGCAGGGTGCATACAGGACAAGATATGTGTGCTATCCGGACCACATTTCCCACAATGCACAGTCTCATTCGAGCTTCCCATTAGTGGGTGTGCAATATGAAAATGGCGAAGTGGGTTCAGCGTTTGCACACACCGTCTCCGTTCAAACCTCTGAAGAGAAGCATATGGAGCTTCGAAACGCGTCAGGCAATTCCATTACGGAGCGGCTTCTACAAGCGGATCCTCGTCCCTGCCTATCATAAATAAAGCTGCTGATCGAGGGCTACTCACCAGGTGGACAACCTTTGGAGCAGAAAATATATATATATATATTCACTCAAAAAACCATAGGTTTCACACACGTTATAGTTAGGAATTAGCATTTAAAAAACCTTGCAAATTCACTTAGAAAACCATAGGTTTCACACATGTTATAGTTAGCTGGACATTTCAGTCGTAAAAAACCATTGAAATTCGCCCGTTATAGTTAGTTCAGATAACTATAACTCGTGCGACCGCAATCCACTGCTGATGACGTCACATATTACATCACTCATGACATGGTCAATGTCATCACTCATGACATCACTGATGACATCATCCTTGTGATAGAGTGGCGGTCGCGCAAGTTATAGTTATCTGAACTAACTATAACGGGGGAATTTCAATGGTTTTTTACGACTGAAATGTCCAGCTAACTATAACATGTGTGAAACCTATGGTTTTTTAAGTGAATTTGCAAGGTTTTTTAAATACTAATTCCTAACTATAACGTGTGTGAAACCTATGGTTTTTTAAGTGAATTTGTAAGGTTTTTTAAATGCTAAGTTATGTATGTTTTATTATATTTTTTATATATTTATTTTACAATAGGCTACCTGTGTATATAGTTATAGAGTGACTGTATCGTGTAATATGGAATGGCTCGTTTAAAATGTTTTTTTAAGGTTTTTCAACGTGCGCGCATCGTGCGCGCAGCCCACGATTTTTTGAAAAAAAAATTAAACGTTTTTTTCACCCTTTGAGGTCCTTCAGGGACCCCCTGACAAAGGCTAGGGGGTCAGGAACTCTCTACCCTGCCCCCTTTTCACGTTCTCCACCTTTGTTTTTCACTGTCACACACAAAACACACAAAATGGCGGCCGACACTTCCTGATTTCGACCGATTCGAATGTTGACTGACATGTAACCACCAATCAGAATTACGCTCGCGCACGTTATGGTGCGCGCACGGTGCGCACACGGTGCGCGCACGGTGCGCTCTTATAGATATTTATGTACTTTTAACTGCAATTTTCTCAGGAACTACTGAACAGATTGACACCATATATGCAAGAGGCACATGCCTGACCTGAGGACTACCTCTTTGCCAAATTTCAAGTAATTCTGTTCAGCCGTTCGGGCTGTACCTTCGACTAAAGGTCCAATGGGAAAATGCATGGGGAAACCGCGTTTTGGGACCCCCCCTTTTTCTCAGCCCCCGCTTGATGAATCACCCCGAGACTTTCAGGGTAGGAGCTGAGTGGAGCGCCCCATTAGTTTTGAAAATTTCGCGAGGATTCGTCAAAGTTATTCAAAATAGAATTTTTAGATTTCCTATGGAAATTCGGTCCTAACTATAACTATCTACTGGAGACCGCCAGTAGATAAAATATATATATATATATATATATTCACTGAAAAAACCATAGGTTTCACACACGTTATAGTTAGGAATTAGCATTTAAAAAACCTTGCAAATGCACTGAAAAAACCATAGGTTTCACACATGTTATAGTTAGCGGAAATTTTACTGATAAAAAACCAATGAAATTCCCCCGTTATAGTTAGTGCAGGCAACTATAACTCACGCGACCGCAATCCTCTGCTGATGCTAATACTGTATTTAGACACTTATTTGCCCATGTCTTCTTCCATACATTTTTAGCTATACATATATTACAAATATTTTTTTTTCATAAAGACACATATGTCATCAGCAGAAGATTGCGGTCGCGTGAGTTATAGTTGCCTGCACTAACTATAACGGGGGAATTTCATTGGTTTTTTATCAGTAAAATTTCCGCTAACTATAACATGTGTGAAACCTATGGTTTTTTCAGTACATTTGCAAGGTTTTTTAAATGCTAATTCCTAACTATAACGTGTGTGAAACCTATGGTTTTTTCAGTGAATTTGTACGGTTTTTTAAATGCTAAGTTACTTTACGCCATTCGTGGCGTGCGCGCCCACTTAACGCAGTTCGTTCCGTGCGCGCACGGTGCGCTTCGCGCACCGTGCACGCACAGTGAGCACGCGGTGCGCTTCAAGCACCGCGCGCCCACTTTACGCAGTTAGTGCCGTGCACGCACGGTGGGCACGCAGTGCGATGACAAAGCAAGAAAGCACGTCAACAAATCTGTTTCTGCTTTCCTCCGTGACTATGGTATGGGTGCCATTTACCACAACAACTTGCGTTATGACATGCAAGACATTTATAGAGGAGATGGTGTGCACTTCAATGATGAAGGGAACAGAATCTTCCTCTTGAACCTTAGACTCTGCATCGGTACTTACTTGTAGGTACCACTAAAAAATCATTTCATAAACACAACGGCTCTTTTTAGAGCCCCCTAATATCTAATCACTTAAATCTGATTTTCATTTTTTTTTTTTTTTTTTTCCTACCGTACGCTTACCGTAAGCTTACCGTACGCGTACCCCGTGATTTTTTTTAAAATCAATAAATGTTTTCTTTGTACTTTTCTGTCCTTCTTTGACCCCCTTACAAATGTTAGGGGGTCTGTAACTCTCCTCATTGCCCCCTTTCCTTGTTTTCACTCTTTTTTTTCAGAGTGAAATACACAAAATGGCGGCCGCCGCTTCCTGGTTTCGGCCGATTCGAATGTTTACTAAGATCTAAGAGCCAATCAGAATCGCGCTCGCGCACGCCACCGTACGCTTACCGTAAGCGTACGGTAAGCGTACCGTAAGCGGGCTCAGATATATATATTGATTTAAAGGCTATTTTCTCAGAATCTACTGAACAGATTTACACCAAACCTACAAAAGGCACTTCCTTGACCTAGGGACTACCTCTCTGCCAAATTTTGAGTAATTCTGTTCAGCCGTTCGGGCTGTAGCTCGTTCTAAAGGTCCTATGGAAAAATGCATGGGAAAAACGCGTTTTGGGACCCCCCTTTTATCTCAGCCCCCGCTTGACGGATCCCCCCGAGACTTTCAGGGTAGGAGCGGAGCGTAGCGCCCCACCTATTTTGAGAAATTCGCGAGGATTCGTCAACCGGCGCCAAAGTTATTCAAAATAGAATGTTGAGGTTTTCCTATGGAAACGTGGTCCTAACTATAACTACCTACTGGCGACCGCCAGTAGGTAATATATATATATATATATATATATATATATATATATATATATATATATATATATATTCACTGAAAAAAACATAGGTTTCAGGGGTGTTATAGTTAGCTGGACTTTTCACTTGTACAAAACCATTGAAATTCCCCCGTTATAGTTAGTTCAGCTAACTATCACTCGCGCGCCCGCAATGCACTGCTGATGACGTCACATATTACATCGCTCATGACATGGTCAGTGACATCACTCATGACATCACTGATGACATCTCAAATGACATCACTGATGACATCACTGATGACATCATCCAGTGAATGTGTGTTATTCTGAAAATTAAATATGTTTTATATATGTATATCTCAAGGTCGATGGAAGAATAAATGGGTGTATAAGTGTCTAAATGGATGATTTGTTTTTGAAAAATTGATTGTGTAACTGACTGATTAAGTGTATCATAGTGAATACATGGCTTAGTGAGTAATGTTTAAATATGTAAATATCTGTATCAGTCTCTCACTTTGTGTATAAGTGGCTGCATGGGTTGGTGAGTAGCTACATGGGTGTCTATATAGGTTATTAGTTGGTTTTTTGAGTATCAGTCTGAGTGTCTGCATGGTTCGGTGGGGGTATTACGTAGTGCATAGGTGCATGAATGAGTGACTCACTGTTTGTATGTGTTGAACACAGTATGTGTGCAGGACTGTATGGGTGGATGAGTGTGTGTATGGGTGTGTTAGTGAGTGAATGACTGTCTCAATAGTGTCTTTATGAGTAACTACATATGTTTTAAACTAGTATATGTGACTATTGGTGTATATATGTGAGTATATGTGAGAGTGAGAGATTGAAAGAGTTCCTGTATGAATAAGTATGTGTTTCTATAAGTGATTGTTTAAAAGACTAAGTATGTGTAAGTTTCCGTAGAAGTAAGTGTGGTGGTGTGTGTATAACTGTATATGCAAGTAAATGTATGTTTGATTCTTTATTAGCATGAGTGACTATGTGTGTGAGTAACTATGGATGAGTGGCATTGTGTAACAGGATGTATAGGTGTATGAGTACATATGATGAGTGAGTACATGTATGAGTGACTGTATTGGACTGTTGGTGAATGAGTGGATGTGTATGTGGATCTTAGAATTACTGAAGAGGTTGTTGTAACTGGTATTGGTATGTCCATTGTTTTGAAAATGTTAGTCTCTATTTTTGAATGTGTGTATCAAAGGTTATATTAGGGTGAGAGGAGGTCTGCCACTCTATCACAAGGATGATGTCATCAGTGATGTCATCAGTGATGTCATTTGAGATGTCATCAGTGATGTCATGAGTGATGTCACTGACCATGTCATGAGTGATGTAATATGTGACGTCATCAGCAGTGCATTGCGGGCGCGCGAGTTATAGTTAGCTGAACTAACTATAACGGGGGAATTTCAATGGTTTTGTACAAGTGAAAAGTCCAGCTAACTATAACACCCCTGAAACCTATGGTTTTTTCAGTGAATTTCTGAGGTTTTTTAAATGCTAATTCCTAACTATAACGTGCCTGAAACCTATGGTTTTTTCTGTTAATTTCAAAGGTTTTTTAAATGCTAATTTCTAACTATGCCTACAGAGATAGGACATGTGAAGAAAGAAGAAAAAATGCACAGAAAGAAACAAAAGAAGTGCAGAAAGAAGCAACAGAAGTCCTCAAATACGAAGATAAGTGCAGGAAGAAGGATAACGTGCAGAAAGAACAAAAAGAAGAGCAGAAAGAAGCCTTGTTGCAAAATCATCCTGTACCCTCAACTTTTTCAGACGGATACTGGTGGTAACTGAGTCTGACTAACCAGTCCTAGAGCCAGTGCTATGTTAAAAGACACTTAGAATACAGTGAAAACACCTACATACACTAGGGAACATTATGCGTTGGGGTCCCCCTGTGATTAGCCTTACCTCCTCTATAAGCCCCTAGTATATAATAGGGCATGGGGATTAAAACTACCTCTTAAAACAGGCCACAGGGCGTTTTTGCACACGTTAACTCAGGCCCCGTCCCCTCCTTTCACCATTGTGTAAACACGCCCTGTGTCCGTTTTTAGTTGGGAGATTAAGTTCATTTGAGTCCTGAGGGTCCCTAGGGTCCAACTAGCCCACTAGGTACCTCCAGTAAGTGCCACAGAGCTGCGTTGCAGAGAGGTGTAAAAAGTGGCACGGCCTGGACCACCTCTCTGCAATGCAGCTCAGTGGCGCTTACTGGAAGCACTTGGTGGGCTAGTTAGCCCCCAAGGGCCCTCAGTATTGAAGGGAAATTATATCCCCAATTTAAAACATGCCATGGTGCGTGTTTGCACACGTCACCTCAGGCCCCGTCCCCTCCCTTCACCACTGTGTAAACACGCCCTGTGGCTGTTCTAAGTTGAGAGATTAAGTCCCCTTGAATCCTAAGGGTCCCTAGGGTCACACTAGACCACTAGGTACCTCCAGTAAGCGCCACAGAGCTGCGTTGCAGAGAGGTGTAAAAAGGGGCTTGGCCTCAGAACACCTGTCTGCAGCGCAGCTCCCTGGCGCATACTGGAGATGCCTGTTGGGGGCGCGTTTGCAGAGTGCTGCATGGAGGGGGCATGGCCTCCGGCACGATGCCAGTCTTTTATTTATTTTATTTTTTTAAGAAGGGGGGCTGTATGGTTCCCCTTCTTATTCTAATTTATTGGCCCTGATGACCCCATCCCCCAGGGCCTGTCTCCTAATTATATTTTTTTGACCCCAATCCCCAGGGCCGGCCACTGTTTTTTATTATTTTTAAAAAATATATATTTATAGACACACCTAGGACATGCTGGACAAACCGTACGTACCTATCACCATGACGATTTGCGTGATATTCATTAAAAGGCGACTATGCATGCAATTAATCCACGTGGAATGTATTTACACCACTAGTGATGCTCTGACATGTCTGATGCTCTACCGTGCCTAATCCCGGTAGACACCCTTGTCGTTTATTTATACAAACATGGGTAGCTATTGACGGGCACATTTAATACACATGCACACCAAGCCATTCAAAGGGGATTCGACAAAAATTGACCAAAACTATGCAAGAAACCCCCCTCACAGTTAATAAAACACACATCCACTGCCGGATGTGTAATACTTTTTATTTTACTCTCTGGAAAGGGGACGAACATCACTTGCAAGTCACAGCGCGCTCCTGACAGAGCCCAATGCTGTGTTACACCCACCATTGCCTGCCGAGTGCCACACACCTCTGTATTGTATTCCACTAGCTAGTGCATATGCTATGACACTCTCTAGCCCATGTGCACTGTAACACCACCCCGTGAAAATGTCATGCCACACTTGTCTTCGCACGGGTTATATTGCCCCATCTAACGTGCCTTCCTCGATGCCTATGTTATAACGCACAGTGCTATGCCATACATATTACAATTTGGGATCCATATCTTTGTCACAGTGCATATGCAACGTTACACTCCCCAGCACATATTTTATATTACAACTTTAGAGACTAGTTAGGTTACACAACACTGCCCTGTGCATATTACACTCCAAGGCGCATATCGCATAGCACACGCTAGTGCCTGTGCTATCTCGCGCTCTCCAATGAATCTGTCATTGCGCACAATGTATTGCATATTATATTTCACGCCTGGTTCATCTTATATCACACTTTTTGGTGCATAGTTTATACCATACACTATATCTAGTTTTCATTTTCAATCGTGCTCTCAGGACTATGTTCTATATAACACTGTGTTCACCTACCCTTTTCACGGGCATTACATTTTGCGATAGGGGGTGGAGGGTCAGGGGGTGTTTTTGCCAAGTGAGCCCGGAGTCACAGTCACTAACGTCTTCTTCTTCCTGAATAAAAGTGAGATTATGCTGCATACTTGTTCATATTTTAAGTAGTTTGCACAGACAAAATGTTTTAAAAACAATAAAGTTTCTAATACCCGCCTTCTCTGAACAGTTAGCTTGCTGCCCCATCCCCCTCCTCCCTATCCTCTGTTGTGTGAATCCATGGACTAGCCTCCTCCCTCCTGCCATGCATGGTCTGATGTGCTGCCACTGCCCTCAATTTAGTATGATGTACCAGTCCACTCCTCCTGCCCTCCATTGCCCAATTCTATGCCCCATCATTGACCTCCTGCTTAAACTCTGTGCTTAGCTTGCTGCCCCTATTCTCCTTCCCCCTGCCCTCGGATGTCTTTGTGCATGCCCCTGCTCCATCCTTTTTGCCCACCATGTCCCATGGACCTGCCACTCCTATCTACTCTGAGTGTTCTGTTGAGCTGCCACTCCCCTCCCACCTGCCTAGCATTGTCAGATGACTGTAACCTGTCCCTGCCACCTCCACCCTGCCTGTCCACATGCCATGCCTCTATCCTCTTCCTCCTGTCCTACATGGTCCATTGTACTGCCACACCCTTCTGCCCTCCCTGGTCTGTTGTGCTGCAACTGCTCCTCCTGCCTGCCCCGTGTGGTCTGTTGTGAGGCCCCTTCCCCTGAACTTTCTTGTCTGTGCACAGGTCCTGACCCTCCCTTCTATCCTCCATCGTCCTTTGTGCATGCCCCTGCACCCTCCTTCTTGCCCATCATAGCCATTGTGCTGCCACTAACCCTCCCACTTGCCATGCATGGTCTTCTGTGCTGCCATGGCCCCTCCCACCTTCCCTGTGTGGTCAGTTAGCTGCCCCTGACCCCCTCCCACCTTCCCTCCATGGTCTGTGTGTATGCCATCACAGTCTCACTGTTGCTCTTCATGTTGTGTCTTGCTTCTAGTGCCCATCCTGCCTGACCTCCATGGCCATCTTGCTGCTCCTGCCCTGCCCCCTTGCCCCCAGCCCTCTGTTTACATGTGCAGACCCCTACTCCCTCCCTCCTGGCTTGTCTGTTCCATTGTAATGCCCCTGATCCGTCCCTCCTGCCCTTTATGGTCTGTTATGCTGCAGCCTTCTCTCCTGTCTGTCCATTATGGTCAGCTAGCTACCATTGCCTCTTGCCCCTCTGTTCTCTGTTGTCCATGTGCATGGTCCTGTCCCCTCCCTCTTGCTTTCTATGGATTGTTGTGCTGCACTCCCGTCCTGCATGCCCTGTGTGGTGTATTGTGCTGCTGCAAACCCTGATGCCTGCCCTGCAGGGTCAGTTTGGTGCACCTCTCCATGTCTCTCCTGTCCTCTGTTATCCAAGTCCATGTCCCTATCCCATTTCCTTCCATGATCCAATGTACCATACTTGCGAACATTTTGAACTTGGTAAGAGGGAGATTTTGAAAAAAAACTGGGGTATTGATTTTCCCCTTTGAGTTACATTGAAAAAGAGGATATTGTAGACAGGAGACAGATCAAATAAAGCCCATTTGAGCTTAAAAACATTGGACGTTTCCTGGCTGAATCGGGTCTGTTGGCATGTATGGTTGTACTACCATTGCCTCTTCCTTCTGCCCACAATGGTCTATTACATTGCCACAGCCTTGAAGGAGGGTAGATTTTGTATCACAGGGGGCCCCTGGCCCGTTCTGTCCACACCTGAAGTATGAGACCCTTGTCCTTGCCCTGCCAGCCGCATTTGTAGGCCGTATTAAATTGACCAGCGGGTCCTGTGTTGCTATATAATTATCCTGAGACATCCTTACCACTCAGCCAGCATAAAACCCCTGTGTAGGCCCTTCTGTTCAATATGTAGGCCTCTTTGTTAAATTGACCATAGCTCTGCAATTTTAGTGTATAGCAGTCTGAAGGCAGGTCTGCGAGGCCTTCTGCTCCAAACTAGTAGCCCCCACCCTACCCGAGTGCTCCGTGCTCGGTATCAAAGTTCAACATCCCCCTGAAGCTGTCGACATACAGTAGGCTGCATCCTGGACTGGTACTTGCTTCCTGGGCAGGTTTCCCGCTTTTAAGGAAGTGGCAACTGCAGAGCGTCAAGTTAGGAGAACTGAGGAGATTTTATACATGAATATATTGAATTCCTGTACAATACCCATTATTTTCTGCTTGCTCTATGGAACTTACGATAAGCGATTGGCCTGAGAGACTGACCTTTTCACCCAGTCCATTGTCAGCATTAAGTGGGTAAATGACGAAATGTCTGGTAAAATCTGCGGACGAAGCTTTTGGGTAGCATACGTAGGTAGATGTAGCGTGCAAAGGAGCCCACAAAATGATATAAAAAGGGAGCACCCACAGATATCGACGGACAACCTCGCCGTCTGTATGTAGGTTAACAGGCTGTGCAGGTTTTCCCCAAGAACTGGGAGCTCTTGTCTTCCTTTGCTTAAAATGTCTTGCTCGGCTTTGCTTGAAGTATCTTATTCTATTTTACCTATATGAAATGTCATGTTATGTTTAACCATTGTTCTCTTTACTTTTGCATTTAAAAGATTTTGTATTGTAATTGCAGGAATGCTTGCTCTAAGAGTAAATGTGAGTGTCCCTAGGTAACATTTTCCTTGGTGTAACTTGTTTCTCATGATGCATTTATAGATGTGTTTTCTCTCTCTCTCTGTCAGTCCATTAATTGAGATACAGAGAATATCATGACAGCTGTATGATTATCTGGATTCTGTATTTTGTACTTTAGGTCTCTATTCTGCGGTTTCTTTGAAGTTGCATCTTCTCATTAAACTGCCATTGTATTCTGCCTCCAATTCCATGTCTCATATGTCTGTTTTCTTCATTTTTGGAGCAAGCGTTCCTAGGCACCCCGGCTCAAATTAAGGTGCCCCTTTTGTCCCTGACTCACTCTCCTGCTCAGTTCTGTGGTGGCTCCCGGGGCTCTGGGGACCGCCCCTAGCTTCCTTGACCCGTAATAGATCTTCCCTCCAACAGCCTCTCTTGCAAGTCCTGTATTGTTGGTTTGTTGCCCCTGCCCCCCTTTCCACTGCCCTCCATAGTCTGTTGTGCTTCCACGGCCCTTCCTGCCTGCTCAGTGTGGTTAAATTGTTGCCTTTGCACCCTCCTACCTGCCTTCAATTTTCAGAGTCCGTGCCCCTGGCCTCTGCCTCTCAACAGTATCCTAATGAACAACTAGATTGCTAACATTCTATATTTATTACAAAAGTGTGGAGCGCCTGACATCATCTTGATGTAATCAAAACTGTAATACCTAGAGCATTCCTTTAGAAATTACATATATGAGAGGGTCTTATTGGCATCAAAATTATGGTTAGTGCTCTAAAAGACTAAAATAAGGACATATTTTCTGAGTTTTCAAATAGCGACAAAGCACTTTTAAATTATTTGTTATCTTTATGTTTTTTTATCTAGTTGACAACTTGATTAAATGTTGCACATAGGGGAGAGGATGTGGTGTTACTTCCAGAACTGCAGACTTTGCAACTGGGGAACCAGGTTGAAGTTTCTGCTTCAGCTCGACATTCTGTGATTCTGGTCAAATCACTTAGTCTCCTCATGTCTACAACCAAAATGAATTTGTTCTTGTGTGATGTAACCAATGCTCATGTAAAGCACTCCAATACCTGACAAGTCTGCACTATATAACACTGCAAAAACACAAAATAATAAGTGTTTTGCACACTTCTGTCATTGGGCTATATTTGGGCTATATCTGGGTGATTTTGGGCTACATTTGGGCTCTTTTGTCTCCGGTGGCCATCTTGGGAGATTTATTTGTTATGAAGTTTCCTAATTTCCTCATGTACTGCAGTCTCCTCAGTCGGAAATGCTTTCAGTTTTTTACTTTGATTCCATCATGAAGGTATTCAGATATGTCACACATTTGCCATGAATTCTGAATGTTAGCACTCTAGTTGCTCATTAGATCACTGTAGTAAAACTACTGCTCACCATGGAAGTCTGCTCCTGGTATTAAAAGTGCATGTTTCAGTCTGCATGTCAGAATTTTTTAATGAAATAGAAGAGGATTTGAGAAGTCACTCAAAATGTGCCCTCATTTTCTTTCTTCAGCATTAATCATAATTTCTATGGCAAAATGAACCCCCTCATTGTGTTCCTTTTTAAATTAAATGTTTTAAGTGTTACCAGTTTATTCCAATCAAGATGGCTTCAGGTGTGCCATACTTTTGTCATAATGAAGACAGTAAGTGCTCTAGTTGTTTTTAAGAACATTCTTGGACATTCTGTCATTGGGCTATACTTGGGCTACATCTGGGTGATATTTGGGCTACATTTGGGCTCTTTTGTCTCTGGTGGCCATCTTGGGAGACTTATTTGTTATGAAGTTTCCTAATTTCCTCATTTACTGCAGTCTCCTCAGTAGGAAATACTTTCAGTTTTTTACTTTGATTCCATCAAGAAGGCATTCAAATGTGTCACACATTTGCCATAAAATCAGAATGTTAGCACTCTTTTTGCTCATTAGATCACTGTAGTAAAGCTACTGCTCACCAGGGAAAACTGCTGCTGGTATTGAAAGTGCATGTTTCAGTCTGCATGCCAGGATTTGAGAAGTCACTCAAAATGTGCCCTAATTTTTCTTTATGCAGCACTAATCATACTTTTTATGGAAAAATGAACCACCTCATTTTGTTCCTTTTTAAATTAAATGTTTTAAGAGTTACCACTTTAATCCAAGCAAGATGGCTTCAGGTGTGCCATACGTTTATCATAAGTAGGACGGTTAGCGCTCTAGTAGTTCTTTGGAACACTCTGGAAAGCTGCAGTAGAACACAAAGGAATCAACTGACAGTCTCTGCCCTTGTTGGATGTACATGTTTTACTGAGAATGTCAGACTTCATTCTCACATGACTGAGAAAGATAATGTGAATTTACAGAAAATAAGCTCTCAGTTTAGCTTATAGATCACCTTCCAAACCTCTGTGGTAAAAGCATGAGAAAATATTTTTCTCTCAATCATGATATCCCAGCAGAAGGCTTTTTCACATGGTGAAATCACCTTAGAACATACCACAATTCCTAAAATGAGTATGGTACCATCAACAAATGATTTATAATGTAACTAAAGTCTTAAAATCTTCTATTAACTGCAATGTTTTTTAATGAGGTGCTATCATGTATATTGGTCCCAAGATGGCTGCCAACACTTCTTGGATGAAGTGCTGACAGCCAATCAGATCTCAGGATGAGATGTGTGGTTAGGCTCCGCCCACATATATATATTGATTTAAATGCTATTTTCTCAGGAACTACTGAACAGATTTACACCAGACCTACAAAAGGCACTTCCTTGACCTGAGGACTACCTCTCTGCCAAATTTCAAGTAACTCTGTTCAGCCGTTCGGGCTGTAGCTGTGTCTAAAGGTCCTATGGAAAAATGCATGGGAAAAACGCGTTTTGGGACCCCCCTTTTTTCTCAGCCCCCGCTTGACGAATCCCCCCGAGACTTTCAGGGTAGGAGCGGAGCGTAGCGCCCCACCTATTTTGAAAATTTCGCGAGGATTCATCGACCGGCGCCAAAGTTATTCCAAATAGAATGTTGCGGATTTCCTATGGAAACAGGGTCCTAACTATAACTATCTACTGGCGACCGCCAGTAGATAATATATATATATATATATATATGTATATATATATATATTTTTTTTTTAATCCACCCAAAAACTATCCTGCTAGGCTATGTCCTCTCTGTACGTGTGCTGCAGAAGGCAGCGTACATGCAAAGATGAAATAACGAGGAGCAATGGAGATATTTCTCCTTGTTACGTCAGCCTCAGGTAGACTCACCAGTTTGATGCAAACCGATGTTTACAGGTCTTTGTAAATATGGGTTTGTGTCAAAATACAGAGGTGGGTGAACGGCAATGCCCGAGCACCACCGATGTAACGCCCCCCTGCCATAAGGGAATGCAAGGCAGGGCAATGTGAAGCGTGGCATTCATTTTTATTGTTTTATAAAGCCACACAAATGGGATTTGTGTGTCACTATAAATCCCAAAATAGATTTCACATCAGGGTTGTGCCAGAAAAGTAACACAACCCTGATGCAAAATCTGGGCCTCAACTTACACATTTATATTTTTAACAAACTCTGCCACAAAGAAATTGGCAACAAGGAGAAAAGTGACAGTAAACCTGTTCTACTTAGTTGGTTGCAAAGCCTGAATTGTAAAATATCTTATGGGGTTAAGGCACCTGTTGCGGAGACCTGTGTTTTCCTAGTAAACTAATAATGGTAAGATAACTCTGGAGGATAATGCACTGGAAAGATCAGTGTTTGCCTAGCCCCAGTTCTGACTCCAAGTAGCACAGCGGGTTGATGCATCTACTGCAAAGCACATCATGCAACATGCAGGTGACAGATGTCATTTTATGTAGGTAGGTCGGTCACTGCTTTGGACACCGAGGTCCTTATGTTGCTTGCAGTTGCATTGCAAATATTCTAATACAGCACAGTGAGTAATGAAGGATATGTGAATTCTACTCATTGTAACCCCCCACTCTTTTATACAATGGATCCTGTACATTGATTTATAAAATTATATGATTATTGTATATGTAATTTGTAGATGTGATGTAAAGTGCTCTGTCTCCCTGCATTGGTATGAGTAGTGCTGTAAAATAAAAAATTGTGGTATTTAAATTCTTATTTCAACACCTCATCAGGGGTAGTAAGAGCTATGTAATTCCAAATTATTTTGTGTAAATACTGGGAAAGACTATCACGTGTGACATTCCTTACAGTGCATGCATATCTTGTATACAGGGACTGAAGAAAGTCAAAATCAGGCCTCCCTTAAGTACTTGTGAAGTGCTAACAAGGTGTGTATCTTTGTTTGCCCTCCGCTGCATTTGCATCTAGGTGTGAGGCTCCAGACCGCTCCACGACAGGAGACTCGAACAAAAGGAGGCCTGATGACCTCTCAAATTCCTTTGTTTTGGGCCCAGCTGGAGTCTGAAATAAGAAAGCTCTCCCCTGACTTGTGCCCTGTGTGGTACCGTGTTGAGTTTCTTGGGTGGACTCTGCAGACTCCCTAAGTACCATGGGGTAGACAAGGCCGCGGTGGCTCACAGGAGGGTACCATGGTACCTCACGGGAGGGTTACGCTGGGTCCTATAGGGGTACCATGGTACCTGACAGGAGCGTTATGCTGGGTCCTGCAAAAGTACCGTGGGACCAGTGTCCGAAAAAAACTTTTACTTTTGGCCCCTGTTGAGGTGGAGGGAGGAAGAGGACTACTGCCCCGTCACTTTATACTTTTTCTCCGTTTTTTTTAATTCAGGACATGGGACATGGGGATTGTGTCTGTGAGACCTGGAGCAACATTTCCTTTTAAATTAGGGATTGCTCACCTGAACTAATCACTGGACACAGCAGTATGTACAGGGGCATATTTCTCAAAGGGTTGTGTTGCTTTTCGCCACGCAGCGAGTCACAAAAGTCTGAGTGTCATGCTAAATCTGGAGTAACGCAATACAAAAAGCTGTGTTACATTACTCTGCCTAGCGGATGCGTTCCTTGGGTTGTGCGTGGGTGTCCCCACGCGACACACACGATTTACCATCAGTGGTAGACCTGGGAATGCGTCAAAACTGCTTCACAGCAGAGGAGACATAACAAGGAGAAATGTGTTTATTTCTTTGTGTTGTTTCCTCTTTGTATGTGTGCTACATTCTGCATCTCCCAAAGAAAGAGAAACAAGACTCAGGGGATTGCTTTGTGCAGGAAGGTGTCCCTTTCTGCACAAAAGCAATCCTGCTTACATCGCTGGCACCCTTGTACCATGGTGCAAGGTTGCCTGTATTGGCACCAGGCAGCACACTATGCGCTAGTGCTGGGAAAAGACAGGAATGTGCTGTATAATGTTAGATACAGATCGTTCCTTTGCTTCCCTACCATGCAGCGCATCATCATGACTTGCTGCGCTGCATGACTTGTTGATAGATACGCCCCTCAATACAGTAGTGCGTTCTGACAGAATAAGGCGGTTTATGACTCGTCAGACTATGGAGCTTGTTTACAAGCCCTGTGAGCCACAGGAATGTCACTTTGTTTGATGCTCCGGTGGTGCACAGTGCAGACCCATATCTACAAGGCCATGCAAAGCCACTCTGCGTGTTTTTTTTATGGCCTCGTAGATATGGTGTAAGACATCACAATGCAAGACACTGCGTTGCCTCACACTGCTTTGGGGAAGCGAACCATGGGCATTGCGGTGCTCCCATGCAAAGCCCAAAGATTTTGAAACATTCCCAGTTTTACAATATAACGTTAATCTGGGAATGCGTCAACGCCATGAGTCTCTGAATGGGTGGCGTAACAAGGAAAAATAACTTTATTTCTCCTAATTTCTCCTCTATCTATGTGTGCTGCATTGTGCAGAAATATGAAAAGACACCTCCATTGATTCTTGCATGAAAATTATCATCCCTTCAACCCAGAATCCCTTGCACCATGGTGCAAGGGGGCCTGCATTGGCGCAAGGCAGCCATTTGTGCACCAATGCAGAAGAAGAGGCCAGGAATTCATCATGTCTCGTAGATACAACACATTCCTTTCCTTTTCTTATGACGCAGGGCAGGGCAGCGCAGCAAAGTGACGTGCAGCGCTGCCCTGTGTCAAAAAGTTGTAAATGAGGCCCTATGTGTCTGAAAACTCCACCTTCCTCCTGGTTTACTCTATCTAGCCACTACGTTACACTCCTTTGCTTGGACACTGCCCGCACCTGAGACAATTCTTACCTTCTTGTCCTTAGAACTGAAAACAAACTTCAAGGCCACATAAAGTTCTTCTGAGTCATTTCAACATGTTCACCTCTGAGTAGGGACTGATCTGGATTTAAAGTCACACGTAACATGCTAACAATGTTCACATGTTCTCACTTCCTTCAAAGGTATCACTACTTACAACATAAAAATGATGCTAACTGTCCTGCAAGTTCATGATTCAGATTTCATTGAGGCTGTTCAGATTGTACAGTGCAAGTTACAACTCTTTTCTAACAGCTCAGATCTGATGGTATTTTCGTGTCAACAAACTCATTGCATTTAATAAAACATAAAGAATAATTCCCATTATGAAACAGTTTTACTGAACACAGAAAAGGAACATCTGGTCCAAGATGCAGCCTGTCAACTGAACACTTATTTCTATAAAATAAGATGAATCTTCCCTTGATGGGAACCACCTGCTGAATTTCCATATCAGGCTCTGTCTGGGGAGGGACCTTAGTTTCACTAAAATAAATAAATTAAAACACAAGGCAAGACCAGGTGGCAGTCCAGGAAAACAAGTTAAATTTACTTCTTTGTATGTGAGAAATGTTTTGCTAAACTCTCCAAAGCTTGTCTTTTCCTGGAACATTCTGGAGGGAAAAGCACACCTGGGTGGCAGGATTCAGCTGTGAGACTGCTGGAATAAACATGTTTGTGGCGTGTTTCTTTTCTGAGTGGTTGTTTCTACATTTTTAATCATACTGTTTTTGTTATTCCTGCAAGAAACGTTGTGGTTACAGCTGAGGCCACTGAGCTCACATGTCCTGAGGCTACTTTTAGCAAAGTGCAGCCTGCCATCTCATCCCTCTGCCTTTCTCTATAAGAGCAGCTCATGGTCCTGCATTAGAGGGTCTTCCCTGAGGCATTCACTGTGGGTCACTCACAGCAGCAAAGCCTCTGACCAGTGTGCCATCCAGGGGAGCCTAAATCTGAAAAGTTTGAGAGCAGAGTCCACAATCCTGGAGGAAACTGAATCTTCAAAGTTTGAGAGAAGAATGCACAATCCTGGAGGAAGCTGAATCTTCAAAGTTTGAGAGCAGAATGCACCACAACGGAGAAGTCCAGCATTGATTTTAGAGAACAGACTTCACAATCCTGGAGGAAACTGAATCTTCAAAGTTTAAGAGAAGAATGCACCACACTGGAGAAGTCCAGCATTGATTTTAGAGAACAGACTTCACAATCCTGGAGGAAACAAAATCTTCAAAGTTTGATAATTGACTACAAACTTCTGGACGAGTTGTTGATGTCGCAGAGTAGAATGCACTGCACTGGACTAGAAGTCGATGTCTGAAAACAGAATATTCAGTTACACTGCCGTGTATTTTAAATCTCAGTTCTCTCAAGGTAAGGCTGATTTTGCTAATCAGAGTTTCTTAAACTTTTTGTTGGCATGATCCCTAATCCCCTTAATAACATCAGCTTGACAGTATGTTATCCCCCTCCCTCTATTCTCATCATCGAACTCTCATGACTTTGAAATTATGGCAACAGACCCACAGGGTGATCCCCTCAGAGTTCCAGATGGGTCATGGGGTTCTCCTCCATATCCCACTTTTAAATAATTAATAACTTAAGTAGTTAGAAACTACCACAGAATCACTTTGTGATCGATACTGGGAACACGCAGCGTGTTTCATGGATGTGGTTGGATGTGTAGCATGGCTGCAAGGTACCAGGTCAGTCATCAGAGTACACACAAATCAGCGTGTTATAGCAACAGAGCACCAAGACATGAGGGTACAAAGAGGACTGAAATTCTCAGGGGCTCATTACAAGCCCCTGTGCTGCTGGAGCATCACTTCTGTTGACACTCCAGAGGAGCAGGTCATATCTACGAGGCGACGTAAAGCCACCCGTTATGGCTTCACATGGTCTTATAGATATGGAGTAAGACAAAGCAACACAAGTCGCTGCGTTGCGTTACCCTACACTGGTTAGGCATTCCATGGGCGATGCGGGGGGTGTTCTCACGCATCACCCATGGATTTTGACACTGCCCGATATTTACAAAATCAAGTGGGGCTGTGCCAAAACCTTACGCCTCCCCAGAGCAGGATTTTGCTGTTTCCATGTGTGCTGCATTCTGCAGCACACATGGAAAGACAAAAACACCTTCCAGGATTGCTTTTGTGCAGGAAGGTGCCCCTTCCTGCACAAAAGCAATCCTGCCTGTCATAGAGGCACCCTTGAACCACATTTGGACCTAGACAGAAATTTGTGCATCAGCGCTAGGAAAGGACAGGAATGCACCGCATTTCATCAATATGGTTCCTTCCGGCCCTTTCACAAGACCAATGGCGCTGCCCTACAACACTTCCTCACAAATTAGGCCCTCGATTGACAAGCTACCCTTCTACCAGAGTCCCGGTCAAATAGAATACCAGATTACCCTAGCGTCAGAGTACCAGAGCACAAGCGATCCAGCGTCCAAGGACAAATCGAGTACCAGACTACCCTAGCGTCAGAGTACCAGAGCACAAGGGATCCAGCGTCCAAGGACAAATCGAGTACCAGACTACCCTAGCGTCAGAGTACCAGAGCAAAAGCGATCCAGCGTCCAAGGACAAATCGAGTACCAGAATACCATAGCGTCAGAGTACAATAGCACAGGGGATCCAGCGTCCAAGACAAATCGAGTACCAGAATACCATAGCGTCAGAGTACAATAGCACAGGGGATCCAGAGTACCAGGGCAAATAGAGGACCAGACAACCCTAGCATCAGATTACCAGAGCACAAGGGATCCAGAGTGCCAGGCCATCATAGCATCAGTGTATCAAATACCAGGGCACTATGACAGTGAAGTGGCAGAGTAGAGGGTGCCAGGGAACGAGGGCTGCATGGTAATATATCATTAGAGTACCAGGGCAACATGGCGCCAGAGAATGGGTACAAGGTCGCAACTTCACCAATGTGCAAGAGGAGCAGGACACCAGGGCGCAATGGCAGGAGAGTACTATACCATAGAATCAGAATACCAGAGTATCGGACCACCAGAGTATCAATGCTTGAGATATTAGAGCACTATTGCACCAAAGACACAGAAAAATACCAGGGCACAAGGGCACCAGAGAACCACAGTACCAGGACACCAGAAGACAAGAGTATCAGAATGTCAGAGTGTCCAAGCACCAGAGTACCAGGGCACAAGAGCACCAGAGAACCACAGTACCAGGTCACCACAAGACAAGAGTATCAGAATGTCAGAGTGTCCAAGCACCAGAGTACCAGGGCACAAGGGCACCAGAGAACCACAGTACCAGGACACCAGAAGTCAAGAGTATCAGAATGTCAGAGTATCAGAGCACCAGAGTACCAGGACACAAGGGCAACAGAGAACCACAGTACCAGGACACCAGAAGGCAAGAGTATCAGAATGTCATAGTGTCCGAGCATCAGAAGACCAGGACACAAGGGCACCAGAGAACCACAGTACCAGGTCACCACAAGACAAGAATATCAAAATGTCATAGTGTCCGAGCATCAGAAGACCAGGACACAAGGGGCCCAGTGAACCACAGTACAAGGTCACCAGAAGCCAAGAGTATCAGAATGTCAGAGAATCTGAGCACCAGAGTACCAGGGCACAAAGGTGCCAGAGAACCACAATACCAGGTCACCACAATACAAGAGTATTAGAATGTCAGTGTCCGAGCACCAGAGTACCAGGGCCCTAGGGCACTCAAGTATCACATAAAGAGGTTTGGAAGTCCTTAGCCAAGGGGTGGGGCATGTTCGAGCTCCTAGGTTTCACTAGGGCATGTTATAGAGGTGCATGTGCACTATGCAGTGGTGGCTGGTGAGATTTGAAGGGGGTCAGGTGTAAATGTGCGGGATGAGTGCTCTGTGGCAAGCGAGCATAGGGAGCGAGAGTAGCGAGGGAGCCTAACTGTCATAAGGTGTGTTTGGGTGTTCTCCCCCAGGAACATTTTGAAAAATAGAATGGGCGAATAATGCATTTTCAAGCAAATTTGAGAAAGCAAAAAGGTTACTAAAGCAGTTGTAAAAGTATCCTTATGACATCAATAAAGAGATATCATATGATAGCGTAACCAGCTGCTAATACAGTACAATCAGAAAACTTCACTCCACAACCCCCAAACACACTGACTCACCTGCAAGCAATGTAAGTTGATTTACTTTAGCATTCTCAATATCTCGACAAATGCGTACCTCCTTCACATCATTTGCAGAGAATCACAATTGAAACTGGGGTGGGTGGGTGTATGCATGCATGCAGGTATGTATGTATGTATGGACAAGTGATAATGTAGATGGGTGGAAGTATGCATGCAGGTATATATGTATGTATGGACGAGTGACAATGGGGATGGGTGGGTGGATGCATGCATGCAGGGATGTATGTATGTATGTGTGGACAAGTGATGATGTGGATGGATAGGTGGTTGCATGGATGTAGGTATGTATATATGGACAAGTGATGAAGTGGATGGGTGGATGCATGCATGCCAGTATGTATGTGTGTATGGATGAATGATGATGTGGATGGATGGGTGAATGGGTCGATGAATGAATGCAGGTATGTAATTATGGATGAGTGAACATGTGGATGGATGGGTGAGTGGATGCATGCATGTAGGTATGCATGTATATATGTATGGACAAGTGATGATGTGCATGGATGGGTGGGTGGGTGTATACATGCAGGTTTGTATGTACGTATGTATGGATAAATGATGATGTGGATGGATGGGTGGGTGGGTGTAAGCATGCAGGTATGTATGTATGGACACTTGATGAAGTGGATGGATGAGTGGATGCATGCATGCAGGTATGGATGTATGTATTATAGCCAAGTGGTAACAGTTCCTAAAGGAAAAGAGGATAAGTACTCAATAACCTAACTATGGGTATGAGTAATTTGTGAGTGTCTCCAAAGGATGGTTGAGTGTGCTTGAAAAGGGGGTAGACCTCCTGATATTTTTTTGCCCTCACACACTCTTGCGAGTGTAAAGCATCATCATTGGAGGGTGCTCCTCATGGGGGTGGCGCTGCAGTCCCTCACGGGCCCTACAAACTTTGTTGGAGATCTTTTAAGGAGGTGCCATACTTGTGCATGTGAGTGTGTGGGCAAAGCGAGTGGGTGAAAGTGAGGTTAAAATTACCTCTCGGTAGCTAGATAAGTTTAATAAAAGGTCCTTGAGGTAAATTAAAAAGATAATGGGGTTTGGAGGCTCTCCTTCAGACTAAATAAAGGGAGGGACTAGTGTGTTCCCACCTGCTCTCAAACCGTGAACAAAAGTGTATGGTGAACTAAGAGTGAGTGATGGTTGAAATGTTTCGCGCAAGCAATTGGTCCTTAATGGATCCCTGTGCGCTTCATCAAGACCGTGTGCATAAAGACAATGCTAGTGGGAGTCAGGGAAAGACACCCTATACTTCCACTTCACCTATCGTAAGGTAGGATGAGACTTCTCTGCGTCCGAGACACGTATTGTTCATGTTCTCAAAAAGCAGAACCTGTTGGAGACAGAATGGGAGAGAAGAAAAAAGAGATCTAGAAACGTTGGATGTGAAGTTCACACAACTTAGTTAATATAAAGGATAGGAACAAAAGTTCCATCAACTGACTGGGTCCACTAACTATGTGGCCCTGTCATTCATAATATAAAGCGCGCTATTAGCGTAACAGAGAAACTGGAGTGATGCTCTGTAAGGTTCTATTGTGACCAACTATAGGAAGGAGGTGAAATTGGAGTTGTGCCCACAAAGAGCGACTGCCCTAGGGGCATAGGCACACAGTGCTGGGCATGTGTTCAGGCAGAATATGAACAAATAACCAGGTGTTAGCTTCATAGCTCGGAAGTAGTGTAGGTCTGGTCACACTAGGTGAATTGGTCAGGGCGCTAGTGACTAGCGTGTCATCAATACAAACTGACAAGGAATAATAAAGGGGTGCCGCCTTGGTAGCTGGCGTGTTAAGGGTGGTTCAGAAAGGGGTACGCAGGACGGGCACCATAGTGGGGGCGTGTATCGTACTGGGGGTAAAGGCGCTACTACTCTGACTGCCAATGAGGTCAGGAAAGTTGATGCCTGTACACACGCTTCAAAGCTAAGAAGTCGTGTGAGTCTAGTCACAAAAGGTGACAGGGTCAGGACGTTAGGAACTAGCGTATCATAAGTTATATGCCAAAGAATAATGGTATCGCAGTGGTAGCTAGCGTGTGATAGTAGTACAGGGAGAGGTACGAAAGACGGGTGCCGTAGAGGGGGCGAAATCCATACTAGAGGAGAATACGCTGTTAATCTGACTGTCAATGTGGTCAGTATGTCTCAATGCCGGTGCACACTGTGCCAGAATAGCGTCGCCATTCAAGGGGGAAGCGGATGGTGGGTACAGGCGCAATAGCCGCGTTAAACAGAAAAGAGGGTTGCGGGTCTCTCTGTGACACCAAAGAGAATGTAGGCATAGATTAATCGTACTCTCAAAACATCTCATGCACCAGATAATGTGATTGGTCATACCCTCCTCAAGAATTCGGAAGGCCATGTCGGCCTATTGTCAGGCAGCCGAGGAAGGAAGCTGTGTGTGGGAGAAACCAGGACATTTACTAATCACCCAAAATACAGTAATTGTTACTGTGCTTAGTTCAGCATACCCAACTGCAGGGTTCTGGTAGTGGAGGGAACTCACCGTGTCTTCCGCGTGGAGGCGCCTTTAAGCCTGCCGCCAGATCAGGTAACGCCGATAGTAACAACTTGAACAGTCGAGGGACTAAAAAAAGTGATTTCCGTGTAGGCGGAAGTGGCGTCCCGTGGTACCAGCGCGCGCGCGGTGACGTTGTGTTGGTAAATGGTAATGTGCTATAACGTCGGCCATATTGGGTGGTGTAGAATTAACATGTACGTTAGTATGCCAGGTCAGGGAGAAAGTGATTTTGTATTGAGTATACAGAGAACATTGCCCGGCATGTGTCTAAATGAAGAGAGTGTATTCAAACAGAGACTCATGTATATGTAGGTGTACCAACGTAATTCTACTAAAGCAGACAGATACGTCGTATCACTGAGTGATTGTAATTCATAATCTATCGGACATATCATCGGATGTTGAATTGGCATGATAACGTATGCCTATCGTCAATGAAATGGACCGAGGATCTTACATTGTTATGTTAGGAACAGACCATATGGCGTGTGGCGAGAAGGAGTATATAGAGAATATATGGGCATGATTGTCTAGAATATATCGATAGACCCTAAACCATATTCTCTACTAGGAATGCAATGTAGCTGTGCAGATATCCCCTTGCTCATCTGTACGAAAAATACACATAGTGTTGTAACTAGTAGGTTGTGGACCCATGCAGTTTAAATTGTATATGCACACTAAAGTGGATATGTATGCATCCAGATGGTGTAGGCAATGAGGGGGCATGTCCGTGTAGGTGCTTTTCTAAATGCGGCTAGCACTCCACCGTGGGCGGAATGAGGGGTTAATGTTATCATAACTCATGGAACTAGTTCCACCCATGGGATGTCATCATTTAGTCCTGTGTCGCTGCTTCTGAGCCTGAATACCCATCGTTGTTCTTGTCTGAACAGTGCAGAGGTGCTCCACTGAGGGTTAGAGTCAATTATAGTCCATCTCAGACTTTCAGGTGCATGTTTTATTTCAAGACAGTGTGTTTGTAGCTTCGTAGTCGTTTTTTGCTATCGGATTATACTTTTGTGCTCGCCGATGCAGGTCTTGACCGGTCTCGTGGTCATCCCCACATATTTCAGGGTGCAAGTGCATGTTAGTAAGTAAACGCAATTCTTGGTGTTACAGTTTGTGTGGCGTTTTTGCTGCCATGGCCTCATGAGACCCAAATCTATTTCTTTGGCTGGTATGGTCTGGGGCAGACAGAACATGACCCGCACGGATAGTGTCCTACTACTGGGAGCAGGGCCCACAGTGTGGGTTGTGTCTGGGCCGGTCTTGTGGGACGCGTGTGCACTAGAATGTCTCTCAAGTTCTGCGTCTGCTTGAAAGCAAATAGGGGTGTTGGGCCCGGGGAGAAATCTCCTGATTCCAAAATTTTCCAGTGTCTTCTAACAATCTTTTAGATAGTATTTGAATTGGGTGTGAATGTGGCCACACGTTATTGTTTCATTTTTTTTCTTTTCTTTCGTTTCCAGGAGAGCTTCTTTGTGGTTGTTTTTCGCTCTTTTGTGTGCTTGTTTTATAATTCTCTTAGGGTATTGTCTTGCTGTTAAATTGTCTGATAGAATTTGGGCCTGGTTTTCAAATTCATTCAGAGTGTTACAATTTCTTCGGAGGCATGTGAACTGTCCCACAGGGAGATTATCTCTTAATGCCTTAGGGTGGTGGCTCCGGTACCTGAGAAGACTGTTCATATCGGTGGTCTTTTTGTAGTTGGTAGTAAATAAGTTACCATCCTGTAAGGAAATCAGTAGATCCAGGAATGACATATTGTCACTTGACATTGAGCCTGTGAATTTGAGAAAAGGGTCCAGTGTGTTGAACCATCTGAAAAAGTTCTGACATTCTTCTTCTGTCCCTTTCCAGAAAACTAGAACGTCATCAATGTAGCGACGTCATAGTAAGATGTTAATGTTGTATGGGTTGGTGGTCTTCAGTATGTATTCAAACTCAATGTAAGCCATGTACAGGCAGGCCAGACTCGGTGCGAACGTGCTTCCCATGCTTGTGCCCTGTATCTGGTGGTAAAGTTTCCTTTCATAGGCGAAGAAGTTTTCTTTGAGGGCAATGGTTGTGAGTCACAGATAAAGCTGATGGGTGTCTCATAAGGCCAAGGGTCCAGATCATGGAGAGCACGTTCCAGAACCCCAAATGGTGGTATCCTGGGGTATATTGGTGTATAGTGCCTCCACGTCCAAGGTGACCAGGAGGTTGATCAAGCTGGGGTCTTCAAAGTTCTGAATGAGATTAAGAACCTCAGTGGTATCTCTCAGGTAGGTTGGGGTCTTCACAACCAGGGGTCGGAGAAAGAAATCGCAGAATTTGCTGAGAGGTTCCAAGAGTGATTCTATCCTGGACACTATGGGGCATCCTGGTGGAGGGTTGAGGCCTTTATGGATCTTTGGAAGGTTGTAGAAGTAGGGGATATGTGGATCTTCGTTGGTCAGGAAAGATGCTTCATCCCGGGTGATCCATCCCTAGGTCTCTGCTTCCATCACGAGGCTCTGAATCCAGATGGTTAGACGTTTTGTTGGGTCTTCGTCGATCAGTTGGTAGTATTTAGTGTCTGAAAGTTGGCGGAGGCATTCAGCGTCATAATCCACTGTGTCTTGAATCACGATCGCTCCGACCTTGTCGGCGGGTTTAATGATGATGGTGGGGTCAGCCGTGATGAACTTCAACAGCCTTCTTTCTTCCCTCGTGAGGTTGTCAAAAGGTTGGTTCCTCGTGATCTCATTAACGTCTAGAGAATGGTTTGTTCGAACATGAGAACTTCGTTAGGTGTCATTGCAGCGGTCAGAGTAAATTTGGATTTTCTCTTGAACCCAGTTCCTGTAACTGGATGTTCAGGGTTGTCTTGAAAAAATGCTTTTAGTCACACTTTCTGAAAGAACTGGTATAGTTCCTGGTGAAGTTTGAAGTCGTCCTTCTTGCGGGTGGGGACAAAGCCCAGGCCCTTCTCCAAGAGTCTGAACTCGCCCTCCACCAAGGGTCTTGATGAGAGATTCACTACTAGGGTCTGGTTGTTTTGCTCCTCAGTACCATCTGTTCTTGATCTTGCCAATGGACATTCTTGGACCTTCCTCTTCTTTTTCCTCTTCCTCTGCCCCTCCCTCTGTTGAAAAAAGGGGAGTTTGGGAACTGTTGATATTGGGGCAACTGAGGGTGGTGTCCTGGTGGTCCATTCCACATTGGAGGAGGTCCCATCCATGGACCTTGGTAAATCTGTGGTGGAAACAGTAGCGATGGGAACCCTTGAAATAGTGAGGGTTGTATCCTCCCCTCTGTCTCCGTTGGTTGTTTTCATAGCTCGAGTCATTACTGGTTGAGTCTATATACTCCTTCTCGACAAACGCCATATGGTCTGTTCCTAACATAACAATGAAACCTCCTCGGTCCATTTCATTGACGATAGGCATAAGTTATCATGCCAATTCAACATCCGATGATATGTCCGATAGATTATGAATTACAATCACTCAGTGATACGACGTATCTGTCTGCTTTAGCAGAATTACGTTGGTACACCTACATATACATGAGTCTATGTTTGAATACACTCTCTTTATTTAGACACATGCCGGGCAATGTACTCTGTATACTCAATACAAAATCACTTTCTCCCTGACCTGGCATACTAACGTACATGGGTATTCTACACCACCCAATATGGCCGACGTTATAGCACATTACCATTTACCAACACAACGTCACTGCACGCGCTGGTACCACGTGACGCCACGGCCGCCTACTCGGAAATCACTTGATTTAGTACCTCGACTGTTCAAGTTGGTCCCACAGACATTACCTGATCTGGCGACAGGTTCACGGAAGTCTCCACGAGGAAGACACAGTGAGTTCCTTCCACTACCAGAACTCTGCAGTTGGGTAAGCTGAACTACGCCGAGTCACAATTACTGTATTTTGCGGGATTAGTAAATGTCCTGCTTTCTCCCACACACAGCTTCCTTCCTCGGCTGCCTGACAATAGGCCAACATGGCCTTCCGAATTCTTGAGGAGGGTATGACCAATCATATTATCTAGTGCATGAGACGTTTTGAGTGTAGGATTCATCTATGTCTACATTCTGTTTGGTGTCACAGTGAGACCCGCAACCCTCCCTTCTGTTTATAGCTGTCACGCAGTTATTTCACCTGTACCCACCATCCGCTTCCCCCATGAATGGCGACGTTATTCTGGCACTGTGTGCACCGGTATTGAGACATACTGACCACATTGACAGTCAGATTAACAGCGTATTCTCCTCTAGTATGGATTTTGCCCCCTCTACGGCACCCGTCTTTCGTACCTCTCCCTGTACTACTATCACATCTTAGCTACCACCACGATACCATTATTCTTTGGCATATTACTTATGACACGCTAGTTCCTAACGTCCTGACCCCATCACCTTTTGTGACTAGACTCACACGACGTCTTAGCTTTGAAGCATGTGTACTAGCATCCACTTTCCTAACTTCATTGGCAGTCAGAGTAGTAGCGCCTTTACCCCCAGTACGATACACGCCCCCACTATGGCGCCCGTCTTTTGTAGCCCTTTCTGAACTACCCTTAACATGCCAGCTACCACCGCGGCACCCCTTAATTATTCCTTGTCAGTTTGTATTGATGACACGCAAGTCACTAGCGCCCTGACCACATCACCTAGTGTGACCACACCTACACTACTTCCGAGCTATGAAGCTAATGCCTGGTTAATTTCCCATAATCTGCCTGAACACCTGCCCAGTATTGTGTGCCTATGCCACTAGGGCAGTCGCTCTTTGTGGGCACCTCACTCCAGTTTCTCTGTTACGCTAATAGCGCGCTTTATACTATGAATGACAGGGCCACATAGTTAGTGGACCCAATTCACAGTAAAGACACCAGAGCTCATCATACATATGTTACTTTCATCCTACGTGCATTAGCACCCTCAGCAACACTCTCATCATATGAGAAAATAGTTCCACATCGTTGGATATCAACGTAGCTGTAGATCAGTCAGATTTTATTCCTTTACAGAACACAACATCCAACAGCTGACGTGCTTTTCACCCCAACGGGGCTTCCTCAAGGCTAGTTATGTATTCTCGTTATGTTCTCCTTAATATTGTAAGCAAATGTGACTGCACTTCGTTTATCTTCATCAGTGTCGTGGAGCCATGATAAGTTCCATCACGCAGTTCACTTTTAGTATTCACAACGATAACTAGACTGTGAATTTGGACCTATATCACTCATTGTGAATTCAGGAAATAATGTTGCACCTGATAATTTATGTAATATATTGCTGTCTGATTATCACACTAAGGAGACATTTTGATGTGCAGATCATTTAAAGCATATCCACCTCAGTGTATATAAGTTATAGTTAGTGGACCCAGTCAGTTGATGGCACTTTTGTTGCTAGCCTTTATATTAACTAAGCTGTGTGAACTTCACATCCAGCGTTTCTAGATCTCTTTTTTCTTCTCTCCCATTTTGTCTCCAACAGGTTCCGCTTTTTGAGAACACTGACAATACGTGTCTTGGACGCAGAGATGTCTCATCCTACCTGACGATAGGTGAAGTGGAAGTATAGGGTGTCTTTCCCTGACTCCCACTAGCATTGTCTTTATGCACACAGTCCTGATGAAGACGCACAGGGATCCATTAGGGACTAATTGCTTGCGTGAAACATGTCGACCATCACTCACTCTTAGATCACCATACACTTTTGTTCACGGTTTGAGAGCAGGTGGGAACACACAAGTCCCTCCCTTTATTTAGTCTGAAGGAGAGCCTCCAAACCCAATTATCTTTTTAATTTACCTCAAGGACCTTTCATTAAACTTATCTAGGTACTGAGAGGTCATTTGAACAAATTAATTATAACCATAGTTAGGTTATTGAGTACTTATCCTCTTTTCCTTTAGGAACTGCTACCACTTTGTTATAATATGTAGTCTTAGGAGCATAGGTACAGGACTTCTCTTTTTCTCAAACCAGCTCCTAGTCCCCCCCTTCTTGTGATAATGTATGTATGTATGTATGACAAGTGAGGAAGTTGATGGATGGGTGAGTGGTTGGATACATGCAGGTATGTATGTATGTATGGACGAGTGATGATGTGAATGGATGGGTGGGTAGGTGGATGCATGCATGCAGGTATGTATGTATGGACGAGTGCTGATGTGGATGCATGGGTGGGTTGGTGGATGCATGTATGCAGGTATGTATGTATGTATGGATGAGTGAACTTCTGCATGGATGGGTCGGTGGGTGGATGCATGGATGCAGGTATGTATGTAGTATGAATGTATGGACGAGTGATGATGTGGATAGATGGGTGGGTGTGTGAGTGGATGAATATGTTTGAGGAAGGTGGATGGATAAATGGTCAGATGCCCTGATGGGTGAATGAATGGATGTGTGGGTTAGGGATGGATGGGTGGACGGATAAGGTTGTAGGGCGTATAGACAGATGCAGGAAGCAATGGGCGAATTGGTGGAAGTATGGATGAATTGGATAGAATAACAGATGGTTTTGTGGAAGGATGGATAAGTTGGTGAATGGAAAGATGAGACATGGATTAATGAGTGAATGAGTTGATGGGACGATGGAAGAGGTGGATTCATGGATGGATCCCTAATGGAATGGACGTTAGATTCTTGATGGAAGGATGAATGGATGGATATGTGCATGGTAGGATGGGTGCATAAAGCACTTCTTTAGCAGAATGCAAAGTGCCAGCAGCAGTGCACAGAAATAGTGAAAACCTGTAGCATGTATCTAGCTATAATCATCATTAAACTAATTGGATGTTAAAAGAATGACATTTGCATAGTGCACTTTGCGATGTTAAGAGCTCCTGGCAATTGGGAGTCTAGGCTTCTCTACCAAAACAGGGTATAGAAGGCACAGCAAGCCAAGGTCTGCCACTGACAAATTCTGGCCACAGGAACCCCATGTTTTTTAATCGGCTAAACACAGTCTTACTATATGCATGTGGTGACAAGCATGGAGGGAGTTGGGGCAAAACATAATATTTGCCCTTGATGTTGTTAACAGTCTGTGCGTTATACTAGTGCACAGTGGAACGAATAGGACACATATGTTGGAGACTGTTGTGGAGGTTGTGGCCATCTAAGTCTTGATGTAGAAGCCAGAGAAATGTTGTGCAATGTTAAGTAGCTTCAGTCTCTTTCTGCACCTGTTAAATGTGCAGACACACTGCGTTAAACCCTGTACTGAGACCTGTCTCTTACTGCAACCTGTGAAGAGTGCAGACACACTGCGTTAAACCCTGTACAGACCTGTCTCTTTCTGCAACCTGTGAAGTGTGCCAACACACTGCGTTAAACCCTGTACTAAGACCTGTCTCTTTCTGCAACCTGTGAATTATGCTGACACACTGCGTTAAACCCTGTACTGAGACCTGTCTCTTACTGCAACCTGTGAAGAGTGCCGACACACTGCGTTAAACCCTGTACTGAGACCTGTCTCTTACTGCAACCTGTGAAGAGTGCTGACACACTGCATTAAACCCTGTACTCAGACCTGTCTGTTACTGCACCAGTGAAGAGTGCCGACACACTGCGTTAAACCCTGTACTGAGACCTGTCTCTTACTGCAACCTGTGAAGAGTGCTGACACTGCGTTAAACCCTGTACTGAGACCTGTCCATTACTGCACCGTGAAGTGTGCAGACACACTGCGTTAAACCCTGTACCGAGACCTGTCTCTTACTGCAACCAGCGAAGAGTGCTGACACACTGCATTAAACGCTGTACTGAGACGTGTCTCTTACTGCAACCTCTGAAGAGTGCCGACACACTGCGTTAAACCCTGTACTGAGACCTGTCTCTTACGGCACCTGTGAAGTGTGCAGATACACTGCGTTAAACCCTGTACTGAGACCTGTCTCTTTCTGCAACCTGTGAAGTGTGCCGACACACTTCGTTAAACCCTGTACTGAGACCTGTCTCTTACTGCAACCTGTGAAGAGTGCTGACACTGCGTTAAACCCTGTACTGAGACCTGTCTCTTACTGCACCTGTGAAGTGTGCAGACACACTGCGTTAAACCCTTTACTGAGACATGTCTCTTACTGCACCTGTGAAGTGTGCAAACACACTGCGTTAAACCCTTTACTGAGACATGTCTCTTACTGCACCTGTGAAGTGTGCAGACACACTGCGTTAAACCCTTTACTGAGACATGTCTCTTACTGCACCTGTGAAGTGTGCAGACACACTGCATTAAACCCTGTACTCAGACCTGTCTGTTACTGCACCTGTGAAGTGTGCAAACACACTGCGTTAGACCCTGTACTGAGACCTGTCTCTTACTGCAGCCTGTGAAGAGTGCCAAAACACGGCGTTAAACCCTGTACTGAGACCTGTCTCTTTCTGCAACCTGTGAAGTGTGCCGACACACTGCTTTAAACCCTGTACTGAGACCTGTCTCTTTCTGCACCTGTGATGTGTGCAGACACACTGCGTTAAACCCTGTACTGAGACCTGTCTCTTACTGCACCTGTGAAGTGTGCCGACACACTGCATTAAAGCCTGTACTGAGACCTGTCTCTTTCTGCAACCTGTGAAGAGTGCAGACACACTACGTTAAATCCTGTACCGAGACCTGTCTCTTACTGCACCTGTGAAGTGTGCCGACACACTGCAATAAACCCTGTACTGAGACCTGTCTCTTTCTGCAACCTGTGAAGTGTGCCGACACACTGCGTTAAACCCTGTACTGAGACCTGTCTGTTTCTGCACCTGTGAAGTGTGCCGACACACTGCGTTAAACCCTGTACTGAGACCTGTCTCTTACTGCACCTGTGAAGTGTGCCGACACACTGCATTAAAGCCTGTACTGAGACCTGTCTCTTTCTGCACCTGTGAAGTGTGCAGACACACTGAGTTAAACCCTGCCAGCCTCTGTAAATACATCATCATTAGTTCGTATTTATCATGACTTTAACTCATTCATTTCACGTTTCTTAACCATCTTTTTCTTTTCATTGAAAAATAGAAGCAGCTAGATGTGAGGCCTCCAATTGTCCCCCAACTTTAAATGATTTTCCAAATGAAACAGCAGCAGCATAATGCGACTGTTTACACAAGTCCACAAACCATCTGCTCATTGATAAAAATGGGCTGGAAATCAGCGTGTGACTCACTGCAAATATTTGCAACTGCTATAATGGAGGCCTGCAAGGTATAGCAGTCCTCCAGCGTACCATTTGCAGTTTGCAGTGGCCCTGGTATTCATCTCCTGCCCCTTAATCCTAAAGCCTCATAAAGCGGCACACTGAATTTATAATCGTGGCGAGCAAGCAGTAGGCCACAGGGCACCAGAGTCACAGGGCCACAGAGCCATAGGGCCACAGAGCCACTGCCTCCTTCTGATCTCTCTGTGCGGCACTGGAACAGTGTGAACTGAAATACCCAAAGCCTACAGTTTTTGAGTGGTGAGTACCTCTGCAGGCACTAAACATTCCATAATTTGTGCCTACATAATATTGTGATTTGCAATGGAGAAAGAATGCCCCTTGTGCCACCCCATCAACTTGACACTTGCTGTTGTTTGCAATGTTTCCACCGCACCCACAATAGACATTTGTGCAGGACTCCACATGTGCAAAGTCCGCTGAGCTGTCTTTGTGGAAGCCAAGTCTTCAGTATATCAGCGCCGTGGCAGCAACATATCATCCTAATGATAGCCGATTTCAAAGACGGCCCATTTGAAGGCCCAGGGTCCGTATATTTATATGACCCTGCAGTCTGGTGCTATGATATACCCGAAGATAGTTATTTTATGATGTCCCATTCTAACTTCTAGTCCGTCAGTTTCTGCGGTGGCCATGTTGTAAAAAAATACATTTGATCCTAACTCTTCCTCTTTCTAATGTAATGCACTTCAAGGGTCATTTCTTCATGAACCAGTCTGAGGTGATGCTGAGTGAGTTTACGTCGATGATGCTCGTCTCTTTATGGGTCATTTCTCCGGACCGCAACTTAAATTACATTTAACATACCTTGCCCGAACAAACAATTTCTTGATATCCTCAAATTTCAGAATGTACAAGAAGAGTAGGCCTAACATTAAAAAAAAAAAATGAAATGAAATATCGGACACACAGCGCTGAAAATCATTGATTGAAGACGTGTGCTGTAAAGTGAATGGCCAATTTGAAAGGGACAGAGTGCACTTTTCTGCACGCTTGCCTGGCGTTGGCAGTGTCAGAGAGCCCTCAAGCAATGAGGAGTACTTTTATCAGTGTGCCTATAGTGACTGTCCCTGGAGGAGGCCACTGATATGTGACACCTTCCATGTGGCAGGTCAGGGTATTTTTTTAGGTCGAGCATTCGAGACCTTTTGTAACTTCTCTTATGGGTGTAAAGCCATCCCCCTACTTTTGATTTATTTGTTTGTTTCAGTGTCTTTTAAAAATCCTTGCTTGCTATTGGTCAGTCCTGCCTCTTTGTCCCTCCTTTTGTTTTTCAATCCTCCCATGCAGCAGAGACTAAGTACTGTTTCATTACGTTATGGTCCTTTATCTGTTCTTTGAGGGACTATTTTTTTCTTGGTTTCCTGCCCTGTTACTGTTTGCCTGTGTTCAGCTTTGGTGTGATAACTGCTTACATGTTAATATAGCATTCCTCCCTCACAGCTCCTCTAAATGCAAATAAAGTTTGTCTCAGAACCATGGTTGTTTTGAATTAATACAGGGGAAAAAGTTCTTAAACAAGCATAAGCATAAAATAAGTAGAATAAATACTATTCCAAGATGGCCGCTGCATTTCCCTGCACTTCCCAGCAGTACCGTTGGCAATGGAGATGCTAAGTCTCAGGACGCCTGTCTAAAGCTGCTACGACCAAGTACGAGGAATAGGAGACTAATATAAAAACTCACACAAAAGTGAGGAGAATTAATAGTACAATTTCTAAAAACAGAGGGCACTGTTATGAGTACCTTTAATCCTTGGGCTTTATGCGTCCGTGCAGGGCTTGTCTGGCACGTTTTCAAGCTCTTTGGTGCTTACATGAGAGGCTGTCGGCACGGGATGCAGTGGATTCAAACTCGCAAATGGTGGGTGAGGTAGATTCGAGGGAAGCCGTCCAAAGCTGCCTGGATGCCGGCAGCGGAGGAATTTGAGGTCATTAGTGTGCAGTGGCCACTGTAGGCTAGAGCTTCAGTGTGTCAGATTGTGTCTTAACTACATAAAAACACAAAGCCTCATGTCCGGAAGAACTGGCGACTGCCCCCGTTGTTTGTTGTTACTGTGATTACCTTTATATTTTGAGTTTCCATGTAAACACTTGGAAGTTTTGATTCATTATTTTCATGTGTCCTTTAAGGTACCCGGTTGATGATAGCATTTTTTTTTTTTATTCCAGTATGGTCACTGCATTTTGATATTAAGTTAGCGTGCTGAGGCTTTGTAGGGTCCTTTGTTCATTTGTGGGGGAACAGAGTGCGCACTTCTGTAATGTCAGCGCATGTGGTTGATTCATGGCAGTCTCTGTTAAAAATGGTGCCTCACTTGTGTGGGAGGCCCAAGTACCCGCGACAGGCAAGGACCCAAAACGTAGTGATGCGACATCAACATTGCCTATCCAAAAAAATGTTTGGGCCCTTGTCTGTCGCGGGTACTTGGGCCTCCCTCACAAGTGAGGCACCATTTTTACCTGGAGACCCAGGGGAACGCTGGGAGGTGGGAAATTTGAGTGAGCCCAGTGATGCCACAACTTTCCCACACAAAAATGTGTGAAAAAAGTGATTTTTTCAGCTAAAATTGAGGTTTGCAGGGGATTCTGGGTAAGGAAACTTTGGGGGATCCACGCAAGCCATACCTCCCTGGAAGCCCCCGGGTGTCTAGTTTTCACAAATGTATGGGTTTGGTAGGTTTCCCTAGATGGCCGCCGAGCACCGGGCCAAAAACCCAGGTGACCCCCTTGCAAAACCAGGTGGTTTTGAGATAGGCAATTTTGATGTCACCTCACTACGTTTTGGGCCCTTGCCTGTCGCGGGAACTTGGGCCTCCCACACAAGTGAGGCACCATTTTTACCGGGAGACCCAGGGGAACGCTGGGAGGTGGGAAATTTGAGTGAGCCCGGTGATGCCACAACTTTCCCACACAAAAATGTGTGAAAAAAAGTGATTTTTTCAGCTAAAATTGAGGTTTGCAGGGGATTCTGGGTAAGGAAACATTGGGGGATCCATGCAAGCCATACCTCCCTGGAAGCCCCCGTGTGTCTAGTTTTAAAAAATGTATGGGTTTGGTAGGTTTCCCTAGATGGCCGCCGAGCACAGGCCAAAAAGACAGTTGATCCCCTTGCAAAACCAGATCGTTTTGACATTATTTGTTTCTACAGCGTGAGAATTTCGGCACAATATTGCAAGGAAAATGTGACAGACATTTTGAGGTTTGCAGGACATTGTGGATAAAATAACTTTTTGGAATTCACAAGAGAGACATCACCATGAACTCCCGTGGGTTTACGACAATATCTACAGTTGGTGGGTTATTCTTACATGGAACATACACCTTGGCAGAGAAACTAAAAAGACAAAGATTCCTGCACAGCCATCTATTCCTCAAACGCACACACATACCAGTTGGATTTGGCACGAGGGTGAGTGATGGTTCAGTATATACAATTGTATTAGCAAGTGATTTCACAAGAATGAAATGCACTGTTAATAATTGAAAGGGCGAGAAACTGAACCATTGACTCACAGCTCGTGAGCTGTAAAGCCACGACAAGGCACCAACCTCTTTACAGGCCAATCATACATCTTTCATACGTGTGAGACATACAAAACCATTCACACCGCCAGCCGCGGGCCCATCACATAACAAAACTCACACCACCACACAGCGCCATTCAAGGGCCCATCACTTTCACATGCCCACATTCCTGACACAGCAACTACACAAGCTGATGGATTGCGTGGAGTGGCACTCAGCTAGCAGTGTGTGTAGTGACCAGCAGCAAGTCACTACTCACACACCGCCAGCCAAGCACCATTCCACGCACACTGCCAACCAAGTGCCAGTCCACACACACCGCCAACACATTTAGGATTTTTATTAGACAAAAATAAAAACACAAACAAATCGCAAATCGATACAAATCTACAAACACAAAATCAGAAACTAAATACATTGCACTAACGCCAACCTTGAAACAGAATCACATTTTTCAAAGAATACAGACCAGGCAGTTTACTTTACCACTCATGAATGCTCCCAAAAATTATTTTGCGTGTGGTACGCTCTAAAACAAGCAGGGACACACATCCCAGGTTTAGAAGGACAGTCGGGGCAGTACATACGAATCTCCTTCCGCGAACCTCTTCGCCAACAGACTCTGCATCTCCTAGTGGGAAAATCTTTTGCCGGCGTGGGAGGGATGAAATCAGGAAAGTGGCGATCTTTCAATTGAACCACATCCTCCACCACTCCAAATCTAGGAACACTTGCATATTCCACAACAACAGGGCTAGCTATCACAGAGTGCTGAAACTGAAGAAATGTCAAGTTTGACGCAGCAGAACACTCCTTGAACACAATAAAAGCATTGAAATTTGCTAATTCGAAGAAATGGATGGCCAACTTCTTATACCAAACATAAGCCTTCCGAATAGCAGAGTAAGGTTCCAACCTCTGATCTACTCTGTCAACACCACCCATGTGCTTATTGTAGTCTAGAATGCACACAGGTTTGCGCACTTCAGCAACCTGACTCCAAACAGCCACAGGTGAAGTACTCTCATCATGGATGGTAGTCAGCATGTACACATCCCTCCTGTCCACAAATTTTACAGCTAGTAGTTCATCACTACGCAAGAAACTGCACTGCCCCTCTGAAGTTTTTTGCAAACAAGCTCTTTCGGATAACCTTTACGGTTAGAGCAGATTGTGCCACATGCAAAAGTGTCCACTTTATACAATTCCTTAAATAATTGCACAGCAGTATAGAAGTTATCAAGGTACAAATGGTGGCCTCTGTTAAACAGTCTTCTAGCAAGATCCCACACAATTTTCTCTGAAACTCCAAAAGTGGACGGACAACCTGGGGGGTCAATAGTAGAATCTCTACCAGTGTAAACATGAAAATTAAAAACATATCCTGTCCTACTCTCAGATAACATATACAGCTTAATTCCATAGCGTGCCCTCTTGCTAGGGATGTACTGCCTAAAAACCAAACGGCCCTTGAACAAGACCAAAGACTCATCAATAGATATTTCTTTCCCTGGAGTATAGATCTCAGAAAATCGATCTACAAAGTGATCAAGAACGGGCCGAATCTTAAAAAGACGGTCACAGTCAGGGTGATCTCGTGGCAACGCCATAGAATTATCAACAAAATTCAGCATACGTAGCAAAAGTAAATACCGATTATGAGTCATAACTGCAGGAAATATGGCAGTTGCCAACAAGGGGCTAGTAGACCAATATGAAGCCAAGGTTGGCTTCCTTACCACACCCATCAATAAAGTCAAACCCAAAAACTTCTTACTCTCTTCCAGATATGTGGGAGTCCACGGGGTAGCTCTAGACTGGGGCCTAAGTTTGTCGCTGTTGTCCCTCAAAAACTGTTCAGCATACAAATTCGTCTGCTCAACAATCTCACCCAAAAATACATCGTCCATAAACAACTGAAAAAATTGTATAGGCAAAAAGTGTTCACAATCCACTGTACACCATGCATCACCACCGCTAAAGGCAGGCAACACTGGCTGCACCATGTTTGGATCAACCCAAAGTCCAGCACTTCCAGTAGGAAGCCTAGCAGCCTCAGACTGCAATCCAGATGCCTCTTGCACCATCGGCACAGCAGTCTCCTCCTCTAAGACAGGCACTTCATCCGCGCTGAGAGTTGCTTCATCCACACCAAGAGTACCTTCATCTGCACTGAGAGTGGCTTCATCATCTGATAATTCCATGTTGAGAGAAAACTCACTCCCAGAATCTTCCCCTCCCTCCTCTCCCTCAGACGCTCGGTCAGTCTCATAATCATGCTCAGAGGAAGATTCAAGAAGCATACCAACCACCTGTTGAGCAGTCATTCTACGGCTAGCCATATTGCTTACTAATAAAGGTAACTTGTCAAACAAGTCAACAACAACAAACACTTTGTAAAAGAAGTAATAAACAAAAAGCACCTTTATCAAAAACTCATATATACTCCAAAACAATACCACTCACTTGCCAGAGGCAGCTAAACTACTCACCACCACCTACTCTGTACAGACACAGTATGGATCAACAATATCCCACTAAAAAAGAAAGAGAAAAGCAATTACACATAAGACTATGCAAAACACATTGCAAAGAATTTCATGTTCAAACCACTAACTAAATATGCTGCCATTATGACATCACTTACAAAAAAATTCATTCAGACATTACAATATTACTCATTTGGAGTAAATACAACAAAAAAAAAATTCTTACCAAAACAATGCAACTACACAAAACTGCAGAACAACCACTGTCGAAAGTGGAAACAGGAATCAAAAGCTTTAGACTAGAATAAAAAGGAGAAAAAAGCGTTATTGTCACATATGCATATAATGCTCTAGACCATCACGTACTGCGCAAAATTTATTACTTGAACCTCCCACTTTCAAGAAGGAAAGATCGATGGCCTAATCCTTTACAAGCAACGCGGCGAGAATCTGGAACTCAGCCTCAGCTCTGAACCACCCCCTCCCTCTTCCCAGTCCTTCCAAACTGACCTCAAAGTTCTCCTCCTGCAAAGACACTTCCAAACTTAATTCACACCCTCTCTATTGTCTGAAGGAAGTCTTTACATTATAGGAAATTCTGTTCTCCATGCCCGTAGAAATGCCTTCCCAGTGTGTTCCTGTGTTTTGAGTGTCTGCCATTTATTGCACTTTTATACCTCTACTTGTACTTTGTACTCTTTGGTAACTTGCACACATGTCACTTTTCCTCTTGTAACGTATTGTTTGCTACCTCTTGTATTTTGTTTGCTTTTGATGCATGCACAATTACCACCATTGCCTCATGTACCATAACGTTTGCTCTTGTTTTCAGAGTGTCTGCCATTTATTGAAGTATTTTACCTCATGTGACATCCATCAGAGAGCTGCGTGAATAATTACCTGGTAATCCCCTCAGCACAATGCACACACACACCCGAAATAGGTACCCAGTGAGGTCACACCGTTCGCATCGCCCTAACCTGCTCAAGGTTCATGTGACCTCAGTGACAGTCACAGCGACTGGCTCACTGTTGCTCTAGGGTGTGCTGCTTCGTAGGCCTGCCCGCAAGACTGGAGATGAACATCAGTATGGATTGTGGTGGACAGGCCTTCAAGGTTAACCCACAATTGACACCACTCGGGTACACCTGCTTGTGCTAAGACATCAAGCCTTCTAAGGTCTAGTGGGGCCTTCTACGGTCTAGCATGGGAATGTGCTCCCTCAGTACAGTGGTGTGGTGGACTGGTCATGAATGCGGAACCCGGTTCCCCAGTTCCAAATTCCACAGCTCTGGCCACAGTGCCACATCCCCACTCAACACCATACTTGCCCACTGAGAGAAACTCGCACTGCCTTCAGCTATAACCTAATTGTGCCCGCTATAAACACTTGGATGTGGCTCAATTCAAATTATGCACTTGATAAGAGTAATATGCTGCCTAAAAAAATAAAAAAAAAGCAACCACTCGTAGGGAATGCAAAGCATGTGAAATGTAAGCAGAAACAACATGGTTACCTAAACGATCTCTCACTAACTATTCAGAAATCAGTGAGTGGTTTCACCTGAAAAGTTATGGACATGACTAGAGGGCCCTGAAGGGAACCGTTTCACTGTCCATTGCTTACATCCTCACACAACGTAAGCAGTATGGTATAAAAAGACCACATCCATAAACACAGAGCCATGGTACACATTGTGTTTTCCAATCCACCCATCAACCAGGTATTGCAGTACCTCCAGGAATGGTACACTCTCCCAACCTGGAAACAACAATGCTCTTGTTGACGAGAAAATGAAAGTAGCACTTCACTGGCAAACTCTGTAAAGTGATGCTGGTGTATTTGGATGTAAAAAAAAACAATCTGGCCACTTTGCAACCCCTCTGTCTTGCTATTAGTTAGGCATTTAATTCTCATATAAGAAATTCTATTTCTCTACATGCTGCTGCACTTTGGATTTGAAAAATTAAAAAGAAGGGCATTTCTCGGCATTTTTGGATCCATTTCACAGGGAAGCAACTAGAAAGACGAGCGTTTTTCAAATTTGGATCCATTTCACAGGAAAGCAACAACAGGCACACACGAACGAAGCCGAGCCTCGTGGCATGCCTGGGCATACCAAAGTGCCCCCACCCTAACCCAAACCCACCGATGCAAAAATCATGCTGCTGCACTTTGGATTTGAAAAATTTAAAAGAAGGGCATTTCTCTGCATTTTTGGATCCATTTCACAGGGAAGCAACTAGAAAGACAAGCGTTTTTCAAATTTGAATCCATTTCACAGGGAAGCAACAACAGGCACACACGAACGAAGCCGAGCCTCGTGGCATGCCTGGGCATACCAAAGTGCCCCCACCCTAACCCAAACCCACCGATGCAAAAAAAAACCCTCCCCAGCCCCAAAACTCACCTTTACTCTCCGACGCGCAGGAAGAAAATGGCTTCCTGTGCCTCGGAGAGCAAAGGGGAAACCTCCAACGACGTCAGCGCGGCTCGCGCGCTGACGTCATTGATGACGCGGGGGAGGCAGGGGAAGGTCCTCCCCTGCCTTCCCAGTAAAAAAAAAACAAAAAAAATAAATAAAATTCGACCAATCACGGGGGGAGCGCCAGCGCTTCCCCCATGGGTGGGTGCCATGACGAGCTGGACTCGTCATGGGCACAGCGCGACTGTGCTCCATGACGAGTCCAACTCGTCATGGGCACAGAAGGGGTTAAACTGAGATCTGCCCTCTTCTCTGAGGAGCTCGGGTACTTGGGATTCATTAGTGAGGCACCCTCCTGACACCTTTAGTGTTCTCTTACCACAGTGACTGAAGCACATGGTGAGGCACCCACCCGACACTTACTGAGGCATCTTATCTCAGGGACTGAGGTAAATGGCGAAGAGCTCTGCTGACACTGACTGAGGAATCTTGTCTCAAAGACTAAGGTACATTGCGAGCAGCCATCCTGACACGGACTGAGGTATCATATCTCAGGCACTGGGGTACATAGCGAGGAGCCCACCCCGACACGGATTGAGGTATCTTATCCCAGGTACTTAGGTACATGGTGAAGAGTCCTCCTGACACTGACTGAGGTATCTTATTTCAGGGACTGATGTTTATGAGAAGACACCCTCCTGATACTGGCTGGGGTATCTTATCTCAGGGACTCAAGTACATGGAGAGACACCCTTCTGACACGGACTGAGGCATCTTACCTCATGGACTAAGGTACATGGTGAAGACACCCTCCTGACACTGACTGAGGTATCTTATCTCACAGACTAAGGACATGGCGAGACACCCTCCTGACACTGACTGAGGTATCTTATCTCACAGACTAAGGACATGGCGAGACACCCTCCTGACACTGACTGAGGTTTCTTGTCTCAAAGACTCAGGTACATTGCAAGCAGCCCTCCTGACACGGACTGAGGTATCTTATTTCAGAGACTGAGGTATATGGAGAGACACACATCTGACACTGATGGTAGTATCTTACCTCATGGACTAAGGTACATGGTGAAGATCCCTCCTGACACTGACTGATGTATCTTATTTCAGGGACTGAGGTATATGAGAAGTCACCCTCCTGATCCTGGCTGAGCTTTCTTATCTCAGGGACTGAGGTACATGGAGAGATACCCTTCTGACACTGACTGAGGTATCTTATCTCAGGGACTGAGGGTCATACAAAGGAGCCCTCTTGACACCGACTGAGGTATATTATCTCAGGGACTGATGTTTATGAGAAGACACCCTTCTGACACTGACTGAGGTATCTTATCTCAGGGACTGAGGTATATGGAGAGACACCATCCTGACACTGATGGTGGCATCTTAGGGGAACAACCTTTACAACGCAACTGTTACAACGCACTACACTTACAACGCATTTTTACAACGCATAATCCATTACAACGCACTACACTTACAACGCATGACACTACAACGCATTTTTAAAAAATACCTTTACAACGCATACCATTACAACGCCTACCATTACAACGCATAATATTTCACTACACTATCCAACACTTACCCTACTGTTGCACCCCCTGGAGTTAGAATAGTAATTTTTACCCCTATACTATCCAACACTTACCCTACTGTTGCACCCCCTGGAGTTAGAATAGTAATTTTTACCCCTATACTATCCAACACTTACCCTACTGTTGCACCCCCTGGAGTTAGAATAGTAATTTTTACCCCTATACTATCCAACACTTACCCTACTGTTGCACCCCCTGGAGTTAGAATAGTAATTTTTACCCCTATACTATCCAACACTTACCCTACTGTTGCACCCCCTGGAGTTAGAATAGTAATTTTTACCCCTATACTATCCAACACTTACCCTACTGTTGCACCCCCTGGAGTTAGAATAGTAATTTTTACCCCTATACTATCCAACACTTACCCTACTGTTGCACCCCCTGGAGTTAGAATAGTAATTTTTACCCCTATACTATCCAACACTTACCCTACTGTTGCACCCCCTGGAGTTAGAATAGCAATTTGTACCCCTATACTATCCAACACTTACCCTACTGTTGCACCCCCTGGAGTTAGAATAGTAATTTTTACCCCTATACTATCCAACACTTACCCTACTGTTGCACCCCCTGGAGTTAGAATAGTAATTTTTACCCCTATACTATCCAACACTTACCCTACTGTTGCACCCCCTGGAGTTAGAATAGTAATTTTTACCCCTATACTATCCAACACTTACCCTACTGTTGCACCCCCTGGAGTTAGAATAGTAATTTTTACCCCTATACTATCCAACACTTACCCTACTTTTGCACCCCCTGGAGTTAGAATAGTAATTTTTACCCATATACTATCCAACACTTACCCTACTGTTGCACCCCCTGGAGTTAGAATAGTAATTTTTACCCCTATACTATCCAACACTTACCCTACTGTTGCACCCCCTGGAGTTAGAAAAGTAATTTTTACCCCTATACTATCTAATACTTACCTTAAATGCAATTAAATATTATGCGTTGTAATGGTATGCGTTGTAATGGTAGTTTTTAAAAATGGGTTGTAGTGTCATGCGTTGTAAGTGTAGTGCGTTGTAATGGATTATGCGTTGTAAAAAATGCATTGTAAGTGCATGCGTTGTAAAAGTGTGCGTTGTAACGTCATACATCCGGCATCTTACCTCATGAACTAAGGTACATGGTGAAGAGCCCTCCTGACACTGACTGAGGTATCTTATTTCACGGGCTGAGGTATATGAGAAGACAACCTTGTGAGAACTGGGAATCTCTAGTTGGCACAGGTATGCACTTGCGACAAGCAGGGACTCTCAATTCTAAGTCAGAGTAAGGGGATCACCCTTTCAAATAACCCCTGCTCACTCTTTAGGTAGTGTGGAGCAAGCAGTCAAGACTATTCTCAGAGCGTCATAGGTTAAGCATTTGTGAACACATACAGTAATACAATGACACACCACAAATGGACACCAGTCAAGGTTATATCAAGAATAGGTTTCTTTATATAAGGCTTAGCACAAGACCAGAATAACGATTAAAATGACCACAGTATTATTTTAAAGTTCAATGTTCTTGTAAAAAGGCTTAAAATACAAAAATAGGCTTCTTTTAGTCAATTATGCTTCTTTTCAGGCTTTGTACGGTTCGTACCTGGGTGTGCGACTCGTCCGCATTAAAAACAAGGAAAGTACGAGTCAAACAATCGGTGCGGACTCCGGGGTCCGTAACACACACGCTGCGGTGCGAACAGAACAAAGTATCTTAAGTTTGTGGGGTCCGCGACGGACAGTGCGGGACAAGTTGATGGGTCCGGGTCGTAGTTCGGCAGCGTATTCAGATGCTGGTCGGGTCGCGGCGGCGGGATGAGGCGTTGGTATGGGACCTTCAGGGATACATGTGGATGGCCTGGATCAGCTTGCAGAGTCCGTGGCGTTCGGCGTTCGAGCCGTACCTTCGGTGCGGATAGGCGGCGACACTTCTCGGCGCCGTACAGCGTACGGGGAGGATCAGCATGATGCGGCTTCTCGGCTCTGAGTACGGCACGGTGCAGTACGTTGGCAGCGTACGGATTGTACCAGCGGGACAGCGAAGCTTGAGTCTGGCGTACAGGGTTCGGCAGCCAGTGTTGCACGTCTCGAATCGGCAGGGAAGGTTAGGTGTGATGCGGCCGGGAGGAGTACGGTGCGTACTAGCGCTTTTGGATCAGCGTAGACACACGGTGCCGGGCGGCAAAGACACGGCTTCGCGGCGGATGGGGTAAGAGGCGTACTGGGGCCAAATCCAGCGGGAAACAAGCAAGAATTGTCCAGGCAACTCAGTTTTGGAAGGCAGATAAGTCCAATGGTCCTGGGACTCAGTTCAGGGGGCAAGCTCTTCTTCCAAGCCCTTGGAGATTGTTGAAAAACAAAGTGCAAAGTCTCTCTTAGTCTTTTCCTCTCCCTTCTCAGCAAGGCACCAACTGCAGGCCAATCCCCCAGGTTAGGGTAAGTTACTCCTCCTTCAGCTTCTTCCAGGTCCTTCTCTTCAGGCAGAGTTTCTTCGTGGTTCAATCAGGATCTGATTTCTTAGGAGCAGGGCTCCTACATTTATACCCAGTTTCTTTTGTCTTTACAGGCCAGGGGGGCCTTTGCATAATCCCAGTCCAGTTCTTTTCAGGGAGGAGCACTTTGTTGTTGGGACTCTGGCTTCTTCTTTCAGCAGGCAGGGCAGAGACATCCGACGCTCCCCAGGGGGTGGAACCAGCATTGTGGTGGCAGAGCACTGCCCTAGTCAGAGTCAAGGTGCACGCCTCCCACCCATCCTGGTGTAATCTCTCTATTCACCACCTGGCAGCCCCAGCCTGTCTCCTGGAACTTCCCAGCCCTGTCACTCAAGCTACACACAAAGTAGATAGCCCTCCCCTCCAGAGGCGGACTGAGATGGTTAGGCACGCAAAGGCTAACTTTCTAAAAGTAGCATTTGCAAACCCAGGATATTAAAATAACCTTTGCTAAAAGATGTATTTTATTATTCTGAGTTCAGGCAAACTAAACATGAATTTCTACCATGCTTCCTGAGCCTTCTAGGATTATAGAGTGTTATAACCTAGCAGCCCATTCTGGCCTATGGAGAGCAGGTAGCCTTGCAATAGTAAAAAACGAAAATGGCTGTAATTCACTATTAGGACATGCCACACACCTCAGGGCATGTCCTACCTTATCCTTACAATGCACCCTGCCCTAGGGCCTACCATAGGGGTGACTAATATGAAGGTAAGGGAAGGTTTAGGGACTGGCAAGCGGGGACACTGCCCAGTCAGCATGACAGTACCAGACTGCATGCAGGTTCTGCAATGGCAGACCTTAGACACATTTTACCAGGCTGCTTCTGTGGTGGCACAACCAGTGCTGCAAGCCCACTAGCAGCATTTGGATATACAAGCCCTTGGCACCCCTGGTGCACTCTACTAGGGACTGATAGTAAACCAAATAAGCCAAACATGGAAGTCAATTCACATAATACATTTTCCCATAGGGAGCACTTGCCCTGTGGCACTGGATGGCAGTGTCACAGGGCCCTGAGCAGCTAACACCAGCACAAAAATACATTGAGGCACAGACAAAAATGGAAGGGTGACCCACGCCAATGGTGCCAGGTCTAACAAATGTCCCCTCCAGCTGAAATGTGGGGAGAGCTACCCTACCCCAGGGAGTTCTCATCACTAAGGCGGAAAAATCTGGAAAGACCATCAGCGTTGGCGTGGTCTGTGCCGGGGCGATGTTCCACCGTGAAATCCATTCCCTGTAGGGAAATGGACCACCTCAACAACTCAGGATTCTCACCCCTCATCTGCATCAACCATCTGAGGGGCCTGTGGTCTGTTTGAACCCGGAAGTGAGACCCAAACAAGTAGGGTCTTAGCTTCTTCAATGCCCAGACCACAGCAAATGCTTCTCGCTCAATCGCACTCCACTTTTGTTCCCGGGGAAGTAACCTCCTACAGGTTGGTCCCAGCCCTCCTCAGTCATCTGTGAGAGAACAGCCCCTACACCATGCTCTGATGCATCTGTCTGCACAAGGAATTCTTAGGAGAAGTCAGGACCCAAGAGCACGGGCGCCGTGCACATGGCAGTTTTCAGGGTGTCAAAAGCCTTCTGACAGGTGTCAGTCCATATCACTTTTCTGTGCTGCTTCTTCGAAGTCAGCTCTGTCAAGGGGGCAACAATGCTGCCATACCCCTTGACAAACCTCCTGTAGTACCCTGTGAGTCCTAAAAAGGCCCTCACCTCTGTCTGGGTCTTTGGGGGCTCCCAAGCCAGGATGGTTTCAATCTTGGGTTGGAGGGGCACCACCTGGCCGCTCCCCACTTGGTGTCCCAAGTACACCACTGATCCCTGCCCGATCTGACACTTGCTTGCCTTGATCGTGAGGCCTGCCTTGCGCAGTGCCATCAACACTTCCCAGAGATGTTGCAGGTGTTCTTTCCATGTGCCACTGAACACTGCGATGTCATCCAGGTATGCGGCGCTGAACTCGGTCAACCCAGCCAACACCTGGTTGACCAACCTCTGGAAGGTGGCAGGGGCATTCTTCATCCCAAATGGCATAACCCGGAACTGGAAATGCCCATCTGGTGTGGAGAATGCGGACCTTTCTTTGGCCCCATCAGTCAAGGCGATCTGCCAGTACACAGATGTTAAATCAAACATGCTGAGGTACCGTGCAGCCCCTAGCCGATCGATGAGCTCGTCAGCTCTGGGGATGGGGTGCGCGTCAGTCTTCGTGACTGAGTTGAGTCCTCTGTAGTCCACACAGAACCGGGGTTCGGGTGTGGCACCCGGCGCGGCAGCCTTTGGGACCAAGACCACTGGGCTGGCCCAAGGACTGCTGGAGGACTCAACCACCCCTAGAGCAAGCATCTTTGAGACCTCCTCTTTGATGCAGGCTCTGACCCTGTCAGTTACCCTGTAAGCTTTGTGCTTCACAGGTAAGCTGTCTCCTGTATCCACATCATGGACGCACCAATCTGTGATACCAGGAACCAGGGAGAACAGGTCAGGAAACTGCCCCAGCAGGTGGCGGCAGTCATCCTGCTGCTCAGGGGTCAGGGTGGGTGAGAGGTTAACTCCATCCACTTACCCGTCTCGCTCTGAGGCTACCAGGAGGTCAGGAAGAGGCTCAGACTCCTCCTCCGTCCCATCATCTGTGGCCAAGAGCATGCCCACTTCGGACCTCTCCAAGTGGGTCTTTAGTCGATTGACATGTAGGACCCTTAAGAGGTTCCTAGGAGACTGCAAGTCCACCAAGTAGGTGACAGAACTCTTGCGCTCCACAATCTCAAAGGGTCCTGTCCACTTGTCCTGGAGTGCACAGGGCTCCACAGGGGCCAGGACCCATACCTTTTGACCAGGTTGAAGCTCAACCAGAGTGGCATTCTGGTCATACCACCGCTTCATTTCCTCCTGGCTGGCTTCCAGATTTGCCTCAGCAAGTTGCCTGAAACGCCTAGTCTGGTTCCGAAAGGCCAGCATGTAACTATATACATTCTGGGGAGGTTTCCTGGGAGATTGCTCCCAGCCTTCCTTGACCAGACTAAGAGGTCCTCGTACTGGGTGGCCATACAGAAGCTCAAAGGGACTGAACCCCAGAGACTTCTGTGGCACCTCACGGTACGCGAAGAGAAGGCATGGTAAGAGGACGTCCCACTTACGCCTCATGGGCTCCTCAATGCCCATAATCATGCCCTTTAGGGTTCGGTTGAATCTCTCAACCAACCCGTTTCCTTGGGGATGGTAAGGGGTGGTGAACTTGTATGTCACACCACACTCTTGCCAAAGGGATTTCATATATTTCGATATGAAATTGGTCCCCCTGTCAGACACCACCTCTAGAGGGAATCCTACTCGTGAGAAAATTCCCATCAGTGCCCGTCCCACCACGGGGGCCGTCACTGTCCTCAGAGGGATGGCTTCAGGGTACCGGGTGGCATGGTCCACCAAGACCAGGATAAACCTGTTGCCCATGGCTGTCTTGGGGTCCAGGGGCCCCACAATGTCAATCCCCACTCGTTGGAATGGGGTACTGACCACAGGGAAAGGTTGGAGTGGAGCTCTCAGCTTCCTTCCACTCTTACCACTTGCCTGGCAAGTCTGGCATGTCCTGCAGTGAGTGTCAGAACTCCTGCGCATTTGAGGCCAATAAAAGTGGCTGACAAGCCTTTCGAAGGTCTTGTCCTGCCCCAAATGCCCTGCTAACGGAACGTCGTGAGCCAGCCCCAGTAGGAAGGCTCTGAACTTCTGGGGTACCACCAGCGCACAGGCTGACCCAGGTTCAGCAACCTTAGGCTCTGAGTACAGGAGGTCGTTCTCCCAGTAGATTAAGTGAGTACCGGACTGGCCACCATTGGCCTGGGCTGCAGCCTGCTGCCGCATACCCACTAGAGAGGGGCACTCTTTCTGCTCCCTGCAGAATTCCTCCCTGGTGGGGCCTCCTTCTTGCTGCCAATGGGTCAGCTCAGGCAGGTCCCCCAGTTCGGCTATCTGTTCCCCGGTAGGCTCCAGGGCATCCCCCTCAAGGTCTGATTCCTCCTGGGCCGTGGGAATGTTAGGAGCCGGTTTCCCGTGCCTCCTGCGCCCTCTCCCTAAGGCCGGTTCCTGGGCCTCTCCCTCAGGCTCCAGGGTACCTTCAACACCCCTACTGGCTGCCATTGACTGGGTGGTCACGCACGCCCAATCAGGTAAACCCACCATCCGCAGGTGGGTTGTCTTCTCCACCTTTTCCCAAGGGGAGCTCTCCAAATCATTTCCTAGAAGACAATCAACAGGCATGGCATTTCTCACAGCGACTTGCAGAGTACCAGAGACCCCCCCCCACTCAAAGGGAACTTGAGCCATTGGACAATGACTCTCTGTGTTGTCAGCGGTGACAACACGGCAGAATGCGTGTGGGACCACCTGCTCTTGAGACACCAGGTGTTGCTTGACAGCAGTCACACTGGCTCCTGTATCTCTAAGAGCCCCCAGCCTCTTGCCATTTATGGTCACCCACTGCCCATACTTTTGAATATTGGGGGGCAGTTGGGCCTCAGCGACCATCTCACTGTCTCCTAATGAGACTAGGGTCATCTGTACGGGAACCCCCTCCCCTTGGACATATATCTCCCTCCCAAAGGCTACACTAGCCACCTGCTTGGGGGGTGGAGCACCAGAGGGTGCTGGTTTACCAAACATGGGGCACTTGGGATCCATGGAATAGTGCCCCAGGTTGTTACACTGGTAACATCTGGGGGGCCCTCTTTGAACAGGGTTACCTGTCGGGGCCCGGTCTGCTTCGGGGGTGGGGGTGGCTGAGAACCTTTCCCTTGGTTCCCTTGGGAATAACTTTAGGGCCCTCTGTAGAACTCCCTCTGTTTACCCTTGTCCCCCCCACTCTTCTGCTGGGGACCCTGACCACCTTTGGCGGGGCCTCCCACGGGACCCTTGTGGACCCTGGTACTGATCCAGCGGTCCACTTCCTCAGCAAGCTTCCTAGGGTTAGTCAGCTTGCTATCGATCAGGTGCTGGCGTAGCTCAGGAAAACAATTATCAGACAAGTTGAAGGACTGGGCAATTCTAAGACCCAGCGGTGCCAGGGGACAACACCTGAAACCTTCGTGGGTTACCTGTTCCGGCGTACAAAACACAGAGACACGGGACACTTCCGGCGGCGTCAAAGATCAGCGTTTATTTACTGCAGGGAGACAGAAATCACAAGAAGTACACAACGTGTAGGTTCTGGGAGACTGCTTCAAATTGCAAAAGTGGATCGCTCCTTTTATACACATTTTCGCCATTGAACAACATGGCAAACAAAAGGTTACAACTCAGTTCCCACAGTAAACTTCAAAGGGTCGCATTCATTATTTTCAGAAACCCGGAACATAATTACAGTTACATTGCCGGTTCCCAACTGTAAAAACACATTATCCCCACATTAAGCACATTCCATTCGGACTGTAAACGAATTAGGAGAAGGGACAGAAACAGATGCAAAGGAAGAACAAAGATGAACAACCGCTTGAAAAAGAGTGTAGGGATCAATATCGGAAGCACGATTGCAGGATCAAAGGATCCATGCCTAATGCATGCACGACTGAAACAATAGACTAGCACGGCAAGATGAGCCTCGAGCGGTGCCATTTGCCCTTGCAGTGTCAGCCCCCTCATCATAAAGACAACCTCAAAGGAACACGTGTTCTCCGCGAAGGTTTGAGAATCCCAGGGTCACGAAGCGGACAGTGTCCGTTCGCTGGCTACTTGAGGGCAAGAGACAAAATGGATGCCCTATCTAAAATGGAACCCGAGGGTTCAGATAGACATACCCACGAATGAGACGAACCATACATAGTAGCGTAGCGAAAACGCGTACACCCACTAAACTCGTCATTTGCGGTTCGTAGATACCAAACTCGTCCATATTCGAACACACCCAAAATGTCATTACGGTTCTCACGGAACCTCAGACGCTCCTTTTGCCCTCATGTAGGCAAGCACTAGTCGAGATCAGAATCGATTTCGATATTCATCAGATCATTCAGTTGTTGCTGGAACATCATTCTATCCATCAATGTCTCTTTGGTAACAGATGGCCGTCTTATACACGTTGTAGCGCAGAGGCCACATAAGGCAAGACCACACTGCACACAAAGACAACACGTGAACAGAAACGTTACAACAACCCCTATGATCATCAGAATCTTCTAACCCCAGGTTGATATCAGACCCCAAAACCATCCTAGAAGCGTCCAACCACCTTCGTCCACGTGTATGGACTCGGAGATCTTATGTAACTTCGAGATGGCTTGGTAAACAGTTGGAGCGTTGTCAGGAATGAAAATGCAACAGCTCGAATGGATCACCTTGCACACACCACCTCTATCTGCAAGAACAACGTCTAGAACCATACGGTTCTGCAACGTCATAAGTCTATCCGCCTGAAGTTCTGCTGTTAAATTACCAAGAGCACTTGCAGTTATGTTAGCAGTCGATTCTACCACACGGGTCAACTGTCTCAGGTTCCTACTATTGACCATAGGTCCCCAAAACGGCAGGAAACCCTTAAAGAAATCTCCTGCTTCTTGACCGGCAGTATCCTCTTCGCTAATAACGCCTCTCACAACTCTAGTCTTGTTATAGTCTGAAGCAACCGTAAAAGTCGGTGGCAAAAGATTCGCAATATAACAGGTACCCGAGAAGTCTCGGGGCAACCATGTATAGGCACGTTCATAACATATGAAATAGGTACCCTTGGCAGTCAGGAAAACAGGGGAAGAGAGCATCGGCAGAACATACGTCTCAGTACAAGCACTCTTCCCAAGCTGGGCTCTCGGATTTCGACCAAGACCTTTCAAGCAGAAATTACTGAGGTGGGGTACGATCCATATTGGAGACGAGCTCTTAAGCTGTCTATCACCCACTGACATACGATACTCAGCCTCACTCAGATCTTTATAGGCTTGCACCTCTTCATCTGGAATAAGCGATGCATCAAAAATATCTCTATCTAAATCAGCAATCGCTATCGCCAAAGGCTTGTGGTACGGACCAGAACCAAAGTCTGCGGAACGTGGTTCTCGACTAGGGTAGGAATCTAGTGCACTACGGAACATAGTTTGGAATGCTCGAGCTGAACCCTGGGAGCTGTAAGGAAGAACCAAATACGGAATACCCCTATCCATGGTATGTGGCATTAACCCACACACCCAACAGTTGGTAGTGTTCATCACCAACTGATGCTGATGTAGGAGTTGAACGAAGGAGTTATTCATGAATTCCGCACGTCTAACCTGTTCATGTTGGGGCAGAGGATGAAAGGAATGTGGAGAAACGGTGGTAATAGAACTTAGTTTAGGGGAAAAAGTAGGTGAAATGGAAGGCAATATCAACTGTATCCCAAAATACACTACACCTACCAATAGCATAGAAACAGTCAAAAACAGCAAAAATACCTGAAACAAAAAACATTTTGTTCGTACAATCTTATGCAATTTTGATCTTTGCGCCAACATCCTTTCTACTTCCAACAGCTCAGAGAACGCCATCCTCTAAAAACCGTCCGTAACGTTCTTGACGCACTCCGTTCTGAGTAGCGATTATCAATTCCCAGGAGTTCCCAGGAATCGACAAAAAGTACCCGACCTAGTATCAGGAACCTGCTAAACAGAAGGAAGTACTCGTACGGCCCTACGGTCAACCCGGATGATAGGTTTTCCTGAACAAACATAAAAATCTCTTAGCTGTAAAAAGTACACATGGAAGGGAAAAAAAAAAAATCAGTAAAGGATGCAATTGTTCTCAATGTTTGTGGCAACAGTGAAGGACAATATTAGTTCCAAAAAATGTTATTAGTCTTTGTCACGTAAACGAAGAAAATATCGACTTCTTCCAGGTCGAGTCGGCTCTTCAAATAATTGTTCGGATTGTGAAACAGTGTTCAATCGATCAGATAACAATTCAGACCTTGAGTTCTCCGAAACTGACGACTCAACAGATGTGTCCGTCTGCAATGTATTGTTTCCTACAGATTGAGCATCACTAAACGGCACAAAACATAGAGGGGCCTCGGTTTCCGTTGCCGCAATACCAGTTCTCACCCACTTATCTGCTGGTGGAGGGATCGGAACCTTTTTGGTATGGGTGGCATGTACCCAGTTCTTTCTGCCTTCCAACCGAACTGCAGTCCTTGTAGCCAGCAATACTTGGAAGGGACCCACAAATCTCGGCTCCAAGTTGCGCTTTCTGCCGAAATTGCGTGTGACAACCCAGTCACCCGGTTGGAGCCGATGTCCAGGACCCTCTGTCTGTGCCAGTAAAGCTTCGAAGACCTGTTGATGAATTAACCTCAATTTAGCAGTCAAATCATGAAGGTAATCAATTATCATTGGATACTCAAGACTATCAAAGGCCTTAGGCCTCGGGACTCCTCAAATGTTTGCCGGGCGGCCGAACACAATCTCATATGGGCTAAGCCCTACTCGAGAGTGCACAGTCGCCCTGGTCGATAAGAGAACCAGAGGCAAGGCATCAGGCCATGACAGACCAGTCGTAGCTTGTATCTTCGCAAGTTTCAGTTTCAGAGTACCATTGTACCCTTCAACCAAACCCGCTGCCTGGGGATGATTGGCGCTGTGGAATTTTTGTCGAATTCCAAGGCCCTTACACACACTGCATCACACTTCCCACAAACTCACTTCCGTTATCTGACCACACAATCCGTGGCATTCCATACCGAGGAAAGTATTCCTTCAGTAAGACTTTCGCTGTGGACAGGGCGGTATTATCCTTAAGAGGATAGGCCTCGATCCATCTGGAGAACGCACAAATCACAACTAAAACGTACTTCAAATTATTGCATCTCTCCATATGGATGAAGTCCAGTTGGATAACTTCAAAGGGACATGTAGGAGGAGCAAAATGGCCGGGTGGAATGGGGGTGCCCTTGCCAGGATTATACATCAAACATACCATGCAATTCTTAACCACTCTCTCAGCACATTTAGCAATACCATCATTCTTCCATACAGGGGACAACAACTTGCATATACCTTTCGCGCTAATATGTGACAAGCCGTGAGCCATAGTCACAACGGCTAGCACATATGCATCCGGTAACATCCACCTCTGACATTCCTACAAGTCAACCCAACATCCATACGTGTCTAACTTTCCCGTGCTTTCTTTCCACTTGGTCTTTTCAGTTTCAGTGGCCTCATTCTGAATTGCTTTCACGCTCTCAACAGTGTCTTCACACATACCAGTCTCCGTCGGCCACCTCACTGAACTCGTAACATACATTCGGGTCGCAAGATTCTTAGCCGTTTCCTTAGCAATCTCATCCGCAAATGCATTACCACGACCTACATCATCCGTAACCTTTCGATGCGCACTACATTTAATGATTGCCACCTGTTTAGGCAATGTAAGTGCATCCAAAAGATCATTCACGAGCTGTCCGTGTTGGATCTTTGTACCGTGTGATGTCATAAATCCTCTTTCTCTCCATAATCGACCAAAGCTATGTGCAACGCCAAACGCGTATTGACTATCGGTAAACACATTCACTCGCTTTCCCTTAGACAGAACACACGCTCTTGTCAACGCAATCAACTCTGCCGCTTGCGCTGAATTCTGACTCAATCTCGCAGTTTCCACAACCGTACTCAACGTCACTACAGCATACGCAGTCGTCACATCACCATTCGGCAACCATCGGGGTCTATCAATGGAGTGTTTTTCAGATCAACACGACCCTTCGTTTCTTCCTCAGTTCGTAAATAGCAATCATGTGGTGGTACATCATTTAATTCCATATTAGTCGGCAACAATGTCGCCGGATTCAGCACATTACAATGCTTGATCTGTATATGACTTGCCAAAAGTGTCAACTCATAGCCGGACAACCTTGCACTCGTCAGATGTTGAGTTTTTGTACGATTCAGGATTTAAAATAACACGCACCCAAGCGCTTTCCTCTGCCCTCTGCGCACAGCTGATTTCAGAGCTGCCGCGCCCTACCTCGCGCTTTCTCAGCTGCCGCCATCATCACAGGCGTGCGCGCTGACTCCACCCCCTTTCAGGCCACACCCCCTTCCTCACCTTGATATGTGTCAGTACAGGAAGCGCAGCGGACGAGCGCAGCGGGAGCGCCGTTTGCGCGCCGAAGACGCGCCTAAGGCAAGCCCGTCTGCGCCCATCATCGCCAAGTCATCGCCTCTCGCCAGTCCCCCTGGTCTAATCCCGTCACCACCCCTTTCCTATGACAGAGAGCTACTACTTGGACTGAACCCTGGACGGTCTTGTGCCAACATTATAGGTAGACCCGGCCGCACCTGCCTACAATGCCAAACCTGCACTTTTACTACGACTGAACCCCACCCCATTCAACAGCTCCTAGCTCCGGAAAAAAACACTTTCGTCTCGATATTCCACCTCAACGTGAGATCGCTAGCCAAACATCACCCTGAGGTTAATACACTCATCCTGGAGGAAAATCCAGACATCCTCTTCCTCTGTGAAACTTGGTTATGGGATGGTACTTCCACCATCCCCAACCTCACGCTACCAGACGACTATCTGATGTCAACCATTAACAGAGATGGAAGAGGAGGCGGTATCGCCATAATCTATAAAAAAATATATTCCTGTGCATTTGTTAAGGAAGAACTGCCAAACTCCGAATGCGCCCATTTTAAAATCACCATAAATCCTAACTTCACGGTGTCGGGTCTCTACATCTATCGCCCACCTGGCCCTACCTCAAAATTCATTGAGGCCCTCCTCGAGACAACAACTTCCTTAATAACCAAATACTCTAACTTCACAATTCTGGGAGATCTTAATCTTCATCTCGACCAGCTAAATGACCCCACGATCAAAACGCTCCTTGCAGATCTCTCTGCACTGCAACTCAACTCCTTCATTTCCACTCCAACTCACTTAGCCGGTCACATCCTAGACCCAGTTTTCTCAAACCTAGAGAAACTTACTTCAGAGCCACCCTTACCAATGGGATGGACAGACCACTCCCTCATCAAATTGACAATTCCGGTCAATAAAAACAGACACAACACGGCCTCGACTCGCCGATTAAAAAGGCCATGGCATAAACTATCTCCTAACGACCTACATACGACTTTAGGGGACTTCCACCTGGACACCCATTCCGATATCAACGTTAACTATAGCGCGTTTCAAGAATGGATCACGGGCGGACTAGACAGTCTCATTCCAGCTAAATGGGCTAAAGGCCGCAATTCCCCATCCAATCCCTGGTACAACGATATCCTTAAAAATCTACGCAAAGAATGCAAAAAGGCAGAACGCCTCTGGCGCAGAGACTACAACTTAGAGGACAAAGCAAAATATCTAGGTCTACAGAAAACGTATCACAAAGCCATCCGTGCGGCACGTACCGCCTTCTACGCCGACAAGATCGACTCTAGTCCCATCCCTGCTAAAGAAATCTTCAAACTAGTACAAGAACTGCAGAGCAGCAAAGCCCCCCTCCCTACTATCTCCTCCGAGCAGCAGTGCGAAGACCTCGCCAGTTTCTTCGTCGATAAAGTACGGAAGATTTACACCTCCTTCCCTCAGCCCGCCCCTAGTACTACCAGCACTTCCTCCTCCCCTAATTACTCGAACATGACGCACATCCCAGAAATCACCGATGATATCCTCCTCAGACTATGCAAAAAGGTCAAATCTGGTTCCCCCGCAGACCCTATGCGCCCGGCCCAATTCTTGGAGTCACTCAACTTCTTTCTACCAGCACTTACCGCCATTCTGAACCTCTCCTTCACCTCAGCGTGCGTACCTTCAGCCTGGAAGCAAGCTTGGGTTTCGCCCATCATCAAGAAACCCACCCTAGACCCATCTAAACCGGAGAACTTTCGTCCTATCTCCCTGCTCCCATGGCTGTCTAAACTCGCTGAAGCTCATGTCAACAGCTCCCTGTCCCAGCACATGGTCAAAAACAACATCCTTGACCCAACGCAAAACGGGTTTAGACCAGGTCATAGCACTGAATCTGCTCTCTTAGCCACCACAGAGCACCTCCGATCGATCTTAGATGCCGGTCAAAGCGCTGCGCTGATCCTTCTGGATCTTAGCGCGGCCTTTGACACGGTATCCCATGTCATCCTTCTCAACCGTTTGGAGGCCTCTGGAATAACTGATCATGCCTTGAACTGGTTCAGATCTTTCCTCGAAAACAGATCCTTTCGAGTTTCCGCCCCTCCCTTCCTATCCAAACCCACCCCATTGCACAGGGAGTTCCGCAGGGCTCTGCAATGAGCCCATCCCTTTTTAATCTCTACGTCCAGCCTTTGGCGGCAGTGGCCAAAGAATGGGGATTGACAATAGTATCATACGCCGATGATACACAGCTGGCCATCGCTCTCTCAGAAGGTCCTTCCAACCTCTCCTCTAATTTCAAAAACGGACTCTCTGCAGTCGCCCAGTGGATGACAATGAACTGTCTCCTGCTTAACGGCGGAAAGACAGAGGTTCTTCTCCTGGGAAATAACACCAACCTTTGGAATGAACACTGGTGGCCGTCTTCCCTGGGCACCATCCCCCCCCCAAAAAAACTAGTGAAAAACCTGGGCGTCTGGATGGACGACTCACTCAATTTCCGGTCTCACACCAAGAAAGTGGCCGGCACCTGCATTGGCCTACTGAGAAGCCTCAGCCACATACTAGGCTTTTTCAACGCCAAAACTCGACAACTAATTATTCAAGCCACCATCCTCTCGCGACTAGACTACGCCAATGTACTCCTTCTTGGTGCCAACAAATGTGAGATAGCACGTCTCCAACGTGTGCAGAACTCTGCGGCTAGAACTCTGGTCGGCCTCCCCCGCAGATGCTCAGCCAGAGCGACCATCAAAAAATTACACTGGCTACCCGTTGATTCTAGAATCAAATTCAAGACCCTTGTTATGTCCTTCAAAATTCTTAGACTCAACACCCCTCCCTTGCTTCAACCCCTCCTCACTCCCTACGCCCCGGCACGGATCCTTAGATCCTCCAACCAAAATCTTCTATGCGTTCCTCGCATAAAACTCAGCCGCATGGGCGGCCGCTCCTTTAGGTTCCTCGGAGTCAAGATGTGGAATGACCTGCCACAACATATCCGTTCTATAGACAGCCTACCAGCATTTCGGAAAGCTGTGAAAACGTTTCTATTCCCTTGCCTGTAACCTCCCTTGTCCTGCCCTCCTCTCAGACTAGGAGCTGGGTTTCTAGCGCCGGGACGCCTCATTGCTGGGGCAGCTGTTGCGCTCTACCAAAACTATAGAATAGAATGTCGCCGGATTCAGCACATTACAATGCTTGATCTGTATATGACTTGCCAAAAGTGTCAACTCATAGCCGGACAACCTTGCACTCGTCAGATGTTGAGTTTTTGTACGATTCAGGAGAGTGTCAACTGCATGCGGAACCATCACTGTGAGCATATTATCCATGACCAGACCTGCGGATTGTCGAATAGACACCGCAGCTGTCGCTGTCGCTCTCAAGCAACTCGGCAACGCTCTAGCTACCGGGTCTACGGTCGAGGAAAAATATGCACATGGACGCTGCTTACCACCAAACTGTTGCGTTAAAACACTCAATGCACAACCTTCTCTCTCGTGAACGTATAGTGTAAACGGTTTACTGTAATCAGGAGTACCTAACACAGGAGCCGAACACAACGCATCACGCAGTTCAGAAAAACTTTTCTGACATTCTTCCGTCCATGGCAAAGGCGTCGAAACATCCTTGCACGTGAGAGCTATCAATGGCTTCGCTAACAGTGAAAAGTTCGGAATCCACTGTCTGCAGTATGACATGATACCTAGAAAGGCACGCACATCTCTCTGAGTTGTTGGCACAGTCATTCGAGCGATCGCTGCAATTCTTTCTGGGGTCAACCTTCTTCCCTCCTTTGACAATAAGTGACCTAGATAGGTTACTTCTTGACAACAATATTGTAGTTTAGAAGGTGACACTTTGTGATGTAAGTCGCATAAATGCTGTAACAGTGATACCGTAGCAGTTTTGCAAATCTGTTCAGTGTCAGCAGCTACCAACAGATCATCAACCTACTGAATCAAGGCCGCATCAGCCGGTAACACAAACGCATCAAGTTGACTCTTAAGAGCTTGGCTGTAGATCGATGGACTCTCACAGTAGCCCTGAGGTGCGCGTTTGAACCTGAAGCTGCGACCACCTAATGAGAAACCGAATAGGTCTCTGCTTTCCTCAGCAATCGGAATGCTAAAGAAAGCATTCTTCAGATCAATTACCGAGAACCATGATGCAGAAGCTGGAATCAAAGTCAGCAAAGCTGTAATGTCAGGCACCACGGGAAACTGTGGAATTACAATTTTATTTACCTCTCTTAAATCAATAACAAAACGATACACAGGAGGCTTAGATGGATCAGTTTGTTTCAAAATAGGTAACACAGGACTATTACACACGTTACCCTGAGTTTCCTCGATAACATCTTTATCGATCAAATCGCTAATAGTGCTCGTTCTCCATCAAGAGAGATACGATACTGGGGAATGCGTGGCAATTTCACATTTGATTTCAATTGAACAACATAAGGTGGTATCTCCAGCAGGCCCACATCATTGGGACCTGTTGCCCACAAAGACTCGGGAAGAGAACTCAATTCCAGTGGGAGCTTATCAGTTGACAAATACACAGGAGAGATCACTCTCTGACCCAACGTAAGCTCCACTCCCGCAGGAGAACAGTACAAAGTCGCATATAATCGTTTCAACAAATCCAGGCCCAAAAGATTCTGCCCACACCCAGTAGTCAAAATCAAAGGAGCTTCCAACTCATGAGATCCAATTGTAAGGGGCAAAGGGCTAGAAACTGGATTGCTAACGGGGGCGCCAGAGAATCCAACGGAAACATTCGTTAAGCCAGACAAAGGCGCGCTAGGGAGTTTCGAATGCATGATGGAACTTTTCGCTGCACCAGTGTCCAACAAAAAAGGCTCAACTACGCCCAATGTGGCAACTGCAACGTAAGGCCCTCTCTGATCAACCGGAACCGATACTACTCCCTCTCTTCGTCTATAGCTGTCCTAGTAATGACCGTCAACATCAACATCATGCTCGACATAATAGTCGTCCACATGATACTGTGCAGATCTACCAGACGATGAATTGCGCCGATCAAAACAATTTTGCGAGTCTGATGAAGTGACAAAACGCTCATTCTGATTCTGAGTAACACCGCGACCTCTACCACGTGATGCTTGTTGAGGACCACTACGACCTCCTCGAGCCGAAACACCATTGTTTCGGTCACGCAAAACTGGACAATTAAACTTCAGATGGCCCTCACCCCTACAATATGCGCATTGATTATACCCCAGCATAGATCGTGGAGTAGAGGAGTCAGTACGCGACTGCGACCTAGAAGACTGTGATTGCAATCGATTTTGCTGTTGCGAATCATTTTGATTCAAACGCGGAGGATACGCTTGCTGCAATAAGACCTTAGTTTTGAGATCCTTCGTTTTCTTTTCTGCTCGTTCACTCTCTTCTTTCTCTCTATTTTCGTAATATTGGGCCGTGGCTAATATTTGAGCAGTGGTAGAAACGGCCCACGAACTTTCAGAATTCTTCAATTTGTTGCTTAGTTCAGGCAAGAAATTCGATACAAATTTATCAACAAACAGTCGCTGACCTCCCTCAGTACTCATATCCTGACCACTATGATCGATGAATGCCTCCTGAAATTTCGTAAAGAAATCGGAGACACTCTCGCCCTTCTTTTGTTTGCACGCGGACAGTTTATCCCAGTTAACTCTTACTGCTGGCATAAGCGTCTTCATAAGTGTAATTATCCTCTGGGGTAGATCTTCAATGATCTGTTCAGGTTTAGATCCACCAACTTGTCGTCCGTCAGCCGCCGCAAGAGCAACCCAATCACCGCCTAACTCAGCTACGTGATTCTGTTGACGGATTTTCGCCCAAATCGGTTGAGGTACTACATTACCGAACAACATGTCGATATCGGCGAGGTTCATAACAGTAGCATCCACTAATTGGGATAACTCCTTATAATAACCTGCCGGATTCTTGCGGGGGTCAGGCAAAGTTTGCTTCACCTGCAAAACTTCCTATCACTTCCATGGGAGGTGTATCCAGACCCTCTGAAAGTGTGGTAGAACAGCAGGATTAGCAGCCGGATCACCTGGCATCCACACTGGGGGAACTTCTCGCATAGGATACTGACCAGGTTGTGCCAACCCCTCCTCAGTTTCGTCCTTAAACAATGCTCGAGGTTGTACTGTAGATCGAAAAGATAACAGACGCTCTAAAGCGCGTCGGACATTACCACCCACAATCATACCATTCGAAAACTGATTCTGAAGTTCAGTCATCTCGGGCGGTACATTGTCTATCTCATCATTATCCCACTCGTCTCTCAAGAATTTACACATTTCCTCGAACACAAATCTTTGTGTGGGCTCATTAAACTGAGAAAACGTATCGAAAACTATACGCAAAGTGTACTTTGCAGGTTGCCTAATCCATCTACGTGTCATGTTCACTAACATCTCACATTCTTTACCACCAGGAATTTGACTGCGCCTCTGAGAGACATCGGAAAGATCGGACCCACATATTGGTCCAGAAAGTGGAGAATAGAGATTAGCAACAGCATTAGGTATACGACTACGAACAGAAGGGGAAGAAGAAAGGAGTACAGGAGCAACAACGTTAGGAGTAAACGTAGAAACAGTAGCCGTAGTCGAGATAGCAGGAGTAGTAGTAACAATAGGCTGATGAGATACAGGCAAAGGAGCAGTAGGAAGAAGAGCAGGCAAAGGAGTAGGGACAATTTGGGGCACAAGGGTATTCGGAAGAACAGGAGGAGCAACAGGCTGACCAGCAGCCGCCAGAACAACAGGTTGAGGAGCTGGAAGAATCACAGGAACCACAGTATCCTGTGCATAGGGAGGAGGTGATTTCAGTAGATAAGACAATAATGGGTCCACTACCGCTTCTTCTCCCTTCTTATCAGAACTAGACGGTAGAACCGGATAACATTTATCCACCGCCATATGATGCAGTCTAACAAAAACTTCCTGTTCCTTTTCGTCTTTGTCTCGCTGATACTGTTCTGCATTTTGCTTTACCGTAACAATACCTTCTCTCTTATTTTTCTTAACCTGTTTGATTTCTTTCTGCTTGGCCTCTTTACGCCATAACCGAAAGGAATCAAACATGGCCGGCCTAGCCTTCTTTTTAAACAATTTAGCTTCAAGATTATCTAATATTGCAGTTTCGAAACTACCATGTGGTGGCCAACTAAGAACACCATCATTTTTAGTGTAACGAATCCAATATTCATTATATACAATAGGACCTACTCCATGGCGACTATAGAGCTCATAAATTGAAGTTCCAACTGGAGGTATCGGACATGAATCCTCCAGTCGGGAATCCGTGCTGCAACATTTAAGGAAACCAAACAAAGTACTACGGCCAGGCATCGTGCACACTAACCAAGTTTACAAACTTCAAGGGCTATCGAATTACGATGTCCTTACAAAAAAATGCAAGACCCCCGGTTTTTGGCAATCGCAATTGTCAAATAAAACCCAACAACTAAGAACCAACAACTAAGAACCACAAATGCAATGGAACCATGCAAACAACCAAGGTTAACCAGGTTACAAAAAATACAAAGTAACCATCCCAAAAGGGAACTACAAAACCATGGACTCTGGGAGCGACCCACAAATACTTAACTGAAAAAGCAATGGCGTCACCATGTCAAGAATTCCTGTCATACGAGGGGAGGAAAACGGTAACCAGCGAAAACGGACTACATCTCCCAGGATGCTTAGCGGTTGAGAGGTTATGTAAACAGGAGAGCTGTTACATAACTCAAGGGAAACACGCCCTTATGTAAACAGGAGAGCTGTTACATAACTCAAGGGAAACACGCCCTTATGTAAACAGGAGAGCTGTTACATAACTCAAGGGAAACACGCCCTTATGTAAACAGGAGAGCTGTTACATAACTCAAGGGAAACACGCCCTTATGTAAACAGGAGAGCTGTTACATAACTCAAGGAAAACACGCCCTATAAAGGGAGGAACCGGGAGGTACAAGGCTGTCGGATATTGTGTTTACACCGACGTACCTGCTTCGTGAAGAGCAGTGTTCCGGAGTGGTGCTCCAGTAAGGCAAGAACGGAGGTAGGTCGAGTCGTTACTCCCTGGGCCGTGTCTTGCCCCATCGTCACCTGTGAAGGACCCGGAAGCTCTACCGGTCAACCATTGAGCTTCGCTTTTTGACTCGGCTGAGTCCAAGCGCAGTGGCGCTTTTGCTGGTTGGAGTCGTAACTCCCAGCCCGACCAGAGACACAGGGACTGCCAGCTGTAACGCACACCAGGAGGTGTTTGCCGCGTTACAGACTCGGAAGTCCACAGGATCGATCGAGCGGCTGCTCTCGGTTCAGTCTTCTTGCTTGTGATTGGGGTATCGGTGACGCATCACCAGGAGGTGACTCCGCGTCCCGGTGCAGTCTGAGGAAGAGGTTGAGCGGCTGCTCCCTTCAGGTAGAGACCCCGGCTGGGTGTTTCCCTGACTCCTCGATTCTCCCCAACACTCTTCGTGCCCCTCACAGCCTACCGATTGGCATTGTCGGCCATTTCATTTCTGCCCTCTGTTGGCATACGCCGGGATCGGCGTATATGCAGAGGACGGTTAGGACCATCCGTGCTGTGGGCTGGTAACGTACTTAGCCTGGAGGATTCCAGTGACTATAACTTTTGTTTGTTCTTTGTATTTTATTTGCCTTCATTAAAAGAACTAACCCTTCACAAGTGGTTGCGTCCTCATTGTCGTGTCTGTTAAACGATCCTGAGACGTTCAGGGCGTTACACACCAGGAAGGCCCGTCTATCGTCTCGCCGTACAAAGGACTACGCCAGGCGCCAAAAACAGGTCGACAGTCAGGGCATCAGTCCGTCGCAGCCGTCAGGAGGCGGGAATCTTCGCGGGAAAAGTCTTCAGACCACTTATTTCGACAACTGGATCGATGAAGCGGGGTGCACCTTCCCTCGGAGATTTCACACGAAGTTCCTCACGATCGTCGGGCTTTGGACCGGTACCGCTGATGTCGCCCCACGTTGGGCGCCAACTGAAGGACTGGGCAATTCTAAGACCCAGCGGTGCCAGGGGACAACACCTGAAACCTTCGTGGGTTACCTGTTCCGGCGTACAAAACACAGAGACACGGGACACTTCCGGCGGCGTCAAAGATCAGCGTTTATTTACTGCAGGGAGACAGAAATCACAAGAAGTACACAACGTGTAGGTTCTGGGAGACTATTCAAATTGCAAAAGTGGATCGCTCCTTTTATACACATTTTCGCCATTGAACAACATGGCGAACAAAAGGTTACAACTCAGTTCTCACAGTAAACTTCAAAGGGTCGCATTCATTATTTTCAGAAACCCGGAACATAATTACAGTTACATTGCCGGTTCCCAACTGTAAAAACACATTATCCCCACATTAAGCACATTCCATTCGGACTGTAAACGAATTAGGAGAAGGGACAGAAACAGATGCAAAGGAAGAACAAAGATGAACAACAGCTTGAAAAAGAGTGCAGGGATCAATATCGGAAGCACGATTGCAGGATCAAAGGATCCATGCCTAATGCATGCACGACTGAAACAATAGACTAGCACGGCAAGATGAGCCTCGAGCGGTGCCATTTGCCCTTGCAGTGTCAGCCCCCTCATCATAAAGACAACCTCAAAGGAACACGTGTTCTCCGCGAAGGTTTGGGAATACCAGGGTCACGAAGCGGACAGTGTCCGTTCGCTGGCTACTTGAGGGCAAGAGACAAAATGGATGCCGTATCTAAAATGGAACCCGAGGGTTCAGATAGACATACCCACGAATGAGACGAACCATACATAGTAGCGTACACCCACTAAACTCGTCATTTGCGGTTCGTAGATACCAATCTCGTCCATATTCGAACACACCCAAAATGTAATTACGGTTCTCACGGAACCTCAAAGTGCTCCCATGCAATTAGATCAAACAGCCCTTGGTAATCATTCACTTTGCTACCCTTCACCCAACCATCTAGCGCTCTGGGAAAAAAAGGCACATATTCTACATACGTGGTACCAGGTTTCTTGGTGCAATCCCTAAACCTCTGTCTGTACAATTCAGGAGTTAACCCATACCTTGTCATCAGAGCTTCCTTCATGTGTGGATAGGATGTGGTGACATCAGAGGGGAAATCCAGCAGTGTGTCCCGCCCCTCACTCAGGAACCTTCCCCACAACCCCGCTCCCCAATCTCTCTCAGGGACCCGGTGGGAGGACATGGCTAATTCATAGGCCCTGAACCACTGCCCAATATCATCCTGCTTATAATGCTCTTTCACTACATCTTTAGGAATGTGCACCCTTGACTCTGTTAAATTGCTGCCACCAGAGGGAGAGCGGTCTAAACTCTTGGCCTTAAGATCCAACTCCCTCATTTTTACCTCATGCTCCATGGCCAGCCTTTGTCTTTCCATTTCCATTTGAAGTTTTGCCATCTCCTCTTCATGTGCTCTTGCAGCAATCCTGTCGGCCATCTACTCTGGAGACAGGCCTCTGCCAGGCTCAGAAGCACCTTCTGGGGGTATCACCTCCTGCGCATTCTCTGGGAACTTGGATTCGTACGAGGCCCTCAGCGCCTTTGTGTACTGCTCCTTGGTTTTCAATCCAGTTTGGGTAATTCTGTACTTGGAGAGGTATCCTTTCAAGACTTCAATTGTGCACCTCAGCAGTGCCCTCTCCTCCCAATCTATGTCATCAACTCCAGTGAATATAGAGGACGCCCCGCCTCCATTGACTGAGCTAGGCATGGTTTCTTAAAGTGGAGATTCTTCAGCAAAAACAAAAATCAATACTGTGTGGCTGCGTTATCGGTCTGAACTCACTACGTGGTGTTCACTCAATCACTGTACATGAATCACAAATGCAAATTCAAATCCTCACCGCTGACCACCAATGTTAGAACTGGGAATCTCTAGTTGGCACAGGTATGCACTTGCGACAAGCAGGGACTCTCTCAGTCAGAGTAAGGGGATCACCCTTTCAAATAACCCCTGCTCACCCTTTAGGTAGTAAATATAAAGGGTCAACCCATATGAAGTTATGGGACCTGGGTAGGGAACAGTATAGAGAAAAGTGGTCCCAGCATACAGTTCATTCAAAGCAAAACATTAAAGGGACACAATTAGACGAACAACTCAAAAGAGTTCGAATGCCATTTAATCACATCGAACATGTTAAGATGTTTCAAATGGAATCAGCAAATTTAAGCAACAATTTGAAGAAGTAAAGCACGTGCCCAAAGAAAGGATGGGGGAGTGAGTGAAATAGTGCGGAATTTGGAAGGAAGCGAACACAGTGGTAAAATTACTAAATTGCACTCAAATTGGACGGCATACTTAAGTCTCTGCCGTATTTAGAACACAGATTCAATCATAATCACAATATCGACAATTCTCAATAATGCCATATAGAAACAATCACAGTGCATCATGTACTGTTGACGATATTGGCCAAAGACGTTGAGTCGACGTTTCGACCCCTTGAGTGTTGTAGGTGTTGGATGCAACCTTACGAAGTGGGGTCTTCATCAGGACTGGGATAAACACAAAGGGAGGGTGGGCACCTGAAGAAACAAAAGTATAAATGAGTTTAAACTCATCAATCCTTTATTCAGGGGAGCTAAAGTATATTGAAGTGTCAACAAAAGTTACCATCTTGATCTCCAGGCAATGTTTTTTCATGAAGTTTAAGACACAACCCCCAAGAGTTGCGGTCTATGGTAAATTACTTTTCGCTTACTATGGGAGCGACCATTCATTGAACTAACTACTCTGGTTCAGTATTTTGATTCACCTAACTTTATTTTAGGTGTTCACCACTCTCTACGACCGTTCGTTACCGCCGAGGAGTTTTGAATCCCTCTCTCTCTGACGACCTTCGGACGTCTTAGAGGCCTGTCCTCCGACAGACATGGTAACTTTTGTTGACACTTCAATATACTTTAGCTCCCCTGAATAAAGGATTGATGAGTTTAAACTCATTTATACTTTTGTTTCTTCAGGTGCCCACCCTCCGTTTGTGTTTATCCCAGTCCTGATGAAGACCCCACTTCGTAAGGTTGCATCCAACACCTACAACACTCAAGGGGTCGAAACGTCGACTCAACGTCTTTGGCCAATATCGTCAACAGTACATGATGCACTGTGATTGTTTCTATATGGCATTATTGAGAATTGTCGATATTGTGATTATGATTGAATCTGTGTTCTAAATACGGCAGAGACTTAAGTATGCCGTCCAATTTGAGTGCAATTTAGTAATTTTACCACTGTGTTCACTTCCTTCCAAATTCCGCACTATTTCACTCACTCCCCCATCCTTTCTTTGGGCACGTGCTTTACTTCTTCAAATTGTTGCTTAAATTTGCTGATTCCATTTGAAACATCTTAACATGTTCGATGTGATTAAATGGCATTCGAACTCTTTTGAGTTGTTCGTCTAATTGTGTCCCTTTAATGTTTTGCACCCTTTAGGTAGTGTGGCGCAAGCAGTCAAGACTATTCTCAGAGCGTCATAGGTTAAGCATTTGTGAACACATACAGTAATACAATGACACACCACAAATGGACACCAGTCAAGGTTATATCAAGAATAGGTTTCTTTATATAAGGCTTAGCACAAGACCAGAATAACGATTAAAATGACCACAGTATTATTTTAAAGTTCAATGTTCTTGTAAAAAGGCTTAAAATACAAAAATAGGCTTCTTTTAGTCAATTCTGCTTATTTTCAGGCTTTGTACGGTTCGTACCTGGGTGTGCGACTCGTCCGCATTAAAAACAAGGAAAGTACGAGTCAAACAATCGGTGCGGACTCCGGGGTCCGTAACACGCACGCTGCGGTGCGAACAGAACAAAGTACCTTAAGTTCGTGGGGTCCGCGACGGACAGTGCGGGACAAGTTGATGGGTCCGGGCCGTAGCTCGGCAGCGTATTCAGATGCTAGTCGGGTCGCGGCGTCGGGACGCGGCGTTGGTACGGGACCTTCAGGGATACGTGCGGATGGCCCGGATCAGCTTGCAGAGTCTGTGGCGTTCGGCGTTCGAGCCGTACCTTCGGTGCGGATAGGCGGTGACACTTCTCGGCACCGTACAGCGTACAGGGAGGATGAGCGTGATGCGGCTTCTCGGCTCAGTTCAGGGAGCAAGCTCTTCTTCCAAGCCCTTGGAGATTGTTGAAAAACAAAGTGCAAAGTCTCTCTTAGTCTTTTCCTCTCCCTTCTCAGCAAGGCACCAACTGCAGGCCAATCCCCCAGGTTAGGCAAAGTTACTCCTCCTTCAGCTTCTTCCAGGTCCTTCTAGTCAGGCAGAGTTTCTTCGTGGTTCAATCAGGATCTGATTTCTTAGGAACAGGGCTCCTACATTTATACCTAGTTTCTTTTGTCTTTACAGGCCAGGGGGGCTTTGCATAATCCCAGTCCGGTTCTTTTCAGTGAGGAGCACTTTGTTGTTGGGACTCTGGCTTCTTCTTTCAGCAGGCAGGGCAGGGACATCAGACGCTCCCCAGGGGGTGGAGCCAGCATTGTGGTGGCAGAGCACTGCCCTATTCAGAGTCAAGATGCACTCCTCCCACCCATCCTGGTGTAATCTCTCTATTCACCACCTGGCAGCCCCAGCCTGTCTCCTGGAACATCCCAGCCCTGTCACTCAAGCTACTCACAAAGAAGATAGCCCTCCCCTCCAGAGGCGGACTGAGATGGTTAGGCACGCCAATGGTGCCAGGTGTAACAACCCTCCTGATCCTGGCTGAGGTATCTCATCTCAGGGACTAAGGGTCATGGCAAGGAGCCCTCCTGACACCGACTGAGGTATCTTATCTCATGGACTAAGGTACATGGTGAGACACCCTCCTGACAGTGACTGAGGTATCTTTGCTCAGGGCGACCCAGAGAATAAAGAAAGAAGGAGAGTGAGCTTGGGAGACCCAGACAATAGAGACAGATGGAGAGTGGGCCTGGAAGACCTAGAGGATAGAGACGGAAGGAAAAAGTGGGCTTGAAAGAACCGGAGGATGGAGACAGAGAGTGAGCTTGAAAGAGCTAGGACTCAAGGACTCCGTTTTACGTAGAGACTCATTTACAATAACTCGTGTGTCAGCAGTGATGCATTTGATTTTCTGCACCTGCTGCAAATGCCCATACGAAGCCATGGATGCACTGCATTTACAACAGGGCTTCATGGTGCAAGTATTCATGGATGCATCAGAAATTCTGATGAATCTGTTGACGTAAAAGTGATGCATTGCTGGAGTTGGTCATAAGACTGACGCAACTCCAGCAATGCGTCAGAACACAGAGGCGAGTCCCATGTTAAAGGCACTGTGTCAATCCCTATGCCTGGTTTGAGAAGGCATGGGGATTTTGATGCAGTCAAGTCTTTTTTGTGAGAACGCCTGCCCTTAGTACATTATACCCGGCTCTGGTATAATGTGACACAGGCCTCTGCAATTGTGCCCAATGCATTAGTTTGTAAATAAGGGGAAGTGTGGAGCACTGATTGTGGTTCCGCTGCTTCAAAAAGAACACCTCAGGAGTGGTGCAAACTCCTTACAAATGAGACCCTTAAACTGAGATCTGTCCTCTTCTCTGAGAAGCTCGGGTACTTGGGATTCAATAGTGAGGTGCCCACCTGACACTATTAGTGTTCTCTTACCACAGGGGCTGAAGCACATGGCGAGGCACCCTACTGACACTAACTGAGGTATCTTAAGTCAGGGACTGAGGTATATGTTATGGTATCTGCCATTTATAGCACGCACGGATACTCTGAAGTGTCCCGGCGCGAAAGCCAGTTTAAAGGAGACAGGGAGGCATCGATCGAGGCTGGTTGATTAGTTAAAAAGCAAGGTTTTTAACTGCTTTTTAAACAGCCTAAGATCGTGGATGTTCCGAAGCTCGAAGGCCAGGGCCTTCCAGGCCTTGGCCGCCTTCACAGAGAGGGAGCTACCTCCCGTCCTAGCGAGGCGGTACCGAGAAATAGCAGCAAGGGATTGTCCAGTGGTGCGAAGATGTCTGTGAGGCAGATAGATATCAAAGCATCTCCTGAGATACATGGGCCCCGATTTGTATAGGGCACCGTGAGCAATAATGAGAACCTTATACAGTACGCGCTGGCCCACTGGAAGCCAAAGCAGATCCCGGAGAAGTTGCTTAGTGCTAGACCTACCAGGGATGCCCAGTAGCGCTCTAGCAGCGGCATTCTGGATGGTCTGTAGCTTTGTTAGCTGGTAGCCAGGGAGACCAATGTATAGGGCATTGGCGTAATCTAAATGCGAGAGAATGAGTGCCCGGGTCACCATTTATTTTGCAACTTTAGGCAGCAGTGGCAAACATTTCTTAAGTAGTTTCAGTGTGCCGAAGCACACTCCAGCCAATTTATTAATCTGCAGTAGGAATCTGAGGTCCTCACTGAACCAGACCCCCACATTTTTTACTGGGCTCCCCATTGACTTAGGCATGGGGTAACCCTCAGGCCAAAGGTCATCTCTAAAATGCGTTGGGAAGGACCCATAGAGGAGTACCTCAGACTTGTCCTCATTGCATTTGAGTTGGGCCTGCGCTAACCATTTAAAAACTTTAGCAAGACAGTTTTATGCTAAATCAGGAGATAAATCGTTTTTCTTCCACATGAAGAGAAGCTGGGTATCATCAGCGTACGCTATGATCTTAGCACCCAGCTCTTCCGCCAGATAGATTAGCGGCATCACATAAAGGTTAAAAAGAAAGGGGCTCAGGATTGAGCCCTGGGGGACGCCCTTTGTCACGCTTCACGGTGTAGAAGAGAATGGAGGCAGCCACACTTACTGCGTCCTATTCGCTAAGAAGGACTCGATCCAATCCCACACCAAGCCAGAGATTCCGATATTGGACAGACGGGCTAGGATTTGGCGATGTGGTACCGTGTCGAACGCAGCAGAGGGGTCCAATATCTAGGCACTCTCTAATAGCCTCCGCCATCTCAACCAGGGCCGTTTCAGTACTATATGAGGCCCTGAAGCCCGACTGTGCTGGGTGGAGGGCGCTAGAAGTCTCAACAAACTCAGAGAGCTGTTTGTGGGCTGCCTTCTCACACACCTTCGCCACAGCCGGGAGAAGTGAGATCGGTCGGTAGCTAACCAGAGTGGCAGGATTTAATGAAGGTTTTTTTAGCAGGGGGAGGAGTTTTGCCTGTTTCCACTCAGATGGAACCGTGGCGGTTTGAAGCGACAGATTAATGATATTGTTCACTTCAGGATTGACTACCTCCGCCACTGCTGCCAACTGCCTAGCTAGGCAGGGATCAGCTGGGGAACCTGATTTAAGCGATTTAAGAATGGCCAAAGTGTCTGACAGAGGAATAGGAGTAAACGCTGTCAGGAGAGTGCGTGCACATGGAGAGCAGACCCAAAGCTATCCTGGATTGTTTGGATTTTATCTATAAAAACACCAGATAACTGCTCGCACCAGGAATTAGAGGCGGGAGCGACCATAAATTCTGCGCATAGCTTCTGGAAACTCTGGACAATTGTGAAGCTTTCCTTAGAGTTATTTTTAGATTGAGCAATGCGCTCCGCATAAAAAAGCCTTTGGCCTTCTTGATAGCAGCTATTCTGAGACTTCCTAGGTGCTAATTTGGCCAACGGGCAATAAGCTTGTCTCCAGCTGCATTCAAGATTTTTTCATGATTTTTTTAGTTTTTTAAGTTTGTTGGAAAACCAGTGTTTGGACTGGGTGTTTCTTGATGTCTTATGGACCAGAGGTGCGGCAAAATGTACTGCTGCTCGTGAAATCGAATTATTGAAACCCCCTACAGATTCCAACAAAACCCCAGAGACAACAGGGTGTGTATCTATCAAAACTCTGCAAAAAGCAGCAGGCTCAATACCTGGAGGAGTTCTGTCCTTTGATGACCTCGTAGTTGGGTAGGAGGGCTTAAGGGTCCAAGAAAATTGGATTAAAAAATGGTCAGACCAGGGACAGGTTCCTGTACAACTATGGGAAAGTTGGGGCAGACTACATCTAGGGTATGCCCCCTCTGTGTGATGGGGAATTAATTCATTGAGTCAGATGGGCAAGATCTAAAGAATCATTCAGTTCTCTTGTATCTCCACACAATCCAGATGGATGTTGAGGTCCCCTCAAAGTAGATGATTAGAATAATGCAGGGCTCTTGGCACATTGGCTTCGTCTATGGCTTTTAAGAAGGTGCCAGAGGGACCGGGAGGGCAATATATCAATGTGGGCCCCAATAAAAAGTGCGGGGAGATGGTGAGGGAGAAGTCTAAAGCTTCCCCCTCCGTAATGTCATGTGACTCTGCCCGCGTAAAAATCCAGCTTTCCCTAAATACTAACGCAACCCCTCCTCCTCTGTCTGTTTTACGGTCACCCCTGGTTATTTTATACCTCGCATTGATGGCCATGGCGATAACTGGAGCAAAGAACTTGTTGAGCCATGTCTCTGAAATAAAAAGCAAATCTGACTGTCAGCCAGCAGCTCAAAGATATCAGGAGCATGTTTTACCATGGACTGTGCATAAATTAGGGCAGCTTGAATACACCGGGAGTTCTGTGGGGCAATAGGGCCGTGATTGGAGGGAGTAATAGAATCCAGGGTATGATTAAAAGGGTAGTTGCAAACCTGACAAGTACTGGAAATGTTGTCCAAGACCATCCATTATTGGCCACACTTACTCATGTATGCACCAATCGACATTATTTCAGCACAGCTCAGGGACCAACAAATGTTAGGCAATTCTGGTGGAAAATAGGCAGCATGGCTGGCGCTGGCCGCTTTCGGGACGCTGACGGGCGCAGACGGGTTTGCCTTAGGCGCGCCTTCTGCGTGTCAGCGGCGCGTCCGTGCAGCGCGCATGATTTATGCAGAAATGCCCCCGACAACTAGAGCATGCCCTGAGCAAGATGGCGGCCTAGGTGGTTCCACCGGGATTCCAGGAGTTGCGTGGTGCGTGGATGAGGGTAAGCGATAGTTTTTATTTTAAACTAAAAAGACATAAATTTTCCAGGTCAGTAGCAGCATCAGTTTCAAAAGCACAATGGCGGCACAATACGGAATAAAATTCAAATTCGATAGCAGCATCAATACTAAAAGCAAATTAACAACAAAATGCGGCTTGAATCAAAGGTCTCACTCACTCGTAACCAGAAGAAGCGGCGAACTAACACCTCCTCTTTCCTAAGGCGCTGGCCTTCCCGCACCGTGCATGACTTATGCAGAACTGCCCCCCAACATCTAGAGCGCACCCTCAGCAAGATGGCGGTCTAGGTTGTCCCACCGGGATTCCGGGAGTTGCGTGGTGATATATGAGAAGACACGCTACTGACTGTGGCTGAGGTATCTTATCTCAGGGACTGAGGAACATGGCGAGGTGCCCTCTTAACACTAACTGAGGTATCTTACCTCACAAACTAAGGTACATGGCCAGGTACCCTCCTGACACCGACTGAGGTATCTCATCTGAGGGACTGAGGTACATGGCGAGACACCTTCCTGACACTGACTGAAGTATCTTATCTAAGAGATTGAGGAACATGGTGAGGCACCTTCCTGACACTGACTGAAGTATCTCATCTGCGATGCTCAGACACATGGAGAGGTTGTCAGATTCTTACTCACATTTCCGCAGGAACGCCAGGCAAGGATCAGAGGTCCCAACTTCCCCGGTCACTGATATACACAACAGAGTCAAAGCCACAACAGTAAACCTGGGGAAGAAGGGAAAACAGGGGTGGAAAGAAGAATATGTCCCACAATGTCCCCCACTCATGGACAGGACCAGGCAACCAGGAGACATCCCTGCCTAAAAGAATAAAGAAATATATAACAAGTGAATAATAACACTGAGGAACATGTGTGGTATTCAAGTACCTATATGTTCCCCTTCTTCCTCTAAATGGTAACAAAGTGGTTCCAGTGGTGTTTATAGCCTTTGTCTGCAGAAAGGGAGAAGGCAGAATATCCATAAAGTACCCACACTTAGAGGAGAGATATCAAGAAAGGGAGAAGGCAGAATATCAATAAAGTACCCACACTTAGAGAAGAGATATCAAGAAAGGGAGAAGGCAGAATATCAATAAAGTACCTACACTTAGAGAAGAGATATCAAGAAAGGGAGAAGACAGAATATCATAAAGTACCTACACTTAGAGAAGAGATATCAAGAAAGGGAGAAGGCAGAATATCAATAAAGTACCTACACTTAGAGAAGAGATATCAAGAAAGGGAGAAGACAGAATATCATAAAGTACCTACACTTAGAGAAGAGATATCAAGAAAGGGAGAAGACAGAATATCATAAAGTACCTACACTTAGAGAAGAGATATCAAGAAAGGGAGAAGGCAGAATATCATAAAGTACCTACACTTAGAGAACAGATATCAAGAAAGGGAGAAGGCAGAATATCAATAAAGTACCTACACTTAGAGAAGAGTTATCAATAAAGGGAGAAGGCAGAATATCATAAAGTACCTACACTTAGAGAAGAGATATCAAGAAAGGGAGAAGGCAGAATATCCATAAAGTACCAACACTTAGAGAAGAGATATCAAGAAAGGGAGAAGGCAGAATATCAATAAAGTACCTACACTTAGAGAAGAGATATCAAGAAAGGGAGAAGGCAGAATATCATAAAGTACCTACACTTCGAGAAGAGATATCAAGAAAGGGAGAAGGCAGAATATCAATAAAGTACCTACACTTAGAGAAGAGATATCAAGAAAGGGAGAAGGCAGAATATCATAAAGTACCTACACTTAGAGAACAGATATCAAGAAAGGGAGAAGGCAGAATATCAATAAAGTACCTACACTTAGAGAAGAGATATCAAGAAAGGGAGAAGGCAGAATATCAATAAAGTACCTACACTTAGAGAAGAGATATAAATAAAGGGAGAAGGCAGAATATCAATAAAGTACCAACACTTTGAGAACAGGTATCAAGAAAGGGAGAAGGCAGAATATCAATAAAGTACCTACACTTAGAGAAGAGATATCAAGAAAGGGAGAAGGCAGAATATCAATAAAGTACCTATACTTAGAGAAGAGATATCAAAAAAGGGAGAAGGCAGAATATCAATAAAGTACCTACACTTAGAGAACATATTTCAAGAAAGGGAGTACCCTACCACCCACCTAAGACTACCAGTGACACGTAAAAAACAGGAATCTAGGTATGGACTTCAGTTCCTTAATCTCTAATTAAAATAAACACCAGCTCCGTTCTTGTGCACTGCTTAAACCCTCCTTAGAGTCAGGAAGATATAGCAGAGAATTCCTTATGACATTCAAGAATTCTCTGCAGAAGTCAAAAAACAAAAGACAAGGAAAAATCAAACAGGAAAAGAACGAATCTCCAGGGACCATGGACCCCACAATAAATATATGGCACTACAATAAGAAGAATATTATGTGCCGAGCAAAAGTGCTTTTACCATCTTGTCAGAAAGTGAAATTCTGTGTTTCTATTAGCTGTAGGGAAGTCAGAGCAGCAGCGCAGCGGAAGTCATCGCAGAGGAACACCAGAACCGCTGAGGGGCTCACAACACGCAGAGGAGAGGTCGCGATGAAACAATGAGTAGAGACGCCAACAACGGGCAGTGAACTGTAAGTCCCTCAGGAGTGACCCGGAAGTGAGCCACGATGATTCCAAACACTAGAACGCAAATCGTTTCAGTGTGGGATTGGAGGAGTTATATACTCCTCTGCCGGTATCCATAATTCATCGCTTGCGGGACCAGCATTCATGACAGAGGTACCCTCCTGACACTGACTGAGGTATCTTATCTCAGAGGCCGAGGTACATTGCAAGTAGCCCTCCTGACACTGACTGAGGTATCTCATTGGAATGACTGAGGTACATGAGAAGACACCCTCCTAACACCAACTGAGGAGTCTTGTTTCAGGATCTAAGGAACATGGCGAGGCACCCTCTGGACACTGACTGAGGTATTTTATCTCAGGGCCTGATGTACATGGTGAGGAGCCCTTCTGAGACCAAATGAGGTATTTCATCTGAGGAGCTGAGGCACATGGTGAGGTACCCTCCTGACACTGACTGAGATATCTTATCTGAGACATGTTAGTGCGTGAGTTGAAGTACGTGTGGAGTCTCCCTCCTGACACTGACTGAAGTGTCATCTCAGGGGCTGAGGTATGTGAGTAGGGCAACTGGAGCGTTGTTGGGTTTTGCAAAACGGCTGGGATGCAAGCCCTTGCCCGCGATTTTGAAAATATACAATGCTAAGTGTGTGCCTATGGCCCTGTATGGTAGTGAGGTCTGGGGCTATGCATCTGCAGTAGAGATTCAACCAATTGAGAATGCCTTTTTCCGGAAACTTTTGTCATTGCCTGTTTCTACTTCAATTTTTAATATTCATGAAGATCTGGGGGCTGAATTTTTAGTGGATCAGATTGCCGTTGCCCCCCTAATGGGCTGGCTAAGGGTTTGGGCGCAGCACCCACCAACCCTAAACCAGCTCATTATACAAGACTGTCTGGCACTTGACAATGCCATGTGCATTCCCTGGCTACGATATATTAAATCTAAGATGGAGACTCTTGGCTGCCCAGAATTATTTGAGAAACCTTGTGAGCTGCCCAAATCGAAAATAAAAGATTTAAAGTTTCAGTTCATGTGCAGGGCAAAGTTGCAGAGAGAAGGTGTGGAAGTGTGTAAACCATCTGTTAGGAGATTTGTCATGTTAAGTATGGGTTCTGAGATGCAGCCATACCTGACTTACATTAATAATCCTTTTCATTTGTTTTTATTGATTAGGTTTAAACATGACATGTTACCCTGGCTCCTAGCTCACCCGAAGGGCTTTTTTAAAGAGGGCACTTTGGGCCCCTGTCCATGTGACAACACTTCCATACAAAATACGCTGCATATGATTTTTTTCTGCAAATTTTATACTTTGCTACGTAAGAAATTTATTTGCCCAATTTTTAAGAACTGTCACTTTGACCAAGTAAGGCCCGCCTTGGTTTTTCTGCAAATGCTGGGCTCTCCCTTTGTCTGTTTTGGAGTTGCCAGTTATCTTTCGGGGTCTGTCAGAAGTAGAAATCGAATGTAGTTTAATACATTTTAGCTCTAGTCTTTTTATATTGTGTGAGAGTCCGAGACCTGGCCTTTTTTATCTTCTTTTTTTTTTTTTTTCGAAATCATGTAATAGTCTTTTAATTCTTGGCCTGTTTTAAATCTTTTAACACTTTCGCCAACTATTTGTGTAAACTTATGTTTATGTAGATTTGTGTATTTTGTATTGTCTGAATATTTTTTGTCAATTATCTTTATATGTAACTTTTTGCAAATGAAATTGTCTGTATGCTTTGATGGTTTTAATTATTAACCGAATAAAGCTATTGTTGACTGACTGACTGCATGCGCAAACGGGTTTGCGACCCGTTTGCGCATGGAAAATCTAATAGGGTCATGTACAATCCCTATTTAGCGAGTCGCAATTTTTTTGCGAGTCGCTAAATAGGAATTGCGAGTCGCTATTAGGAAGGGCGTCCCTTCCTAATAGCGAGTCAGAGGCTTATGGAGGAATGTTTCGCAAAACACTCGCAATTTACCGCCCTCTTCAAGAGGGTGGTAAATATGAAATGAGGTACATTAAAAGGCAGTTTTTCAGAGTAGACACCATCCTGACACTGACTGAGGTCTATTAGCTTCAGGACTTAGGTTCATGGGGAACTTCTTGTATCTGAGGTTACTTATCTTAGGTGATAAGGTACATGGGTTCCATTGGGAGTCACCCTCCTAACACCGACTGAGGTATGTTACTGCAGGGACTCAGGTACTTGAGTAGACACCCTCCTGACACTGACTGAGGTATGTCACTGCAGGGGCTGAGGTATATAAGTAGACACCCTCCTGACACCTACTGAGGTATATTACTGGAGGGGCTGAGGTACAGGGTGAGTAACCCACCTGACAGCAACTTACATGAGGGACTCAGGTACAAATGTTTCACTGGCAAAACATCTTCCTGAGAACTTTCATCTTTGGAACTGAGGTTCACAGGCCTCATTGGGAAGACTCCTTTCAGGCTGTGAAAGGGATTTCTGCTCTTATCTCAGGGTTCAGGTACATGGGTTCCATTGGGGAGTCGCCCTCCTGAGATCTTTCATCTTTGGAACTGAGGTTCACAGGCCTCATTGAAGAGACTCCTTTCCGGCTATGAATGACATCTTAACTCTTATCTCAGGGTCCAGGTACATGGGTTCCATTGGGGAGTCACCCTCTTGAGATCTTTTATCTTTGGAACTGAGGTTCACAGGCCTCATCTAAGAGACTCCTTTCAGTCCATGAATGAGATCTCTGCTCTTATCTCAGGGTTCAGGTACATGGGTTCCATTGGGGAGTCGCCCTCCTGACATTTTTTATCTTTGGAACTGATGTACACAGGCCTCATGGAAGAGACATCTTTTACACAATGAATGAGATCTCTGCTCTTACCTCAGGGTTCAGGTACATGGATTCCTACAGAGTCGTATATCCTATTTCTTCGGGTCCAAGTTACACAGTAGACCCAGGTGAAATTACTGTTACTGCAACGTAATTTGGCAATGTTGCATTACAATTGATTACAAGGTGAAATTTCCTGAAATTACCCTGTCTCACCATGTCATGCAATACATGCTGTTTGCAGCAATTTAGAGCGAGCTTAGAGGAACCAGTTGAAGAAGAAGAATGCCACAGGCTGCACTTTGGATGCACGATCGCATTTTGGCAAAAAATGGGCCCAAATGTCTGTCTTATATTTCACATACTTACATGTAATTTTGCTTCATATTTCCAAAATTGTTTCTAATTATTTAAATACAAAGGGGCAGATTTATGAGCCCCTTGCGCCACTTTTGCGTCACTTTTAACATGGGAAAAGTGACACAAAAGTGGCGCAAGGGGCTCATAAATCTGCCCAAAATTGTTCCATCTTTGCCCATCCCAGGAAACAGGTGTAGGAAAGTGGGTTTCTTTTGCAGTAACCCTACCCCTCCTTTTTGCCGGATGCACTTTGACTGAGTGTGCCCTGGGTCGCTGCCAATCAGGTTCACAGGGCCTGTTTTTTTTTAACCTGTACCATTGTTTCCACAATCGGCACAACTCTGGCCTACCTGTAAGTCCCTTGTAGGGGTTACCTATGGTGCCAAGGGCCTGGCAGTGGGGGAAAGGCCTCTGAGGGCTGCAGCATGTATTATGCCACCCACAGAGACCTCTCTCCACAAACACGCACCATTGCCATTTCAGCCTGTGTTTTGGTGCAGCTAAAAGTGAAGAGTCAACATGACACTCCTGTGTGCCATGCCTGCCAAAGACTGCATTAGGCATAGGTAAGTCACCCTTAAGGCAAGGTGCCCTATACCTCATGTGAGGACCTATCTGCATGAGCAGACAGACCCCTATCATATCGAAGGCCAGTCTTATATATTGGGCAACAGCCATTACATAGCGTCTGTTACCCCGAATGCAATTACACCGCAAGCGTTGCCACGCATTTATTTATAAAGTTTTATATAGCGCAAACAGACCACCAAGGGGATGAGAGTGCTTTACAGATTATGCAGCAGGAAGGGTAAAGGCAAACAAGCAGATTCAACAATGCAAAAAAGTACAAAGTCTTACAATGTCCAACAATCCCTCGAGCAAAGCCTCTGGGCTACAGAACAGCATTCATAGTCCCAGAGTCAAGTGGGGAAGACGGCCTGAGGCAGATATTTCTTCCTCACGAGCCCTTTAACTTCCATTTTGAAGCGGACAATGGAAGGGATCACCCTGACTTCAGGGGGAAGAGAGTTCCAGATCCTCGGTGCCATCCCTCAGAAGGCTCGATTGTAGGTCTTCTTTTTCTTGAATGTTGGACTTGGCCCTTTTTGCAGGGTCCTCCCTAAACTTTCTGCCTTCCTCCTGTATTTTTTCTGACCTGTTGTTGGCTGTTTTATGACTCTGGGCACCTTACCACTGCTGATCAGTGCTAAGGTGCATATGCTCTCCCTATAATTGTTGACATTGATTGGTGTCCATGTTTGGCTTATTTGGTTTACTATCAGCCCCTAGTAAAGTGCACCAGGAGTGCCAGGGCTTGTAAATACAAATGCTGCTGGTGGGATTGCAGCACTGGTTGTGCCACCCACAGAAGCGGCCTAGTAAAATGTGTCTAGGGTCTGCCACTGCAGAACCTGCGTGCAGTCTGGTACTGTTGCGCTGACTGCGCAAGTGCACCCACTTGCCAGTCCCTAAACCTTCCCTTAACTACATATAAGTCACCCCTCTGGTAGGCCCAAGGGCAGGGTGCATTGTAGGCATAAGGTAGGACATGCCCTGATGTATGTGGCATGTCTTAATAGTGAATTACAGCCATTTTCGTTTTTCACTATTGAAGGCTACCTGCTCTCCATAGCCAGAATGGGCTGCTGGAATTACTACATGCTGTAATCCCAGTGGACTCAGAGAGCATGGTAGAAAGTCAGGTTTAGTATGCCTGAACTCAGAATAATAAAATACTTCTTTTAGTAAAGTTTATTTTAATATCCTGTGTTTGTAAATACTACTTTTAGAAAGTTAGTATTTACTGACCTGGCCATTTCAGTCCGCCTCTGCTTTGTGTGTGTGTGCTGCCTAGTAACAGGGAAGAGCAGGGCTGGGGAATTCCAGGAGACAGGCTGGCTGCTAGGTGGTGGGTAGAGAGATTACACCAGGATGGGTGGGAGGAGTACACCTTTGACTCTGAATAGACCTGTGCTCTGCCACCACAATGCTGGCTCCGCCCCCTGTGGAGCGGCTGATGTCTCTGCCCTGCTGCTGAAAGGAAAGAGCAGAGTCACCACAACAAAGTGCTCCAAAACTGGACTGAGCCAGGCCCAGGCCCCCTGGCGACAAAGAACAAAAGAAACTTGCTGTAAAAGAAGGAGCCCTACTCCTAAGAAATCAGATCCTGTTTGCGCCAAGAAGAAATTCTGCCTGAAGAGAAGGACCTGGAAAAGCTGTATGGAGGAGTACTGTCTCTAAGCCTGAGAGACTGGCCTGCGGTGGGTGCCTTGCTGCTAGAAGGAGAGGAAGGAAAAGACTGAGAAAGACTTTTGATCAACTTGTGCTTATCAAACAATCTCTAAGGGCTTGCTTGTGAACTTGCCCCCTGAACTGCGCCCCAGGAACAGTGGGCGCTACCTTTCCCCTCGAAGAAGAGAAGCTGCTGGAGGTGATTCTACAAAACGCTGACCCCAGAGAACCTGTGTGCCCCTCATCTGAGCACCGTGACATCTGCCACCAGGGCTACTGTGAGCACAGCAAAGGCCTGCCTACTTGGCCCGAGCACCGCAAGCAACTGCCCCCCGAGCCGTAGCTCGCACAGCAAAGAAGAGACTGATCTGGCTCCAAGCGCCGAGCCTCTGCGACCCCCTTGGCAGTGGAAGCTCCTGTAGGGACCTGCGACGCACTGTTCATCCCCTGAGCGAAGCCGACAGCGCTGCGACGCGCTAGAAATCACCCCCGGCCGGCCCTTCCTTCTGCCGACCTCGTTGTGAGCCTGGGAAGTTCTGAAGTGCCCCACGAAGCATCGCCGCCCACTGACTACGAGGGACGACAACGCAACATGGGACACTCCTCTGTGGACCCCTGAGGCTGTTACAACAATCTCCCCCAAAGAACAAAGGTACTGTGAGCTGCGCACACTGGTACGACCCGTCCGTTGCTTTGCTCGGGCCGTACTGGCGCAGCCGTACCGCTACGCTGTTCACGCGTGAAGCGTGAGCTTTGGCACCCTTCGTATCAGCTGTGCGAGGCCCCCGTGAAGGTACGGTCCGTACTCCATTGAATATATAGGACGTTGCTCACGCGGGAAGCGTGAGGTTCTGCAAGAGGCGTACCGGACGTGTACGACGCGTACCTACGAGGGTACGGTCCGTACGGTTCACGTCCAGCGTACGTGTGCTCACGCGAGAAGTGTGAGAAACGGCAAGACACGTTCAAAACCTCGTACGAAGCGTACCGGAGGCGCTACAAAGCGCACAGACACCTAAAGAAGCCTATTTGAGGTAGAAAATTGCCATTGTGAGAACTGTGGACTGCCTAAAAGCATTGAAAGTAACTGGAACCTATTTTAAGTGAAGACCTGTATTTTAACCAGCCTGCTTGAAGAAATCTTTTATATAAAGAACTTTATTTTTGCATAAATACAGCCTTGTGTCGCTGTGTGGTGGGGTGGTTATTATTGTGTGGGATATCTTGAACGCTTAACCTAATGCCCTCTGGAAATCTAGCCTGACTGCTCGCGCCACGTTACCTAGAGGGTGAGCAGGGGTTATTTTTAAAGGGGCAATCCTACGCCCTGACTTAGAGGAAAGGGTCCCTGCTTGTCGCAAGTGCATACCTGCGCCAACCAGAGACCCCGGATTCTAACATTGAATATTTGTGTTTTGAGTAAAAGGGTGCTGGCACTTCTGGAGGCTCTTGTACCACATGAGAGCTCTGGTTTCTGAGTGAGGTACAACTGGGTCTTGAAGTGGATGGCTTTGTGTTGCAACGTGTAGTCTTTACTATGCAGTTTTTTTACAGTTCGTGTGCTCTTACCACTCATGCATTTACAACGAATTTTGTTGTAGTTATGTATGGTAAAAGCACATAAGTTGTAAAAAAATTTATGCAATCCACATCGTTATGAGGAAATAGAGGCTCTTCCATTTCCTCACAACAATGTGCACCACCCATCAGATGACCAGAGGGAAGCAGGAACCACGATGAGAGAGAGGAACCACGAGGAGAGAGAGGAACCACAAGGAGAGAGAGGAACCACGAGGAGAAAGAGGAACCACGAGGAGAGAGAGGAACCACGAAGAGAGAGAGGAACCACAAGGAGAGAGAGGAACCACGAGGAGAGAGAGGAACCTCAAGGAGAGAGAGGAACCACGAGGAGAGAGAGGAACCATGGGAGGGAGAGAAACCACGAGGAGAGAGGGGAACCACGAGGAGAGAGAGGAACCACAAGGGAAGAGAGGAACCACGTGAGGGAGAGGATCCACGAGGAGAGAGAGGAACCACGAGGAGAGAGAGGAACCATGAGGAGAGAGAGGAACCACGAGGAGAGAGAGGAACCACGAGGAGAGAGAGGAACCATGAGGAAAGAGGAACCATGAGGAGAGAGAGGAACCACGAGGAGAGAGAGGAACCATGAGGAAAGAGGAACCACGAGGAGAGAGAGGAACCTCAAGGAGAGAGAGGAACCACGAGGAGAGAGAGGAACCATGGGAGGGAGAGAAACCACGAGGAGAGAGGGGAACCACGAGGAGAGAGGAACCACGAGGAGAGAGGGGAACCTCAAGGAGAGAGAGGAACCTCAAGGAGAGAGAGGAACCTCAAGGAGAGAGAGGAACCTCAAGGAGAGAGAGGAACCACGAGGAGAGAGGGGAACCACGTGAGGGAGAGGAACCATGAGGAAAGAGGAACCACGAGGAGAGAGAGGAACCACAAGGGGCGAGAGGATCCACAAGGAGAGACATGAACCATGAGGAGAGAGAGGAACCACGGGAGAGAGAATAACCACGAGGAAAGAGAGGATCCACGAGAAGAGACAGGTAAGGGGGATTGGGCCAGGGCTAGGGGTTACTATTTTAGGGTAAAAGAGGATCGGGTCGTGTTTTAGGGAATGGAGAAGACTGGGGGTCAGGGGAGGGGCGTGCAGGAGTAGTGTTTGAAGGTAGGGAGAGGACTGGGGATGGGGTGAGGGTCATGCGGGGGCACTTTTTTAGGGTTTAGGGAATGGTCGGGGTCGTGCAAGGTAGTGTTTTAGGGTAGAGTCTGGGGAGTCATGCAGGGTAGTGTTTTAAGGTAGGGAGAGGACTGGGGGTCGTGGGAGGGTCATGCAGGGGTCGTTTTTTAGGGTTTAGGGCTTGGGGTCCTGCAGGAATAGTGAATTAGGGTTTAAAGTAGGGAAAGTAGTGGGGTCGTGCAGGGATAGTGATTTAGTGTAGGGGAAGGATTGGGGTCAGGGAGGGTCATGCAAGGGTAGTGTTTTAGGGTTTAGGGTAGGGTCAGGGGGTCGTGTTTTAAGGTAGGGAGAGGACTGAATCGGGGGAGGGTAGTGCAGGGGTAGTGATTTAGGGTTTATGGTTGGGAAAGGATTGGAGCTTGGGGGGTCATGCAGGGGTACTGATGTTAGGGTAGGGAGAGGAATAGGGGTTGGGGAGGGTCATGCAGAGGCATTGTTTTAGGGTTTAGGGTAGGGTCGAGGTTGTGCAAGGTAGTGTTTTAGGATAGGGTCTGGGAGTCGTGCTTGGTAGTGTTTTTAAGGTAGGGATAGGACTGGGGTTCTGGGATGTCGTGCAGGGGTACTGTTTTAGGGTTTAGGGCTTAGGGTAGGGAGAGGACTGGGGGTTGGGGGAGAGTCATGCAGGGTAGTGTTTTAGGGTTTAGGGTAGGGAGAGGACTGTGGTCAGGGGAGGGTCATGCAGGGGTAGTGTTTTAGGGTTTAGAATAGAGAGAGGATTGGGGCTCGCGGGGTTGGTGCAGGGTTAGTGAAGTTAGGGTTTAGGGTAGGGAAAGGATTGGGGTCATGCATGGGTGGCGATTTAGGGTTTAGGGTAGTGCATGGATTGGGTGTCGTGCAGGGGTAGTGATTTAGGGTAGGGAAAGTATTGGGGTCGGTGGAGGGTCATGCAGGGGTACTGTTTTAGGGTTTAGGCTAGGGTTGGGGGTCATGCAGCGTAGTGTTTTAAGGTAGGGAGAGGACTGCGAGTCGGGGTAGGGTCGTGCAAGGGTAGTGATCTATGGTTTAGGTTAGGGAAAGGATTGGGGTTTGGGGGGTCATACAGGGGTATTGATTTAGCGTTTAGGGTAGGGCAGGCTAGTGTGATTTACCTTAGAGACTTTTACCAAGTGTATGCCTTTAAAACGCATGCCTTTGCAATGTTATGGCATGCGTGGTAAAGGCATATGCATGGATAAAGGCATATGCGTAGTAAAGGAAGGCATTTTAATTGTAGGTTGTTGTAGGGGTACTAGCATAGTAATACCCACGTTGCAATGGCACACATGGTATTAGTATTTATAGTGATGTCATACATTCTTATATATTAAAAGTGCACAGTAAAGCCATACTGAATATAAGGTCTGTAAACTATTCACTACGAGTTTCCTAGTATTGTAGTGGATTTACTGAATTCTGGGATGTTTTTACTCAGGGGTTCCTTCTAGAGGGGATCCCTGAACCAAACCAACCACTGGTGGGTTCCCTGACTGGTAAACAGCAGCCTGTTACCACGAGACAGGTTTCTGGACCCCTGGGTTGGGAGTCTTCATGCCCAGGGCCCAGAAACAAAGCCTTTCCTGAGAGGAGGTGTTCACACCTCCCTCAGGTCAGGAAGAGCCATCTGTTGCAGGAAACCTTCAAAGGCCTTGTCGCCTTTGCAATTTAACCCCCAGCATCTCCTGCTATCAGGAGCAGGCCCCCTTCCTGTCTTACCCCCTTTGTGGACAAGATTCAAACATCCCAGAAGGTGTGCCCACCCCTGTCAATCCCACCCCTCAGGTGAGGGAGGCAAGTTGAACCCCACTCTTCAGTGCCTGCCATCTTACAGATAGTAAGCACCCTCCAATCAGTGTTACGGATTGTGCCCACTGGCCCCACGTGGGGTGAGTACACCTAGGGTAAAGTCACCCTAAGGTCAGTAGCCCATTGGCTACTGATAGAGACCCCCAAAAACAACCCCTGAATGCAGTATTTAGTGGGCAGCCCTGAACCGAGAAAGCAGTTCCTGAAATTCCAATAGAAGTGGTGAGAGGATGATGCACAAGAAGAAGAAGATCCACGCAACCCCTGCTTTGTCCTCAGCCCTACCGACCTGCCTGCACCTTCAAGAAATCCCAGCAGCATGATGACTCCCAGCCTGATGACCAGTGACCTCCAAAAACCATGGGAGGACTGATCAGCTTTGAAGTAGACTCAAGACTCCCAAAGATATTGGATCTGTCTCCAAAAAGAACTCCAAGACCCTGCTGTATGAAATTGCCCCTTTTTGCATGGTTAGCCCCCATGTTTACATGACAGATGATGCGCTTTGACTTGGTGTGCCCTTGCTTCCTGCCAATCAGGTTCCCTGAGCCTCTGTTCTTTCTCAAAGCTGTACCTTTGTACCCCCATTTGGCATCTCTGGCCACAGGTAGGCTCTTTTAAAAAGGTGCCAATGATACCAAGGGCACTGTGAGCAGAGGAGGCCTCTAAGGGCTGCAGTAGCTATTGTGCCACCCTTAGAGGGCCTGTACATTAACACCCATACACTGTTATTACAGGCTGTTTGTTTTGGTGCAGAGAAAAGTGAAGAATCAACATGGCACACATCCCTGTGTAAACTAAACACAGAGGAACCACATTCTGGGAACCCTTCCGGCTGCGCAGCCACATCCTGGACTCTTATGAGTCCAATAAATCAAGTAAACAATTTTTCTTCTTTGTATTCTTATTTATTTCATCTACTTTAACCGCTTCTTCCATTTTCTAATCAATTTATTTTACTAATTCTTCTGTTGTACTGCTAAAGATGAAACAAACAAGGAAGGAGTGTACGTTTCCACATGTCGCGATTTTATTGGCAACACCCAATGCGTTTCGGAATATCAATTCCCTTCGTCAGGGGTATCTACAAAGCAAGTAATCAACCACCACCATCAGTATAGTGATTGTTCTACGAACTTCTATAAAAGTCTGCATTAACTAATTTTAACTGCGAACGGTTGGCTAGTTGAAATTAACATGCACATCGACATAAATTCTAACATTGCCCATTTCTTCATGTTATTCGTATCTCAACATAACGACCCTTCGTCTTCATTGGTACCCATTCTATTCAACCCCCACATAGATGCCCTTCTACAAACCTTCCTCAATCCCCTCTTTTCATAACCTCTTTCTAAGATGTTAACCCTTAATTCCACATGCCCACTCTAACGACAATGTTTTACTCCACTCACCGTGATTTGTGTTTAGTTTAAAATCCCGACTGCTCAAAAACCTTGCATCATATCCGCAAAGCCCTTTGCTTCCATCATACCACCCAATATCAGCAGCGCACCAGAGCGCACTGCTGTGTTACAGCGCAACCCTCCTCAGCTGCTCTAGTTTACCTTCTCTATATATCTCCACTCTCAATGATTTCCAGGGGGTCAATCACGAAAGCAACTGCTGAACCTAAACACGGATTCCATGTCTTTTCTCATTTACCCTTTATTACGAGCCTATATGTAAAAACTACATGTCCCAGCATGCCTCTCAACGTGATATTACGAACACTAATCAAGTGCTGGAAATGATGAACCCCCGTTCCTGATTTTAAAACAAATGTTCTTCCTACTGAACACATGAAACCGTGGATTCCCATATAATATAACAAATTAATATATTCAACATTTTGGCATTAACAGATTCATGATTCAGCACTGAAGCATGAAAACAATAAATAAATCAAGCAGTTCAAAAGTCTTTAGTTTTTAGAATCAGTCAATTATAACCCCCTGTTGTTACAAACTATGTATGTTGGGAAACGTCACTCCAAAGTTCTTCATCGTATTACCAGACGGTGCCATTTCCGTTCTCAGCCTTCATTCATAAATCTGCTCTTCCACTTTTAACGGGTGCAATCACAACGTGGGACAACGGCTAGTAGATCTGTCCTTTTCTTTCATGAACACCTTTTCTCCACCTAATAACTTGCCCCAGATCAGAAAAGGAGCCTCACCATGATCCCGTCACAACCCCGACCGTTTGGCCCCAATTACTTCAGACTTTTCAATCTACAGTCACTGCCCTAAATTTTCATTCGGACAAATTGGACACTCAGGTGGACCTACTGAATACTTTAGCTCTGTTCACAGCAGGGATCGACAGCAAGTGGCCAAACTTAACAATCCAATAATAAGTGCGCAAGCATCTGCAAAATTGGTTCAGTCAATCTGTTGCTGTTCACCTATTATTGATTCCCTCTCCTCGCTCCCAGACTTTTTAACCAGTGTCCTAAATGAAGTAAAACTGCTGAAGGGCGGTGCCGCTCTGTCTCGGCTTGATCAACCCTCTCGATCTCTCCCAACCCACGAATCAGATAAGGCGATTACCCCAACATCAACGGCTTCTGGGGTCCAGACGAGTGAGGAACAAAAAAGCTCTACAACACAGTCGGATCATCAAGACGACACTCACCCAGCCCAAGGCTCTGTATGTCTGACGGTACCATCGGTACAAGTTGCTATAAGCCCTCAGACAATAAATGGGCTTCCTAATGGCTCCGTAAGTAATAAGGCAGGGTCAAGTTTCATCTCAGCGGTCGTGGCTCCCTCCATCCAGGAAACGCTTCACCCCCCCATGCCACCCTGTAGTAAGAGAGAGCGCAAGCGTCAACGAAAACAACGGAATAAATCAAGACTTAACACCAAAGCTGACCTTCCTAAATTATTTCCGTTGTTTTCAATCGCTACCAATAAAAACATCCCTAGCACTTCACTACCTTTAGCAACTCCAGTAAGTCCGTCTCGAAGCCCGTACAAGGCTGACATAATTATAACCACTAACCAACAGATTCCTCTGAGCAGTCTTGAGCTAAGTCCTGCTCCACCGGAAAATGGGCCTTCAGAATCTCAGCCGGCCACAAACGAACCAAGAGGCAATTCCTCTGAGATAACCACAATGAGGCCATTAACTACATCATTTCAACCTCAAGTGGCTGCGTTGACAACTGCATCTCGACGTAGTCCTATAATTCATAAAACAATCTTCAATAATATATCAACTTTACTAAAAGATTCTCGGTCATCCGGGCAAGGCACACGGGCCCTTCACCGGCCCCATCAGAGACCACACCCAGATACTCCAAGTGTTAATCTCTTACAGTCTAACTCACCCCGGACTTCCGACACTGATATTAGAGATACACATTCTCTAAAAATTCTCCTTGCCCCCGAATGCAAATCAAAAGGTCGTCAGGATATTCTCAACAGATCAAATATAATTAAATTAGTCAATAGCGTTCTGGGTTTTGAGGCCTTGTCTTCGGACGATATCGAGTCAATCGAATTTCTCCCCCCAAGGGGTTCTCAACCTTCTGAGGTAACCGTGGTGTCCCTTAAGTCCATCACTTGGGTACAACTATTTTTAGACCAAAAACCCCTATTTCGGAAATGGGGCATCAAAATCTACCCCTATTCCACGCCCGGATACTCCACAGTGTTAACTCAACAACCCCCTACTTTGTTAAGTGGGGAGAAAAATAGGCCATATTCAATCCTTAAAAATGCCTTAGGATCACTTCAATTGACCGAAGATGGACGGTCTAATCCCCTGAACTTTGATAAAATTTCTGATTGGGGCTGGCTTCCAGCTACTTTGTCTCGCAATACATTAGATTGACCACGTGATGAGCATCCGGTAGCCCAGGCTCAATCAGGATCCCCTCTACATCCCTCCTCAATCACTCCGTTCCCCCAGCCACAGTCTTTGCTCTCCCTATGTTCATGGAATATTAGTGGTCTTTCTCAGAAACTTACTAACTCAGAGATTCATTCTTTCATCTTTGGTCATGACTTAATTGCACTTCAAGAAACCTGGGCTTCTCAATCTAGCCCAGTTATAGGTTTCATGGAATTCTGGAAACCGGCAATTAGAACCTGTCTTTACGGCCATCCTAAAGGTGGTCTGTCGATATATGTTTCAAATAACCTAAAAGGCCCGATTGAGACACTGACCTTTGACGAAGACTGGTTACTTGGTGTTAAAATCAGTGCATGGAATAATCAGCGTTCTCTTTTTCTTCTTAATGTTTATATCAACCCTAACACCCGTTCAAAGAAGGCCCACTTAACGCGTCTAATGAAAATTGTGTGTGACCTGATGGCGGATTATCCCAACTTTGACTACCTAATTACTGGAGATTTTAACACCAACCTTTTCCAGGGTAATTCCACCGATTACGAAGGGCTTTTTCCATTAACAACCCCGGAATTTAAGGCCCAGTCCAAACCCCTACACCAAGCCTATGTGGCCTCGGTGAGCTCTGTGTGCTGCAATTTTTAAGTATTGGTTTTCTGGTAATGAACGGCAGATCTACGAATGATACTCCCCCCAACTGGTCCTGGTCAAATGGCCGCAAATGCTCCTATTTAGATTACACCATCTGCAATTCAGCGCTGTTCCATCATTTGACCAACTACAGTATTCTTCCTCGATCAGGAAGTGATCACCGTCCCCAAGTCGTTATCCTTAATATTCAGCCAGACTTTCATAAACCTGCCTCAACGACATGCCCAGGAATTTACACAGAAAACCTAAAACGGCTAAAATGGAATGACGATATCAGCCCTAACATTATGGAAGCTTGTTTGGTATTTATCACAGGAAGCACCGCCGCAGCGGTCTTTTCCACGGGTGCGTGGTCATCTTTCTGCTCCCAACTGACAACTTGTTTTCCTTCTAGCCAACACGCTCACAAGGCTCTCGTTAGCCGCCAGTTCCAAATCTCCAGTCATACAAGGGCACTGAAGAAATCTAGAGACAAAGCTCTGCGATCTCTTAAGACATCCCCAGGAAATAATGAGCTTTCGAATGGGTTTAAAGCAATCCAAAAATTACTCAGGGTCGCAATACAATCTGATAAACGACGCCATCTAGCCCAATTTTGGTGCAAACTTCTATGGGAGAGCAAAAGCTGTAACTCTAAAAGATTCTGGGCCCTAATCAACCGACAAAACGGTAGCTCCTCTAGATCAGGATCACCAAACATCGCAGAAGCGACTTGGTCTGCCTATCTGACTGACCATTTTAGGGCCTCAGAGGTCTCTGTGTCTACAGTCTTATCTGTTCCTAAACAACTGTCACTCCTTCCACAATCGATCAGGAGCAGCTCGATGGTCCGTTCTGATATACGAAGTGAAGATCTGCAAGTCACTCAAGTAATGGTCACCAAAGTTCTTGTAAAAGCAAGATCTGACGGCGCTCCCGGTCCAAACGGCCTACCACAGTCCTTGTTCAAAACAAACATTGTTTTATGGTCAAGATATTTATCCAATCTTTTCAACTATGCACTGACAAGTTCAACCATCCCGGACTCATGGCGAGGGGCAATAATCCACCCGATATACAAGTCCGGCTCTCATACATACCCAAACAATTATAGACTAATAGCTTTGTTAGACATCGAAGCCAAGTTCTTTGCAGGAACATTATTGGGGGAACTGAGAGATTGGGTAGAGCAGAATAATCTGATTCCATTGAACCAAACTGGCTTCACTGCCTCCTCCGGCACCATGACCAACTTACTATCACTGTCTATCATTGTCAACAATGCATTAGTCACATCCAGTATGGTTTTTTGTTGTTTTATAGATTTTAAAGCTGCATTTGATCGGGTACCAAGGGCAGCTCTATGGGAGAAGCTAAAAAAATGGGGGATCCCAGATAAGCTCCTGGACACGATCATCCAACTTCATTCGGGCACGTGGGTACAAGTGAAGTTGGGGACCGGCACACATCTCTCTCGGAAAATTATGACAACTAGAGGAGTCAAACAGGGATGTGTGCTGGCCCCCCTCCTTTTTAATCTGTTCATAGCTGATCTGCCGTCCTCCCTCGAAGAAACGAACAGTCACCCGCCCAAGATGGGAGGTGTCCCGATAAGCAATCTTTTATATGCCGACGACTTGGTCCTTTTTAGTTTGACACGGGTAGGGCTGCAGAGGCTATTAAACAGACTGGAAGTCTATACATCCATGAATGGGTTGGAGGTCAATCTAAAGAAAACCCAGGCCGTCACTTTTGGTAGAAAGCCATACCGTGGTTTAAAAACTCTAGCCTCAGAATAGGAAATACCTACAAATATCTCGGGGTCACTTTTGACTCCAGGGGTAACTTTAACCAACAGCGTAAGGTTATCTCAGTAAAAGCCATGAACCTACAGGTAAGCTTCTGTAAGCTCTCAAGAAATCTGTCTGGCCCAAGCCTGTCCCCATTACTGGAAGTTATGAGAGCAAAAATTGGGCCCACTTTGACTTATGGCGCTGAGATTTTTAGGGGGAAATTAAATTCCTCTTTTAATCAACACGTGACGAAACTTTCCAAAAAAATCCTCCACTTGCCCAAATCAGCTTCTGCTGCTCAGATCAGACTAGAATTCGTTCTATTAAACTATGAAATTTCAGCCACTGGTCTGTATCTAAACCTGTGCCACAAACTGAGACAGGCAAAGCCAGGATCATTGGAGTCCTTAAGCTGGTTGGATATTTCCCAGACAAATCCACGCGGCTCATACAGCCACCTTTTTAAGGATTCGATCCGAGAAATGTCTGCTGGTGCATTATGGGACCTCAACCCTAGTAAAGCAGCATTTAAAACTAGCATTAAGAACTGATCATTGATAAAGCCCAATTTGCCATGCTTGGGCAACAATGTCTTCATATGGTCGGTTAGCCCCCGCATCTTATTTATCCTGCACTTACTCCCTGTACCTAAAAACCAGCTTTATGGCTGCCAGACTGGGCGAATGGCAATTTTTTAAAGATCTTCCCGTCTGGCGCCGTTTGTCAGAGGCCGTAATCTGCAGGGGGTGCAGCATGTCTCCCGAAACCATGGAGCATATAGTCTGTCTTTGTCCATCTTTTATGTCACAACGTAGACGTAAACTGAGTGGAACAGGCTGGGAATCCGAACGTGCAGACAAGCAATTATTGCAGCACTAATGCCAGAAAACACAGGTCTAAACATTGCTTTTACAATTTTCTTACGAAATGCTTACCGCTCTCTTAAGTAGTTACGGGCTGGTTCGCTTTTATGCTTTTTTAAGAGCTATTTCTTTTTATTTTATGATTTCTCAACTGCTGCATATACCTCTTTATTGAACTGTTGCTTTGCACAATTGGCTGTCACTTTACGGTCCATGGTCTGTACTCATGGTCCTTGTCAAAGACTTGTATCTAAATGCACTTTAAATGTTAAACTGGTCATTGCACTTTGCACATTAAGTCCTTTTCCATTGATAGATTGGTGAAGTTTTTTATTGTATTTTGAAGTTTCTATTAACTACCGTTTTTATGCTAAGGTTCTGTTTTTAAAATGTTTTGCTGTGTAACTTTGAGGTGATCTTTTAAAGATTTTTTTTATATCTAAATAAAGTATACCTATATATATTATCTACTGGCGGTCGCCAGTAGATAGTTATAGTTAGGACCATGTTTCCATAGGAAATCCGCAACATTCTATTTGGAATAACTTTGGCACCGGTCGACGAATCCTCGCGAAATTTTCAAAACCGCTCCTACCCTGAAAGTCTCGGGGGGATTCGTCAAGCGGGGGCTGAGAAAAAAGGGGGGTCCCAAAACGCGTTTTTCCCATGCATTTTTCCATAGGACCTTTAGACACAGCTACAGCCCGAACGGCTGAACAGAATTACTTGAAATTTGGCATAGAGGTAGCCATAAGGTCAAGGAAGTGCCTTTTGTAGGTCTGGTGTAAATCTGTTCAGTAGGTCCTGAGAAAATAGCATTTAAATCAATATATATATCTGTAAGCGCGCTCCGTGCGCTTACCGTAAGCTTACCGTACGCGTACGGTGACGTGCGCGAGCTCAATTCTGATTGGTGGTTACATGACTGTAAACATTCGAATCGGTCGAAATCAGGAAGTGTCGGCTGCCATTTTCTGTCTCTCGCACTGAGAAACAAAGGTGGAGAACGTGAAACGGGGGCAACGAAGAGAGTTGCCGACCCCCTAGTGTTTGTCAGGGGGTCCAAGAAGGACCCAAAAGTCCGAAAAATAAATGTAATAATTTTTTTAAAAAATCACGGGGTACGCGTACGGTAAGCTTACCGTACGCGCACGGCAAAAAAAATAAAAATAAAGAAGTAACAATCACATTTATTAAATAAATTAAAGGATCCACAAGGGAGAAAAAAACAAATGTTACTGCGTAAATAAAGGCGAGGCGCGCACGGCATGGACTGCGCATATATATATACCTGCATATGTATATATATATATATATACCTACGTGTGTGTGTGTGTATATATATATATATATATATATATATATATATATATATATATACACAAAAATCCACACCCAGGAAGGAATGAAGCGGCACACCAATTCCGTGATGGGTGATTTATTAGTAAAGAAACAACGCGTTTCAGCCGGGATGGCCTTTGTCAAGGCCGTTCCGGCTGAAACGCATTGTTTCTTTACTAATAAATCACTTGGCACGGAATTGGTGTGCCACCTCATTCCTTCCTGGGTGTGGATTTTGGATTATTGTGGCTACCTGCCGCTACCGCTGGCACCGACATGTAGAGGCAGGCGCACAGCGTTTTTTGGCAGATACTTGGAACATATATATATTCACTGAAAAAACCATAGGTTTCACACACGTTATAGTTAGGAATTATCATTTACAAAACCTTGCAAATTCACTTAAAAAACCATAGGTTTCACACATGTTATAGTTAGCTGTACATTTCACTCGTAAAAAACCAATGAAATTCCACGTTATAGTTAGATCAGGTAACTATAACTTGCGCGCCCACAATAAACTGCTGATGACGTCACATAGTACATCACTCATGACATGGTCAGTGACATCACTCATGATATCAATGATGACATCTGAAATTACACATTGTGGATTGCGGTCGCGCAAGTTATAGTTACCTGATCTAACTATAACGTGGAATTTCATTGTTTTTTTACAAATGAAATGTACAGCTAACTATAACATGTGTGAAACCTATGGTTTTTTAAGTGAATATATATATACATATATACAACGTGGGACAAGAGTCGATTGTGAAAAACAGTAGAAAGTTATGTGATGCACACCTTGTGTTCTCTGAAGTCATCATAATGTACATCTTGTTTCAAGGTTTGAACTTATGAAGGCGTGCAAGCACGGTCCGCGCCCTGTCCCACTGCGCATACAATGTAAACTAAACACAGAGGAACCACATTCTGGGAACCCTTCCGGCTGTGCAGCCAAATCCTGGACTCTTATGAGTCCAATAAATCAAGTAAACAATTCTTCTTCTTTGTACTCTTATTTATTTCATGTACTTTAACCGCTTCTTCCATTTTCTAATCAATTTATTTTACTCAAATGTCTGTTGTACTGCAAAAGATGACACAAACAAGGAAGGAGTGTATGTTTCCACATGTCGAGATTTTATTGGCTACACCCAATGCATTTCGGTAATATCTATTGCCTTCGTCAGGGGTATCCACAAAGCAAGAAATCAAACACCACCATCAGTATATGTGATTGTTCTGCATAGAAGCTAGCGACACGTGGAAACGTACACTCCTTCCTTGTTTGTGTCATCTTTTGCAGTACAACAGACGAATGAGTCTGAGGTGCATGTAGGTGGGTGAATTATAAAATGGACCTGGCCTCTTAGACATACAAACTTTAATAGGTCATGGGAGGCTGGTGCTATTAAAAAGGTGGTGCGGAGATGTCCTGCGTAATGTGCGGATACTCCTAATGAGTCAACATGTTTCGATGCGACAAGGCATCTTCGTCAGGACAAGAAAAAGATCCCTCCTATATTTACTATGTTTACTCTATCCCTCCTATATTTACTATGTTTACTCTAAATAGAGACTAGTAATGTTGTGAAAAATGCAGTCAATAAAGCATTTATATACAATACCTAATGGTATGCCTTAATCAGTGTTTATATATATGAGAAAGCAATGCCTCATGAACCTCAAGAACGGGTGGATAGGACGAGGTCACTTGATAGTGCCCTTTGTAAAGTCCCTAGCTCAATGTAGCTCCATCCCACGGTTCCGCTGTGCTGAACAAGCACAGTGTGCGTCCAACCACTGTAGGATACACACCTTTCACTACCCATGATATCTGATCCCCCTGAGGTGGATTCCTTTGTTTTGTAACAGTCTCCCCAGCCATCCTGACCTGGGATCTGGGCATCCCGACCTCCCTCAAGCTTCACGACAATGCCTGCAGCCTGAACCTGAAGGGTCCTCCTCGACCGTGACCAGAGTTGGTGAGAATGTACAATGCCAAAAGACACCTCTTTACCCGATGCCCCACGGCCTTGGGTGACCCAACTGATGGCGTCCAGGCATCCTCTGAGACTCAAACCTACCTCTCCAACCAGTGGCTACCTCCAGGAAGTCACCCTGCTTGAGCCTACATCGTCTTTTCCAAACCGAGGATTTCTATTGGCATCCACAGGGCTCCCGACGTCTACTTGGCGCACTGCACCCGGCTGCCCCTGTGCTGGTGATGGTGCAGCTTCTGTGCTGATTGTTGGCCCCTGCAGGTCTGGTCCTAACCCAAGCAGCTTGGATCCCACAGTCAAATAGTCTGCTTGTAAGCAGACCCTAACCGAAGGCCCCCTTAGGCATTGGCTAACATTGGGCCCCTGAACTCTTTACCCGGCTGCCCTAGTGCTGCTGGTGGTGCAATTTGAGTGCATATATGAACCTTGGGGATCTTGGTTCCATCCCCCAAAAGCTGTTTCTGCAGGTCGTTTACTCACCTGCAAACTGATAACCTTCTTTTTCCCAATAGTAACAAATGTTATGAGTTTTTGATCCTAAAAATGTTTTAAGTGTTAACCTGAGGTTTTGTATGGTGAACAACAATTGTGTCTTGCACTAAGAAAAGTATTACTTACCTTGTATTGTGGGACCTATGGTGTGGTAGCCTAGGCATATCACCCAACCAGTAACTGTAACTAAAAAGTAATCCGGAAGTAATCAAAAATGTTTACAAAGTACTCTGAACCATTTTAAAGCTATTACAAACCTGTAATTGCATTCCTGTGTACAGCCTTGCACTTCAAAGTATATTTTACCTACCTGTGCCATATCCTGCTTGGTTCTAGAGAATAAAACTGAAGTATACCTTTTCATCCTTACCTAATTGGTCTGGATTCACTCCCTGAGTGTGTGGCGTCAGTCTTGAGTGAGTGAATACAATAAATGCTTAACGTCCCCTCTGGATAAGTGGATAAGTCTAACTGCTCGCCCACACTACCACAAAGAGAGATGTTGGTACTTACCTAATTGAGCCTCTGCTATACCTCAGGGGATCCACTGGACTCTGTGCATACTATGCCTTACTTTGGTATAATATATACAAAGCCAGCTCGCTACACCTGCGGAACTGCAAATACTCACCTGTCCAGAAGAGCTTCCCCAGTGGTCCTGAGCCTGAATCCATTGAGGGGGACACACCTCCCAGTCTTTGTGATGACACCTGATGCCCCTGCGCCAACATCCCCCTTGACCGCGACCTGCCCGGTGAGGAGAAACCAGATGTCCAAAGACACCCTTACATCCTCTGGTCCTGCTTCCTGGTGACCAGAACCAATGGTGTTGCAAACTGGCCTGGCATCCCAACTTACCTGCCCAGCTGTTGGTTTCTCCCAGGAGACTTCCTGGGCCAAGCCTGCAGCCGAAATGCAAAGACAACAACCTCCATAGGAAAGCATTTGGCTGCCGACACCTCCTGAGTACCCTGCATCCAGCCGTCCAAGCACCGCTGGTGGTGCGGACTTGGTGCTAACCTGGGACCCCCTTTTACCTGACTTTAAACCTAGGAGCTTGGCTCCCAAGATCGATTGTTTGCCCGTGAGCAGCCCCCTAAACGAGCCCACCCCTAGCCCCATTAGCCACCATTGGCGTCCTGCACTCTGCACCCGGCCGCCCTAGTGCTGCTGGTGGTGCACCTTGAATGGCAACTTGAACCTTGGGGTACCTTGGTTCTATCCCACAAAACTGTATCCCTAAAACCATTTACTTACCTGTAAAGTTAACACTTTGGGGCATATTTACAAGCCCCTAACACCACAGGAACGTCACTTTTTGTGATGTTCCTGTGGTGATATGGGCTTCGCCTTATTTACAAGGCAGTGTTAAGCCACTTAATGTGGCTTTGTGCTGCCTTGCAAATAAGGTACCCTTTCACACTATAGTTAGCGTGAAAGGGGTGAGCAATGAGTTTTGCAGTGGGCGTTCCACCGCAGCACCCATTCGTTTTGACGCTGCCCCCTATTTGCATGGGTGGCATAAATATGGGGCAGTGCCAAAATAAGACCAGGGAAACCTTATTCAAACCGGCGCGGAGAAATTCTTTATGTCTCCTCGTTTTTGCTGATTCTATGTGTGCTGCGTTGTGCAGCGCATCCAGAAACAGCAAAAACGCCAGGAATGATTGTTTATGTGCAGGAAGGTGTCCCTTCCTGCACATAAACAAGCATTTAAAAAAATGACGATTTTTGAAACTTTTATGTGTGCAGCACAAATAGAAGTTATAAATCACCATTTTAGATTGTGTATATGCAGGGAAGGGAACCTTCCTGCACATAAACAATCATTCCTACCAACACAGGCACCCTTGCAGCACGGTGCGGCACAGCGGAAAACGCAGGGCTGCCCCACATTGTTGTAAATACAGTGCAGCCCTGAGTTTCAGAAGTGGCGGAGCGTGGCGTTAAGCCATGAAGGCTAAAGCCGCGCTCCGTCACTTCCTTGTAAATATGTCCTATCATGTGTTGCTTAGACTGACTCAGGCTAAACTAGAAGGGTAATTACAAAGTAATTTCATGTGTTTTACAATGGGTTACAAACCCCTTTCTCAATTGCAAATGAATCTAAATGTTCCTACAAAACCAGTGCTCACTGTCTTTTGAAAAGTTACACTGTATGAAAAGTATCACTTACCTGACACTAAGTATATCTGGTTCTAGAAATAAGACAACAAAATAAATAACAACTTGTACTACAAACAATTGGTTTAGATTCAGTCTTTGAGTGTGTGACATCATTTCTTGTCTGAGTGTGTACAACAAATGCTTAACACTACTCTCTGATAAGTCTGACTGCTCGACCACGCTACCACAAAAGAGAGTAAGGTATTATCTACCTTAGCCTCTGCTATACCTTTGTGGATCCACTGGACTCTGTGCACACTATACCTCACTTTGGTATAGTATATAGAGAGCCAGCTTCCCACAGCGGTTGTCTCTTGAACTAGCAGACCTTGCAACAGGCTCACAGCTTTGCTCTTTGACCCCAGACCTCATATTCTGAAGTTGAAATGTTAGTTCTTTCTCGCACAAGGCTGCTTCTGCAGGAAATTCTAAAAATCCTTATATATTTCCCTTTTACCCCACCAGTGACAACAGGTGCCAATAGCTGATTTCAACACCCAGGCACATATCTTCATTTTTGCAGATTAGAGGCAGCTTGGAGGACGCCATTGAGGTAGAAAAGCTGCATTAACCCTCTGTGACCCAAGGCTAAGGACATCCTGAACACAGCCCCTCCGGATGAAGCATATTCTGTTTTTCGCCGTGTTCTCAACGTTTCTTCAATGCACCGATGGAGCTGCTTCTGAGCACACAAACATATGTATCCTGAGAGCCAGCAAACATTCAATGATGTACAAGGCTGGAGAGCTCATGATTGGAGGGGTCATACAGCGCCATTTGTACAATCACAATCTTGAAAAAGATTTCAGTGAGCTGCGCAGTCCGTGGAAATGTTACTGGTGAGTGTTTTATAGTCAACCTCCTTATAAAAACGGCTATGCTTATAATATATGTTACTGAATATTCATATTTTGTATCCTCGCACTGTCATGTCTCATGGAATAGTAGCAAAGATGGAGGCACATTTATGAGCCCCCGGAGTCGCTCGAGCGTCACTCTTTGTGACGATCGTGGGAGCAGACCTTGAACTCATATCTATGAGGCCACGCAAAGCCACTCTGCATGGCTTTGAAATGCCTCATAGATGAGGTGTAAGACAAGGCAGCGCAAATCACTGCGTTGCTTTACTCTGTGCATGGGAGGCGGTCCAAGGGTGTTGTGGTGGGTCTTCCCACGCAACACCCATCGGGTCTCATTTACAAGAACTGATGCCTTGGTAGAAATGTGCCTGATTTCTTGCGCCTGCCACAAATGCCCATACAATGCCATGGATGCGCTATTTAAAATGCAGGGCTGCATGGCACAGGAATTCATGGATGCTTCAGAAATCCTGAAGCATTTGTAGGTGCATAAGTGTTGCACCGCTGGAGTTGGTCATAAGACTGACGCAACGCCAGCAATGCCTCTGGCAGCAGAGGCGAGTCCCATGTTAAAGCCCCTGAGTCAATCCCTATGTCGGGTTTGAGAAGGTGCAAGGATTTTGATGCAGTCAAGTCTTTGAGTGATGCAGCGAAGGTTTACATTTCACTGTGTGAGTTGTAAGTAGATTTTTTCGTGGGAGCGCCTACCCTGCATACATTATGCGCGGTGAAGGTATAATGTGATGCAGGGCTACCCTGCATACATTATGCGTGGTGCAGGTATGATGTGATGCAGGGCTACCCTGCATACATTATGCGTGGTGCAGGTATGATGTGATGCAGGGCTACCCTGCATACATTATGCGCGGTGCAGGTATAATGTGATGCCGGGCTACCCTGCATACATTATGCGCGGTGCAGGTATGATGTGATGCAGGGCTACCCTGCATACATTATGCGCGGTGCAGGTATGATGTGATGCAGGGCTTTACAAAATGACACACTGGGCACAATGCATTAGTTTATAAATATGGAACAGTGTGGAGCACTGATTGCGCTTCTGCTGCATTTGTAAATGAGCCCCATGGTTTTTAACACTTCCACACATTCACCGGACTGTGTAAACCTGGGGAAGCGTCAAAACCTTATGACTCCTGAGTTGAGGCGTAAAGAGGAGAAATACCTTTATTTCTTCTAATTTATTCCTCTTTCCTTGAATGCTGCATTCTGCAGCACACATAAACAGAGGATTGTTTTTGTGCGGGAATGTGACCCTTCCTGCACAAAAACGGTCCTACTTACAACGCAGGCACTCTGGCGCCACTGCATCAGAGCAGGGAGAAAGGACATGAATGCACCTTATTAGTTAAATACAGTGCATTCCTGCCCTTTCACTTTGGTGACTTGCTGCAAGAGACACCTCTGGACAGCTTTCCCCTCGGATTCAGCTGCCTGTGTGCACGGGGGTTTTAGGCCCACGCTGCGAGCTCAATATTGACAAGTGCGTCTCCGGCCCCTGTCTCCATGTGACCAAGACATTGACGATTGTAAAGTCAACTTCTGTGAGCACAACTCTACCTGTGTTGATTCTCCACCTGAGCTACAAGTACGCCTGCTTTCCTGGATGGGAAGGCGAATTCTGCAACAAAGAGACCAATGACTGCTGCCCTGAGCCTTGTAAAAACAAGGACACTTGCATTGACCTTTGCAATGACTATCAATGAGGAAAAATATAAATCACCTGTCCAAAATTTCTTTAACAAAACATCTTCTTTATAAGTGAGATGGGTTTGGGGAGCCTTTGAACATTTCATTTACTTCTTGTGCCACAGCGGACTGCTCGTGAAAGGATTGCGGGTCACATCTCCGGTCCCAGGCCCATGAGGGGGGCCAAAACTACATCTCCCTGCAGCCTTTGCAGCGTGCACGCCGCCAACATCTAGGAGAGTGCCAGGAGGTGCTCAAATAGCATCCAAGGCTCCCGTAGCACGGGACGCATGCGGGCGTGCCCGGGACGCGCACAGGGCGGGCCCATCTGCGCCCGCCCGAGACCGGACGAGGCTGGGCTGGGCCACATCTCTTGGCTTACCAAACCTGAAGCCAAGTATACTGGTAAGGAGTTAATCAACTTTAAATCTGTTGGATTGGAGTGCTTCAGGATAAATAAGGGGAAGCCCGCTGGTAAAACTGTACCCATCACAAATTACCTGAAAAGTGCCAAAGGAATTATAAACAGTGAAATTGTACAAGTAGAAGAGCAAGTGGCAGCTACTAAGACGGCCCTGTCTGTTGCTCAAAGGGAGGCTAAGTTAACTACAGAGGATTATGTCTGTGAAAACAGCTTTAGCTCTGGGACTGAAGAACAAGAACTGAAGAAAGGTAGTGGCAAGAGTATTAGTCCAAAGGACAACAGTCCCAAAATTCCCCAAGTTAGATCCTCAAACTAAATTGGGCCCTTGTGTATTAACTACTCCTCTGGAAATTTTCACGGCATCGGATATACCTGATGTGACTTCACCACCTGCCAAAAGGTGTAAACAGCATATAGCACCTGCGAAGACTAGCCTCCATAAAGCAAAACAAAAAAAGGGAAAAGTATAAAACAAGATGGAAAGGAAATAGGGATGGGACATGGGGATTCAACGCTTAACATGCTAGGTATCGACAACATTTAAAAAAAACTTACACAGGAAAATTGACACTATTGAAAGACCTGTTATGAATGAAATAAAATCAGTGCAAAAAGACATTACTCAACTAATGGAACTGATTTCAGACTTACGGCCACAGAACGTCCCTAAAATATGCCCGAAAATTATGCCTAGTAGAAATCCCGTTAAGAAATCACAACCTGGTCAAATTCAAGTAGTTGAAATAGAGATGGCTGATAATGACAAACAGACGGGCACATTGCCGGCGTGCCGAAGGTGCAGCTAAGGCAAGCCTGTCTGCACCCATCCATGCCTGGACCGCACCCAGTGCCAGACCCCCAGGCCCCCTTGAGCACCACAACACCAGACGCCGATACAATGCCAACATCCTCCATGAACTCAATGCCAGCCGATCATCCACCTGCTTCCAAGCCCACCCAAAGCACACCCAAGGACCCTTCTCATGCCGAAGCTGAAGCTTCACCAGCCACCGAACACCTGCATGCCCTGCCCCTGCCACCAGGGCAGGTCTTAACCATCTCAGATGCATACTACTCAACACCCGCTCCGTCCACAAGCACACCATCGAACTCAGGGACCTACTCGACTCATCCTCCCCAGACATCACCTTCCTGGCGGAGACCTGGATGAACCCCTCCTCGGCACCTGACATTGCAATAGCCATCCTGGACGGCTACAAGACCACCCGCAGGGAAAGCACCAACAAACCAGGAGGAGGAATTGCCATCGTCCACAGGAATACCCTCAGAATTTCAACTAGCGCCAAAGACACCCTCAGCACTGCCAAACACCTGCACTTCCAGATCCACATCGGCCCACACCACCCTCAGAGGAACCCTCATTCACAGACCCCCCAGACCCCGAACACAGTTCAGCGACTCCATCACCGACGTTGTCAGCACGCACGCCCTTGCATCCGCGTACTGCATCCTCCTCGGAGACCTGAATTTCCACCTCGAGAACGCCAATGATAACAACTCAACCACCCGGCCCGACAGCCTTGCCAACCTTGGACTCAAACAGCTCGTCACAACACCCACCCACTCCGCCGGACACATGCTCGACCCCATCTTTTCCGCCAGCAACCACACCACCGTACTCCACTGGACCGACGACCGCTGCATCCACTTCTCTTTCAAGAAACACACCACACGCAACCAACAAAATAAAAGTGGGTGCCATTATTGAATGGAATAGATAAACTAAAATGTGTGAATCAGGGCAGTTTATTTACTTATAAAGAGACACTACCTTGGTGTTTTGCATAGTAAGAGAAACTGCATGTATTTGTGCTCACCGCAGACAATGTTTGTGGTAATATCTGAGGAAATAACAGTGAAAACCAGTCCACCAGAGCACAAAACGGGCCCACAACCAGCCAAATCCAGCCACACACTGACCTATCAGACTGCCCCTTCTAGCACTGCCAGGTTGCCCTACTGGGCAGTATGGCCCTCCTGGTGCTGGTCCATGTGTTTGCGCTGGTGCCGGTCCAGGTGCTGTTGCGGTTGTCAGTGTAGGTGTAGGTGCTGATGCCGGTCCAGGTGTTGGTGCAGTTTGAGGTGTTGGTACTGGTGTTATGTTATGTTATTCAGAATTAATAGAGTGCACAGCCACTCGATTGAGTGTCCCAGCGCTAAGCATCCTAGTCGTGGCTGACTGAGGCACTAGGCTCGCTGAGATTAAATACTATTGCTGGAATAACCAAGTTTTCAGTGACTTCCTAAAGGTGAGAAGGGCCTGAGTCAGTCTAAGTGCCAGAGGGAGACTATTTCGAAGATGCGCTGCATGCACCTGAAAGGAGCGACCACCAATTTGTGCGCGATGGAATTTGGGAATACGCGCGAGCTGAAGCGCAGAGGATCTCAGAGCACGATGTGAATGGTAAAATTGGACTCTTTTCCCAAGATATGGAGCCCCTGTGCCATGGAGTGCTTTAAAGGCTAAACCATCACTTTAAAAGTTATCCTCTTGTGGATCGGGAGCCAATGCATAGCTTTCAGTTGGGAGGACATCCGAGTTCTATAGCCAAGCATGAATATAGTCCTAGCCGCTGCATTCTGTACAACCTGTAGATGAAACAAAAGGTATACAGGAATTAAATACAGAATATAGATGTAGTCCAGCCTAGAAGTAACTAGTGCCTGGACCACAATTTTTCTACGTGCCAGTGACAAAAGAGGTAGGAACTGCTTGAGCATCTTAAGCACTCCAAAACAGGCACCCACTACCGCTTGAACTTGGGAGTTGATTGATAAATGATCCTCAGGCCTGACACCTAAGTTTTTAACTGTCTTGACTGAGGAGGTAGGGGGAGACATATCCTGGGGCCACCAATTTCACCATACATTATCTAAAGGGAGACCAAAAAACATAATCTCCGATTTCTCGGCGTTACATTTCAATTAGTGCAACTGGAGCCAGGAGAATACCACAGCAAGACAGGAGTTGATCGCTTCTCCTCTAAAAGCTGCCTCTTTATCGCAGTTAAAGAGTAGTTGTGTATCGTCCACATACAATATATTTTAGCTCCATGGGCTTCAGCCAGATAAGCCAAGGAGGTCATATAAAGATTAAAAATGGCAGGGCTCAGAACTGAGCCCTGCGGGACCCCCATCTTTAAGATGGGAATGAATGCTGAAAAGGGCGGAGCCCAAACCGTTTGTTGGCAGTCTTTCGGAAAGGAGGAGAACCACCGAAGTACAGTGGCCCCGCAGCTGCACTCCTAAAGTCTCTGAAGGAGCTGATCATGGGGCACGGTATCGAAAGCCGCAGATAAGTCCAATAATATCAGCACGGCCTTCCCACCTTCATCTAGGGTCTCCTTGATGGCCTGAGAGGTAGAGGTGTTAGTGTTAGTTCGGGTCCAGGTGTTGGTGCTGGTGCACGTGTTGGTGCAGATGTTAGTGCTGTGTTGGTGTTTGTGCTGGCCGGGCAAGGTGTTAGTGTTGGTGCTGGTGCACGCGTTGGTGCTGGTTGTAGTGTGGATGCTGGGCTGGTGCTGGTGTTGGTACTGGTACAGGTCAAGGTTTTGGTGCTTGTGTCTGTGCAGGTGCTAGTTTTAGTGTGCATGCTGAGTTGGTGCTTGTGTCGGTGCTGGTCCAGGTGTTAGTGCCAGTCCAGTTGTTGGTGCCGGTCCAGGAGTTGGTGCCAGTGTAGGGGTTGATGCAGGTGCTGGTGCCAACCCAGGTACTGATGCTGATGTTGGTGTGGGTGCTGGTCCATGTGTTGGTGCTGATGCCGGGCCAGGTGCTGGTGCTGGTGTTGGTGCAGGTACCGGTTTTAGTGTGGATGCCGTGGTTGGCACCGCTGCCAGACATGGGCCACACCAGCACTATACACAGAGGCAGTGTTCAGGGTCCATTGTCACCGAGTGCACATACGTGAGGGAGTAGTAGAGGGACACATTCCTACTGTGCATCCAAGGTTCTGGCATATCTCCTTGTCTGTGATCGAGGTGATGATTTGCACTTCTTGATCTCAATCCTGGTGTTCTTGTAGTTTTGTGGAGCTGTTCTCCTGGGATGCTTCATGTTTCTGCCAGGCAGGGCGGTATACTGGCTGTTGATGTCTTGTAGATGATGCAGGGGCCCTTGACGGTGGTGCAGGCTAGAAGCAGACAGTGCAGGTCCAACAGGGAGGCAGCAATGGCGGTACCTAGCTTCCATTGGTGCAGCAGGTGCAGTGGCACCGGAGCCCAGATGCCTGAGGGGCCCACTGAACCATGATTGCTGCTGTATTCCACACTTCAAAGAGCACCTGGATTTCCTTCCTTGCACAAGGGCAATTAACACAACCAGTACACCACTGCAGTGATTAAATTTTATTGTATCAATTAGGGGTGGGCGGAATTCGCGTAGTCACGCTACGCAAAGCTCTGGGAAACGGTAAAAAATCTCCGCGAGCACGCAGAAATTCCGCGAACACGTGGAATTGCTTGTTGGCAATGATTTTTTCCTGTTTGCAAACTCTGTTTGCGTGCTACGGGGGAAATGTCTCACGAACATGCATTTTGAGAATGCACGCAGGCAAAACAATGTTGGGCAATTCCGCGTTCTCCGCGGAATGCGACATTACCCAAATTACGCAAATTTTGCGAGCGGAATGGAGTTTACTGCCAAGGCCTAGTTTCAATCATTTTATTCCTAAGGTGGTAGTGTGGAGAACGCTTTCCAGGAAGAAGTGGTTGAGCCAGAGGAACCTGCTGAGCAGGAAGTCACCACCTCCTAACAAGGAAATGAGGCGAGTTTGGGAAGTTGTTGTAAAGTCCAGAGCAGCAAGGCTAGCCTTTATTTTTTCATGGAAGGGAAAGCTTGGACAATGATGTGTGAGATTTCATGGTGAGGCGTGCTTTATCTCAGGGTCCTTCATTTATTTTCAGTCTTTAGTTATTAAATGCTATCAATCAGTGCTGGCCCTCAACATTTTGAGTGGGTGCAGCACCAAGGCCAGCGTCATACTGGCACGCACATGTGGGAAACCTTTATCGGTTTTACCGCTACAAGTAGCATATTCAATGGAAATGGGGGGAAAAAAACTTGAAGTTAGCAATTTAAAAGTTAATCATTTACTATATTTTGCATAATTTCCACAATTAAATATCCATCTAACACTCAAGTATGATCTAAAAAACATCAGTTCATCGATTCTTCTCCAACGACCTGCACAAGGTTTGTTCCACAGACACCATAACTAGGGCCTCTGATCACTCCTGCTGCATCTGTTCTTGTTCACAGAGCTGCACAAGGTTTGTTCCACAGACACCATAACTAGGGCCTCTCATCACTCCTGCTGCATCGATTCATGTTCAAGGACCTGCACAAAGTTTGCTCGATAGACACCATAACCAGCGTCTCTCATCACTCCTGCTGCATCTATTCATGTTCACAGACCTGAACAAGGTTTGCTTCACAGACATCATAACCAGGGCCTCTCATCACCCCTGCTGCATCGATTCATGTTCACAGACCTGCACAAGGTTTGATCCACAGACACCATAACCAGGGCCTCTCATCAATCCTACTGCATCGAATCATGTTCACAGACCTGCACAAGGTTTGTTCCACAGACACCATAACTAGGGCCTCTCATCACTCCTGCTGCATCGATTCATGTTCAAGGACCTGCACAAAGTTTGCTCGATAGACACCATAACCAGCGTCTCTCATCACTCCTGCTGCATCTATTCATGTTCACAGACCTGAACAAGGTTTGCTTCACAGACATCATAACCAGGGCCTCTCATCACCCCTGCCGCATCGATTCATGTTCACAGACCTGCACAAGGTTTGATCCACAGACACCATAACCAGGGCCTCTCATCAATCCTACTGCATCGAATCATGTTCACAGACCTGCAAAAAGTCTGCTCCACAGACACCATAGCCAGGGCCTCTCATCACTAATGCTGCATCGATTCATGTTCACAGACCTGCAAAAAGTCTGCTCCACAGACACCATAGCCAGGGCCTCTCATCACTAATGCTGCATCGATTCATGTTCACAGAGCTGCACAAGGTTTGTTCCACAGACACCATAACCAGGGCCTCTCATCACTCCTGCTGCATCGTATCATTTTCACAGACCTGCACAAGGTTTATACCACTGGCACCATAATCAGAGCCTCTCATATCTTCTGCTGCATCGATTCATGTTCATAGACCTGCACAAGGTTTGCTCGACAGACACAGCAACCATGGCCTCTCATCACTACTGTTTCATCGATTCATGTTGAGACCTGCACAAGGTTTGCTCCACAGACACCATAAGTAGGGCCTCTCATCACTCCTGCTGCATCGATTCATCTTCACAGACCTGCACAAGGTTTGCTCCACAGACATCATAACCAGGGCCTTTCATCAATCCTGCTGCATCGAATCATGTTCACAGACCTGCACAAGGTTTGCTCCGCAGACACCATAACCAGGGCCTCTCATCACTCCTGCTGTATAGATTCATGTTCACAGAGCTGCATAAGGTTTGCTCCGCAGACCCCATAACTATGGCCTTTCATCACTCCCGCTGCATTGATTCATGTTCACAGACATGCACAAGTTTGCTCCACGGACACCATAACTAGGGCCTCTCATCGGTCCTGCTATGTTGATTCACCTTCACAGACCCACACAAGGTTTGCTCCACAGACACCAGAAACCATAACCATGGCCACTCTTCGGTCATCCTGCGTGGAATCATGTTCACAGACCTGCACAAGGTATCATATCTAAAAGAAACATACATATAGACGTATACCTTTATTTTATAGGTCTAGCATTTTCAGATGCATAACACGTATAACAATACATGTGCTAGTAGACACATAGCTCAGTCACAAGACCATGCACACTTAAAACTTCAGAGAGTGCACTTTCCATTTCAAGCAGACATCACAAATAATACGGTATATTTCAAGTGTACCTTTCCACAGACTCATACAAAGAAGCCTAATCACTAATCCCTCCGCCAGCATGTCTTGAACCTCACTTTCGTGCTGCAACTTCAACATTCTACTACTTCTCAGACTGTTGAGCCTAGACAAATACAAAGCAGCAGCCGTGCACAAGTCTCGGTTGTAAGTCTCACCATATTCCTTAAAGCAAGCATGCATGTGTCTGTACCTTTTTGCTAGTGGCATCATATGTAAAAGAAACATGCAAATAGAAGTATACTTGAGTTTTACACATCTAGCATCTTCAGTTGCATAACACGTATAACAATACATGTGCAAGTAGACTCATGCCTCAATCACAACACTATGCACACTCATACAAAGAAGCCTCATCACTAATCCCCCTGACTTTTTTTATTTCTCATCTATCTCTCTCTGTCCCTAAGTTTATATTTTGCATTTTATTTCTAATTTTACTGTGTTTTTTTTACTTTATATTACTTTTATCTTTAAGCTACTACGTCTTTCCCCTAACTTTCTTTTTTCCCTTATAACTTTTCTTTTCTGCCTCCCACCCACCCCAGAACCATGGCCAAGGGCACTGCCAATAACTGCTCAATGGGCAAGACGCCTGCGTCCAAGAGCCGGCTGCCTTGCGGCAGAATGCGCCCTGCAGGTGTGCAGGCCCGGCAGCCTTTTGGGAAGGCGCCCTTGTTTTTTTTATCCAGTGCCACCTGCCCTTGACCTTGGCAGCAGGCAGCAGGCCCGGCTCCGGGTATCCTACCCAGGAGCGTCACTGTCGGACCTCGTAGGTGCGCCGGGCAGTGTTTCGGTGCTCAGGAGTCCGGCGCACCAATAACAAGCTGGCGCACTGGTGGTCTGACATCTTGGACTGAGAGCAGGACCTGTTCGACCTGCTAGGTGTCGAGGTCGTGGGGCTTGGTGAGTAGCTAATATATAGCAGTATAAGTATTGTTGTGTATAAATCTTTGATGAATAACAAGATTACTGCTGCTAACGTTGCTGGTAAATTACGTTTCAAAATCTTCTGTGATTGTCGGACACAGGTGCTCGGAGCTACTCTTACTTGTTTGCAACAATGCGCTAGCCTGGGTTGATTTTGATTAATGTAAGAGTTTACTTTAGAGAACTGAAGTTAGGTAATGCTATTGCTAGAGAGACTCTAGTCCTTCCATTGTCCTCCTGTGAAATAGTGGTGGATGGATACTAGGTTTAGTTAGTATTAGTTCATAATTCTTTTACGGTCTGCGTGACGCCTCCTCTGTCACTAAGTGCTGCTTACCACAGTCCTCCGTAGAACCTTTTGTAGTTTGTTTAGTGAGTGGTAGGCTTATCAGTGTCAGTCGGTAGCAGAACAAGATCAGACGCAACCAACCCACAATTTGGTGTGTGCACAAATTTATGCATTTGTCCTCCATCTCATCTATGCATTTTTGATGGCTAATAAAAATGGAAATGCAGACTTAGTGAACAATTGGCCCATCTCGAAGAGGTTGTCCAGGTCAGGTGGTACTTAGGCTTCGTTAGTATTCTGGAATCAGAATGATTATCGAACACTGGAGTGTTCATAAATAAGTAGACGATCCGTGAATCCAGCAAGCAGCCCAGTAGTCGATCCATCTGATTAGATAGGTCAATTTTATTGCAATTGTTGTTTCCTAAAATGTTTTTTGACGTTTTTTAAATGAGTTTCACAGCACTCCTTAATGTGTGTCTCTTTCTTTATTATAGCTTACATGATAATCAGCACCACCCAGGGGCAAGAAGACAGGGTCCGAGTCAGCGGGACAACAACCAGAGGACCGCTCCTCTACCGAGGCCCCTGCTGCTGGCCCCAGTAAGTCCTCCAGTGGTTAATATTAACAATTATATTTCCCTAACTTTTACTGCAGCTTTTTTTTCCTAACTATTAATTATGGTTCCACTTTCTAATTCTATTTTTTACAAAAGCTTCTTTGACCTTGACTATCGGTTTCCAAATTCTGGTTATCCCTGCCTCTAAGTTCCTTCTAACTGCTTCTGCTATGACTCTCTGTACTACTACTATTAGTCTGTCTGTAGCTAAGCTTGCCCAGTTGGCCACTCTTTATTGAAGGCGTTCTTTGGAATGAAACTCAGATTGACCAATAGCTCTAGCCACTGTGTCCTGACCTTTGAGTTGTCCTCTTCTAGTCTTCTTAATCTTGAGGCTTTGACAATTCCCACCAACAAAATGCCCAACCAGATATTTGACTAGTATTTTGGATAGGATAGTACATACTACTACTGTTGTAGGGATTCTGCACAGCCACATACAGAACTATGCACAAGAAAATAGTATTTTGGTGATGGGAGGTTGGACCTTACTCACACCTCAGTCAGAAGAACCCACAATCCTCTGACCGACTATCTATAGTGTCTCATTAGGTCCCGACCCCCCACACGAAGATACCCAATGATGATTAGACAAACCCAGAACCTAACACCCTTTTGCTCACTCACTTGTGTAAGTCCACCCCACCACACCAAATACCACAGAGTCTATGTGTAAGTTCAAAATGTTTATTTTCAAATAAGTAACAAGCTCTGTACGTCGTTCTATGAAAGTATTACTACAGCCAGCTCCAATAGCAAAAAGCATAAGATTAAAACAGTAAACATTTACAAATGCATGATACAAAACAAAAGTTCAGTGTGAATTCTGGAAGACCCCTCACCTTAGAACGTAGACATACTGGTTACATGCATCATAAGCTCTGCAAATCTCTGGTTTGTAGAAGGGAATCTTCTGCCTATTATGAGAAAAATGGTGCGCGTTAGATAGTATAAATTAATTATGCAAGCATTTCACAGTCATGCCTAAAAGTGTAACATGTACATGTGATGGCTAAGCAATACGGACTAACTGAACTCCATAACAAAGTGGCTTGTTTTTCGACCTCTTCACTTGTACGCAACACTCATGTGGCGTCAATGGCGTCTACTGCACAACACGCTGCGAGGTAATATGTGCAAAAGAGTAGTAGACAAGATGAATTTAAAAGGGTTACATGGCTCAGGCTAACTTTCCAAAGAGTAGAGTAGGACTAGATGACCCTAGGGACCTTAATAACACTACTAGTGTCTGTCTACTGACTCTACTCTAGTACCCGATTTGGACTAGTGGTGATGTATGTTGTATTAACTTTTTTTCAATGTTCCTAGTGAAAACTAATAAAATAGGGGGAGGTGTACAGGCATCTAAAAATGTGTAATGTTTTTTCTAGGCATACTACCAACCACCAGTGCCGGCGGGGCCAGCAGCGATGGCGATGCGGCCATTCCGGAGGGGGCAGGAGACAAGGTGGCACCTGCAGGAGCTACAGGGGGGGAGCCAGCAGCAGTGGCTGGCGGTGGTAAGTTATATTCATTACTTATTGACATTACTACTAGCTGGAAGTGTGTTCACTTCACTCACTGTACTGCGAGACTTATTAAGTTGTAGTGAACATTATACAACGGTTGAAGAAGACACCCTTTACTTAGCATTAGCAATGCATTAGCAATAGCATTAGCAGCGTGAGTTGAGTAACCAATGGCCTCTTCTATCTGACTCCAACTCAGCAGTGAAGGTTTTATGGAGAAGAGTAAAACTCAGATCAGAAGACCTTGATGGATGTGTTGAACAAAGAGGGAAAGAAGGGTGGGAGGAGGAAGGACGGGCAAGATGTAATATGACTGGCAGAGAAGGATATGTTGGAAGCATGCAAAGGTGGCTGATAGGAATCAGATCAGATGCATGGGTTGTTGAAGGATGGGTGGAAGGTGAAAGAAGATGCCTGCCTGGGTGGGCGACACAATATAGGTGAATACTAGATAGCAAGAATCATTAGTGGTGTTTGGTTCAAACTCAAAGCAAAGCAAGGAAGGAGCGGATGCATGGGTGGTTGTTGGTGAAACCAACTAAGGTTTGTTAGGAGATATATAAAAAAGAATGATAGACATTTACTTTAATGGATGTATGCCTGGATGTACTATCATCATAGACAGCATAGGTGGAGACTGTCACTGGAGAGTCTTACTTTGAAGAGAATGTAAACGAAACTGCGCCAGAGTAGCAAAGCGGAGGGGAATATACGTAGTATTTTCAGAATACAGTTGACTCACAGTAGTTTGCAAGCACATCATATATATATATATATATATTATCAAGCGCCTTCCTCCGACTCTGAGGATCACTCCCTACCTATGTTAATGTATTCTCGATTGTGTCAGCCAGCCTGCAAAGGGTGGCCTATCTGTTGGTTACACAATCAATGAAAACAAAGTACCCTATGCAGTAGCGGTCGGTGGTGGGAGTGCTGGCGGGCGGTGACCTGGGTAGGGGCAGGGTGGGGGGGTAGTAAACTATGTATTGCGGCCAAATACAGGTAAGTAAACATAAAAATAAATAAAACTAATTTAATTGTGCGCACTGCACCGCCAAATGCGATGCAGTGCATGCAACGAAATTTTATTTATTTATTTATATGTATATTTTTATTACTGGTACTGTCTCTCCTCCTAGTCCGTTATATCTCCCACCAAACTTATCTTACCTGTGATTGATGATGATTAAGTGCGGCACAGCGATGGCTGCATGGTTTCCCAAGTGAATGGAGAAGACGCCATGGTTGTGGTGGTAGTAGTAGTAGACACTGGCACTAGCATTTGAAAAAAAAGAGACAGTCACTTGCCTGAGAGAGACTGTCAGAGGAGTAGTAGAACAAATTAAAGTACAGCATGGGTGGGCAAGCAGAAGAAGATCCTTGCCCTGCCTTGAAATTTAATTAGTGTTGCTTTCACCACATCTGCCCTAGCAAGCGTGTGATCAATTGTTGGTGTACAATACATTTAATGTAGTCACATCACACCTTAATATAAATCACACAGCCCTGGGGAAGAAGGTTAGTGATTGATGAATGGATGGGAAGGGGGGTTTGGGGAAAAGTTTGACAAAGAAAAACAGACAGTATGCATGGACTCAACAAAAGTAAAATGCAATCTTGGAAGACGACCTTGATCCATTATCCAAGAAATCTATAAAGGGAGAAAAAGGAAATGCATGCATGATGATAAAGAGAACTTAATGGTTAATGAGTTGTACTTACTAACTACTACTACACAATTAGACAGTACAGGGCAGAAATTATTAATATGAAATTTGCCTTGCCTGTCTGCCCTCAGAGCGAACCAAATTACATGCTGTACCGGGCTTACTTTTAGTTTTAAAGGTAGCAAAGAAAATGGAAAAAAAGTTGTTGGGATCAATTACCAAACAAACCACAACACACAGTGGTAATGATTGAAGAGATAAAAGGAATCAAATAAATTAAAAGATGAATGATGAATGATACTAAAGTTACTGTATTATCCTGGTCCAATTGTGGAGTTGCATCATTCTCGTCATTCATCTTGGTCCTCCCTTCCATGGACACTCTGCACATCAATCTTGGGTATCACTGCCTGCCTGATGCGGATTGGTAAGGTAAGTGTGAGCTGTTTCTCCCACTACAGCACAGGGTAAAGGCCGGCCTGTAAGTGTAGATGGAAAAACAAATGGGGTATTGAAAAATAACTGAATTAAAAAAAATAAACTCAATTACGGTGGAGTGCAAGAAGAGAAGAGAAGACTCTTGAGAGAACACTTTCAGACTGAAGCGGCTTGGATACATCGTGTCTACTCTACAGCGTTAAGCTACAACAACAACAGGACAGGAGCCAGCACCGAACAGGCCTACCACGGCACCGGGCCGGCCTGGGACCCAACTCCATTTACCTAAAATTTTGACAGAGACAGACAAAAGTCATCTACAGCAACCTAGCATTTTCCAAATCAAGTGACTAAATCAATGCACCACTGTCAGTCATACCACTACACTCTACTCCACACCACTACATGGACATGTAGCCTAGCTCTGCTGTGGTTCTCGTTGAATTGTTATGTTTACCTTTTATGCCAGTCCATGAAATGCAGTTGTTCCATCAATTATCTCCGATCCAACTGATTGACTGCGTGCAAAGAAAGTATAGTCATCATCATGACCATGTGGTATGTGTTCTCCAACACCAACTCAGTCTGTAGTGACTCCAATTAAGTTTATATTCCATATTACAAAATTTCAACAGATATTGGCCTGCACCCGCAGTAGTAGGAGTATAATGTGGTTATTAAACAACAAGGAAACATTGACTGTCACTTGAGTCACTTTTACTTTGTAGATAAACTAGTATAGTTCGACTTCATGCAGATTCACTCGTAGTCAGCAAGCATCCAATGCAATGCATGCAATCATTCATTAATCATTACCTGTCTTACTCTTCTCTTTGGCTGTCAGATCAGATGCCTAGCCTTCTGACAGTGATGAGTTTCGGCTCGGAAACAAAACGGAAGATAGCTGTAGTCATGTTTCACTTCTTATGGAGGGACTGTTAGAGGCAACATTTATTGTACTATTCTCCATCTCCATCCAATGTCTGGCTTACTTGAAATGTATTTAGAGAGAGTAAGGAAGATGGAGCAGGACTCTGAGGAGTGGCGTGGACAGTTGTTCACAGACGTGCAACTCCAATAGGGAAATAAAAAGATGAGACGGTGTTGATGGATTTGTTGTGATTAGATTTGAACCAGAAAAACAGATACACACACAAATAAAGGAAGGAAGAACAATTTGAAAGCCTCGTTGTCAGGGAAGAGGAGCTCGTCCTCAAACTCTGGTGGTTCGGACAGAAGTAGGTCATGTAACCCACTACTTATGTCATCGAAGTTGCTCTCCTCTTCCTGCTGTGATTCACGTATTTTGTACTCCGGTGGTATAAAGTGTTGATTCATTTTGATCATGGTTAACCTCTCCACGCTTTTGGGCGAGAGACTGGTCCTTTTCACAGTAACAATGGCACCAGCAGCACTGAAAACACACTCAGATGAGACACTTGCAACAGGGCAAGCCAGATACTTTATCGCCAGCCTGCTGAGCACTGGCCATTGGCTTCTTTTCCCATACCAATACACCAATGGGCTTTGCTCCATGAAGACCTCTGTTGTGTCATCCAGATAGGCCTGGACCATACGCTCAATGTTCAGGGGTGCTCCGATTTGCTTGGCCTCTTTTGCCTTTGCATCAGCAATGGACATACAAAACCCTTTCCGTAGAAACCAATCACTTGCCGTTTTTTTAAATGTGGCTGATGATCCTGTTGGTGCTGTTGTTAATGTTATTGCTGGTAGTGTTAGTGACTGCTGGGAGGCAAACACACTGCTCTCAGGCTCTGAAGTAGAACTTGACTCTGGGGGCCCTGTAGGGCTTGTCCTGGCCTGGGGTGGCAGGCCTCTAATTAAGAGTCATTCGTTTTCGAAGTCATTGGCTTCCTCAGCCATCAAAGTCTTGTACTTGGCAACATCCACATCTCCACATCTGAAAAAGGAATTACTTCATTACTGTTCAGCAATAATTTGTAAGGTGGATCCAAAATTGAGGCAGTAATGTAATGTCGATGTGACACAATGTTATTTTGAATCCTTGTATTTTCAGATAAGCGAACGGCTAAGGTGTCCGCTAAATATTATGCATCTACTTTGTCATCCACACCTGCGTACGTTTCAGACACCTCCTCCAGCTCTTGCTTTAGCATGTACAACAATGGGATAGCTTGGCCCATAGTACAGTCCTCCTTGCTGACTTCCCGTGTGAAGACCTCAAAAGGAAGTAGCATCTCTGTCAGGCATTTAACGAGGTCCCATTGGGCCATCTCAACGGTCATGCCTTTCACAGTAGGATCTCCTGACCTTTTCACGACATAAGCATTGAGTGGTATGTACTGCTCAAACAGACGCTCAAGCATGTAATAAGTTGAGTTCCAACGTGTTGGCACCTCCTGGATGAGTGCCTTGACTGGCATTTTATGCTCACGTTGAATGACCCTCAGCAGCTTCCGGTCTTTAAAAGAATGGTTGAAATGTGTGCTTATTCTTCTGCAGGTGGTCAGTAAGTTGCTGACTTTGCTTTCATTTTTCAGAAAGTCTTGAACAACAATGTTAATGCAGTGTGCCAAACACGGGACCCTGAAATAGCCACCATCTTTCATGGCCCTAACTATATTACTGCCATTGTCCGTGGCAACAAACCCAATGTTAATCCCTCTTGGTAGCAGCCACTCAAAGACCTTGCTGTTAAACTCATCCAAAATGTTTGCAGCAGTATGAGATTTCTCCATAGCAAACATGGCTACAGTTGCATGTTTGCAAGTGTCATTAAAATTCTCAGCAGTGTCAACACCTGCAAAAGAGACCCAGTGTTCAGGGATGCACATGTAATCAGTGGCTTGGCAACTGGTCCACATGTCTGTTGTCAGGTGCATACTCTGAACAGCACTCTGTTTTAAGACTTTTCCAAGAAATTCCAGCACGTCGTGATGTAGTGCTGGAACAGCAACTCTGGTGAAATAGTAGCAGCTGGGAACCTTCCATTTTGGGCAGATGGTTGTCACAAATTCCAGAAAACCCACCCTTTCAACAAAAGAAAAAGGGAGAAGGTCCAGGGCTAACATTTTAGCCAGCTTCGCATTGTACAAACGTGCTATTGGGTGGTTGCGTTTGTCCTGCCCCTCCGGCCTAGTAAACATGCGAAGAATGGTAGGCTGCGTGGTATTCCTTCCTGCTATGCTCAACGTTGCACTTTTTTTAAATGCAGTACTCCTTGGTGTCTCAGGCTGACACTTACTCTTGTACCACTGAGATGTTGCTGAGGATGTGGGCGTTACCACTGCAGTGCTGGGGACAGGGCTACTTTGTGTACCACTACCACAGAGAATGTCTCCCTCTTCTTCTTCTTCCTGTAAGCGGACCTTCTTCTACTCGTTTATCCCCACCAACAGCAATGATTCCAGTTTTATGTGACGAAGGTGCTCCTTCCAGTGGATTGCATGGTGTTTTTTCAGATGGGTCATTTGGCCTCCGGTACCATAGTTTGTACCAAGCTTACCACGACTAACAGAGGTACAAATGGAGCATATAGCAATGTTCTCCTCCTTTTCGCCAACCGTAAAGAAGTACCACATGGGGGAGCTTAACTTTTGTCTCTTGCTGGAGGTGCCACTTCCAATGCCGGATGAACTGGAGGGTGTGTGTTGAATTTGACTCTGTGCAGTACCACTACCTACTTCTGCTGAGGTGGTGCTTGTGCTGGATGTAGGACGCTGCCGGCCCTTTGCTAATGTAAATATGGAAGCTGGAGGTCGTGTTGGTGTTACCCGTGTTGGAGGCATGCTACATCCCTCGCAACCATTTTGGATAGGGTAATAATGTTGGTCTCCATCTCCTCTGGGCCGGCAGTGATGATTGTGATGACTGGCTCATCATCATCAGCATCTGCTCTTCTACATCAACCTCCATAAGTGTAAGGCTTTCTGGAACCTTCCTTTTCCCATGCCTGGTCTTGGGATGTGTCTCCTTCAAAGACTCAGTTTGTGGCTTCCAAGTGGCATCTAGATCATCAGAAGGGGGACTTGGCGAAGAACTTGATGGGCTAAACCTCCTTTTCCTTGCTGGGGATTTGGAAGACAATGGAACTTCTAAAGGAGTGGCTTCCTCTTCTTCCTCTGCATGAGCCTTAATTTCCTGAACTGCCCCTATTTCAGGAGGAACAACAACTACCTTCACGGGCGGTGGTTGCGGCTGTTGTTGCAGACCACTTATCTGCTGTGTTCCCTCCTGCGTTGATTGTGTACTACTTTGAGATAGCGATAAGTTTAGTTCAGGCTCAGTATCACTGCTTTCCACCATTAGGCTGGCTACCTCTTCCACACTCATCTGCTTGTGCCTGAGTTGGTAGGTTGGGCCCACTTATGCAGAGCTTGGCCCCCGGACACCGCTGCTGCAGGCGTAATTTTTGGTGTCCCAAAAAAGGTTTTTGGTGGCACACCAGATTTAAGTGACACTTCCTTCTTCTTCTGTTCCTTCTTCTCAATGGCAACTTTCTTGGTACTGGAGGACCTGCTACCTGCTTTCTTTGGGCCCATCTTATTCAGATGTCAGCAGCACTCAGTTGCACAAGTGGCAGAGATGGCTGGTCAGGTCACTCACACGTCACGTCGTGTACAGCAGCAGGACGTCGGTCTGGCACCACAACGGGCGATGACGACACACCTCCTCCTCTTCAGTCTTTTATGCACCTAAAAGCAAAGAAGCCAGAAGAACATCAGTCAAAAGATAGTACAATCAAACTAATATAATATATAACTTCTTAGTGTGTGGTGGGTGGTCACAATTATCACATTTTATTAAGTCAGTGAACAACAACAGTGTAACCATTTATGAGACTTTGAAAAGAAGGCCAGGGCTCCTGGTGTACTACTGTAATGTGTACACTCAGGACGAATAAGAATAGCAAAGAACAAAAACATAAATGTAGTGTTGCCTGTTTGCCCTAAATAAAAAATGTGTGCATCACATGGGATGGATGCAGCATCAGGGAACAACAACAATGAACACATACACATAAAAGGCATTTATTTTCCACACCCAAAAAGTGAAATATAACCCAGGAAAAAAGTTAAAAAAAAGTAAAACCAACATTTTACAATTCAATCCAAAGCCATCCATTCCATACATGATGTTGAAATTCAACATACAACACAAAATCAGTTGTTTATCTTCCATGCACCCGTGATGATTGATGAGTAGTACCCCTGGGCCAACTGGCAGACGCACAATGGCAAAAGCACAATGCCTGGCTTCACAAAATGTCCACCACCCACATGGTCAGGCCACCCACCACAATAATAAAAAGAAAGTGAATACAAAAGACAGGAACAGGAAGTTGGAGTCTCTGTGGAACTTATTTCCTCTTTTAAAATTTTTAAAAAAAATAGTGACTCCATGCTCCAAACTACAGCCAAATGACAACCTGAGGAGATTTTTAGCAAAATGCACAAAATCATCATTTTCGAGAAGGTTTTATGTTGCTCGCAAGATATTGTGTGCCAAATTGCAAATTCTGCGTGTTTGGCATCGCAAACTGTACAAAAAGTCGTTATCGCATGTGCGAACACGCATATTAAGCGCGCGAAAAAGACAAAAACTGTAAGTCCGCATTGTTGTGCTTTGCAGAGCAAAAGCACAGTGGCTGGTCCCACAAAATGGCCACCACCACATGGCCAGGGCACTCACAAAAACAAGAAAAGGTCAGGAATACAAGACAGACAATGCAGGCCTATGGTAAAAGCACAATGCCTGGCTTCCCAAAATGGCCGCCACCCACATGGTCAGGCCTCCCACCACAATAATAACAAGAAAGTGAATACAAAGGACAGGAACAGGACGTTGGAGTCTCTGTGGAACTTACTTCCTCTTTTAAAAAATAAAAGTGACTCCATGCTTCAAACTACAGCCAAATGACAACCTGAGGAGTTTTTTTAGCAAAATGCACAAAATCATCATTTTCGAGAAGGTTTTATAAAACTTTTATTTTGCTCGCGAGATATTGTTTGCCAGATTGCAAATTCTGCATATTCGGCATCGCGAACTGTACAAAAAGTTGTTATCACGTGCGCGAACACGCATATTGAGAATGTGAAAAAAACAAAAACTGTAAGTCTGCGTTGTCGCACTGTGCAGAGTTGCCAAAAGTACGCAAGCTGAACTCCTAGGGTTACCTACTGGCTGCAAAGCCCTATTTCATTAACACACACCCAAAAACTGAAATTCCACTTCAAAAATCACATTTTGCAATTCAATCCAATGCCATCCATGGTGTTAAAATTCAACAGACAACACAAACAGTTTTTATGCTCCCATGATTTGATGATGACTACCTCTGGGCCTACTAGCAGACTAAGCCACTAGCTTGGAACTGAATGGCAAAAGCACATTGCCTGGATAACTCCACAAAATGGCCGCTAGCCACCCACAACTACAAGAAATGGAAGACAGACAATGTAAGCCTATGCCAAAAGCACACTGCCTGTCTTCACAAAATGGCCGCCACACACATGGCCAGGCCACAACTACAACAAGTATTAGCCAAGGGGAACAAAGAAAAGACATGCAGGCCTATATGGAAAAAGAAGCACACTACTAAACTACCACCACAAAATTGCCACAAGCCACATGGGCACTCACAGTCACAACAGGTCATGGAAAACAATGAACTGAAGCAGGCCTATATATGACTAGACAAAGGAGGCTTGCTAAACAATACAGCTTTCATACACAAATGGAAATCAACAGGGCAACGAAAGGATTGGAAAGTTACACATCAAGCACACACACATCCAACAAAGGTATTTAACACACACACCCAAACAGTGAAATACACCACAACCACATTTAGCAATTCAATCCTATGCCATCCATGCCCTACATGATGTTTAAATTCAACAGACACCACAGAAACATGGACCCATGGGTACCCTACTGGCTGAAATTGCAAAGAAAATCAACTAGGCCCCTATTGAAAGTACAGGCCACCCACAACTAAAATTTTTAAAAACAATGAAAATCCCAGAAAAATGTAGGTACAAACTAGGCCTGGGCTAAAATTTCGTTCCATTCGTGGAAATTGCAATAATTTGACACTTTCGCGTTCCGCGGAAAGCGCGAAAATGTAAAAATTTCCACATTCCACAGCTTAGCGATAATTTGGTTCTTGCTCGCGCTGTAAAATAATACATTCTCGCGCGCCCGCGATCGCCTTACCTGAATCCCTGCGTTCGCCGACAAGTTTTCTTGATCCGGTCGCGTTCTCCATGAGATGTTGTATTGTTTTTAGCCATTTGCGCTGTCTCGCGACAGTTCGCGCCCGCAGTGACGTCATGTGTCGCGCGATCACGTCTTTCTTCTTGCGATCATGCACCGCGAGACAACTGAAAACAAGATGGCCGCCCCCGCAAGCAACAACATGGGTAAGTTGGCGAGACGCAACCATGCAGAAAATCTCGCGAACATGCGGGAAAAATACTTCTGAATCTTCGCGATATTTCTGCGTTTTTGCGATAATTTTTAACATTTTCGCGATAATTTGCGAACGTGGATTTCGAAAATTCCGCCCACCCCTAGTACAAACAAGCCCCAATGAAACAAACATGTACACCAATTCTCCAACTTACTTGTAAAATTAAATCTCAAATCAAAAAGTCCTCAAATAAATCCAATCCAATGAAATGATGCGGCAGACAGACATAAAAAGTGATCCTTCCAGCTCCAAATCCAAATGAAAGTGAACAGCACATGGACAAAGCACTGGGAGGAGCCTGCTGGACAGGAAGAGGAAGTTGGAGACTGAGGGACACTTCCTTCCTCTTGAAAAAAAGAGTAAAAACAAAAGAGGAGTCCTTGCACAAAAGACTACAGCCAAATCACAATCTGAGGAATTTTTCTGAGCAAAATGATCATTTTCAAGAAGGTTTATGATGCTCGAGAGATATTCTTCGCCAGATTGTAGTTTTTGCCTGTTCAGGATCGCGATCTTACCAAGACAGCCGCCGGAAGTCAGCTTTCACGTCCAAATGACGGGTTCACGTTTGCACACTCTCACGGGATCGGACGGCCTTATTACAAATCTCGTGGCGCATGCGAACGGATAGAAAATCGAGTCAGCGAACACAGAATCACGGTAAGACGTTGCAGCGCATACGAGAACGCATATTGAGCACGCGAGGAAGCGAAAAAACTACGCTACGCTGTAGATTGCGAAGTATTCGGCAAATTCGCAGTCTACGCGAATGGCGAAGTTACCGAAACTATGCAAACTCCGGGAGCGGAGCGTAGTTCACCGCCCAGGCTTACTACAGACATCGTTTCATTCCTTCCAGACATCCCTTCAAGATGCTTACAGTATGGATTGTAGGGCACAGTTTGTTTTCTGGTATAAAAGGTATGCAGAACACAGAGGTATTGACAAAGACCTAGGTTTGCAAAATGTGGATATTAAATTGATTGCACAGAGAGGATTAAAGTGGCACCAATTGATGCCTTTGGTTAAAACTTTTTTGCATTTGCAACCCTCTGACCTAATGATTGTACACTGTGGTAGCAATGACCTAGGCACATTGACTGGGGTAGGTCTGGAAATACTAACGAAGGATACCTTTGCGCAATTGAAGTTACTTTTGCCTCAAACTGTCTTTTTTTTCTAATATATGCCAAAGACAGAAATGGAAGTAGTCAAATCAATTCTGTCCACAGATTGAGAAGGCTGGGTAGAATGCCAATAAAGCTGTTTCTGCTTACCCAAGAGATAATAGAATGGGGTCCATCAATAACATCAATCTACGTTTTGATATGGATGACATCTACAGAAGTGATGGAGTTCACTTCACAGATGAAGGAAACAGAGTTTTTCTCAACAACATTAAGTTGTGCATCCACACTTACATGTAGCTCCAACAAAGTCATAATGAAAACAATGGCTCTTTTTAGAGCCACCCTATTCAACTAACAGTGAATTTCTTTTTTTTTAAACATAGAAATTCTTTTTTGATTTTTTTGTGGATTTGTGGACCGTCGCGAATCCAAAACAAAAGCACAAATTCAATGTACTACAGCACAATACGCTTTTCAAGTTAAACTTAAATTTTTTGTGACATTATTACAAACTCTATCAAATTTAATGTAATGATTAACTTAAACTAACTCTATAAAAAAGTTCACGAATGCAACACTAACTACCTTCTAAATTATATGCTATTAAAATATTTATTCAAGGTAGATCTGCAAATCCACTGCAATGTTACACTGGGGGGCACAGCGAGAGCTGCTATATAGTCACAACTCCTATCTCAAGAGAATTTTATTTTTATTAAAGTCCCCAGTTCCATTAACCGATGTCGGCCCTGGGGACCCCATACCCTGGGGTCCTCCTCCTCAGGACATTTTCTTCCCCGGGGACCCCATCCCCCGAGGCTTAGCCAATCTTATATTTTTTAATTTTGACTTTTTAAAAGGGGGGGTGAATGCCCCCTTCCCTTGACATTTTTTGTCCTGCGGACCCCATACCCCACTGCAAGGCCTCACAGTTGGGGACCACGGGGAGCACAAATGCCTCCGCAGTCCGTGCCGGCTCCTCGCATCCTACGAGAGCCAGCATTGCTTTTGGGCAAAGGGAGCTGCTTACATGCAGCTCCCTTTGCCCAAAAACTTTTCTGCTTTACTTCATGGAAGTGAGTGCAAGTTTCCCAGCACATCATTTTTCAAACTGGCCCCAGGGAGGTGCCAGTCACCGGGGCTATGGGGAGGGGCGCAAGGCCCCCTGCATTTAAACATTGAAGTGGGGTGGGGGTCACCAAGGCTTGGGGGGCCTGCAAGGCCCCTTAACCATTATTTTGAAATGCCCTGGGAGGAGGTGGTCCACGGGGCAGCTTGGGGACAGGAGCCCCCATCCTTTTTATTAAAAAAAGCCCCGGGGAGGTGGCAGTCCCTGGGGATGCAGGATCCTACATGGCCCCCCACATATATTTTCTACATTGCCCCAAGACCTAGCCCACCCGGGGGCTTATTAAAACAAAGCACGACAGACCGCAATTTTTTATTTTTTTTGTTTTGGGCGAGATTCACGTAGGGTCCGCTAATCCCACCGATTGTAAGGAACATTATATATGATAAGCTGATATGTTGAAAAGTAAAGCACACTTGCTGTCTTGATTAGCAACATTGTGTGCTGAACTTGTGATCTATGTGCTCAGTAAAGTGGTCCATGACCTGTTTCTATGGTAACGGGCAGAAGGCAGATTGGGGGAAGGGTTCAAATTTATGTCATTTGGAAAGGGTTGAAATGTTAAACCAATAGAAATGTGCGTTTGCTTTTGAATTTATGTGGGAAAGAATGTGATTTGATGTTTACATGTATATGTGTGGAAAATGAGAGGGAAACTTCGCCATTCTTTGGTTCTGCTGACAGGTGCACAGTGCAGAGATTCTGTATAAGAAAATCTGGTGTGTGACTGATATCTGGTGTGTGACTGATATACTTCTTAATCTACAAAACAACTTGAAAGGTGAGTTATTTAATTGTGAGGGGATGTATGTAGACTATTTTGATTTTAATCAGACTAATGTATTTCTCCTGCTAAAGTGTAGGGAGTACTTTTTTTCTCTACAATCTTATTGACAGTCTGTGTGCATGTAGAAACTATTCTGTGATAAGCATTTGTGTTTTTCATGTGTTTGTAGACAGATGACTGTGCTGTTTGTATATTTTGGTAGAATTAGAAACCAGTCATTGTTTATGAATTTGTGAAATGAGTTATGTTTCTACACTAAGGTGCCGATTCCGATCGGGTAAAAAAAAATTCTGTACGACTCGTATCCGTATATTTTTACATACGAGTCGTACAAGTGCCCTACAACTGGTGAAGTACGATCCGTACGCAAAAAATACATATGACTCGCGTCGGGAAAAGGGTACGGCAGGGATCCGGACTTCTCTACGTACCAATCATAAATTTAAAGTCCGACCGTGCAAGTACGATCCGTACCGCCCTCCGAATATACAACCGCATGGAAAACAGCCCGTACGGAGCGAACGCAGTATCACTCATGTACCCGGGGAAACTTGTGCCTGGGATACGAGTCGTACAGCCACCACTCCCCCGCTCATGTCTGCACCGTACCCCCGTATGTCAGCACCATACCCCCCCATGTCCGTACCGCACCGCACCACAGCCTCGTACCACAGCCCCGTCCCTGTACGCGCCGTACCACAGGCCCGTACCACAGCCCCGTCCCTGTATGCGCCGTACCCCAGGCCCATAACACAGCACCGTCCCTGAACGCGCCATACCACAGGCCCGTACCATAGCCCTGTCCCTGTACACGCCATACCCCAGGCCCGTACCACAGCCCCGTCCCTGTACGCGCCGTACCACAGGTCCGTACCACAGCCCCGTCCCTGTACGCGCCGTACCCCAGGCCCGTAACACAGCCCCGTCCCTGTACGCACCGTACCCCAACAACGTACCCCAGCACCCACAACCACAATCGCGTATGTACGGACCTTACAACAACATTGCAGATAGAGCACAAATCACCAAAATCGCGTATATACGCACCTAACCTACGCGAAAAATACTCGTACTGAACCAGGACACTGTAAAACACCACAAGGAGGGTCAATTCGACTCGCACAACACCACAAAACACGTCTACACTACAAAATACATCTCAATGACTGACCTTGCACATCCAAACAGGCAAACAGAGGCCCAAACTCACAACCACCTCTTATAACACACCCACCAAAATTCAAACACAGCCACACCCACTAATGGACCAATAAAAAGGGACCACAAACACTAACCATGAGCCTTTGCAACGGACCCACTGCTGACAGACACCACACACAAACAACTGCACCCATACACCTTAACTTACACACCTTCACACAACCTCCTTCACACAGACCCCCTCTACACATTCAGACCCACACCGTCACATTCACACCCACACACCCACAACCATCCACACCCACACCCCACACCATGCCCACAGACAAGAATCCAAAGTTCACAAGGGAGGAGCTGGACATCCTTGTCAACGAAGTCATCAGAGTCGAGCCATAGCTCTTTGGAACATTGGTCAGACAGACCAGCATAGCTGAAAAATCACGCATGTGGCAGAGGGTCGTCGATAGGGTGAATGCTGTTGCGCCCATCAGGAGGACCAGGCATGACTGCCAAGCCAGGTGGTACGATCTGCGGAGGGCAGTCAAGCGCAAGATGAATGAGGACTACGCCCAGACCAACATCACTGGAGGTGGGCTGCCCCGCAGACCCGTACATTACCATCCCTGGGAGGAGAAGGTGATGGTAATGCTTCCGCTGGTGGGAGTACACGGAGTCGAAGGAGTGCCAGAGCCTGGTGAGTACACAAACAACTTACGTAACATGGGGGAATGGCATACACACCCCAACTACACCAAATGCACGCAACCACACCCAAGCCAACACCGGACCCAACCACACTCAAAAACAATGCTCATGCCACTAACATGTCCATGCCCCATTCACAAAGCAAGGACATGCCAGGTCCCAGGCTACACAAACCACTAACCCAAGACTGGATGTCCGGGATGCTGGGAGGGTGGGGATAAAAAAACACATTCTGCAACTCAGAAACAGGCACCATTGCCCTCAGCCCATATGGCCCAGGTACATACCCATGCACCATGCTCAATGCACAGGGACTGGCAAAGTACTGACAAGGTAGCTGACACATGGCCCTGCTGTAGGCAGCACAAGGCTCTCCTGTGACCACTGTACACTCAGAAACCTACACCACAGGCTCAGATATCTAGCACAGGAACTCACACTCACTGTCATGCCAGCATGCTCCATGAGGGGACAGACACATCACCTGGGAGACCCAATGCCAAATCACATTACACCCAACAGCATGCCCTGTCACTCACACCCCTTACACAAGCACACACCTCCGGGGCAGGTAACGGATTGACCCACTCTCACAATGGACATGTCACACAACAAGATCTATCCATAGCCAAATAACTATCCAACCCAAAAATCTACAGGTCAAACACTCAGGATAACATAGCAATCTGTACCCCGCAACATACCCATCCACAAGTGGACATTGAGAGGAATGCCAGGAACATACAACTACCTGGAGGAACTGTGCCAATTTGAATATGTATGAACCATGGATGTCGCATGAAACAGCATTAACATTGTCTCTCTCTCACACACAGGGCAACCTCATGGATCTCCCCCCAACAGTAGGGGGGAACATTCACAGTCCCAGGCTCGGCAGGAAGATGACCCCACCGGCAGCGACGACTCTCACCACTCCGTGGATGACCCCAACCAACCTAGACCCTCTGGTGCCCAAGCCCCTGCAGCACCTGCTTCAGGTACATCTGTGCCAACCACCACCCCCATTCCTGCCACATCCCAGGAGACACCCAGGAGCCCTGCCCGTACAGAACAACAGAGCCAGTCTGACCAGGAGGGACAAGGTTCTCCGGGCACCCAGGAGGAGGCAGACAACCCCGCAAATGCCATCCCTCAGGGGTCCCGTAGACCCGATGTGACCACAACGCAGTCCAGGCTCGTGTGGGCAGGGGTGGCGGGAGTGGAGGCAGGCGGAGGCGCGAACCTGACCAGGCAGCTCAGGGAACCGGTATGTCACACATACGCCACATCCTGGATACATACTGGTGTGACACCAGGGGCATGTACCAGGTAGTGGAGACCCTCAACGAGATGAAGGGGTCCCTCACAGAGATGAAGAACCAGCAGGCCGAGCAACACGCCAGTCAACAACAACACCAAGGACGGATGGAGGCAAGACTGGCTGAGCTCCTGGCGGTGCAACTGGACATGAGCCGTTCACTCCGTCGGATCGCCGATAACATGGGCAACCCGCCCTGTGACCCCAGGCGAAGACCACGACCAGCCACAGGGAGGGAGGAGGAGGAGGAATCTTCCGATGGAGCCTCACAAGCATCGTCAAGGCCTGCATCTGAGGGTCCCCCGAGGAAGGTGGGTCGTCCAAGGAAAAGACCGTGAGAGGCAGCGGACCATCCACATCTCCCAGGTCACCTGGCATGGCAGCTGGCCCTCTTGCGCAACAGCAGCACCACATCCAATGACATTCTCTGCCACATGGACTTGCTGGTCACAGTCTGACCAATGATGACCAACACTGTGGTCTGGGCTCTGATGACTACAAATGCAAAGGATCCCATCTCCCCCTGTGAACTTGGATTCTAAGCACACTGTATAGCACCTATTTGTCCACACTAAACACGCCCCCCACCGAGAATAAATCTGAATTTCTTACTAATATGTTGCAGTTATTTTGCATGAGTACACAACCCACTTGTGGGGAAATGTCAAACTATGCCTGATTGTTCGAGTAACTCCAGCCATCCATACCCTGGGATCTGAGTCTGGTACAGGACACACATGGGTCACCATGTAACATCCAATACAGACATGGAGCACAATACTCACCCGTGATGGCCTCCAGCTGCTGAGGGCGGGCGTGCAAAACTGTGCTGACGGACCAATTTTGATGAGTATTATTAAGGCGTAGAGGTCATGGCTCATGTGGATGTCCACGGGGAGGGAGTACCAGGTATGTTTTCCCATGTGGGAGAACCATGTCCTGCATGCTGGAGTACGGTGGATGTGAAGAATGGTGGCCAGGGCAAGGTTAGATGCACGGAGATGGCCCAACGCCCTTTCCGATGACATACGTGAAAGGTTGGTTTGTGGAATGGGTTTGGGGACTGCCTCCCGAGTTTGGGTGAGGAGTATGAAGGTCATCCTGCAGCAGACAGTGATCCATTGCAGCTATCTCTGGTGGACGGTGATGTTGCTGGTGCGCGGGATCCTGAAGCTGAGGTGTGCAGAAGAACCCTGGAAGTGGACAAGTGTCCCGGGAATTTAGATGTACTTGCACCGTAGAGTGCGGGGCAGTATTTGACATGGCTGTTGTCGTGGACCTGCTGTTTGGTCAGTCTTTCCTTGGAGTGGAGCTACCTGTGGAGCATGTGCATCATGCAGAGGGTGTCTCACCATGAGGTACAGATGCTGGTGATCTGCATTGTAAATGTGAGTGACCAATCCTTGATGCACACCATCTTGTGTGCGTGGCAACTGGCACCGTGTGGAGGCAAATGTGGCACAGACAAGCTGATGACAGCCTAATGAAGAGGAGGAGCATCTTTGGGGTGTGTGTGTAGCTGAATCCGTGAACTTTGTGGGCCCTTGCTGCAGGGGCCGCAGCAGCAGGCGGCATGTCCTGGAAACTATGACACAAGTTGAACACAAAGACAAGGATGCCAGAAAAGACAACTGCTACAGGCGTATGTGAAGGAAGGAGTGTCCGCGAAACCATGGCACACCCAGAGACAATGGATGCACAATCACCAAAGATGACTGACACCGGATCAGGAAAATTAAGGCCGAACTGCGCACAGGAGACACACCCTCAGCAGGTGTTGTCCGCCCATCGTGGGGACAAACATGCCCAAATACAAACACAACATTGGACTTCATGCACAATAGACATTCTAAGCCATGAAGAACTGCATGCATGTCGATAAACGACACCTAGAATTTTACGTGTTTGTAGTTTTTTAAAGATTGCTGTCCATGCGCGCAGAACGATGGAAATGTAAATAATGATGTGTTTTAATCTGCATGTTTTTTACTGGGAAATTTGATTTTTCTCATGTGTTATAATAAGATGTGCTTTTATGAGTTGTTACAATTCGAATAAAGATTCTTTGAACTTGAACTTGAACTTGACACATAGACTCATATGCACAATCTTGTACAACTATGCCAGAGATGCCGCATGCAAAGTGGCAAGAGACCTGCATTGACAGAGATGAGGCAACTTGGAGTGTGAGGAACACCTTTATTACTCAGGCTCACACTAAGGGAAATGCATCAATTTCAACAGACACACAGGTCATGTGGCTGACCATGTGGACCTACACTGGGCACCCCCTTCACCACATAGCTGTTGTAAATCATATTGAATTGGCACACAAGTGAAGGGGGACAGCCAAACAACCCCTGCTGCACACGGAGACGCTGCAATTCCCCATTGAGCCTCTTATGGGGATGTCCCACACTATGTCCACCCGTGACATCCCGTTTGTTCCTGAGGGACGTTTTACATACATTGATGCCTTCATCAGAATCCACAAAACATTACAGATGACTGTCAGGAAGGGTGACTATCAATTCATGGGAGTCATGCTACATGTCAAGTGCCCGATGGTGAGTCGACATGTATGCATGGTGACACTAGATGCACAGGAGCAGGACACACACATTCAACACACGTACCACCCCTAAAATGCCTTGCTGCACTTCTTACCCAAAATTAATCTTCACCATGTCCGTGCATGTAACGCTGATTCAGCACACGTCGCAATACACATGAGGAAAAACAGGAGGTCAAAGATGACACGAGCAGACGACAGGCGCAAGAACCTGGGGATGACAGACACACAACAAGTCAGCAAAAAGATAGGCATCTGCATACATGGTCATTTACTACACACGAATAATGTCGTCACCATGCTAAAGTGTTAAATAGTGTCTCAGCTAAAATGTGTGTCATTATATCATCACTAGAGTGACACGTCAGAACGCACCTCTAAGTCACTTAGCACACAGTCAGCTGAACACACATATTGCAACACATGCCACACAAGGCTCAAAGCGTGCACACTCAGACACAGTGACTCACCTTATAAGAAGAAGTTGCGTATGAGCTGACTCCGGATGTCCTCCTCCTCCTCCTCCTCACTTGCCTCATGGCCAAGCCCTTCATCCTCCACGGGTGGATGGTCCTGCTCATCGGGATCCAGGAAGAGTGGCACTGTCTTCTCCACTGCCATGTTGTGCAGCATGCAGCACACAATGGAGATTTTGCAGACCTTCGCTGGGGCATATGGGAGGGAACCGCCTGTCTTGTGAAGGCACCGGAATAGGCTCTTCAGGAGTCCAAACGTCCTCTCAATCACGCGCCTGGTCAGCCCGTGTGCGTTGTTATAACGATGATCTGCAGCTGATCTGGGGTTGCGAAGAGGCGTCATCAGCCATGGCATGTTGGGATAGCCAAAGTCCCCTACATGGAAACATCATGCAAATAACTGGGTCAGGAGATGGCGAGAGACACAAAGATATTGCCAGAAAAAGGACAAACAGAGTATACCCACCAACAAGACATGCTCGTTCGTTTGTGCAGCCGCAGCATCATTTGTGGCACCCTGCTACGCCTCATGATGTAGGCATTGTGTGCTGACCCTGGAAAACGGGCGAAGACATGGGAAATCAGCATGTTAGGTAGACACACCACAAAGGCATTAATAGAGTGATAATGTTTTCGGTTGCGATAGGCAACCTCCTGTGCCTGTGGTGGTACCAAAGCCACATGTGTCCCATCAATGGACCTAATTACATGGGGCATCCCTCCCTGGGCATAGAAATCACCCTTGACACCGGTCAACTGCTCACGAGTTGGGAAATGGATGAATTCATCCAGGTGCTCCAACATGGCTTCTAGAACATCATTCAGGACACGGCTGAACATGGTCTGGGACATGCCACCCACATCAGCTATGGTGACTTGAAATGTACCTGTGGCAAAAAAATGCAGGGCTGCCATCACCTTCATCTTGGCGGACAGCGCTGTAGGATACTTGTGTAGCGGTTGGAGGTGTTGGTCCAGCTTGGCCGTCAAGTTCTCAATCAACTGTTGTGAGAAGCGGTCTCGTCTGATGCAGTCACGTTCATGCATGGCACCCAAGTCTGGCATTGGTCGTGGGAGAGGCGGTGATTGAATGATTAAAGAACAACATCAATGTAAATGAACTGAGCACATGCTCAACAGCTAATACACATCTGCTAAATACAGAGTCTGGTCTGTGCAACACATCCAGGACACGTATGCCAGCCAGATGAGACTCCTACCACAAGCCAGCTACACCCCTTGATTGTCAACTCACCATGACATTGCCCGAAACAATCTGTGGGCCAGTGTAAGTCAACAGCCAGAGACATCACAGGAGTTACATACATCCACATATCTGCCTTTGGAGGATGTCATCTCATACAGACAGCTGGCGGCAAGCTATACGCACAGGTCACATATCATAAAAAATGTACACATCACACACATTGTGATGAAGGTGTACACGTGGATACAAAACACACAGACATTGAGACGACGCAGACATGTCCCCATGTCAAAATATCATGTCCGATGCATCGAGACACACGTAGCGTGTGAATCACCATGTGGCATGGTGTGCGTATATGTGTGCCGTGCCCATCTGCACACAGACCCATGTTGGATGCAGCAACAGCAGATGCAGTTGATGTAACAACAACAGCAACCTCATGGGAACACATGACACAGACATGACATAGTCACATCGGGGAACGCTGGTACTGAGATGTCAGGTGTTAGTGTCCCTGTCACTGGCATCCGGGGACAGTTGCGGTTGTTGGTAACTGTGCCATACCAGTGATGCAGTGCTTTACACCTTTGTACTACATGCACACATGTGCAAAGTGTGAAGGGGGAGTGTGCCACATAGTGATCATCACACATGACATGTGTACACAGCTCATCACACTTAGATTGTGCTAAAACATGAGGAGACATTTGCAATAGCACTGCCTGACACACCTAGGCCCTGCACATGAAGGTCTGCAATCACAATGACTTGATGTACAGCCTTGTGCGAGTCTGAGACCTACATTCATTTCCTGTGCGCATCCTATCACCAGTGTAAGTGTGTGAAACGCACAATACACACACTCTGAGGGCGTGTGTACGGTCCGTACCACTATAGTAGTGTTTGCCCCGTGTGTGTACGGACCGTACTCGCGTGTGTACGGGCCGTACCACCATAGTAGTGTTTGCCGCGTGTATGTACGGACCGTACTCGCGTGTGTATGGGCCGTACCACCATAGTAGTGTTTGCCACGTGTGTGTACAGACTGTACTCGCGTGCGTACAGGCCGTACCACCATGATAGTGTTTGCCGCGTGTGTGTACGGACCGTACACGCGTGTGTACGGGCCGTACCACCATAGTACTGTTTGCCGTGTGTGTGTACGGACCGTACTCAAGTGTGTATGGTCCGTATCACGATAGTTGTGTTGCCGTAGGTGCGTTTCACACGTACGTGTTGTAGGCACTGATAGAACACGTACGTGTACTCCCAGTGCCTACGCGTACGTGTGAAACGCACCGTACCTGTGTGGGGGGGTAGAAAATTACATAGGGGACACATAAAGGACATGTCTTTGGCCCTGAATGCATGCTGGTTGTCACGGATACCGAGCTTTCACTTCAAATTTTTCCATCAGGTGGGCTGGAACAGGCAGTTGGCCACTAAATACAATGTTGCAAAGTTGTTGTTGACTTGACATGATGCAGAAAATTTGAACGATGCAAGTGCTGTCACTGGTGTATGTTTAAAGGGATTGGCTGAAACATAGGATGCAAATGAGTCTGACCAATCACTCTGTACTCCTGTAAATGAAATAGCCCAGCAAGGCAGATATAAGTGAAGCAGAACCCATGAGAGGGCACTTGCCTGCACAACCTTTGAGTCAACACCACTGCTGCTGTCTGTGATTCCTCTGGCACCATGTCAAGGTCTGTGGAGAGGGCCCAGCCTTTCACCCAGGAGGAGAATGAGGCCCTGCTGGACGTCCTCCTCCCACAGTACCCCAGCCTCTATGGGAGACCAGGGGAGCAGGTGAGTGCTGCCTACACTACCTTTGACTGTGCCCCTTTTTTTGTGTCTGTCACTTCTGGCATTGTGTCCAGGTGTGACAGACATGCAATGTTGTTTGGAGTGGGTCCCAGGGGGGGGGAATGGCTTATGTCTCTCATGCAGTGCATGATGTAGTTCATGTGTGCACTCCTCACTTGCATTGTGCTTACTGTGACATTCACTGCATAGTGCATGGCACATTCAGCCTGGCTAATCCTTTGTTGCATTTTTGGTCTACAGTCCTGAGGTGATTCAGTGGTACCCCCGGTGTGACAGGTGACTGTACCCACAGATGTGTGTGAGTTGAGTAGAGCTGTGGTGAGAGTGTCCAAATGATGTGTACACCCCCTGGACATTGATGTGTGTGAATTTTAATTGTCATGTGGGTGAGTGTCTATTAGGCCTGGGCGGTAAATTCCGTTCCGCTCGCGGAATTTGCGGAATTTGGGTAATTTCGCGTTCCGCGGAGAACGCGAAATTGCCCAAAATTCTGCTTTCCACGACTTCGCGAAATTTTTGCTTGTTCGCGGTCTCAAAATGCGTGTTCGCGAGAGATTTCTCCCCGAGCACGCAAAAAGCGATTGTGAACAGGAAAAAAGCATTGCGAACAAGCAATTCCGCGTGTTCGTGGAATTTCTGCGTGTTCGCGGAGATTTTTTACTGTTTCGCGGAGATTTGCGTGACGCGATTACGCAAATTCCGCCCACCCCTAGTGTCTATGTGGAGTAATGCACCACAGCTGCATGGAGGAGGCAACAGCTCTCCCCATCTGATGTGAGAAGTAAGCCGTGCTGTGTGTCTGACTTGCTGAGCTAGCCCCACGCCTGTGACACCCCCCAGGCAAGTGGCACATGTGCAGAGTGAGGTTTGTATCCGCTGTTGCCACTGGCAGGTGAATGATCATTGCCTGTGTGTGTCTGTGTACTCTGCTGAGGTCGCGTCAGTGGCCTGGGGCATGTGACTGCTTTGATGTGCTGTCCATCATCCTTGTGTTGCTTGTGATGCACTGTGTGTGACATGATCAGGGAGTGTGTTACACCCCTCATGCCACCTGTGTACAATGCCATATAGTGCATTGGGGCTTCCACAGAGGCTAATGTCCCTATGACAAAGTTGGTAGTAGTTGGCAGCATACTATGCCCTGTTCACCAAATCTAAGATGTTCAAATGTGCGTCTATGTGACATGGAGCAGGTATAGTGATGTAGTCTAACTTTGTCATCCTCACAGGTAACCGCCTACGAGAAGGGGAAGATCTGGAGTCAGGCCGTCAGGGCCGTGAGATCAGTGGAGGGTCGAAGTCGGCGCCTAGCCCAAGTGAGGAAACGCTGGCAGGACATCCGGTGCTGGACCAGGAGGATCGCCCGGGTCCTGCTGGGGGACTCACCACCACGCCCCCACGGCAGGCGCCGGCACCTGACCTATCAGATGAAGCGTGTCCTGGCGGTGGTCTTCCCTGAGATGGATAGGTGGTTACAGGAGAGACAGCAGCAAGGAGGGGGTAGGTACATGTGTGTTTGTTGTGTGTCCCTAGCTTTTGGAAGGACTCAGTGGCCTGGATACACTACCAGGGTTAATATGTGCAGTGCATATCCTGTCCCCCCAAGTCAACCGGTGCTGCTCTTCCTCCCTTCCCCTCCTTGACATGTGTTCCCTGGTCTGTGTGTAATCACTATTGAACATGGTCATCTAGGCTGCAAGTTAATGAAGGTGCAAACTGCTTTCTGCATCATGTGTGGGGGTGGTCTGTGACATGTGTTGGTACCTTGCCTGTGCCCTGTCCTGTTAAGTCATTTGGGGGTCCATATTTGTTGGCACTGATGCTGAGTCTCAACATAGGGGTGTGAGGTTTCTAATGAAGAGACTTGCAGCATGCATGACCGACGTTGTGGCCTCCGACATGATGTGCATGAGTGGTAGATATGCATATTGCCATTACGGTTGCTCCTGTTACAGTCAGATCATTCCAGTACCATGGATCAGTGTGCCCACTACAGTCCCCTGAGACACCCTTGCCCCGGAATCATGTGTGTCATCCAACACTGTGCCCATTCTCTGTGTGTTCAGCATAGGTTGGCATCTGTGGCATTGTCTCCTGCCCTCATTAGTATTCATGTAAAGTGTGCTACATGTGTCCACTGTACAGGGTGACCCCATTTCGCTTGTGCATCCTCACACTGACCAGGGCCTGTGTGTCTATGTACAACTATCTGTTGATGGTTGTTTGTCACAAATATGTGTGGGCAGCCTCACACGGTGATGTTGTGTACATTTAGGAATTCTTGATGCTCATGTTATGTTATGTTACGTTAATTTAATTTATATAGCGCGGCTGCTACCCGGAGGTGTCCTGGCGCTTTGTCAATACAGAATCCGTGAGGGAACAACAATGGAGCGCTAGAGAGTAAAAAGCCAGGTTTTGAGGGCCTTCCGGAACATAAGATGATTATCAATCGATCTTAAGCGAAGGGGTAAATCATTCCAAAGTTTGGGGGCTGCAAAGGTGAAGCGCTTGCCGCCCCAAGTAGCCTTACGAATGAAGGGGACCGTAGCCAATTTGGCTTCAGAAGAGCGTAAAGATCTAGCAGGGGAATACCAAGTGATGTTTTGTTGAAGGTGTTGTGGGCCCAGTTTATATAGAGCTCTGTGGACTATGCACAGAGATTTAAATTGAATTCTGCGCCTGACCGGGAGCCAATGAAGCTCTTTGATTTTATCCTTAATGGGCGCAAATTTGGGAGTCTGGGTCAGGAGTCTTGCTGCTGTATTCTGGACCCGCTGTAACTTCCCTAACAGGCCTTCTTGTAAGTTTAGATAAATGCTGTTACAATAATCCAATTTAGGCATAACAAGAGATGTAATGACCGTCTGTTGGCAGGATTTAGGGAGGTAGGGGAGCAACTTCCTGCAAGTCCTAAGCAGATGGGAAGTGGAAGAAACAATGGTATTGATTTGGTCCTTAAAAGACAATTTATCATCAAGATAAATGCCTAAATTTTTTACTTTGGATGTAGGTTCTGGTAGTAAGCCCATGTTATCTGGCCACCAAGATGGATTCCAAAAAACCGGGTTGTTGCCAAAGACAACAACCTCAGTCTTATCAGTGTTCAACTTAAGACTGTTATCAGCCATCCAGGAGCCTACCGCCGCGATGCACTCCTTGAAGCGAAGAGGGGCAGAAGCAACATTCGGGGGTGAGAGAGAAACCACGATCTGTGTATCGTCTGCATATGACGTAAGGGAGAAACCAAATGACTTGATCAGTGGGGCAAGTGAGGTGACATAAACATTAAACAGCGTGGGGCTGATGGAGGAGCCCTGTGGCACCCCACAAGGAAGCCTAAATGGCTTAGACGTAAATTTTCCCAGGGCAACTGAGCTTACTCTGCCCGCTAAAAAGGATGAGAGCAGCTCCAATGCTGAGCCTCCGACACCGATCTCATGCAGTCTAGCAAGAAGAGTGGCATGATTCACGGTGTCGAAGGCTGCAGAGAGGTCAAGCATAATAAGTGCTGCGTGACCACCCTGGTCTAAGGAGGTTTTAATTTCTTCCGTTGATTTTAGCAGGGCCGTTTCTGTACTGTGAGCACTTCGAAAGCCGTATTGAGTGGGGTCAAGGAGATTGTTCGTGCCCAAGAAGGTGCTCAATTGGCTGTTAATGGCCTTCTCCAGTATTTTTGCCGGTAGGGGAAGACGGGAAATTGGCCTAAAATTGTTGGGATTGCCTGGGTCAAGCGAGGGTTTCTTTAGAAGGGGAACTATGGATGCTATTTTCCATATTGATGGAAAGATACCAGTTTGTAAGCAGTTATTGAAAATATCTGTAAGGGCTACGGCAGTTGGCTGAAGAGCCATTTTAATAAAGGCAACAGGACTGGGGTCCAAAGGGGAGCCAGACTTGGCATTAATGATAAGCTTCATAATTTCTGTGGTGGTCACGGGGGCAAAGGACATAAGTGTAGGGCTGTTTAATTCAGCAGCTGCTGAAAAAGTAGAGCCAAGGGAGACTGGTACAGATATATCATTAGTGAAAGGGGAAAAGGAATTGAAGATGTGGCTAACTTTATTAAAGAAAAACTCGGCTATGTCCTCACAGAGTTCTTGGCTTGCCACAACCGGGGAAAGAGGGGGCGTTGAAAGAGAAGATACGATCTGAAACAGTTCTTTAGATGAATTTTTAGATTTAGTAATCCTGTCCGCAAAGTATTGTTGTTTAGAAGTGTGGAGTAGAAGTTTATATTGAGAAATGGAGGCTCTATAGCTGTATTTGTCCTCCATAGTGTAATGCCGACGCCATTGACGCTCCAATTTCTTACACTCCAGCTTCTTGTTTTTGAGAGCGGCATTGTACCAGGGCGCCGTAGGAGAGCTTCTAGTACAACGGATTTTGGTAAGTGGTGCGAGTTTGTCTCCTGCTTGTTTAATCCAGCCGTGGTAGAACGCCGCAGCTGTATTGGGATCTGGTGAAAGGGAGGGGAAAGTAGCAATAAGGGTAGATATAGCGTCGTACTCATGGATTTTGTTCCATTTCCTAACAAGAGCAGTATGACGAGTGGGATTTGGATTAGTGGAATTGGGACAGGCAAGCTGGAAAAATACAACCTGATGATCTGACCAGGTAAGTGGGAGACAACTGGAAAAGGTCAGATTAGAATTATTAGTGAAAATGCCATCCAGAGTGTGGCCTGCCTTGTGTGTAGGACCCTGCACTACCTGGGAGAGTTTGGCGCAGTCCATAAGGCTAAAAAGTTGGGCCGTGTCCGGATCTAAGATGGCTTCCAGATGGAAATTGAAGTCACCAAGAATGGTGGTATTGGCATTATTAATATCGTGTTCCAGTGCCTTCCCTAAATAGAGAAGGAATTTAGACTTGGGGCCTGGAGGTCTATATAAAAGCGAGCCTTTAAACGCGTGTTTAGGTGAAAACTGAATTTGAAAGTCCAGAGCTTCGCATTCCGGGGATGAGGTGTCAGTAGTAGTGACCTTCAGGTGGGAGCGATAAATAATTGCTAAGCCTCCACCCCTTCTGAGTGGACGATTAAGCGTTAGATGATTATAGCCTGGGTGCGAGGCGGCAATAAGGTCAGGTCCGGAAGCGCTATCAGTCCAGGATTCGGTCAGAAAAGCAATGTCAGTGTCACTCTGGTCGATAAGCAGGGCACATTCGGTGCTATGCTTAACTAACGATCTGGTGTTAAGCAGGAGACACTTCAGCGGTGGTGTAATAGTCACTTCTGCGGTGGGAAGAGCATGAGGAGGAGAGACCAAACGTTTATAAGGGATGAGCAGGGGAAGAGAAATGTGACAATCTTGACAACGCAGGTGTGCTTGGCAAGCAGTGTGATATGGCATGATGCGACGACATGCTGGGGTGTGCCCAGAGTTATTGAGCTTTCTCAGCAAATCACTAGAGTAACAGATACGGGACCGACTGCCCGGACTGTGAAACAGAAAGGGGTCATAAGTGCTAAGTGCGGCCAAGGCGCGGACGGGCGCAGACGGGCTTACCTTAGGCGCACCTTCGGCGCGCAAGCGGCGCGCCCGCTGCGCGCGTCCGCTGCGCGGCCGGCACATAACTGGTTTATATAGTGTCAGGCTGTCACACCGCCTGGAGCACTAACCCTGACCTTTGCCCTCCCTGGTGGTCACGTGATCCGGGACCCCGGGGGCACATATACGGTCTCCTGAGGCGGAAGCCGGGAGCTAGGCACTTGTAATTTTTATTTTTAAAATTGTATTTGCTTTTGTTTTTAACTTCTGTGCACGAGCTCACCTACCTATATTGCGCCGACTGCACCACCTTGCTAGCAGGCTCACGGACTCAGCAAATCCCAGCAGCAGAGCAGGGACAGTCAGGGAACGCTTTCGTGATTGTAGTAAACCCAGATTAAGAGGTGTAACTACTTGATCTGTCTTAATCACATTGTCTCAGGTATGGGTGGTTTGTGCGGGCAAGGCCTACATGTCCAAACCTTATGTCTCCTTGCCAGGTCTGTCCTGTGTGTGATAATTGTCAGGACAGACACTCAAAATGCAGCTACCCAGTCATGTTGTGCAGGGGTTTGTGCTTTGCAGCATGTGTCAAAAGTTAAAAGACATGGTTCCTGCTCATCCATTTTTGGCACCAGTGTGTGGTCCAGATGCTAGGTAGTTTGGTCTGTGTGTGCTGACATATGTGTGGACATTCTTGTTTCCCATGAGGGTGTCTCCTCAGTGCAGGTGCTCATTATTCAGACCCAATGGCAGGCCCATTTGCTCATGCATAGTCCTGTGTTTGGACATGTGTGCCACTCCACATGACAGGCAGTGGGTCAGATTTGTTGGCAACTGTGTCATGATGGTACGGATGGCCATGTGACAGGTGTTATGAATCAAGTTGTTAGTCAAGAAGTGTGGTACCTTGGCACTCACTACACTTGTCAACATTTCTCTATGTTTATATGCTTGGCTTGGTTGTTTTGTTGTGAAGGACAATAATGTGCCTGCATGATAGATGTCTCCCAAGGAAGTGCACATGACACCACCTTTACACTTTCCGGTAACACGCTTGAACATTTCAAAGAAATGCACAGTTAGTAAAACAATTGTTTTGAGATCATACATAGACATGTTCCCACAGTGTGGTTGCATTTGGGTAACTCCTTGGTTGTTGCTGATACCAACTTACGAATGTCAAGTCAGCCCGACCACCGTGGTGACATGGATATGTACTTACTGATACGCCATTTCTTCTTAACAGTGGCTTCTTAGAATTAGGCAGTCAGCTCACACAACGATTGTGTAAAGTGTTGTAAAGTGTTGTGTTTCACAAGGAATAACAATGTATTTATTTTATGTTTCCTAAGTACTCACAGGTCTCTGAGTGTGGGGACACCTTCTGCATTGGCATCTGTTATGTGGCCTTGGGTGCACCTATACTGTTTCGTTCACAGTGAAGAAGAGGTGGAATGCCTTCATAGTCTTGCTGTGCTCAACTGTTCCCAGACACAGGCTTTTCTGTATAATTGTAAATCGAGTTATTTGCAGTTGTGTACTATTTTTCCCTGTTTCAAAGTGGCATGGTGGGTCAACCAACTGGGGAGTGCAGGGCTTACATATGGGCGGAGTCTTGTAGAGGTTACTAATGATGCTTTTCCTGATATGCACTGTGCCCTATTTTGTTTGGACTCATGTGTCAGATGTATACAGGTGACTGATTATTTTCTGTATCTTCACCTTGCCCACAGCATCATCGGAGGACACCGAGGGAGACACCGGCATGGACCTGGGGAGGGATCCAGCACCAGTGCCACCAGTGCTGGCATATCTGCGGAAGCAAGTGGCACGGAGTGCGAGGGGAGTCATGCGGAGGACCTGTCCACTACCAACACAGACTACGATGCTGACGGGTCCGAAGCTGAACTCCCAGAGGAGGCGGATGCTGCTCCAATAGCTGGCAGCAGCAATACATTTGACACCGCCACCTCCATTCCCATCACCGCCCTCCCAGTTGCTCGGGTCCCTTCTGTCCGTGCTGGGCACCACCGTGTCTCCTTCGTGCCAGGCACCGCACCCCCTGAGCCTGTCCCCCCTTGGGCCCTCACTGCAGAGTCTGTGGACATTCAGCGGCAGTTGCAGGTTGGCCAGACATCGATGCTGACTGTCCTCAATGGCCACACCAGACTGCTGACGCAGATGGTGTCGTACATGGAGGGCATGTCATCAGCGATGTCTGACCAACGGATGTTGCTGAGGTCCCTGGACTCTTCAGTGACAGCAGCAGTGAGTCTCCTGCAGCGCTTGGTCCCCCCCCTACCCCTGAACCATCCACACTTCCCACTCCCATGCCTGTCCAAAGCACACCCAGAGCTTCCCATGCACACACCCCACCAGACACATGCAGCACACCATCACATAAGGGCAAGCGCACACCTCCTGGCACGCACACTCAGGGGGATGCAGGCACACCCACTGGGTCTGGGGCACACAGGCATGCACGCAGCCACAGTCCGAGTCCGCATGCCTCACTCCCCCGTCCCTCCCATGTCACTCCCCTCGGCTCCCCTGCCCCACAATCGGAGAAGGAGGGATACTTTGCTGGGCTGGGCCTCAGCCCCACTGTCTCTCCAGCCCGCAAACGGACAAGGCACTCCACGGGTAGCGGAGTTGAGTCACCCCCTGTCCACCCCCTTCCCCATTAGCGCTGCGCCCCATCCCTCCGCCCCCCCCCTCCTTAGTGCCTGTGGCCTCTTCGGGTGCAGGGGATACTCTGGGCGACCTGGCAGCGGTGTGCAGCACCGTGCTGTCATCCACCTTTGGCGCTGCCCCACCCCCTGTGGTGGAGTCATCCGGCCCTGCACCCACCATACCTACCCTTCCCCCTCCTGTGCCTGCGGTGCCTGGTCCTTCCCCACATGATGCCTCCCCCCCCAGTCGACCAAACTGAGGGTCATGATGTGCAGGCAAGCTAGGGGAGACGCGTGTCCCCCAGTGGACTTATGTGCAGGACTTGCCTTTGGCATATGTACATAGTTTTTTCACAAAATTATTGTTTTTTTTGCTGAATAAAGCATTATAATTTTACTTAGAACACTATTGCATTTCAGGCGTTGATGTGGGTGCTGATGCTCCTTGAGTTTGGGTGGTGGAAATGTGCTAAGTTTCTTGGAAATTCTGTATTGTGATGCTAATGTTGTGGACCCTGGTATCTGCGTGCCATCACAGTGTCTATGCAAATTATCTGTGGTCGTGTATGCTCTCATTGTTTGGAGACATTGTCCCAAGGAGTGTTCCTACCTCTGTGGCACCTGACATCTCCCCTGCAGAGGGTTGCACAATTGTTGTGCTGACCTGTGTCTACATTTCCTTTGTTGGTGACGGATCCCTTCAACTATGGCCATGCCTGATCAGCAATGTCTCCGACTGCATCGTCAGTGCCATCCTTGATAGTCACTGTACTTGTGTATTGAGTATGTTGCCATGCATTCATAGAGAAATTGTCCCTTTTCCGCACTATGCATGTGTGTAACCCCAGCCTAGCACACATATGGTAATTGTTCTGCAGGGAATTTGGGCACCTGACTCACAATTGTGGGCATTGTATCTGTGGAAAGTCGAGCCTAGTTCTTCCATGGGAGACATTATCTTGGTGGCTGTCCCAGCACCTGTACATTCCTAACAGTCCTAGGATGTACGTGAGAGCGTGTGTTCCCTTTGGCTCTCTTAGTTTAGTAGGCATTGACATGACTATACAGTCCTGTGGCATGATCTCTGTGTGTGTATTGTGCTGCATCCGCCAGGGGTGGGTATGCATGTGTCATTTGTTCTCACACACATGTGGTGTGTCATGCAGTGGGGGAATGACATCCATCCTCATGGGAGTGGGACACTGCTGTCAGTGAAGTGTTGTTATGGCACTATCAACATAGTCGACAATTAGGGATGCTTTCATACACCCATGGAGTTGTGGTCATCTGATGATGATGTACACACCCCCATGTCTCTGTCCACTGCTGGGAGTGATGGGCACCCACCCCCATGTCTCTGTCCACTGCTGGGAGTGATGGGCACCCACCCCTCACATGTGTCTTTCCACTGCTGGGAGTCCTCTGCACCCACCCCCATGTCTCTGTCCACTGCTGGGAGTGATGGGCACCCACCCCCATGTCTCTGTCCACTGCTGGGAGTGATAGGCACCCACCCCCGTGTCTCTGTCCACTGCTGGAAGGGATGGGCACCCACCCCCATGTCTCTGTCCACCTCTGGGAGTGATAGGCACCCACCCCCATGTCTCTGTCCACTGCTGGGAGTGATAGGCACCCACCGCTCACATGTCTCTGTCCACTGCTGTGAGTCCTCTGCACCCACCCCCATGTCTCTGTCCACTGCTGGGAGTGATAGGCACCCACCCCTCACATGTCTCTGTCCACTGCTGTGAGTCTCCTGCACCCACCCCCATGTCTCTGTCCACTGCTGGGAGTGATAGGCACCCACCACTCACATGTCTCTGTCCACTGCTGGGAGTCCTCTGCACCCACCCCCATGTCTCTGTCCACTGCTGGGAGTGATAGGCACCCACCCCTCACATGTCTCTGTCCACTGCTGGGAGTCCTCTGCACCCACCTCCATGTCTCTGTCCACTGCTGGGAGTGATGGGCACCCACCCCCATGTCTCTGTCCACTGCTGGGAGTTATGGGCACACACCCCATGTCGCTGTCCACTGCTGGAAATGATGGGCACACACCCCCATGTCTCTGTCCACTGCTGGGAGTGATGGGCACACACCCCCATGTCTCTGTCCACTGCTGTGAGTGATGGGCATACACCCCCATGTCTCTGTCCACTGCTGGGAGTGATGGGCACACACCCCCTTGTCTCTGTCCACTGCTGGGGGTCCTCTGCACCCACCTCTCACTTGTACTGGTTATATGCTGCAACAGGCCCTCTGACCGAATTTGAGGCATGTTTACGCCTTTTCTCACACATGTACTGGTGCCATAGGGGTACGGGTGATGCATCCGTACCCACGCTCTGAGTGCGCGTGTACGGTCCGTACCACTATAGTAGTGTTGGCCGCGTGTGTGTACGGACCATACACACACACGCGGCAAACACTACTGTGGTGGTACGGCCGGGACACATGCGAGTACAGTCCGTATCAGTATAGTTGTGTTGCCGTAGGGGTACGCGTGTGTGTACGGACCGTACACGCGTGTGTACGGACCGTACACACACGCGGCCAACACTACTATAGTGGTACGGCCCGTACACAAGCAAGTACGGTCCGTACACACACGCAGCAAACACTACTATAGTGGTACGGCCCGTACACATGCGAGTACGGTCCGTATCAGTATAGTTGTGTTGCCGTAGGGGTACGCATGTGTGTACGGACTGTACACATGCTCAGAGAGCGTGTGTACGGTCCGTACCACGCGTACCCCTGATTCACCACTACAATGGTGGTACAGACTGTACCCACGCTCCGAGGGTGTGTGTACGGTCCGTACCACGCATACCCCTGAATCAACACTACAATGGTAGTACGGACCGTACCCAGGCCCTCAGAGCGTGGGCACGGTCCGTACCACCATTGTAGTGGTGACATGTACGCGTCCACGTCCACTTCCGTAGTGGCGCAACGCAGGGATTGTTGGACACGAACCCGAAGTGACCAGACCCTGGAGGTAATGTATGTAAATTTATATTTTTAAACACTTGGGTAGGGTTTATATTTCCTGCCCCTCGGATAGTGGTGCTTGTCTAGAATCACACTGTGAGTGTGTGTGCATTTGGGAACCACTGTGAGAAAAGCATTTGGTAACATCATATATTTTCTGACAGATAACTCTTTTAGAACCTGTCATGTTGTCAAGTTTTAGTAGCATTAGAAGCCAGTCTTTTCTTATGCATTGATTAAATGAGTTAGGATTTGACACAAAAGTGCAGTCCTGAAATATGTAGATTGTGTGCTGTTCCCTTACCACTTCACAGTAGTGAATGAGTTTTGGTAAGCTGCTAGGGATAGTGTTGCTTGTCTAAAATCACACCGTGAGTCTGTGTGCATTTGGGAACCACTGTGAGAGAAGCATTTGGTAACATTGTGTATTTGCTGACAGATAACTGTTTTAAAATCTGTCATGGTGTCAAGTTTTAGTAGCATTAGAAGCCAGTCTTTGATTATGCATTGATAAAATGAGTCATGCTTTGACACTAATGTGCTGTACTTTAATATGTAGATTGTGTGTAGTCTCCTTACCCCTTCCACAGTAGTGAATGAGTTTTGGTAAGCTGCTAGGGATAGTGTTGCTTGTCTAGAATCACACTGTGAGTCTGTGTGCATTTGGCAACCACTGTGAGAGAAGCATTTGGTAACATCGTGTATTTGCTGACAGATAACTGTTTTAAAACCTGTCTTGTTGTCAAGTTTTAGTAGCATTAGAAGGCAGTTTTTGCTTATGCTTTGATTAAATGAGTCAGGGTTTGACACAAAAGTGCAGTCCTGAAATATGTAGATTGTGTGCAGTTCCCTTACCACTTCCACTGAAGTGAATGAGTTTTGGTAAACTCCTAGGTATAGTGGTGCTTGTCTGTCAGTCTGTATGCATTTGGGTAAGGATTGTGAGAGAAGCATTTGGTAACACTGTGTATTTTCTGACAGATAACTGTTTTAAAACCGGTCATGTTGTCAAGTTTTAGTAGCTTTAGAAGCTAGTCTTTGCTTATGCATTGATAACATGAGTCAGGGTTTGACACTAAAGTGCAGTACCATGTACTATTCTCTTCACTATGCCAGAACTGAAAATTTAAAAGTTTTACCCAGGCACTGTCCTAGCAGTAGTCTGATGATTTAGTCCGTTTCCAAGTACTCATGTTGTGAACCATACATTATCACATAGCCTGCTTCAAATATCTATGCAGTATGCATGCAGTCTTCTAACATACTATACACTTGTCTTTCACACCTTCAATTCCCTAGTCAGTATCCATACAGTCCAGCAAACATCCTGTCACTCCCTTAGCACTCCTCTAGTGACCCATTCAGTACCAAGTACTAATCCATTCACTGTGTCAAAAGACAACCACTTATAAATTCACCCAGGCACTCTCCTTGCTGTACTCTAATCATTCAGTCAGTACCCAAGTACTCATGCAGTGAGCCAGGCCTTAGCACATAGACTGCTTCAAATGCCTATTCACTATGGATGCAGTCCTCTAATCCCCTACACAGTTGTCTTTCGCACCTTCAATTCCCTAATCAGTATTCATACACTTCTAGCAAACACCCTGTCACTCACCCAGTGTGTATCCTTATAGTATTGTAATCATTCAGTCAGTTAGCATGTAGTCTTTTAGTGAGGTAGGCATTAGGGCATGAACTGCTTCAAAGTAGTATGCACTATGCATGTAGTGTTTTAACCATCGTCACACTTGTGGTTCAGGGCTATAGTTTCTTAGTCAGTTTTTATATAAAATGTGTTTGTACAGTAATGGAATAGTATAAATTTGAAAGTTATTCATATACATTTATTTGTGATTCTTTTTTACAGATACTGTTTTTCAGCGTTAAAATAGAGAAATCATGCCAGAAAAAAAAGAAAAAGAAAAGAAACTCAGAAAGGCGCAGGAGCAGGAGTGTTTCTCTTCCGTTTGCACTCTTCTTGTGCAAGTTTATTCGGATGAAGGGTCCTTAGGTGTTTCATCATACTTGCTGTGTCGTACGAGTATTTCTTGTTAGGATCCCCTTGAGACAGCACTCTTTTGCAAATCTTGCATGTGACCAAGGTGGCATTGGTCTTTGTTTGCCCCTCTGGAAAAGTAAAAAATTTCCACACCACTGAAGAAAAACGTTTTCTTTTTTTGTTAAAAAAAAAAACTTTATTCAGCATGAACACATAGTACACAGCCCCATGCCTACAACCAGCGAGTGGCCGGCAGCGTGGTGTGAAAATTAGATTACGTGTGTTACACAGCTGCCCGCCTACAACCCGCCAGGGGCCGGCCGCGGCACAATATTCCCCGATGGGTAGTAAATATTCCAAAGGGCATCTAAGTTCTTGTGTTCCACGACAGGCATGCAACAATTGTTCCGTATCAACATATACAAGGGAGACTTAGGAGAGCATCGTAATGTGTAATGGCATCCCCGGCCACATCTCAATTATACCGTACATCAGGGGCACAGTGTGGAGCCAATCGACGTGACATCGGGGGACACATTGACAAGGAAGGCGTGTTATAACTGCGGATGTGACAACAGATAGGTCGTCAGAGGACCCCAGAAGTCAACTGGTCTGGCTGCGGTGGGTAACAGTTCTGCATATCTGAGCAAAGTATCTTGACAGTGTACCATGTCCCTGATCCAATCCTTGAATTTAGGAGCCCTGCCTCTCCCCCATCTACAGGCTATTAGTCTCTTTGCCATGAGAAAAGCAACTGTGGCAAATTTGCGCACCGGTTTCCTAATGGTTTTCGTGTAGCCTAGAAGCGCCTGCGTTGGAGAAGGTGACAATGGGATGTCTATCATCTCCGATATGCCAGAATATACCTGTTGCCAATAGTCGGTTATTTCCCGGCATCCCCAGGCCATGTGTAGAAAGTCCGCCGCCGGCGCGCGACACCGCCAACAGACATCTTCCTCCCGGAGGCCCACCCTAAACATATAAGTTGGAGTACAGTAGAGCCTATGTAAGAACTTATAATGAATGACTCTGAATCTACTGCTGGACGAGATCTGTTCCGTCTGCAAACAGCAATAGCTCCAGAGCTCATCCTCAATGGGAAGCCCCAATTCGGCCTCCCATTTGGCGCGCGCCTTGCAAGGGACTGGGTCCTGTGTAGTACGTAGCGTATGATAAAGGTTAGAAACCGCGTGTGCCGGAGTAGCAGCCTTGAGCAGCTGATGTAGGGGTTCTAAAGTGGGTGGTTCATCAGGGAACTCCCCCGTCAATGCCCGAATACCGCTGCGAAGTCAAATGTATAGAAATGTGTCCATGGGAGTAGGAGTGAGGTCTGCTAACATGTGTGTCTGCGAACGGAAGCGCCCGTCCTGGTAGAGATCTCCCCATTTCTTAAGATTGAGTTTGGCCATAAAGTTCTTGAACAATTGTTCCTGCAGTAGGGGTATTCGGGGGTGGTATGCCAAGGGAAGCAGTGGAGAATACAGCAGCGTCGTGCAGGTTTTTTCCCCGATGCGCTGCCAAGCTAGAATGGTGCTGGAGATTGTGGTGTGAAACGCTGCCCGTGGTTCTGGTGCACTAAATAGTGCCCCTTCTAATGGGATAGGATCTGCCAACCAGTGTTCCACCGCTATCTGCGGAAGAAAGGGAAGAAAGGGAGTGGGGTGGATCCAATGATGAACGTAGTGGGCCTGAGCGCTGTAATAGTACATCTCAAAATCCGGTAAGTCAAAGCCACCCTGAGCGAAAGGACGGGTCAAAGTCTCCCAACCTAGACACGGCCTCCTCCCTCCCAGACCAATTGAATAAGCTCAGACCGTAAGAGTTGAAAAAAGGACTTGCCTGGATAATATGGGATATTGAGGAAGAGGTAGAGGAGCTTAGGAAGAACCACCATCTTAATGAGAGATGCACGGCCCGCAAAAGAGAGGGGCAGCGTGATCCATCTGGTCACGCAGGTTTGAATATGGTCAAAGGTGCGGCCATAGTTCATGCGCATCAACTCCTCCCGATCACGAGAGAGAAATATACCCAGGTAACGGACCTCATCCTCATCCCACTGTAAAGGGTAGTCCAGGTGGAACGGCCGAGCAGCCGCCGTGAGCGGAAATATTGTGGATTTCTCCCAGTTAATATGGATACCTGACATACCTGCAAAGCGAATGAACTCCCTGAGGAGGGGGTTGAGGTTAGCAGCGGGGTCGCGGACATAGAGCGTGATGTCATCTGCGTACAGGGATATGAGCACCTCCCGCTGAAGACAGCGCAGTGCCTTGTCCCGGTGGTGCTGTCGGAGCCGGGCAGCCAGTGGCTCCATCGCTATGGCAAACAACTATGGAGATAGGGGGCATCCCTGACGAGTTTCCCTCGACACCGCAAAGGCCTCCGACATTCTACCATTCACCACCACCCTGGCGACCGGCCTACGATAAAGGAGACCAATCCACTGCGTGAATCCCAATGGCATGCCCATGTTTCGCAAAATACATTGAAGATAATCCCATTCTAAGGAATCAAAGGCCTTGGTGGCGTCCAAGAAGACTGCCACCAGTGGCAAGTCAGGGTCCACATTGTGCAATATGGAGAAGAGTGTCCGAAGATTATGGGAGGTAGCCCTGCCCGGGACGAATCCCGCCTGATCCGACAGCACCAGGCCCCCCAAAAGCAACTGCAAACGATTGGCCAACACCTTGGTCAGAATCTTGGCATCACAGTTAAGTAATGAGAGAGGACGGTAAGAGTCGCAATATTGAGGCGGTTTCCCAGGTTTTAGGAGGGAGGTAATGAGCGCCTCCTGCATGGACTGGGGGAGCGTGCCAGACTCATGTGCCTCCATAAAAACCTCTCAGAGTACCGGAGCTAGAATATCCACATACGCCTTATAAAAGTCCCTAGGCAGACCGTCCAGGCCCGGTGCCTTCCCGGGTGCCATCTGGTTGATTGCGTCTCTAATTTCCTCCAGGCCTATAGGTTCGGCCAAAAACTCTCTCTGTCGATCTGAAAGCCAGCCCAGGGTGAGCTCCTTCAGGTAGTCATCTATGTTTAGTTCACCCACTCTAGTAGTAGAGTAAAGTGCAGAGTAATGTGTAGTGAAGGCAGCCAAGAGCGAGTGAGTGTCGCGTATAGGAACCCCCCCGTCCCCCCTCCAGCTCCAACACGAAATTTGAGCCACGTGGTGGGCGAATCATTCCCGCCAGGAACCGGCCAGGCCGTTCTCCCTCCCCGTACGCCCGCGCCCTGAAGTATTTGCCCCAGAAGTTAACCTCTCGCTCAGCAGTGGAGGTGTATTCAGTCAGTGCCTCGCGGTATTGCGCCTGGGCATCGGAGTTGACGGCATAGTCTGGTCTAGCTTCTAATGTGTGCAATGTGTTCTCCAATCTATGTATTGTGGTGCGTAAGGCTCTCAGCACGCCTGAGCCTTTAGAGATACAAAACCCACGTATTGTGACCTTGAGCGCTTCCCACATGGTATCACCCGGTCCAATGACCCTTTGTTACGAGAGAGGAAGTCTTCAAGTTCCTGACATAGTTCAGTACGGAACAGTTCGTCGAGTAGAATGTTGGGTGGAAGTCGCCACGCCGGGGGCTTACCCATTATGTCCGGTAAGCGGAACTTGGCCAACACCGGGGAATGGTCAGAGAAAGTGCGTCCCACGTGTTGCACCGAGACCAGGGAGGGGGCCAGTGCCCTATTCACCAAAATGTAGTCCAGTCTGGCCCACGTAGCATGGGCATTGTTCCAGTGTGTGCCTTCCATTAACGTCAGGTGTAAGTGACGCCAGGTATCAATGACATCCTGTGTGTCGCAAATGTCTCTCAGGTATTTGTGAGTGTTAGTATAATGTTGTGCAGAGGAGTTGGATCTGTCAAGAGCGGGGTCAAGCACTGCATTGAGGTCGCCTCCCCAGATGAGATGTGTCGACCCCACGTCCCTGATCCTATTCCAAAGAGCAATGAAGCTACTCGGGTCATCGCAATTAGGGCCATAGGAACAGGCCAGGGTGATGGTCTCTACCCCTATCCTGCCCCAAGCCATGCAATACCGGCCCTCTCGGTCTGTAGCGGTGCCCAGGGGAACATAGGGAACACCTCTTTTAATTAGAATTGCCGTGCCTCTCGCATAAGATGAGTATGGCGCTAGAATCGAGTGCGCTGCCCATCTGGCAGCAAAGGCACCTCTGCGGAGAGGGTCCATATGGGTCTCCTGCAAGAATACTACTTGAACATTTAGTCTATCCAGCGCACCCAGAATTTGCCTCCGCTTCCTGGGATCCCCCAGTCCTCTGACATTCCAAGTAATGACGGAGAGCAGGCCCCCCCCCACCAGGATCAAGGTGTGCGACGTGGTTCAAAACTGCAGATAGGGGAATCATAGATCAAGAAACCCAGCAAGCAACCTCTCCACAAGAGCAAATGTCCATACAAAGTGTCAGACTGTGCAACATTAAAATATAGTTCGTTAGTGTCCATACTGAATTCGAACATAACAAAAACAACCCCTTGAATGACCACCCACCCACCCACTCCGACACCCCAAATATGTCGGGCATCTCCCCCAACCCACACAAACCCACAATGTCCTGTCATAACTTCACTGGGGAATACCCAATAGGGGGACACCAGGGACCCGATTCACAGAACAAACTTAAGACAAAATCCTAAACTTAGTACCATTTTGGTATTCACAGAATGCACTTACTACTTCTGGTATTCACAGAATGAACTTACTACTTTTGCGATTCACAGAATAAACTTACTACTTTTGCTATTCACAGAATGGATTTAAGACTACTAACTTTACGTCCGCACTCGGGCCGGAAATTCCGGCCCGGAGGTGGAGCTTCCGGCCCGGAGGTGGAGCTTCCGGCCCGGAGGCGGAGCTTCCGACCCGGAGGCGGAGCTTTCGGGCCGGAGGCGGGGCTTCCGGGCCGGAGGCGGAGCTTCCGGACCGGAGGCGGAGATTCCGGCCAGTGGCGGAAATATGAAATCTCCACCTCCGGCCCAGAAGCTCCGCCTCCGGGCCGGAAGCTCCGCCTCCGGGCCGGAATTTCCGGCCCGAGTGCGGACGTAAAGTTAGTAGTCTTAAATCCATTCTGTGAATAGCAAAAGTAGTAATTTTATTCTGTGAATCGCAAAAGTAGTAAGTTCATTCTGTGAATACCAGAAGTAGTAAGTGCATTCTGTGAATACCAAAATGGTACTAAGTTTAGGATTTTGTCTTAAGTTTGTTCTGTGAATCGGGCCCCAGGGGTCCAGACCCGCCATCCAACTCCCCCGATATTGCACCCGCTAACCCCTGGAACCAATATCCAGCAGAAGACACGGGAGGGGGAGGGAAGTGCCAGGGCGAAGTCAGATTTAAACAACATCAAAGAACCTCCGACAGCAACAGAGCCCAACTAGTGGTGGCTCATCAATATAGGGCAGGGGCGCAGAGCTAGGCACCCAATTAACACAAGAGCCTCGCAGAAGGCGGGAACAAAGTAAGGCCACACAACCAGAGTGTCAAGAAAGAAGGAGAGGAGCAGCCATTGTAAATGTCCCATTCAGTCAGGAGCAGAAGTGGGCGATCGGGAGCCCTCCCTTACCCTCGGAGAGCATTCAGACTCAGAAGATCGTTTATGGTCCTTCAGAAAGAGTTCAACCTGGGATGGGTCTTGGAAGATATGAGGCTTACTCCGGTAAACCACCCGCAGACGGGCTGGGTATAACATGGAGTATTGAATCCCACTTTGAATCAGTCATTTCTTGACCTGTCCAAATTTACGGCGCGCATCCTGCACTGACTGCGTAAAGTCCGGAAAGAAGGAGAGTATGGTGTTCTCAAATTGGACAGGTTGTTTCTCCCGGGCGAGGCGGAGCAGAGTGTCACGATCTCTGTAATTCAAGAATTGGATGACAACTGGCCTCGGGGGCGCTCCGGGCACGGGACGAGGGCCCAGGGTGCGATGCGCCCGTTCCACCACCAGCTGCGGAGAGAAGGCATCTGCACCAAAAAGGTCAGATAGGAGCTTTTCAATAAAGAATTCCATCTTGCCCACAGAAGTAGTCTCTGCCAGACCAATAAGGCGCACGTTATTGCTACGTGATCGCGCTTCTAAGTCCTCGTTCTTGTCGGCGATCACCTTCAGCAATCTCTCCATCTGCGAAACCTTGGACGTGGTGGCTGACGACCCATCCTCAAGCACAGAGATTCGGTGTTCGGTCTCTTTAACTCGCTCCTCTTGTTGATCCAATCTGTGCACTACGGAGTCCAGGCGGCGAGACATGCCGTCTATCTTGGAGTCAATGGAGGTGAGGCTAGTTTGCATATTAAGTAGGAGCGCCTTCCAGTCTACATCTTCAGAGTCTCCTCCATCGGAATCGCCGTCCCCCGGCGGCGGAGCGCTTGGTTTTTTCTTTTTTTGGGATTCAAAGGGGAGCCGGGATTGCTTGATGTCTGTCTTCCCCATTATAGCGTTTGAGGCCCGGACCACCAAGTAGGAACCCCTGCACGGAGCAGATCCACAGGGGCAGCCAACGCCCGGATGCGTGTCACAGAGCTGAACTTGGTCTGCACCACGGCGCCACCGCCGCGGGATTTTTACGTAGCGTCAGCAAAGCGATAGGCCCAGCAGTCCTCAAGAAGGGGGGATTAGTCATCAGCAGAGCACCATAAGGGAGTCCCTCCGCTGTGGAAGGAGCGTGACCCACAGCAGTAGTATCAACGATTTTCACCTCACTAGGCCAGCAGGAGCACGGCTCAAATGGTCAATTCAGCCCAGGCGTAGGCCTATCCCGGTCAACTCCGCGCCCCCCAGTCCTCCGGGCATTCAGGGGTAATGATAATCGCGTGTGGGGCAACACAACGCGCTCTCACCGGATCCCCAGCTCCCCTCAGGCCGCCAGATGATGTCCGCGGCGCCTGTTGCGTACGATGCTTGGTCTGCACCACGGCTCCACCGCCGCGGGATTTTCACGTAGCGTCAGCAAAGCGATAGGCCCAGCAGTCCTCAAGAAGGGGGGATTAGCCGCCAGCAGAGCACCACAAGTGATTCCCTCCGCTGTGGAAGGAGCGTGACCCACAGCAGTAGTATCGACGATGTTCACCTCACTAGGCCAGCAGGAGCACGGCTCAAATGGTCAATTCAGCCCAGGCGCAGGCCCATCCCGGTCAGCTCCGCGCCCCCCAGTCCTCCGGGCATTTAGGGGTAATGATAATAGCGTGTGGGGCAATACAACGCGCTCTCATCGGATCCTCAGCTCCCTTCAAGCCGCCAGATGATGTCCGCGGCGCCTGCCGCGTACGATGCCGCCCCTCCCAGCGGCTTCACGCTGGGGCCGATACGAGACAGGCCAAAGGCGGGTAGCTCCACACCGCGATCACGGGGGGGGGGCTCCAGCCACTAAGAATCACACCCCCCGCCTACCCCAGAGCCATTCAGATCAGGACAGGCGCCCCCCTCTCCAGCCCAGGGGACGAAGTAATCCACGCGGCAGCAGCCTACAGCCTTCAGTATTGCCTCAGCCCGCCCCCGCCTTACCGGATGGGCAGCGGTGGACAGTAGAGGTCTCCGTGCAAGCACCAGGCGCCGTCTGTGTCTCCCAACTCCGGCCGCGACCCGCGGCCTATCGCGTACTGTAGATCCGCGGTATTGCGTGCATACGCACGCAGCCTCCTCGCTCCGAGCGGGCTCCAGCCACGCCCGCCGGAAATGTCGGCGAAGATATCCACCGAACCACCGGGCAGAATGGCTCAGGATTTGCAACAGGTGCTCTCCGGCCCCAGCCCCACAATCGGTGCCGATTAAATCTGAGGCTCAATGATGCAGGATGGGTTAATGCAGCAGCAGATCGCCCGGCTGGCGAGAGAGCCTCACGGATGTGCGGCCATGTCGGTCTGGCGCCCTCTAGCGCCCCCCAAGAAAAACGTTGTGGGCGTGGTGCCTTCTCCAAAAATTCATCCTCAGATTCGGTGAATATTTTAAAGTGGCATCATTTACAGTTTTTGTAAGTTAAATTTATAAAATTTTGCTAGCCATAAGCATTTTCTATATGTGTGATTTGTATCTTGTGGCATTTTACTGAGAATAGCATGTTGTTTTTTTTTTTAACAATCTTCATGATTGTTTTTTTTTTCCCCGCTGTTAAGTGATGAGTACGATTGAAATCACTATTTCTAGTGAAATTCAATATATTCTGAGAACAGCAAAAATGGCAAACAAATTACTTTGTGGAAATTATGCTGTGTTGTAAAAAATGTATTATTACATGTTATATATTTTTTTTCCTTTTCTTTCACAGGTCCAAATTTTAAAATAAGCAATTTATATGAATTTAGATTGCAATGAAAATCTGAAAAAAATGTATACCATTTTTTTTTCCTATTACTGTGAAGGTAAGTTTAACTAAGTCTCAATATGCAGAATGAGGAGGTCTGCAAGAAACTACAAACTTGAAACACGTTTCTAAAAACACTCTGTTTATAACTATGTAGTTTTGAAATCTGACCATAATCAGATATCATGTGACCTGCAAAAAAAACAGATTTGAGGTGTTCATAATATTTCCCATTGTACCTATTGAAGGATTGCAATCATTTCAATCATTCTTCTTTAAACATCTTTACAGACAAAACTCTGTGCTTACCTTCTATCATTCGCCAGGAATTTTAAAACCGGAAATATGGCACTTTTTGTAACATAGTAATTGCACAAGACACTCTTTCATATTTACAAAGAGAGGAAAAGGCACTCTGTGCACTTTTTATACTCCATGTAAATACAACCTCATCATACACACCACTTTGTGTTGAAAGGGTGTTCTATAAGTGTTGTTGTGCATGATTGCACTGAATACTCATCTCCAGATTTATCAGAAATCATGAATCTCGATATATTTGTGAATGGTGCACCATTCTACAATTGGTGTAGGAAAGCACAACAAAGAGAATTGTTTTCATGTCTCCACATTTTTTAACCTTCAATGCATGCTGAAATGTTCAGCATACATTGAAGGAGAAAAATGTGTCTTCCTGTAGAAAAACAAACAGCACATGACACAGATATCCTTGCACTATGGTACAAGGGTGCCTGTGTCACCACATGGCTGCAGTTTAAGCAGCCATGCAGAGAGAAGCATAGATTTGCAACATAATCATGTACATATGTTGAATCCCTGTGCTTCGGAAGTACTACAGCACACTGCAGTTAAAGATATTACTGTGTGATGCTGCAGCACTTCCTCATAGTTCTGCACTTATACATTCACCATACGCTACTAATGCATTCATTCAGTCAATTACGTACTACACATACATTCATCTAAACTTTCACCCACTAACAAAGAAATGTAGCTCTTTTTTTAACCAGGAAAGTTAGTTCTTAGAAGAACTTTTTTTTTCTTCTTTCTCCTTTTACACTTTTGTGATCTTTTTGGTTTTTCTGGAAAAAAAACCACAAAAAAAACAGGAGGAACCAAACAATGAACTTCAGGGAACAAAAATAAAACAAAAACCAGCAAATGTGACTTTCTTGCCGGTGGCAGATCAGATCGATCGACTGCTCACCGTAGCACAAAGTCGCATTGCTCTTAGTGCAGAGCACTTTTAAAAATTGAATTTGAGGACGGATGTCCAAGTTTTGGGCTGATGGATGCCCTCTTGAAGTGCTCGGCTGCGATGAGGTGGAAGGCACAGGAGCAGGAGTGTTTCTCATCCGTTTGCACTCTTGTCGTGCAAGATTGTTCGGATGAAGGGTCCTTAGGTGCTTCATCATACTTGCCGTGCCGCACGAGTATTTCTTGTTAGAATCCTCTCGCGACAGCACTCTTTTGCAAATCTTGCATGTGACCAAGGTGGCATTGGTCTTATACTGCCGCTCGGGAAAAGTAAAACATTTTCACACCACTGAAGAAAAACGTTCTTTGCATGGTGCCTCCTCCAAAAATTCATTCTCAGATGAATTAGAAGATGCAGGTGATGCCTGCTGCCCTGAAGCCATTTTTAGTTGAAAAAAGTTAGAGCTAAGTGTAAACTTAGTCTAAAAAATCTTCTTCTCTGCAAAGAGATGCTCCTCCAAAGAAGGTCAAAGAAGAATGATTGAATTGGGTGGGGTCTTTCAATAGTTAGAAGAGGAAGTGTAATGAACCAATCAAATCTCTTTTTTTGCAGGTCACATGGGATCCGCACACCCTGCGCTTACGCATCACGCACCCAGCGCGCATCCGCGAAATTGAATAAAAAAAAAAAATAGGATTAGATTTAAAAAATATTTTACTTTTAAAACTAGTTTAGAGTTTGTCTTCAATTAATATTCACATGAAATACATATATATCTGTTTTTTCAAATGTTAAATATTTTGCGGGATCCGCGCACCTACCGCGTCATAGACGCAGATGACGCAGCGCAGAAGTGCGTAAACGTCGCGTCACGTACATCGAACGTGTCGCGTATAGGCTGGGAGTCGCGTACCAGTCGCATTGCAATTGCGCACTAAACATGTACCCAACGCATACCATGCGCGGATGCTAACGCGTAGGGATCGAGAACGGTGCGCATAGGGTGCGCGGATCCAAAAAACATGGAAAAAAATATATAAAATAAAGTTTTGAACATATAGTTAAGGAAATATTTTTAAAAATATAAAAAAATATGTTTGAAAAACCCAATAAAAACAAATAATACTTTTAAATTTTAAAATAATTAATTAAAAAAATTCATAAATGGAGATAAAAAAGAATTTCAAAAAAACATAATTAATGAAATAGACACACTGAATTTGAAAAATATAGAAATCCAATGAAAATCATTAAACATGATATCTTTAGAGATAAGTTATAAATAGGAATTAGCATTTAAAAAACCTTTGAAATTCCAGTGAATTTCTAAGGTTTTTTAAATGCCAATTCCTAACTATAACGTGCATGAAACCTATGGTTTTTTCAGTGAATATACATATATATATATATATATTCACTGAAAAAACCATAGGTTTCACACACATTATAGTTAGGAATTAGCATTTAAAAAAACCTTTGAAATTCCAGTGAATTTCTAAGGTTTTTTAAATGCCAATTCCGAACTATAATGTGCATGAAACGTATGGTTTTTTCAGTGAATATACATATATATATTCACTGAAAAAACCATAGGTTTCACACACATTATAGTTAGGAATTAGCATTTAAAAAACCTTGCAAATTCACTGAAAAAACCATAGGTTTCACACATGTTATAGTTAGCTGGACATTTCACTCGTAAAAAACCATAGAAATTCCCCCGTTATAGTTAGTTCAGCTAACTATAACTCGCGCGCCCGCAATCCACTGCTGATGACGTCACATATTACATCACTCATGACATGGTCAATGACATCACTCATGACATCCCTGATGACACCTCAAATGACATCACTGATGACGTCATCCATTGAGTATGTGTTTCTGAACAGTTTTAATATGTTTATTATATATAGGGAAAGGCCTGTTGAAGAATAACTGGGTGTACAAGTGTGTAAATGGATGATTTTCTGTGGTGCGTAACTGACTCTATAAGTGAGTCATTAAATGTATCTTAGTGCAGACTAGTGACTAAACTGTGTGAACGTCTGTATGTGTCTGTATGTTGGTGTTTAAGTGGCTGCATGGTTTTGTGAATAGCTATATGAGTGTCTATATGAGTTATTGATTGCTTGTCTGAGTATCTGTATGGGTTCCTGAGTGTTTGTGTGGGTTGGGTGTGTGTTACTCTGTGACTAGATGTGTGAGTGGGTGATTCAGTGGGTGCATGGTTTTAAGAGTGCATCTGTGATGAACTGTATGATTGAGTGAGTGTATGTATGGGTGTGTTAGGGATTGAATGTATATCTCAGTGGTACATTTCTAACTACATATGTGAAAGGCAGTATATATGCTGAGGTTCTGGACTTTTAAGAGTCCAGAGGTGTCAGGGAAACAACACCCGAAGACCCCTGAGTTCCTTCCTGTCTCGGTGCACAAATAAACAGAGACGCGGGTTTCTCGATGGTGGCGTCAGAGACCAAGATTTATTCACTGCAGGGACACAGAAGTCATAGGAACCACACAGAGGCAGAATCTACGAGACTGTTCAAATTGCATTAAGTGGGTTGTTCCTTAAATACACGAAAAATGTCTTTGGGCAACATTACACGAATATTTCTCATGCCCAACCCGGTATCCCAAACAAACAGTAAATAGACATCAAACAATAATTTGTCGTGGGTTTTTCGGTATTCGATCAGGTCCCCTTGTCAGTTTTCCATTCTTTGTCCGATCCTCCCCATCATAAAAATCGTAACCTCCCCATTGTAAAAGCCCAGAAGGAGAGGAGCAGGGCCAGGTGCAAAGGATTGAAAAGTAGGATAAGAGGTGTTTATAGATCATAAAGGGGCATGGCTACCGTCTTCAGCCTTTCATTCAGGACAACGGACACGAGAACTAGTATAGCAGGATTGGCCTTAGGCAAGGGAGGCAGCTTGATTCTGCCTAGTCATGCAGCGTCAGCCTTTCTCGGGGCTCGAGCTTATGTGTCTTTAACAAGGTGACTCTGCCGGGGTCATCGCTCGTTCATTGACTATGTGAGGGCAAGAAACAAAATGGATGCCGTAACTAAAATGGATGCCATGACTTTACAACAGAATGCCCTATTTCTCAGTGAATTCATGCTAGTTGCGTAGCGAAAACACTGTCATGCATATAATGGATCATTTGCGGTTCATTGGTACCGAAATCGTGTCAGTACTACGATACCGAATTCACGGGTTCGGATCGCTACAGAACCTCAGACCGTCCTTTTGCCCTTACATAGGCAATAACTTACTCTATGTCAGAGTCCATTTCTATGTTCATCAAGTCACTGATATGTTGTTGAAGCATTACTCTATCCCGTGGCGTATCTCTGAAAACAGGTGGTCTTCTTACGCATGTTGAGACGCAGAGACTACATAAGGCAGGACCACACTGAATAATGAGACAGCACGAAAATAAAAATACCAACGCAACACCAATGACTATCAGAACCTTCCATCCCCACGCAGACAACAGGCTCCAGAACCATCCCATTAATGACCAGTCACCTTCCTCTACATGAATAGAGTCAGAGATTTTGTGTAACTTAGGGATGGCCTTGTATACCGTTGGCGCATTATCAGGGATAAAAAACACAGCAACTCGATTGGATCATCTTACATACTCCACCTCGATCTGCAAGTAACACATCAAGGACCATACGGTTCTGTAACGTCATGAGGCGATCCGCTTGAAGCTCAGCTGTCAGGTTACTAAGGGCACCCGCAGGTTCGGTGATAGTGGATTCAACTACCCGTGTTAGTTGACGTAAGTTTCTACTGTTGGCCATAGGCCCCCAGAATGGAAGGAAACCTTTGAAGAAGTCTCCTGCTTCTTGGCCAGCAGTATCTTCTTTACTGAAAACACCTCTCACAACTCTAGTTTTGTGATAGTCCGGTGCAGCAGTGTATGTCGGAGGTAACAGTTGAGCGATATAACATGAGCCTGAGAAGTCAGCAGGCAGCCATGTGTATGCTCTGTCTTGGCAAACAAAATAGGTGCCCTTAGCAGCTAAAAATGCAGGGGAAGACTGTGACGGGAAAACATATGTTTCGATACAGTCACTCTTCCCTAGTCGAGCTTTCGGATTCCTTCCATTTCCTTGCAAACAGACCTGACCTTGGTGGGGTACGACCCAGATCGGAGTCGAGCTTTTACGTTTGTTCTCACCCAGAGTAATGCCATATTCCGTAACATTCCAACCCATGTAAACTCGCAGTTCATCCTTGGGAATGAACGGAGTATTATTGACATCTCTAACCATGTCAGTGATTCCTTTTACCAAGGCTCTATTAGCAGAGTTATACCTAGTGGAACGCGGAGGTCGTGGAGGATAGGTCTCTAGGGCATAAGCGAACATGGTCTGAAATGCCCAGAATGATCCATTATAACTAAAGGGCAGAACCAGATAAGGGATGCCCTTGTCCATGGTATGTGGTATCAAGCCACACACCCAGCAGTTTGTTGTGTTAACCACTAGTTGATGTTGGTGCAAGAGCTGAATGAAAGTGTTATTTATAAACTCAGAGCGTCGAGCTTGCTCGTGGGCAGGAAAAGGATGGAAAGAATGAAGAGAAACAACAGTCGGAGAAACAGGAACATGGGGAGATACTGTAGATGTAACAGGTGTAAAGATCAACTGAATACCAAAAATAATTCCGCCTACCAAAGTTATTAAAACAATTAGAAGTGTCAGAGCACATTGCATTAGAAAACATTTGCTATACAATATGTTATACAGTTTTGTCTTGTGCACATTTATGACGTTAACCCGTCGCAGTTCAGGAAGCTCCATCTTCTACAACCGTTCGCAACGGATGGTTTGTACCTGTTAAAAACTTGCCTCTGTTTACCCTGGGAGTTCCCAAAATAAACAGAAGAAACCGACCTTGTGTCTGGTTCCCTGCAAATTAAAACAAGGCACACGTTACGACCCTACGGTAACCCAGACGGCAAGGTGAGAGAAACAAAAAAAACAAAAGATAAAAATTTAGAGCAAACTTCCTGACTGAATGGGATGCAATAAGATCAAAACAGTTTTCAAACAGAAAGGTAATTATGCAATGTCATTAGTTCATAACATGAGAACGTAGATTATATCTGTACTTTCCGGGTCTTGTCTGATCTTGAAATAGCTGGTCTACAGGTGCGGAAATGTTCGACTCCACAGGTGACAAATGTTCACTTTGTATACCACTCGGTCCAGGATTCAAAAGAGCGGTTCCTGTTGAGGTGTCAAAGTTCTGTGTTTCAGTTCGTGGGTCCGTTATGTACTCTGCATCACTGAAAGGGATGTGCCTAGGAACAGGTTCTGTCTCGGATACACCAAATCCCTGTCTAACCCAGTTGTCATAGGGGAGTGGGAGAGGGACACACTTCGTATGGCTAGCGTGCACCCAATTCTTCCTTCCAGCTAGGCGTACAGCAGTTCTCGTTGTTAGGAGTACCTGGAACGGACCCACAAATCTTGGCTGGAGGTTCCGAGTTCGCTCAAAGTTCTGCACCACAACTTGGTCGCCTGGTTTCAACGTGTGGCCTGGACTCTCTGGCAGTTTAGGCAAGGATTCGAATACCTGTTGATGAATAAGGCTTAGTTTAGCAGTCAGGTCATAAAGATAATCAATCAACATTGGGTATTCGATCTGTTTGAATTCCTTTGGCCTAGGGACTCCCCAAACATTAGCAGGACGACCGAACACAATCTCATATGGGCTAAGCCCTACTCGAGAGTGTACAGTCGCTCTGGTGGAGAGTAGAGCTAAAGGCAGTGCATCTGGCCAATATAGACCAGTGGAAGCTTGAATTTTAGCAAGTTTCAGCTTCAGGGTACCATTGTACCCTTCAACCAAACCTGCTGACTGTGGGTGATTCGCACTGTGGAATTTCTGGGTAATACCCAGACCCGTACACACACTCTTCATGACTTTCCCTACAAACTCACTACCATTGTCTGACCAAACAATCCGTGGCATACCATACCTGGGGAAGTATTCTTTGAGGAGGATTTTGGCAGTGGACATAGCAGTGTTATCCTTTAATGGATATGCCTCAACCCATCTTGAAAAGGCACAGACTACCACTAGGACATATTTAAGATTGTTACACCTGTCCATGTGGATAAAATCCAACTGAATCACTTCAAAGGGACACGAAGGGGGAGCAAAATGACCAATTGGGGTTGGGGTTCCCTTGCCAGGATTATGCATCAGGCATATCATGCAGTTTCTCACCACTCTTTCCGCACACTTCGTAATTCCATCATTCTTCCATACTGGAGCTAACATTTTACAGATCCCTTTCGAACTGATGTGCGCCGCTCCATGCGCCATCGTGACTACCGCAAGTACATACGAATCAGGTAACATCCAACGCTGCTGCTCAGACAAATCAACCCAACATCCACTTGAATCCTTTTTACCCGTTTTCTCCTTCCATTCATTGTTCTCATTTTCAGTTGCTTCATTCTGGATTGCTTTCACACTTTCAATCGTATTCTCACACATCCCTGACTCAGCAATCCATCTTGCAGACGTTGCAACGTACATCCGGCTCGTCATGTTCTTGCCCATTTCTTTAGCGACCTCATCAGCGAACGCATTCCCACGGCCAACATCATCCGTAATCTTTCGATGCGCACTGCACTTCACAATCGCAACTTCATTTGGTAGGGTCAGAGATTCTAATAGATCGCTGACTAACTGTCCATGTTGGATCTTAGTCCCATGGGACGTGAGAAAACCTCTTTCTTTCCAGAGACGTCCAAAGCTATGTGCTACGCCGAAGGCGTATTGGCTATCGCTAAACACATTCACTCTCTTTCCCTCAGCTAAACCACACGCTCTTGTTAATGCAATTAATTCTGCAGCTTGGGCAGAATTCTGACTTACTCTTGCAGTCTCAACAATCGTACTCAAAGTCGTAACTGCATACGCGGCCGTCACATCACCATTCTGTAGTTTGAAACACGACCCATCGACATATAAAGTGCCGTCTGGATCTAGTAACGGAGTATCTTTTAAATCAATCCTACCTTTTGTCTCTTCCTCAGTTTTGAAACAACAATCATGGGGCTCTGAATCACTCGATTCTTGAGTAGTCGGCAACAGCGTTGCTGGATTCAATATGTTGCACCGCTTGATCTGAATGTGACTTGCCAAAAGCGTCAGCTCATAGCCTGATAGTCTAGCACTGGTGAGGTGCTGAGTTTTCGTTCGATTCATGAGTGTATCCACTGCATGTGGAACCATGACTACTAACATGTTGTTCATGACTAGTCCAGCAGACTGTTGAATAGACACTGCAGCTGCTGCTGTAGCTCGCAAACAACTTGGCAATGCTCTGGCTACCGGATCTAATGTGGATGAGAAATATGCACAAGGTCGCTGTTTGTCACCAAATTGTTGCGTTAAAACACTCAACGCACAACCTTCTCTTTCATGGACATATAGAGTAAACGGCTTACTGTAGTCAGGAGTACCCAACACAGGAGCTGAACACAGCGCATCACGTAAGTCGAAAAAACTCTGTTGACATTCATCAGACCATGGCAAAGGGCTCGGAACACCTTTTCCAGTCAGGGCTACCAATGGTTTTGCCATGAGAGAAAAATTTGGGATCCATTGCCTGCAGTATGACGTAATACCCAAAAACGCACGTACTTCTCTCTGTGTGCTTGGTACAGTCATCTGCGAAATTGCTTTGATTCTCTCTGGGGTCAACCTTCTTCCCTCCTTTGACAAAAGATGACCTAAGTAAGGGTGGGCGTAATTCGCGAAGTAGCACTTCGCGAAGCTACGCAAAGTGAAGTTCGCACTACGCGAGCTACGCGTAGCACTTCGCGAACTGCGTAGTAACATGTTCGCACTGTGCAAGATGTTGTTTTCAATGATTGCACAGTGCGGACAAGCAACCGGCACTGTGCAATCATTGAAAATGGCATCTTGCACAGTGCGAGCTGTAGTTTTCTGCTGCTCGAGTAGATTTTTACTCGAGCGGCAGCTTTCTCAACGCGAACTGGTAGTTTCTCATCGCGAGCGGTCGCGATCATACGCGACCCCTCGCAATGAGAAACCTGACCTCCTCGCGTTGGGAATCTCGCCGGGAGGTTTATTTTCCATGCTCGCGATCGCGAACAAGGAAAAAGTCTCGCCAGGATGTCATTTTGCTTGCTCGCGGTCGCCAACTTGACGTTGAGGACCGCGAGCAAGCAAAAAATTACCGCAGCACTACGCAACACCACGCTACGCGTGTTCGCACTGTGCTAAGTGCAGTTCGCGTAGTGCGAAGTAGCGCGAACTTCGCAAACTACGCGAGCGTAGCGTAGTGCTTCGCCCAGGCCTAGACCTAAGTAGGTCACTTCTTGGCAACAATATTGCAGTTTAGAAGGTGAAACCTTGTGATGTAAGTCTGACAAATGACGTAATAAAGAAATTGTAGCTATTTTGCAGGTTTCCTTGTCATCAGCAGCCAGTAAAAGATCGTCTACGTATTGGATCAAAGCAACACCAGGAGGAAGTACAAGAGCATCTAATTGACTCTTTAATGCTTGGCTGTAAATTGAAGGGCTCTCACAATAACCTTGTGGAGCGCGTTTGAATCTGAAACTGTGACCTCCTAAGGAGAAACCAAAAATGTCTCTACTTTCCTCGGCTATCGGAATGCTGAAAAAGGCATTCTTCAAGTCGATCACTGTAAACCATGAAGCTGAGGCAGGAATCAACGTCAATAATGCAGTGATATCTGTACCACAGGAAACTGCGGAATCACTATTTTGTTAACTTCTCTGAGGTCAATCACAAATCTGTAGATTGGAGGTTTGGATGGGTCAGTGCGTTTTAGAATCGGCAGAACAGGACTATTGCAGACATTTCCTCTAGTTTCCTCTATCACATCTTTCTGTATTAAGTCTTTCACAATCAGCATGAGTGCACGTTCACCTTCATTCGAAATCCGATACTGTGGGATTCGTGGGAATTTAACATTTGCTTTCAGACTTACCACATAAGGGGGAATTTCTAAGAGGCCTACATCGTTAGTACCAGTTGCCCAAAGAGTATCAGGGAGAGAACGCAGCTCCGGTGGGAGCTTATCCATCGACATATACATTGGAGAGATGACTCTTTTGCCTAATGTGAGCTGTACTCCCGAAGGAGAACAGTACAGTGTCGCATGCAGGCGTTTCAACAGATCTAAACCAAACAGATTCTCATTACAACCTGTTGTTAGAATGAGGGGTGCTTCCAGTTCGCATGACCCAACAGAAATTGATAAAGGACTAGAAACAGGATTGTGAACAGGGGCGCCTGAGAAACCTACTGAAGTGTTCGTTAAGCCAGACAAAGGTGCGCCAGGGAGTTTCGCATGCATAATTGAACTTTTTGCCGCACCAGTATCCAACAGAAACGGTTCGACCACGCCTGATGTAACTACTGCGACATAAGGTCCACTCTGATCAACTGGAACTGATACTACTCCCTCTCTTTGCCTATGGCTGTCCTAGTACTCGCTTTTCTGAATCTCTTCATTATGATCATAATAATCTTCAACATGATACTGTGGTGATCTACCTGGTTGCGCAGGTTGTACATTTCGCTGATCGAAATAATTTGATGGGCGATCAGCCTGTGGTGTCATTGTACCACGTCCTCTACCTCTAGGAGCTTGCATAAACCCAACATTACCTCTCTGAGCTGGGACACCACTAGTCTGTGCGTGCAGTACCGGACACTCATTCTTATAATGACCCTCCTTTTTACAATAGGCACACTGATTCCATGCTAACTGTTGTCGGGGAAAACCATAATTAAATCTTTGGGACGTCCCTTGCTGGAATTGTGGCTGTTGCTGAAACTGGGGTCGCTGCTGTGAATCTGACTGAACTGAGCGAGGCGGGTAGGCCTGTTGCAAAAGAACTTTAGTCTTTAAATCTTTCGTTTTCTTTTCTGACTTTTCCTTCTCTTCTTTCTCTCTATTCTCGTAATACTGAGCAGTTGCAAGTATCTGTGCTGTCGTCGACACTGCCCATGCACTTTCAGAATCCTTTAACTTGTTACTAAGCTCAGGTAGTAAATTAAACACGAACTTGTCGACAAACAACCTCTGGCCTCCCTCAGTACTCATATCTTGCCCACTGTGGTCTACGAAGGTCTCTTCAAATCTAGTGAAAAAGTCAGAGACGCTTTCGTCCTTCTTTTGCTTGCATGCCGATAGTTTATCCCAATTAACTCGTAACGCTGGCATCAGCGTTTTCATCAGATTAATTATTCTGCCAGGTAAGGCAGCAATCAGAGGTTCAGGTTTTGCACCGCCAACTTGTTGCCCATCTGCTGCTACAATAGCTGGCCAATCACCTCCTAAGGCGACTGGGTGGTTCTCTTGCCGAATCCTGGCCCATATAGGCTGTGGCACTACATTACCAAATAGCATTTCAATGTCTGCCAAATTCATGACGCACGCTTGGACTGTCTGCGTTAACTCTTTGTAATAACCAGCAGGATTTTTACGCGGGTCCGGCAACGCCTGTTTTACTGCTAATACGTCGGCCCGCTTCCAAGGGATGTGTATCCACACTCTCTGGAATTGTGCCGGGGCAGCTGCAATACCATTAGCCCCATCAGCTTGAACTGCATCACGCCATATCGGTGGAACTTCCCTCATCGGATATTGACCTCCTCTTTTCCTAGTAATCGGAGAACCATCAGGGTCCCTTGGCGTTCGAAGAGGGGAATCATCCCTATAAGCTAAAATTAGTTCTATCGCTCCCCTTATTTCTGAACCTATCACCATTCCTGCGGCAAATTTCTGCTGAACATTTATCAGATCAGAGGGGACGGAATCTAAGTCATCATCTTCCCATTCTTCACGCACAAGAGAACACATCACGTCAAAAACATAATGTTGAGTTGGTTCATTCCATTGCATAAAGGTATCTAACACTCTCCGTGCATCATACTTCACAGCTTTTGACATCCACCTAAGAGCTGTCGAATCTAACATTTCTCGTTCCTGAGGACCAGGAAGCTGGCTACGTCTCTGTATAGAGTCAGAAACGGGGGTCCCAATTAAAGACCTGTAGAGAGGAGTTAAGATATTAGTTACAGAGTCAGTTATTTTCCGACGAACGGAAAGCGGGGTCAGAATATTCACAGGGTTCGGGAGCAGGGCGGCTGAAGCAGATGAAATAGTAAAGGTGGGAGTAGCAGGTAAAGCAGTTTGCGAAACGACAGGCAAAGGCGGAACAGGCGACCCAGGAAGAGGGGGTGCCGAAGGAACATTAACCACGGGAAGGACAGGAACTGGAATCAAGGGAAGTGGAGCAACTATTCCAGGCTGACCAGCAGCTGGCTGTACAACAGGCAGTAACTGTGGTGCTGTAATACCCTGTGCATACGGTGGAGGTGAATTCAACAGGTAAGTCAACAGAGGATCCTTTTCATGATCCTCTATCGGCTTAGTAGGACAAGATGGCAATACAGGGTAACATTTATCAATTGCCAAATTATATTTTCTATTCGCCATCTCCATTGCTTTCTCAGTCTCGTTGACATGCAGCTGTCTAGCAGACTCCATTAAAGTCAACCCTTTCTGTTTCTGTTCTTTCTTCATCTTCCTAATTTCTCTCTGTTTGGTTTCTTTGCGCCATACGCGAAAAGAATCAAACATTGCCGGCCGGGCTTTTCTCTTAAACAACTTCATTTCTAGATTGTCTAGTATTTCGGTTTCAAAGCTACCATGCGGTGGCCAACTAAGGACACCATCTTTCCTGGTATAACGGACCCATACTTCATTATACGCAATAGGACCCACACCATGTTTACAATAGAGCTCATATGTAGGAGTTCCAATCGGAGGAACCGAACACGAATCCTCCAACCGGGAATCCCCGTTGCAACGTACCCAGGACAGGAAACAATTACTACTGGTAGTCATGACAAAAAAGACAAATTCCAACCAAAAATGCGCAGAGAACTTAGGCCTACCAAAATGAACTAATACCAAAACAAAGATTATCTAAACAAGAGCAACCAATGATAATCTACGAATTAAACCAGAGCAACAAAGAACAACCAAACTGAGCGTGACCCACTTAATACGTAACTGAAATGTGGAAGACGTCACCAAGGAGAACCCGTCTAAGTCTCGCCGTACTAAGGTCTGCACCTCGGGTCCAAGACAGGGCGACAGTCAAGGCAGCGGTCCTCTGTAGCCGTCTGGGAACGGGAACCCTCGTGGAAGAGATCGTCGGGCCACTTTTACGACATGCAGGGATCGATGAAGCGGGGTACCTCCCTCCGGAATCTTCACACGAAACTTCTCGAACTTTTCAGGCTTTGGACCAGTACCGGATGACGTCGCCCCACGTTGGGCGCCAATTTGAGGTTCTGGACTTTTAAGAGTCCAGAGGTGTCAGGGAAACAACACCCGAAGACCCCTGAGTTCCTTCCTGTCTCGGTGCACAAATAAACAGAGACGCGGGTTTCTCGATGGTGGCGTCAGAGACCAAGATTTATTCACTGCAGGGACACAGAAGTCATAGGAACCACACAGAGGCAGAATCTACGAGACTGTTCAAATTGCATTAAGTGGGTTGTTCCTTAAATACACGAAAAATGTCTTTGGGCAACATTACACGAATATTTCTCATGCCCAACCCGGTATCCCGAACAAACAGTAAATAGACATCAAACAATAATTTGTCGTGGGTTTTTCGGTATTCGATCAGGTCCCCTTGTCAGTTTTCCATTCTTTGTCCGATCCTCCCCATCATAAAAATCGTAACCTCCCCATTGTAAAAGCCCAGAAGGAGAGGAGCAGGGCCAGGTGCAAAGGATTGAAAAGTAGGATAAGAGGTGTTTATGGATCATAAACGGGCATGGCTACCGTCTTCAGCCTTTCAGTCAGGACAACGGACACAAGAACCAGTATAGCAGGACTGGCCTTAGGCAAGGGAGGCAGCTTGATTCTGCCTAGTCATGCAGCGTCAGCCTTTCTCGGGGCTCGAGCTTACGTGTCTTTAACAAGGTGACTCTGCCGGGGTCATCGCTCGTTCATTGACTATGTGAGGGCAAGAAACAAAATGGATGCCGTAACTAAAATGGATGCCATGACTTTACAACAGAATGCCCTATTTCTCAGTGAATTCATGCTAGTTGCGTAGCGAAAACACTGTCATGCATATAATGGATCATTTGCAGTTCATAGGTACCGAAATCGTGCCAGTACTACGATACCGAATTCACGGGTTCGGATCGCTACAGAACCTCAATGCGTGTAAGAGTATATAAGTGGGTAGGTGTGAGAGTGTGTTATTGTGAGAGTGACTGTATGGATGAGTGTGTGCTTGTATTAATGATTCTATCAGAGCGTAAGAATGTGGAACTATTTTTATGAGTAAGTGAACTTGAGTGTGTATAACCGCATAGGTGAGTAAATGGGAATGTGATTATTTGCATGACTGACTAGGTGTGAGAGTACTTCTATGGATGATTGGTGGTGTGTGAGTGTCTATATAGGTGTATAAATGCATATGATAGTCTTGTATGGAGTGACTGTAAGTATGAGTGACTGTACAGGTGAATGAGTGGAGGTGTATGTAGACCTAAGAGTTAATAAGTGGGTATGTAGTTATTGGTATTGGAGTATCTATGGTTTTGAGAATGGAACTCTGAAATTTTGAGGCGGTGTATCAAAGGTTATATTAGGGTGTGAGAAGATGTGGTAATTCATCACATCGATGACGTCATCAGTGATGTCATCAGTGATGTCATTTGAGATGTCATCAGTGATGTCATGAGTGATGTCACTGACCATGTCATGAGTGATGTAATATGTGATGTCATCAGCAGTGGATTGCGGGCGCGCGAGTTATAGTTAGCTGAACTAACTATAACGGGGGAATTTCTATGGTTTTTTACAAGTGAAATGTCCAGCTAACTATAACATGTGTGAAACCTATGGTTTTTTAAGTGAATTTGCAAGGTTTTTTAAATGCTAATTCCTAACTATAACGTGTGTGAAACCTATGGTTTATTCAGTGAATTTGCAAGGTTTTTTAATTGCTAATTCCTAACTATAACGTGTGTGAAAACTACGGTTTTTTAAGTGAATTTGCAAGGTTTTTTAAATGCTAATTTATGAATGTATTATTATATTTTTTAAATATTTATTTTACAATAAGCTACCTATGTATATAGTTATAGATTGACTGTATCCTGTAATATGGAATGGCTCAGCTCTGTTTTTTTTAAAATTTGGATAAAGTTGAACAGCATAGTTAATATCTATAATTTAATTTTTTTATTTTTTACAGTTTTTGACGGTGTACGTGCTTCGTGTGCGCATGCGTACGTGCACCGTGTGTGCATGCGTACGTCGTGCGTGCTCCGTGCGCGCGTGCTCCGTACGCGCATGCGCACGTGCTCTGTTTGCGCGTCCTCCGTACGCGCATGCGCGCGTGCTCCGTTCGCACGTCCTCCGTACGCGCATGCGCGCATGTTCCGTACGCGCATGCGCGCGCACGGTGCGCGCACGGCAAGTCATGTGATTAAGAAACAACACTTTTCATTGGTTTATAGTAGTTTCAGGTCATGTGATTAAGAAACAACACTTTTCATTGGTTTATAGTAGTTTCAGTTCCAGAAACTTCCAACACCACACCCACTCCCCTCATTATTTCTTCTGATTCCCTGGGAGAAGGAGCTGAACAGCTTTTCCAGTACTCCAGTACTTGAGAATGGCAGAGCAGCAGTCATCTTCTGGGATTGAGCAGGAGACCCTTGTACCACAGAGGCAGAGGAAACAGAAAGACTCTTTCATATTTCAATTTTTTACTTTTCCAGAGGGGCAGAAGAAGGTGAATGCTCGAAAAGTCACCTGCACTATTTGTGGTGCTGTCTTATTAAGAGGAAATCCTAAAAAGAAATACTCTTTTAGTATTTTCACTATGATCAGGCATGTTCAAGGAGTACATCCTGTGGCTTATGCTCGAGCTGCTAGAGACAACCCTCCAGCAGCTCAGCCGAGCACATCCGCAGCAGCTCAGCTGAGCACATCATCGGCAGCTCAGCCGAGCACTTCATCTGCGGCGGCACCTTCACCTGCTTCTGTTCCTCTGGATATACACCCTCTGTTCCAGAGGGTGCATATACGGTGCAATGCGTGCAATGCACTTCTCTCTTATGGTGACACCAGCATTTCCCTAATAGAGAGCAAGATACAGCAGCACACATGCGGCACCCCATAATATTTTTCATGTTTTTGTTCCTCTGTTCCTCAATTAACACAACGGCTCTTTTTAGAGCCACCTAACATCTAAACACTTAAATTTGATTTTTAATTCTATTTTTTTTTAATGATTTTTTTCCGCCGTGCGCGGAACGTGCACGCACGGTGCGTGCACGGCAAGTCATGTGATTACGAAACAACACTTTTCATTGGTTCATAGGGAGTAACAGATGAAGCGGATGAAGTACAGCAGGGTAAAGGGATTGAAAGTAAGAGAAGTGGAGTGATGGTGAGATAAGGGGTATGAGGATTAGAAAAGGGGGTAAGAGAAAGTGAGATATGGGGAGTGAGGGGATGGAGGGATTTAGGAAACTGGAGTGAGAGAAAGGGAGTCAGGATTTCAATGACTAAAGGAGAGTGAGGGAGAGTGAAGGAAAGAATGCGAAAAGGTGAAGGGGTGTGAGATACAGACAGGAGGAAGTGAAGTAGGAGAATAGGAGTGACTATGAGTAAAGGATAGTAACAGTTAGGGAAGGTGAGAGAAGGAAAATGACGGAGAAGGTTTAAAAATTAACATAGATGGAAAATAAGTGATAGAGAGAGGAGGAGTGGTAGAAACAGAGGGGCAGATTTATAACAAACTAACGCAGCACGGTGCAGCAAGTAATTTTGCTGCGCCGTGCTGCATTAGTTTCGACGCTCAAAGATGCAATATATTTATCACCACATGTCCTTACTGAACCACAGGGCTTGGATCCTGGAACAATGGACCAAGCACCTACCAAGAAGAAGAACAGGAGGGTTAAGGCTGTGCCTTCCCCCCTGCCTCCAAGTGATGATCAGCCTTCCCAGGAAGATGATCTAGAGAACCCTGAAGGAACTGTCCCTGAAGAACTTGAACCTGATCAGGTTGAGTTTCTGGGGACAGGGGGACCTTCCAGGGCTGACTTGGGGCAGGCTCAGTTAACCTGTCCATCTCTTGAACCCCTCAGACAGCTGGCTGCTGCTGAGGCTTCTGGGAATGCTCAAGGTACCCATAAAGTGTATTGGGATGATGGGCTCCTTTATTCAGAGGCTAGAGACCCAAAACCTGGTGCAACCAGGAGGTTGGTTATACCTCTGCAATTTAGGGGCTTCCTTCTCACCTTGGCCCATGATATTCCTCTAGCAGGACACTTAGGCCAGAGCAAGACTTGGGACAGGCTTGTCCCTCACTTTCACTGGCCTCACATGAATGAAGATAGAAAGGAGTTTTGTCGCTCCTGTGTGACGTGCCAAGCCAGTGGCAAATCAGGTGGCACAACAAAGGCCCCCCTGATACCACTACCTGTGGTGGGGGTCCCCTTTGAAAGAGTGGGAATAGATATAGTGGGTCCCATGGATCCTCCCACTACATCTGGGCACAGATTTATACTGGTGGTAGTGGATCATGCCACCAGGTATCCAGAGGCAATTCCCCTTAGGACCACTACTTCTCCTGTTGTGGCCAGGGCCCTGCTAGGAGTATTCTCCAGAGTGGGGTTTCCTAAGGAGGTGGTTTCTGACAGAGGACTTCATGTCAGGATACTTGACAGCTATGTGGAAGGAATGTGGTGTCAACTACAAGTTCACCACCCCTTATCACCCACAATGCAATGGGCTTGTTGAGAGATTCAACAAGACCCTAAAGGGTATGATCAAAGAATTACCTGAAAAGCTCAGGCGAAGATGGGACATCCTTCTACCCTGCCTTCTGTTTGCTTACAGAGGGGTCCCACAAAAAGGAGTTGGCTACAGCCCCTTTGAATTGTTGTTTGGGCACCCTCTGAGAGGCCCACTATGTTTAGTGAAGGAAGGATGGGATTTACCTCTCAAAAAGCCTAAACAAGACATAGTGGACTTTGTACTTGGTCTCCGCTCCAGGATGGCTGAGTATATGGAGAAGGCATCCAAAAACCTTGAGGCAAGCCAGGCCTTACAGAAAGCTTGGCATGACCAAAAGGCTGTCTTGGTTGAGTATCAGCCAGGACAGAAGTTATGGGTGTTGGAGCCAGTGGCCCCAGCAGCACTCCAAGACAAATGGTCTGGACCCCATACAATCCTGGAAAAGAAGGGAGAGTTTACCTACTTGGTGGACCTAGGAACTCCCAGGAGTCTCCACAGGGTACTCCATGTTAACAGGTTAAAGGCATATGTTGACAGGGCAGACATGGGCTTGCTCATGGCTACAGATGAGGGACAGGAGGAAGAGAGTGACCCTCTCCCAGACTTGTTGTCTCAGAACCCTGAAGATGGCTCAGTTGAAGGAGTGACCCTTGGAGGCAACCTCACTGATCATCAGCAGATTGAATGTAGACAGGTTCTACAATCATTCCAGCATATGTTTTCATTGATACCTAGTCAAACTGACTGGTGTACCCATGTGGTGGACACTGGTGACAGTCTGCCTGTAAAGAACAAACTTTACAGACAACCTGACCACGTCAGGGACTGTGTAAAGGCTGAGGTACATAAAATGCTGGAACTGGGTGTCATTGAGCCCTCAGACAGCCCCTGGGCTAGCCTAGTGGTTCTGGTCCCCAAACCTCACACCAAAGATGGCAAGAGAGAGATGAGGTTCTGTGTGGATTACAGAGGACTCAATGCTGTCACTAGGACAGATGCACATCCTATTCCAAGGGCAGATGAGCTCATAGATAAACTAGCATCTGCTAAGTTTTTGAGCACATTTGATTTGACAGCTGGCTATTGGCAAATCAGGTTAGCTGAGGAGTCCAAGGCCAAAACAGCATTTTCAACCCCAGGTGGGCATTATCAATTTTTGGTGATGCCCTTTGGTCTGAAGAATGCACCTGCCACCTTCCAAAGGTTGGTGAATCAAGTCCTTACTGGGTTGGATGACTTTTGTGCAGCATATCTTGATGAAATTGCTGTCTTTAGCTCCACCTGGGAGGATCACCTGATCCACCTGAAGAAGGCACTTGAGGCTCTGCAAAAGGCAGGCCTCACTATCAAGGCTACTAAGTGCCAGATAGGGCAGAGTAAGGTTGTGTATTTGGGCCACCTTGTAGGTGGAGGCCAAGTTCAACCACTGGAGAGTAAGATACAATCCATCAAGGACTGGTCTCCTCCAACCACCCAGACTCAAGTTCGAGCTTTCTTGGGCTTGACTGGGTACTACAGGAAGTTTGTTAAGAACTATGGGTCCATTGTGACTCCTCTTAATGATCTGACATCCAAAAAGATGCCCAAAAAAGTTCAGTGGACAGTAAGCTGTCAAAAGGCATTTGATGACCTGAAGAAGGCCTTGTGCTCTGCACCTATCCTGAAAAGTCCTGACTACTCCAAAGAGTTTATTGTCCAAACAGATGCTTCTGAGTTGGGTGTGGGAGCTGTGCTGTCACAACTTAATGTAGATGGTCAAGACAAACCCATTGCTTTTATTAGCAGAAGGTTGACCCCCAGAGAGAAGAATTGGTCAGCTATTGAGAGGGAGGCCTTTGCTGTGGTGTGGGCCCTGAAGAAGCTGAGGCCATACTTGTTTGGCACTCACTTCAAGATTCAGACCGACCATAAGCCCCTCTTGTGGCTAAATCAGATGAAGGGTGAAAACTCCAAACTGCTTAGGTGGTCCATTTCCCTACAGGGGATGGACTTTACAGTGGAGCACCGGCCAGGTACAGACCATGGGAATGCAGATGGTCTCTCCAGGTACTTCCACTTAGGACATGAAGACGAGACTGGTCAAGGCTAGTTTAATGTCCCTGCGTTTGGGGGGGGGGTTGTGTAGGAGAGTAGGGTCTGCTATCCTATGGTCACCCCACATTTTTGCTTTTTGCTTCACTGGTTTTTGACATATTGAGGCTGTGGGCCTGCTAATCAGACCCCCAGCCTGCTGTTCTCTCTAACTAAATTGACACTATGCACCCTGGGTGCATAACCAATTGGAATTGGATCACCCTGTGAGCCCCTGTACCAGTGTACACTAGGCACCGAGGGTATTGGTGTATCTAAAGCCTGCCAGGGGCTGAAGCATGTATTATGCCACCCCAGGCTTGGCCTAACAAATTTGACACAACTGGCTGATCACTCAGCTGGGGTAAGTTGGTGTAACCACCTCTTACTTAGGTGTAGTATACCTATACCTAACCTTAAATGGGACACATGTTAACCTATAAGTCACTCCTATGGCAGGCCTTGAAAATCCTGAAGGCAGAGTGCTTGGTTCCATGTGAGATGGTGCTCTGGCATGAGCTGAGCCTGTCTGCAGTGGTCGGAACAACTTCCTTCTCCCGTTTCCATATATCGTCATACCATATACTCTTAAGTGCATTATGAAGCTCGCGGTTAAATGCTATCTTTGGTTTGGCTTTATCAAAACATGTCGAGTAAGGTGTCATACGAATTGGAATACTAACCCCTCGCCAATTCTGGCGACGGGGTTAGCATTCCACCCTTCTAGAGGGACAAGACATGTACAGGACCTGAAACCCGGGTAAAATCAGACATAGCCTCAGCTCCACAAAATGGATGCTGCCACCCCAGACACAAGTCTGCCCTCCTGCTGCTGGGAGTCCTTCCAGCTTGGGAGACGTGTACAAAGGGTTTCCTGCCAGGGGAGGTGCGAGCACCACCCCAGACAGGATTTTGTGTATTGGTCAGGTAGGGCTTGAAAGGAATCAGACATGCCTGAGGCTCACAAGGAGCCTCGGTGCATATGCCAGTTCAAACCGGTCCTGGGGCACACCAGCCCCGGACCTGGGGCGAGCTGGACAAAGGATTGGGGGTGTAACCACCCCCCTTCCTGGTCCCACCCTTAGGGAGGGACCTAGCAGGTAGTCCGGCCCCTAGAATCCGCTTAAAGGTAGGAGCTGTGTCCTAAGACTTCAGACATCCTGGAATCAACTTACTACAAAGAAGAAGACGGGAACTTTGACGCTCTGCTGCACAGAGGACTGAAGGAAATCTCCCCTATGGTCAGGGAGTGACCATCTTGCTAACGCAAGCACCAACCAGCTGTTTGACATCTGCTTTGCCGCCGCCTCCCGCCGGAGCCCGATCCCAGAGCCTGACAAGACCTGGACCTCCAGACCTCTCACAGCCCGATCCACAGTCCCTGCGAAGAAGGAACCCGTGGAGGCACCGAGACACGTGGAGCCAGCCATCTTGGAAGACCGACAACAACCTGCAAGCGCAACAACAGAGGCTTCCTCCAAGTTGTGCTTTGGGTCCTGAGAAGCCCAACCACCGAGCAGCATCTGCACCAAAGGTGAGCCCTCCAGCATCTCCACGATCTGCGTGGGGCCCCTCTGCACTTTGCATCTTGACGCGCCTGCCCGGTCCCTGGCCCGCTGGCTAGTGGCCATTTTGGTGACCTACTTTGAAATCAACGATGCTGGTCTGGTTGCTTTAGACTGGCCCCAGCTGCTCTCCAAAGGAGCAGCCCCTCTGACCTTGCTGGTCAGAACAATCAGCTTTCCTCTCTTCCCACGACTCCTGCCTTTGCCAAGGCTTGTTTGCTTCTTTCTAGTTGCCGACACCGCCGACAGCGAGAGCCTGCGTGGGACAACTCGTAAACCAACTCCTGGATGTCGTCAACCTTCAGGGACCACGTGGCTGCGGAGACAAGCTACACCTCATCACCTGTTTGCACCCGACATCGCCTGGTACCTACCTGGTGCCATACCGGTCACTGGCTAGTGACTGTGAACACTGTCCCCTCTGCTTTCAGGTCTTCTACAACTCCGATCCACTCTTGGATCCACCGCATCTCTTCTGGACTGACCGCCTGCAGCATCTTTGTCATCAGGCTCCATTGAATCGATAGAAGAAACCCAACGCACTTTGAGACCTATGCACCCGCTTCCTGTGGGTGAGGTAAAGCTGGCACTCTGGTGCCCAAGTGTAGAGAAACATCTCTAGTGTCTGTGTTTTGAATCTTAAATTCATAGTCCATCCAGAAGACCCTTCTAGCAGTAACTTTTGAACTTTTACGCACCCATTGAAAACCTATGGGAGCACGCGTGTAACTTTCCTCACTGCACACGCGACCCGTGGACCTCCTGGTCACTAACTGAAGTTAGCTCCTTGTAGGCCCAGCGATTCTAGAGGCCCTAGGCCTTTTCCCTTTCCTGTTCGTGGTACTTATACCACTATTTTAGTATATGGTTTGATCGGCCACCAGGGCCTATCCATATAAAGTGCAACTTCTGTATATTATAACGTTGTCTTGTTTAACGAGTTGTGCTCCTGTGCTCATAAAGAGTCTAGGGGATGCTTTGAGAAATAAATACATATACATTTTGAATATATATCTGTGTGGTGTCCTTTCATTGGTATAAAGGGGGGTTACATATGGTAAAACAGCTTGCTTAACACGCTTTAACGAGTTTAGCCTCAAAGATTGCTTAGCCTACGCTACCACTAGGGCAGCTAGTCCGAAAAGGTTGACTTACAACCACACCATAAGGGTTGCTTGGCATGGTACAAGGTGGTCACTTTAACTAGTGAACAGCATATACCAGGCCAACTTCTCACAAATACTTTGACAAAATCTTGGATCTTCTGCATATAATCTTGTAGTCCGATACTCAGAAGCAGGAATCTGTACTGGACGTTCATCATATCGTCCACCTTTTCCTGTAGGGAACAGCTGGGGAAAACATCGAGCTTCCAAGCTCTCCTCCCATACACTCACGGGAGTTCCTTTTGCTTTTTTCATCTGAAACAGATCAATAGTGTTTGCCATAACTTCTTTAGAATGAAGAGGATGTATGCTGAAATGTTCATAAATTTCTTCTTCTTTTGACTTCCACTTTTTCAATTTGTCCAGTTGGTATTCCTGTGTCTCCTAGTAAAACTTCTTCATCTTCATCCATATAAATTGATACATAGTACTTATTATTTCTTTTCAAATATAAATTTGCTCTTTGTACTTTTCGTACATCTACTAGCTCCTGCCAAATTTTCTTATTCTTTGTAGGTACACCATTAACCAGAATAACTAATGGTTCAGTTTCTAAACTATCTGCATCAATTGTTTCAATATTTTTTTTCAAATCTAACGGTAAATAGACAACTCTTCCTTTTAAACATCTTTGTAAATCTGAAGGAGGTAATTTACCTGTTTTGGGCTCCATCCATACGAACTATAGTCTGAAACGGATGGACACATTGAATGAGTATAGACTCATACGTATTTAAATCACTAAGTTCTGCAGGAATATCAACCAATTCTAAATTATTATGTACAGCTCTAGCTGGCATTTTATTTTCTCCCAACTTGTTATAACAGTATTTACAAATACGCTGATCTTCACCCAAATCAAAACAATTTTCCAGAAACAAATATGTAGCAAAATCCTTCCACTCATAATTATTTTCTTTTTCACTTTTTTCATAGAGATCAACATTCCTTCTTTGACTTTTATAATGGGTTCTCCGGCAACAAATACAAGTAATATTTGGTCTTTCATTAGAGATGATAGTAAATTTTGTCATTTGATCTTCAAAATTTTTACTAACAGTGAGTTCTACATGCTCTTCCACATTTTCTTCAATAACTGTGTCAATTCCTGCACTTTCTTGCTCTGGACCAAAGTAACAAAACTGAATATCATCAATAACCTTCGCCACATCTGATACTGATCCACGGAACAGAGCACTATTCAACTCATTTAACTTTAGTGTTGGACTTTTAGCAAAATACAATCTTCTCACAAACTTTCTCATTTCAGTATGATGTACTGCCAGCATCCTAAAATAGTGAAAAACACATTGACAAACTTTCCTAGAAAGATAAGCCAGAGATTGTCCTTGCAAACCAGTATTCTTTCTCACTCTGCATGGATCTAGACTTTGAAGCACCTTAATCTTCTGTTTAACACTTTTTTTACTATATTCTCTTAGACAGTCACGTAATTTATCAATAGATTCTTGTCGTCCAGTACAAATACTACTACAATACAAGTGTACACTGGGGCTTTAGGACGTCTCCCCATAACCTCATCAGCCAACACTTCTTCCTCATTTCTTGGAACCATGTTCTCCTTTTCCATTACACAACCATCTTTAACTTCATATGCACGACCTCTGGTGTCAACTGCATGCAGCAAACTATTACTTTGAAGATAACTCTCTTCATTAAAAAATGGTTCAGTACTTGAACTATGCTTTCAATCTCCTAAGGACAGTTTACAAAAGTTATTTTTTTTCACTACTCTTTTCCTTTTGCTTTTTGACTTCATTACATTGACCAAAGGCCTATTACTCGGAGTGTGGATTCAAATCAAAAATATGAACTGAATTAAAGAAGTATAATGAAGCAGTAAAGATGGTGAAAATTAGAAAGTTATGGTTTAATATGGAGCAACACATGGCTGCTAAGATAGCGCCAGTTAGCAGTGCAACTATCTGGGGTGAGAGGACGCCTCTTCTCTTTAAGTCGTTTATTACACAGGTGCCATTAGGGTGGGGCACCATCTTAGTCTGCACGCATTCTTTGACTAATTACGGATAAATAGGATTAAACGTGAAAACACGGAGTGCATCCCATTTATATAATTAATCATTTCATGGAGACTGCCCTGTTTTGGGATAGCACCCATAAGAAATTATAAGTGAAAAATACAAAAGAGTAATCTGAATGGAGTCCACATGTCCGGTGAAACATCTTGGATTCGTCACACAAGTCGTAATTGATATTAGATGGAAATGAACTTGAAAAACTTTATAAACAATAAATTGTATATTTGGTGATCAGCCTTTATAATGAATTGAGAATGTTTACCAGCATTTATCGCGGAACACAGAGTACCGTGATTGAGACGTTTTTGCATGAAAACTCATGATCTTACTGCATTGTGGGATATGTAGTCTTTAGTGGAAAAACAGCACAAGCCGTATATGGTGGGAAAAGTTTGATTAGAGGGCCAATCAGGGAGAAGTAGGGAAGTAACATATTAGTGAAATAGGGGAGGGTTAAAACAATGAACAATCACTTTTTTGAAGGGAGAAGGAAACCTGACGGTTTTAAATGCACATGGCAGGTACGGCATTAGCAGTTATGTATGCTATGGTTGTGGGGTGACAGCGGAGTTTATGAAGCAGTCACGGGAGAGTTTATGTAAGGTTACGAGCGGACAGTGGGGAAACCGGGGTAAGAGACAGAGGGAGAATACAAGTCCGAGCGAAGTAGTGCGGGGTAAACTAACTGACTGGAGCAGTGGTTTAAACAGAGGTGTGCAAAGTAAAGTGATTTATGTTTAGGGAAAAGTTTATTATTTAGAAATGAGGGACACAGTGGGTTTGAACAGAGGCACGGACGGTTGGTTGTAGGAGGGAGGAGCAAGGCAACACTCGTTTGCTGATGCAATGTTTGACATGGAGTTTGTCAGTAGGAAGGAAAAGAGATTGTTTATTAGTTCAAGCGTAACCAAGTGAAAGGACACTAGAGTAATTGGTTCTCTTTTGCAATAGGAGGTCTTACTGATATTTGCTATGAAGTGACTGATCATAGGGGAACATGAGAGGGGTACATAGTATCACGATGTTTTAAAAAAAAAAATTAATATCTATCTGAAATGTAAATCTAAAAAAGACGTATGTTGGTTGAGCTGTAAATGGTGATTGCTTGTATTATTGTTTTTTATAGTGACCCCTGATGAAGAGCGATTATCGCCCGAAATGCATTGGGCTTTTTTAATAAATACACTGCCTTGGACAAATTCGGCATCTGTCATGTTCTTGCAAGAGGTCCGGAGGGGCACAGCATGAACATAAGAAACATGGAAAAAGGCCTATTACTCGGAGTGTGGATTCAAATCAAAAATATGAACTGAATTAAAGGAGTATAATGAAGCAGTAAAGATGGTGAAAATTAGAAAGTTATGGTTTAATATGGAGCAACACATGGCTGCTAAGATAGCGCCAGTTAGCAGTGCAACTATCTGGGGCGAGAGGACGCCTCTTCTCTTTAAGTCGTTTATTACACAAGTGCCATTAGGGTGGGGCACCATCTTAGTCTGCAAGCATTCTTTGAATAATTACGGAAAAATAGGATTAAACGTGAAAACACGGAGTGCATCCCATTTATATAATTAATCCATTCTCCTAAGGACACTTTACAAAAGTTATTTTTTTTCACTACTCTTTTCCTTTTGCTTTTTGACTTCATTACATTGACCATTTTATCTAATATACGGATCCTGTTCAAAATTAAAATGAATAGTTTTCTTTTTAATTCCAAAGCCTTTGCAACAATTGATTCAATATGTTTCTTTTTCTTATAAAATGTAGCTTTCTTCTTATATTTTTTCACATCCTTTAGCAAATTGAACATCACTCTTCTCTGAAACATTTTTCTACGAATGTTTTGAAATTTTGTTTTTCTTTTTAAGTCATTCTTTATTGCTTCTGATTGTACATTAGCATTTACTATTTTCTTACTATTGTCTTGTTGTTTTCTACTTGAAACACTATTTGCGGTCGATATATTTTTTACATTTTTTCTTTGTTTGAGGATATTTTTGAAAAAATCCTTAGTCTGCTTACCAGAAGACTTTTTCTTTTTTCCAACATGAGGTTCTTCAACTAATTTGTGTTGTCCAGTTGTCTTCAAATATAGATGTTTTTGCTGTTCTTTTCTCTTTCTTGATTTTATAGGCTTGTTTAATTTATTTCAGTGTTGTTCGGCAATACCTAAAAGAAACTAAAAAAAAAATACCTTTATGTAATTTAAATATATTACTATCTTTTTTTTGAGCTTTTCAAATCCTATCATATTATCTGCCCCTTTCCTACGAATGCAAGTCTTACTGAACCAGACCAACACGAATTAAATCTCTGACAACAATTCCTGTGTGCACACAGACTCATGGTGTGATTCTAGGCAGAAAACGATATTTGATTGGCAATTTGAAAGCACATTTACTATTGTGGTTTTGCAAGTGATAATTACTGTAACAGCCTGACACATTTTCCTTATAGTTTTGAGAAACAGAAAAGAGCACATGTCCTAACAGCTACTTGTGACCATGAGCATGTGTAACCTGGGTGAGTGACTAGGCTACAGCAAAGGAAATGAGCCTTGGTGATGTTGAATGTGTTAGTGTTACACACTGCTATCTGAAATACCACACAGTGCTGAATAGTAAGCATGGGAGTGCAGGAGAAGCAGCTGGCTGTGTACTAAGAGTGTGCTTCTGGAGACTGTGTATTGTCAGGTGCAAGAGACATCTGCATGGACGCTTGCACAAGTGTATGAAGACTGGAGAGATGTATGTAAGAGTACATGTGTGGTAAGGGTTAATTGGAGTTTTCAACATGTAGGAACTACCTTACCCTTTGCAGGAGTGGAAGGAAAATCTACCATGTTGATTTCAAATGTGTTAGCATTGGTCTCTCATTTGTGAGATATTGATTTGGGCTGAATGCTAACCATTACAGTTCAAGAAAACATGCTGCCCCTTTCCTACGAATGGAAGTCTTACAGAACCAGACCAACACAAATTAAATCTCTGACAACAATTCCTGTGTGCACACAGACTCATGGTGTGATTCTAGGCAGAAAACGATATTTGATTGGCAATTTGAAAGCACATTTACTACTGTGGTTTTGCAAGTGATAATTACTGTAACAGCCTGACACATTTTCCTTATAGTTTTGAGAAGCAGAAAAGACCACATGTCCTAACGGCTACTTGAGACCATGAGCATGTGTAACCTGGATGAGTGACTAGACTACAGCAAAGGAAATGAGCCTTGGTGATGTTTAATGTGTTAGCGTTACTCACTACTATCTGAAACACCACACAGTGCTGAATAGTAAGCATGACAGTGCAGGAGAAGCAGCTGGCTGTGTGCTAACAGTGTGCTTCTGGAGACTGTGTATTGTCAGGTGCAAGAGAGATCTGCATGCACGCTTCCACAACTGCATGAAGACTGGAGAGATGTATGTAAGAGTACATGTGTGGTAAGGGTTAATTGGAGTTTTGAACATGTAGGAACTACCCCACCCATTGCAGGAGTAGAAGGAAAATCTACCCTGTTGTTTTCAAATGTGTTAGCATTTGCCTCGCATCTGTGAGATAGTGATTTCTGCTGAATGCTAACCATCACAGTTCAAGAAAACAAGCTGCCCCTTTCCCACGAATGCAAGTCTTAAAGAACCAGACCAACACGAATTAAATCTCTTTTTTTTTAACTTTCTTTATTACCAACATGAAAAAAAGAGAAAATTAATACATACTGTTCAGTTAAAGAAATTGTAAACACATTAGTACAAACATTAATACAAGTGTATCAGTTCTAGGAGTATCTCATTCGTCATATCTACAGATATGCATATTAGCCCTCATGGCAGAAATAATAGGGTAGGTGGGCAAATGGCTCTGTTTTAAAAAAAAAAAAAATAAATAAATAAATTATTTACATATTATACTTTGGACATTTCAGAATAGTACACCCCATATCTTATGTAGTTTACAGAGTGCCTTCGTCCCTCTCGTTTTTGCCAATGCTGATTCCATATCATATATTTCTTTAACTAATCCCCACCATTCCATGACCGATGGGGGTGTTGGTAAGATCCACGCACAAGCGATTGTCAATCTTGCACTAACCAATAATATTGAGATTAAATCCGCATATCTACTTGTAATACTCTGGGCTCCAACTAGTACCTCTATTGCTGAGAACATCACTACCCTCCCTAATTTCTGAGAAATCACTTCAGTTATCTTTGACCAGAAGTTCTCTAATAAAGGGCATGAGAGGAACATATGTTTTAAATCAGCAGCCTGTAGATTGCATTTTGGGCATTTTGTACGCTCGCTAGAATGACCATGGGAAGACCACTTTGATATTCTTTCTGGTGTATAGTATAGTTGACAAATTGTTCTGAATTGTTGTATCTTGAGGTTAGAAGAATATACGGAATTATTGAGTCTAGAGAAAGCACGTGATATAGTATTATCTGTCACTGATATCCCTGCATTGTGTCCCAGGCGTTCAGCTAATCTGTGACAGTCGTCTAGCTTAAATGTGCATAAGATTTTATATCCAGTACTGATTATTGATTTTAAGTTATCCTTGTACATATAATCCCATATGAGCGAACCTGAGATATTTGTCAATTGCATGCTACGAATAAGATAATCTCGAATTTGAAAATATTTAAATTGCATGCCCGACGTTATCTTATATATAGTCTTTATTTTCTCAAGTCATGAACCCATTTTGATCATATACATCACCCAAGTATTTTATACCAAAGCTAGCCCATTGTTTACCCTCCATATCCTGAAAAATTTCTGGCAAACCTGGATTGCCCCATATGGGTAGTTTATCATGATAAAATGATGTATTGCAGTTGGAAGTAATTGCGAACCATATATTTGCAATATCTCGTGCGACCTTAAATCTAAACCGCTTGAAATAGTTTGGATCGTTAATTCTGTACAGGAACATTTCATGTTCCTTGCCAAGCATAAACTTTTAAACAAAAAGGTGCGTTGCATCCTGCGGGGTGTATTAAGCTTCGTAGCCGCCTAAAAAAGGCTGCCCAAAAGTATAATTTGAAGTCTGGAAAATCCAGACCCCCTTGATTATATGGTAGCTTAAGTAGTCGAATAACTCTACGAGCCTTTTTATAGCCCCATATGAAACTGCCACAGATGCCGTCTAGTCATTTAAAAAAAGACATATTTAGTCTTAAAGGGATAGAGCGGAATAAGTAGATAAACTTAGGCAGTATTTTCATTTTAATTATTTTTATACGGCCACCAATACCCATAGGAACCTTGTGCCATTTTCTAAGCAATTTTGCAGTCTCCTTAAAAAGAGTCTCATAATTTATTTCTATGATTTTATCTATTCTAGTAGTTAACTTAACCCCTAGGTAAGTAGCCGTGTTGCATATCCCAGTTATTATTTCAGCGTCTTTATAATTCATTAATATTTGGGTTTTATTGATGTTAAGTCTGTAGCCAGATACCAAGCCGTATCTTTCTGCTTCATTGACCACCTCGTACAGTGCTATTGTAGCATCCGCTGAGTATACAGCAATATCATCAGCATATGCTGTAATTTTTAATTCATTTGAGTTATGTACAAAAGATATAATCTGAGGTTGGTTTTGTAGTGCTAATATGAATGGCTCTATTGATAGTGCAAATAAAAGTGGTGAGAGAGGGCACCCCTGACGGGTACCCCGTAATATTGGAAACACGTCAGATTGTAGTCCTGCATAGGCTAGTTTAGATGTGGGATGATATAAAGATTTAATCAGATGTAAAAATTTACCCTTAATGCCAAATGCTACGAATGCAAGTCTTACTGAACCAGACCAACACAAATTAAATCTCTGACAACAATTCCTGTGTGCACACAGACTCATGGTGTGATTCTAGGCAGAAAACGATATTTGATTGGAAATTTGAAAGCACATTTACTACTGTGGTTTTGCAAGTCATAATTACTGTAACAGCCTAACACATTTTCCTTATAGTTTTGAGAAGCAGAAAAGAGCACATGTCCTAACAGCTACTTGAGACCATGAGCATGTGTAACCTGGGTGACTGACTAGACTACAGCAAAGGAAATGAGCCTTGGTTATGTTAAATGTTTTAGCGTTACTCACTGCTATCTGAAACACCACACAGTGCTGAATAGTAAGCATAACAGTGCAGGAGAAGCATCTGGCTGTGTGCTAAGAGTGTGCTTCTGGAGACTGTGTATTGTCAGATGCAAGAGAGATCTGCATAGACGCTTGCACAACTGCATGAAGACTGGAGAGATGTATGTAAGAGTACATGTGTGGTAAGGGTTAATTGGAGTTTTGAACATGTAGGAACTACCTCACCCATTGCAGGAGTGGAAGGAAAATCTACCATGTTGATTTCAAATGTGTTAGCATTGGCCTCTTATTTGTGAGATATTGATTTGGGATGAATGCTAACCATCACAGTTCAAGAAAACAAGCTGCCCCATTCCCACGAATGCAAGTCTTACAGAACCAGACCAACACTAATTAAAACTCTGACAACAATTCCTTTGTGCACACAGACTCATGATGTGATTCTAGGCACAAAACAGTATTCCTCAGTGATACCAGTACACCTTAACTTATGGTGAAGACATACTCCATAATATCTTACAAGTTCAAGGCAGTTAAATATCTTCCAAAACATAAAATGTAAAACACAACTTTAAAAGAAGAAACACATTTTTATTATTTATATCAAAATACACCACATACATCCCCTCTCAAATTCATAACTCACCTTTAAAAGTAGTTAGTTGAGAAAGAAATGTGGCACTCACACAGCAGATTATCAGAGCCAGAATCTCTGAGCTGTACACCTCTCACCAGAACCAGTAAATGGCAACCTTTCCCTCTCTTTTTTCACACATATACATGTTAACTTCAAATCACAGTGCTTCCCAGATTTTTTCAAATGGAAACACACATTTCTATTGGTTGCAAATTTCAACCCTTTTCCAAATGATCCCTACCCCCAACATGACTTCTGCCTGCTACCATAGCAACAGGTCATGGAACACTGGTGTGAGCAGAGAGGTCAGAAGTTCAGCACACAAAGTTTCTAATGCAAAGAGCAAGAGTGCTTGACTTTTCAAACCTAACAGCAAATCCATAGTAATGTTCTGTGGGAACACATTTTTCTGAACCAATACAAAACATGCTTTTAAAAATTTAAACATACAGCCTACTTTTTAGTGTAGAATGGTGTGAACAGCCAATGAGTTCATTTTATTAAAAAAAAGTATGAAAGCCTCCATTTTACAACTATCTTTCTTTTCATATTGCCATTCTACTGAAAGACACCTTCTGAGTGCATCCAGATCTCCTTGAAAGATGTTCACAGTGTGGATTGTAGGTCATAGCTATGTCTTCTGGAGTGAAAAGTACGCAGAAAAAACAGGTATTGTGACAGACCTTGCTTTGCCAAATGTAGACACTAAATGGATTGGTCAGAGAGGGTTAAAGGGGCACCAATTAATGCCTTTGGTGAAATCCTTTCTACATCTCCCACAGCCTGACCTTATAATTGTGCACTGTGGTGGAAATGACCTAGGCACTTTAACTGGGGTAGGTCTGGAAATGCTTGTTAAGGACACCTTTGTGCAATTGATGTCACTTTTTCCACAAACTACCTTTGTATATTCTAATATATGCCAAAGGCAAAAGTGGAACTGGTCCAACCAATATTGTCCGCAGATTGAGAAAGCAAGAAAGCACGTCAATAAGTCTGTTTCTGCTTTCCTCAGAGACTATGGTATGGGTTCTATATACCACAACAACTTGCGTTACAACATGCAAGGCATTTATAGAGGTGACGGTGTACATTGCACAGATGAAGGCAACAGAGTCTTCCTCTTGAACTTTAGACTCTGCATCGGTACTTACTTGTAGGTACAAAAAAACACTCAATGAACACAACGGCTCTTTTTAGAGCCAACCAACATTTAAACTCTTAAATTTGATTTTGAATGCTATTTTTTTTATGAATTTATTGCCGCCGTGCGCGCACTCCGCGATATTTTTGTAAAATTTTTTTTGTTTTTTTTTGTGACCTAACGGGTCTTTCATTGTCCCCCTGAGAAGGCCTAGGGGGTCAGGAACTCTCTACCCTGCCCCCTTTTCACATTCTCCACTTGTGTTTTTAACTCTCTTCTGCCTCTAAAACTCAAAATGGCGTCTGGGGGGTGCGTGCACTATGCGCGCACCCCACAATTTTTTGAAAAAAAAATAAAATGTTTTTTTTACCCTTCAGGGTCCTTCGGGGACCCCCTGACAAAGGCTAGGGGGTCAGGAACTCTCTACCCTGCCCCCTTTTCACGTTCTCCTCCTTAAAGGTAGGAGCTGTGTCCTAAGACTTCAGACATCCTGGAATCAACTTACTACAAAGAAGAAGACGGGAACTTCGACGCTCTGCTGCACAGAGGACTGAAGGAAATCTCCCCTCTGGTCAGGGAGTGACCATCTTGCTAACGCAAGCACCAACCAGCTGTTTGACATCTGCTTTGCCGCCGCCTCCCGCCGAAGCCCGATCCCAGAGCCCGACAAGACCTGGACCTCCAGACCTCTCACAGCCCGATCCACAGTCCCTGTGAAGAAGGAACCCCTGGAGGCACCGAGACACGTGGAGCCAGCCATCTTGGAAGACCGACGACAAGCTGCACGCGCAACAACAGAGGCTCCCTCCAAGTTGTGCTCTGGGTCCTGAGAAGCCCAACCACCGAGCAGCATCTGCACCAGAGGTGAGCCCTCCAGCATCTCCACGATCTGCGTGGGGCCCCTCTGCACTTTGTATCTCAACGCGCCTGCCCGGTCCATGGCCCGTTGGCTAGTGGCCATTTTGGCGACCTACTTTGAAATCAACAATGCTGGTCTGGTTGCTCCAGACTGGCCCCAGCTGCTCTCCAAAGGAGCAGCCCCTCTGATCTTGCTGGTCAGAACAATCAGCTTTCCTCTCTTCTCACAACTCCTGCCTTTGGCAAGGCTTGTTTGCTTCTTTCGAGTCGCCGACACTGCCGACAGCGAGAGCCTGTGTGGGACAGCTCGTGAACCGACTCCTGGATGTCGTCGACCTTCAGGGACCACGTGGCTGCGGAGACAAGCTACACCTCATCACCTGTTTGCACCCGACATCGCCTGGTACCTACCTGGTGCCACGCCGGTCACTGGCTAGTGACTGTGAACACTGTCCCCTCTGCTTTCAGGTCTTCTACAACTCCGATCCACTCTTGGATCCACCGCATCTCTTCTGGACCGACCGCCTGCAGCATCTTTGTCATCAGGCTCCATTGAATCGATAGAAGAAACCCGACGCACTTCGAGACCTATGCACCCGCTTCCTGTGGGTGAGGTAAAGCTGGCACTCTGGTGCCCAAGTGTAGAGAAACATCTCTAGTGTCAGTGTTTTGAATCTTAAATTCGTAGTCCATCCAGAAGACCCTTCTAGCAGTAACTTTTGAACTTTTACGCACCCATTGAAAACCTATGGGAGCACGCGTGTAACTTTCCTCACTGCACACGCGACCCGTGGACCTCCTGGTCACTAACTGAAGTTAGCTCCTTGTAGGCCCAGCGATTTTAGAGGCCCTAGGCCTTTTCCCTTTCCTGTTCGTGGTACTTATACCACTATTTTAGTATATGGTTTGATCGGCCACCAGGGCCTATCCATAAAAAGTGCAACTTCTGTATATTGTAATACTTTCTTGTTTAACGATTTGTGCTCCTGTGCTCATAAAGAGTCTAGGGGATACTTTGAGAAATAAATACATATATATTTTGAATATATATCTGTGTGGTGTCCTTTCATTGTTATAAAGGGGGGTTACATATGGTAAAACAGCTTGCTTAACACGCTTTAACGAGTTTAGCCTCAAAGACTGCTTAGCCTACGCTACCACTAGGGCAGCTAGTCCGAAAAGGTTGACTTACAACCACACCATAAGGGTTGCTTGGCATGGTACAAGGTGGTCACTTTAACTAGTGAACAGCATATACCAGGCCAACTTCTCACAAATACTTTGACAAAATCTTGGATCTTCTGCATATAATCTTGTAGTCCGATACTCAGAAGCAGGAATCTGTACTGGACGTTCATCATATCGTCCACCTTTTCCTGTAGGGAACAGCTGGGGAAAACATCGAGCTTCCAAGCTCTCCTCCCATACACTCACGGGAGTTCCTTTTGCTTTTTTCATCTGAAACAGATCAATAGTGTTTGCCATAACTTCTTTAGAATGAAGAGGATGTATGCTGAAATGTTCATAAATGTCTTCTTCTTTTGACTTCCACTTTTTCAATTTGTCCAGTTGGTATTCCTGTGTCTCCTAGTAAAACTTCTTCATCTTCATCCATATAAATTGATACAAAGTACTTATTATTTCTTTTCAAATATAAATTTGCTCTTTGTACTTTTCGTACATCTACTAGCTCCTGCCAAATTTTCTTATTCTTTGTAGGTACACCATTAACCACAATAACTAATGGTTCAGTTTCCAAACTATCTGCATCAATTGTTTCAATATTTTTTTTCAAATCTAACGGTAAATAGACAACTCTTCCTTTTAAACATCTTTGTAAATCTGAAGGAGGTAATTTACCTGTTTTGGGCTCCATACGAACTATAGTCTGAAACGGATGGACACATTGAATGAGTATAGACTCATAAGTATTTAAATCACTAAGTTCTGTAGGAATATCAACCAATTCTAAATTATTATGTACAGCTCTAGCTGGCATTTTATTTTCTTCCAACTTGTTATAACAGTATTTACAAATACGCTGATCTTCACCCAAATCAAAACAATTTTGCAGAAACAAATATGTAGCAAAATCCTTCCACTCATAATTATTTTCTTTTTCACTTTTTTCATAGAGATCAACATTCCTTGTTTGACTTTTATAATGGGTTCTCCGGCAACAAATACAAGTAATATTTGGTCTTTCATTAGAGATGATAGTAAATTTTGTCATTTGATCTTCAAAATTTTTACTAACAGTGAGTTCTACATGCTCTTCCACATTTTCTTCAATAACTGTGTCAATTCCTGCACTTTCTTGCTCTGGACCAAAGTAACAAAACTGAATATCATCAATAACCTTCGCCACATCTGATACTGATCCACGGAACAGAGCACTATTCAACTCATTTAACTTTAGTGCTGGACTTTTAGCAAAATACAATCTTCTCACAAACTTTCTCATTTCAGTATGATGTACTGCCAGCATCCTAAAATGGTGAAAAACACATTGACAAACTTTCCTAGAAAGACAAGCCAGAGAATGTCCTTGCAAACCAGTATTCTTTCTCACTCTGCATGGATCTAGACTTTGAAGCACCTTAATCTTCTGTTTAACACTTTTTTTTACTATATTCTCTTAGACAGTCACGTAATTTATCAATAGATTCTTGTCGTCCAGTACAAATACTACTACAATTCCAAGTGTACACTGGGGCTTTAGGACGTCTCCCCATAACCTCATCAGCTAACACTTCTTCCTCATTTCTTGGAACCATTTTCTCCTTTTCCATTACACAACCATCTTTAACTTCATATGCACGACCTCTGGTGTCAACTGCAGGCAGCAAAATATTACTTTGAAGATAACTCTCTTCATTAAAAAATGGTTCAGTACTTGAACTATGCTTCCAATCTCCTAAGGACAGTTTACAAAAGTTATTTTTTTTCACTACTCTTTTCCTTTTGCTTTTTGACTTCATTACATTGACCATTTTATCTAATATACGGATCCTGTTCAAAATTAAAATGAATAGTTTTCTTTTTAATTCCAAAGCCTTTCCTACAATTGATTCAATATGTTTCTTTTTCTTATAAAATGTAGCTTTCTTCTTATATTTTTTCACATCCTTTAGCAAATTGAACATCACTCTTCTCTGAAACATTTTTCTACGAATGTTTTGAAATTTTGTTTTTCTTTTTAAGTCATTCTTTATTGCTTCTGATTGTACATTAGCATTTACTATTTTCTTACTATTGTCTTGTTGTTTTCTACTTGAAACACTATTTGCGGTCGATATATTTTTTACATTTTTTCTTTGTTTGAGGATATTTTTGAAAAAATCCTTAGTCTGCTTACCAGAAGACTTTTTTCCAACATGAGGTTCTTCAACTAATTTGTGTTGTCCAGTTGTCTTCAAATATAGATGTTTTTGCTGTTCTTTTCTCTTTCTTGATTTTATAGGCTTGTTTAATTTATTTCAGTGTTGTTCAGCAATACCTAAAAGAAACTAAAAAAAAATACCTTTATGTAATTTAAATATATTACTATATTTTTTTTGAGCTTTTCAAATCCTATCATATTATCTGCCCCTTTCCTACGAATGCAAGTCTTACTGAACCAGACCAACACAAATTAAATCTCTGACAACAATTCCTGTGTGCACACAGACTCATGGTGTGATTCTAGGCAGAAAACGATATTTGATTGGCAATTTGAAAGCACATTTACTATTGTGGTTTTGCAAGTGATAATTACTGTAACAGCCTGACACATTTTCCTTATAGTTTTGAGAAACAGAAAAGAGCACATGTCCTAACAGCTACTTGTGACCATGAGCATGTGTAACCTGGGTGAGTGACTAGACTACAGCAAAGGAAATGAGCCTTGATGATGTTGAATGTGTTAGCGTTACTCACTGCTATCTGAAACACCACACAGTGCTGAATAGTAAGCATGAGAGTGCAGGAGAAACACCTGGCTGTGTGCTAAGAGTGTGCTTCTGGAGACTGTGTATTGTCAGGTGCAAGAGACATCTGCATGGATGCTTGCACAACTGTTTGATGACTGGAGAGATGTATGTAAGAGTACATGTGTGGTAAGGGTTAATTGGAGTTTTCAACATGCAGGAACTACCTTACCCATTGCAGGAGTGGAAGGAAAATCTACCATGTTGATTTCAAATGTGTTAGCATTGGTCTCTCATTTGTGAGATATTGATTTGGGCTGAATGCTAACCATCACAGTTCAAGAAAACATGCTGCCCCTTTCCTACGAATGGAAGTCTTACAGAACCAGACCAACACAAATTAAATCTCTGACAACAATTCCTGTGTGCACACAGACTCATGGTGTGATTCTAGGCAGAAACCGATATTTGATTGGCAATTTGAAAGCACATTTACTACTGTGGTTTTGCAAGTGATAATTACTGTAACAGCCTGACACATTTTCCTTATAGTTTTGAGAAGCAGAAAAGACCACATGTCCTAACAGCTACTTGAGACCATGAGCATGTGTAACCTGGGTGAGTGACTAGACTACAGCAAAGGAAATGAGCCTTGTTGATGTTGAATGTGTTAGCGTTACTCACTGCTATCTGAAATACCACACAGTGCTGAATAGTAAGCATGACAGTGCAGAAGAAGCAGCTGGCTGTGTGCTAAGAGTGTGCTTCTGGAGACTGTGTATTGTCAGGTGCAAGAGAGATCTGCATGCACGCTTCCACAACTGCATGAAGACTGGAGAGATGTATGTAAGAGTACATGTGTGCTAAGGGTTAATTGGAGTTTTCAACATGTAGGAACTACCTCACCCATTGCAGGAGTGGAAGGAAAATCTACCACGTTGATTTCAAATGTGTTAGCATTGGCCTCTCATTTGTGAGATATTGATTTGGGCTGAATGCTAACCATCACAGTTCAAGGAAACAAGCTGCCCCTTTCCCACGAATGCAAGTCTTACAGAACCAGACCAACACTAATTAAAACTCTGACAACAATTCCTTTGTGCACACAGACTCATGATGTGATTCTAAGCACAAAACAGTATTCCTCAGTGATACCAGTACACCTTAACTTATGGTGAAGACATACTCCATAATATCTTACAAGTTCAAGGCAGTTAACTATCTTCCAAAACATAAAATGTAAAACACAACTTTAAAAGAAGAAACACATTTTTATTATTTATATCAAAATACACCACATACATCCCCTCTCAAATTCATAACTCACCTTTAAAAGTAGTTAGTTGAGAAAGAAATGTGGCACTCACACAGCAGATTATCAGAGCCAGAATCTCTGAGCTGTACACCTCTCACCAGAACCAGTAAATGGCAACCTTTCCCTCTCTTTTTTCACACATATACATGTTAACTTCAAATCACAGTGCTTCCCACATTTTTTCAAATGGAAACACACATTTCTATTGGTTGCAAATTTCAACCCTTTTCCAAATTATCCCTACCCCCAACATGACTTCTGCCTGCTACCATAGCAACAGGTCATGGAACACTGGTGTGAGCAGAGAGGTCAGAAGTTCAGCCCACAAAGTTTCTAATGCAAAGAGCAAGAGTGCTTGACCTTTCAAACCTAACCGCAAATCCAAAGTAATGTTCTGTGGGAACACATTTTTCTGAACCAATACAAAACATGCTTTTAAAAATGTAAACATACAGCCTACTTTTTAGTGTAGAATGGTGTGAACAGCCAATGAGTTCATTTTATTAAAAAAAAGTATGAAAGCCTCCATTTTACAACTATCTTTCTTTTCATATTGCCATTCAACTGAAAGACACCTTCTGAGTGCATCCAGATCTCCTTGAAAGATGTTCACAGTGTGGATTGTAGGTCATAGCTATGTCTTCTGGAGTGAAAAGTACGCAGAAAAAAGAGGTATTGTGACAGACCTTGCTTTGCCAAATGTAGACATTAAATGGATTGGTCATAGAGGGTTAAAGGGGCACCAATTAATGCCTTTGGTGAAATCCTTTCTACATCTCCCACAGCCTGACCTTATAATTGTGCACTGTGGTGGAAATGACCTAGGCACTTTAACTGGGGTAGGTCTGGAAATGCTTGTTAAGGACACCTTTGTGCAATTGATGTCACTTTTTCCACAAACTACCTTTGTATATTCTAATATATGCCAAAGGCAAACGTGGAACTGGTCCAACCAATATTGTCCGCAGATTGAGAAAGCAAGAAAGCACGTCAATTGTTTTTTTTTGTGACCTAACGGGTCTTTCATGGTCCCCCTGAGAAGGCCTAGGGGGTCAGGAACTCTCTACCCTGCTCCCTTTTCACATTCTCCACTTGTGTTTTTAACTCTCTTCTGCCTCTAAAACTCAAAATGGCGGCTGGGGGGGTGCGTGCACCATGCGCGCACCCTACAATTTTTTGAAAAAAAAATAAAATGTTTTTTTTACCCTTCAGGGTCCTTCGGGGACCCCCTGACAAAGGCTAGGGGGTCAGGAACTCTCTACCCTGCCCCCTTTTCACATTCTCCACCTTTCTTTTTCAGTACGACACACAAAATGGCTTCCGACACTTCCTGATCTCGACCGATTCGAATGTTGACTGACATCTAACCACCAATCAGAATTACGCTCGCGCACGACACCGTGCGCGCACGGTGCGCGCCTATAGATATTTATTTCCTTACTACTGAACAGATTAACTCCATATATGCAAAAGGCACATCCCTGACCTGAGGACTACCTCTTTGCCAAATTTCAAGTAATTCTGTTCAGCCGTTCGGGCTGTACCTTCGACTAAAGGTCCTATGGGAAAATGCATGGGGAAACGCGTTTTGGGACCCCCCTTTTTTCTCAGCCCCCACTTGACGAATTACCCCGAGACTTTCAGGGTAGGAGCTGAGCGGAGCGCCCCATTAGTTTTGAAAATTTCCCGAGGATTCATCAACAGGCACCAAAGTTATTCAAAATAGAATTTTGATATTTCCTATGGAAACTCGGTCCTAACTTTAACTATCTGCTGGCGCCCGCCAGTAGATAATATATGTATGTATGTGCACGTAAAATGGGAAGAATACGTAGTAAAAAATATATGTATGTATATATATATATATTCACTGAAAAAACCATAGGTTTCACACATATTATAGTTATGTTATAGTTAGCTGGACATTTCACTCGTAAAAAACCATAGAAATTCCCCCGTTATAGTTAGTTCAGCTAACTATAACTCACGCGCCCGCAATCCACTGCTGATGACGTCACATATTACATCACTCATGACATGGTCAGTGACATCACTCATGACATCACTGATGACATCTCAAATGACATCACTGATTAAGCCTGGGCAAGGCACTACGCTACGCTCGCGTAGTTTGCAAAGTTCGCGCTACTTCGCACTACGCAAACTACACGTAGCACAGTGCGAACACACGTAGCGTAGTGTTGCGTAGTGCTGTGGTCATTTTTTGCTTGCTCGCGGTCCTCAACGTCAAGTTGGCGACCGCGAGCAAGCAAAATGACATCCCGGCGAGACTTTTTCCTTGTTCGCGATCAGCAACTTCAAGTTGGCGATCGCAAGCATGGAAAATAAACCTCCCGGTGAGATTCCCAACGCGAGGAGGTCAGGTTTCTCATTGCGAGTGGTCGCGTATGCTCGCGACCGCTCGGGATGAGAAACTACCAGTTCGCGTTAAGAAAGCTGACGCTCGAGTAAAAATCTACTCGAGCAGCAGAAAACTACAGCTCGCACGTGCAAGATGCCATTTTCAATGATTGCACAGTGCCGGTTGCTTGTCCGCACTGTGCAATCATTGAAAACGGCATCTGGCACAGTGCGAACAAGGTACTACGCAGTTCGCGAAGTGCTACGTGTAGCTCGCGTAGTGCAATCTTCACTTTGCGTAGCTTCGCGAAGTGCTACTTCGCGAACTACGCCCAGGCCTATCACTGATGACATCACTGATGACGTCATCCATTGAGTATGTGTTTCTGGACAGTTTTAATATGTTTAATATATATAGGGAAAGGCCTGTTGAAGAATAAGTGGGTGTACAAGCGTGTAAATGGATGATTTTCTGTGGTGCGTAACTGACTCTATAAGTGAGTCATTAAATGTATCTTAGTGCAGACTAGTGACTAAACTGTGTGAACGTCTGTATGTGTCTGTATGTTGGTGTATAAGTGGCTGCATGGTTTTGTGAATAGCTATATGAGTATCTATATGAGTTATTGATTGCTTGTCTGAGTATCTGTATGGGTTCCTGAGTGTTTGTGTGGGTAGGGTGTGTGTTACTCTGTGACTAGATGTGTGAGTGGGTGATTCAGTGGGTGCATGGTTTTAAGAGTGCATCTGTGATGAACTGTATGATTGAGTGAGTGTATGTATGGGTGTGTTAGGGATTGAATGTATATCTCAGTGGTACATTTGTGACTAACTACATATGTGAAAGGCAGTATATATGCGTGTAAGAGTATATAAGTGGGTAGGTGTGAGAGTGTGTGATTGTGAGAGTGACTGTATGGATGAGTGTGTGCTTGTATCAATGATTCTATAAGATCGTAAGAATGTGGTACTATTTTTATGAGTACGTGAACTTGAGTGTGTTTAACCGCATAGGTGAGTAAATGGGAGTGTGATTATTTGCATGACTGACTAGGTGTGAGAGTACCTCTATGAATGATTGGTGGTGTGTGAGTGTCTATATAGGTGTATAAATGCATATGATAGTCTTGTATGGAGTGACTGTAAGTATGAGTGACTGTACAGGTGAATGAGTGGAGGTGTATGTAGACCTAAGAGTTAATAAGTGGGTATGTATTTATTGGTATTGGAGTATCTATGGTTTTGAGAATGGAACTCTGAAATTTTGAGTTGGTGTATCAAAGGTTATATTAGGGTGTGAGAAGATGTGGTAATTTATCACATGGATGACGTCATCAGTGATGTCATTTGAGATGTCATCAGTGATGTCATGAGAACGGCCGCCCCGGGAGAGACTACAACACCCAGCAGCCCTTTGCTCGCCCCTGGCGCTAGCCTTTGACATCATCAGGCAGCGCCGGGGGAGCTTAAGACCGGCACACACACACCACAGCACGGGACGCGCTAGTCAATTACAATATTGCCAGAAACTTACCCAACGACCGCCGTGAGGGGAACGGCCAGCAAGGGCAACACCGGCACATCGGAGGGCAAGAGCGGACCGCCGTGAGGTGAACGGCCGCCCCGGGAGAGACTACAACACCCAGCAGCCCTTTGCTCGCCCCTGGCGCTAGCCTTTGATGTCATCAGGCAGCGCCGGGGGAGCTTAAGACCGGCACACGCACACTGCAGCGTGGGACGCGCACGGGCAGCGCCTGGGCGAAGCCCGGGCCAAGGGCGGGCCCGTCCTTGCCCGTCTCTGCCTGTTTGAGGCTGGGCTGGGCCCTCCCTCGTGGAAGAGTTTGCAGATCGTTTTCCCTTCCCTGCAACTTCCAGGACAGGACTGATTGAGGTAACGTTCGACAGAAGGGACAGTCTGTGTTTGGGTTGGGAGTATTTACCCACATTACTGTAAACAGTGTATGCAGGGATACGCAAGTGGGGTGTCCCAAGCAAGTATCAGCAAGCGATAATAATTATCTAGCATGGGCAAAAGAAAAGCTTTGACAAGCGACCCACTGGAGGGGAAAGATCTCAAAATGCCCAAAACACAGACGCTCCTAACATACTTGACAGGGGCGATGGGAGCAATAGAAAAACAAATCACTTCAGTTGAACAAACACTAGCGGCCGGGACATTGAAAGTCAGAGAGACTGCTCAGCAAACTAATCTTGTACAAGACACTCTAAAAAATGTGGTCCAATCAATTAGTAGACCCGTGAATGGTTGTATTCAACAGGCATTAGATGATGTTATCATACATAGCATCCCGGAGGAAGCTACCTCTTCTCCAATGAAAAGTAAGAAAAAGATAGTCAGGAAACCGACAGGCAAGCAAGGAAAGGGAAAGGGTGACCTAGGAAAATTAACAGCAAAGAGAGAAAGCACGGTGGGAAAAAACATTCATGTCAAGCAACAAGGTCCAGTAAATCATGTTATACCACCAATATTTGATTCAATAGAGAACAATTCAGAGCAGAGTAACAAGGGGGACGGATTAGAAAGTCTCACTACAGTTATAAAAAATCTAGACTTGTACGTAAGAGGAGCAATCGAGAACATTGGAGACAGATTAAATCAGGTAGAGTCACAGTTGGCAAAACATTTGGACAATAAAGCTGACGAGGTCACTCCACATCTGAATGTCCAACAAAATAACAGTGAAGCGAGTGACCCTAAGGATACTGGAAGACATCAGCAGCGAGTAGACAGGCCTGGAGGTTCTCAAAGTAATCAAAATAGAGATTACCTCAGAATACCTATTGTAACAACAAAGGTTCCATCAAAAAATTCTAATAACATTATTTCAAATCAAAATAGATTAAAATTTCTGCCATCTGCTAATATATCCTCGCTGACTCCCTCCCATCTGGATCTGCCACCAGCTTGTACCCCCTTTACCGTCATCCTAGCAAAGGTACCACAGCTAGGGCCGCAAGACCAGGAGACGTGGGAATCACTTAGAAATAAGTCACTGCACTGGTTAGGGAAAAAAGTGGGACCCACGTTGAGTCTGTTTGAAGAATTTAAGATGGCACGTAGGGTGGGTTGGGTTGGAAAAGCTAGGAAACCCTTTGCAGGCGACTGTGTGGTACTCACTTTCCGCTCGCCTTGGTTAGTTGAAAGGATTCTAGGGAATACGGGCAGCAATAAGATGGAAGATGGGATTAACATTCTTCCCTTGGGCTATTTCTATCGTCCATTTTTTCAGATAGAGAAATTAGACCAGCCCGAGAGTATGTCTAGGCCAATATATAATGTCCCAGTAAGTAATCGATTTAGCGTATTTTCACCCCTTGAGGAACTAGACTGACTACATAAAATGGTGACAACTGATTTGGAGGTATCACAAGAAACCCAAGGTAATAGCCCGCATGGGCAGAGGCTAAATAAAACAGCTCAATCTGAAGAGCCTAGCATAACATATAACAGAACTGAGGATTCAAATGTTATTTTATATGAGCCAAAGACAATCGAACCAGAGCCCCAGTCACTCCTATTACCTCCAGACAATGAGGGGAAGGTAAACCTCACTTTCCGGAACATAGCGGGACTTTGTTCCAAACTTCACAACGACCTCTTCTTAGACTTTATAAGAAAAACCGATATCCTTTGTCTCCAGGAGACCTGGGCTCGGAAGAAAATACATATTGATGGATTCAAAACCTATCATACTCCAGCCAGCCCATCAAATCACGGGAGATCAAAGGGAGGTTTATGCACTTATGTCTCAAATCTGCTGTCAATAAAAAGAATCAAGTTCGAAATATCTGATTTTAACTATCAAATTTTAACATTGATGAAGGATAGTAAACATTCTATAACTGTTGTGAACTTCTATAGTAATATTGTCAAGGAAAAAGAGGAAGATAAAATGAACCAATTAAGATATGTTCTCCACAATATCCAGATTCATAGCTCCGGAAATACACAGATTGTATGGGGTGGAGATTTCAATGTTAACATATGCCCACATAACAATGATCCGACGTGTGGCCTGACGGACGAAGAAATATGTAACTTAACTCATTTCTCACATAACACTTATGGTAATGCCCTGTATGAGAACATTTTTATGCTGGATTTGGCATTTGCAAATGAAATAGTTTCACCTCCTATTCCTTTTGGCATTTGGCATTTGTAGACCTCTCCGCGGCCTTCGATTGTGTTTCCCACGTGAAATTATGGAGCATACTAACAAAAATGGAGATAGAGGTATCCCTAATTGATTTTTTGAAAGCCCTCTATAGCAACGCCACAGCATGTGTATGGTTTGGGTCTAAAGGCGAATGTACTTTGCCATTTCAGGTGAGAAGAGGTGTAAGACAGGGGTGCGTCCTGGCCCCTTTTCTGTTCACTTTATACACAAATGGCCTTGAAAAGGCCCTGTTGGAGGGAAGTTAGGACGTTCCCCAACTGCATCTGAATTTGGGAAATAGACGAATACCTGCATTGCTTTATGCGGACGATGCCGTAATCATGGCAAGGACTCCAATGGCATTGCAGAGGGCACTAGATTCCTATATTATTTTTATGGGAAACATTAACCTAAAGATAAATGTCACAAAAACATACGTGATGAATTGTGGAAGAGGTGGCAAGAAAAGGAAGGACTTATTTTTAAACGGGAGTAAACTGTCAAACACCTCTACCTATCTATATTTAGGGATATTAATAGATGACAAGGGTACGTGGGGCCAAGCGATTAACACCAGGAAACTCCTATTTATGAGATCCACATCAGCCCTTGTCATCTTCTCACAAAAACTTGGTAAGAGGCCCCCAACCGAACTATTAAAGATCTATAAGGCTAAGTGTACAAGTGTAGGATTGTATGGGGCAGGGATTTGGGGCCACCACAATGTATCTGTGATACAGAAAGTGGAAAACGCATTTTTCAGATATTTATTAGCTGTGCCCTGTTCCACTTCTACCTATATCTGTCATGCTGAGCTAGGAGTTCCCTATATAACTGACATTATAAAAACCCAGCCAGGAATCCTGTGGCACCGTATCTGGAAGTCACAAAATAACAAACTTAATCAGTTGGTGTTGCAGGATGCTTTGAAGCTGGACCATTCTTTAGATATAGAATGGATAAGATATATAAGGGACTTCATGACAGACATAGGAAAACCTGAATATTTTTATAATCCAGAGTCAATCTCCGGTATCCCAGGTAAAGAATTTAAAAAACAATGCTTGCAACATATGGAGAAGTTAAGATTTGTGAACGAGGCAATAAAACCTACTGTCCTCTCAAACCTTATGTTAACCTCCTCTTTTAGCATGCAACCGTACCTACAAAACACCATAAAGGGTTACGACAGATTTGTTCTTACTCGCTTCAGGTTGAACATTTTTCACAGATTGGTCACCTTTCCAATGGTCAATGATTGGTCCAAAAACTTATCCACTTGCCCATGTGACAATTTATCTTTACAATCAACGATGCATGTTACCTTGTTTTGCAAATTTTACAATGACCTGAGGAGAAAGTGGATCGTGCCAATTTTAAAAATATGGGGCCTTCGACAATGTCGCCCAGCCTTAATTGCCCTTCAACTTTTAGATAATGAATGCATAACTATAAATGTCGCCTTTTTTTAAAAGAAAATAATCAAACGCCGGAATCAACCTGACTTGGATCTCACTGCTAATAATGATAGAGCGTCCCTTTAATGCAATTTACATGTATTGAAAATCTGAAGATGAATATTAATGCTCCGTATTATAAATACAATTCATTGACTGAAGAGCTCCCAATAAAATAATGTACTGTATAACTGTTTTGTCTATTTCATTTTAAACATACTTTTAACTTTTTAATTATAGAAATGTCTTAAATTGTCCTTTTTGTAATGGTCCCTGAAATATGATAACTAAAAATTGTGTGATATTTGTATTAATGAATTTGTACGCTTTCATGGTTTTTATGTGACAAAAATCGAATAAAGCATATTCTTGTTCTTATTCAGTGAATTTGCAAGGTTTTTTAAATGCTAATTCCTAACTATAACGTGTGTGAAACCTATGGTTTTCTAAGTGAATTTGTAAGGTTTTTTAAATGCTAATTTATGAATGTATTATTATATTTTTTAAATATTTATTTTACAATAAGCTACCTATGTATATAGTTATAGATTGACTGTATCTTGTAATATGGAATGGCTCAGCTCTTTTTTTTTGAATTTGGATCAAGTTGAACAGCATAGTTAATATCTTCTATAAACTTATAAACATTTTAATTTTTTTTCATTTTTTTTTTTAGGGTTTTTGACGAATACGTGCTTCGTGTGCGCATGCGTAAAAGCTCCATGTGCGCATGCGTACGTCGTGCGTGCTCCGTACGCGCATGCGCGCGTGCTCCTTACGCGCGTGCTCCGTACGCGCGTCCTCCGTACGCGCATGCACGCGGGCTCCGTATGCGCATGCGCTTGTGCTCCGTGTGCGCACCGTGCATGCACAAGGCGCGCACCGTGCGCGCACGGTAAGTCATGTGATTAAGAAACAACACTTTTCATTGGTTTATAGTAGTTTCAGGTCATGTGATTAAGAAACAACACTTTTCATTGGTTTATAGTAGTTTCAGTTCCAGAAACTTCCAACACCACACCCACTCCCCTCATTATTTCTTCTGATTTCCTGGGAGAAGGAGCTGAACAGCTTTTCCAGTACTCCAGTACTTCAAAATGGCAGAGCAGCAGTCATCTTCTGGGAGTGAGCAGGAGACCCTTGTGCCACAGAGGCAGAGGAAACAGAAAGACTCTTTCATATGGCAATTTTTTACTTTTCCAGAGGTGCAGAAGAAGGTGAATGCTCCAAAAGTCACCTGCACTATTTGTGGTGTTTCTTATCAAGAGGAAATCCTAAAAAGAAATACTCTTTTAGTATTTTCACTATGATCAGGCATGTTCAAGGAGTACATCCGGTGGCTTATGCTCGAGCTGCTAGAGACAACCCTCCAGCAGCTCAGCCGAGCACATCCGCAGAAGCTCAGCCGAGCACATCATCGGCAGCTCAGCCTAGCACTTCAGCTGCGGCGGCAGCTTCACCTGCTTCTGTTCCTCTGGATGTACACCCTCTTTTCAAGAGGGTGCATATACGGGGCAATGCGTGCAATGCTCTTCTCTCTTATGGTGACACCAGCATTCCCCTAATAGAGAGCAAGATACAGCAGCACACATGCAGCACCCCATATTTGTTTTCATTTTTTTGTTCCTCTGTTCCTCAATTAACACAACGGCTCTTTTTAGAGCCACCTAACATCTAAACACTTAAATTTGATTTTTAATTCTATTTTTTTTATGATTTTATTCCGCTGTGTGCGCACGGTGCGCGCACGGTGCGCGCACGGCAAGTCATGTGATTACGAAAAAACACTTTTCATTGGTTCATAGGGAGTAACAGTTGAAGCAGATGAAGTACAGTATGGTAAACAGATTGAAAGTAAGAGAAGTGGAGTGATGGTGAGATAAGGGGCATGAGGATTAGAAAAGGGGGTAAGAGAAAGTGAGATATGGAGAGTGAGGGGATGGAGGGATTTAGGAAACTGGAGTGAGAGAAAGGTAGTCAGGATTTCAATGACCAAAGGAGAGTGATGCAGAGTGAAGGAAAGAATGCGAAAAGGTGAAGGGGTGTGAGATACAGACAGGAGGAAGTGAAGTAGGAGAATAGGAGTGACTATGAGTAAAGGATAGTAACAGTTAGGGAAGGTGAGGGAAGGAGAATGATGGAGAAGGTTAAAAAATTAACATAGATGGAAAATGAGTGATAGAGAGAGGAGGAGTGGTAGAACTAGAGGGGCAGATTTATAACAAACTAACGCAGCACGGTGCAGCAAGTAATTTTGCTGCGCCGTGCTGTGTTAGTTTCGAAGCACAAAGATGCAACATATTTACAAGAATATGTCGCATCTCTATGCTTCCCCTGCGCTGGCGCACAAACTGCAGCCATGCGCCGGCGCCGGCTCCCTTACATCATGCTGCAAGCATGCCTGCGTGGTGGGGAGATTGTTCTTCTGCAGGAAGGGACACCTTCCTGCATAAAAAACAATCACAAGAGGCTTTTTCCTCTTTCAATGCGTGCTGTAGCATGCAGCACGCACTGAAAGAGGAAAAAACAAGGAGAAATGAAAACTTTTCTCCTTGTTATGCCTCGCTACGCCACCTCTAGGGTGGCGTAGCATTCACATGCCTCTCCAGAGTTACAATTTCTCGTAAATCTGGAGATGTGTCTAGTTCTATGGGTGTCGCGTGGGAACACCCACAACAACACCCATTGAACACTCCTTCAACGCACAGTGCTGCATGTGAAGTGGCTGTATTTACAAGGAGAGGAAAAGTCATGCAGGGTGGCTTTTCCTCTCCTTGTAAATATGGAGGAGGCCCCTGCGCCACCAGTACGTCATGAAAAGTGACGTAGTGGTGGCCAAGGGGGCTTGTAAATCTGCTCCAGAGATGTTAAGGAAATTAAGGGTAAGACAGACAAAGGAAGAGAGACAGAAACAGAGACAGAGAGCAAGGAGAAGGAGTAAGGCAGTTAGAATAACTGAGACATATGGAGACAGGGAGAGAAACATGGTTGAACACATAGTGATGGAGGCAGTAAACCTAGGGGAGTAGTAGAGAAGGAGTCAGGGAGTTACGAAACAGCAGTAAAGGAAGAAGAGAGAAGGAAGGGGAATGAGAAAAGCAGAGTGAGGAGAAGTGAATAAAAGGGAGCATGAAAGTGAAGGGGTGACAAATACAGATATTTTAAACTTACCTGACCAACAAAATAACTTAATTAGAAATAAATGTATTTTTTTAATTACAAGAAAAATTGATTCAATTTCCTAAATTTTCTTTCTCGATCTGAAAAAAAAGAAAAAAGTATTAATATTTATCAATACATTTTAGAATACAGTACACATATTTTCATATTTTTAAAAGTAATTTTTTGCCCTTTTTTTGCTGTTTTCAGAATATATTGAATTTCACTGAAAATAGTGATATCAATTGCATTTATCACTTAACAGCGGGCAAACAAATAAACAATCAGAAAGATTGTTTAAAAAAGCCCTGAATATATCCTCAGTAAAAAATACCTTGATAGAAATGTAATATATATATATAAAATATATTCTAAGAACAATAACTATTTACAATAAATAACGTCTGTAAATCTTGTTGGTTAAGCACATACACCAAAATAATACCTGTCAAAGAAGTCCACAATAGAAACAGTTACATTTCCATGAGGCCAAATGGTAATTTTTAAATTCTTTTTTGGTGAAATATCCAATGGTAATCCAATAAAATCAAAATAATGGTTTCTTCAGATGCTGCAATTTGTATCTAAAATTTTGGTTTTAGAAAAATTAAGTAGGAATTTGGTAATTCTGCAGGCAAACGTTGCTTGAAAATCAATTGAGAATCATTACACAGTGTCCAGCCTTTTTCACATTTTAGCTAAACTATGTAATGACCAGAAGTTATAGAAGGTCCATCATGGAAAATTATTGCAACTGCAACAAAAGTCTTTCCTGATATTGATAATTGATTTCCTACAAAGTTCTTTATTAATGTGTCCAATTTTGTTCCATCAGCTCTACAACGTTGCATCATTAAAATTATATACTGTCCATATTTCTTTAAAAATAACGTTGATAACATTTCTGATTTACATTGAGAACATTCCATGTTGTGATTAGCATCTTTAACTAATTTACTAAAAGTCACTGATTTACTCTCTGGTAATGTTAAATATATGAACCTTTCAGAATCAACATTGGAGCTGCATGGGTTCAAACAGTTTTCACAACAATGTTCCCATTTATAAGAGAGACCAAACATCTTTTCTATTTCTACCCCTTCATCTTCCAGTACCATAAGCATATACATCAAGAATTCCTGTGCATCTTGCTGGACATTTTGTGTAAACTGTGTACATCCAGAACACACATCTAAAAGATTTCTAACATCAGGAGCACTTTCTATTTTAGTTTTATCATTACTCAACTTCTCATAAAGAAAACTCAGCAGAGAACAAAATCTTTTTTCATGATTTAGTATTATCTGCTCTTGCAAACTTTCAAGATAAAATACAACATTCAGCACTACATTAGCGTAGCAGTTGACACCAGAGCTATTTTCAAAATGACAACCAACAACCTCTTCAACATTGTCCTTTTTCTTTTTGCTTGCAATCACATCACTCTCCTTTTGTTTTCTCTTCTGTACATCCTCATTACAGATATTCTCAATTCTCCTTTTCCGACAAACAACACGTTTTTCAAACACAGGATACTGACCTAAATGAGGAGCATAGCTTCTTCTTAATCTATTATACTCCTTTACATAATTTGCATCAGCACTAACTTTTGAGTCATCAAAGTCTATCATGAATAAACCAGATAATGGTTTCACTCGTGACAAAGCAACATATGCCATACCTTCTTTAAACACACTAGATCCAATGTTTACAAAAGCACTATCTACAGTTAATCCTTGAGATTTGTGAATAGTTACAGCATATGCTAGAGAAAACGGAAACTGCTTCCGACGTACATATAAGTCTTTCACAAGCAAAAAACGAACTGAACAACGACTAATGTCTTTAACCTCTTCAATCTGATCAAATTTTATTTTTAAAAATTCAATTCCATCCCTTTTCTGGTAATTCACAAAACCCACAACGTTACCCATAGCTCCATTCACTAAACCTTTTTCTACATTCAAATTACGTCTTAAAATTACTCGACAGTTCATAGATACATAAAGATTCTTTTCTAAACCAGCTGTTTTCGAAATGTTTTTCTCTAGAGAATCCAATTTATTTTTCAATTTGCCTGTCAATGTAATAGTTATTCCTTCATGCTGTATTTTGTCCACTGCTTACATTTTCATAATCTCTTCATTTTCCAATTTCAAAAGTTCTTCATTGAATATAGAGCATTCATGTAGTGTTGGCATTAAGCAGATTACAGTACTTTTTTCGGCAATTTTCTTGTATATTTTCTCTGGAACTATTTGTTCTGTTGGAAACAAATTACATAGCAATCGACTCTGTAAAGCTTTTCTGCCATGTTCTGTGACTAGTCCAATTCTGATATCTTTGAGAATACTTGCATAATCATCATCATTTGCTTGCCGCATATTGGTAATGAGTTCTTTGTACTCAAAGTATGTCCAAATATTCACATTACCTATACTTCCTAATGACTTTTTCGTGTCTTCATGTGTAATAGTATTAAATACTGGTTGTCCTTTAACTGGAGTGAGCTGCAGTAGATCCCAAAAACTATAACAGGGTTTCCTCCAAATAACACATCATAGTCTCTCTTTAGAATTTGCTGCATTCTTAAATGCACAAAGGCAAGCACTAAGTTTGATACCATGCCTACCTCATCAATAATGAGAACTTGCATTTTCTTCAACACTCTTGAAACTTCAAAACATGCTTCTCCTGTTAGCTTGTGGTATTCTATTTTGTTCTCATGCTCTACTGGTAACATTAGCAAACCATGTAAGGTAATTCCTTTTATGTTATATGCTGCTAACCCAGTTGGAGCAGTAACAAAACAAGACAAAGGTGAATCAGTTTTTTTCTGTAGGTAGCTTCTAATTACTTTAATTAAGAAACTTTTTCCAGTTCCAGCTTGTCCACTCACATACATTCTGATTGGTTCAAATGATGTGCATGAGCACTCTTTATTTTCATGTTGTAATCCATGATCAATTTGTTTTGTGACTTCTTCATAAATTTGTTGTTGTTCATCATTCAGTTGTTGTTCCAAATTTGGTAAGTCTATAAAATCCTCCTGAGCTTGATTCATAGCTGTTTCCACTTCAGTCATGGCTATTGCAGCTTCATTTTCTACGATTGGTTGTCCTAGGGGATCTTGACTGAGCGTTCCAGAACTTCGACTGTCTTGAGAACTGTCTCTAGCTACTTCAGCTGCAATTGTAGCTTCTTGTTCAATTTCTTCATTTAACATTTGTACATAATGTGTAAAAGTACTGCATTCTATGCTATCTTTATATGCATTAAAGGAATCTTCATAGCTGTGAAAATCTCCAAGTAATTCATCTTCTGAACGCCATGGTTTAAACAGCTGTAAAAGTGCTAAGTAGTAAAATTCCTTTTTGTCAGTAGTGTCACAACTCAGCTTCCTGTGATTAATCAAACTTCCTTTTGTTTGTTTCACCAAACATCCTTCCTCACCAATGACTTTATATTTTTCATTGTTGATGACTTCTGTGGCATTCCGTATAAAAATGTAGTTCTGCAGCACTTCATAGAGACACATGTTCTCAAGATGATGACTTCTCTTGGGGTAATAGGTGTCCAACATATTTGTTTTCAAAATGTCTGTACTTTCTGGTTCGTTCTCTGCTAAATATTTAATTTCTCGAACAGATTTCAGTACTCGATTTCGCATTCCTGCAAGGCCTAAACATAACCAAATTTTTCTTCTGGATTTGGAGTACAGACTTGCAGATGATAATCTATCTTTGCATTCGTATGACCCAATTTCTCGATGCGATAACATCTTTAAACTGAAACTGTATAGCTTTTTACTGACAGTCTTCTCGTGAGAAATCTCTTCCCACATTTCTTTCAATTCCGTTTTCTCAGATTTAGTGATGTAAGATGTGACATACCGAGCAACAGCAATAGAATTGTCAGCTACATACTGAATATCCATGTTAGCATTCCACATGGATAAAATGACTGGGTTGTAGTCATTTATAAATTTTGACTCTTCTTTTCTTCTTAGGTTGTAAGTATTTTCCGGAGATTTTCTTGTAATGGTATGTCGCACCGCTGACATAAAACTGTTTATCTTCCTTTTGAAAGAACAGGTCGTGGAAATCCAAATCGACATTTTGTGTAGAACTTATCTTTACTCTTGTACTTTCGTCGACAGTATTTTCCACACCGATGACTTTGGAAACGTAAAACTTGCTCTTTTAAGTTTTTCTCTTCTGTGCCTTTAGGTATAGCACATGTTGCATATTCTTCAGTGAAAGTTAAAACTGCATCATCAGAATCTGTTCCAAATTTTGGGACAATTTTGTGGATCAATCCTTGATCCACAACAGCATATGAATATGAGCTGCACCTCTTGCTTGGTACTCTTTTCTCCAAAAGAAATCCACAACTTCTCCAAGAGGTGGATTTTTTTTATTGCAGATGAAGGACATTATAGCCTCAAATCTATGATTGAAATATCTGCAAACATTAACCGGATCCAATGAGCACAATTCTCCTGCTGTCTTGTATTGGATGTTTTCAATATTTGAATTTGCCTCTCGAAGAAAATCCAGTAAATCATCCCAAGCGTACTCAGCACAGCTTAGGGTAAGGAACCATGTAGGAGTTCCTAAATTCCGTAACATACATTTCAATTCTCCATGGCGTCGGTACCAATATTCATTAGTTCCACGCTGACAAGCCATCAGATTAATCAATTGAGATTCCAAATGATCATCTCGCTGTTGCACTTTGTTCATACAATCCTTTGCAAACACATTATGTAGATGTACTCCACTTATTAAAATGTGATTTACTGCATAAGATAGTGCAGACAAGTCACTTTCAAATAAAAGATGGAACAAATAAGGAATACTTTGACGAAATCGTGGATCTTCTGCATATAATCTTGTAGTCCGATACTCAGAAGCAGGAATCTGTACTGGACGTTCATCATCTCGTCCACCTTTTCCTGTAGGGAACAGCTGGGGAAAACATTGAGCTTCCAAGCTCTCCTCCCATACACTCACGGGAGTTCCTTTTGCTTTTTTCATCTGAAACAGATCAATAGTGTTTGCCATAACTTCTTTAGAATGAAGAGGATGTATGCTGAAATGTTCATAAATTTCTTCTTCTTTTTACTTATCCACTTTTTCAATTTGTCCAGTTGGTATTCCTGTGTCTCCTAGTAAAACTTCTTCATCTTCATCCATATAAATTGATTCATAGTACTTATTATTTCTTTTCAAATGTAAATTTGCTCTTTGTACTTTTCGTACATCTACTAGCTCCTGCCAAATTTGGTTCAGTTTCCAAACTATCTGCATCAATTGTTTCAATATTTTTTTTCAAATCTAACGACAAATAGACAACTCTTCCTTTTAAACCTCTTTGTAAATCTGAAGGAGGTAATTTACCTGTTTTGGGCTCCATACGAACTATAGTCTGAAACGGATGGACACATTGAATGAGTATAGAATCATACGTATTTAAATCACTAAGTTCTGCAGGAATATCAACCAATTCTAAATCATTATGTACAGCTCTAGCTGGCATTTTATTTTCTTCTAACTTGTTATAACAATATTTACAAATACGCTGATCTTCACCCAAATCAAAACAATTTTCCAGAAACAAATATGTAGCAAAATCCTTCCACTCATAATTATTTTCTTTTTCACTTTTTTCATAGAGATCAACATTCCTTGTTTGAATTTTATAATGGGTTCTCCGGCAACAAATACAAGTAATATTTGGTCTTTCATTAGAGATGATAGTAAATTTTGTCATTTGATCTTCAAAATTTTTACTAACAGTGAGTTCTACATTCTCTTCCACATTTTCTTCAATAACTGTGTCAATTCCTGCACTTTCTTGCTCTGGACCAAAGTAACTAAACTGAATATCATCAATAACCTTCCCTACTTCTGATACTGATCCACGGAACAGAGCACTATTCAACTCATTTAACTTTAGTGCTGGACTTTTAGCAAAATACAATCTTCTCACCAACTTTCTCATTTCAGTATGATGTACTGCCAGCATCCTAAAATGGTGAAAAACACTTTGACAAACTTTCCTAGAAAGACAAGCCAGAGAATGTTCTTGCAAACCAGTATTCTTTCTCACTCTGCATGGATCTAGTCTTTGAAGCACCTTAATCTTCTGTTTAACACTTTTTTTTACTATATTCTCTTAGAAAGTCACGTAATTTATCAATAGATTCTTGTCGTACAGTACAAATACTACTACAATTCCAAGTGTACACTGGGGCTTTAGGACGTCTCCCCATAACCTCATCAGCTAACACTTCTTCCTCATTTCTTGGAACCATTTTCTCCTTTTCCATTACACAACCATCTTTAACTTCATATGCACGACCTCTGGTGTCAACTGCATGCAGCAAACTATTACTTTGAAGATAACTCTCTTCATTAAAAAATGGTTCAGTACTTGATCTATGCTTCCATTCTCCTAAGAACACTTTACAAAAGTTATTTTTTTTCACTATTCTTTTCCTTTTGCTTTTTGACTTCATTACATTGACCATTTTATCTAATGTACGGATCCTGTTAAAAATTAAAATGAATAGTTTTCTTTTTAATTCCAAAGCCTTTTCAACAATTGATTCAATATGTTTCTTTTTCTTATAAAATTTAGCTTTCTTCCTATATTTTTTCACATCCTTTAGCAAATTGAACATCACTCTTCTCTGAAACATTTTTCTACGAATGTTTTGAAATTTTTTTTTTCTTTTTAAGGCATTCTTTATTGCTTCTGATTGTACATTAGCATTTACTATTTTCTTACTATTGTCTTGTTGTTTTCTACTTGAAACAATATTTGCGGTCGATATATTTTTTACATTTTTTCTTTGTTTGAGGATATTTTTTAAAAAATCCTTAGTCTGCTTACCAGAAGACTTTTTCTTTTTTCCAACATGAGGTTCTTCAACTAATTTCTGTTGTCCAGTTGTCTTCAAATATAGATGTTTTTGCTGTTCTTTTCTCTTTCTTGATTTTATAGGCATGTTTAATTTATTTCACTGTTGTTCAGCAATACCTAAAAGGAACTAAAAAAAAATACCTTTATTTAATTTAAATATATTACTATATATTTTTTTAGCTTTTCAAATCCTATCATATTATCTGCCCCTTTCCTACGAGTGAAAGTCTTACACAATAATACCAACACAAATTAAATCTCTGACAACAATTCCTGTGTGCACACAGACTCATGGTGTGATTCTAGGCAGATAACGATATCTGATTGGCAATTTGAAAGCACATTTACTACTGTGGTTTTGCAAGTGATAATTACTGTAACAGCCTGACACATTTTCCTTATAGTTTTGAGAAGCAGAAAAGAGCACATGTCCTAACAGCTACTTGAGACCATGAGCATGTGTAACCTGGGTGAGTGACTAGACTACAGCAAAGAAAATGAGCCTTGGTGATGTTGAATGTGTTAGCGTTACTCACTGCTATCTGAAACACCACACAGTGCTGAATAGTAAGCATGACAGTGCAGGAGAAGCAGCTGGCTGTGTGCTAAGAGTGTGCTTCTGGACACTGTGTATTGTCAGGTGCAAGAGAGATCTGCATGGATGCTTGCACAACTGCATGAAGACTGGAGAGATGTATGTAAGAGTACATGTGTGTTAAGGGTTAATTGGAGTTTTCAACATGTAGGAACTACCTCACCCATTGCAGGAGTGGAAGAAAATCTACCATGTTGATTTCAAATGTGTTAGCATTGGCCTCTCATTTGTGAGATATTAATTTTGGCCTGAATGCTAACCATCACAGTTCAAGAAAACAAGCTGCCCCTTTCCTACGAATGCAAGTCTTACAGAACCAGACCAACACGAATTAAATGTCTGACAACAATTCCTGTGTGCACACAGACTCATGGTGTGATTCTAGGCAGAAAACGATATTTGATTGGCAATTTGAAAGCACATTTACTACTGTGGTTTTGCAAGTGATAATTACTGTAACAGCCTGACACATTTTCCTTATAGTTTTGACAAACAGAAAAGAGCACATGTCCTAACAGCTACTTGAGACCATTAGCATGTGTAACCTGTGTGAGTGATTAGACTACAGCAAAGGAAATGAGCCTTGGTGATGTTGAATGTGTTAGCGTTACTCACTGCTATCTGAAACACCACACAGTGCTGAATAGTAAGCATGAAAGTGCAGGAGAAGCAGCTGGCTGTGTGCTAAGAGTCTGCTTCTGGAGACTGTGTATTGTCAGGCGCAAGAGAGATCTGCATGGACACTTGCACAACTGCATGAACACTGGAGAGATGTATGTAAGAGTACATGTGTGGTAAGGGTTAATTGGAGTTTTGCACATGTAGGAAATACCTCACCCATTGCAGGAATGGAAGGAAAATCTACCATGTTGATTTCAAATGTGTTAGCATTGGCCTCTCATTTGTGAGATATTGATTTGAGCTGAATGCTAACCATCACAGTTCAAGAAAATTGCTGCCCCTTTCCTACGAATGCAAGTCTTACAGAACCAGACCAACACAAATTAAATCTCTGACAACAATTCCTTAATGCACACAGACTCATGGTGTGATTCTAAGCACAAAACAGTATTCCTCAGTGATACCAGTACACCTTAACTTATGGTGAAGACATACTCCATAATATCTTACAAGTTCAAGGCAGTTAAATATCTCCCAAAACATAAAATGTAAAACACAACTTTAAAAGAAGAATCACATTTCTATTATTTATATCAAAATGCACCACATACATCCCCTCTCAAATTCATAACTCACCTTTAAAAGTAGTTAGTTGAGAAAGAAATGTGGCACTCACACAGCAGATTATCAGAGCCAGAATCTCTGAGCTGTACACCTCTCACTAGAGCCAGTAAATGGCAAACTTTCCCTCTCTTTTTTCACACATATACATGTTAACTTCAAATCACAGTGCTTACCACATTTTTCAAATGGAAACACACATTTCTATTGGTTGCAAATTTCAACCCTTTACAAATGATCCCTACCCCCAACATGACTTCTGCCTGCTACCATAGCAACATGTCATGGAACACTGGTGTGAGCAGAGAGGTCAGGAGTTCAGCACACAAAGTTTATAATGCAAAGAGCAAGAGTGCTTGACTTTTCAAACCTAACAGCAAATCCAAAGTAATGTTCTGTGGGAACACATTTTTCTGAACCAATACAAAACATGCTAGTAAAAATGTAAATATACAGCCTAGTTTTTAGTGTAGAATGGTGTGAAACAGCCAATGAGTTCATTTTATTAAAAAAAAGTATGTAAGCCTCCATTTTACAACTATCTTTCTTTTCATATTGCCATTCTACTGAAAGACACCTTCTGAGTGCATCCAGATCTCCTTGAAAGATGTTCACAGTGTGGATTGTAGGTCATAGCTAGGGGTGGGTGGAATTTGCAAAAGCGACTTTCGCAAATTATCGCGAGAATTTTAAAAATCTCCACAAACACGCGGAAATATCGCGAAGATGCGGAAGTTTTTTTCCCGCCCGTTCGCGGTATTTTCTGCGTGGTCGCGGCTCGCCAACTTACTCATGCGGTTGCTCGCGGGTGCGGCCATCTTGTTTTCACTCTTCTCGTGGTGCATGATCGCGAGAAGAAAGACGTGATCGCACGACGCATGACGTTACTGCGGGCGCGAACTGTCGCGAGACAGCGCAAATGGCTACCAACAATCCAACATCTCGTGGAGAACGCGACTGGATCGGGAAAACTTGTCGGCGAACGCGGGGATTCAGGTAAGGCGATCGCGCGCGCGCGAGAATGTATTATTTTACAGCGTGAGCAAGAAACAAATTATCGCTAAGCTGCGGAATGCGGATATTTTGACATTTTCTCGCTCTCCGCCGAACGCAAAAATGTCAAATTATCGCAATTTCCGCGAGCGGAACGGAAATTTAGCCCAGGCCTAGTCATAGCTATGTCTTCTGGAGTGAAAAGTATGCAGAAAAAAGAGGTATTGTGACAGACCTTGCTTTGCCAAATGTAGACATTAAATGGATTGGTCAGAGAGGGTTAAAGTGGCACCAATTAATGCCTTTGGTGAAATCCTTTCTACATCTCCCACAGCCTGACCTTATAATTGTGCACTGTGGTGGAAATGACCTAGGCACTTTAACTGGGGTAGGTCTGGAAATACTTGTTAAGGACACCTTAGTGCAATTGATGTCACTTTTTCCACAAACTACCTTTGTATATTCTAATATATGCCAAAGGCAAAAGTGAAACTGGTCCAACCAATATTGTCCGCAGATTGAGAAAGCAAGAAAGCACGTCAATAAGTATGTTTCTGCTTTCCTCAGAGACTATGGTATGGGTTCTATATACCACAACAACTTGCATTACAACATGCAAGGCATTTATAGAGGAGACGGTGTACATTTCACAGATGAAGGCAACAGAGTCTTCCTCTTGAACTTTAGACTCTGCATCGGTACTTACTTGTAGGTACAAAAAAACACTCAATGAACACAATGGCTCTTTTTAGAGCCAACCAACATCCTAACACTTAAATTTGATTTTTAATTCTATTTTTTTTATGAATTTATTGCCGCCGTGCCCGCACCGTGCGCTCACCATGCGTGCACCGTGCGTGCACTCGGCGATATTTTTCAAATTGTTTTTTTTTTGTGACCTAACCGGTCTTCCATGGACCCCCTGAGAAGGCCTAGGGGGTCAGGAACTCTCTACCCTGCCCCCTTTTCACGTTCTCCACTTGTGTTTTTAACTCTCTTCCGCCTCTAAAACTCAAAATGGCAGCTAGGGGTGCACGCACCATGCGCGCACCCCGCAATTTTTTGAAAAAAAAAAAAATGTTTTTTTCACCCTTCAGGGTCCTTCAGGGACCCCCTGACAAAGGCTAGGGGGTCAGGAACTCTCTACCCTGCCCCCTTTTCACGTTCTCCACCTTTCTTTTTCCCTGTCACACACACAATACACAAAATGGTGGCTGACACTTCCTGATTTCGACCGATTCGAATGTTGACTGACATGTAACCACCAATCAGAATTACGCTCGCGCACGGCACGGTGCGCGCACGGTGCGTGCACGGTGCGTGCACGGTGCGTGCCTATAGATATTTATGTACTTTTAACTGCAATTTTCTCAGGAACTACTGAACAGATTGACACCATATATGCAAAAGGCACATGCCTGACCTGAGGACTACCTCTTTGCCAAATTTCAACTAATTCTGTTCAGCCGTTCGGGCTGTACCTTCGACTAAAGGTCCTATGGGAAAATGCATGGGGAAAATGCGTTTTGGGACCCCCCTTTTTTCTCAGACCCCACTTGACGAGTCATCTCGAGACTTTTAGGGTAGGAGCTGAGCGGAGCGCCCCATTAGTTTTGAAAATTTTGCGAGGATTCGTCAACCGGCACCAAAGTTATTCAAAATAGAATCTTGAGATTTCCTATGGAAACTATGTCCTAACTGTAACTATCTACTGGCGACCGCCAGTAGATAATATAGATATATATATATATATAGATATATATATATTACCTACTGGCTGTCGCCAGTAGGTAGTTATAGTTAGTACCTATTAGCCATAGGAAATCTGCATCATTCTATTTAGAATAACTTTGGTGCCGGTTGCCGAATCTTCGTGAAAGTTTCAAAACTCGTGGCCCGCTCTGGTCCGCTCCTATCCTGAAGTTCTCGGGGTGATTCGTCAAGCAGGGGCAGAGAAAAAAGGGGGTCCCAAAACATGTTTTCCCCATGCAATTTTTCATAGTGAGTTTTAGTCGCAGCTACAGCCCGAACTGCTGAACGGAATTACACCAAATGTGGCAAAAAGGTAGACCTTGGTTCAGAGTCATGTCTTTTACTTAAATGGTGTAAATCCGTTCAGTAGTTCCTGAGAAAATAAAAGTAAAATCACATATATATCTGGACAGAGCCTAACCACACATCTCATCGTGAGATCTAAGCACTTCATCCAAGAATTGTTGGCAGACATCTTGGGATCAATATACATGATAGCACCTCATTAAAAAGCATTGCAGTTAATAAAAGGTTTTAAGACTTTAGTTACATTTTAAATCATGTGTTGATGATACCATACTCATTTTAGGAATTGTGGTATGTTCTAAAGTGATTTTACCATGTGAAAAAGCCTTCTGCTGGGATATCATGAATCATGTTTGAGAGAAAACTATTTTCTCATGCTTTTCCCACAGAGGTTTGGAAGGTGATCTATAAGCTAAACTGAGAGCATATTTTCTGTAAATTCACATTATCTTTCTCAGTCATGTGAGAATGAAGTCTGACATTCTCAGTAAAACATGTACATCCAACAAGGGCAGAGACTGTCAGTTGATTACTTTGTGTTCTACTGCAGCTTCCCAGAGTGTCCCAAAGAACAACTAGAGCGCCAACAGTCCTACTTATGACAAACGTATGGCACACCTGAAGCGATCTTGATTGGAATAAAGTGGTAACTCTTAAAACATTTAATTTAAAAAGGAACAAAATGAGGGGGTTCATTTTTCCGTGGAAAGTATGATTAGTGCTGCAGAATGAAAAAATAGGGCACATTTTGAGTGACTTCTCAAATCCTCTTCTATTTCATAAAAAAATTCTGACATGCAGACTGAAACATGCACTTTCAATACCAGCAGCAGACTACCCTGGTGAGCAGTAGCTTTACTACAGTTGTCTAATAAGCAACTAGAGTGCTAGCATTCTGAATGTATGGCAAATGTGTGACACATCTGAATGCCTTCTTGATGGAATCAAAGTAAAAAACCTGAAAGTATTTCCTACTGAGGAGATTGTAGTAAATGAGGAAATTAGGAAACTTCATAACAAATAAGTCTCCCAAGATGGCCACCAGAGACAAAAGAGCCCAAATGTAGCACAAATATCACCCAGATGTAGCCCAAGTATAGCCCAATGACAGAATGTCCCAGAGTGTTCGAAAGAACAACTAGAGTCTTACTTGGAATAAAGTGGTAACACTTAAAACATTTAGGGGCAGATTTACAATAACTGGCGCATCCCTGCATATCAGCAGGGATGCGCCAGTTATTGTGCGCCACAGCTCCGCCACCATGGATGCGCCGCATTTACAATGCTTCAAGCAGGCGCAGGGTTTTGACGCAGCATGGGCCTAAAAGTGACTGAGTGAAATCTTGTACCTTTCACTCAACCACTTTTAGGAGGCTTTCCTGTGCTGGAACACCCCCCCTGCGCAGGAACCCCTACATGTGGCGCAGGGCTTTACAACATGACGCATCTCCCAGATGCGTCACGTTGTAAGCACCCCGCACCATGGTGCAGGATTTGCGCCGCCGCTGCGTCACAAAAGTGACGCAACGGCGGCGTAAATGAGCCGCAAGGGGCTTATAAATCTGCCCCTTAATTTGCAAAGGAACAAAGGGGCAGATTTACAATAACTGGCGCATCCCTGCATATCAGCAGGGATGCACCAGTTATTGTGCGCCACAGCTCCGCCACCATGGATGAGCCGCATTTACAATGCGGCGCACCATGGGGCAAAAACGGCACAGATGCGTGACGCATCTGTGCCGTAAAAGTGGCGCATTGCTGAACTTGCGTCGCAAGCGCGACGAAGCTCCAGCAAGGCTCTGGGTGCCCTATCTTGCTAATGCTGCGTCAATCCTTACGCCTGCTTCAAGCAGGCGCAGGGTTTTGACGCAGCATGGGCCTAAAAGTGACTGAGTGAAATCTTGTACATTTCACTCAGCCACTTTTAGGAGGCGTTCCTGCGCCGGAACACCCCCCCTGCGCAGGAACGCCTACATGTGGCGCAGGGCTTTACAACGTGACGCATCTCCCAGATGCATCACGTTGTAAGTACCCCGGACCAAGGTGCAGGATTTGCGCCGCCGCTGCATCACAAAAGTGACGCAATGGCGGCGTAAATGAGCCGCACGGGACTTATAAATCTGCCCCAAAATGAGGGGGTTCATTTTGCCATAGAAACTTTCCCTAAAACCTATGTTTTTTTCAGTGAATATATATATATATATTCACTGAAAAACGATAGGTTTCAGGGACGTTATAGTTAGCTGGACATTTCACCCGTACAAAACCATAGAAATTCCACCGTTATATAGTTAGTTTAGCTAATTATAACTCGCGCCCCCGCAATGCACTGCTCATGATGTCACATATGACATCATTCATGGCATGGTCAGTGACATCACTGATGATATCACTGATGACATTTCACATGACATCACTCATGACACCATTCAGTGACTGTGTGCTTCTGTAATTTTAAATATATTTGATATACTTTCCTAGGTGTATTGAAGAATGAGTGGGTGTATAAGTATCTGGATGGAGGATTTAGCAGGTGTGTGACTGATTGTGTAAGTGAGTGATTAAACATGTATTACTGAATGCATGGGGTAGTAACTAAACTGTGTGGATGTCTGTATCAGTCTGTCTGTTTTTGTGTGTAATGTGCTACATGGGTTGGTCAGTAGCTACATGAGTATCCATATGGGTTATTGATTGTTTTTGAGTATTTGTGTGGGTGGGTGGGTTGGAGGCGCGTGACTGTGCATAGATGTGTGAGTGGTTGATTCACTGGGTGTTTGGGTTCAAGAGTGTATGTGGAAACAGCTGTATGGATGTGTGAGAGTATGTATAGGTGTGGGTGAGTGAATGGATGTCTCAGTGGTACATGTGTGAGTAACTACATATGTAAAAGGCAGTATATGTGAGTGATGGTGTATATAAATAACTATATGTTAGAGTCAGTGATTGGGAGAAAGGCTGTATGGATGAGTGTGTACTTGTATCACTGATTATATAATAGAGTAAGTATGCGTTAGTATCTGTATGAATTGAGGTGGTGTATGTATAACTGTATAGGTGAGTAAACGGGAGTATGATTGATTCTTTGTATGACTGACTAGGTGTGAGTAACTCCATGGGTGTGTGGCGGTGTGTGAGTGTCTAAATAGATGTATGAGTGCAAAATGATAGTGTTGTATTGATGAGTGACTGCATGTATAAGTGATTGTATGGGTGAATGAGTGGATATGTGTAGATCTAGGAATCAGTGGGTACATATGTATTAACTGGTATTGGTGTCTTGATGGTTTCGAAAATGGTAGTCTGTATTTTACCGTGGGTGTATCAAAGGCTATATTAGACTGTGAGGAGGTGCAACAGATTTTCACGTGGATGATGTCATCAGTGATATCATCAGTGATATCATTTGAGATGTCATCAGTGATGTCATCAGTGATGTCACTGACCATGCTATGAATTATGTAATATGTGACGTCATGAGCAGTGCATTGCGGGGGCGTGAGTTATAGTCAGCTGAACTAACTAAAACATGGAATTTCTATGGTTTTGTACAAGTGAAATGTCCAGCTAACTATAACGTCCCTGAAACCTATGTTTTTTTATTGAATTTAAAAGGATTTTTAAATGCTAATTTCTAACTATAACGTCCGTAAAACCCATGGTTTTTTCATTGAATTTCAAAGGTTTTTTAAATGCTAATTCCTGACTATAACGTCTGTAAAACCTATAGCTTTTTCAGTGAATTTCAAATGTTTTTGAAATATTAAACTACTATTCTGCTATTTGTCATTAGTACTGTTTTTTCTAACTTTTCTGCTACAGAAAAGAAAATAAACTGTAAAACTGTTGTGTAATTTAATATATTTCACAAATTAGAATGTTACTTATCAAATAATACAACATGATTTAACATTTTGAAAACATATTTTTCTCCCTTTTTCTGCTGTTATCAGATTCTACTTAAATTCGCTATTCACAGCGATGTCAGTGTAGTATCATCATAATCAGCTGGGAAAAAAAAATCAGCTATGATTGTTAAAAAAAACACATGACTAATTCTAGCAACCACAATACGAAATCAACACAAATAACACATCCAATACTATGTCCAATTTTTAAATCTTACCTTTACTCTGTAGTTTCTGTTCACATTTCTCCTCAAGGCCACATAATGAGTCAATTTTTTTTTTAAATTATCCAGTATGAATTCTTTAAAGCAGCTTCCCATTTTCTGTCTAGGCCAAATACTGTATCTAAAATTTTTGTTTCAGAAATACCAAGTATGAGTTGGGTAATTCATAAGACAATCTCAGTTTTATTTCCAAGTGTGTATCGTTGCAGTGACTCCAGCCATTATTGCATATTAAATATACAGTATAATGTCCACATGTGGTAGTAGCTCCAGCATGGAAAGCAATAGCCACTGTTGCAAAAGTTCTTCCAGAAATAGATACTTGAGTAGCAACAAAATTTAAAATTTTCGTTTCCACTTTTCTTCCATTTGGTCTACAGCGTTTTAGCATTAAAATTAGATATTTTCCATATCTTTGTAGGCATAATGTAGATAACATTTCTGATTTACAACGAGAACATTTCATATCATGATTTGCTTCTTTTACTAATTTCGGAAAAGGTACAGATTTGCAGTCAGGTATTGTTAAATATAGAAATCGTTCTCTGTCAACTATGGTGCTTGAAGTTAATGAACACTGTTCACATTTGTGATCCATTTGTAACTGAGTCCAGATAAATTCTCAATCTGGATTCCTTCATCTTCTAATACTCCAAGCGTAACCATCAGAAACCCTGGTGCATCTTGCTGTATATTAGAGCTGAATGTTAAAGATCCAGTACATGTATCCAAGAGTTGGCGAATACCAGAAGCAGTATGGATCTTACTTCTGTCAGTTCTCAATTGTTCAAATAAAGAATAACGTGCAGAACATAATCTTTTTTCCTGAGTTTCCATAATTTCACCATAAAGATCTTCTAGATAAAATATAACGTTTAGAATAACATTACCATAGCAGTTGACACCATAAGCAGTTTCTAATTGGTATCCCACAACATCATCACTTGTTTGTATTTTCTGTTTCTTTGCATCTTTTCTTCTCTCTTGAATTTTTTTCTGCTTTTCCACAACACTTGATTCATCAACATGTTTCCGTTTTGAACACACAACACGTTTTTCATAAATAGGATATTCATCTAAAGTTGGTTCACAAAGTCTTCTTAAACGATTATATTCTCTTATACAATTTACATCAGCACTAACCTTGTTTTCATCGCACTTTATTAAATACAAACCAGACAATGTTCTTACTCGAGATAATGCAACATATGCCATTCCCTCTTTAAACACAGTTCGTCTAACATTTACTAAACATTATCTCTACTTAAACCTTGAGATTTATGAATGGTTATTGCATATGCTAAACAGAAAGGAAACTGTTTTCTACAAACATACAAGTCTTTTACCAGCAAAAAATGTACAGAACAATGCCCAAACTGTTTTACCTCTGTAATCTGATCAAATTTAATTTTCAAGAATTCAATTGCATTTCTGTTTTGATATTTTACAAATTCAACAACTTTCCCCATTGCTCCATTCACGAAACCTTCTTCTATATTCAAATTACGCCTCAAAATTACCCGACAGTTTATACATACATCTAAATAAAATTCTAAGCCAGCTGTTTTTGATACAGACTTTTCAAAGAATCCAATTTAATCTGTAGTTTATTTGAAAGAAGAATTGTCATTCCTTGATGCTCGATTTTATCAATAGCTTCAATGTGAACTATTTCTTGATTTTTCAATTTCAGAAGCTCTTGATGAAATGTATAACACTCTTCAACTGTAGGCATTAAGCAAACTATAGACTTTTTTTCTGTAATGTTCTTGTAGAGTACTGCTGCTGGTTTGATTTCAGTTGTAAACAAGTTCTTTAGTAGACGACTTTGTAAAGCTTGTTTACCATGTTTGCTTAGAACAACAATTCTTATATCTTTCTGAATATTTCCATAATCTTCTTCACTTGCTTGTTGCATATTCTGCTTTTACAGGAGTTAGTTGTAGCTGATCTCCAAATACAATTAAATATTTTCCTACAAAGAGAATGTCATAATCTGTTTTTAATACCTGTTGCATTCTTAAATGCACAAAAGCAAGCATTAAGTTTGAGACCATGCTCACCTCATCAATAATTAAAAGTTTCATCTTCTTCAGCACTCTTGACACTTCATAAGACGCTTCTCCAGACAACGTTTGATATTCTAATTTATTATCATGCTCAACTGGTAACATCAGTAATCTATGCAAAGTAATTCCTTTAACATTGTGCGCAGCTAATCCAGTTGGAGTTGTTACCACAGAAGATAAATGTGAACCAGTAGGTTTTTTAAGATAACTGATAAAAAATGTAATTAAAAAATGTTTACCCATTCCAGCTTGACCACTGATGTACATCAGAATAGGTTTAAATGATGAACATACACATTCATTGTTTATGTAACAAAGCATTTTCTATCTGTTCTCTCACTTATACATATACTTTTTTCTGTTCAATATTTACTTGTTCTTCTAACTTTTCCAATGTAATATTCTCCTCTTGTGCTTGCTGCATTGCAATTTCGACTTTATGCATATCAATCGCTGCTTCATTTTCCACTATAGGTTGTCCAAATGGATCTTGACTACATGGACCAGAACTTTGAATATCTTGAGAACTTTCATTAGCAACTTTAGCTGTAATAGTCTTTTCCTGTTCAACATTTTTAAATATGTAGGGAAAATTGAACATGCAATGCTATCTTTGCATGCATTAAAAGAATCTTCGTAGCAGTCGAAATCTCCAAGTAATTCACTTTCGCTACACCATGGTTGGAACAGTTGAGAAGTGCTAAATAGTAAAATGCTCGCTTATCTGGAGTTTCACAACTGAGTTTCTTGTGGTTGATAAGGTGAGTTTTACTAAATATCCATGACATCCAACTACCGCATATTTTCCTTCTTTTAAATTCTGTTTAACATTTCTTTTGAAGCTGTAATGTTGAAGTACTTCACACAGACATAGCTGTTCCAGATGTCAACTCCTTTTCCGATAGTATGTATCAAACATATTAGTTTTATGAATTTCTTTACTGTCTGGTTCATTTGCTGCTAAGTATTCAATTTCTTCTAATGATTTCAACACTCTATTTCATGAACATGCAAGACCTAAACTTACCCAAATGATCCCTTGTGATTTTGAATATAAACTTGAAGAGGACAAGCAGTCTGAACATTCATAGGATCCAAATTCTCTGTGGGAAAGCATTTTCAAAGTAAAGCTGTACAATTTTTTGCTAAGGCTCTTCTCTTGTGCAATTTCTTCCCACATTTGTTTCATCTCGTTTTTTTCGGATTTCGTTATATATGATGTAACATGTCGTGCAACAGCAATTGAGTTGTCTGCAACATACTGGATGTCCATGTTTACATTCCACATTTTTAAAATAACTGGATTGTAGTCATTAATATACTTTGACAGTTCTGTTCTTTTCAAGTTGTATGTATTCTTTGGAGATTTGCGGGTTATTGTGTGTCTTACAGAAGAAAAAAAGAATTTACTCTTCCTTTAGAAATTACTGGACGTGGAAATCCAAACCGACACTTGGTATAAAATTTTCCTTTAGACTTGTATTTTCGTTAGCAGTACTTTCCACAGCGGTAACTTTGGAAACGTTAAACTTGCTGTCTTAAGCTTCTATCACCTCCTTGTCTTGGAATCTCACATGTCACATACTGTTCATTGAAAGACAATACTATTCCATCTGATTCAGTTCCAAATTTAGGTGCATCCTTGATCCACAATAGCAGATGTATATGAGGAGCACCTCTTGCTTGGTACTCCTTTCTCCAAAAGAAATCGGTAACTTCTCCAAGAAGTGGATTCTTTTTATTGCAAATGAAAGACATTGCTTGAAACCTATGATAAAAATATCTGCACACAGTTACAGGATCCAAAGAACACAGTTCTCCAGTTGTATTTAGTTCAACATTCTTTATATTGGAATTTGCTTCTCGTAGAAATTCAAGCAAATCTTCCCATGAATACTCTGCATAGCTAAGTGTCACAAACCATGTTGGTGTACCTAAGTTCTGTACATACACTTCAGTTCTCCATGACGACGGTACCAATACTCATTTGTTCTTTGTTGACATGCCATTAAATAATTAACTGTGCTTCTAAATTTTCATCTGTTTGTTGAACTTACTCCACAAATTCTTTCGCTGAAAGAAGTGATTGATGAACTCCAGTTTTAAGTATGTGGTTCACTGCGTAGGACAGAAAAGACAGACTACTTTCAAACAATATAAAATATATATGGAATTCACTGTTGAAATCTAGGATCTTCAGAGTATAATCTTGTTGAGCGATATTCAGAAGCTGGAATATGTACAGGTTGGTCATCATATCGCCCACCTTCTCCAGTAGGAAACAGCTGTGTAAAACAACGAGCTTCCAAGCTTTTCTCCCATACACTCATTGGAGTTCCCTTTGCTTTTTTCATTTGAAATAACTCAATCCTGTTTCCTATTACTTCTTTGGAATGTAGAGGACATATTGTGTAATGTTCATAAATCTCTTCACTCCTTGACTTGTCCACTTTCTCTATTTGACCACTTGAAATTTCATAGTCATCTTCCAAACTTATTACCTGTTCTTCCATATTTACACTTTTATAATAAATATTGTTCTCCACAAGATATAACTTAACCTTTTGAAGTTTATTAACATCCACAAATTCTTGCCATATTTTCTAACTCTTTGTTGGTACTCCATTTACTAGAATGTCTACTGTTTCATTTTCCTCTTTGTCTCCACAAACAATTTCAATATTTTTCTTAAAATCCAACGGTAAGTACACCACTCCTCCTTTCAGCCCTCTTTGTAAGTCTGTTGGTGGCAGTTTACCTGTTTTAGGGTCCATGCTAATTATTGTTTGAAATGGATGAACAGATTGTATTAGAACTGACTCATATGCATTCAAATCTGCCAGTCCCTCCGGAATAGGTACTAATTCTAACTTATTATGTACTGCTCCAGCGGGCATTTTGTTCTCTACTTATTTGTTTTAACAATATTTACAAACACATTGATCACTGCCTAACTCAAATTGACCTTCCACTAACAAGTACGTTGCAAATTCCTTCCATTTATCATTCTTCTTCTTTTCAGATTTCAAATACAAATCAACATTTCTAGTTTGAATTTTATAATTAGTATGTCGACAACAAATACAAACATGGTTTGGAAATTCAGAGCACACTATGTTAAACTTTCCAATTTCTTCTTCAAACTGATCAATCCTAATCACTTTCGAATCTTCTTCAACATCTGTAATTGTCAAACTTTCACTTTCTATGCACTGCTCTTCTGAACCAAAATATAGGAACTCAATGTCATCACACTTTTTTTATACATCTGATAAAGTACCATGTGAAAGAGCTGTATTCAGTTAATTTAAACATAATGCAGGACTTTTTACATAGTACACTTTCTTTACAAACTTTCGCATTTCTGAATGGTGTACTGCTAACATCCTCAAATGATGAAAAACACTTTTACACACTTTTCGTGAAAGACAAGCCAGGGAATGACCATGTTACTCAGTATATTTTCTTACATTACATGGATCTAGTCCTTGTAACAACCTAATCTTCTGTTTAACACTTTTCAGTGTATATTCCAATAACACATTTCGCATTATATTATTGGATTCCTGTTGAATACTACAAAAACTGCTACAACAGCACTTATACACAGGAGCTTGTGTGTGTTTCCCTTGCACTTTTTCAGCTATTAACTGTTCTGCACTAATACCAACCATTTCCTCTTTTGGAACAGGATAACCATTCTGAACTTCGTAGCAACAATATCTAGTATCAACTGCAAATGGCAAACTATTTTCTTGGAAGTAACTCTCTTCATTAAGAGAAGGTTCACTATAAGACGTATGTTTCCATTCTCCACTAAAGACTTTACAAAAGTTGCTTCTGTTCACAAGTCTTTTTTTTTTACTTTTGTCTTTCAGAATCTTCATTGTTTTATCCAACAGTTTCATCCTCTTCAAAATCAAAATGAATATTTTTGTTTTAACTTAAAAGCAGTATCCACTATGCTTTCAATATGCTGTTTCTGTTTCATTTGCAGCACTTTTTTCATTATATTTCTGGCATCCTGTTATTAAATTCTGAATTACTCTATTTCGAAAAAGTCTTTGACGAATTTCTTGAAATTGTTTTTGTCTACGGGTAACAAATACTATTTCCTTATCATGATTTTTTTCTTGCAATTTGAAGTCGAAGTCTTCTTCTCCTTACTTGAAAAATTCTTCTTTTTCCTTTGTGTGATGTTATTTTCATTAAATGTTCGTAATAATGTTTGTAAAATTGCCTAGTGTTTTTACCAGAAGAAAGTCTTTTTGTAGTACTCTCATTTACTTTTAATCTGCATTTTTAACTTTTCTTTAAGTATATTGCCTTTTTCTCTTTTTTTCCAGTTCTTCTAGGCATTTTCAATTTTTAATCCAAACAAAATAATTTTCTGAGAAAGAAAAAAAAGTTTCAATTGTTTGTTATATCTGTTCAATATGTTAAAATAATCACATACAATTAGATAAGTTCCACTGATGTCTTGCAGAGGGAATACTGCATGGCAGTGGAGCAGAATAAGGGAACAGTAGGGTGGCAGGTAGTATCATCGGACGTACAGCAGGTATTTATTGAATTATTTAGATTCACCTTCCCATTTAATGTGACTCCACTACCTCCTACTTTTCCCCTCCCCACCCCACCCCACCGTCCCATGCACCCCTCCATCCCACAGCACTTTCTCTGCAACCCACTACAGATAACTTTGTATATACTATTTTGTAAAATTGTTGTCCGTATACTCAGAATGATATTCTCAACTAAATGGCACATGTAAACGTTACCCTTATTAGCTTAACACTTCTATCAGCAACTTAGCAAGCATAACACTGCTCCATATTAACAAAGATATGGTACAGGCTTTCATTTCATTGTTGATGTACTTAACCAAAAACAGATCAACTGTTAGAGAGCAACAAAAATGACCAACATGGGGATGGAGGGGGGGAGAGATTAAGCAAGGTGTCATTCCCATTTTGGTAATGTGCCAGCCCAGTTGTGTATGGAGCTTTAACCTTGTAATTACGTTAATTTACATTTACAAGTTCTTTAGTACTGTAACCAACACGTTGTGCCCCTGAGAGTACTGTTTATAAAAATAAACAAACAGAGATTTATTTAGTATAAAAATAGCACACAGTGGGAGTGAGACGTCCCCGTCACGGGCTGGCTCGTACAGGGAGAGCTGCAGGCTGTCGACTCCTAGAGGGACAGCTGTGTGCCGGCTCGCAGAGAGAGAGCTGAGGGCCGGCTCGCAGAGGGACAGGTACGGTCTGACTGGCATAGGGAGAGCTGCGGGCTGTCGGCTTGCAAAAAGATACCTGCGACCGGTAATGTGGAGCGAGGGAGGGTGAAGGGAGTATCTGGCAGAAGGAAAGCTGCGGTATATTTCCAGTGTTGGCTTGCAGAGGTAGAACTGCAGGCCCGACGACTTTTAGAGGGAGAACTGTGAGCCGTTGGGTTGCAGAGTAACAGCTGTATGCCAATTCACAGAGGGAGAGCTGTGGGTCGGCTCGCACAGCAACAGCTGCGGGCCGCTGCAGGCTGGTGATGTGGGGCATACAAGGGTGAAGGTGATATCTGGCAGAGGTAGAGCTGCGGTATATTTTCACTGTTGGCTAGGAGAGATACAGCTGAGGGCCCGACAGCTCACAGAGGGAGAGCTGCGAGCCGATGGGCTGCCTCACAGAGGCAGAGCTGTGGGCTGTCGGTCAACGGACTAGCTCTCAAAGGAACAGCTGTGAGCCGACCGGCAGGCTCGTACAGGGAGAGCTGCAGTGTATTTCCAGTGTTGGCTGGCAGAGGTAGAGCTGCAGGCCCGACAGCTCACAGACGAAGAGCTGTGAGCCAATGGGCTAGCTCGCAGAGGGACAGCCATGGTATATTTCCAGTGTTGGCTTGCAGAGGTAGAGCTGCGGGCCCGAGGACTCACAGAGGGAGAGCTCCGAGCTGATGGGCTGTCTCGCAGAGTGAGAGCTGCGGGCCGGCTCGCAGAGGGAGAGCTGCGAGCCGACTCACATATGGAGAGCTGCGGGTTTCACCTTGCAAAAGGATACGTGCGACCACTGATGTGGGGTGAGGGAGATTGAAGGGAGTATCTCACAGAGACAGACCTGCGGTATATTTTCAGTGTTGACTTGCAGAGGTAGAACTGCGGGCCCAACGGCTTATAGAGGGAGAACTGCAAGCCGTTGGTTTGCAGAGGAACAGCTGCGTGCCAATTCGCAGAAGGAGAGCTGCGGGCCGGCTCGCAGAGGAACAGCTGCGGGATGTTGTGGGCCGGTGATGTGGGGTGAAGGAGGGTGAAGGGGGTATCTGGCAGAGGGAGAGCTGTGGTATATTTCCAGTGTTGTCTTACAGAGGAAGCCCTCTTTGCGAGCTGTTTGGCCCGCAGTTGTACCTCTGCAAGCCAACACAGTAAATATACCGCAGCTCTCTCTCTGCGAGATACCCCCTTCATACTCCCTCTCCCTACATCACTGTCCCGCAGCTATCCCTTTACAAGACAAAGGCCCGCACCTCTCCCTATACCAGTCGGCCCGCAGCTGTTCCTCTGCGAGCCAGCCCACAGCTCTCCCTCTGCGAGCCGACCGGTCGCAGCTCTCCCTCTACGAGCCAGCCAGTCGGCTTGCAGCTCTTCCTCTACAAGCCAGCCCGCCGGCTCGCAACTCTCCCTCTGAAACCACCAGTCGGCTCGCAGCTTTCGTCTGCGAGCCATCGGGCCCGCAGGTTTATCTGTACAAGTCGGCGGGTTCATAGCTCTACCTCTACTAGCCAACACTGCGAATATACTGCAATTCCCCCTCTACAAGATACCCCCTTCACCCTCCCTCACCCTGCATCAACAGCCCACAGCTATCTCTATGCAAGACAAAGTCTCGCAGCTCTCCCTCTGCAAACCATGTGGCCCGCAGCTCTACCTCTGCAACACAACACATCACCAGCCCGCAGCTATCCCTCTGAAAACTAATACTGAGAATATACCACAGCTGTCTCTCTCCGAAATACCTCCTTCACCCTCTCTTGCCCCACATCACTGGGCATTGTACATTATATTTAAATGTATCATCAAATTATTCAAACCATGCATACATATCCAAAGGAGGGTACATATTTACTTTGTGTATTTGCTCTCCATGTAATGTCTGCACATTGTAAACGTGCTTGCAGTACAACACCTCCCTTGGCTTATATTCAAATATACCTCTCTGTGTGAAAAATGAGCCTACAAGCTGTACACATAATATATCAGTTTTTTTGTTGTATCTGCCTTAAATTAATAACAGAGAAATATCCCCCCACCACTATTTCCAGACCAAGCATAATTTCCAAACGTGCAACATTTTCTTTATCTCGGCCAAATTTATTTCTCAACAGAAATCAAGGCTGTACCTGATTTACAAAACTACATACTCGTTTAAACACAACAAACTATACTTCTTATTTGTTACCTCTATACCTTTCTCCTAAAATCATGTAATCTTTCAAACATATGTCACGTCACTTTTGTACCATTGAAACTGATTACAACCTTCTCTTTACACTACATATCCCACAATCATGTCAATAAAGGTATAAGTGCTATTTTCATACTAGATAAAGCTCTATCACTTAATTTTTATAAACACTACTGTTGGCTGCACAAAATGGGGGTGGGAGATGAGGAGAGTAAACAGAGGTGTAATTCATAAACTTTTATAAAAATTTAGTGGGATGAAAAATTGGCGGCTGTCTTAAAGGGGTGCCAGAGCTCAGTACCGATAAGACCCAGACCACTTCAAAGCCTGCGTATATTCAGCAGAGGAACACACCCTGACAATTACTATCACTAATAACCACATTTACTTTAGCACTGTGAACCAAATCGTACAGAAAATATACAGAGAAATGTTTCATTTATTTTTTATCTCTCACATATTTATAAAAAATGTCTTCTAAAGAAACGCTCCCCAAATCCAAAGCCTCGCAGTACCACACCAGCCTTGACTGATATTGAAATCTTCCTCTCAGTGTAAAAATTGAGACCACAAACTGTACACATAACATTTCTGTTTTTTGTTCCATCTCTGTTAAGTTAATAACACATGAATTTTCTACACTCACCCCTTCCCCACAATTTCCAGACTAAGCATCTTCTGCAAACGTGCGACATTCTGTTTATCTCGCAGAAATAGATATACAAATCCACATTAACGCTACATCCAATTTTCAAAACCATACAGTCTTTTACAGATGACAACTTACACCTTTTCTCTGTGAAAAACTCCTAAACATATATAAAGTACTTGTTTAACAACTAGTCACACTTTATGCATATTTTATAACCAATGTGAAACACCAGACTTTACTAACAATCTATTATTTGGAAATAAAAAATACTTTTAAAGTTAAAAATATTGCCTCAAATACTTAACCACTACTACAGAACACATAACTCACCTTCTTAATTTCTAACTTACCTTCGTAGTTGGTCTGCAGATTTCAAATGTCAGAAACGCATGCAATTTTTTCTTTGTCATACAGTACATGCAATGCACCGCTTTCATCAAGAATGGAACCAGTAATGACCCAATTTCCCTGTTGCTCCACACATAAATACATGTAAAGAACAAATTAGAATAGTTCCTTGATGTTTTTAGATTGCAAAACTTCTCTCTATTGGTTATTTTTTAACTTTCCATATAAACATTTTTTTTTCACATTGAAGGACACATACAGGTGAAAAGTTCAACGTATTCTATCAACACACTTTCTAGAACATTCTACGACATGTGCAGGTTAAAAGTTCATCCTTTTTTTAAACCTAACAATATTTTTTTTGCAACATTTTCTCGAACATTTAACGGCATGTGCAGGCTAAAAGTTCACCATTCTTTTAAGTTCGAACTGTACCTTCCAAATGCAATTAGCAGGTGCGGTTGAGCTGAGCACATTTTATCCTATAATATGTATTCCACGTTTAAACTGCTTTTTTATTAACCAATGACACACATGCTTTTCCTCAAAAATAATATGCACCCTACTTTTTAGAAAACAATGCTTTTCATCTCCCAATCAGTAAACGTTTTCTATGGAAAAAAAAATAGTTCCCCATCTTTAAACATATCTCTCATTCTACGAACTGACTGCATAAGCTACAAACATCTATCCATATCTTCCACCCATACCTTCAAAATGCTAGTGTGGATCGTAGGACATAGCTATGTTTTCTGGTGCAAGAGGTATGCAGAACACAGACGTATTGACTGAGACCTAGGTTTACAAAATGGGAACATTAAATGGTTTTCAGAGAGAGGATTGAAGTGGCACCAATTTCTGCCTTTGGTTAAAACCTGTTTGCATTTCCAACACCCTGACCTTATGATTGGGCACTGTGGTGGTAATGACCTAGGCACATTGATTGGGGTATGTTTAGAAATGCTTATGAAGGACACCCTTGGACAATTGATGTTGCTTTTACCTCAAACTGTCTTTGTATATTCGAATATATGCCAAAGACAGAAGTGGAAATGGTCAAACCAATTTTGTCATACGATAGAAAAATCTAGGAAGAATGTCTACAAAGCTGTGTCTGTATACCTCAGAGACCATAGAATGGGGTCGATCTACAACAACAACATACGTTTTCATATGGCTCATATCTACAAAAGTGAGTACACTTGACAGATGAGGGAAACCAAGTTTTTCTGAATAACCTGAGACTGTGCATCTGGGCTTACATGTAGCTCCAACTAATAAACACTAGGGCTCTTTTTAGAGCCACCTCATATTCCAAATATTGGCTTGCAGACTGACATCTGCGGTCTGGCAAGCAGAGAGAGACCTGCGGGCCATCGGGCAGGCTCACAGAAGGAGAGCTGTGGCCCATGGGCTCGGCTCGCAGAGGGAGAGCTGCGAGCCATCGGCTCGCAAAGGCACAGCAGCGTACTAGCTCGCAGAGGGAGACTGTTGTAATCAAAAGTAGGGCCACTCCAAGTAGTATCTTTAGATAACTTTATTTCAGGTTGAAATCTGTGTGGGTGTCATGGGTACATCACCCTGTGGGTGGTGTGTTTGAGTCTATCCTTGGTGTTAGGTCAGTCTTTGTTACCACCTGAGTATGTGTTGTTGAGTAGACTTTTACACGTCAAGTCTCTCATGGTCATCCCCTGTCGTTGTTCTGAGAGTGTGTGCATCTCTCTGTTGGGGGTGAGTCAGCTCTTAGGTTCTCAGCCTCTGTAGCCTACCACTATTTTCGTGGTTGGGGGTGACATTGGTGTGTTACCTTTGTGGGCAATGTTTCGTAATTGACCCCTTGTGGTTGTTGTGGGAGTGACTTTACCTCTCACAGTTGGGGGAGTGTATGTGAGAGGACTCTATGTTTTGGAGCCTCTATGGCCTACCACTATTTTTTTGGTTGTGGGTGGACTTAGGTCTGTCTCCCTTGTAACGTTGGTTAGAGTTGACTATGTTTATGAGTCACTCGTGTCTACCACTTTTGTGTGGTTGATGGGTTAATGTCGCTTCACCCCCAGCTTTGGCATTTCTGCTGAGCATTTTATTGTGTTTTCTTCTCTTATGGCATGGGTCTTTGTTCCAGGTTGAGTATGGGTTTTGTTGTGGTCTGCTGTCTTTTGCACCATTGTTGTTTGGTTCCCTGGGTGCTCACATGCATTTTTGGCCTGGCCAGCTGTGGTATTTGTGGCTTCAGGAGTTTGGTTGGTTGTGCACGGTGTTCTTGTTTGCTGGTTTGTTTGTGTGTGGAAAGGTAGTGGATGTGTGTGGGTGTTGTCTGTTCCCTTTTTTTGGGGTCTTATGTGCAAGAAGGCTGTTGGGGGCTGCGGTCTGACTCGCAGAGGGAGTGCAACGGGCTGACGGACCTGCTAGCAGAGACACAGCTACGAACTAATGGGCAGGCTCGCAGAGGGAGAGCTGCAGCCCAATGGCTCACAGACACAGAGCTGCGAGCTGACAGGCTAGCTTCGAAAGGCATAGCTACGAGCTGGTGATGTGGGGAGAGGGAGCTGGAAAGGGGTATCAAGCACAGACAGAGCTCCGGTATGTTTTCAGAGTTGCCTCGCAGAGGTAGAACTATGGACTCGATGTCGTGTAGAGGTAGAGATGCGAGCTGATGAACTGAATCACAAAATGGCTGCCAACACTTCCTAGTTTCAACAGTTCGCACCCAGGGTCGCAGAGGGAGAGCTGCGGCCCATGGGCTCGACTCGCAGAGGGGGAACTACTGGTCGTCAGCTCACAAAGACACAGCAGCGTACTGGCTGGCAGCGGGACAGCAACGGCCCTACGGGCCTGAGAGAAATGGGCCGACAGGCCTACTAGCAGAGACATAGCTACGAGCTAACGGGCTGGCTCACAGAGGTACAACTGCAGGCCCGAGCTGCGAGCTGACGGGCTGACTCGCAAAGGGAGAGAAACGAGCGGACGGGCTTGCTAGCAGAGACACAGCTACGAGCTAATGGGCTGGCTTGCAGAGGTACAGCTGCAGGCCTGACGGCTCAGAGATGCAGAGCTGCGAGCCGATGGACTGGCTTCTAAAGGCATAGCTGCCAGCTGGTGATGTGGGGAGAGGGAGTATGAAACGGGAATCTCGCACAGACAGAGCTCTGGTATATTTTCAATATTCAATAAACATAGTGATCCATCCACAAGTATATGTGTATGCCAGAATCTCCCAGAACAAGGTGTAGGTCCCCACTGTGGTGAAGAATACACACTAGTTGTTAAAATACCCCTCACACACCAAAAGGGCCCTTGGTGTCATGCTTCATCATAGGGGTCTTCCCGCCCCTCTACGGGACGGGGCGTGCTACAACCTACGTATGCGTGGGAGCACTGTTGTTATGGGACAACTATGTGTAACGTAGGGGTGTGAGAGGAAGGGTCTGGAGTGAATGGAAAAAGTGAGATAAAAAAATATCTCTTGGGCAGTTTTTTATTTATTTTAATTTTTTTCTAAAAGATTATCCTTCTCCGAGCTACTCTCTACTTACACCGGTGACACTTCTGGTTTCGGGTTTTTCATGGCAGTATTAAGAGCCGGTTGTGTCATAACCAGATTAATCTATATCTCCCACTTGAAGCGCCGTATACACCATTATGGCTATTTTGTTATTAGTCTTTTTTTTGGATGCCCGTTTATTTGCACGGATCCGGATACTTCCGGTTCCGGGTCACTCATGGCGGAGCTAGAGGAGCCTCACCTTCACGCTCCACTTACCTGCTTTCGTGCCACTGCCATTCAGCGATACCGGTCAAATCCGGTATTTAAAACGAACCCAACCCCGCACTCAGTTGTACAATGGAGCCACACGGGGAGGTTGTATTCCACAGGGCAGTGAACCCGGGAGTCGTAAGTACGGCATAGCCGATATGGTAATCCTCCCGTTTTTCAGTCAGTAGGACCTTGTGTCATTTGTGACCAACCCTTGTTGGGTATACCTTTATTTATTTTTCTTTCTATAGATAGCCTATTAGGCACTCCAACCACCCGTTCATCAGGCTCATGACGCTTTGTATTTTACAGAAATCAAGTATGTTTATCTATCTTGCCCTACCACCAAATAACGGCCAGCATATAGATATTGGACATTAATAACCAATGGTGTGTTCTATTTGCATAGAGTGTGTGTTTTATGTTTTATGTGTGTTTTGTTCTGTGTCAGTGTACTTTCGTGTGTCCTACGTCGCACTAAGACACGTCACACTACCTGATAAATGATAAAAGCAGATTATTCAATCACCTTTTTTCAGGTCACTGAATGCTCACGATGGACTATACATCTAGCAGAGAATATATGTTTTTATCTCCCCTTTTGTGTTTTTTTGCAGGTATTTTGGCCATAAAGACCCAGTGAGGCACTATATATATATATATATATATATATATATATATATATATATATATATATATATATATATATATATATATCACTGAAAAAACCATAGGTTTCACACAAGTTATAGTTAGCTGTACATTTCACTCGTAAAAAACCAATGAAATTCCACGTTATAGTTAGTGCAGGCAACTATAACTCACGCGACCGCAATCCTCTGCTGATGACATATGTGTCTTTATGAAAAAAAAATATTTGTAATATATGTATAGCTAAAATTTAATGTAAGAAGACATGGGCAAATAAGTGTCTAAATACAGTATTAGCATCAGCAGAGGATTGCGGTCGCATGAGTTATAGTTGCCTGCACTAACTATAACGTGGAATTTCATTGGTTTTTTACGAGTGAAATGTACAGCTAACTATAACTTGTGTGAAACCTATGGTTTTTTCAGTGAATTTGCAAGGTTTTTTAAATGCTAATTCCTAACTATAACGTGTGTGAAACCTATGGTTTTTTCAGTGAATTTGTACGGTTTTTTAAATGCTAAGTTACTTTACGCCGTTCGTGGCGTGCGCGCCCACTTCACGCAGTTCGTTCCGTGTACGCGTAGCGCACCGCGTGCCCACGTTACGCTGGATGGGCCATGTACGCACGATGCGCTTCGCGCACCGTCCGCACACGGAGGACATATTATACGCTTCGTTGTGAAAGGTTATCTATTAATTGTTCACTATATATATATGCAATGCACAAAAGGAGCCCTACGGGCACCTTTTGCACACGGGGGGGGGGATATGTGGATTTTGTGTTTTTTTAATTTATTTGTGGCCGTACGCGTACGGTAAGCGCATTCGGTGTTTTTTCAAAAAAAAAAATTGAATTTTTGGCCTTGGGGGTTCTTTTGGGACACCCTAACCAAGGCTAGGTGGTTAGGAACTGTCTAGCCTGCCCCTTTTCATGTTATCCAACTTTGTTTTTCCTCCCACCCTCAGAGTGCGAGAGAGAAAATGGTGGCCGACACTACCTGGTTTCGACCGATTCGAATGTTTACTAAGATCTAACAGCCAATCAGAATCGCGCACGCGCACGGCACCGTACGCGTACGGTAAGCTTACGGTGCGCGCTCGGAGCGCGCTTACAGATATATATATTGATTTAAATGCTATTTTCTTAGGAAATAATGAACAGATTTACACCAAACCTACAAAAGGCACATCCTTGACCTGTAGAATACCTCTCTGCCAAATTTCAAGTAACTCTGTTCAGCCGTTCGGGCTGTAGCTGTGTCTAAAGGTTCTATGGAAAAATGCATGGGGAAAACGCGTTTTGGGACCCCCCTTTTTTCTCAGCCCCCGCTTGACGAATCCCCCCGAGACTTTCAGGGTAGGAGCGGAGCGTAGCACCCCATTAGTTTTGAAAATTTCGCGAGGATTCGTCGACCGGCGCCAAAGTTATTCCAAATAGAATGTTGCGGATTTCCTATGGAAACATGGTCCTAACTATAACTATCTACTGAGATGTCATCAGTGATGTCATGAGTGATGTCACTGACCATGTCATGAGTGATGTAATATGTGACGTCATCAGCAGTGCATTGCGGGGGCGCGAGTTATAGTTAGCTGAACTAACTATAACGGGGGAATTTCATTGGTTTTGTATGAGAGAAATGTCCAGCTAACTATAACATGTGTGAAACCTATGGTTTTTTCAGTGAATTTGCAAGGTTTTTTAAATGCTAATTCCTAACTATAACGTGTGTGAAACCTTTGGTTTTTTCAGTGAATTTGTACGGTTTTTTAAATGCTAATTTTTGAATTATTTAATTAAAACATTTTTTTTATATTAAAAATAAAATTCCTATGTATTCATTTATATATTATCTGTATCTTTTTATTTGTTTTTGCTTTTTAAAAAAATTTAAATTAGGATAAAGTTGAACAGTTTTTTTAATTTTTGCAATTAATTTTTCTCCACTTTTTTTTTTTTATATAAATTCTTGGGGTGCGCGCTCTGAGCGCGCTCCTAGTACAATTTCGTAAGATTTTTATGAATACCTTCGTACGTTATTTACGTACGCATATATACGTCATAGTGCGCGCTGGGAGCGTGCACCCAGTACGTATGCGTACGTACGTACGCATGCGTGCGTGCGTCCTACGCGCTCCACGCGGTTTACTTCCGCATACGCTTAAATTACGCGCAATAACGTTCGCGTATACGCGTGTTCAACGTATGCGCGCTACGTACGCGCATATGACGTATACACATGCGCTCCTACGCGTTCGCGCATGCGTAATCACGAGGTGCGCGCTCGGAGCTTGCGCAGTGCGCGCACCTCGGGTTATATGCTTAATAAAACAACACTTCTTATTGGTTATCATTACTTTCAGTTTCTGATTGTTTCAACACCACACCCAATCCCCTCATGGCAAGTCATGTGATCAAGAATCATCACTTTTGATTGGTTTGAAGTACTTTCAGTTCCAGATTCTTCCCAAACTACACCTACTCCCCTCATTATTAGTTCTGATTCCTTTGGAGAAGAAGCTATTCTGTTGTTGAGAGACAATGGCTGAACAGCAACCATCTTTAGACAGTGACCAGGACACTCTTGAGAGGCAGAGGAGCAGGAAGCAGAAAGACAGCTTTATATGGCAGTTTTTCACTTTTCCAGAGGGACAAAAAAAGGTAAATGCACCTAAAGTTACATGTGTACTTTGTCAAAAAGTCTTGTCACGTGGGAATCCTAACAAGAAGTATTCTTTTAGAATTCACACTATGTTGAGGCATGTTGACAAAATGCATCCAGTGACTTTTCGTCGAGCTTCTGGAGCAAACCCTCCACCTGCTCAGCCGACGACATCTGCAGCAGCTCAGCCGAGCACATCTTCGGCAGCTCAGCCGAGCACTTCTTCTGCAGTGGTGCCTTTGCCTTCTTCCACACCTCGTTTTGGACCACCTTGTTTTGCGAGGTTGTCCACACGCTGCACTGATTGCGGTAAACTTATTTATGTGTGTGAGACCAGTCTTGATCTCATTCAGAGAAAATTTGATGCGCATGAGTGCAGTAGGCCATAGATGTTTTTCTTTTTTTTCGTTTTTCTCTTCCTGTTTCCCTCCATTAACTCAAGGGCTCTTTTAGGAGCCACTTAAAACTAAACCCAAAACATTTTTGGGGGGGATTTATTTATTTATTTATTTTAAATTTAATGTACAAAAAGAGGTGAAGAAATGGAAGCATGAAAAGGGAGGATTGAGAAATACTAATATTTGTCACCTATTTTTTTTAAAAAAATAAAAAAAATTGAAAAAAAATGTTAAAAGTATTTTGCAAGGGAACAGAATTTTTTTTTTTTTCTTTCCAGTTCTGCAAAAAAAGAAAAAAAGTATTATTATTCAATCATACATTACAAAAAGCATTACATGTTTTTACATATTTTACAAAGCAATTTTTTGCCCTTTTTTTGCTGTTTTCAGAATTTTTTATTTTTCACTTAAAATAGTGAAAACAATTGTATTCATGATTTAACAGCGGGCAAAAAAAAAACAATCAGAAAGATTGTTTAAAAAAAGCCCTAAAACTTTCCTCACTAAAATATACCTTGTTAGAAATATTACATATATATTACAAGTACTTTTCTAGATGAATAAAAATTTTCTAGACAAACCGTCTTTAAACCTTGTCGCAAAAGCACACATGCCAAAATATTTCTGTCAAAGGAGTCCACAATTGTTTTTATTACTTTTCCTATAGGCCAAATAGTAATTTCAAAATTCTTTTTAAGTGATATCTTCAATTATAATCCTTTAAAATTAAAAAAAATGCTTTGTTCAGATGCAGTTTTTAGTTTTCAAAATTTAGGTTTCAGAAAAATTAAATAAGAATTGGGTAAATCATAAGGCAAACGTTGCTTGAAAATCAATTGGGAATCATTACACAGTGTCCAGCCTTTTTCGCATTTAAGATAAACTGTGTAATGTCCAGAAGTTACAGTAGGTCCTTCATGAAAAATTATTGCAACTGTAACAAAAGTTTTTCCAGAAATTGATAATTGTTGTCCTGTAAACTTCTTTATTAAAGTTTCCAATTTTGAACCATCAGCTCTACAACGTTGCATCATTAAAATTACATACTGACCATATTTCTGTAAAAATAACGTGGAAAACATGTCAGATTTGCATTCAGAACATTCCATGTTGTGATTGGCATCTTTAACTAATTTACTAAAAGTCACTGATTTACTCTCTGGTAATGGTAAAAATATGAACCTTTCTGAATCAACATTACTACTACATGTGTTCATACAGTTTTCACAGCAATGTTCCCATTTGTAAGAGACACCAAATAAGTTTTCTACTTCTACTCCTTCATCTTCAAGTACACTCAAAATATATATTAAGAATTCCTGTGCATCTTGCTGGACATTTTCTTTAAACTGTGTAGAACCACAACATACATCTAAAAGATTTCTAACATCCGTAGCACTTTCTATTTCAGTTTTATCAGTACTCAGCTTCTCAAAAAGGAGACTCAGCAGAGAACACAATCTTTTTCCATGATTTACTATTATCTGTTCTAGCAACTTTTCAAGATAAAATACAACATTTAGCACTACATTTGCATAGAAGTTGACACCAGAGCTATTTTCAAAATGGCAACCAACAACCTCTTCAACACTGTCCTTTTTCTTTTTCATTCTATCACATCACTGTCCTTTTTTTTTTTGTTCTGTTCATCCACATTACAGATATTTTCAAATCTCCTTTTCCGAGAAACAACATGTTTTTCAATCACAGGATACTGTCCTAAATGAGGATCATGGTTCTTCTTAATCTATTATACTCCTTTACACAGTTTGTATCAGCAGTAACTTTTGAGTCATCAAAGTCTATCATAAATAAACCAGATAATGTTTTTACTCGTGACAGAGCAACATATGCCATACCTTCTTTGAACACACTAGATCCAATGTTTACAAAAGCACTATCTCCAGTCAATCCTTGAGACTTGTGAATAGTTACAGCATATGCTAGAGAAAACGGAAACTGCTTCCTACGTACATATAAGTCTTTCACAAGCATGAAACGAACTGAACAACAACAAATGTCTTTAACTTCTTCTATCTGATCAAATTTTATTTTTAAACATTCAATTCCTTCTTTTTTCTGATAATTAATAAAACCCACAACTCTTCCCATAGCTCCATTCACTAAACCTTTTTCTACATCCAAATTTCTCCTTAAAATCACTCGACAATTCATGCAAACATATAGATTTTTTTCTAATCCAGCTGTTTTGGAAATGTTCTCCTCTAGTGAATCCAATTTATTTTTCAGTTTGCCTGTTAATGTAAAAGTAATTCTTTAATGCTGAATTTTGTCCTCTGCTTCCATTTTCTTAATCTCTTCCTTTTCCAATTTCAAAAGTTCCTCATTGAATATTGAGCACTCACGTAGTGTTGGCATTAAGCAGATTACAGTATTTTTTTCTGCAATGTTCTGGTATATTTTCTCTGCAACTATTTCTTCATTTGGAAATAAATTATGTAGCAACCGACTCTGTAATGCTTTTTTGCCAACTTCTGTGAGTAGTCCAATTCTGATATCTTTCAGAATACTTGCATAATCTTCGTCGTTTGCTTGTCTCATATTGGTAGTGAGTTCTTTGTACTCAAAGAACGACCAAATATTTGCATTACCAATGCTTCCTAATGACTTCTTCGTGTCTTCATGTGTCACAGTATTAAACACTGGTTGTCCTTTAACTGGAGTGAGCTGTAAAAGATCTCCAAAAACTATGACGTGTTTACCTCCAAATAACACGTCATAGTCTCTCATAAGAATTTGTTGCATTCTTAAATGCACAAAGGTAAGCATTAAATTTGAAACCATGCTCACCTCATCAATAATGAGAACTTGCATCTTCTTCAACACTCTTGAAACTTCGAAGCATGCTTCTCCAGTTAGCTTGTGGTATTCTATTTTGTTCTCATGCTCCACTGGTAACATTAGCAAGCGATGTAAGGTAATTCCTTTTATATTATAGGCTGCTAACCCAGTTGGAGCAGTTACCACAGAGGACAAATTTGAAGCAGTTTTTTGCTGTAGGTAGCTTCTGATGACTTTTATTAAGAAACTTTTACCAGTTCCAGCTTGTCCACTCACATACATCCTTATTGGTTCAAATGATGTGCATGAGCACTCTTTCTTTTCATGTAGTAATCCATGATCAATTTTTTGGGTGACTTCTTCATAAATTTGTTTTTGTTCTTCATTCAGTTGTTGTTCCAGATTTAGTAAGTCGATTGCATCTTCCTGTGCTTGATTCATAGCCGTTTCTACTTCAGTCATGGCTACTGCAGCTTCATTTTCTATGATTGGTTGTCCTAGGGGATCTTGACTAAGTGTTCCTGAACTTTGGCTGTCTTGAGAACTGTCTCTAGCTACTTCAGCTGCAATTTTTGCTTCCTGTTCATTTTCTTCATTTAACATTTGGACATAAGTTGTGAAAGTACTGCATTCTATGCTATCTTTGCTAGCATTAAAAGAATCTTCATAGCTTTGAAATTCTCCCAGTAGTTCGTCCTCTGAACGCCATGGTTTAAACAGCTGTAAAAGAGCCAAGTAGTAAAATTCCTTTTTGTCAGTAGTGTCGCAACTCAGCTTCCTGTGATTTCTCAAACTTCCTTTTGTTTGCTTCACCAAACATCCTTCCTCACCAATGACTTTATATTTTCCATTGTTGATGTCTTCTGTGGCTTTCCGTGTAAAAATGTAGTTCTGCAGCACTTCATAGAGACACATGTTCTCAAGATGATGACTTCTCTTTGGGTAATATGTGTTCAACATATTTGTTTTCAAAATGTCTGCACTTTCTGGTTCGTTCTCTGCTAAATATTCAATTTCTCGAACAGACTTCAGTACCCGATTTCGCATTCCTGTAAGGCCTAAACTTACCCAAATTATTCTTCTGGATTTGGAGTACAGACTTGCAGATGATAATCTATCTGAGCATTCGTATGACCCAATTTCTCGATGCAATAACATCTTTAAACTGAAACTGTATAGCTTTTTACTGACAGTCTTCTCGTGAGAAATCTCTTCCCGCATTTCTTTCAATTCCGTTTTCTCAGATTTAGTGATGTAAGATGTGACATAGCGAGCAACAGCAATAGAATTGTCAGCCACATACTGTATATCCATGTTAGCATTCCACATGGATAAATGACTGGGTTGAAGTCATTTATAAATTTTGACTCTTCTTTTCTATTTAGGTTGTATGTATTTTTGGGAGATTTTCTGGTTATAGTATGTCGCACAGCTGACATAAAACTGTTGACTCTTCCTTTTGAAAGAACAGGTCTAGGAAATCCAAATCGACACTTTGTGTAGAATTTATCTTTGGTCTTGTACTTCCGTCGACAGTATTTTCCACACCGATGACTTTGGAAACGTAAAACTTGTTCTTTTAACTTTTTCTCTTCTGTGCTTTTAGGTATAGCACATGTTGCATATTCTTCAATGAAAGATAACACTGCTTCATCAGCATCTGTTCCAAACTTTGGGGCATCCTTGATCCACAACAGCATATGAATATGAGGAGCACCTCTTGCCTGGTACTCTTTTCTCCAAAAGAAATACACTACTTCTCCAAGAGGTGGATTTTTTTTATTGCAGATGAAGGACATCATAGCCTCAAATCTATGATTGAAATATCTGCAAACATTAATTGGATCCAATGAGCACAGTTCTCCTGCTGTCTTGTATTCAATGTTTTTAATGTTTGAATTTGCCTCTCGTAGAAAATCCAGTAAATCATCCCAAGCGTACTCGGCACAGCTTAGGGTTAGAAACCATGTAGGAGTTCCTAAATTCCGTAACATGCATTTTAATTCACCATGGCGTCGGTACCAATATTCATTTGTCCCACGCTGACAAGCCATCAGATTGATCAGTTGTGTTTCCAAATGATCATCTCGGTGCTGCACTTTCTCCATAAAATCCTTAGCAGACACATTATGTAGATGTACTCCACTTTTTAAAATGTGATTTACTGCATAAGATAATGCAGACAAGTCGCTTTCAAATAAAAGATGAAACAAATAAGGAATACTTTGACGAAATCTTGAATCTTCAGCATATAGTCTTGTAGTCCGGTACTCAGAAGCTGGAATCTGTTCTGGGCGTTCATCGTATCGTCCACCTTTTCCTGTAGGAAACAGCTGAGGAAAACATCGAGCTTCCAAGTTCTTCTCCCATACACTCACGGCAGTTCCTTTTGCTTTCTTCATCTGAAACAGATCAATAGTGTCTCCCATAACTTCTTTTGAATGAAGAGGATTATGCTAAAATGTTCATAAATTTCTTCTTCCTTTGACTTGTCCACTTTTTCAATTTGACCAGTTGGTGTCTCTGTGTCTTCTTGTAAATCTTCTTCTTCTTCATCTATATAAATTGATTCATACCATTTATTATTCCTTTTCAAATATAAATTTGCTCTTTGTACTTTCCGTACATCTACCAGCTCCTGCCAAATCTTCTTATTCTTTGTAGGTACACCATTAACCACAATAACTAATGGTTCAGTTTCCAAAGTATCTGCATCAATAGTTTCCATATTTTTTTTCAAATCTAAGGGCAAATACACCACTCTTCCTTTTAAACCTCTCAGTAAATCAGAAGGAGGTAATTTACCAGTTTTGGGCTCCATACGTACTATGGTCTGGAACGGATGAACACATTGAATGAGTATAGACTCATATGTATTTAATTCAGAAAGTTCGGCAGGAATAGCATCCAATTCTAAATTATTATGTACAGCTCTGGTCGGCATTCTATTTTCTTCTAACTTGTTATAACAGTATTTACAAATACGCTGATCTTCACCTAATTCAAAACAATTTTCAAGAAATATATATGTTGCAAAATCCTTCCACTTATAATTATCTTCATTTTCACATTTTTTATACAGATCAACATTCCTTGTTTGAATTTTATAATGACTGCGGCAACAAATACAAGTAATATTTGGTCTTTCATTAGAGATGATAGTAAATTTTGTCATTTCATCCTCAAAATTTTTAGTAATAATGAGTTCTACATTCTGTTCCTCATTTTCCTCATTAACTGTGTCCTTTTCTGCACTTTCTTGTTCTGGACCAAAGTAACAAAACTGAATCTCATCAGTAACCTTCACTACATCTGATACAGATCCACGGAACAAAGCATTATTCAACTCATTTAACTTTACTGCTGGACTTTTAGCAAAATACAATGTTCTCACAAACTTTCTCATTTCAGTATGATGAACAGCCAGCATCCTAAAATGATGAAAAACACTTTTACACACTTTTCTAGATAGACAAGCCAGAGAATGTCCCTGCAAACCAGTATTCTCTCTCACTCTGCATGGATCTAGTGTTTGAAGCACCTTAATCTTCTGTTTTACACTCTTTTTACTATATTCTCTTAGAAAGTCACGTAATTTATCAATAGATTCCTGACGCACAGTACAAATACTACTACAGTTCCAAGTGTACACTGGGGCTTTTGGACGTCTCCCCATAGCCTCAGCAGCCATTACTTCTTCCTCATTTCTTGGGACCATTTTCTCTTTTTCCATCACACAACCATCCTTAACTTCATATGCTCTACCATTGGTGTCAACTGCATGCAACAAACTATTACTTTGAAGATAACTCTCTTCATTAAAAAATGGTTCAGTACTTGAACTGTGTTTCCATTCTCCCAAGAACACTTTACAAAAGTTACTTTTTTTCACTTCTCTTTTACTTTTGCTTTGTTACTTCATTGCATTCACTAATTTATCTAATCTACGCATCCTATTCAAAATTAGAATAAAAAGTTTTCTTTTTATTTCCAAAGCCTTACTTACAATATTTTCTATAAAAAAAAATTTCTTAATAAATTTTGTTTTTTTCTTATATTTTTTCACATCCTTTCGCAAATTTAACATCACTCTTCTCTGAAACATTTTTCGACGAATGTTTTTAAAATCTAATTTTCGTGTTAAATCAGTTTGACATACTTCTGATTGTACATTAGCTTTTTTTTCTTGCTGTTGACTCTGTTGTTGCTTTGTACATAAAACACTGTTTGTTTTACATTTATTTTTGCAATTTTTTTGTTTTTTGAAAATCTTTTTTAAGAAATCTCTACTCTGCTTACCAGTAGACTTTTTCTTTTTGCCATCACCTGCTTCTCCTCCTATTTTTTTTTCCCCAGTTTTGTCCAGATATACTTGTTGTTGCTTTTCTTTCCTCTTTCTTGTCCTTAAAGGCATTTTTTTTTCACTGTTGCTCAGCAATACCTGCAAGAAAATTAAAAAAAATTCCTTTTTGTAATTATAATTCATTAAAATATGTTTTTTTTGCTTTTCATTAATTTCAAATGTTTGTCCATTTGCCTCTCATTTGTGATTTACTAATTTGTGCACAGTGCTAACCACCACAGTTGAAAAAAAACAAGCTGCCCCTTTCCTGCAAGTGCATGTTTTACAGAACAACTGCAACACAAATTATATCTGTGGCCACAATTCCTGTGCGCACACAGCCTCATGGTGTGCTTCTAAGCAGAAAACAGAATTTGATTTGCAAATTCAAAGCACATTTACTACTCTGGTAGATCAAGTGATAATTGCTGTTACAGCCTGACACATTTTCCTTATAGTTTACAGAGACAGAAAAGAGCACATTTCCTAACAGCTACTTCATACCATAAGCATCTGCAACCAGGGTGAGTGTTTAGAGTAGAGCAAAGAAAATGAGGCCTTGGTGACGTTGAATGTGTTTGCATTACACTCAGACCTGAGTACTACGCATGGGAGTGTTGGAGAAGCTGCTGCGTGTGTGCCAAGAGTGTGTTTCTGCAGACTATGTATTGTCAGCTGCAAGAGAGATGAGCAAGGAGACTTCCAGAACTGCATGAAGACTGCAGGGATGTATGTAACAGTGCATGTGTGCTAAGGGATAATTTGTGTAAACACAACAGGCTGCCCCTTTCCTGGGACTGCAATTCTTACTGAACAACAACTTCACAAATTAAATCTCTGCCCACAATTCCTGTGCGCACACAGACTCATGCCATCATTTTAGGCACATAACACAGGCTGCCCCTTTCCTGGGTCTGCATTTCTTACTGAACAACATCTTCACAAATTAAATCTCTGCCCACAATTCCTGTGCGCACACAGACTCATGCCATCATTTTAGGCACATAACACAGGCTGCCCCTTTCCTGGGACTGCAATTCTTACTGAACAACAACTTCATAAATTAAATCTCTGCCCACCATTCCTGTGTGCACACAGACTCATATCATCATTTTAGGCACATAACACAGGCTGCCCCTTTCCTAGGACTGCATTTCTTTCAGAACAACAACTTCATAAATTAAATCTCTGCCCACAATTCCTGTATACACACAGACTCATGCTATGTTTTTTGGAACAAAACAGTGTTCCTGAATAGTACCAAATTACTGTTACAGCGTGACACATTTCCCTTATCCTTTACAGAAGCAGAAAACAGCACATGTCCTAACAGCTCCTTAAAACCATCACCATGTGTTACAGGGTGAGTGATTAGACTAGATCAATGTAAATGAGGCCTTGGTGACGTTGAATGTGTTTGCATTACACAGTGCTATCTGAAACAGCACACAGAGCTGAGTACTACACATGAGAGTGTTGGAGAAGCTGCTGCGTGTGTGCCAAGAGTGTGTTTCTAGACACTGTGTATTGTCTGGTGCAAGACAGATGAGCAAAGAGACTTCCAAAACTGCATGAAGACTGCAGGGATATATGTAACAATGCATGTGTGCTAAGGGATAATTTGTGTAAACACAACAGGCTGCCCCTTTCCTGGGACTGCAATTCTTACTGAACAACATCTTCACAAATTAAATCTCTGCCCACAATTCCTGTGCGCACACAGACTCATGCCATCATTTTAGGCACATAACACAGGCTGCCCCTTTCCTGGGACTGCATTTCTTACTGAACAACAACTTCACAAATTAAATCTCTGCCCACAATTCCTGTGCGCACACAGACTCATGCCATCATTTTAGGCACATAACACAGGCTGCCCCTTTCCTGGGACTGCATTTCTTTCTGAACAACAACTTCACAAATTAAATCTCTGCCCACAATTCCTGTGCGCACACAGACTCATGCCATCATTTTAGGCACATAACACAGGCTGCCCCTTTCCTGGGACTGCAATTCTTACTGAACAACAACTTCATAAATTAAATCTCTGCCCACAATTCCTGTGTGCACACAGACTCATATCATCATTTTAGGCACATAACACAGGCTGCCCCTTTCCTAGGACTGCATTTCTTTCAGAACAACAACTTCATAAATTAAATCTCTGCCCACAATTCCTGTATACACACAGACTCATGCTATGTTTTTTGGAACAAAACAGTGTTCCTGAATAGTACCAAATTACTGTTACAGCGTGACACATTTCCCTTATCCTTTACAGAAGCAGAAAACAGCACATGTCCTAACAGCTCCTTAAGACCATCACCATGTGTTACAGGGTTAGTGATTAGACTAGATCAATGTAAATGAGGCCTTGGTGACGTTGAATGTGTTTGCATTACACAGTGCTATCTGAAACAGCACACAGAGCTGAGTACTACACATGAGAGTGTTGGAGAAGCTGCTGCGTGTGTGCCAAGAGTGTGTTTCTAGACACTGTGTATTGTCTGGTGCAAGACAGATGAGCAAAGAGACTTCCAAAACTGCATGAAGACTGCAGGGATATATGTAACAATGCATGTGTGCTAAGGGATAATTTGTGTAAACACAACAGGCTGCCCCTTTCCTGGGACTGCAATTCTTACTGAACAACATCTTCACAAATTAAATCTCTGCCCACAATTCCTGTGCGCACACAGACTCATGCCATCATTTTAGGCACATAACACAGGCTGCCCCTTTCCTGGGACTGCATTTCTTACTGAACAACAACTTCACAAATTAAATCTCTGCCCACAATTCCTGTGCGCACACAGACTCATGCCATCATTTTAGGCACATAACACAGGCTGCCCCTTTCCTGGGACTGCATTTCTTTCTGAACAACAACTTCACAATTTAAATCTCGGCCCACAATTCCTGTGCACACACAGACTCATGCCATCATTTTAGGCACATAACACAGGCTGCCCCTTTCCTGGGATTGCAATTCTTACTGAACAACAACTTCATAAATTAAATCTCTGCCCACAATTCCTGTATACACACAGACTCATGCTATGTTTTTTGGAACAAAACAGTGTTCCTGAATAGTACCAAATTACTGTTACAGCCTGACACATTTCCCTTATCATTTACAGAAGCAGAAAACAGCACATGTCCTAACAGCTCCTTGAGACCATGACCATGTGTTACAGGGTGAGTGATTAGACTAGATCAATTTAAATGAGGCCTTGGTGACGTTGAATGTGTTTGCATTACACAGTGCTATCTGAAACATCACACAGAGCTGAGTACTACGCATGGGAGTGTTGGAGAAGCTGCTGCATGTGTGCCAAGAGTGTGTTTCTGGAGACTGTGTATTGTCTGGTGCAAGACAGATGAGCAAAGAGACTTCCAGAACTGCATGAAGACTGCAGGGATGTATGTAACAGTGCATGTGTGCTAAGGGTTATTTTCAGTTTTGAAAATATGGCATCTACATGTGCCTTTGCTATTTTGAAAGGGAAATCTACCCTGTTGGTTTCAAATGTTTTAGCTTTTGCCTCCCATTTGCGATTAAGTGATTTCTGCTGAGTGCTAACCACCACATTTGAAGAAAACAAGCTGTCCCTTTCCTGCAAGTGCATGTTTTACAGAACAACTGCAACACAAATTGCATCTCTGGCCACAATTCCTGTGCGCACACAACCTCATAGTGTGCGTCTAAGCAGAAAACAGAATTTGATTTGCAATTTCAAAGCACATTTACTACTGTGGTAGAACAAGTGATAATTACTGTTACAGCCTGACACATTTTTCTTCTAGATCACAGAGGCAGAAAAGACCACATATCCTTACAGCTACATCATACCATGAGCATGTGCAATCTGGGTGAGTGACTACACTAGAGCAAAGGAAATGTGCCTTGATGACGTTGAATGTGTTTGCGTTACACAGTGCTATCTGAAACACCACACAGACCTGAGTACTACACATGGGAGTGTGAGAGAAGCTGCTGCGTGTGTGCCAAGAGTTTGTTTCTTGAGACTGCGTATTGTCTGGTACAAGACAGATGAGCAAAGAGACTTCCAAAACTGCATGAAGACTGCTGGGATGTATGTAACAGTGCATGTGTGCTAAGGGTTATTTTCAGTTTTGAATATATGGCAACTACCTGTGCCTTTGCTATTTTTAATTGAAAATCTACCCTATTGGTTTCAAATGTTGTAGCTTTTGCCTCTCATTTGCGATTTAGTGATTTCTGCTGACTGCTAACCACCACATTTGAAGAAAACAAGCTGTCCCTTTCCTGCAAGTGCATGTTTTACAGAACAACTGCAACACAAAATACATCTCTGGCCACAATTCCTATATGCACACAGACTCATGCTGTGTTGGTAGGCACAAAGCACAGGCTGCCCCTTTCCTGGGTCTGCAATCCTTACAGAACAACAACTTCACAAATTAAATCCCAGCCAACAATTCCTATATGCACACAGACTCATGCTGTGTTGGTAGGCACAAAACACAGGCTGCCCCTTTCCTGGGACTGCAATTCTTACAGAACTAATGCTAATTTCAAATGTGCTACCATTTTCCTCTCTTTTCTTTCAAAGTGATTTCTGCTAAATCCTAACCATCACAATTAAAAAGAAGCTGTCCTTTCCTTTCAACTGCAAGTCTTACTTTTCAACAGCAACACAAATTAAAACTCTGTCAACAATTCTTCTCTGCACACAGACTCATGGTTTGATGGTAGGCACAAAACAGTATTCCTCATTGTTACCAGTACACATTAACTTATGGTGAAAACATACTCCTTAATATCTTACAAGTTCAAGAGAGTTAAATATCTCCCAAACCTCAAAATGTAAAACATAACTTTTGAAGAAGATTCACAATTCTTATATTTTTCTCAAAAATCACCACATACTTCCCCTCTCAAACTCATAACTCACCTTTAAAATTAGTTACTTGTGAAAGAAAGGTGCCACTCAAACAGCAGACTATCAGAGTCAGAATATCAGAGAACTACACCTCTCTCCTCTCTGCAGAACCAGTAAATGGCAATGTTTCCCTCTCTTTTTTCACACATATACATGTTAATTTCAAATCTTAGTGCTTCCCACTTTTTTTCAAATGAAATCACACATTTCTATTGGTTGAAAACTTCAACCCCTTTCCAAATGTACCCTTCCCCCAACTTGTCTCCTGCCTGCTACCATAGCAACAGGTCATGGAACACTGCTGTGAGGAGAGAGGTCAGAAGTTCAGCAGACAATGTTTCATATCCAAAGAGCAAGAGTGCTTGACTTTTCAAACCTCACAGCCAATCCATAGTAATGTTCTTTGGTAACACATTTTTCTGTACCAATACAAAACATGCTTTTTAAAATTTAAACATACAGCCTAGTTTTTAGTGTAGAATGGTTTCAAACAGCCAATGAGTTATTTTTATAAAAAAAACTATGTGTGCCCCCATTTTTCAACTGTCTTTCATTTCATATTGCCTTTCTACTGAAAGACACCTCCTGAGTGCATCCAGATCTCCTTGGAAGATGTTCACAGTGTGGATTGTAGGTCACAGCTATGTCTTCTCGAGTGAAAAATTTGCAGAAAAAAAGAGGTATGGAGAGAGACCTTGCTTTGCCAAATGTAGACATTAAATGGATTGGTCAGAGAGGGTTAAAGTGGCACCAATTAATGCCTTTGGTGAAAACCTTTCTACATCTCCCACAGCCTAACCTTATTATTGTGCACTGTGGTGGTAATGACCTAGGCACTTTAACTGGGGTAGGTCTGGAAATGCTAATTAAGGACACCTTTGTGCAATTGATGTCGCTTTTTCCACAAACTGCCTTTATATATTCTAACATATGCCAAAGGCAAAAGTGGAACTGGTCCAACCAATTTTGTCCGCAGATTGACAAAGCAAGGAAGCACGTCAACAAATCTATTTCTGCTTTCCTCAGAGACTTTGGTATGGGTTCTATATACCACAACAACTTGCGTTACAACATGCAAGACATTTATAGAGGAGATGGTGTACACTTCACTGATGAAGGCAACAGAGTCTTCCTCTTGAACTTTAGACTCTGCATTGGTACTTACTTGTAGGTACTGAAAAACACACAATAAACACAAGGGCTCTTTTTAGAGCCACCTTATATCTTTTTACTTAATTGCGATTTTTTTTTAATTTTTTTGTTTTTAAAATTTTTTCGGGTGCACGCACTCGGCGATATTTTTTTTCAAAATATAAATCTTTTTTTTTGCCCTACAAGGTCCTACTGTGACCCCCTTACAATGCCTAGTGGGTCAATATCTCCCCACTCTGCCCCCTTTTCAAGTTCTCCCCCTTTGCTTCTCACCCCCTCTTTATGCGAGAGACAAAATAGCGGCCGCCGCTTCCTGGTTTCCACCGATTTGAATGTTTACTGACATCTAACAACCAATCAGAAGTGCGCTCGCGCACGGCAAGGTGCGCGCACAGGACTTGCTCAGTGCGCGCACGCTGCGCGCTTACAGATATATATATTGATTTAAATGCTAATTTCTCAGGAAATACTGAACAGATTTACACCAAACCTGCAAAAGGCACTTCATGGACCTTATGGCTACCTCTCTGCCAAATTTCACATAATTCTGTTCAGCCGTTCGGGCTGTAGCTGCGACTAAAGTCCCTATGGAAAAATGTATGGGGAAAACGCGTTTTGGGACCCCCCTTTTTTCTCGGCCCCCGCTTGACGAATCACCCCGAAACTTTCAGGGTAGGAACTGAGCAGAGCGCCCCATTAGTTTTGAAAATTTTGCGAAGATTCGTCAACCGGCGCCAAAGTTATTCAAAATAGAATTTTGAGATTTTCTATGGAAACACGGTCCTAACTATAACTACCTACTGGCGACCGCCAGTAGGTAATATATATATATATATATATATATATATATATACGCCAGTAGATAGTTATAGTTAGGACCTATTTTCCATAGGAAATCCGCAACATTCTACTATACCCAATCACTTTGGCGCCGGTTGACAAATCTACTTGAAAATTTCAAAACTTTTGTCCAGCTCCGGTCCGCTCCTATCCTGAAAGTCTCGGGTGATTCGTCAAGCGGTGGCCGTGAGAAAAGAGGGGTCCCAAAATGTGTTTTCCCCATGCAATTCTCCATAGGAACCTTTAGTCGCAGCTACAGAATTATACCAAATGTGGCAAAATGGTAGCGCTTGGTTCAGAGTCGTGCCTTTTGGTTCAATGGTGTAAATCCGTTCAGTAGTTCCTGAGAAAATCAAAAGTAAAATCACATATATATCTGGCCGAAACCTAACCACACATCTCATCGTGACATCTGATTGGCTGTCAACACTTCATCCAAGAAGTGTTGGCAGCCATCTTGGGACCAATATACATGATAGCACCTCATTAAAAAGCATTGCAGTTAATAGAAGGTTTTAAGACTTTAGCTACATTATAAATCATTTGTTGATGATACCATACTCATTTTAGGAATTGTGGTGTGCTCTAAGGTGATTATACCATGTGAAAAAGCCTTCTGCTGGGATATCATGAATCATGTTTGAGAAAAAACTATTTTCTCATTCTTTTCCCACAGAGGTTTGGAAGGTGATCTATAAGCTAAACTGAGAGCATATTTTCTGTAAATTCACATTATCTTTCTCAGTCATGTGAGAATGAAGTCTGACATTCTCAGTAAAACATGTACATCCAACAAGGGCAGAGACTGTCCGTTGATTCCTTTGTGTTCTACTGCAGCTTCCCAGAGTGTTCTAAAGAACAACTAGAGTGCTAATAGTCCTACTTATGACAAACGCATTGCACACCTGAAGCCATCTTGATTGGAATAAAGAGGTAACTCTTAAAACATTTAATTTAAAAAGGAACAAAATGAGGGGGCTCATTTTGCCATAGAAAGTATGATTAGTGCTGCAGAAAGAAAAATTAGGGCACATTTTGAGTGACTTCGCAAATCCTCTTCTATTTCATTAAACAATTCTGACGTGCAGACTGAAACATGCACTTTCAATAGCAGCAACAGACTTCCGTGGTGCGCAGTAGCTTTACTACAGTGATCTAATAAGCAACTAGAGTGCTAACATTCTGAATTTATGGCAAATATGTGACACATCTGAATGCCTTCTTGATGGAATCAAAGTAAAAAACTGAAAGCATTTCCTACTGAGGAGACTGCCGTAAATGAGGAAATTAGGAAATTTCATAACAAATAAGTCTCCCAAGATGGCCACCAGGGATAAAGCAGCCCAAATGAAGCACAAATATCACCCAGATGTAGCCTAAGTATAGCCCAATGACAGAATGTCCCAGAGTGTTCTAAAGAACAACTAGAGTGTTGACAGTCTTACTTATGACAAAAGTATGGCACACCTGAAGCCATCTTGATTGGAATAAAGTGGTAACACTTAAAATATTTAATTTAAAAAGGAACAAAATGATGGGGTTCATTTTGACATAGAAATTATGATTAGTGCTGCAGAAAGAACAATTAGGGCACATTTTGACTTCTCAAATCCTCTTCTATTTTATAAAAAAATTGAAACATGTACTTTGAATACCATCAGCAGACTTCCCTGGTGAGCAGTAGCTTTATTACAGTGATCTAATAAGCAACTAGAGTGCTAACATTCAGAATTTATGGCAAATGTGTGACACATCTGAATGCTTTCTTGATGGAACCAAAGTAAAAATACTGAAAGTATTTCCTGCTGAGGAGACTACAGTAAATGAGGAAATTAGGAAACTTCATAACATATGAGTCTCCCAAGATGGCCACCAGAGACAAAAGAGCCCAAATGTAGCCCAAATATAACCCAGATGTAGCCCAAGTATAGCCCAATGGGTTCAGTGACTAAATATCGAGGGACATAATATAGAATGTCCAAAATTTCGACTCGAAAATATCGAAGTACGTAATATAGAATCCCTATCTACAAACAGGTAAGTACTAAAATATCGATTCCAAAATATAGAATGTTAAAATATAGTTAACTAAAATATCGATTTTTTTTAATGTATTGAAAATAATATAAAAGTAATTAAATATTAAAAACAATTAAATAAAACATACTTAAAATAATATAAAAAAGCTTAAAGTGTAAAAATAATAAATGTAATGTAAAGAAAAGTAGAGATTTTGTTAGATAGTGAGAGCGTAAAAATTACTACTCCCACTCCAGTGAGTGCAACCGTAGGGAAAGCGTTGGATAGCGGGAGGGTAAAAATTACTATTCCCACTCCAGAGTGTGCAACAGTAGGGAAAGCGTTGGATAGCGGGAAGGTAAACATTATCATTCCCACTCCAGAGAGTGCAATAGTAGGGAAAGCGTTGGATAGCGGCAGGGTAAAAATGACTATTCCCACTCCTGAGAGTGCAACAGTAGAGAAAGTAATGATTTGATATTAAAATAAGATTAAATTAATTTTCAATACCAATAAAAAAAGAATTAAAAATATTTACAAATTAATAAAAAATAATTCCCATTGAAAAAAATTAATTACCAATTAATAATTCATTATCAATTAATTATCAATACATATCAATAAAAATTAATATTTATTTTATTACAATTAAATTACTTCCCACCCAATTCCCCTATAAACCCACATCCAACTCCCAATAATAAAAAATACAATTAACATTATTATAAAGTATTCAATTAATAAACAGTAATTACCAATTAATAAAAATTCATTACTAATTAATAATTAATTGTCAATCAATTAATTATCAATACATATAAATAAAAATGTATATTTAATTTACTATAATTAAATTACTTCCCACCCTATTCCCCTATAAACACACAACCCGCTACGGAATTAAATTACTCAAAAATTAAATTACATAACATTCATTACTTTAAAAAAATTAAACATACATTACAAAAATAATACATAATTTTGACACATATACTACCATACATAAAACAAAAACAAAAAATCGATATTATGGAAATCAATATTTTAAATTCGATATCATGGAAATCGATATTTCATACCCCAATTTCGATATTCTGTCCTATATATATTTTGGCAATTCGATATTCTGTCCTATCTATATTTTGGAGTCGATATTTTGTGCTGTCTATATTTTGGATTCTATATTTTGGTCGTTTACTAGCCCAATGACAGAATGTCGCAGAGTGTTATTAAGAACAATTAGAGCGCTTACTGTCTCACTTATGACAAAAGTATGGCACACCTGAAGCCATCTTGATTGGAATAAAGTGGTAACACTTAAAACATTTAATTTGCAAAGGAACAAAATGAGGGGGTTCATTTTGCCATAGAAATTATGGTTAGTGCTGAAGAAAGAAAAATTAGGGCACATTTTAAGTGACTTCTCAAATCCTCTTCTATTTCATTAAACAATTCTGACATGCAGACTGAAACATGCACTTCTAATACCAGCAGCAGACTTCCGTGGTGAGCAGTAGCTTTACTACAGTGATCTAATAAGCAACTAGAGTGCTAACATTCTAAATGTATGGCAGATGTGTGACACATCTGAATGCCTTCTTCATGGAATCAAAGTAAAAAACTGAAAGCATTTCCTACTGAGGAGACTGCCGCAAATGAGGAATTTAGGAAACTTCATACCAAATAAATCTCCCAAGATGGCACCAGAGACAAAAGAACCCAAATGCAGCACAGATATCACCCAGATGTAGCCCACATGTTGCCCATTGACAGAAGTGTGCAAAACACTTTTTATTTTTTGGTTTTTTGCAGTTTTATATAGTGCAGACTTGTCAGGTATTGGAGTGCTTTACATGAGCATTGGTTACATCACACAAGAACAAATTCATTTTGGTTGTAGACATGGGGAGATTGAGGGGCCGATTCCGATTCCAGCTGCACAGACAGACAGAATACCGACCGACACGGATCAGCGCGGTACGACCTGTGCAGTACGATGCAACGCGTGTGAATTACAACCAACACATACGGGATACAAGCCGTACGACCGAGCCGTAGGGGAAATAGTGATCCGTCCGGAAAACCGACCCCATTATCACCGACCGACACGAACACAGAATGAATCCGACTGACCCGTACCCGCGATGTATGATTTGCGCAGTACGATGCAATGCGTGTAAAACCAGACCGACTCACACGGAGACCAAGCCGCACGACCGACACGCACAGACAACCCGGCACACAAGCAATAGAGAACGCCGTGACCAACGCGTACTAAACACAGAAGATAGGCAGCATGAACGAGGCAGAGAAGCCCGCACGAGACAACAGCAGCGTCTGTTTCTGTCACATGAACGTCTCCTTCATGCCTACAAAACCCAAAGGAAAAAAGACAAAAAAAGACCAAACAAGCAATGACAAAGCCAATTAATACCACAAAGAAAATGGGACAAAGACACACCCACAACTCCAACTATTTAAAGGACTACAATCACTACCATCATCCCTTGCAAACATCCTTGACACAGCCAGCAGCAAACACCAGTACACAGCAACCACAGACACTCACAACTCCCCCATCACACAACTCACACATCATCAGCACCTCATACAAAAGCACACACACATACACCAAGCAAAACCAACACCAACCCACCCTCACTTGCACCATCACACATACATCCCTCACCACCACCACCCACCACCATGCCCCCAAAGAAGAATCCAAAGTTCACAGATAGTGAGTTAGAAGTGCTGGTAGACGAGATCATCAGAGTAGAGCCACATTTGTTTGGTACATTGGTCCAAAGGACCCCCATCTCCCAGATAAACAAGATGTGGGCGAGGATTGTGGACACGGTGAATGCCCAAGCACCAGTAAGGCGCACAAAGGATGATATCCAGAACAGGTGGTATGACGTGCGCAGGAGGGTCAAGAAACTTATCGAAAAAGATCACGCCCTGAGTCAGTGCACCGGCTGTGGCCCTCCTGCCAAACCAGTCTACTTCAGGACCTGGGAGGAGAAGGTGCGGGACATCCTACCACCAGAGGGCGTCCATGGCCTAACAGACATCCCAGAGCCTGGTGAGTACACAAACAACATACCCAAGATTGTGTGGCAAGGGGACAGTGAAACCATGCACCGCAAGCAAAGCTACACTAACCAATAGATAATCAGCCCAAGATGTGTATGCCAGTCAGACAAACACAATACCTGCCATCTCAGAGTGACTGGGAACTGTGTCATGACATGCACCAACCTACAAACAAATAGAGCAAGCCAGTGGCACAAAGCCAAATAGACCCTGCCAGACAGTTTGCCACCACAAACACACCACCTCACAGTGCAGCTGACTGCCGGAAGGAATAGTGGGGATGCAGGTGAAGTGAGTGTATCCAAAAGCATGATGGGGCCTGTAGTCACAGATAATGCTCCCCCTCCTGATTGGCCCATCAAGACCTCTCTGAAACATGCCCACATCACAGGGAGTGGAAAATGACTGACAAGATGGCTGACACTGGGTCCTGCTGTGGGGAGCACAAGGCCCTGCTCGGGGTTGTGTGCAAATCAGAAGCAGGACACCACTGACTGACATCCTGAAAGACAACTTGCACGCCCTACAATGGAAGCACGTTTCATGATGGAAAGGAGGACTGACAGCCCTGACCATACTTATCAGCATGGGGAGACACCCCTCCCCACAACACAAACTCCAAACAACTCACCGGATACAATGCATTGACACACACCTCATTGAAATATCAGCAAAAGATACCCCGTTCTGGGTGCTGCTGTGTGAAGCACAGGGGCTCACTTTTGAATTGTAGCCAAACAAACACCAGGATTTCACAGTCAGCCATCTTGCCATTGCTGTCACACCCCCTCACAGGGAAGCAGAGTCAAGAGGGAGGAAGTATGGGCATGCTGGGAAGGGGGTGTAGCCAAGAGTGTAATGGGACTCTCAGTCACAGACAATCTACACCCACCCACATGGCCCAGTAAGATCAAACTGAACCATACTCGCCTCACAGGGAGTGGGAAGGGACTGGTGAGATGTCTGACACTGGGCTCTGTTGTGGGGAGCAAAAGGCCATGCTGGGAAATGGCCAACAACAAACATCAGGACTTCACAGTCAGCCATCTTGCCATTGCTGTCACACCCCCTCACAGGGAAGCAGAGTCAAGAGGGAGGAAGTATGGGCATGCTGGGAAGGGGGTGTAGCCAAGAGTGTAATGGGACTCGCAGTCACAGACAATCTACACCCACCCACATGGCCCAGTAAGATCAAACTGAACCATACTCACCTCACAGGGAGTGGGAAGGCACTGACAAGATGTCTGTCACTGGGCTCTGTTGTGGGGAGCACAAGGCCATGCGGGGAAATGGCCAACAACAAACATCAGGACTTCACAGTCAGCCATCTTGCCATTGCTGTCACACCCCCTCACAGGGATGCAGAGTCAAGAGGGAGGAAGTATGGGCATGCTGGGAAGGGGGTGTAGCCAAGAGTATGATGGGACTTGCAGTCACACATAATCTACACCCACCCACATGGCCCAGTAAGATCAAACTGAACCATACTCGCCTCACATGGAGTGGGAAGGGACTGACAAGATGTCTGACACTGGGCTCTGATGGGGGGAGCACAAGGCCATGCTGGGAAATGGCCAACAACAAACATCAGGACTTCACAGTCAGCCATCTTGCCATTGCTTTCACACCCCTTCACAGGGAAGCAGAGTCAAGAGGGAGGAAGTATGGGCATGCTGGGAAGGGGGTGTAGCCAAGAGTATGATGGGACTTGCAGTCACAGACAACCTACACCCACCCACATGGCCCAGCAAGATCAACCTGAACCATACTCTCCTCACAGGGAGTGGGAAGGGACTGACAAGATGTCTGACACTGGGCGCTGTTGTGGGGAGCACAAGGCTGTGCTTGGAAATGGCCAACAACAATATCAAACTCTGTCCGTGACAAGCTGGGAAAAAGAAGTGCACGGCAGGCATCTGTTTGAAAAGTAGAAAAAGTCATGTTTGTGAACCAACGATGCATGTAGAAACATAAATCACATTGTGTGTCTCTTCCAAACACAGGTGGTGCTGGGCACCCAGCACCAAATGATGAGGAAACCAGTCCCAGACTCTGGCGGACACTGAGCTCTCTGGTCTCACTCTCTCACTGTCCTCTCCCACTGGCCCCTCCGGTGTGAGCCATCATGCAGCACAATCAACATCTGCACCCCCTGTACCCATGCCTCCAGCATCTGGACACAGACAGGGCACCCCGCTAACATGGACAGACCAAGGCCAATCAACACCCACAGCACAGGGACACAGGACCACCCGGAAGCTACAGCAAACACCACCAGCAACACCACCCAAGGGGTCCCAGTGTCACCTGTGCGTCTCGCCGCTGGTCCTGCCCGTGTGGAGAGGGGTGCTGGGAGGGGTGGGAGGCAGAGGGCGCGCCTTGCAGAGGGGTCTGGACTGCATGACGACCCCCACCTGGCACGCATCTTAGATGCGTACCAGGATAGCACCGGAGGATTTGGCCAGGTAGTGGGGATCCTCAAGGATATGCAACACGAGCAGGTCGCACACCATGCCCGCATGGAGGCCAAGTGGGATGACATTACTGCGGTGCATCGGGACATACTCCAATGTCACAGAATTTAGGACTCCTAACTTTAGGACTCCTAAATGCTTTCGGTGAATACCGAAAGTCTTAAAGTTAGGATTTTTCTCAGTTTAGGAGTCCTAAAGTTAGGACTCCTAACTTTACTACTCCTAAACTGAGAAAAATCCTAACTTGAAGACTTTCGGTATTCACAGAAGGCATTTAGGAGTCCTAAAGTTAGGACTCCTAACTTTACTACTCCTAAACTGAGAAAAATCCTAACTTTAAGACTATCGGTATTCACAGAAGGCATTTAGGAGTGAATACCGAAATGAGTAAGTGCCTTCTGTGAATACCAAAATGAGTACGTGCCTTCTGTGAATACCAAAATGGTAGTAAGTTTAGGATTTTGTCTTAAGTTAGTTCTGTGAATCGGGCCCTCCATCTAGAACCCCCTCAGCGCCTAGCCTTAGACATCTTCATTGGTTACCTGTGAAGAAGAGAATATGTTTCAAGATCTTATGCCTAACACATAAGAACATGTACGGTAGGGGTCCAGGCTACTGGAAACAAAAGCTTAGTTGGTACCAGTCAAGCAGGCCCTTAAGATCTTGTAACAAATCTCTTCTCACTCCACTCAGAGTACGCACTGTCAGAAATGGGGGTCGGGCTTTTTCATTTCTTGCTCCCACTCTGTGGAACAAACTACCTCCATATCTACGTATTATTTCTGACCATAACTATTTCCGCCGAAATTTAAAAACATGGCTGTTTGACCATTGGCTCTGTCTCTTTTTATGCTGATAATATGGGAGCCGTCCGCCAGCGCCATGAGACCTTCGGGTGAGTGTGCTCTAAATAAATGTTCCTTGTTTTGATTTGATTTTATGTCCGAGCCGTGCGTACGCTTTGTCATTGAATGCAATGAGGACCGACGCGGGTGACAATGCGTACGCTTTGCAGGGGTCATGTCCGAGCCGTGCGTACGCTTTGTCATTGAATGCAATGAGGACCGACGCAGGTGACAATGCGTACGCATTGCACGGGTCATGTCCGAGCCGTGCGTGCGCTTTGTCATTCAATGCAATGAGGACCGACGTGGGTGACAATGCGTACGCATTGCACGGGTCATGTCCGAGCCGTGCGTATGCTTTGTCATTGAATGCAATGAGGTTCGACGCGGGTGACTATCATGCATACGCGTCTTCAGGCATGGTCCGAGACAGGCGTACGCCTTGGCCATTGAATCATATGGAGACGCGTTGTACAGTCAGTTGAACGAGCCGGGCGCACCCATTGGCTCCGGACTGTCATGGAGACGGATGCGGATTCAAAACTTGTACGAGTTGTGCACTGGAAATTCAGTTGGATGCCTACAACAATGTTGCAATTTTAAGTGTTCCATGAAGGTGAAGATTTGAACGATGCGGAAGGCGTGTACCAGTCGTACTTTTAAATGGATTGGCCAGATTCATAGGATGCAACCGTGTTGGACCTATCACTCTAGCCACATGGCACATATTCTGCCTCTGCAGCACAGATATAATGCTGGCTGGCCCCCAGGGAGCTCACTTGCCTGCACTACATGCTACTGGACCACATCCCTGCTACCACTGCTGCTGTCTATGCATCCTCTGGCTCCTGCTATGGCACGTACTCTGGAGAGGGCCCCAGCCTCCACTGAGGAGGAGAACCAGGCCCTGCTGGATGGGCTCCTTCCACAGTACAGCAAGCTCTATGGGAAACCAGGGGAGCAGGAGAGTGTGCAGTCCACTGACTTCCTAATTGTGCATGTTGTCTGACCAGCAGGACTAGCAGTGTGTACACCAGTGGCAAGCATTCTCACTGACTACTTTCATCCCCCAAAGTGTGTAGGTACATGTAATGAATAGGTTTCCTGCTGCTAAAGTGCATTATTGCAAGCTTAAACTATCCAGGCATTGTTAACATGTCAGACATGCAGGTGATTTGTCCTTCCCCATGGTTGCACTACCTGTGGAATTCATTTCCCTTTGTGATGATGACATGTATATCCAAATGTGTGCTGCACAAATCTGGGGCATGTGTGTTAATGTACTTTTCACTTTGTCATCCTCACAGGTTGATGCCCACCGGAAGCAGGAGATCTGGCTGACCATCACCCAGGCTGTTCCTTCTGTGGGGATCTACAAGCGCCGGATCCGCAACTGCCAGAAGAGGTGGCAGGACCTTCGGGGCTGGACCCGGAGGATAGCTAGAGTCCAGCTGAAGCTGTCACCTCCTGGGTCCTGGATATGTTGTTTGCATGGGATGGGCAAGTGCGCCAGTCATCTGCAGAGTTAGCTTTACCCCTGAGCTAGGATTGTGAGTCAGTGCATATTGTTGTTGTCTGGATGCCCTACCCCTATGCCAGGAGACAGTGTTGACTGACTTTCAGGGCATCCCAGTGCCATGGCATTGAACTTGCTATGAGTGATCCTGCATTGTGTTCAAGTGTGCACCATGCACCCCATTGTGGCATTGCCCATCAGGACATGAGTACATCATAGTGTGTATTGCTGACATGCATCACAAGCATGTGAAATGAGTCTCTGCCCATCCCTTCATCCGGACACCTGTACTGAGTCCGTAGCAAGAGATGTGCTGTGTGGATAGTGACATACTCCTACATGTTCACCTGCATGTACAACTAATGTGTGGGTGGTGCATGTTGGCACATTGGGGTGTTAGCATCCAACATGCAATGGACATATGTGTGAAAGTCAAGGAGGGATATGTGTGCCATGGTTGATGTTGAGAATGACATTTGTCTTATTCTAAACAGTGTTGGCACTTTGAGTTGTGTTCAGCTGATGATGCCAGGACTTGCCCTGTGATGTGATGTACTCAATGTGTTGTGTGCAGTCGGTGCAGGTGACTGATGTTGTTCTCTTACTTCCTATTCCTATCCAGATACATCTACGGCCACAGAAGGGGCAGCTCCACAGACCAGGAGGAGCCACAGAGCTTACAGGGGCAGAAGGAGAGGAGCCGGGTGGACCCAGTGGCACAGAGGAGGAGTGGAGCTCTGAGGATGACTCCCTTGTGGAGGCGGGTGTCAGCAGCATCCAAATCCCAGCTAGTGAGGCTGTCCCCGCCACCGCCACCACCACCACCACCACCACCTTCCCATCGGCTCCCATCCCAGGGGTCCCTGTAGGCTCCCGTGTTTGTGAGCATGTCTCCTTTGTGCTATGCACCGCACCCCCTGCTGCCCTGAGTGAAGAGTCTGTGGACTTACTTAGACAGATCCATGTAGGGCAGACGTCGATGCTGAAGGTCCTCCATGCACACACAGGTCTGCTGACACAACTGGTGACATTCATGGAGGGCATTTCCTCGGGCATGTCTGCCCTACAGAGGACCAATCAGTCCGTGGCCTCCTTCCTGACGGCAGCAGTGTCCCTCCTCCAACAGTCCTGCAAACCTCCTACCTCTGCACCACCCACGATTCCTAGCACCCTACCTGTCCGAGGCACAGAAACCCCCAAACCAAGGTCTAGACGTGCACACAAGCAAGCGCAGGGGACTGATACCACACTCACAGGGGCTGGTTGACAGACACACACACAGTCATCCACAACCACTCCGCAGTCCTCCAAGACCTCTCCCTCCCAGCCCCCTTCCCTTGCCTCACCTGCAACCCCATCTCCCCAGAAGCTCTTCCTCTGTGACCTTGGCCTCTTCCCCACCCACCCAGCAGATCCTGATTACAAGGGGAAGAGGAAGTCCCCACACACAGAGGGGAGTGCCCCTCACACCTGGACACCCTCCCCCAGGTGCAGTCAGACAGAGACCCCCACCCGCAAGTCCCCCCAGCACCAGAAGAGCAAGTGTTCTGCAGACATGAGTGAGACTTGCAGTGAATATGTTTGGCACAGCTGGGCTTCCACAGGAGTTGGGTCCCTTCAAGTAAGTGTGTTGTCCAGTGACATGGCCTGAGCCCATGGTGTGTATTGTATGAGCATGTGTGTGTGTCCACATCCCTGCTCATACACAGACAGTGTTCCCTTGATATGTTCCTGTTGTTGATGCTTGCTGAGTGGTACTGGGTTCATCCCACTACTTTTCCAATGGGCTACCAGATGTGTGGGTGCATGACACACTACTGTTAATTGGGATGTGTCATTTCTGATTGGTGATGATGTTGTCAGACACAGATGGGACACAGTCAGGGTCCCTCAAGGCACCTATTTATTTGCTAAATCATGTAGTTGTCCCTAGGTGGTAGTTTTCAGTGATTGAGACATGTGTATGTGTGTGTGACTGCTCCCACTTGTTGGTTTCATTGCTGCGATGCTGGCAGGTGTCAGAATGTGTGCCTTGTGGTTCTCCTTGGCTTCTACATTGTCCTGGGACTGTGGCAGGTATTCTGAAGGTTATGTGAGCTTTGAGGTCATGGCCATGCACCGCATACTGTGCAGTATGTCTGTCATTCCCCAGGGTTGTAAACTGTCCTTGTGTGATGTGTCTGTGCACCTTAGTTCCTCCTAACATTCCTGTGTTTGTCATGGGTGCATGTGCAATGTCACCTGTCCATGTGGGCTTCACAGATACACATTGTTGCAGCTCAGGGTGTGTGGTGTTATGGGTGGACTGATGTGAATGTTTGCATGGATGGTACCCTAGCTCCCGTTTGTCCATGGATGAGGGGCCATGCTGAGTGATTTGTGTTTGTGTATGTGTGATGTACGTTTGTGGCACAGGACACATGTCTGGGTTTCCCAGTTTGTACAACATCTGCCTTTGTCATCACAGTGGAGGTGTCATGCATGCTTGTGTCACCCCAATGTCTGGTCCCTGGGGGTAGTGCTGTTGTGTGTCAGTCTCTTGCTGTGTTAGTTGGTTTACATTCCAGCTTGTGTAACATGTGTCTGTTGTGCTCCCTCTCATCTCCCAATGCCTGATTGCGACTGAGGGTGTCCCAATGATGGTTTACTTTTGTATGGCACTGTGTCCACATCTGTGTAACAGTGGTTCTGCCCCCCTCATGTGTTGTGTAGTTGCCTGGGGATACCGTGACACACACACACACACATGCTGTGTCAGATGTGCAGTGTGAGTTTGCCTGTTTGTGTTTGTGCATCTGCACCGGTGCATTGGTATTGCTGTTGTGGGCCTTTGTCTGGATGCTGTTTCTGTGATTTTGCCTGCTGTCCCTGTGAGTCATATCACATCATTGTGCACAATCATCCTGGATGTTAGGTGCCATTGCTGGCATGGAATGTGAGTTTGTGAGCTGATACCTACAGTCTACACATGTTGTTTTGATTGGTGTGTCTATTTTCATGATGTGTGCATGCTTGGTGATGGTCACTTCTGCTCTTGTGTTATTGTACACTGTATGCATTGTCAGCCTCCATGTGTGGTGGTTGTCTTCACATGGCCAAAAGTGTGTTATGTTTTCACAGCACTGTTAGCCTCACCACATCTCTGTGTGTATGGGACACAACGCTAGTTTGGCCCAGAAGTGTTTAATGTGTTGGGAGCAGGGATCATACATGCTGTTTGTTATTTGCAGCTTTGATCATGATGACACTTACCTTTTGGTCACTGTGATGAGGGGGGGTGTAGTCCCCATCACCAAAATGCTCAACATCTGCTGCATTTTGGAAGCCCACACTTAACTTCTGTTCTACACAGAGAGGGGGTGTTATTTTTACATTGCCACAGGGCAATGGTGATGCTTGCCTTGTGTATGTCACACTCATGTGTTGGTCACACATGTGCTCTTACTTACATTGTATGTTCGTAGCCATAATCACTGTTGTGGGCATTTGTCACAGACTACACACTGTTGATATGATGGTAGGGGGGTGTATTTTGCTGACATACCTGATGTTGGAGTTTGCTGGATGTGTTGTGCATCACCCATCCTATGGCTGGAGGTGGCAGTAGTGATGGGCAACACAAGCCCTATGGGTGGGGGTGGCAGGGGTGATGGGCAACATCAGCCCTATGAGTGGGGGTGGCAGGGGTGATGGGCAACATAAGCCTTATGACTGGGGTGGCAGTAGTGATGTTCAACATAAGCACTATGGGTGGTGGTGGCAGGGGTGATGGGCAACAGGTCCTCTGTGAGTGGGGGTGGCAGGGGTGATAGGCAACATAAGCCCCATGGCTGGGGCAGGCACTAGTGATGGGCAACAGGTCCCCTATGGGTGTGGGTGGCAGGGGTGATGGGCAACATAGGCCCTATGGCTGGGGGTGGCAGTAGTGATGGGCAACAGGTCCCCTATGGGTGTGGGTGGCAGGGGTGATGGACAACATAGGCCCTATGGCTGGGGGTGGCAGTAGTGATGGGCAACATAAGCCCTATGGCTGGGGTGGCATTAGTGTTGGGCAACATAAGCCCTATGGGTGGTGGTGGCAGGTGTGATGGGCAACAGGTCTCCTGTGAGTGGGGGTGGCAGGGGTGATGGGCAACATAAGCCCTATGGCTGGGTGTGGCAGTAGTGATGGGCAACATAAGCCCTATGGGTGGTGGTGGTGGCAGGGGTGATGGGCAACAGGTCCCCTGTGACTGGGGGTGGCAGGGGGGATGTGCAACATAAGCCCTATGGCTGGGGGTGGCAGTAGTGATGGGCAACAGGTCCCCTATGGGTGTGGGTGGCAGGGGTGATGGACAACATAGGCCCTATGGCTGGGGGTGGCAGTAGTGATGGGCAACATAAGCCCTATGGCTGGGGTGGCATTAGTGATGGGCAACATAAGCCCTATGGGTGGTGGTGGCAGGTGTGATGGGCAACAGGTCTCCTGTGAGTGGGGGTGGCAGTAGTGATGGGCAACATAAGCCCTATGGCTGGGGGTGGCAGTAGTGATGGGCAACAGAAGCCCTATGGCTGGGGTGGCAGTAGTGATGGGCAACATAAGCCCTATGTGTGGTGGTGACAAGGGTGATGGGCAACAGGTCCCCAGTGAGTGGGGGTGGCAGGGGTGATGGACAACATAAGCCCTATGGCTGGGGGTGGCAGTAGTGATGGGCAACAGGTCCCCTATGGGCATGGGTGGCAAGGGTGATGGGCAACATAGGCCCTATGGCTGGGGGTGGCAGTAGTGATGAGCAACATACGCCCTATGGGTGGGGGTGGCAGGGGTGATGGGCAACACAAGCCCTATGGGTGGGGGTGGCAGGGGTGATGGGCAACAGGTCCCCTGTGAGTGGGGGTGGCAGGGGTGATGGGCAACATAAACCCTATGGCTGGGGGTGGCAGTAGTGATGGGCAACATAAGCCCTAGAGGTGGGGGTGGCAGTAGTGATGGGCAACAGGTCTCCTATGGGTGTGAGTGGCAGGAGTGATGGGCAACATAGGCCCTCTGCCTGGGTATGGCAGTAGTGATGGGCAACAGGTCCCCTATGGGTGTGGGTGGCAGGGGTGATGGGCAACATAGGCCCTCTGCCTGGGTGTGGCAGTAGTGATGGGCAACATAAGCCCTATGGGTGGTGGTGGTGGCAGGGGTGATGGGCAACAGGTCCCCTGTGAGTGGGGGTGGCAGGGGTGATGGGCAACATAAGCCCTATGGCTGGGGGTGGCAGTAGTGATGGGCAACAGGTCCCCTATGGGTGTGGGTGGCAGGGGTGATGGACAACATAGGCCCTATGGCTGGGGGTGGCAGTAGTGATGGGCAACATAAGCCCTATGGCTGGGGTGGCATTAGTGATGGGCAACATAAGCCCTATGGGTGGTGGTGGCAGGGGTGATGGGCAACAGGTCTCCTGTGAGTGGGGGTGGCAGGGGTGATGGGCAACATAAGCCCTATGGCTCGGGGTGGCAGTAGTGATGGGCAACATAAGCCCTATGGCTGGGGTGGCAGTAGTGATGGGCAACATAAGCCCTATGTGTGGTGGTGGCAAGGGTGATGGGCAACAGGTCCCCAGTGAGTGGGGGTGGCAAGGGTGATGGACAACATAAGCCCTATGGCTGGGGGTGGCAGTAGTGATGGGCAACAGGTCCCCTATGGTTATGGGTGGCAAGGGTGATGGGCAACATAGGCCCTATGGCTGGGGGTGGCAGTAGTGATGGGCAACATACGCCCTATGGGTGGGGGTGGCAGTAGTGATGGGCAACAGAAGCCCTAGGGGTGGGGGTGGCAGTAGTGATGGGCAACAGGTCCCCTATCGGTGTGGGTTGCAGGGGTGATGGGCAACATAAGCCCTATGGGTGGGGGTGTTAGTGGTGCTGGCCATGCAACCCGTATGGTGGGATGTTGTTAGTGGCCAGGATGTGGATCCCCTGTGTGTGTGTGCTATTTTGCAGGTACGTGCCGTTTGTTTATGTGGTAGGTGTCTGACTTACCGCCTGCGCCGTAGGCGTTGGTTCCTGAGCCGGTCATAGATGTAGAGTACTTGTGTAACCTGCGCAATGGGATTCATGATGTGTTTGTGTCGTACACGCTGCTTGTTGCTCCGTCTCGTACCCACTGCAAGCTGGTCCGTCTCGTAGCCGTGTATTGAGTTGTGGCGCGAATCGTAGCTGATATGCTTGTTTTCCGGATGCTGTGACGTCCCGTACGTGGCGAGCCATCCAGCGCGTAGGAAGTACGCATCGTACTTGTCATGCCGGAAACTGCTATGGATACTGCTTCCAGACGACTCGGTTCAGCGTTAGGAGTTACGGCTCGGACGGAGAATGGAGCTTGAATCACAGCCTACGTGTCGGTCGGGTTCTTGCAGTTATGCGCATCGTACTTACTCTGCAGGATGGACCGGCTCCGGGTACGTGTCGGTCGCACGGTAAGGCTATCGGAATCGGCCCCTTAGTGATTTGACCAGAATCACAGAATGTCGAGCTGAAGCAGAAACTCCAACCTGGTTCTCCATTTGCAAAGTCTGCAGCTCTGGAAGTAACACCACATCCTCTCCCCTAAGTGCAACATTTAATCAAATGGTCAACTGGATAAAAAAACATAAAGATAACAAATAATTTAAAAGTGCTTTGTCGGTATTTGAAAACTCCGAAAATATGTCCTCATTTTAGTTTGTTAGAGCACTAACCATAATTTGTATGCAAATAAGACCCTCTCATATATGTAATTTCTAAAGGAAATGCTCTAGGTATTACAGTTTTGATTTCATCAAGATGACATCAGGCGTTCCACACTTTTGTAATAAATATAGAATGTTAGCAATCTAGTTGTTCATTGGGATACTGTTGAGAGGCAGAGGCCAGGGGCACGGACTCTGAAAATTTAAGGCAGGTAGGAGGGTGCAGAGGCAACAATTTGACCACACTAGGCAGGCAGGAAGGGCAGTGGCAGCACAACAGACTATCGAGGGCAGTGGGAAGGGGGGCAGGGGCAACAAACCAACAATACAGGACTCGCAAGAGAGGCTGTGGCAATGTAATAGACCATTGTGGGCAGAAGGAAGAGGCAGTGGTAGCACAACCATACATGCCAACAGACCCGATTCAGCCAGGAAACGTCCAATGTTTTTAAGCTCAAATGGGCTTTATTTGATCTGTGTCCTGTCTACAATCACCTCTTTTTCAATGTAAGGGGAAAATCAGTACCCCAGTTTTTTTTTCAAAATCTCCCTCTTACCAAGTTCAAAATGTTCACGAGTATGGTACTTTGGATCATGGAAGGCAGGAGGAATTGGGGTTGAGACATGGACTCGGATAACAGAGGGCAGGAGGGACATGGAGAGGTGCACCAAACTGACCCTATAGGGCAGGCATCAGGGTTTGCAGCAGCACATTACACCACACAGGGCATGTTGGACGGGAGTGCAGCACAACAATCCATAGAAAGCCGTAGGGAGGGCACAGGACCATGCACATATCACAACAGAGAACAGAGGGGAAAGAGGCAATGGTAGCTAGCTGACCATAATGGACCGACAGGAGAGAAAGCTGCAGCATAACAGACCATAAAGGGCAGGAGGGACGGATCAGGGGCATTACAATGGAACAGACAAGCCAGGAGGGAGGGAATAGGGGTCTGCACATGGAAACAGAGGGCTGGGGGCAAGGGGGCAGGGCAGGAGCAGCAAGATGACCATGGAGGTCAGGCAGGATGGGCACTAGAAGCAAGACACACCATGGGGAGCAACAGTGAGACTATGATGTCATACACACAGACCATGAAGGGGAGGTGGGAGGGGTCAGGGGCAGCTAACTGACCAAACAGGGAAGGTGGGAGGGGCCATGGCAGCACAAAAGACCATGCATGGCAAGCGGGAGGGTTAGTGGCAGCACAATGGCTATGATGGGCAAGAAGGAGGGTGCAGGGGCATGCACAAAGGACCATGGAGGATAGAAGGGAGGGTCAGGACCTGGGTACAGACAAGAGAGCTCAGGGGAAGGGGCCTCACAACAGACCACGCAGGGAAGGCATGAGAAGCAGTTGCAGCACAACAGACCAGGGAGGGCAGAAGAGTGTGGCAGTAAAATGGACCATGGAGGACATGAGGAAGGGGATAGGGGCATGGAATGTGGACAGGCAGGGTGGAGGTGGCAGGGACAGGTTACAGTCATCTGGCAATGCTAGGCAGGTGGGAGGGGACTGGCAGCTCAACAGAACACTCAGAGTAGATGGGAGTGGGAGGTCCATGGAACATGGTGGGCAAAAAGGATGGATCAGGGGCATGCACAAAGACATCGGAGGGCAAGGGGAAGGAGAATAGGGCAGCAAGCTAAGCACAGAGGCTAAGCAGGAGGTCAATGATGGGGCATAGAATTGGGCAATGGAGGGCAGGGGGAGTAGACTGGTACATCATGCTAAATGGTGAAGTACTGGGTATTTTAAGCCCAGCGGTGCAGGGGAACACAGCCTACGACTTCAGGGTTCTTCCTGTTTCAGACCTACAGAAACACAGAGTCTTCTGGGTGAAGTCAAAGATCAGTTTATTGGCTGCAGACCAATTACAGGTGTCCTAGAAGTACAACAGCGTGTATGTTCTCAGGAGACTGCTGAAAATCACAGAAACGAGCTTCTCCTTAAATACAGAATTTCCTGCCTCAGGCATACATTCCTTAGTTTTATGGCATGGTCATATAAAGTGTACATTACAAACGAAAAAAGCAGAGTCATGATGACCATCCCACATTCCAGTTAAGCCAGCCCGCAATTATTTACACAGCAAGGTTCAGATCCCACATCAGATATCGATAGGCCCCAATAAACATGAGCATCTCCTGTTTTGGGAAACAAGCCATAAAGCAGGAACAGTCAGGTGTGAAAGAGATTAGCTGGAGGCTCGTGTAGGATGAAAGGACTTTATGGTGTGTCAAGCCCTGATGCTAATCACAGGTGGCCAGGGGACGGGGAACTCGTGAGACCAGTTTGACCCGGGGCAGCGGAGCCAAGCTGCCCAGGTCACAGAAAAGTCAAGGAAAGGGCACATGTGCTCCAAAAAAGGCCCGTATTCGCTTCATGCTATATAGCCTATGTGAGGGCAACCATAAGATGGCCACCGATACAAAATGGAACCCACGTAGTGATGTATAATAGCGTATACACAGTGCATTCATAGCTAAAACGTTACAAGAAGCACTTGTACATACCGCATTAACCATTCGCGGTACACTATTACCGGGATTGACAGGGGTAGGGCTCTGCCTCCTACGCGGTCCCAAATTCTAAAGTACGACAGACCCTCCTTTTGCCCTTACATAGGCAATAACTATACTCATTTCAATCCGAGTCTAGGTCAATATTCACGAAGTCATGGAGATGTTGCTGTAGCATCATCCTATTACTTAGCTCGTCCCTCGATACAGGTTTCCTTACACATAATGTAGCACAGAGGCCACATATCGCAGGAGCACACTGTATGCACAGACAAAACAGGAAAAGGATGGCTAAGATCATTCCGATGACCATCAGAACTTTCCAACCCCAGGCAGATATCAGTTCCCAGAACCACCCCATCAGTGACCAATCTCCTTTATCCACGTGTATGGACTCAGATATTTTATGCAGTTTGGAGATGGCTTGATAAACTGTTGGAACGTTGTCTGGTATGAAAATGCAACAACTGGATTGGATAACCTTACATGCCCCACCACGATCTGCAAGTATGACGTCTAGAACCATGCGGTTCTGCAAAGTCATGAGGCGATCCGCTTGGAGCTCAGCTGTCAAATTACCAAGGGCACCAGCCGTAACATTAACAGTGGATTCAACCACATGAGTCAGTTGTCTCAGGTTCCTACTATTAACCATAGGTCCCCAAAACGGCAGGAAACCCAAAAAGAAATCTCCCGCTTCCTGACCGGCAGTATCCTCCTTACTAATTACGCCTCTCACAACTCTGGTCTTGTGATAGTCGGAGGCGGCAGTAAAGGTTGGCGGTAGCAGATTTGCAATATAACATGTGCCCGAGAAGTCAGGGGGCAAACATGTATATGCTCGGTCATTGCAGATAAAATATGTACCCTTGGCAGCCAAAAACGCAGGGGAAAACTGTGACGGAAAAGTGTATGTTTCAGTACAGTCACTTCTTCCCAGTTAAGCTCTAGGATTCTGACCATTACCTTGCAAACAGAACCGACCTATGTGGGGTACAACCCAGATTGGGGATGAGATTTTCCCGCTGTCTTTCACCCAGACTAATACTATACCCCGTCGCGTTCCACCCTACATAAGCTCTAAACTCTTCTTTGGGAATGGATGAGTATGCATCGATATCTTTACTCATATCGGCAACTCCTTTCACTAAAGCCTTATTATTGGTGCTAGGCCTGACGGAACGCGGTTGTCGCGGGGAGTACGCTTCTAGTGCATAGAGAAACATGGTCTGGAATGCCCATGACGATCCATTGTAACTGTACGGCAGCACCAGATAGGGAATACCCTTATTAATGGTATGTGGCATTAAACCACACACCCAACAATTGGTCGTATTCATGACTAGTTGGTGCTGGTGCAGGAGCTGAATAAACGAGTTGTTTACAAATTCTGACCGTCTGGCTTGTTCATGTTCAGGTAGAGGGTGAAAAGAGTGTGAGGAGACAGTAGGAGGAGGTATAGGCTGTACAGTGGGTACAATGGGCTCTTGAGAGGAGAAGAATACAAATCCTACAGTAAACACTATCATACTACATAATACAAACAGGCATAAAAACACAAAACGTTTGTTTTTCATAATTTTACACATTCCTGCTTTAAAGTTCATTTCCTCAGTGAGTCTCTCCATCTTAAAAAACTCCATCCTCTAATCGTGCCGCTCGCGGCGGGTGAGTTTCTTCTGCTAAGGAGTACGCCTGTCAGTCCAGGGAACGCCCTAGACCAACCAGAACCGTCGACCTAACGTCTTCGGCCTGTACCCCAAAGTCTTGGCACCGCGACCCTGCGGCTGAACCCGGATGGTGGTTCGAAAAACAAAAATCAAGAAAGTCCTTCAGATGGGAGAACTCTGGTTATCAAAAAATAGAAAGGTAAAAGGAAAAGAATATTTATTTGTCCATAGGCCTTGGCCTTAGATCGTAACGAGAACGGCCAGGTACTGTTTGATCTTGGAACAAAAGTTCAGGCTCTGTAGTGTCCAATCGAATCGACGGTGGCACAGCTTCTTGAAAAATATCGTCACTTTCCTGCGCTGAAGTTGTGCCTTTTATGCGTGCATCACTGAACGGCACAAAACGAGGTACAGTGTCTGCTCAGTGTCCGCGATACCCTCCTGGACCCACTGGTCATACGGCAGAGGCAAAGGGATCCTCTTGATGTGGGCACCGTGGATCCAGTTTTTCTTCCCCTTCACTCGAACAGCTGATCTTGTAGACAGTAGTACGAGGTGAGGGCCGATCCAGCGGGGCTCATCGTTGGTTTTCCGCTGAAAGTTTTTCACAAGGATCCACGTGCCTGGTTCGATAGGGTGTCCAGGAGCTTCAGAAGCCGGGGGGAGAGTATCATGCACCTGTTGGTGTAAAACACGCAGTTTAGCTGTCAATTCGTGCAAGTAATCAAACAGTACCGGATGCTCGATTTCACTGAATTTCATCGGTCTTGGCACACCCCATACATTGGCCGGGCGGCCAAAAACAACCTCGTAGGGACTAAGTCCCACTCGTGAGTGTACGGTCATTCTGGTGGATAGGAGTGCTAGAGGCAGAGCGTCAGGCCATTTAAGACCTGAGCTCGCTTGGATTTTGGCCAGTTTGAGTTTGAGAGCGCCGTTGTAGCGCTCTACTAATCCAGCTGATTGGGGGTGATTTGCAGCGTGAAACTTCTGCCTTATACCTAGTCCCTCACACACATTCTTCATCACTTGACCCACAAACTCACTCCCATTATCACTCCACACCATTCTTGGCATTCCAAACCTAGGAAAAAATTCCTTCACAAGGGCTTTGGCTGTGGACAGAGCAGTGTTATCTTTTAGAGGATAGGCCTCTATCCATTTTGAGAAAGCGCAAACAACCACTAATACGTATTTCAGGTTGTTGCACCTTTCCATGTGGATAAAATCTAGCTGCAAAACTTCAAATGGATATGATGGAGGCGCAAAATGACCAGCTGGAGTTGGGGTTCCCCTACCAGGGTTGTACTTCAAGCATACTGTTAGATCTGGGGGTCTTTAGTTGGCAGAGGTATACACCTGAGACCAAATAGGGACCCTTGCTTCTAGTCAGGGTACAGGGACACACACGGTAGATAACCCCTGCTCACCCTCTAGGTAGCTTGGCTCGAGCAGACAGGCTTATCCCCAAGGCAATGTGTAAGGTATTTGCACGTAGACACCACAATGATCCCCCCTCCCCACACCACAAACTTAGACCACACAGGTGAGTTATATCAAAAATAATATATCTTTATCTAGTTTCCGCAGTTGAAATCAAGCATCACAGGTTTACACAATATTCGCTTTCTTGGTTGGTCGGGATCTTAAGATGATAGTCTCTAGTCTCTTGAGTGATTCGATACTCACTGAGAATGAATCAGTTTGTAGGCTCTTGATGTTTAGGCAGCTACGTTGCTCCGGCGGTGTCGCTGCGCTTGTTGTACAAGTGCTCCTCGGGCTGTTCGGTGCAAGGATTCCACAACTCCCTCGACGAGCCCCCAGTGACGATGTTGACGTCACCGGAGTCAGCCACTCACAGCGCGGCTTCGTAGAGCAGGGAAATACGACTCTCGATCTGATTCAGGCCTCCGGGTCGCGGCAAGGCACGTGCCGATGAGCACGTCGATCTTCTTGATGCGGCAACCGGTGTCAGGCCCGGATCAGTGCGGTACTCTCCAGCAAGACAGAGAGCAGCCAGCCCACCTCACAGGCAGATGTTGAGAAGCTTGGTAGAACAGTCCACGGTCCCTGCGGCACACAGCAGCGCAGGTGGGACACAGCAGAGTCTTGAGTTCTTGGCAACCTTTCTATCCCTGGGTTGCGAAACAGGAGGCCAGCTCTTCTCAGGCCCTTGGAGATTCAGTTGATGACACAGCACACAGCAAAGTCTTGTTTGGTCAAGTGGATAGGGTCAGCACACAGCAAGACCCCTTCTCCTCCTCAGCTTCAGTTGTACGCCAGAACAGGTCAGCCTTTAGAGCACACAGCACGGCAATCTTCCTTTAGTTCTTCAGCGGTCCGTCTTTCAGCAGAGGTTCCTCTCGATGGTCGAATCTGAAAATCTGTTGTCAGGGGTCGTATACTTATACCCCTAAAAGTCTTTGAAGTCTTTGTGCAAGTGGGTCCTGAGCCCGGTCTGATCCACTTCTGGGTGTTGCTGGAGCACTTTGTTTTCCTGGCCTCTACATTCTTTTCAGAGCGAGGGGCAGAGTCGTCAGCCGCCCAGCAGGAGGTGGAGCCAGCAGAGTGGCAGGCAGGCACAGCCCTATTCAATCCCAGGTGCTATCTCCTCCCTCCACTCTCCTTGCAAATGTCACCATTCAGCAGAGGGCTGACTCAGCCAACCTCCCGGGGGATCCCCAGCCCCTGTCACTCTCAAACCAGACAGTCAATCCACAAGCGCGCCCAGGCACACAGAAGGGTCAGACAAGAGAACAGCTACTCTCTAAAAAGTACTATTCTCCAACTCAGGATTTAAAAACAACCTCTCCTAAAAGATGTGTTATTAAATGCTGAGCTCAGGGATATCAAACACTCATGTCTTATCTTGTTCCTATGAGAAGATAGGCGGATAGCCATTGGCACCCGCCTCCCCCATGTTAGCCTATGGAACAAGATAACCTTGCAGTAGTGAACACACAAAATGGCTGGTGTTCACTACCAGAACATGTTACCTGCACTAGTACATGCTCTACCTTCTACATACACTGCACCCTGCCCTGGGGGGTACCTTGGGCCTTCCATAGGGATGACTGACGTGTACGAAAAGGGAAGGGTTAGGCCCGGCCAGTGTGGACACTGGCCAGGAGGACATGGCAGTCCGGGGACTGCAGGCAGGCCTGCGGCGGCAGGCCTGAGACACTGTTTTAGGGCTACACAGGTGGGTGGCGCAATCAGCGCTGCAGACCCACTAGTAGCATCTGTCATCACCAGCCCTGGCACAAACAGTGCACTTTACTAGGGACTTCATGGTGATACAGATATGCCAATCAGGTATATCCAATCAATACGATATTTTACACAGGGAGCACTTACACCCTGGCACTGATTAGCAGTGGCAGAGTGTCCAAAGCATCTAAACCAGCAAAAACGAAATCCAGCATAGCATCAAAATCCAGGTAGCAGAGGCAAAAGATAGGGGAAAAACCCACGCCAAGGATGTCAGGTCTAACACGTGTCCCCTCCAGCTGAAAGTGGGGAGAACTACCCACCCTCTTCGGAGTTCTCATCGCTAAGGCGGAAAAACCTGGACAGACCATCAGCATTGGTGTGCTCTGTACCGGGACGGTGTTCCACCGTAAAGTCCATTCCCTGTAGGGAGATGGACCACCTCAACAGTTTTGGATTCTCACCCCTCATCTGCATTAACCATCTGAGGGGCCTGTGGCCGGTCTGAACACGGAAGTGAGTCCCAAACAGGTAGGGCCTCAGCTTCTTCAGGGCCCAGACCACAGCAAATGCTTCCCTTTCAATAGCGCTCCACCTCTGTTCCCTGGGAAGTAGCCTTCTACTAATGAAAGCTACGGGTTGGTCTCCGCCCTCGTCGTCCATCTGTGAGAGTACTGCTCCCACACCTTGCTCTGAAGCGTCTGTTTGCACTACGAACTCACTCGAAAAGTCAGGCGCCTTAAGCACCGGTGCTGTGCACATTGCAGTTTTCAGGGCATCAAAAGCAGTTTGACAGGCCTCGGTCCAATTCACTTTCCTGGGCTGATTTCTAGAGGTTAGTTCTGTCAAGGGGGCAACAATGGTGCCGTATCCCTTGATGAACCGTCTGTAATACCCGGTGAGTCCTAGAAAGGCTCTCACCTCTGTCTGCGTCTTGGGGGGTTCCCAAGCCAGAATGGTATCGATCTTCGCCTGTAGGGGCGCCACCTGGCCGCTCCCCACCTGGTGTCCCAAATACACCACTGATCCCTTCCCTATCTGGCACTTACTGGCCTTGATAGTGAGGCCTGCCTTCTGCAGCGCCCTCAACACTTCACAGAGGTGTTGCAAGTGTTCCTCCCAAGTGGAGCTGAACACAGCAATGTCATCCAGATACGCGGCGCTGAATTGCTCCAGCCCGGTCAGTACCCGGTTGACCAGTCTCTGGAAGGTGGCAGGGGCATTTTTCAGTCCAAAGGGCATGACGCGAAACTGGAAGTGCCCCTCTGGCGTGGAAAATGCCGACCTCTCCTTTGCCCCTTCAGTTAAGGCAATCTGCCAGTACCCCGAAGTCAAATCGAAGGTGCTGAGGTACCTGGCAGCTCCCAACCGATCCACGAGCTCATCAGCTCTGGGGATGGGGTGCGCGTCAGTCTTGGTGACCGCATTGAGCCCGCGGTAGTCCACGCAAAACCGAAGTTCTGACGGGCCACCGGGTGTAGCAGATTTCTTGGGAACAAGGACCACTGGGCTAGCCCAGGGACTGCTAGAGGGCTCAATTACCCCTAACGCCAACATCTTGGAAACTTCTTCCTTGATGCTGGCCCTGACCTTGTCAGCTACTCTGTAAAACTTCTGTTTCACAGGCAGGCTATCTCCAGTGTCCGCATCATGGACGCACCAATTGGTGACACCTGGGGTCAGGGAGAACAGGGAGGCAAACTGACCCAACACCTGGCGACAGTCTCTCTGCTGCTCTGGGGTCAGGGTGGGCGAGAGGACCACACCATCCACTGACCCGTCTTGCTCCTTGGTTGCCAGGAGGTCAGGGAGAGGATCACTATCCTCCTCCCCACCGTCATCTGTAGCCATGAGCATCATTACTTCAGACCTCTCGAAGTGGGGTTTGAGGCGGTTCACATGCAAGACTCTAAGGGGCTGCCTAGGAGTCTTCATGTTGATCAGGTAGGTCACCTCACTCTTGCGCTCTACCACCTCATATGGCCCGGTCCACTTGTCACGGAGCACACAAGGCTCCACCGGCGCCATCACCCACACTTTCTGCCCAGGATGAAATTCTACCAGAGTGGTATTCTGGTCGTACCATCTTTTCATCTCCTCCTGGCTGGCTTCTAGGTTCTCCTGAGCGAGCTTCCTGAAGCGCTGCGTTTGGTTGCGGATGGCCAGCACATAGCTGAACACATCCTGGGGGGTTTTCCCACGGGATTTCTCCCAACCCTCCTTCACCAGTGTGAGAGGTCCTCTAACAGGGTGGCCATACAGCAGTTCAAAGGGGCTGAACCCTAAGGACTTCTGAGGCACCTCCCTGTAGGCAAACAACAGGCATGGTAACAAGACGTCCCACTTTCGTCTCATGGGCTCCGCTAGGCCCATAATCATACCTTTCAGGGTGCGGTTGAACCTTTCAACCAACCCATTTCCTTGAGGGTGGTAAGGAGTGGTGAACTTATAAGTTACTCCACACTCCTCCCACAGAGACTTCATATACCTAGAGATGAAGTTGGTACCCCGGTCGGAGACCACCTCTCGGGGGAACCCCACACGGGAAAAGATCCCCATCAATGCACGGCCCACCACGGGTGCTGTGATTGTCCTGAGAGGGACTGCTTCCGGGTACCGAGTGGCGTGATCCACCAAGACCAGGAAAAACCTGTTGCCTAAGGCAGTCTTGGGATCCAGGGGCCCTACGATATCAATGCCCACCCGCTCGAAAGGGGTGCTCACTACAGAAAACGGCTGGAGGGGCGCCACGCACTTCCCTCCGCTCTTACCACTGGCTTGACAGGTTTGGCAAGACTTACAAAAGGTACCGACGTGCTTCTTCATCTGGGGCCTGTAGAAGTGGGTGACAAGCCTGTGATAGGTCTTGTCTTGCCCCAGATGTCCTGCGAGAGGCACGTCGTGAGCCAGACCCAGTAAGAAGTTCCTGAAGCGCTCGGGTACCACCAGCACACGGGCTGCGCCGGGCTCAGCGAACTTAGGCTCACTATACAGTAAGTCATCCTCCCAGTAGATCAAATGTTCCTTGGACCCCAGGCCTGCTGCCTGGTCTGCAGCCTGCTGCCGCACACCGACGAGTGAAGGGCACTCCTTCTGAGCCTGGCAGAATGCCACCCTCTTGCTGCCAATAGGTCAGCTCAGGCAACTCCCCCAGTTCAGCCACCTGCTCCCCTGTAGGTTCCAGGGCATCCCCCTCAGGTTCTGCTTCCTCCTGGACCGTGGGAACAGTGGGGGCCGGCTTCCCGCGCCCTCTGCCCCTTCCTCTCCTGGCAGGTTCCTGGGCCATTGTTCCAGGCTCCGGTTCTACTAATCCACCCTTACTGGCTGTCATGGCACGTGTGGATACACAGATCCACGCTGGCAGTCCTAACATCTCCAAGTGAGTTCTGTGCTCTACGTCCTTCCATGGAGAACTCTCCAGGTCGTTACCCAACAGACAATCTACCGGCAAGGCATCACTGACACAGACTTCCAAGGTACCAGAGACTCCCCCCCCATGTAAAGGGAACACGCGCCATCTTGCAGAGGTGAACTGAAGTGTCAGCTGCCACTACTGGGCGGAGCACATTGGGAATGACTTGCTCTTCAGACACCCACTGACACCTGACAGAGGTCACACTAGCCCCGGTGTCTCTCAGAGCCTCTATCTCCCTCCCATTGATGGTCACCTTTTGCCCGTATTTCTTAGTGTTAGCGGGTATCAAGGTATCCTGGACCATCTCTTGGTCTCCTAACGAGACAAGGGTCATCATAGCTAATCCCTCTTCCCCACTGGAAATCAAATCTCCTCCCAAAGCTACACTAGCTAACCCTGGGACTGGAGCAGCAGCTGGTGCTGGGGGTTTCTTGGGACATTTAGGGGCGATGTGCCCCACTTCCCTACAAGCATAGCAAGTAGGCGGTGGTCTGTTGCCCTTAGGGGGCCAAGACCTCTTAGGCTTGGGGGCTTGGGACTCCTTCTCCTGGGAACTGTTTTGGGGCCCTTTAGAGAACTCCTTACTGTTACCCTTGTCCTCCCCACCTTTCTGCTGGGGACCCTGTCCACCCTTGGCTGGCATACTTACCACCCCTTTGTTGACCCTGGTGCTAGTCCAGCGGTCTGCCTCTTTAACAAGCTCACTGGGATCAGTTAACTTGCTGTCTAAAAGATGCTGGCGCAGCTCTGGAACACATAGACTACTCAAGTGCTCCCAACTAATCAAGTGACACAACCCCACATAATCAGTAACTTTGCTGCCCTTTATCCAACATTCCAGTGCACGCGTGTACATACTCACACACTCCACCCACGTACTTGAATCAAGTTTCTTGAAGTTCCTAAACTTCTGGCGGTACTGTTCTGTTGTAAGCCCATACCTGAGGCATAAGGCCTCCTTCATAGTGGGGTAGGTTAAGGTCCCTGCGGCTTCTAAGGGTGCTAAGACATCCCTCCCAGAGGCCTCAAAATGCTTCCACAAACCTGCTCCCCAACTCTTCTCAGGCACTTCATTCATCTTCAAGGCAAGCTCATAGGATCTAAACCATGCATAGATATCCTCACCCCTCTGATAATTCTGCACCAAATCTTTCGGTATGTATACTTTACCCGCCTGTACTGGTTGTGCGCTGCCACCATTCGGACTGGACGCCACCTGTTTGGCTTTAATGTCCAGCTCCCTCATGCTCAACTCATGAGCCAACTAGAGTTTCTTCTCTTCCAAAGCGAGAGCATTCCTCCTCTCCTCCGCCTCTTTCTCACTGTCAAGGCGCAGTTTCCTTTCTTCCGCTTGAGCTTTGAGTTTAAAAAGTTCAATCTCATGGGCCCTAACCCTCTGGTTTTCCTCCAGCTCCTCTGGAGAGAGGCTCCTACTGGAATGGCCGCTGCCAGCCCTAGACGCTGGCCTATTCACTGGCAGATCATCGGATCCAAATCCGTGCTCCGGTGTGCCATCCCCTTCAGTAGTTTCCTCGGTTGCGCCATTCTTGGCCTCCCACCAGGCCCCTAGAGCTTTCTGTAGCTCCGTCTTGTTGGCGCTGCCCTTCGCTGGGCATCCAAGCTGCTTGCAGAATTGCTTGAGTTGCTCCTTCTTATATTCGAGCAACTTTTTCACTTCAAATTGCAATTCCTCCTCCTCACCTACTCCATTCAGAGACATGATTCTTCGTCGATCCTCCAAGAATAGTCTTCGCAAAAACTTTGTGCGATGCAACTGCTTACTAGATTAGTGATGTACGAAGAATCACTGCAGGTCAAGTGCAAATACTGGTTCTAATCCGCACCGCTGACCACCAATGTTAGATCTGGGGGTCTCTAGTTGGCAGAGGTATACACCTGAGACCAAATAGGGACCCTTGCTTCTAGTCAGGGTACAGGGACACACACGGTAGATAACCCCTGCTCACCCTCTAGGTAGCTTGGCTCGAGCAGACAGGCTTATCCCCAAGGCAATGTGTAAGGTATTTGCACGTAGACACCACAATGATCCCCCCTCCGCACACCACAAACTTAGACCACACAGGTGAGTTATATCAAAAATAATATATCTTTATCTAGTTTCCGCAGTTGAAATCAAGCATCACAGGTTTACACAATATTCGCTTTCTTGGTTGGTCGGGATCGTAAGATGATAGTCTCTAGTCTCTTGAGTGATTCGATACTCACTGAGAATGAATCAGTTTGTAGGCTCTTGATGTTTAGGCAGCTACGTTGCTCCGGCGGTGTCGCTGCGCTTGTTTTACAAGCGCTCCTCGGGCTGTTCGGTGCAAGGATTCCACAACTCCCTCGACGAGCCCCCAGTGACGATGTCGACGTCACCGGAGTCAGCCACTCACAGCGCGGCTTCGTAGAGCAGGGAAATACGACTCTCGATCTGTTTCAGGCCTCCGGGTCGCGGCAAGGCACGTGCCGATGAGCACGTCGATCTTCTTGATGCGGCAACCGGTGTCAGGCCCGGATCAGTGCGGTACTCTCCAGCAAGACAGAGAGCAGCCAGCCCACCTCACAGGCAGATGTTGAGAAGCTTGGTAGAACAGTCCACGGTCCCTGCGGCACACAGCAGCGCAGGTGGGACACAGCAGAGTCTTGAGTTCTTGGCAACCTTTCTATCCCTGGGTTGCGAAACAGGAGGCCAGCTCTTCTCAGGCCCTTGGAGATTCAGTTGAAGACACAGCACACAGCAAAGTCTTGTTTGGTCAAGTGGATAGGGTCAGCACACAGCAAGACCCCTTCTCCTCCTCAGCTTCAGTTGTACGCCAGAACAGGTCAGCCTTTAGAGCACACAGCACGGCAATCTTCCTTTAGTTCTTCAGCGGTCCGTCTTTCAGCAGAGGTTCCTCTCGATGGTCGAATCTGAAAATCTGTTGTCAGGGGTCGTATACTTATACCCCTAAAATTCTTTGAAGTCTTTGTGCAAGTGGGTCCTGAGCCCGGTCTGATCCAGTTCCTGGTGTTGCTGGAGCACTTTGTTTTCCTGGCCTCTACATTCTTTTCAGAGCGAGGGGCAGAGTCGTCAGCCGCCCAGCAGGAGGTGGAGCCAGCAGAGTGGCAGGCAGGCACAGCCCTATTCAATCCCAGGTGCTATCTCCTCCCTCCACTCTCCTTGCAAATGTCGCCATTCAGCAGAGGGCTGACTCAGCCAACCTCCCGGGGGATCCCCAGCCCCTGTCAATCTCAAACCAGACAGTCAATCCACAAGCGCGCCCAGGCACACAGAAGGGTCAGACAAGAGAACAGCTACTCTCTAAAAAGTACTATTCTCCAACTCAGGATTTAAAAACAACCTCTCCTAAAAGATGTGTTATTAAATGCTGAGCTCAGGGATATCAAACACTCATGTCTTATCTTGTTCCTATGAGAAGATAGGCGGATAGCCATTGGCACCCGCCTCCCCCATGTTAGCCTATGGAACAAGATAACCTTGCAGTAGTGAACACACAAAATGGCCGGTGTTCACTACCAGAACATGTTACCTGCACTAGTACATGCTCTACCTTCTACATACACTGCACCCTGCCCAGGGGGGTACCTTGGGCCTTCCATAGGGATGACTGACGTGTACGAAAAGGGAAGGGTTAGGCCCGGCCAGTGTGGACACTGGCCAGGAGGACATGGCAGTCCGGGGACTGCAGGCAGGCCTGCGGCGGCAGGCCTGAGACACTGTTTTAGGGCTACACAGGTGGGTGGCGCAATCAGCGCTGCAGACCCACTAGTAGCATCTGTCATCACCAGCCCTGGCACAAACAGTGCACTTTACTAGGGACTTCATGGTGATACAGATATGCCAATCAGGTATATCCAATCAATACGATATTTTACACAGGGAGCACTTACAGTCTGGCACTGATTAGCAGTGGCAGAGTGTCCAAAGCATCTAAACCAGCAAAAACGAAATCCAGCATAGCATCAAAATCCAGGTAGCAGAGGCAAAAGATAGGGGAAAAACCCATGCCAAGGATGTCAGGTCTAACACATACCATACAATTCTTGACCACATTCTCTGCACACTTAGGGATTCCAGCATTCTGCCATACTGGAGCCAACAACTTACAGATTCCTTTCGTACTGATGTGTGCCATTCCATGTGCCATAGTAACCACTGGAAGCACATATGCATCAGTTAACAACCATCGCCTCTGTTCTGACAAATCAATCCAACAACCATTCTCATCCAACTTACCCATACTTTCTCTCCACTTGCTCAACTCTTTCTCTGTGGCTTCAGCTTGAAGTGACTTCACACTCTCTATTGTGTTTTCACACATTCCAACATCACCAACCCATCTGGCAGGGCCTGCAACATATATTCGAGTCCTCACATCTTTTGCTGTTTCTTTCGCAACTTCATCAGCAAACGCATTACCACGACCAACATCATCAGTGATTTTCCTGTGCGCACTGCATTTCATAATCGCAACTTGCAACGGTAGGGTCAGCGACTCAAGGAGATCATTCACCAGCTTGCCATTCTGAATCTTAGCTCCATGCGAAGTCAGGAACCCACGTTCCTTCCACAATCGCCCAAAACTATGAGACACGCCAAAGGCGTACTGGCTATCAGTGTATATGTTCACTTTCATTCCTTCAGATAACACGCATGCTCTCGTAAGGGCAATCAATTCTGCTGCTTGAGCCGAATTTTGTGGCACACGCGCAGTTTCCACAATCGTGTGCAAAGTCGTGATAGCATATGCAGCAGTCGTATCACCATTCGGAAGCTTGAAACACGAACCATCCACCCATAAAGTACCATCACACTCAGTCAGGGGAGTATCTTTAAGATCTACTCTTCCTTTTGTCTCTTCTTCTGTTCTGAACAGACAATCATGTTGCTCAATCTCATCCAGGTCTGCTGGGATTGGTAATAGTGTAGCTGGATTCAACGTGTTACATCTCTTTATGTGTATATGGTTTGCTAACAGTGTCAGCTCATAACCAGATAATCGTGCACTAGTTAAGTGTTGTGTCTTAGTCCTGTTTAACAATGTGTCCACAGCATGTGGAACCATAACAATCAATGTGTTATCCATCACTAGGCCAGCAGACTGTCGAATAGACATAGCTGCGGCGGCTGTGGCTCTCAGACAACTTGGCAATGCCCTCGCTACCGGGTCCAAGGTCGACGAAAAATACGCGCATGGACGTGGTCTGTCGCCAAAAGGCTGTGTTAACACTGACAATGCACAACCATCTTTCTCGTGAACATACAATGTAAAAGGCTTGCTGTAGTCAGGGGTACCCAACACAGGAGCTGAACACAATGCATCACGCAATTCCAAAAATCTTTTCTGACACTCCTCAGACCATGGGATAGGATTCGGTGTGTCTTTGCATTTTAATGCTAACAAAGGTTTTGCCAACAAGGAAAAATTAGGAATCCAATGCCTACAGTATGAGGTAATGCCCAAGAAAGCACGCACTTCTCTCTGTGTTCTTGGCACACTCAACTTTGCAATGGCTTGAATTCTTTCTGGGGTCAGTTTCTTTCCCTCCTTCGATAAGAGATGACCTAAGTAGGTCACCTCTTGTCGACAATATTGCAGCTTTGAGAGAGACACTTTGTGATGGAAGGCAGACAAATGACGCAACAATGACAAGGTAGCGTTTTTGCAAATCTTTTCAGTATCCGCGGCGATTAGTAAATCGTCGACGTACTGAATGAGGATAGCGCCACTGGGTAAAACCAGTACATCAAGCTGCGCTTTTAAAGCTTGACTGTATATTGATGGACTCTCACAGTAGCCCTGGGGAGCGCGTTTAAAGCGGAAACTGCGACCTCCTAAACTAAAGCCAAAAATGTCTCTGCTCTCCTCTGCAATTGGGATACTAAAGAAAGCATTCTTCAGATCGATCACTGAGAACCATGCAGCCGAGGCTGGAATCATGGTTAACAAGGCGGTTATATCAGGGACAACTGGAAACTGTGGTACAACAATCTTATTAACCTCTCTAAGATCAATCACAAATCTGTAAACAGGTGGCTGTGAAGGGTCCGTTCGTTTTAAGACAGGTAAAACAGGACTATTGCAAACGTTGCCTCTTGTCGCTTCAATCACACCCTTTTTAATCAAATCACTGACAATTGCTAACAATGCTTTCTGACCTTCATTGGAGATCTTGTACTGGGGAATACGTGGCAATCTGACATTGGCTTTCAAAGTGACCACATATGGCGGTATTTCCAGGAGACCCACATCATTGGGACCAGTGGCCCAGAGGGCATCCGGAAGGGATGACAATTCAGGTGGCATTGCGTTTTTAGACAAATACATTGGAGAAATCACTTTCTTACCTAATGTAAGTTGTACTCCTGAGGGAGAACAATATAGCGTCGCATGTAATCTTTTTAGCAAATCTAAGACTAGCAGATTTTCACTAAAACCTGTTGTTAGAATGAGGGGTGCTTTTAGCTCACAAGGTCCAACAGAAAGTGACATGGGACTAGAAATCGGGTTCCTAACTGGGGCGCCAGAAAAACCTACTGAAACATTCATTTTGCCACACAAAGGCGCGCCAGGGAGTCTTGAATGCATGATTAAACTCTTTGCAGCACCAGTATCCAGCAGAAAGGGCTCCGTTACATTTGCTGTAGTTACTTTAACATAAGGTCCACTCTGATCCACTGGCACTGAAACAACTCCCTCTCTCTGTCTACGGCGGTCCTAGTAATCGTTATCTTCTACATTGTCGTCTTCCGCATAATAATCATTATTGTAGTACTGAGCTGTATTGCCAGTCGCATTGGCTTGCTGATCAAAGCTATTTATGGTATTTTGAGGCGGAAGAGGACGCGCGTTCTGGGGAAGATTTCCACGCCCTCTGCCTCTAGGAGCTTGCTGACCACCTCTACCTCTTGCGCCATACGCATTACTGTTACGCTGCATTAATTTAGGGCAACTATATTTAAAATGACCTTCCTCTTTGCAATATGAACATTGGTTGGGACCTACAGGGATTCGTGGTTGATAGTAGCCATTCATTTGCTGACTATTCTGAAACTGTTGGGGCTGCTGATAGATACCTTGTGTTTGCCTATAGTTACTCTGTCCTCCACGTGGTGGATAAGCCTGTTGCAAGAGGACCTTTGTCTTTAGTTCTTTCGTTTTCTTATCTGTTCTATCCTTCTCATCTTTGTCTCTATTCTCATAATACTGTGCAGTAGCCAGTATTTGCGCTGAAGAGGAAACAGCCCAAGAACTTTCTGAATCTTTTAATTTCTTGCACAACTTGGGAAGTAGATTTTGCACAAATTTATCAACAAATAACCGCTGGCCACCTTCAGTGCTCATGTCTTGACCACTGTGGTCGATAAACTTTTCTTCAAACCTGGTGAAAAAATCAGACACTGTCTCATCTTTCTTCTGCTTACATGCGTATAGTTTATCCCAATTTACGCGCATCGCAGGCATTATAGTTTTCATGTAGGTAATAATTCTACCAGGGAGCGCTGCTATGAGGGGCTCAGGCTTTGCACCACCAACTTGTCTAGCGTCTGCAGCAACAATATTAGCCCATGTATCACCCAATTCTGCAGCGTGATCTACATTACGAATGGATCCCCATAAAGGCTGTGGAACCACATTCCCAAACAGCATATCTATATCAGCCAAATTCATTACACAAGATTCTGCAGTTTGTGACAACTCCTTATAATATCCTGCAGGGTTTTTACGGGGATCAGGTAATGTCTGTTTAAGTGCTAACACCTCAGATCGCTTCCATGGGACATGTACCCAAACACGTTGAAAATGTGCTGGAGCAGCAACAATACCTCGAGCGGCATCAGCCGCAACAGCTTTCTTCCATACCGGAGGGACTTCTCTCATGGGGTATTGTCGCGCTTTTCCCTTTCTCCCAACAGGGAAATCTGGCTCAAACAACGACTGTTGACAATCATCATTCCTCAAGGCTAATAAGATCGCAACTGCTCTATTGACCTCAGGGACCACAATCATACCTTTTTCAAAATCAAATCTCACTCGGCACAATTCCTGTGGGTTTGGGTTTGCACCATTATCCTCCAATTCCTCACAGAGGAATTCACACATTTTATCAAAGACATACCTCTGTTTTGGGGCATCCCATTGGTGAAAAACGTTAACAACTGATTCCACATCATAGAGTGAAGGGAAACCAATCCACCTACGCGCCAGATGATCTAACACCTCTTTCTCATCGGGACCAGGCAACTGACTGCGCAATCGCTTACGCTGTAAGCCAGGAGTCGCACTAGATGACCCAAAGAAAGGCGACATTAGACTAGTAACTACATTAGCTAGTCGTTGTCGTGCTGAAGGAGAAGTTGAGGCGAAAACAGGGGGATAGACAGAGGGAAGAAAAATAGGTTCAGATACAGGTACCGGGGTAGTGCAAGAAGGAGCACCAGAGGAAACCGCTGGTGTGCTAGGCAAAGTCGCAGGAAGCGCGGGGGTAACAGGTAGCAAAACCGGCGGCCCTTGAGAGGGCTGCACTGCAGGGATAGGAGCCAGCTGAGGAGGAGCTGGCGGCTGCGGGAAGACTTGCGGCATATTTACTGGAGGTTGCGCATTTACAAGCTGCGGTGGTGCGGTGGCATTTTGCGCATACGGGGGTGGCGAACTTAGCAAATGGGACATTAGGGAATCTTTCTCTTTCTCTTTTGTCTCATCTTGCACAAGGGGTGGCAAAACAGGATAACATTTATCAATCCCTAATTTGCGCTGTCTGTGCAATTGCTCATTCCTTTGCTCTTCCTCATTATCTTTAAATTGCACAGCTGCTTGCATCACTGACATGCCTCTCTCTCTCTTATCTCTTTTCGCTAGTTTAATTTCCTTCTGTTTGGCTTCCTTTCGCCATAGGCGGAAAGAATCAAACATCGCCGGCCGGGCTTTCATTTTAAACCATTTTACTTCCAAATTATCTAAGATATCTGTATCGAAACTTCCATTTTGGGGCCATTTTAAAACACCGTCCTTTCTGGTGTATCGGATCCATACTTCATTATATGCAATGGGGCCCACGCCATGTTTTACATAAAGCTCATAAGTTGGAGTTCCAATAGGAGGAACCGGACATGAATCCTCTAACTGGAAATCCCGTCTACAACTCAAACAAAACCAATTACCAAATACACTAGCACCAGGCATCTTCGCTCACTAGTCTAGTTTCAAACGTCAAAGGATTATCGAATACGATAGTCTCGTGAATACACGAGTCCTCTGGCTTTGGGACTTGCAAGCACCAAATCAAAATGATCCCGAAGGATACCAAATTCAAACTGGGAAACGCTCCACTTATACTTAACTGAATATTGATGATCGATGGCGTCACCAGAAGACTCTCTCGATTGTTTCGCTCTACGAAAATCGTCAAGGGTCCAAAACAGGGCGATTAATCAGGGCAGCAGTCCTTCGTAGCCATCGGGACGCGGAGAACCTCGCAGAAAAGACTTTCGGACCACGTCGACATGCAGGGGTCGATGAAGTGGCGGCCTTCCTCCAGAATTTCCACACGAAGCTCCTCACGAACCTCTGGCTTGGACCGGTACCGCTGAAATCGCGCCGAGTTGGGCGCCAACTGAAGTACTGGGTATTTTAAGCCCAGCGGTGCAGGGGAACACACCCTACGACTTCTGGGTTCTTCCTGTTTCAGACCTACAGAAACACAGAGTCTTCTGGGTGAAGTCAAAGATCAGTTTATTGGCTGCAGACCAATTACAGGCGTCCTAGAAGTACAACAGCGTGTATGTTCTCAGGAGACTGCTGCAAAATCACAGAAACGAGCTTCTCCTTAAATACAGAATTTCCTGCCTCAGGCATACATTCCTTAGTTTTATGGCATGGTCATATAAAGTGTACATTACAAACGAAAAAAGCAGAGTCATGATGACCATCCCACATTCCAGTTAAGCCAGCCCGCAATTATTTACACAGCAAGGTTCAGATCCCACATCAGATATCGATAGGCCCCAATAAACATGAGCATCTCCTGTTTTGGGAAACAAGCCATAAAGCAGGAACAGTCAGGTGTGAAAGAGATTAGCTGGAGGCTCGTGTAGGATGAAAGGACTTTATGGTGTTTCAAGCCCTGGTGCTAATCACAGGTGGCCAGGGGACGGGGAACTCGTGAGACCAGTTTGACCCGGGGCAGCGGAGCCAAGCTGCCCAGGTCACAGAAAAGTCAAGGAAAGGGCACATGTGCTCCAAAAAAGGCCCGTATTCGCTTCATGCTATATAGCCTATGTGAGGGCAACCATAAGATGGCCACCGATACAAAATGGAACCCACGTAGTGATGTATAATAGCGTATACACAGTGCATTCATAGCTAAACCGTTACAAGAAGCACTTGTACATACCGCATTAACCATTCGCGGTACACTATTACCGGGATTGACAGGGGTAGGGCTCTGCCTCCTACACGGTCCCAAATTCTAAAGTACGACAATGGAGGGCAGCGGCAGCACATCAGACCATGCATGGCAGGAGGGAGGAGGCTAGTCCATGGATGCAGACAACAGAGGATAGGGAGGAGGTGGATGGGGCAGCAAGCTAACTGTTCAGAGAAGGCAGGAAGGCCAGTGGCAGAACAACGGCCACACAGGGCTGAAAATAAGGGAGCAGGGACATGGACTTGGACAATGGATGGCTATGAGGAGGGAAGGCAGGAGCAGCACGCTTGGGTAGGGGCAGCACAATGCCAGGCCCTGCTTCCAACCCCCCACCATCCATTGTGATTTGCATCTTACTTAACTTTAAAAAGAAAACTAGAAATTTGCAGAAAAAAACAAAGATTACAGGGACGGTATAGTTAGACTCAGATTTCACTCATACACAACTAGTGAAATTCAGCAGTTATGGTTACCTGAGCTAACTATAACTAACATCATTCATGACATGGTCAGTTACATCACTCATGACATCACTCATGACATCTCAAATGAGCTGTGAATGGAATGGAACTATAATCGCTAGAACTTTATTTAGGGATAGTGTGTGTATTTTAACACCACTTTTTTTCCTTTTCTTTCATGTAAGAACCATTATAATACGCAACGTGCCCAGATTAATATGGCCGATAGCTTTTCACTTTAAAGTAATGTGTAGTCCATTGTTTATGTTGATGTTTGCAATTCTAAGTATGTTTATTATGAATAAGTCACGTGGACGAACATACAGGTATGGTGGTCACGGGGCAAGATATGCTGAAATGACATTGTGTGCATATTAACACTTGTTTTCTTTTCTTTATTGTATCAATTCCTGAATTTTCACATCGTGACCAGGCCAATATGGCCGCCAGCTTTTTCGAATAAAGTAATGCACTGCTGATGACGTCACATATTGCATCACTCATGAAATGGTCAGTGACATCACTGATGACATCACTGATGACATCTCAAATGACATCACTAATGACATCTTCTACATGATCATCTTATGCACCTCCTCACAACCTACAATACAGACTACCATTCTCGAAACCATTGACACACCAATACTAGTACAGCTACAATATTCTGTGCACTATGCATGCAGACCTCTAATCAGCTACATAGCTTTGATACAGTCTTTTAAATACTCAGTTAGTACCTATGCAGTCTAGGAATCCTTCTGTCTGTCCCATGCACTTCTCCATTCAACCATCCAGCACTATCTACGGATCCTATCACTCTGCTAATACCTAAGCAATAATCAATTTTGCATGCACTCTCTTTGCAGCGCTGAAATTACCCCAGTTATTAGTCATATACTTAAGGAATGGCCTAGCCACTAACACAAGTGCAGGTACAATATTTTGTACACTATGCATGCAGACCCCTAACCAGCTCCATACTATTGATACGCTCTTCTAAATAACCAGTTAGTACCTATGCAGTCTAGGAATCCATCTGCCTGTCCCATGCACTTCTCCATTCATCCATCCAGCACTATTTACTTATCCTATCACTCCACCAATACCTAAGCACTTATAAATTCAGCATGCACTTTCTTTGCAACACTGAAATTACTCCAGTAATTAGTCGTATACTTAAGGAATGGCGTAGTCAAAAACACAAGTGCAGGTACAATATTTTGTACACTATGCATGCAGACCTCTAACCAGCTACAAACTATTGATACGTTCCTCTAAATAATCCTCCTGTCTGTGCCATGCATTTCTCCAATCACCCATCCAGCACTATCTACTTATCCGATTACTCCACCAATAGCTAAGCACTTATAGATTCACTATACACTCTGTTTGTAATACTGTAATTATTCTAGTTACTAGTCATGAACTTATGGAATGGCCTAGCTACTAACACAAGTACATCTATAATATGTTGTGCACTATCCAAGCAGACCTCTAACTAGCTACACACTATTGATTCACTCTTCTAATACCCAGTTAGTACTCATGCAGTGTTGGAAGCGTCCAGTCTGTCTCATGCACTTCTTTAATCACTTATCTACCACTATCTTCTTATCCTATCACTCCACCAATACGTAAGCACGTATAAATTAAGTGTTCACTCTGTTTGCAGCACTGCCATCATTCCAGTTACTAGTGGTATACTTATAAAATGACCTAGGCACAAACACAAGTACACATAAATATTCTGTTCATAATCCCTACAAATCTCTAAGCAGATACTGTGAGAAGGTGGCCTGATATATGCTGTCCACTAGTTCTAGTGGGCACCTTGCATCAGTCCAAACAACCCCTTATGGTGATAGGTTAAAGACAACCTTTATTGAAAGCTATCCTAGTGCTAGCTATGGAGAGCAGCCTTCAGGCTAAGTCTTGAAGGAATGTAAAGCAGTTTGATTTACCAGTCTATAATCTCTCAAATGATCAAATGAAAAGACAACCACACCCGGTATATATTCAAAATATATGTATTTAAGATAACACACACCCTTCTAGTCTCTTTATGAGACTGGAGTTCGAAGTACTTCAGTTACAAGTGTTTAAGCATCAGTAAAAGCACAAATACACATTTGGGCCCTAGGGGCGTACCAAACCATATACTAAAATAGTGGTATAAGAACCACGACTGAAATAGGCAGTGTGCCTATTACCTCTAGAATCGCTGGGACCCCAAGGAACCACCCAAGGTAGTGACACAGGGGACCCACGGTAACTGTATGCAGTGTGGAAACACAACCGTGGGTTCCTATTACTTTCTATGGGGAATGTTGCGGTTGGAATTTTAAAGATTAGGGACACTTCAAATCAAACTAGGACCAAACCCTTTTGGACTTAGACAGTTCTAGGGCTAGCACCCTCGAGACTACCGGAGTGCTTGAGTTACTTCACCCAGGGAAGCCGGGTGCATAGGTGTCTTTTGGTGTTGATTCCAATGGAAGCCTGCAAAGAACTTTTGCTGCCGTGAACAGGAGAAGTGTCCGGAGAGATCCAAGCTTGGATCTGGGATGTAAGGAACCTGAAAGCAGAGGGGACAGAGTCTGGGTCACTTGCCAGTGACCTAGGGCAGGATGGACCAATGCCCACACATGTCGGGTGCTTCAGGTGAGTTGATTAGTGTCTTGACTCTTCAGGCACGAGGTCCAGGAGGTGTTGACGAAGGCCATGAGCCAGATTCAAAATGTCCCACATAGTCTGTCGAGTGCTGCGGTGTCGGTGACCAGAAAGGACCCAACAAGCCTTGGCAATGGCAAGTCTAAGAAAATCAGAGAAAGGACTGCGGTGCAGACCAGAAAGGTCTGATGGACTCACCCGGCGAGGGTAAGTAAGAGCAATACTGGTGCAACCAGAAAAGCCCAAATAGAAGTGGAGTTGCCTTCGCCTTCGTGGGGACCTGCTAGCCAATGGGCTAGTGATCGCGAAGGAGCCTCAAGCGGTTGCACTTGGAGCTGGCTCACGGGTCACTCATGGAGTGGAGGCCAACAAACTTCGGTGCAGGTGGTGCACAAGGCTGGAGCTACTCGGAGCCCAAAGCACAACTTCAAGGATGACCAGGAAGGTGTTTTTACTGAAAAGTTTATGGTGTCCAGGGGTCAAGGTTCCACGTTACCCACGATAGCCACGGGCCTCAGTTTTGCTGTGGACTCAGGGTAGCCTCGAGGAAGTCTGGAAATCCACCTCTGGGTATGCAGAGACTTCGGCATCTGGTGGGAGCTTCAGTAATGCAGACCAGTCAGTTGCTTCTTTGGTGCCTGCCAAGCAGGGAAGTCACTCCTTGACCCCAAGAGAGATGTCTTCCATCTTCTAGCCGTGATAGAAAGGCGAAGGTCCAAGATATATGTTTCAGAGGTTCGTCCAGGGAAATCTAAAGTCCTAGGGACTGGATTCCTATACTTATACTAAGTTTAGGGGACGGACTAACTCTAAGGCCCCACTTATGGGTGTGCCTGGGGTGGGGGTGGTTACACCCCTTCCCCTTTATCCAGTTTCACCCCAGAGCAGGGGCTGAGTGCCCCTGCAACCGGTTTGAACTGGGCTATGCACGGGGACACCTTGTGTGCCCCCAGGCAGTGTCGCAGTAGCATTCACTGAATGCACCCACCCTGCCCCAATACACATCAGCCTGTCTGGGTTGACAGGAAACCTATTGTCCAGGCCTCACCTGCTGGAGTTTCAGTCAGCAGCAGGAGGCCAGACCCGTGTCTGTGGCAGTGGCATCCATTTTGTGATGCCAGGGCTTTGAAAGATTTAACCGGGTTAAGCCAGTGTGAACATGTCTCTCCCTCTAGAAGGGTGGAATGCTATCCCCGCTGCCAGAACTGGCGGGGGTGGGGTAGTATTCCAAAGTGTTTGACACCAAACACGACATGTTTTTCTGCAGCCATCCCAAAGTTAGCATTTACCGCGAGGTTATAATGCACTTAAGAGTATATGGTATGGCTGTATCACAGAACAGGCATAAGGAAGTATTTCCGGATGCTGCAAAGGGGCTCAGCTCATGCTTGGGTATGCTCTCACATAAAACCAAGCACTCTGCCTTCAGGATTGTCAAGGCCTGCCATAGGAGTGGCTTAAAGGTTTATATGTGTCTGTATAAGCTAGTGATATAGGTAGCCTATATCACAGTAAGGGGTGCAAGCACACCCTTACCCAGGTTGCAGCAGCAGACCTGTGGTGTCATTTTGGAGTGCTTCCCATGGGTGGTATAATACATGCTGCAGCCCCTGGTAGGCCTCTGAGGTACCTAGGCCCTAGATACATAGTATACCATATACTAGGGGCCTATAAGGCAATTCAGAATCCAATTAGATATGTAACTAATATACATGTGTGAAGGGGAAGATGACAAAGGAGAGCGTATCGGAGGTTGTAGAGTCTTTATTGCTTTATGCACACGTTTTCTTATGGGGGTGAGTCGGTAATAAGGTAAGGGAGTCTCTGTGGTCCGTTCCCGGGGTTCCTTCCTTCCCGCCGTGATCCTTCCTCTCCCGGGTTCTGGTCCGATATGGGCTGGTTTGGTCGTCTGAGGGTAGTTTATCGCCCAGGATCTTGGAAAACACAAAAAAGAATCTGAGGTGAGCACTCCGTCTTTTCCTTTTTTAGTGATAGGGAAGGGGGTGAGGGTACACTCTGTGCACAAGGCGTCAAGAAGCGTGTGACTGGGTGCTCAGGGAGGGTTGTGATCGGGATCTTCACCAGTTCAGCAACTGTAAGTGCCCAGACGTCCCCCTTTTCCCCCCCCTTTTTATGGACGCCCCCCCTTTCTCCCCACCCAGCCCGTGAAGCGCTCGCGTACCTGCGAGAGCCACGCTCCTCTGGGAACGTGGCTGGGCGGCTCACGGTGTCGTTGGCCTCCTGGCTCTCATAACCCGTAGACTGCTCCCTCTCGTGGGCTCGTCCTCCGACCTTCTCTCCTCCAGCCGATGTCCAGCACCACGTCCTCGCCCTCCGCTCTGCTGTCCGAGGCTCCCTCCTCTGTCTCTGCTCCTCTGTCCAGAATCTCTTGCTCCCTCTTCGTTCCGTCGTCCTCCTCTCCTTCCTGGGTGTCCACGCACACCGGCGGTAGTGCACTTCCTGGTATTTCAACCCCTCCTTCTTCTTCGTCACTGCTATGGAAGGGGCTGTACGCGAACTCTTTCCAGTTAAAGGAACGGTGTCCTGTTTCTTCCTGCACGAAGGGTGACTGCGCTCCTGAGGGAATCCACTCAGTCTGCTGATGGGAAATAAGAGGGGACAGCGTGTCGATCACCTTGGATGACCTGCCGGTTGTGTTCTCGTTTGGCCTCGCCCTGCTACACACCTCCCCCCTAGGAATCTCCCGATTGGGGAGAGGATTGCGAGAGAGGTAATCTGCACTTTTGTTCTCCGAGCCTTTCCTATGCCGAACTGTAAATGAGAATGGCTGGAGGGAGAGAAACTAATGCTTCACTCTCGGATTCGGGGAGATGTTGCGGCTCATCCACTGCAAGGGAGCGTGATCGGTGAAAAGGGTGAAGGGACGGCCCTCAAGATAATACCTCAGCTTGTCGACAGCCCATTTTATCGCTAAGCACTCTTTTTCAACCGTGGGGTATTTCAACTCTCGTGGGAACAATTTTCTGCTGATGTATAAGATGGGATGGTCGGTACCTTCCGGGTTTTGTTGGCAGAGGACCGCCCCAATGCCATAGTCAGAGGCATCGGTGTGAAGAACGAACGGGCGGGAAAAGTCAGGTGTGGACAATACGGGACTGGTGGTGATCACTCGCTTCAAGGCATTAAATGCTTTCCACATAGCGGGGGAGGGCGTTAGCAGGGTCTGGGACCTCACGTCTTGTTTGAGGGTGTCCGTGAGGGGGGTGGCTATTTCTGCAAATTGGGGAATGAAGCGACGGTAATACCCTATCAATCCTAAAAATCCTCTCATTTCTTTCTTTGTTTTGGAAAAGGGAGTTTCCGCTATTGCCCTGACCTTTTCTATCTGGGGCTCTATCATGCCGTGTCCCAACACGTACCCTAGGTATCTCATCTTGTGGTATCCCACCCTGGATTTTTTTGCGTTCATGTGTAATCCCGCCCTTTGTAAGGCCTCTAAAATGATTCGGAGATGGTGTAAATGTAGTTCCCAGTTGGTGCTAAACATCACGATATCATCGAGGTAGGCAGATGAAAACGACCGGTAGTCACCGATCACGGTTTTCATAAGGCGCTGGAATGTTGCAGGGGCTCCATGTAAGCCGAAGGGCAATACCGTAAACTCATATAGTCCGTCCGGGGTGGCGAAGGTGGTTTTCTTTCGGTCTTCTTTGCGCAAGGGTACCTGCCAATACCCTTTGGTTAGGTCTAAGGTCGTGATGAACTTGGCTTCTCCCAACTTCTCGATCAGCTCATCAATACGAGGGATGGGGTAGGCGTCGAACAAGGAGATTTCATTCAGGGCTCTGAAATCCATACAAAATCTTGTACTCCCGTCGGGTTTTGGTACCATGACGATGGGGGAAGACCACTCACTCCTCGAGGGCCTTATCACCCCTAGTTTCAGCATGGTCTCCACTTCTTTTTGTATAGCTGATCTCCTAGCTGCTGGTATGCAGTAGGGGCGCTGTTTAATGACCCGGCCTGGTGTGGTTTCAATCCGGTGTTCGGCCAAGGAGGTTTTGCCCGGCTGGTCCGAAAAGAGGGCGGCGAAGGGCAATAAGGCGTTTCGGAGGTCCTCTTTCTCCGGATCCGTAGGGTCGTCATTCACCACTAGATCAGTCAGAGTGGAGAGTTGATGTGATAGGTTTGTTGCATCCTGGCGTTAACTTGGAGCTGATAGCTGGTTTTCCCTATAGTCCTCACCACTTTATATGGCCCCTTCCATTCCGATTGGAACTTCTTGGTGGATGAGGGAAGGAGGACCAGGGCCTAATCACCGATGTCTAATCATCTCCACTTCTTGCCTTTGTCATAATAGGCTTTCTGGGTCTTCTGGTTTTTCTCCAAATTGGAGTAGGCTAAATCCCTCAGTTTTCCTATTTTAGACTTTAGAGCTTCCGTATATTCGAGCATCCCCCTTTCCTGTTTGCCTTCTTCCTTCTCCCAGGCATCTTTGGTCATGTCCGTGGAGCGTCCGTGGTTGTCGTCCGTACAGCATCTCGAAGGAGGAGCATCCGAGACTGCTCTGTCTTTGTCCCCGTATGACGTAAAGGGCCAGGGGGAGTAGTTGATCCCATTCTTGTCCGTTCACCGTCAGCATTTTCTTTAACGTGGCTTTCAACGTCCCGTTATACCTCTCGACCAGGCCGTCGGTTTGAGGATGGTAGACTGCCGTACGGATCTGCCTTAGCTGAAGAAGCCCACAGACCTCTTTCATCAAGCGGGATATGAACAGAGTCCCTTGATCCGTTAGGATTTCTTTGGGGAACCCTACTCTGGAAAAGAGTTCCAAGAAGCGCTCTGCAATGAGATGGGATGTAGAGGATTTTAAGGGGAACGCTTCGGGGAACCTGGTAGCATAGTCGACTATGACGAGCGCATACTGGTTTCCCCTGCGGGTTTTTGGCAAGGGTCCTATGAGGTCCATCCCCACTCGTTCAAACGGGGTTCCTATGATCGGAAGTGGCTGGAGAGGCGCCGCTGGGGGGTGATGGGTGTTTTTCTTTTGACATATTTCACAAGCCTGGCAGTGGGTCTTGATATCCCTGTATACCCCCGACCAGTAGAAGTGGCGCAGCACATTCTGTGTGGTTTTTTCGCTTCCTATGTGCCCTGCCGTTAAGTGGGAGTGGGAGAAGAACATGATCTGTTCTCGAAAGGTCGTCGGGACAATTAGCTGGTGGGGGTCTTCCTTGTTTCCTTGCCTGTATAGTAGTCCCTCCTTTATGAGAAAACGAGGGAATGATGGATCGGGGTTATCCTGATCTCGGTGAGCCTGCTCCCATGCATTGCCTAGTGAGGCATCGTTTGCCTGTGCAAACTTAAAACTCCTGTCCAATACCCAGGGCTCGGGGGTGGTCAGGGTAGAGAGGGGGAAACTAGGGACCAACCTCGTGCCCCGTGATGCGGCCTGTTGTTGCAAGGTTCTAGTGAATAGGTCCAGAAACTTGGGGTTGTCTGTTCCCAGGATAATGTCTTCCGGTAGGGATTCTAGCACACCCACCCTGGCAGAGCAAAGCAGGCCGTCGGGCAAGCCAATGGGTATGATGGCGACTGGGTAGGGTTTAATGTCTCCATGCACACATCTGACGTGTACCTGCGTGTCAGAGAGGAGCTGGTGGGATCATACAAATTCTCCCTGTACAACGGACTGTTGACAACCTGAGTCTAGTAGGGCTTTTAAGGTCTTCCCATTCACCCGTACACTTACATGGAATGCACTCCCCAACTCGGCGGTATAGAGGATCGATCTGGGGACGTAGCCGACCTCCATGGGCTCCTCCGCCTTTTTCCGTTGTGGGCATAGTCGAACGATGTGGCCCCAGGCCCCGCACTCGAAGCACTGGGGTCCTCTGAACATTGGCACGGCTGGCCTCGGAGAGGGAATCTTTGAGAGTTCTGGGCGGTTTTTCCGATCGTATCGGGTTCCGGCAGGGCGGGTTGGCTTCTCGGGTTCCCATGCCGGCTGTTTAGGCTGGGCCCGAGCATAGGTTGCAGCCATTTCCATGGCTTGTCCGGTGGTGAGACGAGGGTGTTGGCACAACCATTTTTGGGTATTATAGGGTAATGCTTCCAAAAACTGTTCTAGATATATCCGGTCCATTATGTCTTCTTTGGTACTAGTGGCTGGTGTCAGCCATTTATCGGCGGCCATTTTCAATCTGAAGAACAGCGTTTTAGGGTTCTCCCCCAGAGTGCCCCGTTCTTTCCGAAACCTTACCCTATATGCCTCGGCGTCTAGTCCTAGGTAGTCGAGGATCACCTTCTTGATCTCGGCGTAGGGAGTCACTCGTCCCTGATTGGCCACCTGATAAGCCGCTTGGGCCTCCCCTGTAAGCAAAGGAGCCAAAAAGAATGGCCACTTCTCCGCTGGCCAACTGCAAGCCTGGGCAACACGCTCGAAATTGAGGAGAAACGAATCTGGGTCCTCCCCGGCAGTAAATTTCTGGAGGGAGATCCCGGAAGGTCCCGGGGTAGGCATGTGTGACTCCTGTGGTGTCGGGGCCCCCTGTGTCCGTAATGTTTCATGTAATCCCTCCAATTGGGCAGTCACAGCTGTTTTGAATGTCTCTCTATCGGCTTGGGCGGATGTCAATTGCTGTTCCACGACCCAGCTCAGTTGGTCCTGGCCCTTCACCAGGTGCTGAATAAGCGAGTCCATCGTTGGGGTACAGATGGCTAGTGTGCCCGCATTCTCCACCAGTTGTGAAGGGGTAGATGACACGGGAGAGCGTATCAGAGGTTGTAGAGTCTTTATTGCTTTATGCACACGTTTTCTTATGGGGGTGGGTCGGTAATAAGGTAAGGGAGTCTCTGTGGTCCGTTCCCGGGGTTCCTTCCTTCCCGCCGTGATCCTTCCTCTCCCGGGTTCTGGTCCGATACGGGCTGGTTTGGTCGTCTGAGGGTAGTTTATCGCGCAGGATCTCGGAAAACACAAAAAAGAACCTGAGGTGAGCACTCTGTCTTTTCCTTTTTTAGTGATAGGGAAGGGGGTGAGGGTACACTCTGTGCACAAGGGGCCAAGAGGTGTGTGACTGGGTGCTCAGGGAGGGTTGTGATCGGGATCTTCACCAGTTCAGCAACTGTAAGTGCCCAGACGTCCCCCTTTTTCCCCCCCCTTTCTCCTCACCCAGCCCGTGAAGTGCTCGCGTACCTGCGAGAGCCACGCTCCTCCGGGAACGTGGCTGGGTGACTCACGGTGTCGTTGGCCTCCTGGCTCTCGTAACCCGTAGACTGCTCCCTCTCATGGGCTCGTCCTCCGACCTTCTCTCCTCCCGCCGACGTCCAGCACCACGTCCTCGCCCTCCGCTCTGCTGTCCGAGGCTCCCTCCTCTGTCTCTGCTCCTCTGTCCAGAATCTCTTGCTCCCTCTTCGTTCCGTCGTCCTCCTCTCCTTCCCGGGTATCCACGCACACCGGCGTTAGTGCACTTCCTGGTATTTCAACCCCTCCTTCTTCTTCGTCACTGCTATGGGCGGGGCTGTACGCGAACCCTTTCCAGTTAAAGGAACGGTGTCCCGTTTCTTCCTGCACGAAGGGTGACTGCGCTCCTGAGGGGATCCACTCAGTCTGCTGATGGGAAATAAGAGGGGACAGCGTGTCGATCACCTTGGATGACCTGCCGGTTGTGTTCTCGTTCGGCCTCGCCCTGCTACAACATGGAAACCATTTTAGAGAGGAAGCAGCTAGGCTGTGGTCCTGATTAGCAGGGCCACCGCCAGACTAAAGTCAAAAAACAGTGAAACACCAGCAAAAAGTGGGGGAACCCATGTGAAGCAGATCCTACTCTCCTACACAACCGCCCCCCAAATGCAGGGACATTAAACTAACCTTGACCAGTTGAGTCTTCATGTTCTAAGTGGAAATACCTAGAGAGTCCATCTGCATTGGCATGGTTACTCCCAGGTCTATGTTCCACTGTAAAGTCCATCCCCTGTAGGGAAATGGACCACCTAAGCAGTTTGGGATTTTCACCCTTCATCTGTTTTAGCCATAAAAGGGGCTTATGGTCTGTCTGAACAAGGAAGTGAGTACCAAACAAGTATGGCCTCAACTTCTTCAGAGACCAAACCACAGCAAAGGCCTTCCTCTCAATGGCCGACCAACGTTTCTCTCTAGGGGTCAGCCTTCTGGTCATGAAAGCTACTGGCTGATCCTGGCCTTCTTCATTCAATTGTGACAGTACAGCACTAGCCCCCAATTCAGATGCATCAGTTTGAACAATGAACGTTTTGGAGTAGTCAGGACTCTGCAGAATGGGAGCAGTACAGATGGCCTGCTTCAGGTCATCACATGCCATTTGACAGTTAGCTGTCCACTGAACCTTTTTGGGCATTTTCTTACAAGTTAAGTCATTCAAGGGTGTCACTATTGATCCATACCCTTTGGCAAATCTCCTATAGTACCCAGTCAGGCCTAAGAAGGCTCTCACCTGAGTCTGGGTAGTGGGAGCAGTCCATTCCATTATGGTCTGGATCTTGCTCTGCAATGGTTGAACCTGGCCTCCACCTACAAGGTGGCCCAGCTACACAACCTGACTCTGCCCTATCTGGCACTTAGTATCCTTGATAGTTAGGCCTGCTTTTTGCAGGGCCTCCAAAACATTCCTTAGGTGGACCAGGTGATCCTCCCAGGTGGAGCTAAAAACAGCAATATCATCTAGATATGCTGCACTAAAGCCTTCCAGGCCTGTGAGAACTGCATTCACCAACCTTTGGAAAGTGGCAGGTGCATTCTTCAAACCAAAGGGCATCACCACAAATTGGTAATGCCCACTAGGGGTAGAAAATGCTGTTTTTGGCTTTGCATCATCAGCTAGTCTGATCTAACAGTAGCCAGCTGTCAAGTCAAATGTGCTAAGGTACTTGACTGAGGCCAAAGTATCTATAAGCTCATCTGCCCTTGGTATTGGATGGGCATCAATCCTAGTGACTGCATTGAGGCCTCTGTAGTCCACACAAAAGCTCATCTCTCTTTTTCCACCACTGGTGTGAGGTTTTGGCACAAGGACCACTGGACTAGCCCAAGGGCTATCTGAGGGCTCAATCACACCCAGATCCAACATTTTCTGGACTTCTGTCCTGATACAGTCCCTGACATGGTCAGGTTATTTTTAATAGGCAGACTGACCCAGTGTCCACTTCATGAGTGCACCAGGTAGTCTGACTTGGAGTCTGTGAAAACATATGTCTGTACTCATTGAGAACCTATCTGCAATCAGATTGTTGCTGGGCAGTGAGGCTGCCTGCCAAGGCCACACCATCAACTGACCCATCGTCAGGGTTCTGTAAGAGGATTTCAGGGAGGGGGTCACTCTCTTCCTCCTGTCCCTTATCAGTTGCCATGAGCAAGCCCATGTCAGCCCTGTCCACATATGGCTTCAGCCTGTTGACATGGAGAACCCTATGGGGACTCCCAGGGGTTCCAAGGTCTACCAAGTAGGTAACCTCCCCTTTCTGTTCAACAATAGTGTGGGGTCCACTACACTTGTCCTGGAGAGCTGCTGGGGCCACAGGCTCCAACACCCACACTTTCTATCCTGGCTGATAAACAGTCAGTACAGCCTTTTAGTCATGCCAGGCTTTTTGTAGTACCTGGCTAGCCACAAGGTTTTTGTTTGCCTTTTTCGTGTACTCAGCCATCCTGGAGCGGAGACCAAGTACATAGTCCACAATGTCTTGCTTTGGAGGCTTGAGAGGTATCTCCCATCCTTCCTTCACTAAACACAATGGACCCCTGACAGGGTGACCAAACATAAGTTCAAATGGGCTGTAGCCAACCCCCTTCTGAGGCACATCCCTGTATGCAAATAAAAGGCAGTTCAAGTGAAGGTCCCATTTTCTCTGGGAGTCCTTTAATCATGCCCTTTAAAGTTTTGTTGAACCTTTCAACTAAACCATTGCATTGTGGGTGATAGGGTGTGGTGAATTTGTAATTCACTCCACACTCCTTCCACATAACAGTTAAGTAACGTGACATAAAGATTGCATCTCTGTCAGATTCCACCTCCTTTGGAAAACCTACTCTTGAGAACACACTCAAGAGGGCTCTTGCCACTACAGGTGCTGTAGTGGTCCTTAGAGTTATTGCTTCTGGATACCTGGTGGCATGATCCACTACCACCAGTAAAAACCTGTGCCCCAATGTTGTTTGAGGATCCATGGGACCAACAATGTCAATCCCAACCCTCTCAAAGGGAACCCCCACCACAGGTAGTGGTATCAGGGGGGGCCTTTGTAGTGCTACCTGCTTTGCCACTGGCTTGGCAGGTTACACAGGAGCGACAAAACTCCTTTGTTTCTTCAGACATGTGTGGCCAGTGAAAGTGAGGAACAATTCTGTCCCAAGTCTTGTTCTGGCCTGGGTGTCCTGCTAGGGGAATATCATGGGCTAGTGTCAATAGGAAACCCCTAAACCTCAGAGGTATAACCAACCTCCTGAATGCACCAGGCTTGGGGTCTGTACTCTCTGAGTAAAGGAGTCCATCACCCCCAATAAACTTTATGGGTGCCACTAGCATTCCCAGCAGCCTAATCAGCAGCTTGCTGTCTGAGGGTTTCAAGAGAGGGGCAGGTTTTCTGCTCCTGGCTCAGATCAGACCTGGAAGGGCCCCCTGTCCCCAAGAACTCAACCCGGTCAGGTTCAAGCTCCTCTGGGACTGTTCATTCTGCAGGCTCAAGATCATCTCCCTGAGGAGACTGATCAGCATATTGAGACAGGTGGGAAGGCTCTGCCTTAACCCTACTTCTCTTCCTCTTGTGAGGCAACTGGTCCATTATTCCAGAATCCAGGGCCTGTCCAGCTTGTGACATTTTTGCCTGTGACCTAGTCAGAGCAAAGACATGTGCAGGGATCCCTAACATTTCTGCATGTGTCCTGAGCTCCACTTCAGCCCAAGCTGAAGTTTCCAGATCATTGCCAAGCAAGCACTGTACTGGTAGGTCCGCACTTACCACAACCTTCTTAAGGCCAGTTACCCCTCCCCAGAAGTTAACAACTGCCAGAGAATGGTCTTTTCTGACATTGCTAGCATTGGTCACTTGGTACATTTCACCAAGTATAATCTGCCCAGGAACCACAAGATCTTTTGTCACCATTGTGACACTTGCTCCCGTGTCCCTGAATGCCCAAGCTGCTACTCCATTGATTAAAGGCTGTTTTCTGTATTTGCCCAGGTTACTGGGGCTCACAAAGGGGGACATATCCATGCCCCCATCACTGACAAGCACAGCCTGAGTTGGTACTCTGACTAGGCCATAGTGCATCTCAGTAACCAGAGTCAACCCTACTACACCCTTATTCTGTGTATTTCCACCCCCAATTGTAACTGTACTAGGGGGAGCAGGTGCCTTAGGGGCATTGGTGGTGGTTGGAGTATTTTCTTTAGCCTTGGTGCAGTCACTAGTCCAGTGAGTTTTCGGCTTACAGATTTTGCACCAGGGCTTCTTTTGGCCTTTTCCCTTTCCTGACTGGGAATAACCCCTGAAGAAGATTTTTGAGGCCCTTGTAAAGACTTCTGGTCTTTACCCTTGTCCCCACTCTTATCAGAGTTTTTAGAATCTTGCTTCTTAGGGTCACCACCTTGGTTCTGTACTTTCTGCCTCACCCTGGTTCTGACCCATTTGTCTGCCTTCTTTCCCAATTCTTGGGGAGAGGTCAGATCAGAGTCTACCAGGTAATGGTGCAACAGCTGATTTTGACAGTTATTAAGAATCTGCTCCCTCATTATCAGATTGTACAATCCTTTGAAGTCACACACTTTACTGCCCAATAACCAACCTTCTAGAGCCTTAGCAGCACAGTCAACAAAGTCAACCCAGTCCTGATTCTGTGCCTTTTGGGTTTCTCTGAACTTTAACCTGTATTGTTCAGTGGTTAGGCCAAACCCATCTATCAGAGCACTTTTCAAGACTTTGTAATCATCAGCATCCTCTTCTCTTACAGTGAGGAGCTTGTCTCTACCTTTGTCTGCAAAGGAGAGCCATAAGATTGCTGTCCACTGACCTTGAGGGACCTTCCGCACTTTACAGGCCCTCTCCAAGGCAGTTATACATTTGTGGATTTCATCCCCACTCTGATAGGGAGGGACAATCTTACTTAGGTTTCTATGGTCATAATACCTCTCCCTATCTCTAGGGAAATTGCTGCCACCAAGGAACTCTAGTCTCTCCATCTAATAGCTCTGTAGAGCTCCAGGGATTCCCTATCTAAGGCCATCTGCAGCTTTCTGAGGTTGAACTTGTCTTGCTCATACTTCAGCAGTCTCTCTCTCCTCTCCTGGGAGGTTTCCCTCCCTCTATGAGAAGAAATAGAGGTTCCAATAGAGGAGTTAGACTGGATAGATCCCCTTGACAGAGATATATAGCTTCTAGCCCTGTGTTCAGGCCTACCGGGAGGAATTATTGTCCTCATCCTCATCCTGATGGTCTGTGTCCACCAGAGTCTGGTCATTGTCACCAGTCTGGTCAGCATCAGCGTTAGGGTCAGGGGAGTTTCCACCCCTGGACCCAGTCTCAAGTGCTGCCCCACCCACACTGTCTCCATCTACAGGCCCACTAGGACTTGTGATGTCATCCAGTTTTAGTATCTGTATAAGATGATGTGTGGATGGACTTTTGCCTGTCTTCAGTTTCCTAATGGTGCATGAGGCCCTAAGTCTAGCAAAGGAGAGATCCTCATACTTGTAGGGAAGGAGCTCACTGGTCTCTGGTAGGGAATCAGTGGTTCCTGGCTGGTTAGAAATTACTAATGTGGTGTGGTGTATTGCACTACCTACACTAGTGTGGCCTACTAAACTCTCTTGAGTTGTAGAAAGTGTGTGCTATCCCTTAACACACAACTCTAAGTTCAGTAAAACTTACTTTAGCTAAACTTGATATTATATGTACCTCAGGTACCTTTAGTGGTTTTCAGTTGATCAATTCAATTGAGATTATCTGGTAAAACAATAGCAAGCTGGAATCCCAAATGCTGCACACCAATGTGAGAAGGTGGCCTGATATATGCTTTCCACTAGTTCTAGTGGGCACCTTGTATCAGTCCAAACAACCCCTTATGGTGATAGGTTAAAGACAACCTTATGTGAAAGCTATCCTAGTGGTAGCTATGGAGAGCAGCCTTCAGGCTAAGTCTTGAAGGAATGTAAACAGCTTGTTTTACCAGTCTATAATCCCTTGAATGATTAAATGAAAAGACAACCACACCAGGTATATATTCAAAATATATGTATTTAAGATAACACACACCCCTATAGTCTCTTTATGAGACTGGAGTTCGAAGTACTTCAGTTACAAGTGTTTAAGCATCAGTAAAAGGAAATACATGTTTGGGCCCTAGGGGCGTACAAAACCTTATACTAATATAGTGGTATAAGAACCACGACTGAAATAGGCAGTGTGCCTATTACCTCTAGAATCGCTGGGACCCCAAGGAACCACCCAAGGTAGTGACACAGGGGACCCACGGTAACTGTATGCAGTGTGGAAACACAACCGCGGGTTCCTATTACTTTGTATGGGGAATGTCACGGTTGGAATTTTAAAGATTCGGGACATTTCAAATCGAACTAGGACCAAACCCTTTTGGACTTAGACAGTTCTAGGGCTAGCACCCTCGAGAGTACCAGAGTACTTGAGTTACCTCACCCAGTGAAGCCGGGTGCATAGGTGTCTTTTGGTGTCAGGTCGCGTCGTCGATTCCAATGGAAGCCTGCAAAGAACTACTGCTGCCGTGAAGAGGAGAAGTGTCCGGAGAGATCCAAGCCTGGATCTAGGATGTAAGGAACCTGAAAGCAGAGGGGACAGAGTCTAGGTCACTTGCCAGTGATCTAGGGCAGGATTGACCAATGCCCACAGATGTCGGGTGCTTCAGGTGAGTTGACGGGTGTCTTGACTCTTCAGCCACGAGGTCCAGGAGGTGTCGACGAAGTCCACGAGCCGGATTCGAGCTGTCCCACAAAGTCTGTCGAGTGCTGCTGTGTCGCCGACCAGAAAGGACCCAACAAGCCTTGGCAACGGCAAGTCTCAGGAAATCAGAGAAAGGACTGCGTTGCAGAACAGCAAGGTCTGACGGACTCACCCAGCAAGGGTAAGTAAGAGCAAGACTGGAGCAACCAAAAAATTCCAAACAGAAGTGGAGTTGTCTTTGTGGGGAACTGCAAGCCAACAGGCTACTGATCACAAAGGAGCCTCAAGCGGTCGTACTTGGAGCTGGCCCACGGGTCACTCGTGGAGTGGATGCCAACAATCTTTGGTGCAGAAGGTGTTCAAGGCTGTGGCTACTCAGAGCCCAAAGCACAACTTCAAGGATGACCAGGAAGGTGTTGTTGCTGCAAAAGTTCACTGTGTCTAGGGGTCACAGTTCCATGTCACCCACGATAGCCACGGACCTCAGTTTTGCTGTGGACTCAGGGTAGGCTTGGGTAAGTCTGGAAATCCACCTCTGGGGATGCAGAGACTTCGGCGTCCAGCGGGAGCTTCAGTAATGCAGACCAATCAGTTGCTTCTTTGGTGCCTGCCAAGCAGGGGAGTCACTCCTTGACCCCAAGGGAGATTTCTTTCATCTTCAAGTAGTGATAGAAAGTCGAAGGTCCAGGATATATGTTTCAGAGGTTCGTCCAGGGTAATCTAAAGTCCTAGGGACTGGATTCCTATACTTATACTAAGTTTAGGGGATGGACTAACTCTAAAGCCCCACCTATGGGTGGGCCTGGGGTGGTTGGTCACACCCCTTCCCCTTTGTCCAGTTTCACGCCAGAGCAGGGGCTGAGTGCCCCTGCAACCGGTTTGAACTGGCCTATGCACAGGGACACCTTGTGTGCCCCAGGCAGTGTCTCAAAAGCATTCACTGAATGCCCCCACCCTGCCCCAATACACATCAGTCTGTCTGGGGAGGTGGTTACACCTCCCTGTGACAGGAAACCTATTGTCCAGGCCTCCCCTGCCGGAGTTTCGGTCAGCAGCAGGAGGCCAGACCCGTGTCTGTGGCAGTGGCATCCATTTTGTGATGCCAGGGCTTTGGAAAGATTTAACCGGGTTAAGCCAGTGTGAACATGTCTCTCCCTCCAGAAGGGTGGAATGCTACCCCTGCCAGCAGAACTGGCAGGGGGGTAGTATTCCAAAGCGTTTGACACCAAACACGACATGTTTTGATGCAGACATCCCAAAGTTAGCATTTACCGCAAGGTTATAATGCACTTAAGAGTATCTGGTATGGCTGTATCACAGAACAGGCATAAGGAAGTATTTCCGAATGCTGCAGAGGGGCTCAGCTCATGCTTGGGCACCCTCTCACATAAAACCAAGCACTCTGCCTTTAGGATTGTCAAGGCCTGCCATAGGAGTGGCTTATAGGTTTATATGTGTCTGTATAAGGTAGTGATATAGGTAGCCTATATCACAGTAAGGGGTGCAAGCACACCCTTACCCGGGTTGCAGTAGCAGACCTGTGGTGTCATTTTGGAGTGCTTCCCAGGGGTGGCATAATACATGCTGCAGCCCCTGGTAGGCATCTGAGGTACCTATGCCCTAGGTACATAGTATACCATATACTAGGGGCATATAAGGCACTCCAGAATCCAATTAGATATGTACCTAATGTACATGGAAACCATTTTAGAGAGGAAGGAGCTAGGCTGTGGTCCTGATTAGCAAAGCCACAGCCAGACTAAACTCGAAAAACAGTGAAACACCAGCAAAAAGTGGGGGTACCCATGTGAAGCAGATCCTACTCTCCTACAGATACATACTATTGGTCCACTCCATTAAATACTGAAGTAGTACCCATGCAGCGTAGGATACTTCCTGTCCGTGTCATGCAAATCTTCAATCACCCATCCAGCACTATGTTCTTATTGTATCAGTCTGCCAATACGTAAGCACTTATGGGGCAAATTTACAAGCACCCTGTGCCACCAGTACGTTACTTTTTGTTTCTTTGTGATGGCGCCAGGCACTCCTTCATATTTACAAGGAGAGGAAAAGCGACCCTGCTTGGTTTATCCTCTCGTTGTACATATGACCCCTTCATACACAGAACTTTGCGTTGAAGGGGCGTCCCATAGGTGTTGCTGTGGGTGTTCCGTCGCAACACCCATAGAACAAGACACATCTCCAGATTTATGAGAAATCGTAAATCTGGAGATGTGTGTGAATGCTGCGCCATCCTAGAGTTGGTGTAGCGAGGGGCAACGAGGAGAATTGTTTTCATTTTTCCTCATTTTTTCCTCTTTCAATGCATGCTGCATTCCACAGCTTACATTGAAAGAGGAAAATGCCTTTACTGATTGTTTTTGTGCAGGAAGGTGTCCCTTCCTGCACAAAAACAATCTCCACACAACACAGACATCCTTGTACCATGGTGCAAGGGTGCCTGTGTCACCGCATGGCTGCAGTTTGTGCAGCAGTGCAGAGGGAAGCACAGGGTTGCAACATATTCATGTACATATGTCACATCCCTGTGCTTCGGAAGTGCCACAGTGCAGATAAAGAGCTTGCAGTGTCACGCTGCAGTACTTCCTCATAAATCTTCACCTATAAATTCACCATACACTACTAATGCATTCTTTCAGTCAATCATGCTGTATACATATATTCAACCAAACTTTCACATATTACCTTGCAATTATAGTTCTTTCTCTAACCAGATAAGATAGTTCTGATAAGAACTTTTTTTCATCTGTATTGTTTTTTTTTAACAAATATTTTTTTCAAAAAATGAACAAAAAAAAGAACGAATAAAACAGGAAATATTTGGAATTACTTATCATTCCAAAAACAAAAAAACAAAAAAATTAACAACGATGGTTGCGTTGTGCAGCACAAACTGCATCTACCGACTGCTCACCGAAGAATATAAGTTTCTTACACTTCACGCAGTGTTGCTCGAGAAAGGCGAATTTTGGCCTAATGTCCACTGCAGGTGTTCCTGAGGACGCTCCAGATGCACTTGCCACAGCAGGTGAGGGGTTCAAAGCAGCTCGCCTCCTTTCCTCCTGAGCAAGATTGAGAGGATATGTGGTCCGGAGATGCTTGTACATAGAAGCAGTGCCACCAGAGTATTTTTTTTCACTGCCTCTTGACAGGACTCGGTCACAAATTTTGCAAGTAACCTTTCTCGCATTTACTTTCTTCTCTCCGGGTGGACAAGTGAAGAATTTCCACACGCCAGATTCCGGCCTCTGTGGACGTGGTGCCTCCTGCAAGAATTCTTCTTCAGAAGATACTTCCTCCTGCTGATGCTGCTGTCCAGATGCCGTTTTGTTTGATATGTTTTGAAAAACACCAAAAAGCAAAAGGGGTTCTTGCTGGAAAGGAGATGTCTCTCTAAAGATGCTCCAACAAGAATGATTAAAATGGGTGGGGTCTTTCAATAGTTACAGTGGGAAATGTTGTGAACCAATGAATTCTTTTTTTCTGAGGTCACATGGGATCCGCACACTCTGCGCTCACGAAGCACGCACACGGCACGACTTCGCGAAAATATAATTAAAAATAATATAAGTTTATTATAAGTACAAATATATTATTTTTATAAATATCTTAGATAGTCTCTTGCCCTAATATGTATATTAAACACACAGAAATATCATTTTAAAACATAATTTTTTTTTGCAGGAGTTGCGCGCCCAGCGCTCGCCAGCACGTATATGACGTCACGCGGGACCCGCCACCGCGCAAGTATCGTGTACCGTAATATGCATGTGTCGCGAATGCACGGGAGCAGGAGTCGCGGACTGGTCGCATACCAATCGCGCACATCACCTAATATTAAATATATATGATGTAACTGAACAACACACAGTAGTCGCACACCGTAACCAGATCCTTCACAACGTTTCTAAAATAGAAGCTAGAATCCGCGCACCCACCGTGATGTGTACGCTTTGGGTGTGCGACTCTGAAAAACTGTTGGGAAAAAAAATCTTTTAAAGAAAATAATACAAATATATAAAATAAAAAACTAAAAAAAAAAATTAAACAATATTTCAGTTTTTTTTGTGTGCAATTTTCAGAAAAATATATAATGTTATTTAATGAATAAAATATTTGTAAATAAACAGTTAAAAAACTGTGGAAAATCAGTACAAAAAAATAGGTATAACTACTATTACACTTAAAAATTAGCATTTAAAAAACCTTTGAAATTCACTGACAAAAAACCATAGGTTTCAGAGACGTTATAGTTAGAAATCAGCATTTAAAAAAGCTTTGAAATTCACTGAAAAAACATAGGTTTCAGAGACGTTATAGTTAGAAATTAGCATTTAAAAAGCCTTAGGAATTTACAGAAAATACCATAGGTTTCAGGGGTGTTATAGTTAGCTGGACATTTTACTCGTACAAAACAATAGAAATTCCTCCTTTATAGTTAGTTCTGCTAACTATAACTCACGCGCCCGCAATGCACTGCTGATGATGTCACATATTCCATCATTCTTGACATGGTCAGTGACATCACTGATGACATTACTGATGACATTTCAAATGACATCACTGATGACATCACTGATTATATCATCCACGTGACAATCTGATACACCTCATCATACACTAGTATAACCTTTCATCACTCACTGTAAAATACAGAGTACCATATTTGAAACCATTGACACACCAATACCAGTTACTAAGTACCCACTCACTGATTCCTAAGTCTACACACACAACTACCCATTCAACAACAGAATCACTTATACATGCAGTCACTAATTAATAGAACATGATCAAATGCACTTATACACATATATAGACATTGACACATCAGCAGTCATCTTAGTTGGTTATGCAGTCATCCTACTCACTCATGAAAAAAATTAATCATATTTACATTTACTCACACAATTATACACACAACACCCTATTTATTCAAAAACGTAGTAACTCATAGTTAATATGTTAAAAAAATCACCATTACAATTATACACTGATTCATATAGTTACTCTCACAATCACTGACTCTTATATATACTTATTTATATACACTAACTCTCACATACAATGCCTTTTATTTTTTTACTTTGTTGAACATGTACAACTAAAACATATATTCGCTCACCAACACACAAATAAATACACTCAGTCACCCAAACAACTGTTTCCACATGCACTCTTAAACCTAAACACCTAGTCAATCAAACATTCACACATTTATGCATGGAGTTACACACTCCCCATCCAACCACACACAAACTCAGTGTCCCATACAAATACTCACCCAACTAATCAATAAATAATATACACACTCATGTAGTTAGTGACCAACTGATGCAGCATGTTATACAACAACAGAGACAGTGATGCACATATTCACATAGTTTAGTTACTAATCCATGTATTAAGTGAGACACTTTTAATTACTCACTTAAACAGACAGTCAGACAGCTACTAAATCCTCCATCCAGACAGTTATATATCTGCTCAATCTTCAATACATATTGGTATATATATAATGCATATTTAAATTTCAAACTAAACCACATTCACTGGATGATGTCATCAGTGATGTCATTTGAGATGTCATCAGTGATGTCATCAGGGATGTCACTGACCATGTCATGAATGATGTAATATGTGACATCATCAGCAGTGCATTGCGGGCGCACGAGTTATAGTTAGCAGAACTAACTATAACGGAGGAATTTCTATTGTTTTTTAAGAATGAAGGGCCCGATTCACAGAACTAACTTGAGACAAAATCCTAAACTTACTACCATTTTGGTATTCACAGAAGGCACTTGCTCATTTTGGTATTCACAGAAGGCACTTACTCATTTCGATATTCACAGAAGTTAGGAGTCCTAAGTTTAGGACTCCTAAATGTCTTCTGTGAATACCGAAAGTCTTAAAATTAGGATTTTTGTCAGTTTAGTAGTAGTATAGTTAGGACTCCTAACTTTAGGACTCCTAAATGCCTTCTGTGAAAACCGAAAGTCTTAAAATTAGGATTTTTTTCAATTTAGTAGGAGTAAAGTTAGGACTCCTAACTTTAGGACTTCAAAATGCCTTCTGTGAATATCGAAAGCCTTAAAATTAGGATTTTTCTCAGTTTAGTAGTAGTAAAGTTAGGAGTCCTAACTTTAGGACTCCTAAACTGAGATAAATCCTAATTTTAAGACTTTCAGTCCTAAAGTCCTGGAGTTAACTGTGCCATCGGACACCTGGAAGGTTCTGCCTTTGATCCAGGACAGGGCGGTGCCGGAGATACCTGCCATGCTGAGACGGTGGATGAGGATGGCATGGTCCACCGTGTCGAAGGCGGCACTCAGATCTAGGAGGATCACTGCCACTGATCCTCCTGCGTCTATGATGGTTCTTGCCTCTTCGACTACGGCTAGGAGTGCGGTGTCCGTTCCCTGTCCCGGTCTGAACCCTGTCTGGGATTGGCGCAGGAGGTTGTTGGATTCCAAGAAAAGAGATAGTTGGTGGTTGACGATTCTCTCGGCCACTTTGCTAATGGCCGGCAGAAGAGAGATAGGTCTAAAGTTAGACAGGTAAGTGGGATCGAGGTGGGGTTTTTGAGAAGTATCCGGACTGTGGCTTTTTTCCAGTTGGTTGGGACTGTGCCAAGTACAAACGACGCATTAATGAGGTTGGTGTAGGGGGGGGCAACAGTGGAGGCGACCAGTTTTAGTTTGCTCATGGGAGCTGGATCTGATGGAGCCCCACTCTTCACTGATTGTAGGGTGGTCAGGAACAGTTCTGTGGTCACCTGGAAGAATGCTTCGAGGCATGGGGCCTCCGAGCCAGAGGGAAGGATCGCGAGGGAGTTGGGAGGTGTTGGGGGTGGGGAGGGTTTTAAGGATATTGTTGATTTTTGTTGAAGAGAACTCAGCTAGCTGGTTGCATCTCGTGCCTGATGGGTCTGGTGTGGGCAGTGGATCTGGGTTTTTCGTGAGGAGACGCAGGTCTCTTTGGCAGAGTTAGCAGCTGCTAGTATTTTTCCCTCGAAGAAGGTTGCCTGGGTGTTTTTTATACAGGTTTTGTAGTGCATCAAGGCAGATCTATATTGTTTTTGCTATCATTAGCCCAGTCCTTTCTCCAGAGGCGCTCGAGCTTTTTACACCTTTTCCTAAGTTTGCGTAGTTCTTGGGTGAACCATGGAGATTTAAAAGTTCCCTTTTTACTAGGGAGGGGTTTGTCGGGAAGGGTGGCGTCAAGGGATTGTTCGATCCAGGAGCGGAGCTGGACGTCTGCTCTGGAGGGGTCTGGGTCAAGCACCGGTGTGGTGGAGGCTAGTGCTTGGGTCCATAAGGCCGTGTCCAATTTTTGCCACTGGCGGGATGGTGCTTGGGGAGGAGATCTCTCCGGCGCTTCGTACGCGAGTTGAAGCTTAAAGGGGATTAAGTAGTGGTCTGACCAAGGGATAGGGAGGGGGTTATTCACTACTAGGCTCGGGAGGTTAGTGAATATGGGGTCCAACAAGTGGCCCTTAGAATGGGTGGACTGATTGCATTTCAAATGAATGTTAAGGGAGGCTAGGTCTTCCTTAAGGTCATTGGCTGTTTTGTTTGTTGGGTCGTCAAAGTGGAGATTTAAATCTCCTAAGACCGTAAAGTTGGGAGACAGACAAGCCAGGGAGGAGATGGTTTCCACTAGGGAGTTGCAGAAAAGACCTTGCTGTCCTGGGGGGCGATAGACGAGGATCCCCGAGAGGGTTGTAGATGGGGATAAGTGGATAGAGAACTGGACATTTTCACAGTCCTGAATAGGGCTGTCCTTGAAGTGGCAGGACAGGTTGTTACGGTAGATGATCGCAATTCCGCCCCCTGTCCTAGAGGGTCGGTCCAGGTGCTTGATTAGGTAACCAGGGGGGAGTGATTGAACTATGTCAGGGTCTCAGCTGGAGTTGATCCATGTTTCGGTGAGAAAGAGAATCTCAATCTCAGAGTCTTGCAGAAGCATATTGATTTCTGCTTGGTGTTTCGGGAGGGATCTGCAATTGAGTAGAGCCATCTTAAGCCAGCGTGGTTTCAGGGGGAGTCGTGGTGTTAGCCTGTATGGACAGTTTGAGCAGTAGGAATGACCTTCCTCTAAGGAGATAGTGCCGCAGCAGGGGGTGGGAGAAGAGTCTCTTAGTTTGAGGAGGGTTTCTTCGGTGTACCTCAATGGGGAAGGTGCAAAAGATGCAGGGGTCCTGGTCTCAGGGCTCGGTCTGGCGCGGACGGGCGCAGACGGGCTTACCTTTGGCGCGTCCAGCCGAGGCACATCCTTAAGTGACGGTAAGAGAGGGCGTGGCCTCGTTTAGCAGGCTAATGGCGGCGTAAATGCGGAAGTACCCGCGGCAGCGTTAACGTCGGCTGCGCGGGGTGGTTCCTGGTGCTTCAAGGGAGGGGGAGTGCCTGGAGTGAAGTGCAGCGATCAGGTAAAACAATTCTATTACAGTTTTCAATTTTTAAAAACGAGCGCTGACAGGTTCTCCCGGCTTCCGCCTCAGGAGCTAAAGGGTAGACTGAAATACGAGCTTTTCGTCAGAAGTGCGATTTATATGCTACCGGTGGGCGTGGCCTCGAGATTAGTGGGTGTGGCCTCGTTTAGCAGGCTAATGCCGGCGTAAATGCGGAAGTACCCGCGGCAGCGTTAACGTCGGCTGCGCGGGGTGGTTCCTGGTGCTTCAAGGGAGGGGGAGTGCCTGGAGTGAAGTGCAGCGATCAGGTAAAACAATTCTATTACAGTTTTTAATTTTTAAAAACGAGCGCTGACAGGTTCTCCCGGCTTCCGCCTCAGGAGCTAAAGGGTAGACTGAAATGCGAGCTTTTCGTCGGAAGTGCGACTTATATGCTACCGGTGGGCATGGCCTCGAGATTAGTGGGCGTGGCTTCGTTTAGCAGGCTAATGGCGGCGTAAATGCGGAAGTACCCGCGGCAGCGTTAACGTCGGCTGCGCGTGGTGGTTTCTGGTGCTTCAAAGGAGGGGGAGTGCCTGGAGTGAAGTGCAGTGATCAGGTAAAACAATTCTATTACAGTTTTCAATTTTTAAAAACGAGCGCTGACAGGTTCTCTCGGCTTCCGCCTCAGGAGCTAAAGGGTAAACTGAAAATGTAAATTGGTCCTGACTACTTCTTAGGGTCGAAAAGGTCCTCTCTGCAAATCTCTGTAATTTTTATTTTTTCCTTTTCTTTCTCTGCACCTCTTTCTTTACTTCACTTTATCGAATGTGGTTGGGGTGGGCACCTTTGGGATGGAACTGCCTGGACTTCATTTGTACTGTTAATTGGGGTAAGGGTTCTCCAGGGGTGGGGAGAGGGTTGGGAGGGGCACAGGGGTAGGGGTAGGGACCCAGGTGGCAGATGGGCTATTGTTAAAGTTATGAAAATGGGGACTTTGTTTACCTTGGCCGGCTATTATGGACCCAATCAAGATGATCCCTCCTATCTTAAGACTATTTTCTCCCATTTGTTGGACTTCTGGGAACCAATAATTCTAGCTGGGGATTTTAATATCATCCTGAACCCCTTATTAGACAAGACTCCAAATAATAGAGCCCTGGTCCCTTCTAAATCTCAGGATTTTCTAGTAGGAGCAATGAAGCAGTTTGCCTTCTCAAATATTTGGAGGGAAAGATCAGGTCAGCAGCCAGGTGTCTCGTTTCGAAACTACAAATATCAGCACCAATCTAGAATAGATTATGTGCTGATTAGCAATTTGTTAAAAGGCAGAGTAAAAAAAATCTCTTACTTGGCTAAATATCTTTCAGACCACTCAGGAATTCTTTTGGGTCTAGAATGTCCATTACCTTGCGCCTCTAGGATATGGTCGTTCGACTGCTCCTTACTTTTGGAGGAAGAGGAGATCTCTTTACTATTTCAAGAAACCGAAGGGTTTCTGAAAACGAACTCTGGGTCGACTTCTATAACAATTCTATGGGACTCTCTAAAAGCTTTTCTGCGAGGCCAAATCACCAGCAGGTCTTGCAATAGAAACAAAAGATATAAAGAAGAGATCTCATCTATTGAAGAAAAGATGAAGGTTGCTGAGGCTCATTTAACCTGCCAAGCCTCCCCTGGAATTCAGCAAGAACGTCAGGTTAAGTTGGATGGTTTGAAGGGTCAGTTAGAGAACATCTTGCACGCCAGGCTTATTCGAAGATGGGAGGCAAGCAAAATCGCCGACTTCGAGTATAGAGAAGGGGCAGGCAAGCTCCTCACGTGGAAGACCAAATCAGACCAGGCGAGGAATCACATTAAGGAAATTATCAGTGGTAATTATACTTTCTCTTCAGATGGGGAAATCAGCAATGCTTTCCAGACCTACTTTCGGGACATCTATTGTGAAGATAAAAGGGTGGATATCCTTAGTGCCCAGAGTTGGTTGGGAGGCATCCCTCTTCCCTCCCTGAAGTCTGATCAGCAACAATACTTAGACCAGGCTTTCTCTCATGCTGCGGTCAGGGAAGCCATTCAACGCTGTAAGAACGGGAAAGCAACGTGCCCTGATGGACTCCCAGCCGAGATATACAGAGTGTTGTGTGATAAGGTCATTCCCACCCTGACGTTGCTTTTTAATCAGGTGTTAAAGGAGGGCCTAAAGCTCCTAGCTTCGTGGAACGATGCTACAATAATCCTGATTTCGAAACCAGGGAAAGCTCCATCAAGCTGTGGGTGATATAGTCCCAAATCACTCTTGAATGCTGACTATAAAATCTTCACTTCAATATTGGCAGCAAAATTGGGTCTTGTGGTGGGGGACATCGTTCATGTAGATCAGAAGGGCTTCGTCAGGGGTCGGCAGCTTTCTGACCTCACTTATGATTTTATTGGCACGATTGATCTGGCTTCCACATATTCCCTTCCATTAGCAGCCATGAGCTTAGACGCCACCAAGGCCTTCGACAGAGTGAATTGGATCTACCTGTCGGAGGTCTTGAGGAAATTTAACCTGGGGGAAAATTTCTGTCGTACGGTCCAGTTGATCTATCAGAACCCATCTGCCAGACTTCTTGTTAATGGTAACACTACTGACCCCGTTAAGATCTCAAGGGGGACCAGACAGGGCTGCCCACTCTCCCCTCTCCTTTTTGATCTATATATTGAGCCATTTGCTCAACGGCTTAGAGACAACCCTAATATCCAGCCTTTTAAGTATGGGGAGTGGGAGAGGAAGGTCGCCCTGTATGCTTACAATATTTTAGTTCTTTCGGCTAATTTGCATCAGCTTTTCCGGCCGTTATCAGTCAGGCCCAGGAGTTTGGTTTGGTTTCAGGCTATGAAATTAATGCCTCGAAGACTGAAATCATGAAGCGGAATCTTGGGGGGACTCAGCACCAGAACCAGATCAGTTCCAAAATGAGATAATAGAGAATCAATGTTCTTCAAGACATCACTAGGATCGCTGAGACCAATATAGCTACGGTGGCAAGGGGGTGTCAGAGGCTAATGAAATCTTGGGCCCTACTCCCTTTATCCATCATAGGCAGGGACAACCTGATTAAGATGTGAATACCCTCTAAAATTACCTTCCTCTTTAATTGTATCCCCCTTCACTTTGATAAATCTACCATCGACAAGTTGCAGAGGGATATTAACTAATTTGTCTGGACGTACAAATCACCTAGGATCGCATGGGAAAAGCTGAGACGGAGGAGAGAAAAGGGAGGCCTTGCTTTGCCAGATCTTCAGCTCAATGCCTGGGCTTTCCAACTTTCACCTTCGCGCATGCTTTTGAGAACAGTGGTGCAGGGGAGATGTTTCTGGCTATGCTTAGAGGCGCCAAACAACCGGAGGAGGGTTTTCTGTTCCACTTCGGGGACCTAAAGTTTTAAAAAAAGGTTAAGTTGAAGGTTCTCCACGGCCTCTCTAAAACTTGGGCCAAATTAAGGGACTCAGATCCGCTTGGATATTTCTCCAGCTTGGCTCCCCTCTGGGACTCCCCGGGTGCTCCAGAGTGTTTGAGGGACAGGCTGTCAATTCATTTGAGAGAAGCTGGGTTGGCGGTCTGGGGGAACCTGCTCCCTGGGGGTACCTTTGTTTCATGAGAACAACTTGAGGACAAGGTTGGAGCAGGTCTCTCGAGATTTAAATACCTTCAGCTGGAAAGCTGGGCCCAATCACACTCACAATTAAATTGTAATAACTCAGTGGATTGTGGCAGCTTCCTAGAACGCCAGCTTGTGACTAAGCCCCTGTGGGGAGAAAGAAGTCTCTTTTTAGTACCAGGCCCTACTCGAAGCTGTAGATCGCGAATTCAATCTTGCTGAGGAATTGCGGGGAGGCTCCTTACCTACACAGGACTGCGATTATTTATGGCAGAATTCTCGCACGATCTTAAATGAAGTATTAAAACTGGCCTGGTTCAAAAGGAACCACCTGTTTACTATCCACAGGGCCTATTTTTCTCCATACAAAGTGTCTAAAATGACTAAAGGCCCACCGGTGAGTTGCAAGAAATGAGTGCATGCCTCTGCCTCCGACATCCATATGTTCAAAGAATGCCCTGCCCTTGTCTCCTTTTGGGATAGTGTTGGAAACTTCTGAGCAAGCACCTTGGGATGTCCTATCAACATCAACTTACCTTTAATTATATTTGGTTCTACAGATAAAGTTAGCGGCCCTTCTGGATCGCTGCTTTTCTATGCTATCCTCCTAGCCAGGAGGCAAATCTGCATAAGATGGACAGATTCAACTCCTCCATCTTTTCTAGATTGGCAGACTTCAGTTTTGGCAGTCTCTAAGTTAGATCTTGCTTGATCAGGCAATAAGAAAAAGAAAGCATTTTGGAACATCTTGCAACTCAGACTGGGCTCAGAATTGACTGACTGAGATTTTTTTGTTTTTTTTCTGAGTCCTATGATCACGCCGCCTTAACACCCTTCGGGCTAAGTTGGCTACTTCCAGTTTTTCTCTGGCAGTGTTGCGACAAGTGCCATCTAGCTCTAGGAGCTTGGCGGAAGAGTTATCTCAGCTGGTTCTTAATTAACGCCCAAGCAGGTCCGGTACCCGTAGGCGGGTTTCCACTTCCAATTGCCTACATTCCTCAGTTAGCTGAGTGTGGGTATAGACATATTTGGTGTTGATTGAAGTGAGGTTGGTGGTGAATGAGGATAAAACTATATATATATATATTCACTTAAAAAAACATAGGTTTCAGGGACATTATAGTTAGAAATTAGCATTTAAAAAACCTTTGAAATTCACTGAAAAAACCATAGGTTTCAGGGACGTTCTAGTTAGTTGGACATTTCCCAGCAAATAAGAACACCGCGCACAAAACCAGAGAAATTCAACCATTATAGTTAGTTGAGCTAACTATAACTCGCGCCCACGCAATGCACTGCTGATGACGTCACACATTACATCATTCATGACATGGTCAATGACATCACGGATGACATCTCAAATTACATCACTGATTACATCCCTGATGACATCATCCAGTGACTGTGTGTTTCTGTAAAGTTTAAATATGTTATATATATATATGCCAAGGTGTATTGAAGAATGAGTGGGTGTATATGTGTCTAAATTAATGATTTAGTAGGTGCATGACTGACAGTATAAGTGAATGATTAATTGTGTCTTACTGAATGCATGGGTTAGTGACAAAACTGTGTGAATGTCTGTATTAGTCTGTCAGTTGGTGTGTAAGTGGCTGCATGGCTTGGTGAGCAGCTACACAAGTGTCTATATGGGTTATTGATTGGTTGTGTGAGTACCAGTCTGGGTGCCTGAGTATCTGTGTGGGTGGGTGGGGGTGTGTGACTCTGTGCATAGATGTGTGAGTGGGCGATTCACTGGGTGTATGGGTTGAAGAGGGCATCTATGAAGGGCTGTATGGGTGGGAGAGTGTGTGTATGGGTGTGTTGGTGAGTGAATGGATGTCTCAGTGGTACATGTGTGAGTAACTACATATGTGAAAGGCAGTATATGTGAGTGTTGGACTATATATAAATGACAAAATATGAGAGTGAGTCATTGTGAGAGTACCTGTATGGATGTGTGTGTGCTTGTATCAGTGATTGTATAAGAGAGTATGTATTACTATCTGTATGAATAAGTGAGGTGGTGTGTGTATAAATATATAGGTGAGTAAATGGGAGTGTGATTGATTCTTTGCATAACTGATTAGGTGTGTGAGTATGATAGTGCTGTATTGATTAGTGACTGCATGTATGAGTGACTTTATGGGTGAATGATTGGATGTGTGTTTAGACCTAGGAATCAGTGAGTGGGTATGTAGTAACTGGTATTGGTGTGTCTATGGTTTTTAAAATGGTAGACTGTATTTTAGAATGGATGTATCAAAGGTATATTAGGGCATGAGGAGGTGCATCAGATTATCACGTGGATAATGTCATCAGTGATGTCATTTAAGATGTCATTGGGGATGTCATCAGTGATGTCACTGACCATGTCATGAATTATGTAATATGTGACGTCATCAGCATTGCATTGCTGGGGCGCGAGTTATAGTTAGCTCAACTAACTATAACGGCCTAATTTCTCTGGTTTTATATGAGTGAAATGTCTAACTAACTATAACGTCCCTGAAACCGGTGTTTCTGTCTGTGAATTTCTATGGTTTTTTAAATGCTAATTTCTAACTATAACGTCCCTGAAACCTATGTTTTTTTTCAGTGAATATATATATACAAGCAATCACTGAATGTTTATCAAAAAAATATCAAAAAAATTCTTGCAAGTTACTTTTTTTATATTCTTTATTTTTATTCTCTTGATGTGCCATATTTATACAGCAATACAACCAACATGTGTTTCGTGCAGACTTGCGCTTCTTCAGGGGTGTCACAAACAAAATATATATATATATATATATTTACATATATATGTATATATATATATTCACTGAAAAAACCATGGGTTTCACACACGTTATAGTTAGGAATTAGCATTTAAAAAACCTTAGAAATTCACTGAAAAAACCATAGGTTTCACACATGTTATAGTTAGCTGGACATTTTACTCGTAAAAAACCATTGAAATTGCCCCGTTATAGTTAGTTCAGCTAACTATAACTCGCGCCCGCAATGCACTGCTGATGACGTCACATATTACATCACTCAGGACATGGTCAGTGACATCACTCATGACATCACTGATGACCTCACTGATGACATCATCCAGTGAATGTGTGTTTTTCTGAAAATTAAATATGTTTTATATATGTATATCTCAAGGTCGATGGAAGAATAAATGGGTATATTACTGTCTAAATGGATGATTTCTTTTTGAAAAATTGATTGTGTAACTGACTGATTAAGTGTATCATAGTGAATACATGGCTTAGTGAGTAATGTTTAAATATGTAAATACCTGTATCAGTCTCTCACTTTGTGTATAAGTGGCTGCATGGGTTGGTGAGTAGCTACATAGGTGTCTATATAGGATATTAGTTGGTTTTTTGAGTATCAGTATGAGTGTCTGCATGGTTTGGTGGAGGGTATTACGTAGTGCATAGGTGCATGAATGACTGACTCACTGTTTGTATGTGTTTAACACAGCATGTGTGCAGGACTGTATGGGTGGATGAGTGTGTGTATGGGTGTGTTAGTGAGTGAATGACTGTCTCAATAGTGTCTTTATGAGTAACTACATATGTTTTAAACTAGTATATGTGACTATTGGTGTATATAAGTGAGTATATGTGAGAGTGAGAGATTGAAAGAGTTCCTGTATGAATAAGTATGTGTTTCTATAAGTGATTGTTTAAAAGACTAAGTATGTGTAAGTTTCTGTAGAAGTAAGTGTGGTGGTGTGTGTATAACTGTATATGCAAGTAAATGGATGTTTGATTCTTTATTAGCATGAGTGACTATGTGTGTAAGTAACTCTATGGATGAGTGGCATTGTGTGACAGGATGTATAGGTGTATGAGTACATATGATGAGTGAGTACATGTATGAGTGACTGTATTGAACAGTTGGTGAATGAATGGATGTGTATGTGGATCTTAGAATTACTGAAGAGGTTGTTGTTACTGGTATTGGTATGTCAATTCGTTTGTAAATTTTAGTCTCTATTTTTGTATGTGTGTATCAAAAGTTATATTAGGGTGAGAGGAGGTCTGCCACTCTATCACAAGGATGATGTCATCAGTGAGGTCATCAGTGATGTCATTTGAGATGTCATCAGTGATGTCATGAGTGATGTCACTGACCATGTCATGAGTGATGTAATATGTGACGTCATCAGCAGTGCATTGCGGGCGCGCGAGTTATAGTTAGCTGAACTAACTATAACGGGGCAATTTCAATGGTTTTTTACGAGTAAAATGTCCAGCTAACTATAACATGTGTGAAACCTATGGTTTTTTCAGTGAATTTCTAAGGTTTTTTAAATGCTAATTCCTAACTATAACGTGTGTGAAACCCATGGTTTTTTCAGTGAATTTGCAAGGTTTTTTAAATGCTAATTCCTAACTATAACGTGTGTGAAACCCATGGTTTTTTCAGTGAATTTCAAAGGTTTTTTAAATGCTAATTTCTAACTATGCCTACAGAGATAGGACATGTGAAGAAAGAAGAAAAAATGCACAGAAAGAAACAAAAGAAGTGCAGAAAGAAGCAACAGAAGTCCTCAAATACGAAGATAAGTGCAGGAAGAAGGATAACGTGCAGAAAGAACAAACAGAAGAGCAGAAAGAAGCCTTGTTGCAAAATCATCCTGTACCCTCAACTTTTTCAGACGGATACTGGTGGTAACTGAGTCTGACTAACCAGTCCTAGAGCCAGTGCTATGTTAAAAGACACTTAGAATACAGTGTAGGCATCTTAAATTTTGTTCACTGCTCTTCAGCAATACCTGAAAAAAACTAAAAAAAAAAATTCCTTTATTGTATTTAAATATATTACTACATTTCTTTTCACAATAGTCACAAAACGAAATTTCTTTGCCAATTTGAAAGCACACTTACTGCTCTTTTTTTTTCGGGGCAAGTGAAAATCACTTTTACAGACTGACACATTATGAAACCACTTTTTTTGATTTTCTTAAATGCACATGTCCAAACTTCTTTTTCAGACCACCTCCATGTGTAACCTGGGTGGCTGCCTACACTCTAGCAAGGGCAACCAGCCTTAGTGATGCTGAATGTATTTGCATTACAGACTGAAACCTGAAAACCCCACTTGCTTGTAAATACTGTGCATGATTATACATGGCAAGCACATGGGTGTGTGCTAAGAGTCTGCTTCTTCCCCCAAAAATTCGCTCCCCCTTTCCATCTAATGCAACTGTGAAATCACCAGAGCAATACGCAATAAATCTCTGCCTATAATTCCTCTCTGCACACAGAGTCATGTTTTCACATTAGTCCCAAAACGAAATTTATTTGCCAATTTGAAAGCACACTTACTGCTCTTTTTTTTTCGGGGCAAGTGAAAATCACTTTTACAGACTGACACATTATGAAACCACTTTTTTTTGATTTATTTAAATGCACATGTCCAAACTGCTTTTTCAGACCACCACCATGTGTATTCTCGGTGACTGCCTACACTCCAGCAAGGGCAACCAGCCTTAGTGATGCTGAATGTATTTGCATTACAGACTGAAACCTGAAAACCCCACTCGCTTGTAAATACTGTGCATGATTATACATGGCAAGCACATGGGTGTGTGCTAAGAGTCTGCTTCTTCCCCCAAAAATTCGCTCCCCCTTTCCATCTAATGCAACTGTGAAATCACCAGAGCAATACGCAATAAATCTCTGCCTATAATTCCTCTCTGCACACAGAGTCATGTTTTCACATTAGTCCCAAAACGAAATTTCTTTGCCAATTTGAAAGCACACTTACTGCTCTTTTTTTTTCGGGGCAAGTGAATATCACTTTTACAGACTGACACATTATGAAACCACTTTTTTTTTATTTATTTAAATGCACATGTCCAAACTGCTTTTTCAGACCACCACCATGTGTATTCTCGGTGACTGCCTACACTCCAGCAAGGGCAACCAGCCTTAGTGATGCTGAATGTATTTGCATTACAGACTGAAACCTGAAAACCCCACTCGCTTGTAAATACTGTGCATGATTATACATGGCAAGCGCATGGGTGTGTGCTAAGAGTCTGCTTCTTCCCCCAAAAATTCGCTCCCCCTTTCCATCTAATGCAACTGTGAAATCACCAGAGCAATACGCAATAAATCTCTGCCTATAATTCCTCTCTGCACACAGAGTCATGTTTTCACATTAGTCCCAAAACGAAATTTCTTTGCCAATTTGAAAGCACACTTACTGCTCTTTTTTTTTCGGGGCAAGAGAAAATCACTTTTACAGACTGACACATTATGAAACCACTTTTTTTGATTTATTTAAATGCACATGTCCAAACTGCTTTTTCAGACCACCACCATGTGTATTCTCGGTGACTGCCTTCACTCCAGCAAGGGCAACCAGCCTTAGTGATGCTGAATGTATTTGCATTACAGACTGAAACCTGAAAACCCCACTCGCTTGTAAATACTGTGCATGATTATACATGGCAAGCACATGGGTGTGTGCTAAGAGTCTGCTTCTTCCCCCAAAAATTCGCTCCCCCTTTCCATCTAATGCAACTGTGAAATCACCAGAGCAATACGCAATAAATCTCTGCCTATAATTCCTCTCTGCACACAGAGTCATGTTTTCACATTAGTCCCAAAACGAAATTTCTTTGCCAATTTGAAAGCACACTTACTGCTCTTTTTTTTTCTGGGCAAGTGAAAATCACTTTTACAGACTGACACATTATGAAACCACTTTTTTTTTATTTATTTAAATGCACATGTCCAAACTGCTTTTTCAGACCACCACCATGTGTATTCTCGGTGACTGCCTACACTCCAGCAAGGGCAACCAGCCTTAGTGATGCTGAAATCACCAGAGCAATACGCAATAAATCTCTGCCTATAATTCCTCTCTGCACACAGAGTCATGTTTTCACATTAGTCCCAAAACGAAATTTATTTGCCAATTTGAAAGCACACTTACTGACTGACACATTATGAAACCACTTTTTTTGATTTATTTAAATGCACATGTCCAAACTGCTTTTTCAGACCACCACCATGTGTATTCTCGGTGACTGCCTACACTCCAGCAAGGGCAACCAGCCTTAGTGATGCTGAATGTATTTGCATTACAGAGTCCAACCTCAAACCCTTAAACTATTCTTTTTTTTTCCGTACACCTTAATTTATTGTGAAAACATACTCCATATTATTTCACATTTAAATTTCTCCCAAAACAGAAAATGATAAACGCAACTACAACAAAAACAATTTCCATTTCTATTATTCATTTCTTAAGTTACCACATACATCCCCTCTCAAACTGTAAACTCACCTTTAAAATTAGTTAGTTGTGAAAGAAATGTGGCACTCAAACAGCAGATTATCAGAGCCAGGATCTCTGTTGTGTTCACCTCTCTCCTCTCAGCAGAACCAGATAATGGCAAACTTTCCCTCTATTTTTCCACACATATACATGTAAGTTTCAAATCTCAGTGCTTCCCCCTTTTTTTCAAATGTAATCACACATTTCTATTGGTTGAAAACCAACCCTTTTCCAAAAGTACCCTGCCCCCAACTTGACTTCTGCCTAGTACCCTTCCCCCAACTTGACTTCTGCCTGCTACCATAGCAACAGCTCATGGAACACTGCTGTGTGGAGTTAGGTCAGAAGTTCGCCAAACAATGTTTCAATTCCACAGAGCAAGAGTGCTTGACTTTTCAAACCTAACAGCAAATCCATAGTACTGTTCTTTGGTAACACATTTTTCTGTACCAATACAAAACATGCTTCTATTAATTTACACATACAGCCTAGTTTTTATTCTAGAATGGTATGAAACAGCCAATCAGTTCTTTTTTTTTTTTTTTAAATATGTATGCCTCCATTTCCAAACTGTCTTTCTTTTCATATTGCCATTCTACTGAAAGACACCTCCTGAGTGCATCCAGTTCTCCTTTGAAGATGTTCACAGTGTGGATTGTAGGGCACAGCTATGTCTTCTGGAGTGAAAAGTTTGCAGAGAAAACAGATATGGTGAGAGACCTTGCTTTGCCAAATGTAGACATTAAATGGATTGGTCAGAGAGGGTTAAAGTGGCACCAATTGATGCCATTGGTGAAATCCTTCATACAAATCCAACACCCTGACCTCATAATAGTGCACTGTGGTGGCAATGACCTAGGCACTTTGACTGGGGTAGGTCTGGAAATGCTTATGAAGGACACCTTTGCACAACTGTTTTCACTTTTCCCTAAAACTGCCTTTGTGTTTTCCAACATATGCCAAAGGCAAAAATGGAACTGGTCCAATCATTTCTGTCCACAGATTGACAAAGCAAGAAAGCACGTCAACAAATCTGTTTCTGCTTTCCTCCGTGACTATGGTATGGGTGCCATTTGTGGTAAATAAAAATACCGGACTGAATTTCATACGGGATCTTAAATAAAGTAAAATAGCTCAAAATAACAAGAGGCAGAATCCGTGGTATAAGAGGTTTTCTAATGGGCTTTATTCCATTCAAAATGGCCGACTCGAGTCGCGGCCTTCAGGTTCCGTCACCACGAGGGTTCAGGAAGTGAAGTACAATACTTTATTGACAGACATGTATTTTTATAATAAATGCATTACAATGAAACGAATGTAGAAGGCGTAACATTTGATAAGAAAAGTGACAAAACAGGTACGTAATCGAAACTAGGCGTAATAAGGAATAAAAGAAACATGATTGGTTTAGAATTATCAGACATAGGTGGATCTATAAGATAATACTTGGCATAGATGCGCGCGCGGCAGCATGACGTGTAATTGACGTGCAACTAGGGGGTGAAGGGGACTTGACATTTAGCTCTACATGTGGAGACGAGAAGTCTGGGGGTCAAGTCAACCTAATCCCAAATCATATCTAACATCCTATGTTTAAAGAACTATGTTATCCACAAGGAAGAGACTCTCGGACAGAATCTATTCTATACTGACTGTGTGCGTGTACAAGCGTCTAAGTGTCTATATGAGATGCGAGGGATAGAAAACTTTCCATGGCAACAGGGCTATGAATCACTTGCAGGAGGACGGAAAGGCTGAGTCCTTTGCTTGTGAGCTAAAGGAAATGTTTACCTAAATCACTGGACAGGAATGCATCGGCTGAAGAGCAAAATAGATAATTCGAAGGTGAAATACAACTTCTTGGCAGACAGGCGAAAACTGGCCGAGGCAGGCACCGTTAGCTGCACAGGGAGTAGGACAAAGTTCATGGATACAGATGCGAGCTCAAGCTGAAGCTGTCAGAGACAGAGAGCAGGGAAAGGCTTGAGGACAGAATCGGGCCTACTTGCCTGAACTGTAAAAATGAAGTAACTTAGCCATATAAAGTCGGTGGCCTTTCATACTTAGGAATCGAATATCCAGCCCTGTGATGGCGGATCTGACAGAGAACATGTCGACGGTAGACACACATATGTTTGCGTCTTAGAAACTGGAACTGGAGGGAACATACATGTACTTGTAACATGCATATAGAACCGTTGGGGTCCAAGATAGGGGACATAACTGATCAGGAAAATCCACATTTCCACATTCCCTCCTTGTCCCCTTCTTGCCCTTCACGAGACATCAATCTTCATCATTCCATTGATTTGCTCATGGAGCATCATTTCTTCTTCCTTCCGGCATTCTGAACGAGACCTGTGATATGGAATGCATGATGTGGCACACAGACCACAAATCGCTGGTCCACTTTGCAGGCATAAACAACAACTGAAGAGCATAAGAAGGCCAATACCTAGGAAGGATAAAACTCTCCATCCCCAGGCTGATATCACACTCCAAAACCACCCGGACCACGTCCAAGTGCCTGGATTTTCGTGTATCTGGCTTACAATCTTATGAAGGCGTGTTATAGCTTTATATACAGATGGCGAATTTTCTGGTATGAATATGCAGCAGCTGGATCCGATGACCCTGCAAGCTCCGCCCCTATCGGCCAGGATGACGTCAAGGACAAGACGATTCTGGAGAACAACAATTCTCATCACTGATTGTTCCTCTGTCAGATTGCCTAGGGCGGCTATAGTCTCGTTTACTACAGCTTCAAGAGTCTTGGTGAGTCTGCGTATCAGCTTACTATTTGATATTGTACCTATATAGGGAAAGATACCTTTATTGAAATCTACATACTTGTCCCATGCTGTCTCAGTATAATCGACAACTGGGAGATCTCTTCGCTCTCTATTGTGTACTAAATGAACATTTCGATAATAATCAGGGGGAGCTAGGAAAACAGGTGGCAAAAGGAATGCTATGTAACAGGTACCATCCCAATCTAGAGGCAGACGCATATATGCCGTCTGACCACATATGAAGTAAGAATGGCGAGAAGCTCTAAATGAAGATTTGCCTTGATCACTATATTCTACTGTAGTAATACATTGGCTATGGCCCATATGTATGGAACCAACTTTTCTCACACATAATTCATCCTTTACTGGAAATACTGACATAGTGGGCAGAATTAGTTCAACTTCGGATTTGACATTCAAAATCATAAGATTAGGCGTAAAATTACCTAATTTATACACTTCATTTTCTAAATCAGTTCCTGTTCTACTGGGGTGACCCTCCTTATTAGGGTGACAGACTTTGAATAAAACTAGATTCAGATTTCCCCATATCCAATGTTGTTGATAAACTGCTGTGTCTGGGTCTATGGAATTTAATAAACTAAACCATGCTCCACAGGAGCCATTGTGTGTGAATGGATGTGGAAAGAAAGGCAGAACTTCTTTGTTATTCTGATAGGGAGGAAGTCGGCCACACACCCAACAATTGGTCGCATTACTAGTCTGATGGGAATGATGTAACATACTAATGAAGGTGTTATTGCGCAGCGCAAGTCTATAAGATAATTCATGTGGCGGTAGGTCACTAAAAGAATGTTCTGCAGCAACATTATAAACATGTCTAGAGATAGGATGATATATGTGCAAAATCACACTCGTAATAATTACTAAAACACTCAATAAAAACAAAATTAATAATGTCCTCATACAGTAGCTACGCAGTGATTTACAATACGCCTGTCGTTTCAACATTTCTCGGGTATTTTCTCTACTCAGGTCCAAGGGATACATGTCGGAGACAATTCAACCGCTTCACCTTGGAGAGGACTTAAACAATCAAATTGCTCGACTGTTTGGGCCTAAGCTTTAATTTATAGCACTGAGAGTCATTCTGTTCAACAAAAGGAAGTTTTGAATCAGTCTGTGAGGGAGTGCAGGGCACAGTGTCTATATCTGAAGGTAGTCCATGAAATTTTTTTATGTGACTTGAATGAATCCACCCTTTGCGTCCCTCGATCTTCACGGCTGTTCTTGTGGTCAACAGGACCAACTTGGGTGCTTTCCACCTGGGCTCCAGTTGATTTTTCCTGTCGAAATTTCTCACAAAGACAAGATTACCCGGAACAACGTCATGGGGTTTCGCCTCAGTGTTGTCGGGAAAGGCTGCAGCTACCTGTGAACGAGAAGATTGTAGTGCAGACATCAAGGAAGCCAAGTAATCTGTCAGCATGTTACAGTCAATGTCAGTTATTTTGCGTGGTATAGGCGTCCCCCACATATTCGGCGGTCTACCGAAGATCACCTCATACGGGGATAGCCCTGTTCTAGAGTGTGCTACCATTCTCATGTAAAAGAGTGCAACTGGTAATGCTACTATCCAGTCGACACCTTTCTCTCTACATATTTTGGACAGTCTGATTTTCAGTGTCTGGTTATGTCTTTCTACGAGACCTGCTGCCTCGGGGTGTCGGACACAGTGGAATTTCCACTGATATCCCAACAAGAGTGAGACATGTTTCATTAATTCGGATGAGAAAGGCTGACCGTTATCTGAATATACAACACGTGGTAAACCGTACCGTGGGAAGAATTCTCGAACTAGCTGCTTGGCAGTAGTCGGGGCAGTGTAATCTGATACGGGATACGCCTCTGTCCAACGGGAGAGAGCGCAGACAACTACGAGAACATATTTGAATCCTCGACAACGTTCCATCTGAATATAATCCATCTGGAGGACTTCAAAAGGATGGTCAGGAGGCTGAAATCCACCCTGCTCTACGGGAACACTCTTTCCTGGATTAAACTGACAACATATCATACAGGTACGAACTTTTTGTTTAGCTGCTGCTCGTAAATGTTTATTGAACCAAATGTGCTGAATGCTGTCTAGCATAGCCTTCTCTCCTAAATGTGCTGGACTGTGAACTGTAGCTATAATGGCTTGAACCATGGAATCAGGGAGAAACCATACAGATTTCTCCTTCGTCATCCATCCTTGAAACAATGTCAGTTCATAACCGGTAAGTCTTGCTATGGTCAAGTGTTGTGTTTGTGTTCGGTTCACAAGAACTTCTACTGCATGTGGTACTTGTACTGTCAATGGGTGCCCTAATACTATGGCATCGCTTTGTCTGATAGCTAAGGCTGTCGCTGCCACTGATTTCAGGCATGCAGGCAAAGCCTGAGCTACGGGATCTAATGTACTGGAAAAATAAGCACATGGCTTGCGTGATCCTGCTTGATCCTGAGTGAGTACTGACAAGGCAGTACCTTCGCGTTCTGTAACAAAGAGTGTAAAATGTTTGCTATAACGTGGTGTTGCTAAAACAGGTGCTTGACATAAAGCTTCCTTTAGGCTTTCAAAAGCTTGTGTATGTTCCTGAGTCCAAGGGAGAACAGTCGATGTGGCTGCCTCCTGTGTGGTTAGCTGAATGAGTGGTTTTGCTAGAAATGCGTACTGAGGGATCCACTGCCTACAATATGAAGTGAGGCCTATGAAAGCTCGCACCTCCTTTTGTGTCTGGGGTATTGACATGTTAGCAATTAACTGGATGCGATCTGGTGTAAGCTGCCTTCCCTCCTTGGACAGCGAGTGACCAAGATAAATAACTCGCTGGACACAGAATTGCAGCTTAGAAGGAGACACCTTGTGCCCCTTGTCGGCTAGAAAATGTAAAACTGTCAGAGAAGCCTTTTCACATTCTGGCTCGCTTCTTGCGGTGATCAGCAGATCATCGACATATTGAAGCAGTGCAGTATTGACTGGCATGTGGATACTGTCAAGTTCTCGTTTCAGTGCTTGGCTGTAGATGCTGGGGCTTTCTGTAAATCCTTGGGGAGCGCGTGAGAATTTAAAACTGCGCCCATTTAAACTGAATCCGAACAAGTATTGGCTTTCCGGATCTATTGGGACGCTGAAAAAGGCATTTTTGAGATCAATTACAGTAAAGAATGTTGCTTCGGAATCAATTGCTGTCAATAATGATGATATATCAGGGACCACAGGAAATTGTGGCACAATGCACTTGTTTAGTTCACGCAAATCAATAACCAATCGGTACACTGATGGGGCAGTAGGATCAGTTCGTTTAAGAATCGGAATTATCGGCGAATTACATATATTGGAGTCTGTTTCTATAACTACTCCCTGGGCAATCAGCTCATCAATGATTTTCAACAAAGCCACTACAGCATCATGCGGTAACTTGTATTGTCGCATTCGTGGTAATACCACTCCTGCCTTGAGTGTAACTCGGTATGGTGTAATGTTCATGCAACCAACATCAGTAGGGCCTTGTGCCCATAGATGTGCTGGTAAAGTCTGTAGTCGGGGATCCATGTCTCTGGACACATAGTGACCTTTAAAATCACGTAAAAACAACCTTACTCCTTCCGGAGAACAACATATTATGGCTCCTAGTGCTTTCAGAGTTTTAATTCCTAACAGATTTTCTGGGCATGATTTAGTAAGCAATAAATCTGTAGTTCGTGTCAAAGGTCCTATCGTAAGTGGTAGAGGCTGTGATACTTCATTAACAATAGGTTTTCCTGAAAAACCAAGGGAAACATTTTGAGAGCCTGAGAGGGGTGCCCCTGGAACTTCACTACGTTTTATGGTTGTTCGACTTGCCCCTGTATCGAGTAAGAATTTTCTATCTTGACCTAATAATTCACTATGTACATAAGGTCCTTCTTGATCTACAGGAATCTCGATAAGCGGTAAGTCAACTTCCCTCTCTAGGCTTGTTCATGCGTAACGCTGATACTCAGGATATTCATACTGTGCAGTCTGATACATTTGTCGTGTTGTGGTTTGTGTGGCAGTAGCAGGCAACGGTGGTGCAGCTGGCACAAACTGTATGGGTTGCTGTGAGGCTGGCATTGCCTGTTGCTGAACTGGCATGGACTGTCCATGCTGCATAGCTCCTTGTTCATTCTGATCTTGTCTAACTAATCGTGGTCTCTCTTTTGCAATACCTGTAGCTATATTACGTTTCAGGACTGGACAATCATGTACATAATGGCCTAGTTGTTTACAGTAATTGCAGGTTCCTTTTACAGGAACTGCAGAATCACCAGAATGTGTCACACCCTTTTTGTGACCATCTGCTGGTACTGTCTGAGAAACTAGCATTTTCATTTTTGTATCCTTCATGCGTCTATGCTCGTGTTCTTGTTCATCCCTTATTCTATTGTGATGATACTGTAACATTTGTAGCATTTGCGACGGAGTGTTACTTTGCCAGGTACTCTCGAATTTCAATATTCTATTCTTCACTGGAGGCAATGCATTTTCCACTAATTTTGTCACAAATAAATGTGGATATGAGTCACTACTTGCTTTTATACCACTATTTATACCAAAACATTTTTCAAATCGAGCATAATAATCGCTTGTGTCTTCATCTTGCTTTTGTTTGCAGGCTGTGATTGCACCCCAATCTTCCTTTTTTGTAGTTAATAAACGTGGCAGTACCTGTACTAGTAAACCTGGTAACAGTTTAACTTTATCCCCGAGCCCTGAACCTGCAGTTCGGCCCCTTTCTTCCTCTGCTAATGCTGTCCAGTCTATCTTTTGGTCTCCCACTTCCCACTCTTTTTCTTTCCGTTTTTCATATATGCCAGCAGGCAAAAGCACCTTTAATATCGTCATAATATCAGGAAAGGTGTACTCTCCCATCAGTAACATGTCTTTAATTTCTCGGTGGAAACCCGCTGGGTCTTTATCATGACTAGGTACTACTTTCTTCATTTCTAATAATTCCATTTTTGATATGGGTGTGTAAACAAATACACGGTGAAACTCATTGTCTTCGCCTTTTATTGGGTGCACTTCTCGTAAAGGATTTTGTCTATCCATATAGTACGGTGCTCTTTCTCTGCGGGGCAGGGAGAGAGAATCTGGACTTACAAAAAGGACATACTGTTTACGTGACACTAATATCTCTTTAATTAGCTTGTTACTAGAACCTCTCCATCTGTTCGTGAGTAGTTCCGTTAATATATCAGGTAAAGGACCAGGGTCAGCATGTTGGCCCTTATATAATATGAGGAGTTGCTGAATCATATAGATTCCAGCTAAACGTTGTTCATCTGTACTGAGATTAAAAAACGTGTGTGCTACGGTCTCCTCACCGTATTTTTCAGGACTGTCAATCCAGTGAACGGCTGATCTGGCTAATTCTTGCTCATCCATGGAATCGAGGAGGTGGTAACCTCTTCGTTCTCGTAGTATCTTATCTGCGGCTTGAAACGAATGTTCAGGAGACTTCAGATTTATTACAGGCGTCGGATACGTTCTGCTATTATTTGGACATACAGAGTGTATGGGATCAGAAAAACATCTAGTATTTTCACAGGATCTTCCTCTGCCTACATAGGCTATGGTCTCTGACTGTCTTGCGGAATTCCCTGATTCGGACACTTGATCTTGCTCGAACTCGTCTGTTCCCAATCTCTCTTCATGAATACGCTCTATTTCTTTACGTATTTTTCGGCACATGGCTATTATACAATTTTGCTTATCGTGTCTCCCTTCTGATATATTCTGACTCCATCTTGTAAGAATAAGCATTGCATTCGGGTCTACCCCCGGACGGTCTTGATTTCTGATTACACAGTTTATGAGGAAACGTAACAGTTCCCCCTGTATCTCTACTTTCTGGAATTCCATAGCTCTGTTAATACATCCTGGATCTCGCCCTGTTTGGACAAAATGATATATTTTATCTAGATGCGTAATCATTCCTGGTAACCTCGCTAAATACTCTGCGGCTCGCCTGATACGTAATGATGCCAGGACCATTTCGTCCTCTTTACCAACCACCGGGTCATATCTACAATTTACAAGGAGTTCCTTAAGCGTACGTTCACTTACGAATTTAGGTGTACGTGAATGTGCTGACTCTTTGAAAAACAAGTTTATTTATTCTAGGTGGTGTGAAGGTACTGCTAGCCCCTCCCGTGGCCCCATCTGGGGCGTCGGGTGTGAATGGGTTCGTTGAACGTGACACAGCAACTATGGGTGTCGATACCCCTGTAGAGTCGACCGCGGAGACAGATGCGGAAACAGATGTGCTTGCCGAAGCTTGTGTCGGGACTTGCTGTTGCACGGGGACAGATACCTGATCCTGACGTTGAACCCCTCCGCCAGACGGTCTATGTGGTGTGGCGTTAGCATACTCGGGAGCTGCATCGTCTAGATATGAGGAAAGAAAAACATCTTCTGCGGTTCTGGGATGCCCCTTTGGATGTACCTTAATTGGAAATAATGGGGGTGGCAAGTCTTTTGGCATCTCTGTAACAGCCTTAGGTAGTCCTTCGGCTAGAAGGGGATACATACCATTCATAAGAGCATTTCTTTGTCTATTTACTTGTTCTGATTTCACTCGGATACCTTCCTCAATTAATAGATTTTCTTGAACTTTATTTGAACTTTCTTTACTCCTCTCTTCTTGTCTACGTGCTTTTTCTGTACGTCTATGAGATTCTTTACGCCATAACTCAACAGCGTCTTTCTGTGACTGTCTGACCTTTCTTTTCCATAACTCTTCCTCCACTTTCATGATGCACTCTGCATCCCAGGTTCCCGCTGCGGGCCACCTTTGACTTTCCGGTAATCCCTTGGTATAATCTACCCATAGATCAAGAAACAATATGGCATCTAAGCCATGTTTATGGTACATAAAATGCCCTGGGGTGTCCCTAGGAGGAATAGGAACTGCTTCTTCAAGCACCCCTTTTCTGGTAGTAATCTGTCTTAACTTCGAGAAGAGCGGCATATTGACAACTGATCTGATACTTACTCTTGAATTCACTTAATACGAAAAACAGAATAAATGAACAGTGAACAATGAACAGTCATTCATACTACAATATTTTGAACACTTTAAACATTAAACATTAAACATTGTAACAATGATCGACAATGATGACAGTCTGCCTAACTAATCACCACGCTGAATTCTTGACAATAACTGAATACTTCGGAATACTTGATATACTGCTAAACAGTACATATACACTGCTAAACAGTGCAGACCGGATTTGTGTACCCAAATCCGTCTTGACCGGCACAACCTATGTGCGCGTCAACACGCCTCCCCGGCGATGGTACTCACCGAGTAGCTCCTTGAAACGGAAGGCCTCAGAGAATGGACAGGACTCGATAACTGCGGACATCGGACCCTCTGGACATCGGGATTTCGGAAAACCTGGTGGGCCTCTGTATACCTCGGATCTTGCTCTCTCAGCTAGGCTCTGGTCGGGATACTTCGCACTTCTCACCGCCTCGTCTGGGTTGATCGCAGCCTCAGTCGCCCCCGCTTGACCGGAGGGAGCTTACAGGAAATCCTGCTGGTACGCGTTTATGGTCCGTCCAGCTGTGGCAGGAGACCGGGCCTGCAACGCACCGCCGGCGCGTGAGATGAGAAAGTGTCCCTATTCGGGCGCCATTATGTGGTAAATAAAAATACCGGACTGAATTTCATACGGGATCTTAAATAAAGTAAAATAGCTCAAAATAACAAGAGGCAGAATCCGTGGTATAAGAGGTTTTCTAATGGGCTTTATTCCATTCAAAATGGCCGACTCGAGTCGCGGCCTTCAGGTTCCGTCACCACGAGGGTTCAGGAAGTGAAGTACAATACTTTATTGACAGACATGTATTTTTATAATAAATGCATTACAATGAAACGAATGTAGAAGGCGTAACATTTGATAAGAAAAGTGACAAAACAGGTACGTAATCGAAACTAGGCGTAATAAGGAATAAAAGAAACATGATTGGTTTAGAATTATCAGACATAGGTGGATCTATAAGATAATACTTGGCATAGATGCGCGCGCGGCAGCATGACGTGTAATTGACGTGCAACTAGGGGGTGAAGGGGACTTGACATTTAGCTCTACATGTGGAGACGAGAAGTCTGGGGGTCAAGTCAACCTAATCCCAAATCATATCTAACATCCTATGTTTAAAGAACTATGTTATCCACAAGGAAGAGACTCTCGGACAGAATCTATTCTATACTGACTGTGTGCGTGTACAAGCGTCTAAGTGTCTATATGAGATGCGAGGGATAGAAAACTTTCCATGGCAACAGGGCTATGAATCACTTGCAGGAGGACGGAAAGGCTGAGTCCTTTGCTTGTGAGCTAAAGGAAATGTTTACCTAAATCACTGGACAGGAATGCATCGGCTGAAGAGCAAAATAGATAATTCGAAGGTGAAATACAACTTCTTGGCAGACAGGCGAAAACTGGCCGAGGCAGGCACCGTTAGCTGCACAGGGAGTAGGACAAAGTTCATGGATACAGATGCGAGCTCAAGCTGAAGCTGTCAGAGACAGAGAGCAGGGAAAGGCTTGAGGACAGAATCGGGCCTACTTGCCTGAACTGTAAAAATGAAGTAACTTAGCCATATAAAGTCGGTGGCCTTTCATACTTAGGAATCGAATATCCAGCCCTGTGATGGCGGATCTGACAGAGAACATGTCGACGGTAGACACACATATGTTTGCGTCTTAGAAACTGGAACTGGAGGGAACATACATGTACTTGTAACATGCATATAGAACCGTTGGGGTCCAAGATAGGGGACATAACTGATCAGGAAAATCCACATTTCCACAACAACAACTTGCGTTACGACATGCAAGACATTTATAGAGGAGATGGTGTACACTTCACTGATGAAGGGAACAGAGTCTTCCTCTTGAACCTTAGACTCTGCATCGGTACTTACTTGTAGGTACCACTTAAAAATCACTTCATAAACACAACGGCTCTTTTTAGAGCCCCCTAATATCTAAACACTTAAATCTGCATTTCATTTCATTTTTGTATTTTTTTTTTACCGTACGCTTACCGTAAGCTTACCGTACGCGTACCCCGTGATTTTTTTTTAAATCAATAAATGTTTTCTTTGTACTTTACAGTCCTTCTTTGACCCCCTCACAAATGTAAGGGGGTCTGTAACTCTCCTCTTTGCCCCCTTTTCTTGTTTTCACTCTTTTTTTCAGAGTGAAATACACAAAATGGCGGCTGCCGCTTCCTGGTTTCGGCCGATTCGAATGTTTACTAAGATCTAAGAGCCAATCAGAATCGCGCTCGCGCACGCCACCGTACGCTTACGGTAAGCGTACGGTAAGCGTACCGTAAGCGGGCTCAGATATATATATTGATTTAAAGGCTATTTTCTCAGAATCTACTGAACAGATTTACACCAAACCTACAAAAGGCACTTCCTTGACCTAGGGACTACCTCTCTGCCAAATTTCGAGTAATTCTGTTCAGCCGTTCGGGCTGTAGCTCGTTCTAAAGGTCCTATGGAAAAATGCATGGGAAAAACGCGTTTTGGGACCCCCCTTTTATCTCAGCCCCCGCTTGACGGATCCCCCCGAGACTTTCAGGGTAGGAGCGGAGCGTAGCGCCCCACCTATTTTGAGAAATTCGCGAGGATTCGTCGACCGGCGCCAAAGTTATTCAAAATAGAATGTTGAGGTTTTCCTATGGAAAAGGGGTCCTAACTATAACTACCTACTGGCGACCGCCAGTAGGTAATATATATTACCTACTGGCGGTCGCCAGTAGGTAGTTATAGTTAGGACCCTGTTTCCATAGGAAATCCGCAACATTCTATTTGGAATAACTTTGGCGCCGGTCGACGAATCCTCGCGAAATTTTCAAAATAGGTGGGGCGCTACGCTCCGCTCCTACCCTGAAAGTCTCGGGGGGATTCGTCAAGCAGGGGCCGAGAAAAAACGGGGGTCTAAAAACGCGTTTTCCCCATGCATTTTTCCATAGGACCTTTAGACACAGCTACAGCCCGAACGGCTGAACAGAATTACTTGAAATTTGGCAGAGAGGTAGCCATAAGGTCAAGGAAGTGCCTTTTGCAGGTCTGGTGTAAATCTGTTCAGTATTTCCTGAGAAAATAGCATTTAAAAGCATATATATATGTGGGCGGAGCCTAACCACACATCTCATCCTGAGATCTGATTGGCTGTCAGCACTTCATCTAAGAAGTGTTGGCAGCCATCTTGGAACCAATATACATGATAGCACCTCATTAAAAAGCATTGCAGTTAATAGAAGGTTTTAAGACTTTAGTTACATTATAAATCATTTGTTGATGGTACCATACTCATTTTAGGAATTGTGGTATGTTCTAAGGTGATTTCACCATGTGAAAAAGCCTTCTGCTGGGATATCATGATTGAGAGAAAAATATTTTCTCATGCTTTTACCACAGAGGTTTGGAAGGTGATCTATAGGCTAAACTGAGAGCTTATTTTCTGTAAATTCACATTATCTTTCTCAGTCATGTGAGAATGAAGTCTGACATTCTCAGTAAAACATGTACATCCAACAAGGGCAGAGACTGTCAGTTGATTCCTTTGTGTTCTACTGCAGCTTCCCAGAGTGTTCCAAAGAACTACTAGAGCGCTAACAGTCCTACTTATGATAAACGTATGGCACACCTGAAGCCATCTTGCTTGGATTAAAGTGGTAACTCTTAAAACATTTAATTTAAAAAGGAACAAAATGAGGGGGTTCATTTTTCCATAAAAAGTATGATTAGTGCTGCAGAAAGAAAAATTAGGGCACATTTTGAGTGACTTCTCAAATCCTCTTCTATTTCATTAAAAAATTCTGACATGCAGACTGAAACATGCACTTTCAATACCAGCAGCAGTTTTCCCTGGTGAGCAGTAGCTTTACTACAGTGATCTAATGAGCAAAAAGAGTGCTAACATTCTGAATTTATGGCAAATGTGTGACACATCTGAATGCCTTCTTGATGGAATCAAAGTAAAAAAAAGAAAGTATTTCCTACTGAGGAGACTGCAGTAAATGAGGAAATTAGGAAACTTCATAACAAATAAGTCTCCCAAGATGGCCACCAGAGACAAAAGAGCCCAAATGTAGCCCAAATATCACCCAGATGTAGCCCAAGTATAGCCCAATGACAGAATGTCCCAGAATGTTCTTAAAAACAACTAGAGCGCTTACTGTCTTCATTATGACAAAAGTATGGCACACCTGAAGCCATCTTGATTGGAATAAACTGGTAACACTTAAAACATTTAATTTAAAAAGGAACACAATGAGGAGGTTCATTTTGCCATAGAAATTATGATTAATGCTGAAGAAAGAAAATGAGGGCACATTTTGAGTGACTTCTCAAATCCTCTTCTATTTCATTAAAAAATTCTGACATGCAGACTGAAACATGCACTTTTAATACCAGGAGCAGACTTCCATGGTGCAGTAGTTTTACTACAGTGATCTAATGAGCAACTAGAGTGCTAACATTCAGAATTTATGGCAAATGTGTGACATATCTGAATACCTTCATGATGGAATCAAAGTAAAAAACTGAAAGCATTTCCTACTGAGGAGACTGCAGTACATGAGGAAATTAGGAAACTTCATAACAAATAAATCTCCCAAGATGGCCACCGGAGACAAAAGAGCCCAAATGTAGCCCAAAATCACCCAGATGTAGCCCAAATATAGCCGAATGACAGAAGTGTGTAAAACACTTATTATTTTGTGTTTTTGCAGTGTTATATAGTGCAGACTTGTCAGGTATTGGAGTGCTTTACATGAGCATTGGTTACATCACACAAGAACAAATTCATTTTGGTTGTAGACATGGGGAGACTAAGAGATTTGACCAGAATCACAGAATGTCGAGCTGAAGCAGAAACTTCAACCTGGTTCCCCAGTTGCAAAGTCTGCAGTTCTGGAAGTAACACCACATCCTCTCCCCTAAGTGCAACATTTAATCAAGTGGTCAACTGGATAAAAAAACATAAAGATAACAAATAATTTAAAAGTGCTTTGTCGCTATTTGAAAACTCAGAAAATATGTCCTTATTTTAGTCTTTTAGAGCACTAACCATAATTTTGATGCCAATAAGACCCTCTCATATATGTAATTTCTAAAGGAAATGCTCTAGGTATTACAGTTTTGATTACATCAAGATGATGTCAGGCGTTCCACACTTTTGTAATAAATATAGAATGTTAGCAATCTAGTTGTTCATTAGGATACTGTTGAGAGGCAGAGGCCAGGGGCACGGACTCTGAAAATTGAAGGCAGGTAGGAGGGTGCAAAGGCAACAATTTAACCACACTGAGCAGGCAGGAAGGGCCGTGGAAGCACAACATACTATGGAGGGCAGTGGAAAGGGGGGCAGGGGCAACAAACCAACAATACAGGACTTGCAAGAGAGGCTGTTGGAGGGAAGATCTATTACGGGTCAAGGAAGCTAGGGGCGGTCCCCAGATCCCCGGGAGCCACCACAGAACTGAGCAGGAGAGTGAGTCAGGGACAAAAGGGGCACCTTAATTTGAGCCGGGGTGCCTAGGAACGCTTGCTCCAAAAATTAAGAAAACAGACATATGAGACATGGAATTGGAGGCAGAATACAATGGCAGTTTAATGAGAAGATGCAACTTCAAAGAAACCGCAGAATAGAGACATAAAGTACAAAATACAGAATCCAGATAATCATACAGCTGTCATAATATTCTCTGTATCTCAATTAATGTACTGACAGAGAGAGAGAGAAAACACATCTATAAATGCATCATGAGAAACAAGTTACACCAAGGAAAATGTTACCTAGGAACACTCACGTTTACTCTTAGAGCAAGCATTCCTGCAATTACAATACAAAATCTTTTAAATGCAAAAGTAAAGAGAACAATGGTTAAACATAACATGACATTTCATATAGGTAAAATAGAATAAGATACTTCAAGCAAAGCAGAGCAAGACATTTTAAGCAAAGGAAGACAAGAGCTCCCAGCTCTTGGGGAAAACCTGCACTGCCTGTTAACCTACATACAGACGGCGAGGTAGTCCGTCGATATCTGTGGGTGCTCCCTTTTTATATCATTTTGTGGGCTCCTTTGCACGCTACATCTACCTACGTATGCTACCCAAAAGCTTCGTCTGCAGATTTTACCAGACATTTCGTCATTTACCCACTTAATGCTGACAATGGACTGGGTGAAAAGGTCAGTCTCTCAGGCCAATCGCTTATCGTAAGTTCCATAGAGCAAGCAGAAAATAATGGGTATTGTACGGGAATTCAATATATTCATGTATAAAATCTCCTCAGTTCTCCTAACTTGACGCTCTGCGGTTGCCACTTCCTTAAAAGCGGGAAACCTGCCCAGGAAGCAAGTTCCAGTCCAGGATGCAGCCTACTGTATGTCGACAGCTTCAGGGGGATGTTGAACTTTGATACCGAGCACGGAGCACTCGGGTAGGGTGGGGGCTACTAGTTTGGATCAGAAGGCCTCGCAGACCTGCCTTCAGACTGCTATACACTAAAATTGCAGAGCTATGGTCAATTTAACAAAGAGGCCTACATATTGAACAGAAGGGCCTACACAGGGGTTTTATGCTGGCTGAGTGGTAAGGATGTCTCAGGATAATTATATAGCAACACAGGACCCGCTGGTCAATTTAATACGGCCTACAAATGCAGCTGGCAGGGCAAGGACAAGGGTCTCATACTTCAGGTGTGGACAGAACGGGTCAGGGGCCCCCTGTGATACAAAATCTACCCTCCTTCAAGGCTGTGGCAATGTAATAGACCATTGTGGGCAGAAGGAAGAGGCAATGGTAGTACAACCATACATGCCAACAGACCCGATTCAGCCAGGAAACGTCCAATGTTTTTAAGCTCAAATGGGCTTTATTTGATCTGTCTCCTGTCTACAATATCCTCTTTTTCAATGTAACTCAAAGGGGAAAATCAATACCCCAGTTTTTTTTCAAAATCTCCCTCTTACCAAGTTCAAAATGTTCGCAAGTATGGTACATTGGATCATGGAAGGAAATGGGATAGGGACATGGACTTGGATAACAGAGGACAGGAGGGACATGGAGAGGTGCACCAAACTGACCCTGCAGGGCAGGCATCAGGGTTTGCAGCAGCACAATACACCACACAGGGCATGCAGGACGGGAGTGCAGCACAACAATCCATAGAAAGCAAGAGGGAGGGGACAGGACCATGCACATGGACAACAGAGAACAGAGGGGCAAGAGGCAATGGTAGCTAGCTGACCATAATGGACAGACAGGAGAGAAAGCTGCAGCATAACAGACCATAAAGGGCAGGAGGGACGGATCAGGGGCATTACAATGGAACAGACAAGCCAGGAGGGAGGGAGTAGGGCTGGGGGCAAGGGGGCAGGGCAGGAGCAGCAAGATAGCCATGGAGGTCAGGCAGGATGGGCACTAGCAGCAAGACACACCATGAAGAGCAACAGTGAGACTGTGATGGCATACACACAGACCATGGAGGGAAGGTGGGAGGGGGTCAGGGGCAGCTAACTGACCACACAGGGAAGGTGGGAGGGGCCATGGCAGCACAGAAGACCATGCATGGCAAGTGGGAGGGTTAGTGGCAGCACAATGGCTATGATGGGCAAGAAGGAGGGTGGAGGGGCATGCACAAAGGACGATGGAGGATAGAAGGGAGGGTCAGGACCTGTGCACAGACAAGAAAGTTCAGGGGAAGGGACCTCACAACAGACCACACGGGGCAGGCAGGAGGAGCAGTTGCAGCACAACAGACCAGGGAGGGCAGAAGGGTGTGGCAGTACAATGGACCATGTAGGACAGGAGGAAGAGGATAGGGGCATGGCATGTGGACAGGCAGGGTGGAGGTGGCAGGGACAGGTTACAGTCATCTGACAATGCTAGGCAGGTGGGAGGGGAGTGGCAGCTCAACAGAACACTCAGAGTAGATAGGAGTGGCAGGTCCATGGGACATGGTGGGCAAAAAGGATGGAGCAGGGGCATGCACAAAGACATCGGAGGGCAGGGGGAAGGAGAATAGGGGCAGCAAGCTAAGCACTGAGTTTAAGCAGGAGGTCAATGATGGGGCATAGAATTGGGCAATGGAGGGCAGGAGGAGTGGACTGGTACATCATACTAAATTGAGGGCAGTGGCAGCACATCAGACCATGCATGGCAGGAGGGAGGAGGCTAGTCCATGGATTCACACAACAGAGGATAGGGAGGAAGGGGATGGGGCAGCAAGCTAACTGTTCAGAGAAGGCGGGTATTAGGAACTTTATTGTTTTTAAAACATTGTGTCTGTGCGAACTACTTAAAATATGAACAAGTATGCAGCATAATCTCACTTTTATTCAGGAAGAAGAGGACGTTTGTGACTGTGACTCCGGGCTCACTTGGCAGAAACACCCCCTGACCCTCCACCCCCTATCGCAAAATGTAATGCCCGTGAAAAGGGTAGGTGAACACAGTGTTATATAGAACATAGTCCTGAGAGCACGATTGAAAATGAAAACTAGATATAGTGTATGGTATAAACTATGCACCAAAAAGTGTGATATAAGATGAACCGGGCGTGAAATATAATATGCAATACATTGTGCGCAATGACAGATTCATTGGAGAGCGCGAGATAGCACAGGCACTAGCGCGTGCTATGCGATATGCGCCTTGGAGTGTAATATGCACAGGGCAGTGTTGTGTAACCTAACTAGTCTCTAAAGTTGTAATATAAAATATGTGCTGGGGAGTGTAACGTTGCATATGCACTGTGACAAAGATATGGATCCCAGATTGTAATATGTATGGCATAGCACTGTGCGTTATAACATAGGCATCGAGAAAGGCACGTTAGATGGGGCAATATAACCCGTGCGAAGACAAGTGTGGCATGACATATTCACGGGGTGGTGTTACAGTGCACATGGGCTAGAGAGTGTCATAGCATATGCACTAGCTAGTGGAAGACAACACAGAGGTGTGTGGCACTCGGCAGGCAATGGTGGGTGTAACACAGCATTGGGCTCTGTCAGGAGCACGCTGTGACTCTCAAGTGATGTTCGTCCCCTTTCCAGAGAGTAAAATAAAAAGTATTACACATCCGGCAGTGGATGTGTGTTTTATTAACCGTGAGGGGGGTTTCTTGCATAGTTTTGGTCGAATTTTTGTCGAATCCCCTTTGAATGGCTTGGTGTGCATGTGTATTAAATGTGCCCGTCAATAGCTACCCATGTTTGTATAAATAAACGACAAGGGTGTCTACCAGGATTAGGCACGGTAGGGCATCAGACATGTCAGAGCTTCACTAGTGGTGTAAATACATTCCACGTGGATTCATTGCATGCATAGTCGCCTTTTAATGAATATCACGCAAATCGTCATGGTGATAGGTACGTACGGTTTGTCCAGCATGTCCTAGGTGTGTCTATAAATATCTATTTTTTAAAAATAATAAAAAACAGTGGCCGGCCCTGGGGATTGGGGTCAAAAAAATATAATTAGGAGACAGGCCCTGGGGGATGGGGTCATCAGGGCCAATAAATTAGAATAAGAAGGGGAACCAAACAGCCCCCCTTCTTAAAAAACTAAAATAAATAAAAGACTGGCATCGTGCCGGAGGCCATGCCCCCTCCGTGCAGCACTCTGCAAACGCGGCCCCAACAGGCATCTCCAGTATGCGCCAGGGAGCTGCGCTGCAGCCAGGTGTTCTGAGGCCAAGCCCCTTTTTACACCTCTCTGCAACGCAGCTCTGTGGCGCTTACTGGAGGTACCTAGTGGTCTAGTTTGACCCTAGGGACCCTTAGGATTCAGGGGGACTTAATCTCTCAATTTAGAACAGCCACAGGGCGCGTTTACACAGTGGTGAAGGGAGGGGACGGGGCCTGAGGTGACGTGTGCAAACACGCACTATGGCACGTTTTAAATTGGGGATATAATTTCCCTTCAATACTGAGGGCCCCTGGGGGCTAACTAGCCCACCAAGTGCTTCCAGTAAGCGCCACTGAGCTGCATTGCAGAGAGGTGGTCCAGGCCGTGCCACTTTTTACACCTCTCTGCAACGCAGCACTGTGGCACTTACTGGAGGTACCTAGTGGGCTAGTTGGACCCTAGGGACCCTCAGGATTCAAATGAACTTAATCTCCCAACTAAAAATGGACACAGGGCGTGTTTACACAGTGGTGAAGGGAGGGGACGGGGCCTGAGTTAACGTGTGCAAAAACGCCCTGTGGCCTGTTTTAAGAGGTAGTTTTAATCCCCATGCCCTATTATACACTAGGGGCTTACAGAGGAGGTCATGCTAATCACAGGGGGACCCCAACGCATAATGTTCCCTAGTGTATGTAGGTGTTTTCACTGTATTCTAAGTGTCTTTTAACATAGCACTGGCTCTAGGACTGGTTAGTCAGACTCAGTTACCACCAGTATCCGTCTGAAAAAGTTGAGGGTACAGGATGATTTTGCAACAAGGCTTCTTTCTGCTCTTCTTTTTGTTCTTTCTGCACGTTATCCTTCTTCCTGCACTTATCTTCGTATTTGAGGACTTCTGTTGCTTCTTTCTGCACTTCTTTTGTTTCTTTCTGTGCATTTTTTCTTCTTTCTTCACATGTCCTATCTCTGTAGGCATAGTTAGAAATTAGCATTTAAAAAACCTTTGAAATTCACAGAAAAAACCATAGGTTTCAGGCACGTTATAGTTAGGAATTAGCATTTAAAAAACCTCAGAAATTCACTGAAAAAACCATAGGTTTCAGGGGTGTTATAGTTAGCTGGACTTTTCACTTGTACAAAACCATTGAAATTCCCCCGTTATAGTTAGTTCAGCTAACTATAACTCGCGCGCCCGCAATGCACTGCTGATGACGTCACATATTACATCACTCATGACATGGTCAGTGACATCACTCATGACATCACTGATGACATCTCAAATGACATCACTGATGACATCACTGATGACATCATTCTTGTGATAGAGTGGCAGACCTCCTCTCACCCTAATATAACCTTTGATACACACATTCAAAAATAGAGACTAAAATTTTCAAAACAATGGACATACCAATACCAGTTACAACAACCTCTTCAGTAATTCTAAGATCCACATACACATCCACTCATTCACCAACAGTCCTATACAGTCACTCATACATGTACTCACTCATCATATGTACTCATACACCTATACATCCTGTTACACAATGCCACTCATCCATAGAGTTACTCACACACATAGTCACTCATGCTAATAAAGAATCAAACATACATTTACTTGCATATACAGTTATACACACACCACCATACTTACTTCTACGGAAACTTACACATACTTAGTCTTTTAAACAATCACTTATAGAAACACATACTTATTCATACAGGAACTCTTTCAATCTCTCACTCTCACATATACTCACATATATACACCAATAGTCACATATACTAGTTTAAAACATATGTAGTTACTCATAAAGACACTATTGAGACAGTCATTCACTCACTAACACACCCATACACACACTCATCCACCCATACAGTCCTGCACACATGCTGTGTTCAACACATACAAACAGTGAGTCACTCATTCATGCACCTATGCACTACGTAATACCCCCCACCGAACCATGCAGACACTCAGACTGATACTCAAAAAACCAACTAATAACCTATATAGACACCCATGTAGCTACTCACCAACCCATGCAGCCACTTATACACAAAGTGAGAGACTGATACAGATATTTACATATTTAAACATTACTCACTAAGCCATGTATTCACTATGATACACTTAATCAGTCAGTTACACAATCAATTTTTCAAAAACAAATCATCCATTTAGACACTTATATACCCATTTATTCTTCCATCGACCTTGAGATATACATATATAAAACATATTTAATTTTCAGAAAAACACACATTCACTGGATGATGTCATCAGTGATGTCATCAGTGATGTCATTTGAGATGTCATCAGTGATGTCATGAGTGATGTCACTGACCATGTCATGAGTGATGTAATATGTGACGTCATCAGCAGTGCATTGCGGGCGCGCGAGTTATAGTTAGCTGAACTAACTATAACGGGGGAATTTCAATGGTTTTGTACAAGTGAAAAGTCCAGCTAACTATAACACCCCTGAAACCTATGGTTTTTTCAGTGAATATATATATAGATATCAGTTTTTATAAACCATTCAGAAACAAATTTGCTAAACAAAAATGACTATTTACAGTTACATGACCCAAGATCTATTTACAGAATGTCACATACATAGATTGTTCCATTTTAATTTATTCAACTAAGGGAATCTTTCCATATACATAAAGATGCATTCCATTTTTCTCTATTTACCTGAAAGTAACCATGCATTCTGTATGTTCCCACAGTTTCCATTATATGTTTTATTTCTAGGTACTTTTACTATTTTTATTCTAGTTTTGATCTTGTCTTGTACAATATCTTAAGTTGCATCTAGATATAAATCTTCTCTTCAGATAATTCTCTCATAGCATAGTCGTCTGTAAAAAGGAAGAAAGAAAGAAGAACAAAAAATGACTCTTGGATTCTACTCAGAGTTCTCCACTTTATATATACTCTAAGAGGCCGATTTACATGGATGTGCCGCAGCGCGGCAACGCAAGCCCTTTGCCTGCGCCACGCAGCGGCACTTCCAAAGCACATGAATGCAACACATTTACAATAATATGTCGCATTCCCTTGCTTTTCCCTGCGCTGTCACACAAACTGCTACCATACCCTGGCGCAGGCACCCTTGCACCATGGTGCAAGGATGCCTGCGTCATGGGGAGATAGTTTTTGTGCAGGAATGGGCACCTTCCTGCACAAAAACAATCACCACAGGCATTTTTCTCTTTCAATGCGTTGAAAGAGGAAAATAGAAGGAGAAATGAAAACATTATTCCTCGTTGCACCTCGCCATGCCTCCCATAGTGTGGCGTAGCATTCAGACACATTTCCAAATTTACAATTCCTCTTGAATTTGGAAATGTGTCTTGTACCGTGGGTGTTGCGTGGGAACACCCAGAGCAACACTCATGGAACACCCCTTTCACGCGAAGTGCTGCGTGTAAAGGGTGGCTTTTCCTGTCATTGTAAATATGGAGCAGTAACATGCGCCACCAGTACGTCACAAAAGTGACGCACTGGTGATGCAGGGGGCTTGTAAATCTGCCCCTAATGGTTTGTATAATGACTTACTCTCTCCAGAAGTTTGTTATTCACCCTTTTCCACTAGATCCCACATATATGGTTAGTCTGCACCTTCTATATGTTTTCCAAAGTTTTTCCAACAGCTTGCCTATATATAAAAAAAAATAATACAAAACACCCTTATTATACAATCCCTATTTTGTTCTTGTTCTACTGTTTGGGTATATTCTCTGTCTTACCTGTAGTAGTTTCCTCTAGATTCAGTGAGAATTAATTCCCCATGATACTGGATACTGTAAATATAGTAGTTACCAATCTCCTGTCGTTGGAAGTTTAGCAAGTGATATTTAGTTCACCTATACTAAGTTCACAATAATTCGGTGAATTGTCTATGAGTATTAATAGATCCCTCAATATATTTAAAAAATGTATTATGTTCTCTTTGGTATCTTCTTGCGCGTCAAGATATGTGAATCCTACTATTTATCATGGATGAATACTCGGATACGATTAATACCTTCATTTTTGGGTCTTCTGGGGCCATCAATGTCCAATCGGCTATAAACGTCACGCTTTTAAATTATACCATGATGTCTCTTTAAGAGCATCCCTATGGAATTTTGATTTAGAAAAGCAGTACATGTTTCAGACCAATCTTATTGCATAGATTAAGGAGGCCGTATATGTGCTTCACTTTATACCTCTCACCACTCCTGGCAATTAACGTGCCTCTTACCCTAGAAGATCCAGTCATCGATCGATAGAATAAGTCCTAGCTACTAAGCACTGCAAACCTGTTGTTCTTAAACAGTTTTAACATTAAATCTTCACGTTGTACCTCCTAATTATATTCTTGTCTTTGTATCTTAGCATTCGTATATGCTCATTACTACTTGGTTTAAATGAGTTATCGATATTACAAACTCATAAATAGTTATCCCACAGTGCATACGTTCCAATAAGAGCCTACATCTAGCCGTGTGTCTGCATTAATACCCTTTCTCGCGATCATTAGTCACTGCAGCCCATCGTCAATTGCGTCTCGTCTTCCGGTTGGATCAAGCTGCATCAACGTGAGGTTTAACTATACCTTCCATTTATACTCCACCTACTTGATAATTGCTTGCAGCTGAGATTGGCATGAACATTTTCTCTATGTAGGTTAAAACAGAGATTCATGTCTTTTTATCAAAATGGCTCCCAGCTCCCCACATTTCTTGCTGTTATTCCATATAATCTACAACAAAAGTATTTGTAAGATACAATTATTTAATGGTTTATAAAAAGGTGAGAAAATTATTATTCGGACATTAAGATTCCTTTTTAATTAGGTTTCTCAGTTCACGTCGGGAACTATAGCCAACTTCCCGGATTAGAGCCCTAATTTCTATTCGCTGACCTGTTCCGTAGTCAATTGCTCTACGTTCGTGGCATGCTAGATCTCATTAATTATTCAAGGAAATCAAGTTTTATCTCAAATGTGCTACATAAGCCTCAGATTTGATTATACGCTGACAATTACATTTTTTACATAAATCGCTCTACCAGTGGGCAATGGTTGATATCCATTCTTTTGCGGATATTTTTATTCTTAATCTAATTCTTGTTTAAGGGGTGGTAATTATTTTATGCTCTCATACTGATAAATATCACTATATAAGTTACATGGAACCTTAATAATTTCACTAGTTAACAAGGTCTCATCTAACCTTATTTCTCTCTTAGGGCCTTGTTTTAAAAAAAGTGAAGATAAGGTCTTTTTATTTTCTATTATGAATAATAGATGGAATATTAAGTACAAGTCCATGTTGAGAAGCTGAACCCTATTATATTTAGGTCTGTTTATTTACTAGTGGCTCAATCTGCCATTGTGCTAAGAGTGTTTCACAGAGTTAACATTATTTTCTATTGAACTATTCATATCTCTGTGTGTAGTTCCCTATCCATATTGAATTCAAATTGCACTGTTTATAGTTTATTTGTCCAGAATGTTTCTCTAATTCTTATTTACTTTTTAAAATTCCCCCTTCTCCTGTCCAGGGAGACATGTTCTATTCCCATTAACAGTATTCTACCAACCTCTGTATTTTTATGGTCATCACGGAACTGTATTGACATGTGATATTTTACATCACAATTATTAACTGCCCAGAGATGTTCCATACATCTGATTTTCAGCTTCCTTATAGTCAATCCTATATACATTTTGCCACACATGCATGTCATGAAATATGCACAACTGCTAGTATTACAGTTAATAAAGGTGGCAATACCATATTTTCTAAAGTACCTACTATCAAAAAAAGTATTTGCTCTATCCACTACATGTTTACAGCAGAGACACCTTCAGGAAGACCCTCAAGACCTGGCTTTTTGGCTAACAGATCCCCCCAGGACATTGAGACCCTCATGGGTGAGTAGCCCGCTTACAATTCCACTGATTAATTGATTGATTACATCCGTATTTGCCTTTTGGGAGTGTATTTAGTCTTGAGTCTTCTCTTCCCATCCCTATGTTTGGTAGCTCACAATGTTCTGTATCATTAGTACTCAGTATATCCCTCAAAGTTGGTAAAATCTTCTTAATGTCTGTGTCTAATGTAAGAAAATCTCAGTGTTTATGTAGAGTATTTAACACCCTTCTGTTGCCCTCTCTATACCTTGTGCTTTATCTCAAATTGTCATTATCCTTGTATCCACTCTTCACTTTATCTCTCAACATTTCTGCTCTTGTTATGTTCTGAACTCTTCTCTTGGACTTATTGATTATATCTCATTTATAACCTCTTCTTGTGAATCTCTGCGAGATGTCCTCTGCTATCTTATTGTCTCAGTAGGATCACTACAGTTCTGTTTAGTACGCAAAAAATCCCTCAAAGGGATATTATCAATTTGTCTTCTCAAATGTCCTGAGTCTGAATGTAAGATATCATTTACAGCATTAGATATCCTAAACAGTCTAGACTCAAACTTGCCTTCCATAACATACATTTCTAAGTCTAAGAAACAAATACTTTGTTTGCTATATTCCAAAGTTAGAGCAATGTTATACTGGTTGTGGTTAAGATGAGTGTGGACAGATTTCAGTATCTCTCCATTTCCTTTCCAAATCACGAGAATGTCATCGTTATAACTACCCCAATATATTCAATTTTGGTGCCAGGACACAGCCTTGCCTCACTCCTCTTCCAACGGTGAAGGTATCAGTGCACTCACCCCCTGTCCCGTAGCGAACCCTGGCCCTAGCCCCGATGTATAACTGTATCATAAAGGAAATTAGAGAGATATCCACTACCATACTCTCCAGAATCTGCCAAAGTTTGTCGTGGATCGCGCGGTCAAAGGCCGCAGTTAAGTCCACAAATGCCAGATAAAGTTTACCTCTTTTGGCCTTGGTGTATTTGCCTATTATTAGGTCCAAATTTAAACATTGCTCTAACGTTCCTAGGCCTTTGCGAAAACCATATGTATATCGCTAATGATTAAATGGTCGTCTGCCCAATCCTGCCCTCTAGTTAAAACAACTCTCCCAATTAATTTGACCGTAGAGTCTAATAACGAAATCGGCCTATAACATGCGGGGTTGTTCCTGTCCCCTTTTTTAAAAATAGGGACCAAAATCGATTCACTCCAGGTTGGGAGGAAACCAAGCGAACTACACACATTAATTACCTGTGTTAATATGAGTCCCCAAAACGCAGTATGTTTAAAAAGGTCCACGGGTATACCGTCTGGCCGAGGAGCCTTTCCCCCCATGCTCAATGTGATCGCCTCATTTATTTCACTTAGATCAAATTGAAGATACGAATGATGATTAATAATCTGGGGTTCTTCTTTGTCCCCTGCCAATTCACTACTAGTTTTTTTAGGCCAGGTTTGTTATAAAGCTTTGAAAAATGCTCAACCCATTCACCCCTTGTTATTGCTATCTCTATACTTGCCCTCTCAGAGTCTACCAAGAAAGGGGCATTAACCGCGTTCCAAAATGCAGAGGAATCTCTCAGTTCTGACGCTGCACGCAAGGAATTCCATGCGTCATCCTTTAAGAATTTTTTCCTTAATTTTAATGCACGGCTATACTCCATTCTGGCTCCTTTTATTTCTTGCTGGATTTTAACAGTTCTGTGGAGGGAAAGTTTAAGGTTGGCATGAGCTTTAGAACAACTGGAGTCAAACCATCCCATCTTGTGCGGGAGTTTCTTATTTGATTTTGTATGGAGGGCATCGCTAATGAACTCTGCGATTTCAGAAAAACCCTCCACAATATCTTTCTGGGGGTTACCAACTCCTAGACACTTGTTTATAGCATCACTACAGTTTGTAATAACCTTACTCATAATTAAATCTGGGTCAAGTTTCTTCCAACGCAAGGCAAAACCATTTTGTCTGGTCAGGGTAATGTCCGCAGCAGGATAGATAGTAAGAACCTTCCTACTGTCCGGATTACGGTCAACCTTAACTCTAATGCTCTGGGCAAAATGATCACTATGAGAAATATCATGGGTGTGAAAATTCACAATTCTGGAAGCATGTCTAGCTGAAATTAAAATAAAATCAATTGTGGAAAACATCCCTCGGTCTTCGAAAGTCAAGCTAAAAGGGATCGTCGGGCTGGATACATTATTTGCAAATCGCAGGTCCTCTGTAAACATTATTTCATTTAAAAAATCACCCGAGATAGAGTGATTAAAGTGGGGAAAACTTGGGTCTGTGTCGTACTCGAATTCACAAACCCTGTTGTCCACTTGTTGACATATAGCGATGTTAAAATCTCCACCCCAAATGATGAATAAGTCCTTTGAAGTAGCTGCCTGTAGTTTGTTAATATAAAAAATTATTGTCCTCAATAGTCCGGCTGAAATCTTCTGCTGACGCGTTATTTTAAAAATGTACTATTCCAATGCCAGTAATTATGTCCACATCAGCTACTAATATTTGGACATAACGATTAACAACCAAAGTTGCAGTGATGCCAAAATTTAAATTATTAGAAACATAGATGCACAGCCCCCCATTGCTCTCCCATGGGTTGATACTACCGCACGCGTATGAAAGGTTTTGAAGCCATAATTGTGAATGGGATCTATCGTCCATGTCTCTTGTAGACAAAATATGTCAAAGCCAATAACAAACTCTGTCCACAATGGGTTCACAATCTTCGTCTTTAGGGCTGCGATGTTCCAAAATATGAAATGGCAGAAGTTATCCTTCTCAATTCCATTGACAACCAGAGGACTATTTCCAATGGGAGAAACAATGGAGGCCACAGGAGTGATAACTAGGCTTTCAGCTGGACTATAGGCCGAAGAAGCAACCGGAGTCAAAGTCTTACCCATAATCTCTACGGGAAGATAATTACAGTTCCCCTGGTGAACAGTTGAACTAGGGTCTAATGCTAATGGGGCCCTGTCTGGGACATTAATAATACCCACGTTTATAAGAGCCCTCCCACTTGACTCATCCTCACTTAGGGAAGCAATAGGGCGTCAATCCACCTGACCTAAGCGAAAAAAAAGATCAAAACAATTGTGGACTGGGACGTTGTACAGAGGTGGAGGACTCAATGGGTATGCCTCGCTGTGAGGATATGCACGATTAAGATGAGGCGGTTGATAGAAAAACCCTAGGGGATCACATTAATGTCTTTATTCGAGATGGAATAAGTATCTGCCCTGGTCAAAATATTGTTGTGGGGACTTAAAAGTCAAAATCACACAATTTTTTTTAATTTTTTTTTTCAGTGTTTTGTATAGTGCAAACTTGTCCCCGTAGGCTATCAGAGCGCTTCACAGTTCAGGACATGGTAACTCTTCTGGTACAGAGTTCTGTATAGTATTTAATATATTCCAGTCCAGTTCAAAGTTGACATCTCTATTTCTTTTGATAACTGTTATAGTACGTTCGCAGGCTGTAAGACTAGAGCGACCATGTCCCCAAGGGAAGCAAGAGCCCTGTAGTGGACAAACAACATTAGCTCTAAAACTCTTGTGTCCTTGAGCAAGAGTATTTGGGCGAGCCACATATGGATGCTCTGTAACGTTTACGGTAGGAATTTACTCATTAAGAAGATCTTGGTTTCTTTCTTGAATCTTGCGTGGTTGGGTGGCCTTCTTATGTCTGGGGTAGCGAATTCCATATTCTGGTTGCGGCACCTGAGAACACTCTGTTATAAGTTTTTTTTGTTGCAGAAATCAGTGGTTTCAGCACTAGGTCTCTGGCGCTCCTTGATTGTCTGTTTCCCCCAGAAGCCACCAGTTTCTGTGCAAGGTATCTTGATGACTTGAAGTGTAGAGCTTTGTGTGTTATGCACGCCAGTTTGAGCTGAATTCTGGCTTCATAAGGTAGCCAGTTCAGTGCTTTTAAGGTGAGGAGAGATGTGGTCGAATTTTTTGGCCCTGTTATGAGCCTTGTTGCTGCGTTGAGGCAGGCTTTTAGAGGTGCTGTTGCAATTTTGGGGAGCCCAGAGAGCGTTGTGCATCTGTATTCGATCCTCGAGATTACTAATGCTTGAACTGCCATTTTGAGGTCCGCCGTTTCGATGAAAGGTTTCAATTTCTTAATGTGGCTCAGGTGAAATCTTTCACTTTTAGCCAGTGTTTTAATGTGTGACTGCATGTTTAGGCTTTGGTCCAGAGTTATTCCTAGAGATTTGGTTGAATCTACAGTGATCGGGGTGCAATTGAGTGCGATGATCAGATTGGTCCATTCCTTTATAATGGGCGGACTTTTGGTGGGTAAAATTAGGAGGAATACTGTTTTTTGTGTGTTTAGTTTAAGCTGATTGCTTGTTAGCCATTGCATCGTCGCCCGTAGAGCCTTGTTCATTGTTCTGATCTCCTTTAAAGAGGAGATCTTCATGTAAATCTGAGTGTTATCGGAATACATGTGGAAAAGGATGTTGAATGGTGATGGGGAGAGGGTTGATCCTTGTGGAACCCCTATCTGGATGGGGGATGATGTTGACAGGTGATGTGATCTGTTCTTCAAGTAGGACTTGAACCATTCAAGAACGTTCACGGAAAAACCCATCCTGTTCTTCAGACGTTCTAGCAACACAATCCCCTGGTGGTGACTTGAAAAGAGGCTATCTAGAGAGACAGTTTTTGAGCCCAACCAAAGTAATGATTTATTCCTAAGTGAGTCCCAGGATTCTATTAACCCGGCCGATAATCCAGGAACATTAGCTAAAATGACCGTATACGGGGTCACAGCTGGAGGTAAATCCAGGACTATCGTGGACGGATCATTTACATGATTATACGTAGGGGCTGAAGTGGGGGGGTTAAAGGAGTCAGAGTGAAAAAGGTTGATGGTGGTGACTTAGAACCAATGCTTCTTACCTCCAGGGAATGTAGGGAGTCCTTAACTACGGTAGTTGGAGTGGACTTAGGGAAACCACCTAAAGGATCAACAGATGGTAATGTTGGATTAATGGACGAGTTTATATGATCTTTTCCCCGGTTTCACCCCAATGCATTTGGTTGGCTACCTGGAATAGTCACCCCCTCTATGAGTCTGGTTATTGGTGCTACCATCAATATGATCTCTCCTGCTAAGTGCTGCATTATTTGCTACAGGATTAGAGGGGTATCGAGATTCTGGGAATTTCATAAGTAGCTCTTCTAGAGCACCCACTCTGCTAGATAAATTGGTTAAAGCTTCTCTCAAATAGGAATCTAGTGTATCAAGTTTTCTATTTAAAAGTGCCAAATCCCTGTGGGGATTAGATATGGGGCTGCTAATGGCATTTCCCTTGCGGCCTTGTTTCCGAACCGGCAATGGCTTGTCCATAATGGCCGTTTTTCTCCGCACTATGCATGGAATCGATCCATTCACAGTTGCTGCGGCCTCTTGACAACTGGGGAGGGGATTAATTGAATTTCTTAGTCGTTTGGTTGGGGGCTGAGAATCGCTGTCCAAATCACTAACAGAAATGTGGTCTGAGGGGTTCAAGGCGCTACAGTTAATAATTGCACCACTCCTCAGGGATTTAATAATGTCCGATGAAAGGGCAAGAGTTCCAGGATCCTGATTACCAGCAGTAGGACCCGGAACCGGGGCAGATCTATCAGTGTTTATGGCCTCTTCCACCAAGGTGATCTGTTGCTCTATCGCCCCCATTGCCCCAGTTAAATTGTTTAAAAGGGACTGACGGGATCCCCCCCTGCCTCTTTATGGGGCTTTTTAGGACCACTCAGAGTTTTCCTTTTCCCCATTTTAAATGGAATACCACAGGACAGCTTCGATGTTCAATGGAAAATAAGATTAATAGAGAAAAGACTGTTCAAGGTCACGGACTCACCAAGTTTGTGTACTAGCGTTCACAGCGATTAAATCAGAAGAGTCTACTTTTAGGGAGACCTCAGGGCTTCGACAGCGTGGCAAAGGGCCGTGGCCCAGCTCAGCCTCTACCTGCATATGACGGGCTAAGACGGGCTAAGATTTTTCATTTTCCAGGCTTGCTCCGTCTCTTACAAGCCCATTAACAGATTTGTGTAGGAGGGAGCACACCTGGATCCCTTGGCTGTGCACCTTAAAGGTCATTTCTATATAGAAAAAAGGTTTTATTAAGTACTGACTCTATTAAATCTAGAATCATTTCTGAGTGTTGTAGGTAACTTGCTGATTTTGTTTAACGGAAGTATTTAAGTACTTCCACCCCTTATGTATGTTGTATGCTCATATATAGACTGTTCACATCGATCGTGACCATGTACATGTCTTCTTCCCCATCAATAGCCCCTCTTTGTTTCAAAAGTATTTAGTATGTTTTATATATGAGGATAACGTTTTTACAAAAGGATCCAGGTATGTGCCTACATACTCAGAAATGTGTTCCGTATGGCTCCCTTTTCCTTAAATTAAGGGTCTCTCTGGTGGAATCCTGCCCCCTTATGTATCTTGGGCAAAAAAGAAATGATCAAGATCATCGCATTGTCTACCCAGCGATAGTTGAACTCATCTACTTCTAATAGTTGCCTGAGTTTCTCTTTAATTAATTCTTTAGATTTTCACATTTCAGGATCGTCACTTTTTTGATAGTTAGAGTGATCTCTTGATTGGCGTAGTGACTCCATACGATTGAGGTTCTGTGTGAATCGGAACGACACTTTTTGGGTGTGTTCGAATATGGGCGAGTTTGGTATCTACGAACCGCAAATGACGAGTTTAGTGGGCGTACGCGTTTTCGCTATGCTACTATGTACGGATCATCTCATTTTCAGGTATGTCCATCCGAACCCTCGGGTTCCATTTTAGATGCGGCATCCATTTTGTTTCTTGCCCTCAAGTAGCCAGCGAACGGACCTTGTCCGCTCTGTGACCCTGGGATTCCCAAGCTTTCACGAAGGACACGTGTTTCTTTGAGGGTGTCCTTTATGATAAGGGAAATGACACGGCAAAGGCAGATGGCCCCGCTCAAGGCTCATCTTGCCGTGTAGGTCTATTGTTTCAGTCATGCATGCATTAGACACGAGGTCTTTGATCCTGCAATCAAGTTTCTGTTATTACTCTCTACACTCTTTTTCAATCTGTTGTGCATCCTTGTTCTTCCTTTGCATCTGTTTATGTCCCTTCTCTTAATGTGTTTACAGTCAGAATGGAATGTTTTTAATGTGGGGATAACGTGCTTTTACAGTTGGGAACCGGCAATGTTGCTGTAATTATGTTCCGGGCTTCCGAAACATGAAAGCGACTCTTTGAAGTTTATTGTGGGAACTAAATCGTGATTTTTGTCTGCCATGTTGTGCTATGACCAAATTGTGTATAAAAGGAGCGATCCACTTTTGCAATTCGAAGCAGTCTCTCAGAACCTACACGTCGTGTACTTCTTGCGATTTCTGTATCCCTGCAGTAAATAAACGCTGATCTTTGACGCTGCCGGAAGTGTCCCGTGTCTCTGTGTTTTGTACGCCGGAACAGGTAACCCACGAAGGTTTCAGGTGTTGTCCCCTGGCACCGCTGGGCCTTAGAAAAGCCCAGTCCTTCACGATAATCAGAATGATTGAATACTATCGCATTCCTACCGCGCCTGCTTCACCAGTGATGATTGACTGCTCATCACGCAGACCTTTCAGTGCTTTATGTTCTTCTTTATTCGAATTGTCATCAGTTTTCGTGGCGCACACGGATCAAAGTCTCGCTTTACCAAATCCATGAAAATATCCATCACATTATCTCCCTTCAATAGTGGAAGAAATGTTGACTTTGGTTTGAACGCACTAGTTAGACAATGATCAATTTCAATACTTAGGGGCATATTATCAAGAAACAGCGTTAAAATTATCACCACTTTAGAGGCAGAAAATGGGCTCGATCATCTGCCCTTGAGAATTCCCATAGAAGCCCAGGCTCTGGTGTGAACATGGGCCTCTATTGGAATTCTCTGCGGCATATCATCAATTGTAACGCCGTGCTTGATAATATGCCCCTTTCTTCTCTCGCTAGATCTTCTATGTCACAGTCAGTTTCATTATCCAAATTTACCAACATTCCTATGTCCAGCAGTTCTTTAGTAGACACATGACTAGCAATGCATGTGAAACAAAACAGATTTTGAAATAAAATAAGTTTCATTCAAAATACTAGATAGAAAAATGCAAAAAATGTATCAGCTCAGTAGGAAAAGGTCGTGCCTTACTATATCGTCATATGTGGTGGTGCCGTAAGCCTATAATTTCAATGGAACAAAGTGTAAATGTTCTTATCAGCTAACTAGTGAAAGCCATTTGGCAAAATTCATATTAAGAATGTATTTATGTTTTCTCATCAAAACACTCCCCGCCTTTCAAATCAGTAATGTAAAAAAACAAAAAACAAAGAAGAGTGACACATTTTTAATAGACGAAAAATGTTGGTGAATCCCACCGCATGAAAACATACAACACTGTACATATTTCATAAGAATGGAGCCTTTGAACTTCTTCGCCTCTTTGCTACTTTGTTGCACAAGCCTTCCACCTCGGATTCCTGGTATCTAGCCTGATCCCGGTCAGACTACACCGCCCAGCAGCCCATGCGGCGCGCACGCGGCCAAAGCAGGGGAGAGTGCCCGGAGGTGCTTAAAAGGCGGCCAGGGCTCCCACAGCGCGGGACGCGCGTGGGAGTACACAGGCCGCTCCTGTCAGAGCCCGGAGGATGCTGGGCTGGGCCCACTCTCTTTCACCTTCATAAGACTAAGGTACTATCTAACTCTTACTATTCCTGCTTGTTACCATGTCAAAAGGAAAGGGACTAAAAGAGAAGACTGGAGGGAGGGTCGGAGCCACCCTAAACTCCTTCCTAGTCAGAGTGGCAAGCGTTCTCTTGCATGAGATAGAGCTGACCGAAAGAAGTCTTTCTTTGGACCCGACCTCCCTAATATTGGGCCTGCCCTCAGCCCCCGAGACAGTTACTCCTCCAGCCATTATGTTGCCAGGACCTGTAACCCTAACATCCCTTCCAACAGATCAAAGCAGCTTTTCTCCCCCAAACTTGAATACAGAGAGCATTCCAGGAAGGGGTTTAGATTTCTCTTTTCAGAAAGTCTCCTTATTGGACTCTTCTTCACCACTTCCACCTGCCATGCGAACCAGAGCAGGGGGGCTACTAACGGCCCAATACCTAACATTTTTTAAAACTCTCGCTCCCCTAAATCTAAAACGGCTCAAATAAGGGTGCTTTCTACAAACTTTAAAGGTACAGTGACACTAACGCCATTAAGCACTTTGCTGTCTCAGGCACTGCAAGCGATTCCATCGGGTCAAATATTACAGTAAGGCTAAATGAAATAATAGCTCCCATTCTTGCTAGATTGTCCCAAATAGCACGGCGCCTGGTGGAGTTAGAATCACAGAATCAGACTTTACTTGCCCGAATGCCTGCAATGCATGATTCTCTACCGATAGCATCTACAATCATCTGGTGGCCCCATTAGTGCTGCAACACAGCCCTTCAATGTTACCTCCAAGCCTAATCTTACACGGGCCACCCAATGCCTCCCTGGACCGAATGAAGGGGACTTAACCTCCCAGCCGCTATTACCCCAGAAGCGATCAAGAGGAGAAATACAAAAGGCCGGGCTCCATGAAAACCACAATGGAGCATAATAGCACCTCTCGCAACAAACTCTCCATCTTCCACCTGCTGCGGCCCCATTGGTTTTGGTTCTGGCAAATGTCCCCCACGCCATGAAAACCAGAGTGAATCTACCAGACAATTCATAGACAAATGCCTCCATTGCTTACTGTGTAATGTTGATGTGACTGGGCAGGGGAGGAGGCAGCTGGCTCATGAATTAATTATGGCCAGGAGAGTAGTTTGTGTTGGGGACAAAGAAAAACACTTTGCGGTGACTGTGTGGTAATCAATTTCAATAAATCACACGCAAGTACTTCCTTCTTACTTCCTTAGCTAACCTTTACAGCCCCACTTTAAGGAACACCCAGATAATACCCTCAGCCTTGGAGTTCTTTTATACTGGCCAGGGTGTTTCCAAGGGGAGGGTTCTTATGAACAGAACTCGAATCCATCTAGTGCCCTGAATGTGGGTCCAATCATAAATCCTGGGATCAGATTAGACAATAGATTTGCTGCTTTGTCGAATCTGGAGGCTTGTGACTGATTAACCCTGTCACCTCCTCAATTACTCACCTGGCCAACTACTGTGATCCCAGTAGAGTGTAGCCCACTGATGCCTTCACCCAGCACATTACCCTTTGAGGTTGCCCCCGTAGCTGAAATTTTAGCAGCTAGTACACAGGGACATGGGCAGACCCTACTGCTCTCTATGAATAATACTGAGGGAACTAGGGTGAACATGGTATCATGGACTGTGGCAGGTTTAGCCTCCAAAATCATTAACCCACATTGGCTAAATGAGTGGCAATCCATGGAGATAGTATTATTCCAGGAAACTTGGGAAAAAGACCCTCCCTTTTTACGGGGTTTCGCACCTTCCACTCTCCAGCCATTCCCTCAGCCTCTGGAAGGGCAACGGCTGGCTTGCTTACTTCAATTTCAAATACTATTCCACTCTAAGTCAGACAAGTTGGTCCCTTACACGCCCATTTCCAGATTGTGGAGCTGGTCACTAGGAAACAGGAAACCTACACTCTTGTCAACTTCTATAATAATGTGTTTGGGAGGAACTCGAGGGTTGTGGTAGATGCTTTAGTGTTTGGCGATGGAAAAATTGTACAAAGGGAAAAAAGGGGGCAATGTGAATCTTATATGGGAGGGGATTTCAATATTCACCTTTGTAAGCTGAATGGGACCAGGGCATGTGGAGCAGAAGACGCTCATGGTAATCTCCTCACACATTTTTTGTAATAACGGGTATGGAGAGACTCTGAATAGTCTGTGTTATTCCAGTGGAATCTGTCTATACCAAATGTGATGAATGAGAGAGGGCAAGGGACCACTTTCAGAAGGGGCACCCAAGAGTCCACTATTGACTTCGTTTCAGCGTCCGGACATCTACTTCGGAAAGTGTCCCTCATGAGTATCCGGTTTGTACCCCATAGTGATCACGCCAGGCTATTGACTTACCTAAATATTTTATCCAGACCTAAAGAACACAAGCAGGTTGTAGAGGACGTGAACCTGTCTAGGAAAAATGGCTATCAATTGAAATGGACAGGGGCAAAAAAATGTAATCTGGTCCCCGAACTTTTAGTGCTGGTAAAGGAAGACATCGTAGCACGCTTGGGAGAAAAGATATTGCCCGAAGACCTGGTCACTAGATTTACCGCCCTTCTGGCGAAAATAAAAATAGCACTTACGCGTGTAAAGTCATCAAATGCTACTGCTAAAAAGGGGTGGTTTGACTCAGCCTGTACTAAAGTGAAATTAGCCCTCGTAAATTTCCTAAAAACTCTACCAAGAGACTATTCTAAGATCCGCTCACTACGAAATGAGTACAAATTAGCCAGGAGAGCAAGAGAGAATGATCTTAGGGCACAGGTATGGGAATGCCTTGAGCAAGCAGCTATCTCTGGCAGCAGCAGAGACTTTTGGGAAATTGTGAATGCCCCTTATTTTGAGGACATTAGTGACCCCGTATTAGATGTGCGTGAAGTTGAAGTGGCATGGGTGAGACATTGTGAAGGAATTTTTGGGCTCCCAACTCCCTCATCTACATGAGTATGTTCACCTGAATCTTCACCTCAGGGAGTACTAATCTTCTCTGTATCCGAGGTCCAAAAGGCTTGAGAATTCTGTACCCCTGGTAAGGCCCCGGAGCCAGACGGAGTACCAATTGACCTCTTTCAATATAACTTTGATAAGTGGGTCCCTTTACTTGCACATTTTTTTAACAGGATTCAGATAGTAGGCCCACCTCCATCATGGAAACAGAGCGTTATTGTACCGATTTATAAAAATGGGGATAGGGGCTCTCCTAAGAATTACCGCCCTATATCTTTCCTACATGCCAAACTAATGGGGCTGGTCCTCCTGGCCAGACTGGAGGATTGGGCAGAAACGCATAACACAATTACGAAGGCAGAATATGGGTTCCACAGAGGTATGGGGACGGTCGACCAGTGCCTAAACCTCTCCCTAACTATAGGGAAGTACTCGAAGGCTAAAAGCGGGAAACTATACATGGCCTTCATGGACTTAACATCAGCCTTTGACTGTGTTTCACATTCTAAGCTGCGGTCCATGATGGAGGGTATGGGCCTGACCCGGAGATGATTGGATTCATCCGTCAGCTGTATGTCGATGCCACTGCTCTTGTAAGGTATTGAAGGATGGGGGGGTGCACTTGTGATTTAAAAATAGAAGAGGAAGTAAGACAGGGGTGTGTGCTCGCCCCATTTCTTTTTTCAATCTATACAAACGGAGTCGAGTCCTCCCTGTCTGCTGTCTCATTGGATGTGCCCAAATTCAGTAGACATGTGGTGGGATGAGATCTGTAAGCTGCAGAGGCCAGAACAGGACGGGGGCTGGGTAGCCAGTATTGTCTTCAAAGGAAAAAAGACAGGACAAGAACCAGGCCCACCCCCACTTCCTGGTCCCACAGACAAACAGGAGCAGCAGTCATTGTATTAGGAGACGGAGAATCAAGAAACTTGGATAAATATGGCAGAGCTGCCAAACAGCTCAGATCCCTGCCTGGAAATGTCAACAGAAGAAGGACATCTGCTGCACACTCTGGGCTTCACAAAAGAGGACTTTGACTTGCTTCAAAAGATCAAGGAGTGACTCCCTGAAAGCAACAGGCAGAGAAGAGCTTCAAGAAGTCATCTGCATCAGCTCCACCAAGACAAGCCCAGCTGACCAGTTTCACCCAGACTTTAAAGGATTTGATCAAGTGCATGGTGGCACTTGTAATCCTAAACCTCCAAGAGGCAAATCAGAGCTTCTTGGCCTGTGGCTGGTGTTGTAGACCCTAAAAGACCCAAAGGAGACATCTGGAGAAGAAGGACTGCCCTGCAGGACCCTTGGACTGCACAAGAGAGGACGTTGCCTGTCTTAAACAATAGGGAGTACACTACCCTGATCAGTAACAGGTAGAAAAGTGCTGTAAGGCCTACCTGCAACATCAACAACGAGAACAACTCCAGTTGACAAGCTTCACATGGATTTACTTGGATTGACCAGTTGCATTGTGGGAGTTGTAGTCCAGACCCCAAGAGGCAAATCAGAGCTTATGAACCCGTGGCTGGTGCTATGGTCCACTTTCCTGCATCATGAAACACTTCTGGAAGTAACTGTAAAAGTGTTACATCACGGGAGGGATGATTCTTGAGTTTGTCCCTGTCCAGCGCAAACTTTTTGAACCCATTGAACTCTGTATGCTTCTTAGCACCATTTTGACTATTAATCTCTAAAAATCCATATTTCCCATTCCCTACTTTGGATTTTTGTTATTTTGGTTTAATTTTTTTTACATTTTTATTGAGTTTCTTTTGTACCAACAAACAAATGATGGACGGAATGCTGACAATGCAGACATTCTCCCCCAGTGAAGAGATCTGGGTTAAATCCATCGTTCTTTTGCCCACTACGCCACCCCAGTTCAGACATGGACATATGCAAATCAGTCTTAACCCTGTGCCTCATGGGAACAGTCCAGCCCGAACTGCCAAGCCATGTCTTCCCTGGACCAGAATCAAGCATCCTAGGACCAGTTTCTGGCTATCAGCTGTCATCAGCCAGGATAGCTTGACTCCAGTTGCGTAGTGAGCACAGGACCCACGTCTGGGCATACCCATCCCACTTAGGGGGAAAAGCGTTACAACAAACAAATGATGGACGGAATGCTGATAATGCAGACATTCTCCCCCAGTCAAGAGATCTGGGTTAAATCCATCGTTCTTTTGCCCACTACGCCACCCCAGTTCAGACATGGCCATATGCAAATCAGTCTTAACCCTGTGCCTCATGGGAACAGTCCAGCCCGAACTGCCAAGCCATGTCTTCCCTGGACCAGAATCAAGCATCCTAGGACTGGTTTATGGCTATCAGCCGTCATCAGCCAAGATAGCTTGACTCTAGTGGCGTAGTGAGCACGGGACCCACGTCTGGGCATACCCATCCCACTTATGGCGAAAAGCGTTACAACAAACAAATGATGGACAGAATGCTGACAATACAGACATTCTCCTCCAGTCAAGAGATCTGGGTTAAATCCATTGTTCTTTTGCCCACTACGCCACCCCAGTTCAGACATGGCCATATGCAAATCAGTCTAGACCCTGTGCCTCATGGGAACAGTCCCGCCCGAACTGCCAAGCCATGTCTTCCCTGGACCGGAATCAAGCATCCTAGGACCGGTTTCTGGCTATCAGCCGTCATCAGCCAGGATAGCTTGACTCCAGTGGCGTAGTGAGCACAGGACCCACGTCTGGGCATACCCATCCCACTTAGGGCGAAAAGCGTTACAACAAACGATGGACGGAATGCTGACAATGCAGACATTCTCCCCCAGTCAAGAGATCTGGGTTAAATCCATCGTTCTTTTGCCCACTACGCCACCCCAGTTCAGACACGGCCATATGCAAATCAGTCTTAACCCTGTGCCTTATGGGAACAGTCCAGCCCGAACTGCCAAGGCATGTCTTCCCTGGACCGGAATCAAGCATCCTAGGACCGGTTTCTGGCTATCAGCCGTCATCAGCCAGGATAGCTTGACTCCAGTGGCGTAGTGAGCACAGGACCCACGTCTGGGCATACCCATCCCACTTAGGGCGAAAAGCGTTACAACAAACGATGGACGGAATGCTGACAATGCAGACATTCTCCCCCAGTCAAGAGATCTGGGTTAAATCCATCGTTCTTTTGCCCACTACGCCACCCCAGTTCAGGCATGGCCATATGTAAATCAGTCTTAACCCTGTGCCTCATGGGAACGGTCCAGCCCGAACTGCCAAGCCATGTCTTCCCTGGACCGGAATCAAGCATCCTAGGACCGGTTTCTGTCTATCAGCCGTCATCAGCCAGGATAGCTTGATGACGACCTGGCTTGGCAGTTCGGGCTGGACTGTTCCCATGAGGCACAGGGTCAAGACTGATTTGCATATGGCTGGGTTCAAACTGGAATGGCATGGTGAGCAAAAAAACAATGGATTTAGGCCCAGATCTCTGTACTCGGGTGAATGTATGACATTGTTCTGCATTCTGTCCATCAATTGTTGTTTTGCATTTTTCACCCCGAGTGGGACGGGTATGCTCAGACGTGAGTCCCGTGCTCTCCATGCCACTGGAATCAAGCTATCCTGGCTGAAGAGGGGTGAAACTCCGAAACTGGTCCTAGGATGCTTGTTTCAAGTCCAGGGAGAACCTGGCTTGGCAGTTCAGGCTGGACTGTTCCCATGAGGCACAGGGTCAAGACTGATTTGCATATGGCTGGGTTCAAACTGGAATGGCATGGTGAGCAAAAAAACGATGGATTTAGGCCCAGATCTCTGTACTGGGGTGAATGTATGACATTGTTCTGCATTCTGTCCATCAATTGTTCTTTTTGCATTTGTCACCCCGAGTGGGAAGGGTATGCTCAGACGTGAGTCCCGTGCTCTCCATGCCACTGGAATCAAGCTATTCTGGCTGAAGAGGGGTGAAACCCCGAAACTGGGCCTAGGATGCTTGTTTCCAGTCCAGGGAGGACCTGGCTTGGCGGTTCGGGCTGAACTGTTCCCATGAGGCACGGGGTCAAGACTGATTTGCATATGGCTGGGTTCAAACTGGAATGGCATGGTGAGCAAAAAAACGATGGATTTAGGCCCAGATCTCTGTACTGGGGTGAATGTATGACATTGTTCTGCATTCTGTCCATCAATTGTTGTTTTTGCATGTGCCAGTAGTAGATGGCATGGTTTGGGATAAAGTTCGATACCAAATATATGGCCAGACGGAGATGATTCGAATGCCGTATGTCTTTGGTGTCTAATTAGGTGACATCATCACTCCCGGACTTCATTCCGACGACTGGGATTTTAATGCAACACAATATTTACCTCGGCACTCTAAAAATATATAGCATTTGCATTCAATAATACAGCTGGTCTGTTTGACTTTCTATTTAGCCGTTCACAGGCAAGTAACCCAATTTAGTCAGTATAGACTGTAAAAAAAAATAATGTTTTTATATATTAATATTGTTTCATTATCTTATTGTGGTGACTTTGTATTTTACAATAACATCTGAATATAGAGTGTGAGACAATAAAAGTGTCAGTCACAATTTCACGGAGACTCTGTTCTTGTAATCTCTACGTTGTCTTTGGTGGAATACAGCCGACACGTGTTTCGTTACCAAAAATAACTTCTTCAAGGCTTAAAGGAAGTCCAAAAAAGGTACGACAGTATAAATCTCTAATGGATGTTTCCAAATATAGAGAAGGCACCCGTATCTTGTGTGTCGTTCAAAGCCAAGGTTAAAATCAAAGACATGTATTGTATGTCAACCTCAAAAGAATAAGAACGGTATCTAGGGAAGAGTATCTTCTTGTCTGGTATTTCCCCAATTTTGGTCAAGTACATAGCAATCCTACTTCATGTACGTCGCATTCATTTTCGGAACAAATTGAAATTAACGAGGGGTCCTGTACATATTTCTCTATCAGTCCCACTTTATGTATTAGGCGTAAGTATTAAGAGTGTACAATTCCAGACAAGATCTTGGCCGTTGTCAGACAAGTATCCGGGGCTGTGATATGCCCACCTTTTCTGTCGGGGTGTCCTTCATTTAGTGAAACGAAGGACACCCCGACAGTTCTTGACAACGGCCAAGATCTTGTCTGGAATCGTACACTCCTAAAACCTACGCCTAATACATAAAGTGGGACTGAAAGATAGAATAGAAAGTCAAACAGACCAGCTGTATTATTGAATGCAAATGCTATATATTTTTAGCGTGCAGAGGTAAATATTGTGTTGTTGTAACTAACATAGGAGTCATTGGGAACTCTATGTACTTACATTTGTGGTAGCCGGATGTACTATTTTACCTCGAGTGGCACCAATCCTAGTTTGTGCTCTTAAGAGAAAGAAATCAGCCTCTGTCAGACTATTGCTTCACTGATGTGCTGCCCTGTTTCCACCGCTACCTTTCTCTGTCATCTGTAATCAGGTTCGTTATACACAATGGGAACATTGTCCTGCCCCATTTCAAGGTAGTTTGCTGACACAGAAAAATAAATGTGTCTACTTTTAGGGTTGTAATCTATCGGACCCAAGATCCTATTATTATAAATTGAGTGCTCAAAAATTGGTATATTCTTCAGTTTTCCTAACTGATTATTGGAAAGACATGATTGATTTGAAATCCATACGGGGTACCAAAAATTGGCAGGTGCGGGGAACTGAATCATTGCATCGTGTGTGTTTGATAGAGTCACGGCTGCTGTTCTTGAATCAGACAGTGCAGCAAACTACATGTTTTGGTTTAGCTGCTGCTAAGAATTTAGATTTTCCCTCATTTCCGTCATTAGCAGCTTATGACGGCTGGCAGCGATATACAAATTATTCTATAGAGGGCTTACAAGGTATGGTCCTCAATGGACCCACATATCATCCACTCTTGTTCCCTTGAGATGGTTAATTTGGCTGCTCGGTAATAATGCTTGCCAGTTGCGTGTTTCATATTCAACAGGGGGGGTTACACTCAGAAGGCCCGACCCTCGATTTCCACAAACACACACAGTAGCTACATATTCTGTGGGTAAATTGTGTCAACAGTGGTTGGGACAGTCATCGTTATCATCTGTGAAACAGCATCTATCACGTTTAAATAGAGACATTGATCTGGCAGATTTCCTTTTAGGTCCATGGTCTCCTTGTCTAAAGTGTTTTGCATATGCGGCATATAATGAAATCTGGAAGCTGTCCCAACTGGAAGCAGCTTTAAGGTTGTGACAACTAGATCAAGACAACTTGCGTAAAGGTTTGGATGTGGTAGACAACAGCATTAATACTTTGTCTTCTCATACTTACACTCTGGACAATATTGTTTCTTCGGTTATTGACATTGTGCAGAATGATGTATCTGTTTTGTATCATGGTAAAAATCAGTTGCGTATGTGATGCAATTTGGCTGGACTTTGCAAACATTGAAAAATGGGAAAGTGCCTTGCAACTATTTTAACACAACCACCAAGTTTTTACCTTTTAATTTGAACGAAAAACCTTAGTCCGTCTGTATCAATAATTGAACTTGCTCAAGTCTATTTTCTCACATTAAGTTTTGGGCTTCGCACGTTTCTATATTTCTTGATACTTTTTTGCGTCTATATTTTCACTTCTTTGTCTCCCAGACGTTTTTAAAATCTGTAACTTAGATTTTATTCATCTCTAATGAGTACAGTCTCTGTTTAATTATAATGAGAACAATGAATTTGCTCTTATGGTGAGAGATGGTGAGAGATGAAGTGATGTTCATTCTAATTAATTGTTGTGTATGACTATAGAATTTAACAGAATATTTGTTCAGAATGTGCACATTGAGGGGAATTTATGTATTCTTTTGACTCTCTTAATGGCAACTTTCTTGTATTCATAGTGAACTATCACGTTGAAACTCTACCTAGCACTGGGGACTTTCTCTGCTCGGGTCAGGTCAATCGTTTGTCACACATTTTTTGGTTTCTATGATGTATAAACAAAAACTTTTTTCTGGGCTGTCACTAAGGGTGATGCACTTGGATGTATAGTCATCACCAATTGTCACATGGATTTTATTGTCTGATGTTGAAATCGTTTATTGTGTATTTTTCCAGCCCTTAAGAAGTCTTGGGTGTTGACCTTGACGAAATACGTGTCGGCTGGGCATAGTGACCTACAATAAGCTTATGAACACAAATCATCTGGAGTGTTCTAAATGTATTATTGTGTTTTGGAAGTTGGACTGTAATGAACATTACAGCATTCTAATGTGGATTTAAACTTGATTTAAACTTGGATTTAAACTATTTGTCCTCACTCAAGCAAGTGTGTGCACAGGCACATCAAGTACATATTGTGGGTTTTTTTTGGCCCTTTTGAAGGGTTGAGGGCTTTCCCTTTGCTTGTAGCACCACACTGATACTGGAAATGTGTAAACTTTGCGTGATTCTGAGAGGCATCGTCGCATTCCGCATTACTAATAGCCCATTAGTTTGTTTGCAACAAATAGAAAGAGAGCGACACTTCTCAGGACTGTCTGTGCATGAATCTGTCCCTTCATACTATAAAACAATCCTGCCTACAACGCAGACACCCCTGCACCATGACACAAGGGGGCCTGCGCTGGTGCTAGGCATTCAAAGGTTTGCCAGCACTAGGAAAGGAAAGGAATGTCCAGTATAATTTTAAATACAGTGCTTTCCTGCCCCTTCTCTTGCATGCAGCACAGCACAGCACAGCAAGGTGTTTTGCTGCGTTGCGCTGTTTGAACAAATTATAAATATAGGCCGCAGTATTTAACCTGTAGGTGGCGAGCATACATTCACTGTGTGGTGAGAGCTTACCAGCTGACAGCACAGAGTTCAATCCTCAGATGGATAAATAAAAGTGGTTAATTTCCTTCCTGGGAATGGAAAACTAACGGTGCTAGGGAGTGTAACTACTGCCAACCGCTATTCAGATTGGTTGCCAAAAAGCCAATCGGAGGCGTTGGAAAGTAAAGATGAGCTCTGAATGTTTTAGAGAGTTTGGTTTGCTGATTCAGTCAGGGTGGCTTCTGTGTTAAGACTGTTCTGATTGGCTGCTGGCCCTTGTATATAGTCTGCCTGTGATTGGATAGATGAGCTGGGACTATTCCCTTCTATTGCAGCAGTCCATGGCTTGCGGAGAGATTCCTTCCATGACTTTTCCTGTCATCTGAAGTTATGCTAGAGTGGGCCTTTTTTCCAGATTGTCCACATCTAGACAGACACTGATGCATTTTGCTCATCCTATCCCAGAACTAGACAGAACATGAAAAGGGAAGCTGCACTAGTCTTGATAGAAGACATTTTATGACATGCAAACAAATACCTCTCCTATATAGAGCCTTTTTTATTGTTCCTATCCTTATTTGCTAAAGCCGTAATTTTATTTAGATTTATTGTGAAAAATCAATAATTTTATTCTATGTTATCCACTCTTTAGGGCTACCTTGCAGACCGTTGTGAATGGCCTGGTCTTCATCTACGCCGTTGAGGAGATTAACAGAAACCCGACTCTCTTACCAAACCTCACGCTGGGGTACCATTTATTTGACTCCTGTGCTAGTGAGATGAAAGCTCTCCAGAGCACGCTGAGCATCATGTCCCAGCAAAGCGAGCCAGTTCCAAACTACAGGTGTGGGAGCGAAGGTGCCCTGGTGGGTTTCATCGGAGACACATTCTCATCAACGACCTACTCCATGGCCCAACTCCTGGCACTCTACAAGTATCCACAGGTAGGAGGATGCTTTACTTCAACTCTTTTATTATGTTTTTTGAGGAGGGAGTCTAACCTCACCTGCCGCAGACATCAGAGCTTTGATATTGCATATAAAATTATGGTCAAGATGCAAAACCTGCCAAGAAACTGACAAGGTGTCAATTACACCAACTAGGCTTTTCCTTTGAGAGGAGAATCCCATATGATGAAGCATGTCACCTTTGGCGAGTGAGGGATTTCTTCCTGAAAAGGGAATTTCCCACAGCTAGGTCTGTGTGTTATAGTTTGTGCTTCATTACAATCCTATATTCACTAATATTCTGCACGAAATAGACCCAAGGATTTTGTACGTGTGTTTTGTCAATTAGACCAACCAGTATCCTGTAACCTTGGGCCGGATTCAGTAATTTCAAAGTTCTTCTGCTCGTCTTGTAGATCCTGTTTCTTCCACAGAGCCATATTGCAGGGGCACATTTGGAAGTGGAGGTCGGTTTTCATCCAATGTACCTTTGTGGTGTGGTTGCCTAGAGTAAGGGAGTTAGTAACAATTTGCATTTTAACATTTCTGATGTCCATTTGGCCCCACAATATAGACAAGGGGGTCAGTAACTACGGGTAAGTGGATTTATTACAGCTTGATAAGTAATCAGTAAATAGGTGAAAGAAAAGGTATTATGGACATGAAGCATTACAACAAGTAGGGGGGTGTGGCCAGGCCACTGACCAAGATGGCAACGCGGCACTAAAGCTCCGTCGGACACCGCCAGATAATCCACACTATCCCCATATTATTCTGCTTTGAACCGTGATTTCACTGCACCATCCGACAGCGGACCGAACTGTGCCCACGGCGATGCTTTTGTTGGGGCGCAAGAAGCTACTGACGCAGTTTTTTCAGCTGCTGGAGATTTGAGGGACTTGACTCGCCTGGGCTGCGATCAGCCCTATCATCCCAGCGGCCTGCCTGAGAGTGTCCCAGAGACCGTGACCACCAGCTTCCTGGTACACACGGTGAAGTTTGCGGTAAGAGAGCCGGGTGCGGACATTTCTTTGCGCCCTCCCTCCCCCCGGTTGTAATCGTCCCCAGTTACGCAGCAGCCTAGTCTGCCTCGGCAGGGTGCTGTGCCACACGCACCTGCATATCTCGGAGGACCTGCCGGGAGAGGGCCCGCAGGCGGGCCTAGGAGGCGACCACCCAGTCACCGCAGGGGCGTTAGTGGGGAGGTGAGCTGAAGATATAGCCGCGTCCCACACCCCGCTGCCCCGTGCTGTGTTCCAGTACTCCAGCTGGCCCATTACATCACGAAACCCAGCAGGCCCAGCGAGGCATATTGCCGGGAAAAGTAGGGCCCAGAACTGCCCATGAGACCGTCCTACCCGCATCCGCCAAGTGGCTTTATTCTGCACAGCTGCACAACGTTGAAGTGCTCCCCTGGACTAGACAGTTGCCCCCCTCTTACAGTCGGATCGCTTTTGCTGAGTCAGCCCGCCAGCACATGAGTGGCGCTATCTGCTTGCGGGCATGCACCCCCAGTAAGCTTGATTTGGGGGGTATGCATTTACAGTGGCTCTCCCCCCATGCCCCCATGAGCTGCATAACGGGCTTATCCAATATCCAGGTGAAACTCTTGGGGTGGAGGAACGCCGCTCCAGCTCACAACAGTACCGCAAGATTGGGCCTGTCCCGGTCAGCCTGGTTCCATAGTTCATACGTGCCGTGGCCTCCGGCGCACAGCGGTTTTAACATTCTGGGGCCTCAGTGGTTTTCTTAACTGGGACAGCCTAATCCAGTGCATGGCGGTGTTTCCCGCACCGATTCTGGGCTTAAAATTGCCGGCGGTGCCTGATGGACTCTGAGATCTGTTTTTTTTTTGTTAATCCTTGTTTGCTTTGCGGCACTGCCTCCACCACGTACCGGCTCATCTTTGCCAGACATCACCTTCCTGTTGGCTCCCCTGCGGGTGGATTGTAGCCTTTTCGCAGGGCCTGCCTGGGTATTTACACAACCACTCTGTGAATCACTGTTTATATGCTGGCCGGGGTGCTTCATTATTCAGAGTTGTGTAGGGCGTTCCCTACCATCCACATTCTAGTTCCCTGACCGCCCCACGCATGGGCATGGGCCGCAGAGACCCTAAACAAAAGACCCTACCATTTGAAAAGGTAGCTCGGAAGACGCAAGACGGGTGCCCAGAAATGGCAGAAGGTGGTCAGGATTCTGTACACAGCGGGGACCCGACAGCCCAGTCAGCATCGCTATTACAGGAAATGAGGGCGGGCTTTAGAGCTCTGGACGGGTGATTTGACACCCTAGATAAAAGGGTCGAGAGCCTGGGGGCCAAGATCCAGGTTCATGGCAGACGTTTAGATGTCTCGGAGGCCAGGATCTCCGACATCGAAGATGGCAAGGCACAATCCCCTAATAGGTTAGAACGCGTTGATCGCATTCTCAAGGATGTGGCCATTAAAAACGAGGACCTTGAAGCACGCAGCCGGCGTAATAATATACGCATTTTAGGGGTTTGTGAATCAGGGAACACTGGGCGCATCGACCTCTTTGTTGAGTCCGTCCTCATCGACATGTTTGGTAGGGTGTCATTCACCCCTGGCTTTGTAGTGGAGCGGGCACACCGTACATTGGGCCCCAGACCCAACCCGGGCTGTCCCCGTAGGCCCATTATTGCCCGGATCATGAACTACCGTGACCATGACACTGCCCTACGCCTTGCAAAGGAGCGTGGTGACACTTCATGGCAGGGTTAAAAACTGGCGCTCTACCCTGATTTCACAATAATGGTGCAGTAAGCCTGCCGTAAATACAATGGGGCCAAGGCCGCCCTTCGAAACTTGGCCCTAAAATAGGGCATGCTTTAGCCTGCACGGTTCCGGGTGGACATCAACGGCCGGGTTCGCATTTTCAACACACCTACAGAAGTACAGGAGTTCTGCCATTCGTATAAACAGAACAATAGCCAGATATGGGCAGGCGGTGCGGGGCCCTCCCCCCATGCAGCGGCTCCAAAGCAAGCATTGAACTGTTTTATAACAACGACACTGGCTAATGGTCAAGGATTATGCACTAATGCATATTGGTGTAGTGTGATTTCTTGGGATAATTTAATATGTAGACAGGTATTATATTCAACAGCTGGGCATCTGACGTGGCGTTGCTGCCCCTCACGGTGTACGCCATTGGCATGTTTCTCTCGAAGCAGGTGCATCATTCTGTTTATATCTTGTTCCAACTTGGATGTTTCCATGATGGTACATTTTGTTGTCTTGTGGGGTTTTGTCCTCACTATACGGGAAGTGAGGCTGGGTGTGGGGTGGGGGGTAGGTTAGGCTTCATACAAAAATGTTCTTGTTTAATCACTGCTCTGCTCACTGTACTATTTGCTTTTTCGTTATGGCTTATTGACTTCAACAAATTAACCAAGCACATTAGATGGCCAAGTTATGTAATGTAAGCAGCCCCTCTGGTTTGTCCCTACTTTCTTGGAACATTAGGGGGCATATTAACAAGGAACAGGGAAAATTAACGCTAAGGGCGCTTAGCGTTAATTTTTTTAACGCCCGCTATCGCTGGATAATATCGCCTGGTTATCGCGTTACTAACAACGCTAACCGCCTAGGCGATAAAAAATCCAGCGATAGCGGCATTTTGGGAGGTTATCGCTGGTAATGCAGCGATAAAACTACAAGGATAGGGATATCCTTGTTGATAGCCCATAGTGGACTTAGCCATATAATCCACCTCCCATTGGATTACATGGCTAAGTCTGAAAATTAGCAGACATAAAAGAGCAGCGTTAACCGTGGTTAGCGCTGCTTTTTTTGTCTCTAACAGGGTTAGTGTGAAGCTTGATAATAGGAGAAATGTCGCTTAGCGACATTTCTCCTATTATTTTGCTCTGGCACGCCCACTTTGCATCTCATTAGAGATGCAAAGGGAAGCGTAGTGAAAAAGGGTGCTAACATGCGATTTTGTATGTTAGCACCCTGTTGTTGATAGGGCGATATTTTTATCTCCACTTCTTTGGCTTTTAAAGCCAAAAAAGCAGAGATAACGCCCTTGTTAATATGCCCCTTGGGGTCTTAACAACACCCGGAAACGAAAACATGTTAATCATTATCTCCAACGGCACAATGTAGATATCGCATTTTTACAGGAGTTGCATTTACCCAACTCTGATTCCACTCAATTTGCCCTGGGTTGGGGGCGGCACAGAAACTTCTTCAATTTTAGCAACTACGCTAGTGGTGCCACCATTCTGATCCATAAACGGGTGCCATTCCACTTACATGCATGGATTGGCAACAGTGATGGTCGTTACACGATAGTAACTGGGAAACTGATGGGCCACACTATGGCACTAATCTGTGTTTATGCCCCGAACATTGACTGTCCCGAATTTCTCCACTCCTTTCATGCCCAACACGCAAAGCACCATCAGTTAGTCTAGTTGTTGGGGAGATTTCAACATACTCTTAAATCCTGCATTGGATAGCACCTCCACTTTCCCTGGCACCAAACCACGATCACATCGGGCCCTCCTGGACCTCTACAAAAAAATTCCCTTGTTGACATATGGCGCCAGCGCAATCACTCCACGATAACCTACTCGCATTGCTCGGGCCAACATAATACATGGACGCGGATCGACTACTGGTTCCTATCTCAGAACATTTGTACCTGGTATCATTCTGTAATAACTCTCCCTAGAACACCCTCTGACCATTCCCCCATACTCCTCCATCTCATGGTCCCAAGACCAGACGGATATGAGCGGCAATGGCGTTTTCCGGGTCGGGCCCTCAATGATGACTTATTTTACTCTGAGTTGCGGTAGGCCATTGTAGACTGTTTTAGCATAAACACGGGCTCAGTGGACACTTGAGCGGTATTGTGAGAGTCTTATAAAGCCTGCATTCAGGGTGTCTGCATCTGCAAACACGCTGGAGTGCTCAAAGACCTTCGAGTGACTCTCACTCGCTTAGAGCAAGAACTTGCCGCATTGGACTGTTATTCCCTCCTTTGCCCCGGTCCAGACACACCGAAGAGTCGGCTTGCCCTCCTCACTCAATACAGAGACTCCACTGACCATGAGATTCTTTTTCTTGGCAAATACCAAATAGCTTGCTGATATGGGAAGTGTGAGAGACCCGACCACACACTGATGCAGATGCTTAGGCCCCCATATAGCAAAGCATATTTCATGACTTTGCGATCCCCCAACGGTCACATGCTCACTGACTCTGTTGAGATCCTGGATTGTTTTGGGGAATTTTACACCACACTGTACACTTCTAGGGCCGTGAGAGACTCCAAGGCTCAGGAAGATTATCTGTCCGAGATCGCAGTGGTATATTTAGAAAAACACATGCAGGAATTCCTGTCTGAGACCTTTTCTGAAGAGGAGATTATTGACGCAATTGAGGCCCTCAGGGGCTCCACTGCGCCGGGCCTTGATGGCTTCACTGGGGATTTTTATAAATCCTACAAGGATCTACTTGCACCTCGACTGCTTGAGATTTATGCAGAAGCCCTTGAGAGGAAAATATTACCTCCTACACTTCGGGAAGCGGTCATCATTTTGTTTCCTAAACCTGATAGGAACCCGACACTGTGCAGCTCATATCGACCTTTATCGCTACTCAATCTGGATTACAAAATTCTGGCCAAAATGATTGCCCTCCGTTTGTTGCAATTGATGGAGATTATTTTTTCACCCGCTCAGTCGGGATTTGTCCCTCACAGATCTACTTCTTTAAACCTCAGGACACTGTTTGCTATTCTGCATAGAATTAACACCTGCTAGAAGTGTCTTTAATCTTTAAAAATCAAACCGCGACATTCTCCATAGGCTATAATGGAGATCCCGATAGCAGCTATTTCCACTGCACGTGCTTAAAGTCTGCTATGAGCAGGATTTCCCTGAGACGTTGAGTGTTGGCACCTTTGTTTGTCTGCACATCTCCCTAAGCTCAGCAAAGGAGAGACTATCATATTTGTCGACTGGGACCCTTAAAGACATGTCTAGTGTAGTGGTACTGGTGTATCTACCTACACTAGGTGTGGCCTACTGAACCCTTTCTTGAGATGTAGTCAAGGTGTGCTAAACCCTCTACACACAACTCCTAAGTTCAGTAGAACTTATTATATTCTAAGCTTGAATTTATATGTACCTTTAGTACCAAGTGGCTTTCACTGTAGAAATTAAATTTGTTATCTGGTAAAACAATGGCAAGCTTGAATCCCACCGATGCACACCAATGTGAGAAGTTGGCCTGGCATATGCTGTCCTCTCGTTATAGATAGGTCAGATCAAATGTGCTCAGATACTTGGCTGAGGTCAATCTATCTATGAGCTCATCTGCTCTGGGAATTGGGTTAGCATCAGTCTTAGTGACTGCATTGAGTCCCCTGTAGTCAACACAGAACCTCATCTCTCTTTTACCATCCTGGGTGTGAGGTTTTGGTACAAGGACTACTGGGCTAGCCCAAGGGCTATCTGAGGGCTCAATCACTCCTACTTCCAACATATTTTGGACTTCTGTCCTTATGCAGTCCCTGACATGGTCAGGTTGCCTGTAAATTTTATTCTTGACAGGCAGACTGTCCCCAGTGTCCACTTCATGAGTGCACCAGGGGTCTGACTTGGGGTCAGAGAAAACATATGTCTGTAAGACTGAAGAACTTGTCTACACGACCCTGACCAGTGGGGAAATTGTGCTTTGGCCCATTATTGAGCCAACCACCAAGCAGCAATTGTTCCAAAGATCAGCACCCTAGCCACTTTCACCTTCCCAGCTTGCGTACCTCCCTCAGGACAGAGTCACTATCCCTGTAAGAGGCGGAAGATAAGTGGCCCGTGGGCTCCCTTTTACGCACTCCATTTTGCTGCCTCCCGCGGTTGCTTGTTTCTCAACTTGTGGGCCCTAGCGGAGGACAATCTCGACATCTAAGAGTTCCCCTGGTTGCTCTAGGCCTGCTCTACCGTATCCCCAAAGGAGACCCCTCACAGACCTCGTGGGTCTGCAACAGTAGCTGATTTGTCAATCTTGTGTGGGTTGCGGTTGCCAAGGCTTAGTGGATCCAATCCGGACACTAAGACCGCAGCGACCTTCATCCGACGTGGAACAGTTGCCCTCCAGAAGCTGGCCTTCCTTGAAGCCTCCCGGAGTCCGTGGCTGCAGATCCAAGCTACACCTCTTTCCACTTGAAGCACCAGACATTGAAGGGCTCTTTCCTTTGAGCTCCCTGGTCACTGTGCCGTGACCCAGACTTTGTCCCCTCTGCTTTCAGGTTCTTCTCTTCAAGATCTACAACTTCATTCTTCACGACATCATCAACGCTTTTGGCTAGCAGCAGTTTTCTACTTTTCCCATTGAAAATCAGTCCGCGACCCGACATCGAAAACGACCTATGCACCCGGCTTCCCTGGGGCAGGTAACAGTGGTACCTCGGTACTCTCGTGGTAGTGGGTTCCTCAAAGGCTTAACTCTAAGCCCTTAACTTTGAACTCCTGCTAGAAGTATCTTTAATCTTTAAAAATAAAACCGCGACATTCTCCCTAGGCTATAATGGAGATCCCGATAACAGCTATTTCCACTGCACGCGCCTCCCGTGGGTCCCCTTCCTCATAACTGTGGGTGGATTCTGAAGGGGCCAGCGATCCTATATGCCCTAGGCATTGTCTGTAGAATTGTCGTGGTTCTTATACCACTTTTTTAGTATATGGTTTGGTCCCCCCCTGGGGCCCAGTGATTCCACTGCTATTTATTGTAACTATAAATGCTTGTTTGAATTGTAACTTTACCTCTAGCCACATAAAGAGACTTGTGGGATTCTGTCTAGAATAAATACATATATTTTATATATATACCTGTGTGGACTACTCTTTCATTTGGTTATTCAAGAGGTTATTATGGTAAAACAATAAGCTTAACACTCCTTCAAGACTTACCCTGAAGGCTGCTCTCCACAGCTACCACTAGGATAGCTTTCTTTAAAGGTTGTCTTAAACCTATCATCAATAAGAGTAGAATTGGACTGGTGCAAGGTATCCCCTATAACTAGAGGACAGCATAGGCCAGGCCAACTTCTCACAAGAATGTATATTATACCAGTGAAAACACACAGAATTGACCCGTCCAGACCTCACTACTGTTTGAAATGTGGTGCACCACATGCTGACTTCACGCATCTCTTTTGGACATGTAATAAAATACAGTCTTATTGGGAAGCTGTACATCGGACGTTGGGCAATATGCTTGATTTGACACTAGTTCCCATTTCGGAGGTGGCTCTACTGGGGTACGTGGTAACATTTCCCAAAGGTATTCGGAGATTTGCAGCTATACGTTTAATGTTATCAAAAAGAGAAATTGCCATCAATTGGGGTTGTAAAAGGACCCCCACTCTTCAAGGTTGGTTAAAAGACATTTGGGGTCTGCTCAGGAGCCACTTGACTGCAGATCACCTAGCAGCTGGGTCACAATTGGCACAAGGTAGAACCCCTACTGGGGTGGGGTGATTTCCCTCTATGCGGTACATGGGACAATGACGGCTTTACCACTCTTTAGGCAAATGTTTTGATTGCTTTAGACACTCCTTAATTTGAGGCTATTTTTGCGGAAGTTCGGGTTGGTGGGAATTCTGTAATGTGGTCCTCTGGGGTGGGATATGGAAGAACCATCAGGAAGGTCGTAACACTTGACAGATGTTTTTACATCTTTTGGATTGGATGTCTAGATTTCATTTAATCATTGTTGCATACGACATGATACCAACAGTGAGCACTCATGTTGATTCTGATGTAATGTCGAGAAATGGTAAATAAAGTTTTTTTTAAAAAGCATTACAATGAGTAAACTAATGCATCGGTGAGGATTGTGGCGAGACAACAGAGGCCAATAAAGAGCGCAGTTGGAATAACCCGAATACAAAAGAATACAATTCAATGTTCAGCTGAAAGACTCGGCTCCTCCTTCCTCACCACGAATAAAGCTAAGAGTCGTCTAGTGGGAATTCCAAATCTAAATTTGGGTGTAGGTGTCGTAGTGTGAGCGGACACAGTGCACCTCACACAGGATGTCTTGTGTTATCTGCTTTGTGGCTGTACGTTTATGCTGAATAGCATCCTTTGCCGAAAATTACTCCATCTCATTGGACACAAATTGCACTCCATTATCGGAGACAATTTCTTTGGGACAACCTTCCCTCATAAACCACTTCTTTAAAGATTTAATATCAGCATACGTTGTAGGCTCCTACATGAAATCTACCTCCCACCACTTGCTGTAGTGATCCACTATAACTCAAGCAGACTTGGATATTTGTGGTAAAATGTTGAATGGACCTATGAAATCGATAGCCAATTTTGACCACGCCCCAAAAGGTAACACACTGGGCTGTAGGGTCATGGTCTCAATCTTCTATGCTTTTGTCACTATTAGCACACATGACAAATGTTCTAACATTGGCAACTATCTCAGAGTCCATACCAGGCCACCAATAACTCTCTCTGATCTTCCATTTAGCAATGGTTTGTTCCAGGTGACCCTCATGACAATCAAAATAATCTTGTCTTAACCCACTCGAGGGAATTACCTTATCAAGTCCAATAGGCATTCCATTCTTTTCAACCGACAATTCATAAGCCCCCTTGACATACGTCTGTAATCCAACAGGAACAGACTTCTCTTTAGGCCATCCCTGTGTCCCCCATTTATTTACACATACCAGAACCTGCCATACTGTAATTCCACTCTTCCTCAGTGAATGCATTACCCTCGCACACTTCTGCACTCGCTATCAGACACTCTTCATCCTCTTTACCCTCGCATACATCTGCACTCGCTATCAGGCACTCTTCACCCTCTTTACCCTCGCATACATCTGCACTCGCTATCAGGCACTCTTCATCCTCTTTACCCTCGCATACATCTGCACTCGCTATCAGGCACTCTTCACCCTCTTCATCCCAATTAATAGGCTGACCTTGGTCATTTATGGAAGATCGCTATAAATAATCTGCCTGGAAATGTTTTCCCCAGAGATGTATTCTTTGATAAAATCATTAAGTAACAATCTAGAAGTTAGGGGCATATTTACAAGAGTTGCCACTAAGCCGAATTTTCGTTGCTTAGCTGTATTTTTACAATAGATTGTTACATGGCGTTGGGATCAGCTAGTGGCTGTGAATAAATTGTGGCTAAGTCTCCAGCAGATTGCAGAAAAAAGCAGCAGCCAGGACCAAGTTCAGCACAAGTCAACCACCCCCCACCCCCAACCCACCTAACAGTCAGGACGACCCACCAGAGTCCCAGGGGGAAAGGAGATGCAGAATCAGGGACGGGGAGGGGGAGGGGGAGGCCCGGGGGTCGTGTTGGGCCAAGGCCTAGCACCTACGGGTTGTGCACATCGTGCCATGAGCAATCCCTGCAGTGTGGTAGACCCACATTGCTGAGGACACCGCACAAGACTGGTGGAGGACTCCACTAACTGTCTCAAGTCACTGCTATTGGCCGTTGGTGGCAGCGGGTGACAGAGGCACGGGGTCTGTTTAGGCCAAGGCTCGGGTGTGCAGCTTGATCTGCTGTTGCTCGCTGGGGCATGGGGAAACGTGGACTCTGGTTGCCACTGTTAGATGAGAGGGGGTGTCAGGGTGGTGCTGTCTTTCCTTGCCCCCAGGTAGTGAGCTCTTGTGTGTACAGTGGATTTCCATTGGTGCTGCTTGAACGAAGATTCCTGGCTAGCATACACCTGACCGGAGGAGAGGGGCCCGCTGACCACGCTGCACTGCACCGCATGTCATAGATAGTGCCTAGGCATCTGGTGCAACGATGGCCGACTGCACACGGGGTTGGTGTTGACACCTGGCTGCTCCTCCTTGTTTGTGAACCTAGAAGTTGGGGGTTGCTGGCTGCTGGAGCAGGTGACAGTGGACACCCTGGAACAAACGCGTACTTCCCTTGTTGGCCGCATCGACAAAATCACAGTTTAGATGCAGTTGCATATTCTGAGACATGCTTGCTTTATCTACTGCCAGCAGGTGAACTTTCCCCATTCTTTGTTGTAGAGCGGGTTCATCGAGTGATGGGCGTGTCGTCTACTGCCAGGGACAGGTCCTAAACTCTTTATCTTCCGCCTCTTACAGGGATAGTGACTCTGTCCTGAGGGAGGTACGCAAGCTGGGAAGGTGAAAGTGGCTAACACCACAATACTTTTCTTCCCTGACTACGCCACAGGGTTCAGAGGCAGAGGGTATTGTCTCTAGTGGTTGAGCGACACCTCCGAGAGTTGGGAATCAAATACTCCCTTCTCGTCCCGGCAAGGCTGCAAGTGGTCTCAGATGGTAACATGTGATTCGTTGTCGCCGCTGAACAGGTCTGGACCTGGCTGGAGTCTTCTGGTCAACAGGTGCTGCGGACAGGGAGTGAAGGATCTGTGCAACAAGTTGTCATTGGTGGAGCCAGTTGTAGTGGAAGGCAAAGGGAGGAGCTGAGGCCCCCGCCACAACTACAAGCCACCACCAATCTGGAGCAGATTATACAAGAGAGGCGGAAGCTGCTGCATGTGGCGGCAACAATGTACAAATGCATTCAGATACATGATCGCAACACTTCCCCTGAACCCAGAATGCTTCCCTAGTGGCGATGGCTCCACTGCAACATGGCCATCTGGTGCAGAGTCCGTTCGGCCCCTGGAAGTGACTCCTCAGATGGCAGATGACCTTATTTAAGGTTGACTAGTTGTACATCTCTCCTTCTTCCACAGTTACATTTCTCCTCTTTTTTCCTTTTTCTATGTTGCCTAGGAGTTAGATTATTTTTTGGATTATACCAGGCTGGAAGAATACTGGCCGCAGAAAGGAAAATAGCCCCATAGAACTTTTAAGGATGGCACACACACATGAATCGAAGCTAGCACTAACCTTATGTGAACAGCCCGAAATGAATAATCGCCCTGGTAATTCTGCTGTCAGAGCCAAGAGGGGTGCCCAGCCCAGTCTCTTCCGGGCACCGACGGGTGCAGATGGGCCCGCCCTTCGCCCGAGCTTTGCACGGCCTGCAGCACAATTAGAAAGAGGAAATCACCTGGATTGATTGACTTTGTACATGAAGGTGTCCATTCTTGCACAACATAAATCAACTCTGCAAGGCAAGCAACCTTGCATGATGTGGTAAGGGTGCCTGTGTTGGCGCATTGCAGCCATTTTGTGCCAACATAGGGGTAAAAGACAGGACTGCGCCCTATCTTATTGATAGTGGGCATTCATGCACTTTTGTATTGTCATAGGGCAGTGCAGCAAGGCTCCTTGCAGAGCTGTCCAGTACCAAAACCTCTTAAATGAGGCCCCAAGTGTGTTTGCACCATTTCTAAGACCCGGTATTTACTGGTGTTAAAAAACTGACTCTAATTGGACTTAGCTGCATTTTTTTTCCATTTAGCGACTTACAAAGAAATCCTTGTGATTATTGGGTTGTGTGTTTTGTGGGAGGTTTTTACCTGGGAATGCCTACCTTGCTTCTCACTTTCAGTAAGCCACGCTAACAGAAGTGGCACTAGGAAAAATTAACATTATAGCTACAAAAATGCCGCTAACTAGAGTTAGCAGCAACTTGTAATTATGGCGGTAAAAAAAGCTGCTGTAACGTCAAAAAATTAACGTTACAATGGCGGTAAGCCCTTGTAAATATGCCCCTTAGTCTGGCCAGTCTAGGCGTATGAACCCTGGTGACGGTCCCACTGAGTATATTCACTAATGGCTCATGGAATGTTTTGAACGTGAATTTTCTCCCCAAAAAAGAAACACTTGAAACGTTCCACTGCCCACAGCAGGCTGAAGAACCTTATGGGTCTGGCGGCGCAGAGTACGCCTTAATCTCCTGAGTTCACCTGCTTTGTCGAACAGAGACACGGGACACTCCGTTAGGCGTAGAAGATCAGATTTATTAGCTGCAGCTAAGTACAGTTGTCCCAGAAGTACACTCGGTATGTTCTCAGGAGACTGCCACTTTACTTCGTGGCGCACAATCTTTTATAACATACAGATTCACAAAGAACACTCCCAATGCATACAGGGTCAACCAATGAGAAGAATGTGAAAACAAGATATTAAGTAACTCGAATAAGCCCCTCTCCCAACTGTGTTTGTCACCTTTCCCCACAAGTTAATCAGTGGTAGTGTTTATAAGTCGACTTGCAGGTGGCAGGACACATTTGTATGGCCTACAGGACAGTTGTGAAATGAGAGAATACGAGTAAAGAATAGAGAAGGCCAGAGGATAAGATAAATTAAGGAAAGAATGGTGCGAACCAACAGATAGTTGAAACAGGGATCAGCCAGACCAGACGAGGATTAGTGGAGTCGGCCGGACCCTGACACCAGCTATAAACAGAGGCAGGAGGTTATTTGACACGTTCCAGTAGGATGAGGAAAAACAACTCTTCATTCACCGTGCCGCCTGAGTGGGGCAACACAAAATGGCAGAAAGACACAAAATGGTGGCTAAATACGAACGAGATCGGAAACTGAATTACCTCAAGGCTAACAGTTCTTTTTCGATGACTGAACAAACCTTCTTGTGAGAAGGTGGCCTGTTATATGCTGTCCACTAGTTCTAGTGGGCACCTTGTATCAGTCCAAACAACCCCTTATGTTGATAGGTTAAAGACAACCTTTATTGAAAGCTATCCTAGTGGTAGCTATGCAGAGCAGCCTTCAGGCTAAGTCTTGAAGGAATGTAAAGCAGCTTGTTTTACCAGTCTATAATCTCTTGAATGATCAAATGAAAAGACAACCACACCAGCTATATATTTAAAATATATGTATTTAGGTTAACACACACCCCTCTAGTCTCTTTATGAGACTGGAGTTCGAAGTTCGATGGCAATCACCAGTAATAGCACAAATACACGTTTGGGCCCTAGGGGCGTACCAAACCATATACTAAAAAAGTGGTATAAGAACCACAACTGTACTAAACACAAGGCCTAGAGCCTGTAGAATAGCTGGGACCCCAAGGAACCACCCAAGGTAGTGACACAGGGGACCCATTGGGACTGTATGCAGTCTGAGAACACAACCGCGGGTTCCCGTTATCTTCTATGGGCAATGTCGTGGTTTGAAATTTAAAGATTAGGGGCACTTCTAATCGAGTCAGGACCAAACCCTTTTGGACTTAAGAAGTTCTAGGGCGAGCATCCACGTGAGCACCAGAGTACTCGTGTTACCTCACCCAGGGAAGCCGGGTGCATAGATGTCTTTTGGTGTCGGGTCGCGTCGTCGATTTCAATGGAAGCCTGCAAAGAACTCCTGATGCCGTGAAAAGCAGAAGTGTCCGAGGAGATCCATGCCTTGATCTAGGATGGAAGGAACCTGAACGCAGAGGGTACAGAGTCTGGGTCACTTGCCAGTGACCGAGGGCAGGATGGACCAATGCCCACAGATGTCGGGTGCTTCAGCTGAGTTGACGGGTGTCTTGACTCTTCAGCCACGAGGTCCAGGAGGTGTCGACGAAGTCCATGAGCCGGATTCGAGCTGTCCCACAAAGACTGTCGAGTGCTGCGGTGTCGGCGACCAGATGGGACCCAACAAGCCTTGGCAACGGCAAGTCACTGGAATTCAGAGAAAGGACTGCGGTGCAGACCAGCAAGGTCTGAGGGACTCACCCAGCAAGGGTAAGCAAGGGCACATCTGGAGCAATCAGGAAAGCTCAAGCAGAAAAGGAGTTGCCTTCGTGGGGACCTGCTAGCCAACGGGCTAGTGATCGCGAAGGAGCCTCAAGCGGTTGCACTTGAAACTGGGCTCGGGTCACTCGTGGAGTGGAGGCCAACAACACTCTTCGGTGCAGGAGGTGCTCAAGGCTGGTGCTACTCGGAGCCCAAAGCACAACTTCGAGGAGGACCAGGAAGATAGTGTTGCTGCAAAAGTTCACGGTGTCCAGGGGTCACATTCCACGTCACCCACGATAGCCACGGGCCTCAGCTTTGCTGTGGACTCAGGGTAGCCTCGGGGAAGTCTGGAAATCCACCTCTGGTGATGCAAAGACTTCGGTGTCTGGCGGGAGCTTCAGCGATGCAGACCGGTCAGTTGCTTCTTTGGTGCCTGCCAAGCAGGGGAGTCACTCCTTGACCCCAAGGGAGATTTCTTCTAGTCAGAATACAAAGTCGAAGGTCCAAGATATATCTTGCAGAGTTTCGCCCAGGGTAATCTAAAGAGCTAGGGACTGGATTCCTATACTTATAGTAAGTTTAGGGGATGGACTAACTCTAAGGCCCCACCTATGAGTTGGCTTGGAAAGAGGGGTGGTAACACCCATTTCCTTTGTCCAGTTTCATGCCAGAGCAGGGGCAGGTAGCCCCTGCAGCCGGTTTGAGCTGGTCCATGCACAAGGACACCAAGTGTGCCCCCAGTGCAGGACTTCAAAGCACCAGACAGTGCTCCCGCCCAGACCCAATACACATCTGCCTGTCTTTGGAGATGGTTACACCTCCCCTCGACAGGAAACCTATTGTCCAGACCTCCCTTGCCGGAGTTTCAGTCAGCAGCAGGAGGCCAGACCCGTGTCTGTGGCAGAGGCTTCCATTTTGTGATGCCAGGGCTCAGGAAAGTCCTACCGGGTTTAGCCAGTGTGAACATGTCTCTCCCTCTAGAAGGGTGGAATGCTACCCCCGCCACCAGAATTGGCGGTGGGTAGTATTCCAAAGCATTTGAAACCAAACACAACATGTTTTGATGCAGCCATTCCAAAGTTAGCATCTTCCGCGAGGTTATAATGCACTTAGAGTATATGGTATGGCTGTATCACAGAACAGCTATAAGGAAGTATTTCCGAAAGCTGCAGAGGGGCTCAGCTCATGCTTGGGCATCCTCTCACACAAAACCAAGCACTCTGCCTTCAGGATTGTCAAGGCCTGCCATAGGAGTGGCTTATAGGTTTATATGTGTCTGTATAGGGTAGTGATATAGGTAGCTGAAGTGTCCTTTCTTCAATAGAGTTGTGCAGCATATAACAAAGACCAGTAGTCTTCACTCTTTTAGTGGATTTATTGTAGATAACAGGATACACTGGAGTACAGATGTAGAGGGCTCAAGGTGGTAGCTTCAACTGCCTGTCAAGCCATTCCAGTCCCTGGCGCAAACATTCTAACCAAGTATTACATAGAATACATTGACAAGCACAAAGTAACATTCCAACATTTTTATGTAAATGAAGTGCACCGAGAAATAATGCACAGACACCACATATCTCCCTCTTATCAAAAAATGGAAATACCGCACATTATAACACAGTGAACGATATGCTTACTGAACATACCTACTAGGAATCCTCTTAACTCTTGAACTCCTTCTAACATCAGAGAAACTCTGACCCCCATTTACAACTGATTTATGAGCAGAATTGATTCTGGCCAAACGACCAAAATTCCACCACTGTCCATCCTCTAATTTTGCACTGTTGCCTTTAATTGTGACTATACGTGCAGGATCCCTGAATTTTGATTTACCTTTTTGTAGCATCAAAGGATCCTTGACACGAACTAGATCACCAACAACAAATTTGACTTCTTTTTTTGAAACAGGCAAATCTAGTTTATTACATCTACTAACACTGGCTTCATCACTACGATTTTTAGCAATGGATGAATTTTTTGCAACATCACATTTATTGTCGAAACAGTTCAACTTCCAGAACGGATTGAGTGTGGACACCACTTTCCCCCCTCTCATCAATTCAAAAGCAACCCAACCCGATACAGATTGAGGAGTGGTTCTATATGCCCATACCACATATCTGATGGCAGACTCACAATCTACTTTAGCTTTGAAAGCACTCTGAATACATTCAACTAGAACCCTATTGAATCTTTCAACTTTTCCGTTCGCCTGAGGAAAATACAAGGGAGTGCGTAGATGTTTGATACCCATCATTGATAAAAAAATCTTGCATGAGTTGAGAGGTAAACTGAACCCCATTATCTGTAAGTAATTCCTCAGGAGTGCCCTCTCTGCTGAATACGTCCTGGAGAAATCGAATGACAGATTTTGTATTAGGCTCAGAGACACCTCTGACCTCCACCCCCCTGGAGAAGTGGTCAATTAAAACTATGAAATATTTCATGCAATTAGGGAGAACATGAAATGGCCCAAGAAAATCTATAGCTACCTTTTGCCATACTTTGTTGGGAGAAATTGAGGGTTTGGGAGATGGAGAATTCGTAACCAAGTGTTTGTCACTGTGTGAACATTGAGTACAGTTATTAACATCACGGTCTACAGAAGGCCACCAAAAATCATTACGGATCCTCCGTTTGGTGGCAGTCATACCTAAATGACCAGAATGTGCAGTTTCTAATATTCTTTGTCGGAAGAGCGCGCTGTATGAAATTGATTATAGAAGGATAATTAAATTATCTTTTTAGCGTTCGGCTGCACACATTGTCAGCTTCAAAGTAGATAGAAACTGCTGTGTTTACATTCAGAGATGTAGTGAAAGTCTCAACGCTTGAATGCACATGTAGTGGAACAGACGCTGATGATGATATTTTAATAATAAACAGGCTTGAATTCCTTTCGCTCTAATGCCTTTCACCTTTGTTAGATCGTGGTGAGATCAAAGTGCAGGGAATTATTCTTTGAAATCTGTGGCATTCTTTGAAATGGAAACGCGAGCTGAAGGACAAACAGCAGGCTGATATTCATTCAAATGAAAGAATGTTCGATGATGCACGAGCAACAGCGTGTGTTGTTTTTGAAATGAAAACAAGCAACAAGGGCATTTGCGCAGTCAATTAATAATACGTGGAAATGCCACATAAGTCGGATAATGGAAGTAAGAGCGAGGCGGATGAGGTTATTTGTTTTTTTATTAAAGTTGAACTTGCAGCATCTGAGATAAGTACAAGGAAACGGAGCTGTAAATGTCTATATATTCTGGATTGAAATGAACCAGTTGATTAGGAAATTAGTCCTTGAGCCCTCAAAAGTAATATGGAGCAAGAGAAGTAACAGTACCTTTTTGAAGTAGCAATGCAGAAAGATTCTTCAAAAAAAATTCTCATCCCAAGCTTGTCGCCAAAATTGAAGTGTCCTTTCTTCAATAGAGTTGTGCAGCATATAACATAGACCAGTCGTCTTCACTATTTTAGTGGATTTATTGTAGATAACAGGATACACTGGAGTACAGATGTAGAGGGCTCAAGGTGGTAGCTTCAACTGCCTGTCAAGCCATTCCAGTCCCTGGCCCAAACATTCTAACCAAGTATTACATAGAATACATTGACAAGCACAAAGTAACATTCCAACATTTTTATGCAAATGAAGTGCACCGAGAAATAATGCACAGACACCACAGTAGCCTATACCACTGTAAAGGGTGCAAGCACACCCTTACCCAGGTTGCAGTAGCAGACCTGTGGTGCCATTTTGGAGTGCTTCCCAGGGGTGGCATAACACATGCTTCAGCCCCTGGTAGGCCTCTGAGGTACCTATGCCCTAGGTACATAGTATACCATATACTAGGGGCTTATAAGGCACTCCAGAATCCAATTAGAAATGTACCTAATGTACATGGAAACCATTTTACAGAGATAGCAGATAGACTTCGGCCCTGAATAGCAGGGTCCCAGTCCAACTAAGTCATAAACCAGCAAAACACCAGGAAAAAAGTGGGGGCAACCATATAGTCAGATTCCACCTTCCTACACTTCTCATTTTCCTTCAGAGACCTTGAAACAGACCCCAGGCAACTTCTCTTCCAGATCTACTCTTTTGGGCTAACGTGGCTCCCAACCCTTCATTACTCATCAACCATAACAATGCATTCCTTTGGGCAATCGAAAGACGCCAATGTTCCGTCTGTTTCCATGACTTGCTTGAGTGAAGCAAGCTCCTCCTGACGTGCGTCGCTCCACTCAAACACCTTCCATTTTTGAGTATGTCTCATAAATTTGGAGAAAACAACTTTCAATTCATTTTACTGATCAGATAAGACTCTATAAAGCATCAATTTAGGTGCCACCATAGTGAGGAGAAAAAGAGAGAATTGATACATGGGGATACTAAGCACTCCTTATGTAGCCCATCTTGCAAGTGACTTCCTAAGAAGGGCTGTTTGTTGTTATACCAACACCTTGCACAACTCTAGACAGGGCGCAGTACCCTTCAAACTCACAATGTGTGATCCTGGGCAGGTGTCTGCATTCTCTGAGGCTGTGGCTTTATTGCCTCACTGATCCTATCCAGGGCCCTCTACTCACGTGCACCCTATGTACTCCTACGCCCGCATCAAGCTATCACAGGATCTTCCAATGCCGCCATAGGCTAGGCCAGCTCTGTGTGACTCTAACCATGTTCAGTGACTTGAGTCTCTCTTTCTCAATCTTTGCCTGCTCCGTTTGTGGCTACCTCAACTGTATACTTCTGAAAGTGTGGCAAGTTAGCCATGGAAGTCTTGCTATCATTTTGCCCAAATGTAGGAATTGACCTGGCAACAGCGAGAATCAGGAAAACCCCCCTAGAAGTCCTACGGTGAGTTTTTGTGATTCACCATTAAAGAATACTTCCAGATTCATTGAGATCTTCTTGTCAGTCAGGTGGACACCAATGCAGAGGCTCTCAAGAAATGATTTATGTGTTGCCGCGGCCAGGGCGACTTACTCCAGACTCTGGTATCACGGTTCGATCCCCGGCGCCGGCGGCAGAATAGCCCAACACCATGTGACTCTGGGCAATAGCTTGCTTAATCTTCCTGACGGCCCCCAGCGCCTAGAGAGCCTTACGGGTGACTGTTCGCGCTTTACAAATGTGGATTATTACAAATGTGGATTATTATTTTACAGCGACGCTTCATCAATGATCTTCTTTTAATCTGGGAAGGTGAACAAAATGAGCTGAGAATCTTTCTAAAATCACTTGACAACAATCCTCAAAAGCTCAAATTTAGTTATAAAATAGGCACCAGCGACATCAACTTTTTGGACATCGGCCTCTATACTGAAAACAGTAAAACCTGTACAAAAGTACATAGGGGCATATCAGCAACGAGGCGATTTAAAATTTACGCCGCTTTTGCGTCCGTTTTTGGGCGAAAAGCGGCAATAATTTTATCGCCTAATCAGCAAGGTCACGCTATCGTGTGAAACCTTGCATGAGCGCCCGGATTCTTAACGCCCAGCTTTGCATCTCTAATGAGATGCAAAGTGGGCGTTCCTGACCTGACATGACTGGAGAAATGTCGCTAAGCGACATTTCTCCTATCATCAAAACCCACGCTATGAAGCATAGCAGCAAGAAAAGTAGCGATAACCCCTGTTATCGCTACTTTCCCTACGCCTGCTTCAGGACTGATTTAGCCATGATATCCTAGGGAAGGTGGATATCATGGCAAAGTATGTGAGGCCCTATCATCAAGCTAACGCCAAACTATGTGAGTTTATCGCTGGGTTTCCAGCGATAATCTCACGCTTGGCAGTTAGCGCTAGGATTTTTATCGCTTTTGAGATGAGCGTTGCTAATAGCACGCTATCTCAGCGATAAAAATATACGTTAGCCGGGATAATTATCCTAGCGCTAAGTGCGCCTAGCGATAATTATCGCTGGTTGTTGCTGATATGCCCCTTAGAAAGCCAACTATCTGTAAAAGCATTCTTTCGCAAACAGGGCACATCCAAATGCTCTAAAATGGAAAGGGTCCTATGGGCTATTCTTGAGAGTAAAAAGGAATTGATCTGAGTAAAAGGATTTTGAAAGTCAGGTAAAGGAGATATGCCAGAGATTCAGAAGATGTAGATGTCCCATTTTAGTACCAAAAGATGTCTGGAAACAGGCAGGACCTATTGATCCCCAAGAAAGTGGAAGCTCTGACAGAAGAAATGATGATTAGACACATTATGGACTTCAACAATTCAGAAAAGGGAATCAAGATATTGATTAGAAATAATTGGAGCATTTTGAAGAAAGATGAGGATTTAAGACCACACTTATCAGACATCCAATCATCACATACAGGGAAACATCGTCACTAGGTGATATCCTTATTCGGAGCTGAATGGCCAATCAAATACAAGAGTCAACCAAGTGGTTATTGTCTAAAAATGAGGCTTTTACAAGTGTCAGAAGTGTAAAGCCTGTGTTGTGGGTGACAATGGAACTGTATTTGTACTATCTGATGGATGCACTTGAAAGATCAAAGAATCTTCCCCTCCTCTAGCACATATGTGCAATCTCCAATAAGGACTTTGTACACGTGATCACGAAACATATCTAGGAAGAACATAAAGATGATAGGAGTGGTTCATGCTTCTATGGAATTCAACATATACCAGCGAATCCTAGAGGGGGAGATCACAAACTGTTCTCTAGGAGAGACGAATCAATATGGATTATCATGATCAGAACCGAAACACGATTGGGTCCAAACACAGATGCCGAGCTTTACATCCACCTTTAAGTTCTGTAGAGTCAGTACCTATGATGATCCTGCTGTTCTATATAACAGTATAATTTCATACGGTAATATAGGTGTTTTATCCCTTTAAGATGAATGATGCTGTGGCATAAGGCATGGGATTTCACTGGTACCTGTCTCACCACAAACAGAGGTACACCTCCACCGTATTGGAGTCGCATTGCACTGATCTGCTCCTCTCCCTCTTTTTTCTACCCTTTTCCCTTCCTCGCAATTTTTTTTACTCTTCTTTTTCTCTATTCTTTGCTCTCTTCTGATTATTCCCTGCTCTCAACAGGTGGCTGAAACTACTGCCGAGTCATTCTCCATGAAATGATTGATGTACAATCCGGATGCATGGAGTTTTTTCAATTTTAATATGAATCTCAAGGTTCTTTCCGTCCACTGTGCAATAATTCTATCTCAATTCCAGCTGTCTTGTCTCAGTGGGTATTTATATGAAGCCATTGTCAGGACTGTGGAGTATGCATACTATTACAATGCTCACGCAGTCAATGCAAGTGGGTTATACATACATGGGGGCTATTGTTTTCATCTCGATAATGCTTACATAAAACACGCAAAGCACTTTTGTGTATACAGGTTTTTACAGATTGCTAACATGGAGATCGTTTGGTTGTTTATACCCCATAGATATCTTTGCAAGTATCGCCCCCCCCCCCCCCTTTTCCCTGAGATTGAGTCCATCGAGGATATATCCATATTTGGGAGAACACTGGCTGGTATCCAGCTAAGAACAATGACTTTCAGGTTGTGTGCAACGATATTGAAATGACTATATGATTGTTTAATGACAATACATCATTTCAATGGAGGGCCGTCAAGCCTACGTATAAGTGAATGTTTAGATGCTGTAATATTTGTGACACTGACGTTTTGGGTGAAATATTCTGATCTGATCGAGCCAGTCAACAGAGCACTCTAGAAAGAACCTTAATCACTTTTTGTATTTCTGACAGTCTGTGCATATAATGAAACAATATTCTTGTCCAGTTGTTATGTTAAATTGAAAATGACTGATTTAGAGCTGTACGTACTGGTAAAGGACGCTCTGTGAACATATGGACGACTCTGCAGTCTTCAAGATGCGCCATAAGTACTGGAAACCAAGACGGTATTGTGTCTGGTCCTTGGGTACTTGACCGGGTCAAAAGAGGCTCAGCTCAGTCATGTCCGGTTTATCAAGGTCTTTTCAAGATTTCTATTTATGATTCACATGGAATATAATGTGTGTGAAAAAATGAATCCTATCTAGGCTGCAATGGATGGGGAACTATTGCACCTTTGGATGTGATATATTCATTGGAAGCATTAATGTTGCTGTGAATAAGGCTTGGGTGCTTTACCAGGCTGAAAAATCACATAAAAAAACTACCAGAATACTGTGGTAAATGTGGTAAGATACGTTATATGAGAAGCAGATCATGAGGGGGGCTTAAGGAGGAGTGCATTAGGACTAATTAAAACATAATATTTTCAACATGTTGTAAGATCTTCAAAACAGAGATGTGAGCGAGTATATGTGTGTTTTTGTTCGTGTGTATGTGAAAATCCCAGGTGTTACCGACAGACACCTCACTATATCCAATCGAAAGCACCTGTACCCAACTATTTACCACAGAATACATTTTTTAGGGGGAGTGTAACACCCCAAACACCCCCGAGCTACGCCCCTGGGAGTGGTATGGCATGTTATAGGGTGTGTGAAACTGTCATAGAGTGACATACCGTGTAGTGACACAGAGAGGAGTACAGTGTTATATAGTGGAGTGAGGTAGAATAGAATAGGGTGTGGTACAATGTGCTACAGTGGAGTGGCATTTAGTGTTGTCAAAGTTAGTTCCATAGAGTGCGTTAAGTGTAGCCGTGTACAGTGGAGTGGCATAGAGAGGGATAGTATAGAGCACAGGTCTTCAAACTGAGGGTCGCGACCCCTGGGGGGCGTGGATGGGTTCCCAGGGGGCGCAAAGGCCTCTGCAAGCACATGTAAATGAAGACGCCTGGAAGTGCAGCGATGCTTATTTGCTGCATTTCCAGGCTGTCTTCATTTCCTCCGAAGCCCTCAGAGTGCCGTGGGGCCAGAGGTCAGTGGGTGCGCTGCTGGGGGCTCGGCTGGGCCGTCTCTGGAGTCTTATTAAGACTCCAACATGCCCCAGTTTTTCACAGGTCTTTAAAGACCATTTAAATACCTTTGGAAACTGGTTACGGAGGCTTAGTTTTTTTTCTTTTTCCAGTACCCCCTGGGCCCCGACTCTGCCTCTCCCTTTCATTTGTATTTTAAATTTACTGCTGTAGTGTGAAAATGCATTTCATGAAAAGGAATATAAAAAAGGGTTGCCAATAGAAAAAATGCCAGCCATGTATGTTTAAAGAGCCTGCAAAGACCTTGCTTTGACACTAAATAGGGTCTTAAATAAAAACGGATGTACTCATGTGTAATGTGACTTCCTGTCTGTTCCTTTTATTTTCAGTCATGAATGATTCAGGCACCCCTAGAACACATTTAAAGGGGCTTTATATTTGCTTTTCGAAGTACGCACACATAAGTGCTGAAAATAGGGCTTTAGGTGACTGTTTATTTTTGTACCGTCGGCAACATCAAAATAATGAGCTGGCAACCCTAATCATAAGACTGGACGTTTGTTGCAGGATCAGCACATTATTGATTTCCTTCACCCTCGATTCCCTGATTAATTCCATAGTAGCAATAGTTTAACTTATATCTGAAACTCTACGCCCCATCAATAACATGCTGATTAACTTCAAGTGTCTGGGAATTCACCCTGCGTTCAGACAACTCACTCCTCATTCTCACCCTTCACTTTCACGCTCACCCTGCACTCACAGCGCATAGTTATGGTTTTCCCGCATTTGCCACATAATCCATCATCTGCTGCATAATTTGCAGATTGAAAAATGAAGCAACACGTTACCTCACAGTGGAAGGCCCTTTCTAAAGGTTGACTGGTCACCTTTCTGTTGCTTATTGCTATATGTGGGTGTTAATGTGGTACTTATGAGGGGCAATAAAGGCCAGGACAATGTTAACAAGTGTAAAAATAGCAAAATAGTGCAGTAATGCTATCACAAAATATACAGCATAATTTGCCTTTGCTTGCTGTTGAATTTAGTCAACCATGTTGCATAATTTGGTCTTCTCCTGCCGCATAATTCAAATAACCCTGTTTATAGTGCTATGAGGTCCAAGCCTGTGGCAGAAAGCACTGTGAATATGTAAGTCATTACTTTAAAACAGTATTTACATACTCTAAGCTAGGCCGCTGCAAAATGATGCAGTGATTGAGATAAAACAAGTTCTTACAAAACATACTTTTTAGTAATAAGTAATCAAACTGTATCAAATGCAGACGTTTTGTAAGTGGCTCCACGAGTCCAGATCCCAGCTGATAACCCCTTTACATTACATCTTAAAAAGAATAGATCTTTGCCACCAAAAAACTTTAAGCAGATCCACTGGAATTATACAGCAGAAGAGGACAACATTATGCAGCAGGTTTGACTAAATTATGCAGCAAGAAAAGGTAAATTATGCGACACAATGCGCCACATTTTGTGGTTAGCTTTACTTCATTATTTTGTCATTTTAACTCATGGTAACACTGTCAGTGGAAATATTTCACCTCATTTGTACCAGTGTAGCACCCAAATACAGCAGTAAGCAACTACAAGAATACCAGTCAATCTTTGCAAAGGGCCTTCCACTGCTCCGGAACACTTTGCCACGCTTTAAGTAACTTTTGTTCTGTTTGAGCTAGAATCAAGTTTTTTTGTTGAAATCGGCTGATTATGTAGCAAATGCAGTACACTGATAATTATGTGGAAAACGCTGCTGCAGAAACTCATAATTTCTTGGTTTCTTTTTTAACTTTCTGCACCACCACACACACTTCGATTTCAGGCAGAGGCATCTCGTAGTCAGTATCAACCATTCAGGGGCAGTTTCTTGTGAAAGCTGAGTCCATGGGGTGGCAGGTAGAAGGCCAGCTGGGTTGCATTCAGATGCAGAGCCCTAAACCTCTCGATCCTTGGAGCCTCACCGTAATGGTCTAGGAGACAGAGGAAAGGAGCGAGATTCATAGATATTGTCAAAGAGAAGGCCCAGAATAGGGAGCACTGTTTGGGGACTCATTTTTATGTTTTCCAATGGCCAGAGACCACTTCTTCAGAGAGATGCCCCACAGAAGGGGACAATATAAGTGTTTTTGTTTTTAAAAAAAAGGACATTCATTAGTGAAGCTGGTACTGCTGCCAAGTGTGTAAGTGGCCACTGCTGGTTATCATAAAGGCGCAGATGCAGCAGGACTGGGGCCCAGGGATTTGGGGGGCCAACTGCATCACAATTATGACTGTCTACCTTTAAAAAAAGGGGCATCAGAGCTTATTGTCCTTTCAAGCATTAGGACTGAGGTGATGATCCATCATGGAGGGGAAGAGGTAAAAAAAGGCAAAGGAGATACTCGGGACTGCAGTTATCATTAGTGCAGCAGGTATAGTTGCATTGGGGTCAAAGAGTGTGAGGGGCTCACAACACCCCAATTATGGGGAGCAGTTTGTTTGGGATATCTGTTTTTGTTTGATGCATTTGCTGTTTTATAAGTCTCATATTTGGTGCACTTCATAAGCTATAGAAAAAGTATTCTAGAAATCATCTCATAAGCCCCGCTTCCTGCACGCAGGCATGTCCCTCCCGCTCCCCCAATCCTTGTCATAACATTTTGGAGGGGGGCCTGACCTCAAAACATTTTGCTTAGGGGGAGCTCAGAGTAAAAAGTTTGAAGACCTCTGGTATAGAGGGTTAGTATAGAGTGGAATATCGTTGAGTGGAGTGGCGTGCAATGGAACAGCACACAGTGGAGTGCCAGACAGTGGAGTAGTGCACACAGGAGTGGCGTCCAATGGAACAGCACACAGTGGAGTGCCAGACAGTGGAGTAGTGCACACAGGAGTGGCGTAGAGTGGAGTAGCGCACAGTGGAGTGCCAGACAGTGGAGTAGTGCACACAGGAGTGGCGTCCAATGGAATAGCACACAGTGGAGTGCCAGACAGTGGAGTAGTGCACACAGGAGTGGCGTAGAGTGGAGTAGCGCACAGTGGAGTGCCAGACAGTGGAGTAGTGCACACAGGAGTGGCGTAGAGTGGAGTAGCGCACAGTGGAGTGCCAGACAGTGGAGTAGTGCACACAGGAGTGGTGTAGAGTGGAGTAGCGCACACTGGAGTGCCAGACAGTGGAGTAGTGCACACAGGAGTGGCGTCCAATGGAATAGCACACAGTGGAGTGCCAGACAGTGGAGTAGTGCACACAGGAGTGGCGTAGAGTGGAGTAGCACACAGTGGAGTGCCAGACAGTGGAGTAGTGCACACAGGAGTGGCGTAGAGTGGAGTAGCGCACAGTGGAGTGCCAGACAGTGGAGTAGTGCACACAGGAGTGGCGTCCAATGGAATAGCACACAGTGGAGTGCCAGACAGTGGAGTAGTGCACACAGGAGTGGTGTAGAGTGGAGTAGCGCACACTGGAGTGCCAGACAGTGGATTAGTGCACACAGGAGCAGCGTAGAGTGGAGTAACATATAGTGGAGTTGCAAGTAGTATGGTGTCATTGACTGTAATGGTGTACGGTGGAGTGGGTTAGAGTGGAATAGTAAACAGCAGAGTGGGGTACAGCAAAGTAGCCTACAATGGAGTGCTAGAAAGTAGACTAGTGTATAGTGGAGTGGCATGGACTTGGGTGCCATTGTAGGAAAGTAGGATCTGCTTCTATGGTTACCCCCACTTTTTGCTGGATGTGATGCTGTATTTGACTAATCTGACTGGGATCCTGCTAATTAGGACCCCAGTCTATCTGCTTTCTCCCTAAATGGTTATGTTCAGTACTTTGGTAAACCTCAGATTGGATACTGGGATACCCTTATCAGTCCCTTGTACATGTACCCAGGGCATAGGTCCCCCAGAGGTCCCCCATGGGCTGAAGCATGTATTATGCCATCCATGGGAGACCATCAAACTGTAATTTCAGGCCTGCCATTGCAGCCTGTGTAAGTTTGTACTTGCATTACTTACTAAGGATATAGGTATCCTATATCTAGGGTCACTGCACTTAAAAACTATCAGTCACCCCTCTAGCAGGCCTTTGCAATCCTTAGGCAGGGTGCTGGGTTCTAAGTGAGAGGGCGCTCCTGCATGGGAAGGACAACCCTGCAGCCTACGGAGTCCATTCTCCCAGGTTGTCATGGAAGCATCCATATACTATATAGAGGGGCACCGATTAATTACGCAATGACCATCTCAAAACTGGCTGCAATGAATCCTATCATGTTTGGTATCAAACATGTTGGAATTATAACCCCACACTGTAAACGGTATGGGAGGTATGATTCCAAGCACTGAAAGAGCCCTCCGTTAGGCTCTCAGTGTTCCGGGTGCCAACCTTCTAGACCCGGACAGCACAAAATGGTTGCCTCCAACCAGAGACACATTTCTGTCCTCCTGCTGATGAGCCATGCTCGAGCAAGGGAAGACAGAAAAAGTCATCCTGTCGCAGGGAGGTGTGACCACCTCCCAGACAGGATTTAGTGTATTGGAACTGGGTGGGTGCGCTTATCAGCGCCACAAAGTCTGCATGAGGGGCACATTTGCTGTCCCCGTGCATAGTCCAGTTCAAATCAGTCCTGGGATCCATTGCCTCCCACACTGGCATAAAACTGGACGAAGGACAGGGGAGGGTCCCCTGAATCTTCCCAGACTTTTCCCTAGGGTACTTAAGGGCTAACCTGGGCGTAGGTCCCAAGATTCATCGTGGGAGAAGATTCAGATCAGACACCACTTCGTCTTCTAACATCTGGGCACTCTGGACATCGCAGGACTTTGTTTGGGCCTTACTCTGTCTCGCTACCAGTCTGCTGCATTGTCTGTGCCTGTGTATCATACAGGGACCTTCCAAATCCTGTGAAGCATCAATGACACTCAAAGGAATCTCGCTTGGAGTCAAGGAGTCACTCCCCTGCATTCGCAACTCAGTCAACCAGTCTGCTGATTCTGAGCTCCTCTGGACTCCGTTAGATTCAGCAAAACGGGTGGTGGTTCACCACAGCTCTTGAGGCCTGCCATGCCCTCTCACCAAGTTTGAGGCCAGTATCCCTTTTGGGGGTTGCAATAACCAAACCATGTGCACTTCATCAACTTGCAGTTGTAAAGGCTTGTTGGCTTCCTTCCAAGAAGATCTTCGGGCACCAAGTAGCCCAACCTTGAGCACCTCCAGTGTCCAGAATCTTCAGCCATACTGCATCTTGTGAATCACGGCTTGCATCATTTGGTGAGCTGCTTGTGGTAAGCGAGACATCAGATAATGATTGTGAACATCGGAACAAGTGTGTGCAGAATGTAGTTTGTCATAACCCTTAGTGAACCTATCATTAATTTTACACTCGTCTATTCAATCAATTAAGCGGGGAAATTGTAAGCACGCTACTCACTCGTGAGGGCTTCAAGGTGCTGGGGAGGAGGGGGGAGCAGTTCCGTTCAGTCAAAGAGCCAGGTTTTGAGAGTCTTCCTGAAGATGTTCAGGGAGGGGGCACGTCTGATGTCGATCAGGAGCTCGTTCCAGGTCTTGGCCGCGATGTAGGAGAAGGCTCTTCCACCTGTTCTGGCTCTGCGGATGTGCAGGGTTTCGTCAAGACATGTTGAGTCATGGAGAGGGAATAGTCGAGTACCAAGCTGAGGTTTTGGGCGTGGTCCGTTGGGGTGGGAGTGCTGCCGAGGGCAGTGGGCCACCAGGTGGTGTCCCATGCAGAGGGGGAAGGTTTGAGGATGAGGACCTCTTTCTTCTCCGAGTTGAGCTTCAGGCAGCTGCTGCTCATCCAGGATGCGACCTAATTCATTCCTTCCTGGAAGTTGAGCCTGATGGTGATGGAGTCCTTGGTGAGGGAGAGGATGAGTTGGGTGTCATAGGCATAGGACACTAAGCTGAGTCAATGCTGTTTGGCGATGGCGGCGAGGGGGGCCATGTAGATGTTGAAGAGCGTGGGGCTGAGCAACGATTCTTGGGGTACTCCGCAGTTGAATACAGTGGGTTCAAATAGGAAGGGTGACAGTCTGATTCTTTGGGTTCTGCCAGTGAGGAAGGAACGGATAAAGTCGAGGACAGTTCCCTGTATGCCGGCATCGTGGAGTCTGGTTGTGATTGTGCAGTGGGAGACGGTGTTGAATGCTGCAGAGAGGTTGAGAAGGATCAGGGCAGCAGTGTGTCCTTGGTCAAGGAGGGTGCGAATGTTATCTGTGGCGGCAAGGAGAGTGGTCTAGGTGCTGTGGGTGCTGCGGAATCTGGATTGGGTGGGGTCGAGGATGGACTATTCACAAACATCTTTAGGTATGAACCAATGAGTGCAAGATTTAGGATGGATGCTGCCCATCGAGAGAAAACAAGGACAACCCTATACTCAACCGCTTCCTCGCCAGCCCCTTTATCTCAGAGCCTGTCGTTGTTGAATGTACAGAGACTCCAGCAAGACTAGACACCTGGAGATTGTACATGGCATGTGGATGAAAGAACTAACTGACACAGGGGTTTCTGAGATGAAAGTAATGTATGTCATTACCACAGGGCACTCTGTCTTAACACTTAACTTTAAGGTAAAAACTGTAAACAAGCACCTTCTTCGACTGACAGTGCTACAGAACTGTCATGAATTGGTCATTTAAGCTGGTGCTCTATTCCTCCCGGGAAAGAATACACACATGAATAAATGTCTGTGAACACTGCTTGGTTTTCCAAAATGTGGATCCGAGTCCTAGCCATTACTAAATGGCCCGAAGGCCCTGCTTAAACTCTCCAGACCCACCGTGCTGCCAATCTGCCTGCGTGGAACTCACTAACCAGACCAAAGAGCAAAGAGATTTGTACATTGTGCCTCCAAGCCTCTCTTCTCCTTCTCAATAGGAGTGGTGATTTATTAGCAAACACACTTACTCTCTACCTTTTATCATTTTTTCCCTTTCCCTTGAGCCCTTGCATTTGTAGAGAGACCCAGCCCCAGAGTAGCCTGGGTGCTAGCCATTTGAAGATGACACTGAGAATGACTTAAATGCCTGTTTTGTTAATTATAGCGCAGCCTTTGACGGCATTGACCTCAACATCCTATGGAGAAAACTGGCAGGATGGAGCATCCCGAAACAACTGCTCGCAGCAATAGCAGCATTTTACAAGGATACGTTAGTGAGGATCAAGCTAACACAATAATATGCTACCTGCCCAATCCTCACCAACAGAGGTTTAAAGCAGGGATGCATACTCGCCCCCACTTTATTCAACTTATACCCAGCAGATCTTTCTGAAGAATTACTGAAGAGCTAAACCTTTCCACCAAAGCTAGTATGAAAACAATTACCAGTAATACAGTATGCGGACAACTTAGCCTTGATGGATCTGACCCACATTGGGATGAGGAGGGGCCCTGGATATTTTAAACATGTACAAGAAACGCAACGCCCTCTATGCAAATGCTGGGAAAATCAAAGTCCTGATTTTTGGCCAATGACCCAAAAAACGCCAACTCGAATGGCAACTTGGCCCACTAATGGTTGACATGGATTTCAAGTACAATTACCTTGGAGTTTAGTTGACGGACACATGGAAACAAACACTGCAGACAAAGGCAATAGCAGTTTTAGCAGCAAAAACCATGTATTATCTATCTACGCTCCCCCAAACACTAAGCAGCCACTCAGCCAACTAAATTCCAAGAGTCATCAGGGCAAAACTTGTACCAACAATAAGCTATTGCCACTTCCCCTATCCAGGAAGGCTACCCAAGACACTAGAGTGGAACCATACACATTCATACAAGAATATATTTGGCATGAGAGCGCTCAACTCATTTTAATTCCCCTGGAATTCAACCTAGTAAGCATTGATGGATCAGTGGGTGTATGAGTGCCTGTATGGATGATTTAGTGGGTGTGTGACTGACTGTATAAGTGAATGTATGGGTGAGTGATTATACTGTGTGAATATGTGTATCAGTCTGTCAGTTTTTGTGTAAGAAGCTGCATGGGCTGGTGAGCAGGTACATGACTGTCTATGTGGGTTATTGATTAGTTGTCTCTGAGTGCCTGTATGGGTAACTGAGTGTCTGTGTGGGTAGGTGAGAGGGTGTGTGACTCCCTGCATAGATGTATGAGTGGATGAATCCCTGGGTGTATGGGTTCATGAGTGTGTCTGAGAGGGACTGCATGTATGAGTGAGTGTGCTTATGGCTGTGTCGGTGAATGAATGGATTGTAGTGTAGTTCCTATATCCCTGATAGGCTCTGCGCATTGGAATAATATACACTATAGTTTTGACATAGGACTGAGGTCAGAATGTCTCTATCGAGTACATTAAACTTAATTACTTGTGTGTGCCAGCTAACTCAGAGGTCACTAGAAACAAACAAGAAGGGATTAGTTTCTGACAACCGCATAAACATGACAACCTTGTTTCCCTTAGAGTCGGAACAATCTCAGAATCATGGAAACAATAGATAACAGTTTCACCTAGTCAATCGTGCCTGCATCGTTTCTACAGAGTTACACAGAAATAGATAGACGGGCGTTTTCAATAAAAAGGGTTTATTGAACAGTCTTATTTCTCGTGCAAGAGACATGAACTGCTACAATTGTAAGACAGAATGCGAAGTATAATACATACAGCGTTAGCAGTAAGAAAAAATAATACAGTAATAGCATGGTTTGTAGCTATGACAGATATTCTTAAAAATACATACATAAATAACATGGGCTAAAATGTTAATACTCATCTCATGCTTCTAGCGAGTTCTACCCCAGTGTACCTAACCTAAGTGTAGTACGAGGTAAGAAGTAGGTGCCGTTTGTCTATAGTCTAGTTTAGCTATAGTTGCCAAGATTTGCCAAAAGTCCCTCTAGGTTCTAGTCTGCTCCATATCTTAGAATGAGTGAGGTTGGAATCTCTTTCCGAGTTTCGATCTCTAACACCCCGCAAGGGAAGTCAGAAACACTGGATGGCAGTGTCTGGTCAGTGCGTCAGGTGGGGACTTGACTTCCTTCCGAACTTGCCGTGGTGAGCCGCGTCGTGTAAGTAGGCAGCCGAACCGTGGTTTGCCATGGTAAGTGAAGGTATATTTATACCTTGAAGGTGTTTAGGAATGCCAGTATTGACGTAAAAGTCGGGCAGAAGAACGTCATGAATGAACCCCTAAGGAATATATGTTCATGCATAATAAATGAGTTCTTGGAGAAATCAATATCCAAGCAAGGGGAAGTCCTAAAGGCTTAAGAGTCTGGTTTTCCAAGAACTCGTTGTGACGTAGATGAACGGATGTAGGTGGTCATGCCTGTATTTGGTTAGCATGGATAATGCCTAAATAAAGGTCGGATTTCTATGCCTAAATATGGGCAATGAGAATTGCGCCTATATAAGGACATAAATCGGGAAACCTATATACGGTATCTAAATCGACACACAACACCCACTCCACTTTCGTATGAATGACATTACTAAATTCTAAACATGCTAAACATATCTAAAATATAGCAACATGTGGATGGCTCAGAACATGTCCAAAAATACATTGTGAAAATGCATAAAAACTGTTGCCATGCATAAAAATGCACTGGTGCTGTACACATTAAAGCAATGTTTCATTCTAAGCATATATTAACAGCGAATGCTAAATGAATGAACATACATGTATATACACATTATGAAATAGCTCGTAAATACAGAAGAAAAAAGGACGAAACCATTTCATGTCAAGTTACATAAATCAATTGGTATTGACAAGGTGACATATTGTCACTGAAAGTGTATCAAAGAATTCTGTTCTCTATGAATAGTTATACCATAAGCAGATTACTGCGCCATAGAAAGAAAAATTCAAATTTGGAGAAAAAAAAATTAATCATAGGAAAAATTTCCAAGTTTAGTCTTTGTTTAGAAAAATGAAGGTCACATTCAGAGTCTTCCTGGTACACTGTGTGCTGAATCAAAAGGCAGTGTATGGGGATGGAGAGAACATAAAATCTTCTAACCCTGTAGACGAAAAGTCATCTACCGTTATAGGTGACAGTTGCATTACCTCGTTTAGAAGACTAACCGCACATAGATGAGAAGCATCGCCGTCAGCATTGGTCGCATCAGCAATGTTCGTATCGGATGTTACCTGCGTGCCTGTTGTTTCCTCTCGTACCTCAGCAGTAGCAATTTGCGTATGTGAGATCTCAATGAATGCCGTCATCAGGATTGGTAGCCACTGGGGACAACACACAGCATGGACCATTACCGGGTTCAGCAGAGTATCGATATCCGTAGGCATGACTGATGGGAGTGTTAGACAGATGTCTAGCACGCATTCTTCACCGCAAAGTAGGCAGCGTAGAACAGGTAAGATGCAATCATGCCAGATTGGTTTGAATGACAGAAACCATGTGGTATTTAATTCTCGTAGACGAGGTAAACCCAAAATTTGGACGATGCGCTCACGACACTTCATTTCCAGTAGAGCTCTCTCTATGGTGCCTGGAGTGACGCTGGTGATTTGGCTTGCCATATCGGAGCAGTAGGAGCAAAAATAGGATCCCTGCAACAAGTCCAAAAAGTAGTGGCAGTCCGCCAAACACAGAGTGCACGAAGTTGGGAATTATTCAGAGGACTGCTTGAAAAGGTGCTAATAGTCCTGAACACTAGGGGTGGGCGGAATTTGCGTAATCGCGTTACGCAAATCTCCGCGAAACGGTAAACAATCTCCGCGAACATGCAGAAATTCCGCAAACACGCGGAATTGCTTGTTCGCGATGCTTTTTTCCTGTTCACAGTTGCTGTTTGCGTGCTCGGGGAGAAATATCTCGCGAACACGCATTTTGAGAACACGAACAAGAAAAAATTTCGCGAAGTCGCGGAAAGCAGAATTTTGGGCAATTTCGCGTTCTACGCGGAACGCGAAATTACCGAAATTCCGCAAATTCCGCGAGCGGAACGGAAATTACCGCCCAGGCCTACTGAACACAGTCTCAAATGCATGCAAAATACCGCTCGTATCAGAAATGTTTAAGATACGTTCCAACATTTCTGAGAAATGTATAGGGCAGTTTGTATTCAAAAGGGCATGTATCTCAGCAGAAGTCCTTGCGACTTGTAGATCATAGGTTTCTTTGGCCAAGATAAGTGGCACAGTTTGTTGTAAAATAACCGCTTTCATCCTGCTTAGAGTATCAATTCGTATAGAAGAGATGTTCAGTGAAGGCCCTAGAGGCGACTCCCTGACTGTCTGTATTTGTGGAAACAAGACTTGTATACAGCAAGTGACCCTGGATGTAACCGTTACTAGATATGGGATACCTGACAACATGCCACAGCAGCTGTGATCATTCAACATGAGGTAACTTCCTTTTGAAAGTAGTCCAAAAATTGGATTAATCACTGCAGCTGGTGAGCCTTGCAGGTGACAGGATAGGTTTGTAGTGGAACCATCGCAGGCCCCGTGTAAATTACTACCCTGACAAAGGAGAGAACCGCTTAGTGCGTTTTCACAGTTTGTACCGCTAAGAAACACTTCACGCCCCCCACTCCAGCATCTATGTGTGTGAGGTAAATCCCAAGATGTCTTAATGTATTCTTTACCCAACCTTTCATATTTGCCTGCTGGTATATGTTTTAGGCAATATTGAAAATGGAAAGTTGTTACAGGCAGAGTAATTTTACCATGTATGATCCATTCAGTAGCTGGTTTTTCTACCACCGTGAATGGTAATTTTTCCAGTTTTTCAGTGCTCAGAACCATATAGTCTGCTCCCTTTGTGCCATTTTGATCTGTTTATCAGTGAGATTGAATTCTGAAAACAGTGACGTAGAGTTGATTAAACGCCAAGGCACATAACCTGCATGTAAGTTTTGTAGCATCCAGCCCAATAGCATAATAGAACGTAGTTGAGACTGACCATGTTGCAGCATGACCAAGTCTTGTTCCATGATGTCTATGGCAGAAGACAAAATGCTGTCCAATGAATATATCCTGGACGACAGAGTCGTTAACCCATTGTCTACTACAGAGAGAGATTTCTCTAAATTAATATGATCAATTTCTCGTATTCGTTCTGCAGTCTCTGCTTGGGTAACCTTCCATGCTTTATTATAAGCAGCGTAGATACCGGCATATATGAAATGTTTTTGACGCGTTTTTCTTGGTCCTAGCAAGAATTCCCTAAGGTCTGCGCCTTATTTAAGTAAGGATAAATATTGCTCTACATCCTGCAGTGTAGCTTTCTGTAGCCAATCAAGGCAGAGTTTCCCTACACTGTATGTTGTTACTACCCCGGGATGCTGTCTTTGAACATAGCATGGGTCTGGCCTATTGATAGTGAAGCCCTGTGTTTTTTTCAGGAATCGATCTTGACTGTTGTTTGTGTCTGTGGGCCAGAGCAACCATTTTTTCCATTCTAGATCTGACCTGTTGTGATGCAAAATATTATGTACGTCAACCTCCCCCGTGTAGCGCTATTAATTGCAGGTATAGGTTTGGCCGGTGTGTTCATGTCTTTGATCTTAGCTAACCCAAGGCAAGACATTTATTGAACAGTGTCATTCAAAAACATAATTTGCTCAGGGATGATACAGGCTCTAAACAAAGCTTCTACCCCCTGCACTTGCCAATCTTTCACACCCCAAACAGATTTGGTTTCAATGTTGTCTTTCCAAAAGTCAAAAACCCTGTCTAGACAGTTGGGCAGTAAAGCCTGCAGAATAAATCAGTTTTGTATTGGTTAACATATTTTTCGTTCCTGTCTTGTTCATATTCTTAAAGTAAAATGATTCAGGATTAGATAGGTTGAACCCTGAAAAACATGGAAATTTCATTGAAAAAGTTTTTGAGCTACCCTTTGGAGGTGTAGGACAATGTTCCCATTGGTTATACATAAATACATTGCTCGGTGTTGCAGTTTTATGCAAGAAATAATGACCATAGTGGTTATAACAATACATATGTTCATAGTCTGATGATCCCTCTAAATATTCATTATTTGTTAATACTGCAGACATTTCTAGATCAGACTTCATGTTATTAACAGTCTTGAAGTCCCAATCATCAGAATAGGTACTAGAGGTAATAAAGTCACTTAATGAAATTTTAAATAAGTGTGGAATCTGCAAATGTTCCGACGGGCCAAAAAAAGTCATATTCAGTTCTGCTCCAAATTATACCATCTGGTACAGGAACGGCTGTGATGTTCACTGCTGACAAGTCTCTTGCTTCACGATGAGATGATTTGCATGGCTGGAGAAGTAAGTTCACTCTTTTACTTGCCGAGTCCATTTGAATATATCTTCCATTTATCAGAATTCCCAGAGTTATTACCAGAGCTAACCGAAGTAGAAAGAAGAATATTCCCAAAAGAATCCATGGTGAAACCAGATAAGTCTTTTTCAGGAGATGAAAAAGTCTGTTGCTTGTTCTTTCAAAGTTCTTTGTTCTGGCATCCGAGCCACCCCGAGACGAACCCACAGACCCTTCAGCTGCCTCGCCTGCAAGTTCACCTGCATCCGGTCCAGCCCCGCACCAGCACCCGCCAAGCCGAACACAAGCAGCAACCACCTCAAGTGCATCCTACTCAACACCCGCTCCGTCCACAGACACGCCATCGAGCTCTGGAACCTCCTCGACACCACAGCTCCTGACGTCGCCTTCCTCACGGAAACCTGGATGAACGACTCCTCAGCGCCCGACATCGCCATCGCCATCCCAGAGGGCTACAAGATCACCCGAAGAGATCGCAACAACCAGACGGGAGGAGGGATCGCCATCATCCACAGGGACACCATCCGCATCACGACCAACACCGACGACACCCTGACAACCGCCGAACACCTGCACTTCCAGATCCACACGGACCCCAAGACCACCCTCAGAGGCACCCTCATCTACCAACCCCCGGGTCCACGCACACAATTCAGCGAAGACATCGCCGACTTCATCAGCCCGCACGCCCTCCCCTCCGCTGACTACATCCTCCTCGGGGACCTCAACTTCCACCTGGAGAACAACAACGACCGCAACACCACCACCCTGCTCGACAACCTCGCCAACCTCGGACTCAAGCAGCTGGTGACCACCCCCACCCACCTTGCCGGACACACACTCGACGCTGTCTTCTCTTCCAGCAAGGACATCGGCTTCAGCCACGCCACCGGACTCCACTGGACGGACCACAGCTGCGTCCACTTCACCTTCAGAAGATCCATGATCCACCACCACCAGCAACAGGCTGCCCGAAGATACTGGAACAAGATCACAGCAGACCAGCTCGCCGCTTCCCTGAGCCAGCACCCTCCCGCCAGCTCAGCGAACCCCAGCCAGGCCGCCGACAACCTCACGAAGTGGATCAGCGACTGCGCAGACGACCTCGCCCCATTGAAGACCCCGCCTAGCAGACCCGGCAGCAAGAAGGCCCCATGGTTCACCGACGAACTCAAGAGCTCCAAGAAGAACTGCCGAGCCCTCGAGAAAGCCTGGAGAAGGGAACCAACACCGGACAACATGACCACCCTCAAGCTCGCCACCCGGAAGCACCATCAACTGATCCACGCCACCAAGAAAACAGCATTCAAGGACCGGCTGGACAACAACGCGCACAACTGCAAGGAACTCTTCAACATCGTGAAAGAGCTCTCCAACCCCAACGCCGGAAACAACGACATCACCCCGTCACAAGCCCTCGCAACTCCCTCGCCTCCTACTTCCACAACAAGATCGCTGACATACACAACAGCTTCAGCCCACAAACAACGCTCCCCACGACCGCACCAACGCCCCCCACCACCACCCTGTTCTGCTCGATTTTTCCGGCCTTCTTGTGAGGAAAGGTGATTGAATGTGACTTCAGTCTCTTACCATTCAAGTCTAAGGGTTAGAGTAGTGAATGGAGCCTATTTACTGGGCACTTCGACATGATCCTGTGCTCTTCCCCATAGATCAGGGCTTGCACACATAGCCTAGGGGATAGATTCGTTAGTATTAGGGATAACCTGTCCTGTAGTGAGGGTATTTCATGGAGCCGTGCTGAATTCAGGCCTGGTAGGCCTCAAACGGGAGAGACTCCATCTTTCTTTCTGCTCCGGCAGCTTGGGATGCTTCTAGGTCAAATGTAATGTTTTAGTTATGAGGTGTTATTCGCTTGGAGAGAACCGGTTCAGGCCGGCCCTTATCGAAGGATTGTATTTTTCTTCATGCCGAAGACACTACATCAGGCCGGCCGGCTGGGAACGTGTCCTTGGTACGGGGAGGTACAAGAATTTGGTGGGCGGCAGGTTACGGGCCGGAATTTTCCATGAGGAAACGCACCTCTATATTAGTGAAAGTCTGAGGCAGTTACACGGTCAGTCCGTAGGCGGCATCTAGCCGTTAGCAGTAAAGCTACTACTTATTCCAGGGAAGACAGACGCCATCTTGAAGGCGGAGAAAAACCGAGAGACAGATACCCTCCTAGCAGAATAGCCAGAGAGGAGAGAGTAGCCGATAAGGAAGAGGTCCCAGTGACTCGGAGAAAGGTGAAGAGAACAGCGCATGGTGGTGCAGACATGTATCCGTGACTGCGTAGGTGTGACTTCCAGGCGAGCCGAGGCACAGACGAGAAGGGAACCTAGATGACCACTGAGTGCAGGCTACATACTACTAAGGTGATGTCGACCCTTTCTTATTAGAGTACACAACTTAATCTTTCACTTTTCTTTGCAGGTTATGTGTTATATTGTAATGTTATGTGATTGCGTATGTAATGAGTAATAAAGTACCTAGTTTGTAGTGAATCAACATGTGCTGCGTGTTCTTGTATGAGAGGGTAGCCTATTCTTCTAGTCAGCTGCGGCTACATGAACAGATGTTAACCCTGATCAGGTAAGTGGTAACTGAATAAGGGAAAGAGGAGCCCCTCGAACCGGAGAACAGGCTATGCTCGAACTGGCAGTTCTTGTGTGATCTGATGAATAGTGAGACTGATTCCCTTTTTGTATGTTATGGTGATCATAGGATGAACTGTCGTATGAGACTGCCGTCTGGGTAGAGAGGTCTGGATTCGTATGGGATCGCGAGGCCGCCACTTGTGATACTGTCGTATGGGCAGAGAGGTCTGGATTCGTATGGGATCGCGAGGCCGCCACTTGTGCTGAGACTGCCGTCTGGGTAGAGAGGTCTGGATTCGTATGGGATCGCGAGGCCGCCACTTGTGATACTGTCGTATGGGCAGAGAGGTCTGGATTCGTATGGGATCGCGAGGCCGCCGATTGTGCTGAGACTGCCGTCTGGGTAGAGAGGTCTGGATTCGTATGGGATCGCGAGGCTGCCACTTGTGATACTGTCGTATGGGCAGAGAGGTCTGGATTCGTATGGGATCGCGAGGCCGCCGATTGTGACTGTCGTATGGGCAGAGAGGTCTGGATTCGTATGGGATCGCGAGGCCGCCACTTGTTCTGAGACTGCCGTCTGGGTAGAGAGGTCTGGATTCGTATGGGATCGCGAGGCTGCCACTTGTGATACTGTCGTATGGGCAGAGAGGTCTGGATTCGTATGGGATCGCGAGGCCGCCACTTGTGATACTGTCGTATGGGCAGAGAGGTCTGGATCCGTATGGGATCGCGAGGCCGCCGATTATAAGAGGTCTTGGTATGTATAGTAGGAATTCCCTGTCCTTAGGTGGTAAGATATATGTGGTTACCTATTGTAGATAGGCCCTAGGGAGAGGGAGGGGGTAACGTTCTGGCTGGGTTAGTGAGGCTCTGATGAGCGGGTTCTATCTGATCCGAAAACCCAAGCAGAACACACCCTCAGCCCCTGGACCCAGATCAACACAGAAGACACCATCTGCACGATGAACTCTATCCACTCCGGATCTCCGACCGACCCATGCCCCCACCACGTCTTCAACAAGGCCGACGCTGTCATCGCACCCCACCTGCGGGACATCATCAACACCTCCTTCGACACCGCCACCTTCCCTGAGAGCTGGAAGCACGCCGAACTCAGCGCTCTACTAAAGAAACCAACAGCGGACCCCACCAAACTCAAGAATTACCGCCCGATCTCGCTCCTCCCGTTTACAACCAAAGTCATTGAGAAGACCGTCAACAAGCAGCTGGCCGCCTTCCTCGAGACGAATGGATCCCTCGACCCCTCACAGTCCGGCTTCCGAGCCAACCACAGCACCGAGACCGCCCTCATCGCTGCCACCGATGACATCCGAACCCTGCTGGACAACGGTGAAACAGCGGCCCTCATCCTCCTAGACCTCTCCGCAGCGTTCGACACTGTTTGCCACCGCACCCTAGTGCAGCGCCTCAGCAACATCGGAATCCAGGAGAAGGCACTGGAGTGGATCATCTCCTTCCTCGCTGGAAGGACACAGAGAGTCCGCCTACCACCGTTCAGATCTGCAGCCACGGAAGTCATCTGCAGCGTCCCCCAGGGCTCCTCGCTCAGCCCCACCCTCTTCAACGTCTACATGAGCCCCCTTGCGGCCATCGCACGCCAACACAACCTCAACATCATCTCCTACGCCGACGACACCCAGCTGATCCTCTCCCTGACCAACGACCCCGCCGCCGCCAGAACCAACCTCCACGAAGGGATGAAAGACGTAGCCGAGTGGATGACGACCAGCCTCCTGAAACTGAACTCAGACAAGACGGAAGTCCTCATCCTGGGCTCCTCGCCCTCCGCCTGGGACGACTCCTGGTGGCCCCCCGCCCTGGGCACCGCACCGAAACCGACAGACCACGCACGCAACCTGGGCTTCATCCTGGACCCCTCCCTCTCCATGACCAGACAAGTCAACGCCGTCTCCGCGTCCTGTTTCAACATCCTGCGCATGCTACGGAAGATCTTCCGGTGGATCCCCACCGAGACCAGGAAGACGGTCACCCAGGCACTCGTCACCAGCCGTCTGGACTACGGCAACACCCTCTATGCCGGAACCACCGCCAAGCTCCAGAAGTGACTCCAGCGGATCCAGAACGCCTCAGCCAGACTCATCCTCGACATCCCCCGACGCAGCCACATCTCCGGACATCTGAGAGACCTGCACTGGCTCCCCGTCAACAAGAGAATCACCTTCCGTCTCCTCACCCACGCACACAAAGCCCTACACGACCAAGGCCCGAGCTACCTCAACAACCGCCTCAACTTCTACGCTCCCAAACGCCACCTCCGATCGACCAACCACGCCCTCGCCGCCGTGCCCCGCATCCGAAGAGCAACAACTGGAGGAAGGTCCTTCTCCTACCTGGCCGCCAAGACCTGGAACACCCTCCCGACCGACCTTCGTCTGACCCAAGACCACCTCTCCTTCAGGAAGAAGCTCAAGACCTGGCTGTTCGAGCAGTAGCGGCACCCCACCCCCCCCCCCCAAGCGCCTTGAGACCCTCCGGGTGAGTAGTGCGCTGTATAAATGCCTTGATTGATTGATTGATTGATAGGTTCACTGGGATCCTCAGAAAACATATCAAAGTTAATGAAATAGCCAGAGGCAGTTCTGTCAATGTTTGGAATTGCATCACGATTTGTTTAATTCGCTGGAACCAGTTGATCACTTGTTACTTTGTTGTAGACACGTGTATCAGGACGAACTGTTATTTGGGTCTCAAGAGGGACGAGCTCCATGCCATTGTTGCTTAGTCCTTCATTTCTAACTGTAGAATCTTCAAAGGTGATGAGTCTCTCAGTTTGAACCTCTTGGATTGTAGCTAGAGGAGTACGTCTGCTACATTGGCGGAGTCCACTTGGCCTACTGTTCAGTATCGGCCACATAGTGTGGTTTGATCAGGTCGATGGACACAAATCTTTTCTCCTTTTTACCAGCAAGGGGCGGCAAAAGTACTGTTCTTGATCCGTGGATGGCTAGGACAGGTACTGGTTGTCTGTAAGAAGGCCCAAATTCCTTCTTGTCCGCGATCTTTTCTCTGACTAGATCACCAAGCTTTGGGATCCAGACAGGCCTTGCTGGGACAGTTGTTTTTTCCCCAGGCTTCAGGAACATGTTGCTTTGTTTCGAACTTAGTTCATTTAAGTCCTGTAAAACAGCCAAACGATCTTTGAAATCAAACTCTTTATTTTCCACCACTGTGCCATTCATGACAAGGTCCGGAATCAACATTCTAGTTCCAAATAGGACTTCATATGGAGTGACACCCCCTAGAGAACTTCTTTGCAAAATGTTTAATGAGCGTTGTACCCCATAAAGATGTTTGACCCACCCATCACCCAAACCTAATGTCCTAGCTGTTATAGACTGCTTTATGTCAGGGTTATTTCTTTCCACAACAGAATTTCCCTCAAGATGGAATGGAGAAGAATACTGCAATGCTACGCTCACACTGGCCATGGCTTCTTTGTAAGCTCGAGAGCTAAACGCAGGACCCTGGTCAGAATGTAGTCTGCAATTGCATATGTGCCGATAAAGACTCACAATTCTTTTATAACAGTTCGAGCGTCAGCCGAGGGCTGAGGCCATATCCAAAGGAACCTTGATTTAGTGTTTGTGGGACTGTATTCGTCGACAGGGAGGTCTGCATGTAGATAGTCTAATGCTGTCTAACAATGGTGTCTGTACTGGGCTGGCTACGTCGTAGACAGGTGCCTGGTGGTGTTCTGTACTGCCATCTCTATTGCAGTCTATGCATTCATTGATAAAAGTGTGAATCAGTGTATTCATTCCTGGCCACCAGTACATCTCTTTAAGTTTTAAAATTGTTTTAGAGATCCCCTGATGTGTCAGACTCTCTCCCAGATGTGCTCGTAAATCAAAGCTGTTCTTCGTTCCATGTTTGGTATTACCCTATCCCCCCACTCCAGGGATTCGAGGAAACGGAACGCTGTTCGCATTGATTATATATGAGTATTTGAGTGGAAACATTTTAGGTAACGCTGCACCGCTGCCTTTGCTTCAAGCATTGACAGCCAGTATTATTTCACAGTCTATTTTTGTTTTTGAACGAGTGATTGCAGCTATGGAAGCCGTTTGCACAGCCCCTTTCGCGGCATCATCAGCCAATGAATTCCCTTCAACGTGAACGCCATCACGTTGTAGTCCGTTTCATAACTGAACTACTTGTTCCCAAAGCGTTTTATGCTTGATTGTTCCACCTTCTGCATCTTTGAAACCATCTTGAAGCCAATTCTGTCAATATTCATTGTATGATTGAACACAATAAAAAGAACTGCACTCTATGAGTGTGGGGAATTCGCGATCCGTATTCTCAAGTACCATGTTAAATGCTTGTAGTTCAGCTCGCTGAGCTGTACAATCTCCTAGAGATTAAGTTTTTGTGACCAGTGGTCTAAATTTGCCATCGAGCATACGACCTTTAACGATCGCGCATTCTGCACTATAAGCATGCTTACTCCGTAGCGGGTTGTGCAGATCCATCAGTATAAATTACAAATTCGTACTGGTCAAGAGGGAGAATTTCAGTAGGCAGAGGAAATTCATGTTCGTATTGCAGGAAAGCTTGTGTTTTTAAATATGGATCAAAAACCTATTCAACATCAGTTGCAGCAAGAGAATTAACCCACTGTATCCATCTTGGATGTAAAGCTTTTGCATTCGGAATACTTGCTTTTGAAACTGCCTCTAAGGCTGGTACAGGGGTTATGACCATAATGCGTTTCCCCTGTGCTAGGGCTCTTTCTTTGATTTGAACTGCTGTCAGAATTTCTTCTGTTGACTTAAATTTCATTGCTGCTTGCATAAACAAATGTGATTTGTATGCAATTGATACTTTTTCACCTTCGTTAAAAGTTAAGTAGGTGAATCCGCATTGACCCGGAATGATTCGGATGAAAGACGTAGCCGAGTGGATGACGACCAGCCTCCTGAAACAAGTCCTCCCCTCTGTCACTAGGGCAGTTTTATTGGCTTGGCGCACTGCCTTGCGCCATACAAGATGGGAAGGGAAGCTCACCCAACACACACCCTTGTGGCACGGTAACTGGCTCCGTGAGACCTCGACTCTCCGGGCCTTCCATCAATGGGACCAAATGGGTATTTCGCTTCTTGGTGATGTCTGGGTTGGGGTTCACATTAGGGCCTTCTTGGATTTGCAACAACACTACTCCCTTCACGCCTTCCAGTTTTACAAATATCTGCAGCTTCGTCACGCTCTCACTGTGCATATTCCAACAGCCACCTCCCTTCCCGAATTCAGTCCTCTCGAGGCCCAAGTTGTGATGGGGAACTTGGGGAGAGGTGGGGTGTCACGGATCTACCACTCCCTTGTGAATAATGGCCCGCAACCTTGGACTCACTGCGTGCCTGCTGGGAGGGTTGGTTAGGCCCCCTGGAAGATGCAGACTGGCGGGATGCTCTTATGGTTTCCAAAACCTTGACGACCTCCTCCAAACTAAGCTTAATCCAACTCTATTATCTGAATACGGCGTATCTTACCCCTGTGTGTCTGTACAGAGCTCGACTGTGCCCCTCTCCGACCTACACGCGGTGCGAACACGCCCTGGCTGATTTTTTTCATGTAGTCTGGCAATGCCCTGCCCTTACAGCATTTTGGGCGGGTGTGGAACTAGAGCTTACACAGACCTTGGGTTGGGTGGTTCCTCATGACCCAGTACGTCTGCTCTTGGGTGTGTTTGATGCCTGGATGGCTCTTGGGCTGACAAAAATGTCCTTGGGGCCGCAGTGGCTGTGGCAAAATGGGACATTGCGGCGTCCTGGTCTCAGGCCAAACCTCTTACTGTACGGAAGTTGCGGCGGGGGGTGGATTGGTGTGCAACTGAGGAGGAACCCCTCTTTGAGGCCTGGGGTTGCTCTGAACTGTTTGAAAAGGTCTGGGGTAAATGGCTCAACCTACTGTCTTGATTATTGTGTGTATTTATTTACCTCCTGTTATACTTACACAGGGGCCTACTTTAGGGCCTGTTGATCAGGTCTATGTCATCGTCTTCCCTGTCATTGGTCTTAAAGGTATTGTGCTTGGTTTTGCTGTTGCTACGATTGTTTGTTTTCACCTAAATGCCAATAAAATTGATTATCAAAAAAAAAAAGGTCTTAATGCAAGCTGGGAAGATGCCCTCAGGGAGCAGGACCAGAGTGCCGCTCCCTCACTTGCCATTCCCTTGACAGGCAGAAAGGTTCTACTGAACTGCACTTTATCCAGGCACATGGCAATCAAACAAAGTGCCCAAGTGATGAAACTAATCAAATCAGGTTCATTAGACGACTGATGTCCAGCTAATGTTTTTCATAAATTCAGCCCTTTTATTAGTTCCTCGGTTAGTGAACCACTTCATTCTACTGTTTGTGCTGTTCCTGGCAATTACCATGATATCTCTTTGCTGCCAGTCTGCCCTAAGGTTGCAAAGAAGGTTTTTGAAATCCCACTATTGGAAATTATTCAAAATAAATATCTATTTAACACCGACCAAGCTGGGGTTAGGGAGCACTATGGGACAGAAGTTGCTTACGTGGCTGTATATGATGAGCTATGAATCAATCAATCAATCATAGAATTTGTATAGCGCGCTGCTCACCCGGAAGGGTCTCAAGGCGCTGGGGGAGAGGGGTCCGTTACTGCTCGAAGAGCCAGGTCTTGAGTTGCTTCCTGAAGGAGAGATGGCCCTGGGTCAGCCGAAGGTGGATGGGGAGGGAGTTCCAAGTTTTGGCTGCCAGGTAGGAGAAGGATCTTCCTCCGGCGGTGGCTCTGCGGATGCGTGGTACGGCGGCAAGGGCGAGGCTGGTCGATTGTAGCTGGTGGGTGGGCGTGTAGAAGGTCAGGCGGTTGTTGAGGTTCATGGGGCCCAGGTCGTGGAGAGCCTTGTGTGCGTGGGTGAGGAGCCTGAACGTAATCCTCTTGCTGACGGGGAGCCAGTGCAGGTCTCCCAGGTGGCCGGAGATGTGGTTGTGTCGGGGGATGTCCAGGACTAGTCGTGCGGAGGCGTTCTGGATGCGTTGGAGTCTTTTCTGAAGTTTGGCTGTGGTTCCGGCGTAGAGGGTGTTCCTGTAGTCCAGTCGGCTGGTGACGAGTGCCTGGGTGACCGTCCTCCTGGTATCGGTGGGGTTCCATCGGAAGATCTTACGGAGCATGCGCAGGGTGTCGAAGCATGATGATGAGACGGCGTTGACTTGTCTGGTCATCGAGAGGGAGGAGTCCAGGATGAAGCCCAGGTTGAGTGCGTGGTCCGTTGGCTTGGGAGTGGTGCCCAGGGCAGGGGGCCACCAGGAGTCGTCCCAGGCGGAGGGCGATGATCCCAGGATGAGGACTTCCGTCTTGTCTGAGTTCAGTTTTAGGCGGCTGTTCTTCATCCATTCGGCGATGTCTTTAATCCCTTCCTGGAGGCTGGTTCTGGCGGTGGCGGGGTCGTTGGTGAGGGAGAGGATCAGCTGGGTGTCGTCGGCGTAGTTGATGATGTTGAGGTTGTGTTGGCGTGCGATGGCTGCGAGGGGGCTCATGTAGATGTTGAAGAGGGTAGGGCTGAGTGATGATCCTTGTGGTACGCCGCAGATGACTTCGGTGGCGTCGGATCTGAACGGGGGGAGGCGGACTCTCTGAGTTCTTCCGGCGAGGAACAAGATGATCCACTTCAGTGCCTTCTCTTGGATCCCGACGTTGCTGAGGCGCTGTACTAGGGTGCGGTGGCAGACAGTGTTGAATGCTGCAGAGAGGTCCAGGAGGATGAGGGCTGCTATTTCTCTGTTGTCGAACAAGGATCTGATGTCATCGGTGACTGCGATCAGTGCGGTCTCGGTGCTGTGGTTTGCTCGAAAAGCAGACTGCGAGGGGTCGAGGGATCCGTTGGTCTCGAGGAAGGCGGCGAGCTGTCTGTTGATGGTCTTCTCGATGACTTTGGCAGGAAAAGGGAGGAGCGAGATGGGGCGGAAGTTCTGGAGGTCGGTTGGGTCCGCTGTTGGTTTCTTCAGGAGGGCGCTGAGCTCGGCGTGCTTCCAGCTCTCCGGGAAGGTGGCGGTGTGGAAGGAGGTGTTGATGATGTCCCGGAGTTGGGGTGCGATGATGGAGCCGGCCTTGTTGAAGACGTGGTGGGGGCAGGGGTCGGTTGGAGATCCGGAGTGGATGGTGTTCATCGTGCGGGTGGTGTCTTCGGTGCTGACCGGGGTCCAGGCGCAGAGGGTGGTGGTGGGGGGCGTTGGTTCGGCAGTTGGGTGTGTGGTTGGTGCGCCGAAGCTGTTGTGTATGTCGGCGATCTTGCGGTGGAAGAACGAGGCGAGTGAGTCGCAGAGGTCTTGTGAAGGAGTGATGTCGTTGTTTCCGACGCTGGGGTTGGAGAGCTCTTTGACGATGCTGAAGAGTTCCTTGCTGTTGTGGGCGTTGTCGTCCAGTCTTTCTTTAAATGCTGTCTTCTTGGTGGTGCGGATCAGCTGGTGGTGCTTGCGGGTGGCGTGCTTGAGGGCGGTCATGTTGTCTGGTTCCCCTCCACCCATCGCGAGCCTGTTTCGACTGGCAGACAACTATTCACTTGAGCAGACAGTCAGTCAAATACCTGGGAGTGTGGATGACCTTGCTCCCGGAGCTTGAGTGGGCCCTCAACCTTACACCTCTAGTTACCAAGGCCAAGGCAGACCTCAAATGCTGGTAGTCCCTTCCTCTTAATCCACTTGGCAGAAGTGCACTCTTTAAAATGATGATTCTCTCCCGCTTCCTATATATTCCCCAAAATATAACCTTTCATCTCCCTGGGAGCTGGTCCCACGAGATTGATGGTCTGCTCAGCCGGTTCTTGTGGACGGGTGGAAGGCCACGTTTGGCACTGGCTCACTGTTGGATAACTCCTTGTGATGGGTGTGACTAATCTTCACCTTTATTATTTGGCCACCAGACTCATTGTTGTTCATGACTGGTTTGCAGGCGGCTGGTCTGACCCGGGAGGCACTGCAGTTCTCATATTGCTTGATCCGTCCGCCACATTTGATGCATATGATACAATCAGGAACTCTGTCTTGGTGACTGAGCATCTGCAGGTGAGATGGAATGTCCCCTTGATTATGTCCAGTATTTGTCACAGATACTTATCAGTAGGGGTGGGCGGAATTTGCGTAATCGCGTTACGCAAATCTCCGCGAAACGGTAAAAAATCTCCGCGAACATGCAGAAATTCTGCGAACACGCGGAATTGCTTGTTCGCGATGCTTTTTTCCTGTTCACAGTTGCTGTTTGCGTGCTCGGGGAGAAATATCTCGCGAACACACATTTTGAGAACGTGAACAAGAAAAAATTTCGCGAAGTCGCGGAAAGCAGAATTTTGGGCAATTTCGCGTTTTCCGCGGAACGCGAAATTACCGAAATTCCGCAAATTCCGCGAGCGGAACGGAATTTAACGCCCAGGCCTACTTATCAGTCCTTCATCATCCCTCCCTTCACGTGCGTTCGCAAAACCTGTGACGAGTGGAGTATCACAAGTCATTCGCTAGATGTTGGACACTTTGGAGTGCAATTTGCAAAGATCTTTCTTTCTTTCCTCATAATATTAGGGCACCTCTATCTGTTTTCAATACTTGAAAGCTTTGAGGAAAGGTCTGCCACATCTTCCCAAGAATGTGGACTCTTCTACTATTCAACCCTATCTGTGGACTCTCCTACCATTCAACACTTTATGTGGACTCTCCTACCATTCAAACCTTTATGTGGACTCTCCTACCATTCAACCCTTTATGTGGACTCTCCTACTATTCAACCGTTTATGTGGACTCTCCTACTATTCAACCCTTTCTGTGGGTTCACATAGATTATGCTAATGATCTCCATATAGCTTGTGCACATTTGTGCCCCCACTGGACTTCCAAAGTTTTCTCTTATTTCTAACCATTTTCAATCCCTGCGTTGCCTTTTGATAGAGAAATGAAAGGTTTTCAAAAGCCTCTACGTTGGATTTAAAGTACTTCATAGACAGGGGCCAGGATTTACCAGACTCCATTATTCTTGGTACTCCTCTGAGATCACTTTACCATCGTCATCTGCTCGCCTCCTTCAAATACCCAACATTAAAAAGTGCTGTCAATGAGGCGGGTCGCAATAAAGTGGAAGTAACTCCAGCGACCCTCGAGAGAGGAAACCACCCCGCTAAGATTCAGAGCAGTATTCTAAAGGTTTCCTACAGTTTAAGGTCCTTCAGTCTTGCGCTGCCTTCTTGCGGCTTTTACACCATTGCTATGGTTTGTTTTTAGACGATAAGCATAGACGTAATCCCGCAAAAATATGTTTCATTTCCACCCCTTGAGAATGTCTTGAGACATATTGTCCATTGGGCAAATCTGCTCACGGTGGGCTCGTCTTAAAGAATGTTCAAGATTAATAAATGGGCGTCTTCTTCTTATTATTTTCATTGAAAAGTGTATTATCCAATGCTATTCCTTTATTTCTCGGTGATACGATTTTTTTGTTTTGTTTATGAAAAATTTCTTTAAGTGCTTTTGTAAAGTTTCAGACTTTTTTGTTTTTTATGGTAACACAAATGACGACTAGGACAGGAGGAATTAGAAAAAATTGCATTGAGAAATGTGCAAAAAATATAAAAGGGGAGAAAAAAGGTGCATGAATGATTTTTGCAGCATTGCAATTAGCTGTAACACACTGCTCACTAGCAATTATAACAACACTACAGTCCATGCAATACATGGAAATTACTGAAAACTCTGGAGCCATATCTGTTGTAATAGTCTGAACCCCTGGAGTGATCCGCGGATTCCGCTGAAATTGTTTAACTAAGCGCACTAGCCCAGGCTTCATTTTTTAGTTATTCGCCCCCAGTTGGGCAGGTCCTGGGGGCATATAATTAATAAGGGAATGCCCCCCTCCTTGTGCTTATTAATAACCTGGCGACCACTACTTCTCCAGGGCTTATTCATTTATACTTGAGGGGGCCTCTCGGACCCCCTAAGCCACGGGACAAACAACTTCAGGGTGATACATGTCAGAAAGTAATCAGGGGTCTCTTGGACCCCACTGTGCTCCAGGGATCACCACCGTCCCGGGGCTAATATATCATTATGGGGTGGGGAGGTGTCTGTAACTCTCCCCAGACCTCATGGACCTCCACCTCCCCAGGGACAAAATTAATTTGTATTGGGGGGCCTCAGGCTCTCGCTTGCTGGAAGCGGAGTACAATTGCTTTTGCACACAGAGGGGCAGATTTATGTTGCACTTGCGCCACTTTTGCGCCGCCGTTGCGTCACTTTTGTGACGCATCAGCAGCGCAAATCCTGCGCCATGGTGCGGGGTATTTACAACGTGACGCATCTGGGAGATGCGTCACGTTGTAAAGCCCTGCGCCACATGTAGGCGTTCCAGGGCAGGTGGGGGCGTTCCGGCGCAGGAACGCCTCCTAAAAGTGGCTGAGTGAAATCTGCAAGATTTCACTCAGTCACTTTTAGGCCCATGCTGCGTCAAAACCCTGCGCCTGCTTGAAGCAGGCGTAAGGATTGACGCAGCATTGTAAAGATAGGGCCCCCCAGATCATTGCTGGAGCTGCGTCGCGCTTGCGACGCAACTCCAGCAATGCGCCACTTTTCGGCACAGATGCGTCACGCATCTGTGCCGTTTTTGCCCCATGGTGCGCCGCATTATAAATGCGGCGCATCCATGGTGGCGCAGCTGTGGCGCATAATAACTGGCGCATCCCTGCTGATATGCAGGGATGCGCCAGTCGTCATAAATCTGCCCCAGAGTGTTTTAAGCAGCTCCCTATGTGTGACTGCAATGTCAGCACCCGCAGGAGGTGGGGAGGCGGCAGGGACAGTTGGGAGTGGGCAACCTGGGTAGGACCAGGGCACCCAGAAAATAGCCACTCATTTACCCATTCATTCATTTACACACCAATCAATCAATCAGGATTCTTGCAAAGCGTGACTAATCACCTGTTAGGGTCTTAAGGCACTGAGTGGGGGGTGGAACTGCAATTCAGTCAAAGAGCGAGGTCTTGATGTCCTTCCTGATTGAGGCAGAGATGGTGATTGTCTGAAATGTAGAGGCTTAGGGGCCGATTCACAGAACTAATTTAAGACAAAATCCTAAACTTACTACTTTTGGTATTCACAGAAGTTAGGATTTTGTCTTAAATTTGTCTTAAGAAGTCTAGTCTCAACCAGCTGGAGTGTACACTGGATATAAAGTGCCCTCTTTGTGAGCAGGATGGAGGGCTCTCCATGCATCAAATAGGTGATGATCAACTATAATGTCTGAAAGATGTTTAGTTGCCTGGGGATGCGAGAGTGTATGCATGGGGGAGCGGTCTAGCAATGGGTCAAGCATCAGGTTAAAATTTTCACCCCACACTACAAATGTTGAACCGATTTCCAAGATGCACCCTCAGAGGTTAACAATAAAATCCGGATTGTCAATGTTGGGTACGTAGCAGCAGGCCAGAGCTGTCCTATTGGACAATAGTCCACACCCAATCGGACTAAAATAGCTGTGCCCCGTGAATAAGTGGAAAATTAAGCGAAGCAGCTATGTCCCACCCATTTCTTGCCAAATGTAGCCGGAACCCGTGGATTGAGATGTGTCTCTTGTATCATAGCTATTTGGTTCTTGTGTCTCTCCAAATATCCTACCTCTAACCGGGGCTTGTGTGGGTCTCTGTTGGACTTGGCCCTTTTCCCTGAATTTTTTTCATTTTTTAATACATGTTAGATGCAAATAACCAGTGTTAAGGTGCAGGTGCTCCCTTCCCCTAAGATGGCTGCCACAGGCCCCTGCTACTGCGGAGTGGCCTTTCTAGTAGCACCCTAGCTGCCAGGAGCTGGCTGGAACCCTACAACAATGTTGCGACCCCAGCCCGCCTTTTTGTCCTATAGTTAGAGTGGGGTAGCTCCTGGAATGTGCTGGAACCTTCTAGAAGGGAGGTGGGGTTTTACTTTTGCCGCCTTAGAAAGTGGTCACCTGACCTAGGGCTACTTAAGAGAGGGAGGGAACTTTTTCTAGTCAGTTGGAGTAACGCAGACCTGGGGAACCCACGCAGGAGTTTTAGGCGGTAGGGCCTAGTCAGGGACCTATGCCTCTGAAAGTGACAGGGCTTAGGTGCTGCCTTTTAAGTGAGTGAGGATCCTGTACTAGCCCACTGATCTAGCCCAGCGGGAGGGGAACCCAGGGACCATCTGCCAAGCTGGACTAGGAGTGAACTAGTCACCAACTCAACCCCCCCCCCCCCAAGCAACAGAACCCCTAAGGGCGCCAGAGCCAACTGCGCCACTCGGACTGCTGAAGCTTACTGCTGAAACTTACTGCTGAAGCTTACTGCTGAAACTTACTGCTGAAGCTTACTTCTGAAACTTACTGCTGAAGCTTACTTCTGAAACTTACTGCTGAAACTTACTACTAAAAACGCACTGCTGGACTGCTGGGGGATCAACCAGTGTTGGACTTGGCCCTTTTTGCAGGGTCATCCCTAAACTTTTTGCCTTCCTCCTGTATTTTTTCTGACCTGGTGTTGGCTGTTTTATGACTCTGGGCACCTTACCACTGCTGACCAGTGCTAAGGTGCATATGCTCTCCCTATGGTAAAATGTATACATTAATTGATATTCATGATTGGTTTATTGGATTTACTGTCAGTCCCCAGTAAAGTGCACCAGGAGTGCCAGGGCTTGTGAATGCCAATGCTGCTAGTGGGCCTGCAGCGCTGGTTGCGCCACCCACAGAAGCGGCCTTGTAAAATGTGTCTAGGGTCTGCCACTGCAGAACCTGCGTGCAGTCTGGTACTGTCATGCTGGCTGGGCAAGTGCACACACTTGCCAGCCTCCAAACCTTCCCTTTGCCTCATGTTAGTCACCCCTATGGTAGGCCCACGGGCAGGGTGCATTGTAGGCATAAGGTAGGACATGCCCTGATGTGTGTGGCATGTCTTAGTAGTGAATTACAGCCATTTCCGTTTTTCACTATTGAAGGCTACCTGCTCTCCATAGGCCAGAATGGGCTGCTGGGATCACGCCAACGCTGTGACCCCAGTGGACTCAGAGAGCATGGTAGAGTGTCAAGTTTAGTATGCCTGAACTCAGAATAATAAAATACTTCTTGTAGTCAAGTTTATTTTAATATCCTGGGTTTGTAAATACTACTTTTAGAAAGTTAGTATTTACTGACCTGACCATCTCAGTCCGCCTCTGCTGTGTGTGTGTGTTCTGCCTAGCAACAGTAAGGAGCAGGGTGGGGGGATCCCCAGAGACAGGTTGGCTGCCAGGTGGTGGGTAGGGAGATGACACCAGGATGGGTGGGAGGAGTACACCTTGACTCTTGAATAGACCTGTGCTCTGCCACCACAAAGCCGGCGCCGCCCCCTGCGGGGCGGCTGATGTCTCTGCCCTGCTGCTGAAAGGAAAGAGCAGAGTCACCATAACAAAGTGCTCCAGAACTGGACTGAGCCAGGCCTAGGCCCCCTGGCGCTAAAGAACAAAAGAATCATGGTATAAAAGTAGGAGCCTGGCTCCTAAGAAATCAGAATCCTGTTTTACCACAAAGAACCTCTGCCCGACTAGAAGGAGAAGGAGACGCTGGAGGAGCTGGCCTGCTGCTTGCCTTGCTGAGAAAGGAGAGGAAGAGACTACTGAAAAGACTTTGCTGCTTTGTGCTTGAAACATTCTCCAAGGGCTTGATCTGAGCTTGCCCCCTGAACTGAACCCCAGGACCAGTGGGTTCTCTGTGCTTTTGCTCGTCCTCCGATTCGAGCCGTGTGGGCATCCCGCTGGAAAAGAGACTGCGCCCCTCATCGCCCCTCCTAGGGCCGTGACACCCAGGAGCTCGCCTGCCGCAACCCCGTGAGAGCCCCGCTCCGTCCGGAGCCGCTCTCTGTCCCCGGGCTAGGCCGCCTGCACCCCTGTCACCGCCTGCCACTGGAGCGCGCTGAACGCGCTATCACCCCTCCCGCCGGAAGCCGTCCGACGACTGTGATCTACGCCGGGTCATCCAGCTGCACTGACTGTGCCCTGTGACCCCGCTTCGCTATCCCCGGACATCTCAGGCCGCGCCGCCCCCGCTGTGGAGACCCCCCTGCACCGCCGTGCTGAGGGTCGCTGGCCGCGCCTGCCTACCTGCCCACACCCGCTGATCGAGGACCCAAGACCACTTCCCAAGCTGAGAGTCGCACCGACCTGTGCCGACTCTCCACATCACGAAAGAAGTTCCAGTATCGGGCTCGGGGCCCGCAACGCCTTATTTCCCCGTTCGCAGGAGCCGATCTCCGTGAGTACTGGAATCCCAAGTGACATTTGCAAGAGACTGCAAGATATCTATTTGAAGCTACAAACAAAGAACATTTGCCTGCTTTACAACCTGGTGGCCTAGCGAAAACGTTATTGGTCTTGTGAAAAGTCTGCTGAGATATATATACCTATTTTTACATAAAGAAGCGTATTTTTATATATATCCAAGTCTGGTGTCCGTTTCTGGGGGGGATTGATGTATTTACTGTGTGTGTGATTGTAAGTGCTTAACCAACAACGCCTGAGGAATCGCCTTGGCTGCTCACGCCACGCACCTAGAGGGTGAGCAAGGGTCATTCGCAAGGGGTTATCCTGCGCCCTGACGTGGAGGAGAGGGTTCCTGCTTGACACAAGGGCAACCTTGCGCCAACCAGAGATCCCCGACTCTAACATTGTTGGCAGCGGCTGGGATTTCGGATTTGCATTTATAATTGACATACAGTGAATTATTAATCACCAGATAGTGAGAGCAGACCAAGTAACGCAGCCACAGGTTTTCATTTTTGGAACTTTGTTGAGACATCTGCCATTACTGCAACCATGCCTGGCTCACTCTCTGCTGGAAGAGCACTCTCTGTGATTTCTGGAATGGATGAGGTGGATTGGGAGAGACTGGAAGGTTACACAGCGGAGCAATTGAAAGGCTACAGTGTAAAATTCAGAGTTCCCCATACTGGATTCAAGAGGAAGAACCAGTACCTCAAGGCGTTGAAAGCCTGGAAAGAGTCAAGAGACCCACAGAATGCGGGGGACATCGTTCCACCCGACAACCTTGTGGAGCCCAGCAGAGTCCTGTCCCCAGAGGAGCTGGCAGACCGGGCAGCAGACAGGGCGCATGCAATGGAGATGGCAAAGTTGGCAGGACAAATGGAAATGGAGAAGCAGAAGTTGGCCTTGGAGGCACAACAACGCCAAATGGATCATGACCTAAAAATGAGGGAGTTGGATCGTAAGATCAAGAGTTTAGACCGCTCTCCCTCTGGTAGCAGCAATATTGAGTTTTACAGTGCTGAGAGAGTAGTACGCACACCCAGAGATGGGGCGCCTGACTTGAAGGAGGGGGTTAACATACACCAGGAGGTTCAAGGGCATGTGGTAGCTCCAGTAGTGCGCAGTATCCCTGAAGGGAATAGGGCAACTGGCGCAGGGGTTCATAGTCCTAGTGGAGGGAGGGACACTCTACTGACTCTAGATGAGAGGTGCAGGGAGAGGGGTTCCCCCAAAATTGAAGTCCTGGTGGGTGAGTGTGAAGACCGCCCAGAAGAGTGTGGGTTGTGTGACAGGGACAGTCAGATACTGTCTTGTCAGTCTCAGGAGAGTGGGGTGGAGTACGTGTGTGAGGCACTGGATGGTAAGGTAAAGGATAGTTTGGTTAACCCCGCTAGGGGGCTGTGTGATACAATTGTGGGAGAGCATATTGTAAGTCCCTGTTTTCCAGAGCTATGCCAACACCTGTGTGAGGGTGAGTTCTCTGACCGCAGAGAGCCCACATTGGAGGCAGACCTTTTGGTGGATTCCAGAGGGTCTGGAGAGGCATTGGGGAGTGACCCTGTGGGGAGTGGCTCAGGTATCTTCCAACCCAGAGTGGTGGAAGTGGTGCAGAGTAGCCCAGCTAGGTCCCATGGTAGTGGGAGGGGTGTAGGGGCTCACGTCCTGTCTCAGTGGAGAAGGAGTGAGTGTGGGGCTGCGTGCCCCCAGGTGCCCGAAACCCAGTCTCAGAGCCTGGATGGTTCTTTAAGGGAACACCAGGCGGGGAGCCTAGGCTGTCCTGATGGGCCGCCCGTTGAGGGGGATCCCCTAGTGTCTGGTGAGCTGGGAGTGTCTGTAAGCAGGCCTCCATCAGTTCTGGTGTCTGGCAGTACCGCTCCAGTTGGGAGGGTGCAGAGGTCCAGATTGAGGGGTGAGAGGGGGAAAGAGTCCCCAGTGGAAGAACCAGTGGGTCAGGGGCCAGCCAGAAGGGCTGCATCCCCCGTGAGTGACCATGGTGACACCACTTCTGTCCTGGGGGATCTTCAGGCACTGTCAGTTGGACAGGGGTCGGGAGATCAGCGCCGGGCTGACTGTCACGCGACACATGAGTTATGTGTCACCCTCAGGGGGGGCATGCGTGCTCCCCGGGAAGTCCTGGTGCGCCAGGCGAGCGTTCAACCGCATGGGTTGGTCCCAGGGTTGGGAAGCCAGGTTCAGGTGTTGTCTGACCTGGAGGGTGGGACTACTGTAATCAGTGTCCTGACCCATGTTGCTTCTGGGGGTACCACGCCAGTTGGGAGTGGGCAGTACTCTGGAAGGGGGTGCAGAGGGAGGGAGTCCTCGCCTCTGACCCCGGCTCAACTGAAGGGTTTAGACCCTAGGTTGGAGGGCCAGGTTCAGGGTGTCCCCCCGGACCTGGACGCCCAGTTGCAGGATAGAGCACCTGAACTGGTGGGCGAATTGCGCCGGACACCTGCCCCAGGTGTCCTGGCAATTCTGGAAGGGGGTACCACTCCAGGTGGGAGGGTACAGAGCCCCAAGGAGAAGGACCGGGTGTGGGAGAGGCCACCCCAGTCTTGGGTCCAGCCGCCGGGTACAGTCCTGGGGCTGGTGGGTCAGTGCCAGGATGTCATACCTGACCTGGCAAGGGGGAGAATGGACAAAGGGTGCCAAGCACCTGGGGCTACTGCCCCCCGCTCCCTGGCGCCACAGAGGATTGAGAGCCCTGAGAGGCATACGGCCTGGGTCTCATCCCTGACTACTGTCAGTGGCCACTGTAGCATTTTGCTGTCTGTCTGTTGGGACACACCTGTGGGCCAGTTAAGGTTAGGTGCTGCACAGGTGTTGTCCACAGGTGAGGAGAAGGGTTCCCCATGGATTGGCTTGGTGGGCCCTGAGAGTATGGACAGAGGGAGTCCGATAGGTTCAGATTGGTGTAGAAATGGAGTCTGCCCCTGCAGTTGCGGGCCAGGTCCTTGTTCTATCGCCCCAAGCAGGGAAGACCATCACGGTGGTGATTGCTCTACCCTGCGTTTTGGCTGGAATGGGGTTGAGTTGGACTTGGCCCTTTTTGCAGGGTCATCCCTAAACTTTTTGCCTTCCTCCTGTATTTTTTCTGACCTGGTGTTGGCTGTTTTATGACTCTGGGCACCTTACCACTGCTGACCAGTGCTAAGGTGCATATGCTCTCCCTATGGTAAAATGTATACATTAATTGATATTCATGATTGGTTTATTGGATTTACTGTCAGTCCCCAGTAAAGTGCACCAGGAGTGCCAGGGCTTGTGAATGCCAATGCTGCTAGTGGGCCTGCAGCGCTGGTTGCGCCACCCACAGAAGCGGCCTTGTAAAATGTGTCTAGGGTCTGCCACTGCAGAACCTGCGTGCAGTCTGGTACTGTCATGCTGGCTGGGCAAGTGCACACACTTGCCAGCCTCCAAACCTTCCCTTTGCCTCATGTTAGTCACCCCTATGGTAGGCCCACGGGCAGGGTGCATTGTAGGCATAAGGTAGGACATGCCCTGATGTGTGTGGCATGTCTTAGTAGTGAATTACAGCCATTTCCGTTTTTCACTATTGAAGGCTACCTGCTCTCCATAGGCCAGAATGGGCTGCTGGGATCACGCCAACGCTGTGACCCCAGTGGACTCAGAGAGCATGGTAGAGTGTCAAGTTTAGTATGCCTGAACTCAGAATAATAAAATACTTCTTGTAGTCAAGTTTATTTTAATATCCTGGGTTTGTAAATACTACTTTTAGAAAGTTAGTATTTACTGACCTGACCATCTCAGTCCGCCTCTCCTGTGTGTGTGTGTTCTGCCTAGCAACAGTAAGGAGCAGGGTGGGGGGATCCCCAGAGACAGGTTGGCTGCCAGGTGGTGGGTAGGGAGATGACACCAGGATGGGTGGGAGGAGTACACCTTGACTCTTGAATAGACCTGTGCTCTGCCACCACAAAGCCGGCGCCGCCCCCTGCGGGGCGGCTGATGTCTCTGCCCTGCTGCTGAAAGGAAAGAGCAGAGTCACCATAACAAAGTGCTCCAGAACTGGACTGAGCCAGGCCTAGGCCCCCTGGCGCTAAAGAACAAAAGAATCATGGTATAAAAGTAGGAGCCTGGCTCCTAAGAAATCAGAATCCTGTTTTACCACAAAGAACCTCTGCCCGACTAGAAGGAGAAGGAGACGCTGGAGGAGCTGGCCTGCTGCTTGCCTTGCTGAGAAAGGAGAGGAAGAGACTACTGAAAAGACTTTGCTGCTTTGTGCTTGAAACATTCTCCAAGGGCTTGATCTGAGCTTGCCCCCTGAACTGAACCCCAGGACCAGTGGGTTCTCTGTGCTTTTGCTCGTCCTCCGATTCGAGCCGTGTGGGCATCCCGCTGGAAAAGAGACTGCGCCCCTCATCGCCCCTCCTAGGGCCGTGACACCCAGGAGCTCGCCTGCCGCAACCCCGTGAGAGCCCCGCTCCGTCCGGAGCCGCTCTCTGTCCCCGGGCTAGGCCGCCTGAACCCCTGTCACCGCCTGCCACTGGAGCGCGCTGAACGCGCTATCACCCCTCCCGCCGGAAGCCGTCCGACGACTGTGATCTACGCCGGGTCATCCAGCTGCACTGACTGTGCCCTGTGACCCCGCTTCGCTATCCCCGGACATCTCAGGCCGCGCCGCCCCTGCTGTGGAGACCCCCCTGCACCGCCGTGCTGAGGGTCGCTGGCCGCGCCTGCCTACCTGCCCACACCCGCTGATCGAGGACCCAAGACCACTTCCCAAGCTGAGAGTCGCACCGACCTGTGCCGACTCTCCACATCACGAAAGAAGTTCCAGTATCGGGCTCGGGGCCCGCAACGCCTTATTTCCCCGTTCGCAGGAGCCGATCTCCGTGAGTACTGGAATCCCAAGTGACATTTGCAAGAGACTGCAAGATATCTATTTGAAGCTACAAACAAAGAACATTTGCCTGCTTTACAACCTGGTGGCCTAGCGAAAACGTTATTGGTCTTGTGATAAGTCTGCTGAGATATATATACCTATTTTTACATAAAGAAGCGTATTTTTATATATATCCAAGTCTGGTGTCCGTTTCTGGGGGGATTGATGTATTTACTGTGTGTGTGATTGTAAGTGCTTAACCAACAACGCCTGAGGAATCGCCTTGGCTGCTCACGCCACGCACCTAGAGGGTGAGCAAGGGTCATTCGCAAGGGGTTATCCTGCGCCCTGACGTGGAGGAGAGGGTTCCTGCTTGACACAAGGGCAACCTTGCGCCAACCAGAGATCCCCGACTCTAACAACCAGGTACTAGCGCTGTGACCCCTGCGCTCCCCTACCTTGCCTGGGATCCCCCGAGTCAGTCCTACCCCGGGCGCTGGGCGCCGAAATCACTGTCACCCCCCTTAATTTCTGCCCCCCCTGTCGTGGGGACCGGAGGTGCACTCACCGCTGCGGCCCAGGGCCAAGAAGCCTGCCTCCATCGTAACCGGGGCCCGCGGAGAAGCCCGGGGCCCCAACGCTGCCGTCGCAGCCTGCTGCAGGAGTTCGCGGAAGGCCTGGGGAGGCTGTGAAGCCGCCCTCCACCCCCACGTGACGGAGGCGGACTGCGCGACGCCGCCCCCGCCGTTGAGTGATTCGTCTGCCGGGCCGCACCCCTGCAGGCCGCACTGCCATTGGCGGCTGCGGGCGAGGGCCCCTGCAGCCACCAAGGAGTTCTCGCGGAGCTCCCCAGCCACGTCTGGCCCGACCGGGAGCCCCGGAGCATCTGCCTGCAGCCCGAGGACTTTGTGACCAAGGTAACCTCCGGGGGAGGGTGGCGGACGGCCGCGCTGAGGCCTGGGACTCACCCTTCTCCCCGGGAAGGCCCGTGTAGGATCCGGTGAGCCCCCTTTTGCTCGGGAGCGGCACCGCACCAACTGGCGGCCGCTTCCCTTTGGCCCAGCTGAGACTCCGGCATCACTACGCGGGACAGCCCCCGATTTCCATAGACTACCGAGTACTTCTCCCATTACCGGTGAAGGGACCGTTCATTCAATGCCTTGACCTCAAGTACCCTGAACAGCTGTAGCGCTATGTTCTCAAGCCCTGCTTTGAAGCGCTATTAGTTCGCCAGGTGTAGCGCTATGTTCTCAAGCCCTGCTTTGAAGCGTTATTAGTTTGCCATGTGTAGCGCTATGTGCTCAAGCCCTGCTTTGAAGCGCTATTAGTTCGCCAGGTGTAGCGCTATGTTCTCAAGCCCTGCTTTGAAGCGTTATTAGTTTGCCATGTGTAGCGCTATGTTCTCAAGCCCTGCTTTGAAGCGTTATTAGTTTGCCATGTGTAGCGCTATGTTCTCAAGCTCTGCTTTGAAGCGCTATTAGGTTGCTATGTGTAGCGCTATGTGCCCAAGTCAGGTTGTGAAGCGCTAGTAGTGTGAGGCGCGCAGCGCTGTGGTTAACCGCTGTGTTTGACGCTCCCCCAGGATCACCAGGTGACGCTTTGATGTACTCAGGTATCGCCAGTTGAACCCTAATGAATTGCTCTTGAATCTGACGCTAATGTATTCAGGTATTGCCAATTGAACCATAATGAATTGCTTTTGAATCTGACGCTAATGTACTCAAGTAATGCCTATTGCAACCTAATGAACTGCTTTTGAATCTAACATGATTAGATAAAACTGATTGATTTCCATTGAACATACTGTGTGGTGTCAGTTATTGCATGCGCTTCCTGCTTCAGGGGATGTGTGTGTTGTATGGTCGCTTTACACTTAAGCCTTCGGGTGCCTGCCTGCTCGAGTCACGTTACCCCCTTAGGGCCTGGTGACCCCTGGTCCTACAGTCTCCAAGCCCGAGCACGTTCCATGTTAAGCAGCGAATTAGAGGAATCCTGTCTGAGGTATCAGCGGCCATCACCCTTTGGGAATGCTGGTGGGATCGAGGATGCATTTCTGGGCCATATTAAATGGTAGCTAGATTGTGAAATCAAGCATATACAATTCCATGTATGTATTGCTATGCAGTGAAAGTCTTCTCCAGTAAGAAAAAGAAACCGTACTCCCCTCCACCCACACCTGTAGCCCAATCTCACTGGTTAATGCATACCCACCCTTCCCAACATTGTAAAGAGTATAAGGGGCGCTCAGCATAGTGCACAGCACTGCTAAAAACAACATAGTACAGGAGTTCAGTTACAAACTTGGGGGGGGGGGCATTCCCACTGGGGATATGCACCAAAGAGACCGCTAGCGCACCTCGCAGTAGCGAGGGAGCCTGGGCGGAAATCATTCTAAGGCAACATGGCGTGTCAATATACAGTTATACCTGGCACATCATAATAGTCATGCGTAGGGACTTATCTGTTCAAAGTGACGCCTGCATCATTACTCGGTAAGCCATTCTGTCCAGTCATTTATACAGAAACTGTTAGGTTTTGATTAAATGTCACCTTAACTCCACACCAGTGCTGGGGTAGCTCCTCCAGAGCAGCCACTCTCTCCACGGGTTGAGGGTGAGGGTCACTGGGCAGTTTTAAAAAAGTCCTTAATTTGGCAGGGTAAAGCATGGAATATTGTATATTAGCCAGTTGCAGCTTTTTTTCAACTGGAAATAATGTTTTCCATGCCTCTTGCACCACCAGGGTAAAGTCCGGGTATATCGAAACTTCGTTCCCCTCAAAGGACAGCTCTTGCCGTTCCCTTGCCAACCGCTGTGTAGTGTCTCGATCCTTATAGTTGAGTAAGCGTGCCAGGATCGGTCTGGGGGGATCTGGAGGTGGCCTAAGCACCAAGGAACAATGTACCCTCTCAAACACCAGGACCCTCAGCGCCAAATACGTCTAGCAGGAGTTTCTCAATGTAGTCCTCAATACGTCCAATGGCCGTGGATTCCGGTATCCCTACAAAACACAAATTATTCTTGCGTGAATGCACCTCCAGGTCCTCATTTTTGGCAGGAATGATCTTTAGTAGCTTCTCCATCCCCAGGGTTTTACTTTTCTCATTACTGACCCCAGAGCAGTCTTCTATGACAGAGATGCACTGTTCGGTTTCGGAGAAGTCCATGCGACTGTTCATTGCATCCATTTTGGATTCTATTGACGTGAGGCTCTGTCGCATAGTCAGTAGTAGCGCCTTGGTGTCGAGTCTTGTGTCAAGGTTGAGGCAGGGGCGTCCTCCTTTCTTTGAGTTGCAGTGTAATTTTAGTCTTCGGGGGCATTTTTCCAGGTGGAAAACTGCAGCTTGGACTGCTTGTCCTCCATGCGTCCCATGCTGGTCCCAGCCGCGCAGAAAGAGAGGCTCCAAATGAATAGCGGCGGTGGCTTCAGATGTGTTGCATACACCTCACGTTAAAGGAAAACGGCAGATTCTTTCCAAGTCGCACACCCCTCACATCAGAGATACAGTACTTTAGTGTGGATGCACAGCTGCAAAGGATTCTTAGCAGGCTCGTCCATGACCGGCACACAGCCCGTGCTCCCCTGCAGTTCCACAGCAGGAAACAGTGCCCAGTGCGGACCACCGCTCATGCAGACAGCAACAGACACTACCCAGGTAGCAAAAGATCAGGCCGCAGCCGCCGTAGAGTACGCCCTCGGGTGAAGGTCAGACCCTCATGCAGGCCTCTCTGCTCTGTATACAGGTATCTATCTCCGAGTGAGTGCTGCCCCAGTGTGGGTCTGTAGAAGTAAATAGAAATTGTAATTTGTGGCAAGATTCAGTGCTGTATTGCTGATCGGTATAAAGCTGCTCCTATGGAGTGTCTGCAGTCTTATGGGTCCACACATCAGGTGTCCCTCCAGCACAGTATCGTGGCTCTCTTTTGTGCCGTTTTGTTAGTTACAGTGTGCCTTGGGTATTTGGCCCCACAGGATCTCTCGTTTAATACCGTGTCGCTTAAGGACATTTGTCTGATCCTGGCAAGGCCTACGCGGTAGAGCAACAGCAGCAGGCAAGCCCAGGCCCGGGTAGCGCGATCAGTCGAGCACGAGCCGCACTCCCTCCCCGCAGTCAGTAGAGGCCAAGCTCTAGTCCTGAGGCAGTCGTTAGCTTTCGCCAGCGGCACTTCCCCAAAAATCACATCGGAGACAGGTAGAGGTGTATTGCACTCACCCGAAGTCACCCTGCACCACTCAGGAGTCCTCCTTCAGGGTTTTGGGTCCAAGCCTGCAGTATCTGGTCCCACCAGTCGCACAGTCAGCAACGTCGGCAGTGCATCGCTTCTCTGCTTCTCGCCTACCGGGGTGGTCTCATCTCAGCACAGGAGGGGCAGATATCACCGTTGCAGCCCCTGCTTCAGCGGTCGCGGCCCGAGGTCTGTGAAAGCCGTTTAGTCAGTCATCTTGCTCCGCCTCGCAGGTTTCCACACGGCATCTATCTTTTTCGGACTTTTGGAGCTCATGCGCATTTCTACTGCAGTGCTCAGGAAGGCGACAGCATCTGATTGTTTTATCTATATTTTTTACATTGTTTGATGCCTTATCTTTGTCGGATTATGCCAGATGCAGCTTCTGGGCTGATAGAGCCTCCCTAAGGTGCGCCCATCTTGTCCGCCGGCTCTCTAGCGCCCCCATTGACTTCATAGTCTTCAGGGTGTCTTTGATGGTGAGGGCGGTCCAGCTGTCAAGTGTCTGCTGCATGGTGTAGGGAACAGTGGGTGTAGGTTCCGCGTGTAGTTTGTCGTCATCGAAGTTGCCATAGATGGTCTGGATTTTATGATGGACTTAGGTGCTGAGTCTGTCGCCGAGGTCCTGGGAGTGTGGGATGTCAGTTGTCTTACTGTTGGGTTGGGCGAACTCTTTAATGAAGCCGAAGAGTTCCCTGCTGTTGTGTGCATGGGTGGAAATTCTGTTCTTGAGTGCTTTCTTCCTTGAGTATCTGATGAGCTTGTGGTGGGTGGGGCTGGCTGCTTTGAAGATATTGGGGTCTGCTGTGGTTTTGGAGTTCCTCCATAACTTTTTGAGGTGTCTGCAGGTTCATCTAGATTCTGAGTTCAGTGGATAACCAGCTGGCTTTCTTGGCATGTGGGTTAGAAGTTATCTTGAGGGGGCGATGGTGTTGAAGCAGTCGGTGATCCAGTTGTGTAGGGTATGGGTGGCGGTGGTTGGGTCATCATCTGCTGTGGTGAAAGCGGAGCTTCTGAGAGGGGGGTTGAGCTGGTCATCGGAGATCTTGTTCCAATTCCTGCACTGGAGCTGGTGTGGGCATTTGTGGGTGATGTTAGTTTTGAAGGTGAAATGGATGCAGCGATAGGGGGTCCTGAGCGCTGCGGGCCACCAGGAGTTGTTCCATGCACTGGGGGTGGAGCCGAGGATAAAGACTTCGGTCTTGTCTGAGTTGAGCTTGAGGCAGCTGTCCTTCATCCAGGTGGTGACTGCCTTCATCCCGTCGTGGAAGTTGCTCTTGGCCGGTACCTAGTCACTCACTCATACGATCATTCACCCATAATCACTCATATACCCATGCACCCACCCATACAGCCACTCACACCACCACTCACTTACCCATATAGGTACTGACACACACACTCTCACAACATTCACTCACCCACAAAGCCACATTAGTTCAACACTGTTTAACATTTATGTTACAGAATTGGCCCTATTAGTCAAATATGTTAGCCTCTTGCTTACCTCGTACACAGACGATGCTCAAATTGTCCAGTTAGGCTTTGAAAATAGCATTGAGGTATCTGCTCATTTTCATAACCGTATGTTGTCAATCATTTCTTGGATGACCAGAAACTGCCTACAACTTGATTCAAATATAACCAAGGTTGTTCTGTTTGGTTAACTTTATCCTGCCTGGTCTCCTATTTGGTAACCAGAGTAAATGGGCCCTCCCTCTATCCCAATGACCAAGGCTTAAAACGTAGGAATCTTTATAGATGAAAACCCAAACTTTTGACTGCAAGTCAATTCGATGGTCTCTTCCTGCTTAGACTGATGAAGAAATTATTTCTTTTCATTCCAGCTCATTCTAAAAAGACAGTAAATACTGCATTAGTTCCATCAAAATTGGATTACTGCAATGGCCTTTATGTCATGCGGGAAACAAACCTTAACAAGTTGCATATGGGGCAGAATGCTGTCACCAGACTCCTTTCTGGGACTCCGAAAGCCAAATCTGTTTCTAAGGAAATTTGGCAATTGCATTGGATTCCAGTGAGAAGCCATGCCAAATTTAAGGCACCGTCTACAAAACTTTACATAATATTGGCCCAGAGTACTTGGAGTACTCTTTCGAAGGGTACATCCCTAGCAGATGGTTGCGTTCCTTGGGGCCAATTTAATGATGGTTCTCAGATTCTGCAACGTCATTGGGGGGGTTGAAGCTTTATCACTGGAACTACTAAGCTTTGGAATAACCTGCCCCCTCACATCAAAGCAGTGCCCATGCTGATCCCCTTTAGGAAGGAGCTCAAAACTTGACTCTTTAAAAATTATGCTCCTTTTCTTGCTCTTTAGAAGTCAGCAGAGTCATACTAGGAGCACAAACGTAGGGGAACATATGTAGTGTAAAATAGACAGTTTATTTTACTTGGACCTAATACTCTAAGTAATATTCAGGTGCTCACACAAAGTGAAAGTGGGCGTGATGTGATAAGGTGATGGTGGGTTAAAAAACATAACATCGCATTGGCAACAAACATGGAACTCCACATGGATATAAAGGGGAACATCGTTTACAACGCGGGGATTACATCGCGATGCCATTACATCGCGGTTTTTACAACGCAAGTCGTTACAACGACTTGCGCTAGATGGCGCTCTAGGACAAGGAATAGTATAATTTACTATCCAACACCTTCCCTACTGTACGTAGACTGGAGTTGGAATAGTAAATTACACAACTCCTAAGTCCAGCGCCCTCCAACACAAGTCGTTGTAATGACTTGCGTTGTCAAAACCGCGATGTAATGTACCGCGATGTAAATGTATGCGTTGTAACGTCATACATCCGAATATAAACAATGGAAGGAATTCCTGTTGCAGGGGTCGACGGCGTTTCGATCTTAAAGATTTAAGATCATCTTCAGGACATGGAGTGAGCAGTCTGAAACTTAGAGGGAACAATGCATTGTTACTATATGAACCCTACATTTGGACTAGTAACAGTAAACGAGTGCTCCCAGTGGTTATAACAGTTGATTCAACTAGAGCAGAACGTCCTCGGTTGCGTGTGGTATGGAGGAGACAATTAATGTGACCAATGTAGAAGATCATTGATGGGTGGTGCGTGCGGGGCGTCAAATATTATAAAGGGAGGTAGCATTATAGGAGCGCAAAATAGCAGTCATGCATGTCGACTCATGCTGGCGAACTTACTCTCAATTATTTATGGGGGTAGCGCTGGCCCAGGAGGGCTCGTGAGCGTTGACTCCTCAATAAGTCACGGGGTTCCGCCTGCGTGCATGGGTTGTATCAATCTAGAGGAAGTAGAGGGTCAGCGGGGGCCAGCGTGGGACACATAAATAAGTAAGGGCGAGAGCCAAGGAAAGTCACTACTCACTAATGAAGCCACAGAGATTTCGCCGATGCAGGATTACTTCTAGCCGGAAGTAGTACAGGAGCAGACTGGGTTTGGAACTATTCAGGGGCGCCTGCGAGAACGGGGCTGTGAAAGGAGAAAGAGTCAGCCCAGCCGTCGAACACGTATAGAAGCGGTTGGAGGTGGGACGGGAGGTTGTGTTGGCTTCTTACTTGATCGTGCCTGGATTGTAACGTGCGTGAATCGCTTGACTGTTCCTTGGAGACCATGGTTGCTGAATGGATGTTTCTGTAGGGGGATATGGACAATCCGCACGAGCCATAGTTTATAATAGAAGGGGGGAAATACTGGGCAGCGCTGTGGTACTCACAGTAGTACAATTAGTTGGGAAGGATTAAGCCAGACAGAATAAAAGAGTGTAGCCTACGGGGAAAGGAATTAATTCACTTAGAGGGGTGCTGCAGGCAGGGAAATTTGGAGCGTTGAACGTAGTACTCACGTAGTAGAGACGTAATCAGTCGTATCTGAGTTCTGAAAGTAACCAGGGCAATACAATAATTTAAGCTAGATTGCGGGACCTGCACGTCTCAAAACAGGAGAGGTTGAGACGGGGAAACCCAATGCAACTTACTGATTTAAGGTCTAGGTCAGGAGTGAAGCACCTTCCTGCGGACGCACAGCTTTCGACTAGCCATGAGCGACGGAACTGGCAATTAGGGAGGTGTGGCTTAAGTAGCATGCCCCGGGAGGTGACGTTGCTAATTAGGGCGGGCGGGGAGCGCGAGTGTCTGCTTTAATTGAGACCTGGGATGGACTCGCTGATAGCGGCGGGGTGTGGGTGTTTCAGCCGGGGAAGCACATCTAATTGTTAACCAGAATTACCACGAGGGCACATTACTATCTTAGATTTCTGAACAGGGTATACATAATTATAATCATGTAAGGGGACAAAGTCATGTACAATTGATTAACAAATGTTTAGACACAGACAGAATTGGAAAGGTCTGGATACAGCAATATTGAAAGGTGGATGGAGGCTTATGCATAGTTGATGCAGCAGCTAAAAATGCAGCAGCAAAGGGTCTATGGTTAGTCCAGGTAAGTACTAAGTACAAGCATTCCATTCATCAATGGAGTTCAGTCCGTTCTTGTAGGAGAGTGGGATCTGCTTCGCATGGGTACCCCCACTTTTTGCTGGTGTTTCCCTGTTGTTCGAACTTAGTCTGGCTGTGGCCCTGCTAATCAGGACCCCAGCCTAGCTGCTTCCTCTCTAAAATGGTTTCCATGTACATTAGGTACATATCTAATTGGAGTCTGGAGTGCCTTATAAGCGCTTAATATATGGTATACTATGCACCTAGGGCATAGGTACCTCAGAGGTCTACCATGGGCTGAAGCATGTATTATGCCACCCCTGGGAAGCACTCCAAAATGACACCACAGGTCTGCTACTGCAGCCTGGGTAAGGGTGTGCTTGCACCCCTTACTGTGGTATAGGCTACCTATATCACTACCTTATACAGACACATATAAACCTATAAGCCACTCCTATGGCAGGCCTTGACAATCCTGAAGGCAGAGTGCTTGGTTTTATGTGAGAGGGTGCCCAAGCATGAGGTGAGCCCCTCTGCAGCTTTCGGAAATACTTCCTCATGGCTGTTCTGTGATGTGTTCTTTTAAACAATAGGGGAATAGTTGTAATGCAGATTTTTCAATATAAAGTCAATATAGTATTTGCAAACAGCATTAATTTTGCAATGATTTCACAATTGAGATTGGTTTGATTTTCCCAAAAACATTTTTTATAGCATATTCATGTTGAACCTGGTATCGGGTTAATGCAACGCAAAGCACTCTGGGAGCTGTAGTAGACATTAGTTGCTTAGCGGCGCTGGTAGGATCAGGTGAATAATTTGAATACGTAATTATCAGGGAGGGATTCCGGCTTACGCGCCAGGTTTAAAAACCAAGCGCAGCTATGGGTGGGTGAACACCTTTTTTCCGAGACGGGGACGTTGAATCGTTTAAACTCTTAGGCAGGTACGTGTACAATCAGTCGAAGGCAGCAAGTAACGTCTGTTCGAAAAGTGGGAAATATGTAGGAAGTTAAAACATAGTTGGGATCCCGTGGGTACAAAGTTGAAATTGGGATTGGGGGAATCATTGAAAGAGCTAACACCAGATGGTTTCTTAATAGTGTGTTCAGTAACAGGGGCTGTTCATATCGGTTTAATATTATTGGTCGGTCGTTAGAAGGTTTTTATTACAATAAGTACACCAGGATATGTCGGTAGTTAACCTAACAACATTCAGTCTAGAAGCTCGACATCATTTAAGGGGGAGGTTATTGGGGAGTGATAGACAGAAGGGGATGATTTGTTATTCGTTTTTTGTTTATATACAAAGCGTAACAATGTTTAAAGCACAGTTTAGCCTTATCAAGCCTTGTTGGGTTCTTTCTGGTCGCCGACACCGCAGCACTCGACAGACTTTGTGGGACAGCTAGAATCCAGCTCATGGACTTCGTTGACACCTCCTGGACCTCGTGGATGAAGAGTCAAGGCACCCATCAACTCACCTGAAGCACCCAACATCTGTGGGCATTGGTCCATCCTGCCCTAGGTCACTGGCAAGTGACCCAGACTCTGTCCCCTCTGATTTCAGGTTCCTTACATCCTAGATCCAGGCTTGGATCTCTCCGGACAATTCTCCTCTTCACGGCAGCAGCAGTTCTTTGCAGGCTTCTATTGAAATCGACGATGCGACCCGACACCAAAAGACACCTATGCACCCGGCTTCCCTGGGTGAGGTAACTCGAGTACTCCGGTGCTCACATGGGTGCTAGCTCTAGAACTACCTAAGTCCAAAAGGGTTTGGTCCTGACTCGATTAGAAGTCTCCCTAATCTTTAAAATTCCAACTGCGACATTCCCCATAGAAGATAATAGGAACCCGCAGTTGTGCTTTCACACTGTATACGGCTCCCGTGGGTTCCCTGTGTCACTACTTTGGATGCTTCCTTGGGGTCCCAGCGATTATAGAGGCAATAGGCCTAGTGCCTATTCAAGTCGGGGTTCTTATACCAATTTTTTAGAATATGGTTTGATACGCCCCTAGGGCTCAAACGTGTATTTGCGCTTTTACTGATGCTTGATCACTTGTAACTTTAGTTCTTCGAACTCCAGTCTCATAAAGAGACTAGAGGGGTGTGTTTAACCTTAAATACATATATTTTGAGTATATACCTGGTGTGGTTGTCTTTTCATTTGTTCATTCAAGAGATTATAGACTGGTAAAACAAGCTGCTTTACATTCCTTCAAGACTTAGCCTGAAGGCTGCTCTCCATAGCTACCACTAGGATAGCTTTCATATAAGGTTGTCTTTAACCATTCACCATAAGGGGTTGTTTGGACTGATAAAAGGTGCCCACTAGAACTAGTGGACAGCATATATCAGGCCACCTTCTCACATTGGTGTGCAGCGTGTGGGATTCCAGCTTGATATTGTTTTACCAGATAATCTCAATTGAATTGATCAACTAAAAACCACTAAAGGTACCTGAGGTACATATAATATCAAGTTTAGCTATAGTAATTTCTACTGAACTTAGAGTTGTGTGTTTAGGGATAGCACACCCTTTCTACAACTCAAGAGAGTTTAGTAGGCCACACTAGTGTAGGTAGTACAATACACCACACCACATTAGTAATGTCTAACCAGCCAGGAACCACTGAGACCCTACCTGGAACCAGTGAGCTCCTTCCCTATAAGTATGAGGATCTCTCCTTTGTTCAGCTTAGGTCCTTATGTACCCTTAGGAAGCTGAAGACAGGCAAAAGTCCATCCACACAGCATCTCACAAAGATACTGAAAGTGGACGATATCACAAGTCCTAGTGGGCCTGTGGATGGAGACAGTGTGGGTGGGGCAGCACCTGAGGGTGGGTCCAGGGGTGGAAACTCCCCTGACCCTAACTCTAATGCTGACCAGTCTGGTGACAATGACCAGACTCTGGTGGACACAGACCATCAGGATGAGGATGATGACAATAATGCCACTTCCTTTATTCTTCCTGGTAGGCCTGACAACAGGGCTAGAAGGGATAGATCTCTGTCAAGGGGATCTGTCCAGTCGAACTCCTCTATAGGGACCTCTGTCTCTTCTCACAGAGGGAAGGAAACCTGCCAGGAGAGCAGAGAGAGACTGCTGAAGTATGATCAAGAAAAGTTCAACCTCATAGACCAGCAGATGGCCTTAGGTAGGGAAGCCCTGGAGCTCTACAGAGCTAGTAAAAAGGAGGGACTAGAGTCCCTTGGTGGCAGCAATTTCCCTAGAGATAGGGAGAGGTTTTATGACCATAGAAACCTAAGTAAGATTGTCCCTCCCTACCAGAGTGGGGATGACATCCACAAATGGATAACTGCCTTGGAGAGGGCCTGTAAAGTACAGACGGTCCCTCAAGGTCAGTGGGCAGCAATCTTATGGCTCTCCTTTGCAGACAAAGGTAGAAACAAGCTCCTCACTGTAAAAGAAGAGGATGCTGATGATTACAAAGTCCTGAAAAGTGCACTGATAGATGGGTTTGGCCTAACCACTGAGCAATACAGGTTAAAGTTCAGAGATACCTTAAAGGCACAAAATCAGGACTGGGTTGACTTTGTTGACTGTGCTGCTAAGGCTCGGAAAGGTTGGTTATTGGGCAATAAAGTGTGTGACTTCATAGGATTGTACAATCTGATAATGAGGGAGCAGATTCTTAATAACTGTCAAATCAGCTGTTGCACGAGTACCTGGTAGACTCTGATCTGACCTCTCCCCAAAAATTGGGAAAGAAGGCAGACAAATGGGTCAGAACCAGGGTGAGGAAGAAAGTACAGAACCAAGGTGGTGACCCTAAGAAGCAAGATTCTAAACACTCTGATAAGGGTGGGGACAAGGGTAAAGACCAGAAGTCTTCACAAGGGCCCCAAAAATCTTCTTCAGGGGGGGATTCACAGTCAGGAAAGGGAAAAGGCCAAAAGAAGCCCTGGTGCAAAATCTGTAAGGAGAAAACTCACTAGACTAGTGACTGCACCAATGCTAAAGAAAATACTCCAACCACCACCAATGCCCCTAAGGCACCTGTTCCCCCTAGTACAGTTACAATTGGTGGTGGAAGTACACAGAATAAGGGTATAGTAGGGTTGACCCTGGGTTCTAGGATGGACTCTGGCCTAGTCAGAGTACCAACTCCGGCTGTGCTTGTCAGTGATGGGGGCATGGATATGTCCCCCTTTGTGAGCCCCAGTAACCTGGGCAAATACAGACAGCAGCCTTTAATTAATGGAGTAGAAGCTTGGGCATTCAGGGACACAGGAGCAAATGTCACAATGGTGACAAAAGATCTTGTGGATCCTGGGCAGATTATACTTGGTGAAATGTACCAAGTGACTAATGCTAGCAACGTCAGAACAGACTATTCTCTGACAGTTGTTAACTTCTCCTGGGGAGGGGTAACTGGCCTTAAGAAGGTTGTGGTAAGTGCAGACCTACCAGTACAATGCTTGCTTGGCAATGATCTGGAAACTTCAGCTTGGGCTGAAGTGGAGATCAGCACACATGCAGAAATGTTAGGGATCCCTGCACATGTCTTTGCTAGGACTAGTTCACAGGCAAAAATGTCAAAAGCTGGACAGGCCCTGGATTCTGGAATAATGGACCAGGTGCCTCACAAGACGAGGAGCAGTAGGGTTAAGGCAGAGCCTTCCAACCTGTCTCGGGAAACTGATCAGTCTCCTCAGGGAGATGATCTTGAGCCTGAAGAAGGAACTATCACAGAGGAGCTTGAACCTGATCAGGTTGAGTTCTTGGGGACAGGGGGCCCTTCCATGTCTGACCTGAGCCAGGAGCAGAAAACCTGCCCCTCTCTTGAAACCCTCAGACAGCAAGCTGATGATGAGGCTGCTGGGAATGCTAGTGGCACCCATAAAGTTTATTGGGATGATGGACTCTTTTACTCAGAGAGTACAGACCCCAAGCCTGGTGCATCCAGGAGGTTGGTTATACCTCTGAAGTTCAGGAGTTTCCTATTGACACTAGCCCATGATATTCCCCTAGCAGGACACTGTGGCCAGAACAAGACTTGGGACAGAATTGTTCCTCACTTTCACTGGCCACACATGTCTGAAGACACAAAGAAGTTGTGTCGCTCCTGTGTAACCTGCCAAGCCAGTGGCAAAGCAGGTGGCACTACAAAGGCCCCCCTGATACCACTACCTGTGGTGGGTGTTTCCTTTGAGAGGGTTGGGATTGACATTGTTGGTCCCATGGATCCTCAAACAGCATCTTGGCACAGATTTATACTGGTGGTAGTGGAGCATGCCACCAGGTATCCAGAAGCTATTCCCCTAAGGACCACTACAGCACCTGTAGTGGCAAGAGTTCTCTTGAGTGTGTTCTCATGAGTAGGTTTTCCAAAGGAGGTAGTATCTGACAGAGATGCAAACTTTATGTCAAGTTACTTAACTGCAATATGGAAGGAGTGTGGAGTGAATTACAAATTCACCACACCCTATCACCCACAATGCAATGGTTTAGTTAAAAGGTTCAACAAATTCTTAAAGGGCATGATCAAAGGACTCCCAGAAAAGCTTAGGCGACAATGGGACCTTCTCTTGCCCTGCCTTTTATTTGCATACAGGGAGGTGCCTCAGAAGGGGGTTGGCTACAGCCCTTTTGAACTTCTGTTTGGTCACCCTGTCAGGGGTCTATTTTGTTAGTTGAAGGAAGGATGGGAGTTACCTCTCGAGCCCCCAAAGCAAGACATAGTGGACTATGTACTTGGTCCCCACTACCGGATTGCTGACTACATGAAAAAGGCAAACAAAAACCTTGGGGCTAGCCAGAAACTGCAAAAAGCCTGGCATGACCAAAATACTTTACTGACTCTTTATCAGCCAGGACAGAAAGTGTGGGTGTTGGAGCCAGTGGCCCCAGCAGCTCTCCAGGAAAAGTGGAGCGGACCCCACACTATTGTTGAACAGAAAGGGGAAGTTTCCTACTTGGTAGACCTTGGAACCCCTAGGAGTCCCCATAGGGTTCTCCATGTCAACAGGCTAAAGCCATATGTGGACAGGGCAGACATGGGCTTACTCATGGCAACTGATGAGGGACAGGAGGAAGAGAGTGACCTACTCCCTGACCTCCTCTCACAGAACCCTGATGATGGCTCAGTTGATGGTGTAGCCTTGGCAGGCAGCCTCACTGCCCAGCAGCAAACTGATTGCAGACAGGTTCTCAATCAGTTCAGACACATTTTTTCACTGACTGCAAGTCAGACTACCTGGTGCACTCATGAAGTCGACACTGGGGACAGTCTGCCTATTAAAAATAAGATGTATAGGCAACCTGACCATGTCAGGGACTGGATCAGGACAGAAGTCCAGAAAATGTTGGATTTGGGAGTTATTGAACCCTCAGATTGCCTTAGGGCTAGTCCAGTGGTCCTTGTGCCAAAACCTCACAGCAGTGATGGGAAAAGAGAGATGAGGTTGTGTGTGGACTACAGGGGTCTCAATGCAGTCACTAGGACTGATGCCCATCCAATACCAAGGGCAGATGAGCTTATAGATACTTTGGCCTCAGCCAAGTACCTTAGCACATTTGACTTGACAGCTGGCTACTGGCAGATCAGACTAGCTGATGATGCAAAGCCAAAAACAGCATTTTCTACCCACAGTGGGCACTATCAATTTGTGGTAATGCCCTTTGGTTTGAAGAATGCATATGGCACTTTCCAAAGGTTGGTGAATACAGTTCTCACAGGCCTGGAAGCCTTTAGTGCAGCATATCTAGATGATATTGCTGTCTTTAGCTCCGCCTTGAAGGATCACCTGGTCCACCTAAGGAATGATTTGGAGGCCCTGCAAAAATCAGGCCTAACTATCAAGGCTACTAAGTGCCAGATAGGGCAGAGTCAGGTTGTGTACCAGGGCCACCTTGTAGGTGGAGGCCAGGTTCAAACACTGGACAGCAAGATCCAGACCATAAGGGAATGGAGTGCTCCAACTACCCAGACTCAGGTGAGAGCCTTCTTAGGCCTGACTGGGTACTATAGGAGATTTGTCAAAGGGTATGGATCAATAGTGATACCCTTGAATGACTTAACTTCCAAGAAAATGCCCAAAAAGGTTCAGTGGACAGCTAGCTGTCAAAAGGCAGTTGATGACCTGAAGCAGGCCATGTGTACTGCTCCCATTCTGCAGAGTCCTGACTACTCCAAAAAGTTCATTGTTCAAACTGATGCATCTGAGTTGGGGGTAGGGGCTGTACTGTCTCAATTGAATGAAGAAGGTCAGGATCAGCCAGTAGCGTTCATAAGCAGAAGGCTGACCCCTAGAGAGAAACGTTGGTCAGCCATTGAGAGGGAGGTCTTTGCTGTGGTTTGGGCTCTGAAGAAGTTGAGGCCATTCTTGTTTGGTACTCACTTCCCTCTTCAGACAGATCATAAGCCCCTCTTATGGCTAAAATAATTGAAGGGTGAAAATCCCAAACTGCTTAGGTGGTCCATTTCCCTACAGGGGATGGACGTTACAGTGGAACATAGACCAGGGAGTAACCATGCCAATGCAGATGGACTCTCTAGGTATTTCCACTTAGAACATGAAGACTCAACTGGTCAAGGTTAGTTTAATGTCCCAGCGCTTGGAGGGGGTGGTGTACAAGAGTAGGATCTGCTTCACATGGGTACCCCCACTTTTTGCGGGTGTTTCATTGTTTTTCGACCTTAGTATGGCTGTGGCCCTGCTAATCAGGACCACAGCCTAGCTGCTTCCTCTGTAAAATGGTTTTATTGTAGATTAGGTACATATCTAATTGGATTCTGGAGTGCCATATAAGCCCCTATTATATGGTATACTATGTACCTAGGGCATAGGTACCTCAGACGTCTCCCAGGGGCTGCAGCATGTATTATGCCACCCCTGGGAAGCACTCCAAAATGACACCACAGGTCTGCTACTGCAGCCTGGGTAAGGGTGTGCTTGCACCCCTCACTGTGATATAGGCTACCTATATCACTACCTTATACAGACACATGTAAACCTATAAACCACTCCTATGGGAGGCCTTGACAATCCTGAAGGCAGAGTGCTTGGTTTTATGTGAGAGGGTGCCCAAGCATGAGCTGAGCCCCTCTGCAGCTTTCGGAAATACTTCCTTATGGCTGTTCTGTGATACATCATCAAAAATGGGGCGAAGTTTCACTCCTTAACCAGGCGCACAGCTTATGTCGTAATTGCCGCACTTTTTTGACTTTTACCTTTAATTATTATGAAATCTGTTTATTGGCATTTTGTTAATATAGACATAGCACATAGTACACATGAATTACCCTACAGGCAATGAGTCAGCAACTCTGATAATACACCACCAGTCATGAGCATGGTAAACAACAGGAGCAAGCGCCACACCCGTGTGCTAAGTAAGATGAATCTTGTGGGTCTCTGGACCAACACCCTTATCTAAACAGTTCCATGAAACAATAAGAAGAAAGAGGCAAAACAACAAAGGCCCCAGTATACCAGCAGCAGCAGGTGCGGTCTTTTGCCATGTGATCCCCAAGGTTCCTCCCGACCCCCCCCACCAGCTCCCCACCCCCTGGTACAAACAGTTCCATTAATGGCAATTTTCAGTTTCCCCACACGCCCCCGATTCAGCAAGGACCTCCGCGACATTCCCCATGCTGGACCCCCGGGCCTCACCTCCGCTCCCCCCCTCCTCAGGGAGTGCCTCCACAACGCGTGTTCCACAGAGCCCCAGGGCGTCCCCATCCAGCTGCATCAGGATCTGCAAGTGTGTGCCCCACTGGTTTGCTATAGGTGTGTTCCTGAGGCCCAGTGTTTCCTCCCGCAAAAGGGCCATACCCTCCGCCCCCGCCCACACCAGAAGGGAACTCCGCCATGCCTGTGCTCGGGGGTGCTCAGCTGCCTTCCAGCGCTTGGTGAGCAACCGCTTCGCCACCACCAAACCCAGGTCGAAGAAACGAGAGGCAACCTTTGTGGGGGGAGTTCTACGAAACCGGTGCAGCAAGCAAGCCGGCCACTCCCGCGGCGCCAGTGGGCCGGCGCATTTAATTAACGCTCCATGCACCGTCCGCCAATACGATTCTAGCGCCGGACAGCTCCACAACATGTGCACCAGCCCAGCATCCAGAGCCTTGCAGCGCGGGCAGCCAGCATCCGCGCAATGGAAATATCGATTTATAGAGTCAGGAGTGAGATATGCTCTGTGTAGTATAAAATATTGAATTTGGCGAAACCGCATGTTTCTGGGAACCCGCGTCGGCCCCCGTAGCGCATTACTCCATTCCTTGTCAGCCATGGGGTGATCCAAGTCCGCTTCCCATTTACGGCGCAACGGAGACAGGTCGGTTGCCACCTGTGTACGCAGGGAGGCCGCGAACCAACGTATCATGTGGCTCCCCTGTCCCATGACATGTAGGTATTGCATCATGAGGTGCTGCGCCAGTTCCTCCTGAAGAGCTCCCCACCGGTTCGTCAATGTTGTTATCAGCGAGCGGTGACGGAGAAATTGGCCGACTGGTAACCCCGTCTCCTCCGCCAATTGGGCGAATGGGATAAGCGTACCATCGCGGTAGAGGTCCCCCAATGTGCAAATATCCACCGCATGCCATTCCGTAAGTTCCGCCGCGCGTAGTATCCTCCGTCCACTAGGGGAACCCTCAATCGGCATGGCGGGGCGTAAGGGACACTCGGTCGAGTCAAGGAAAGGGCGCGCCGATAGCATTTGTGGGCCACTGCCACAAGGAGGGGCTCCGGCTTGACCACTCTGGCCGTCGGGTGGAACGACGCAATGATATCCGCCAGAGGGAGAGGTGGCTCCGTGGACGCCGTATCGTCCCTCTCCCTATCGGCCAACCACCTGGCCACCCACTGCAGCTGCGCTGCTAGGTAATAGTGGGCAAAGCACGGCATCGCGAGTCCCTCTTGACCCGTAGGGAGGTATAGTTTGGATAGTGCCACTCTGTGGCGCGCAGCACCCCACACAAAGTCCCGGAGTGAGCGCTCCAGGGTGGCAAAGAAGGATGCCGGGATGTAGATCGGCAGGTTAGCAAAGTAGTAGAGGAGCCTGGGTAGAGCCACCATTTTGACTAAGGCAATGCGCCCTGTGACCGCGAGAGGGAGGGTACCCCAAAAACGCATCTGGGCTCTGACCGCCGTTACCGCCCTGCCCAGATTGCCCTCCACCAGGTCAGCTGGTTGCCTATACACTTGGATGCCCAGGTAACGGAAGGTGTCCGGCTGCCACTTGACAGGCACACCCCCCAGGTGATACTGGGGATCCAGAGCATCAGCGTGGAACAGATAAAGGCACGATTTGGCCGCGTTCACCCGCAAACCGGAGAGCGCAGCAAATTCTGTTAGGACTCGCTCCAGGTCCCCAGAGATGCGCGCCACGTCTTTAATGAAGACCAGGAGGTCATCCGCATATAAGGACACCCGGTGCGTGGCATCGCCCATGGGGATGCCGTCTGTCAAAACCCTCCGTAGGGTGGCCGCTAAAGGCTCTATGGCAAGCGCAAAAAGGAGAGGTGAGAGAGGGCATCCCTGCCTGGTACCACGGCCAACTGGAATGGCATCAGAAATGTATGGGCCGGTTTTCACCCGAACCATATCAATCAATCAACCATAGGCATTTGTATAGCGCACTGCTCACCCGGAGGGTCTCAAGGCGCTGGGGGGGGGGGGGGGGGAACGCTACTGCTCGAACAGCCAGGTCTTGAGTTTCTTCCTGAAGGCGAGATGGTCTTGCGTTGTCCGGAGGTGGATGGGGAGGGAGTTCCATGTCTTGGCTGCCAGGTAGGAGAAGGATCTTCCTCCGGCGGTGGCTCTGCGGATGCGGTGGACGGTGGCGAGAGCGAGGCTGGCGGAGCGGAGCTGGCGGGTGGGCTTGTGGAAGGTCAGGCGGCTGTTGAGGAACTTGGGGCCCAGGTCGTGGAGGGCCTTGTGTGCGTGGGTGAGGAGTCGGAACGTGATTCTTTTGTTGACGGGGAGCCAGTGCAGGTCTCTCAGGTGTCCGGAGATGTGGCTGTGTCGGGGGATGTCCAGGATGAGTCGTGCTGAGGTGTTCTGGATCCGTTGGAGTTTCTTCTGGAGTTTGGCGGCGGTGCCGGCGTAGAGGGCGTTCCCGTAGTCCAGCCGACTGGTGACGAGGGCCTGAGTGACCATCTTCCTGGTCTCGGTGGGGATCCACCGGAAGATCTTTCGAAGCATGCGCAGGGTGTTGAAGCATGAAGACGAGACGGCGTTGACTTGTCTGGTCATCGAGAGGGAGGAGTCCAGGATGAAGCCTAGGTTGCGTGCGTGGTCCGTTGGCTTGGGGGTGGCTCCCAGGGCGGGGGGCCATCAGGAGTCGTCCCAGGCGGAGGGTGATGATCCCAGGATGAGGACCTCCGTCTTGTCTGAGTTCAGTTTCAGGCGGCTGTTCTTCATCCATTCGGCGACGTCTTTCATCCCTTCGTGTAGGCTGGCTCTGGCGGTGTCCGGGTCGCTGGTGAGGGAGAGGATCAGCTGGGTGTCGTCGGCATAGGTGATGATCTTGAGGTTGTGTTGACGTGCGATGGTTGCGAGGGGGCTCATGTAGACGTTGAAGAGGGTGGGGCTGAGCGATGACCCTTGTGGAACGCCGCAGATGACTTCGGTGGCCGCTGACCGGAATGGGGGGAGGCGGACTCTCTTGGTTCTTCCGGCGAGGAATGAGGTGATCCACTCCAGGGCCTTCTCCTGGATGCCGGTGTTGTTCAGGCGCTGTACCAGGGTGCGGTGGCAGACAGTGTCGAACGCTGCGGAGAGGTCCAGGAGGATGAGGGCCGCAGTTTCCCCGTTGTCCATTAGGGATCTGATGTCGTCTGTGGCTGCGATGAGGGCGGTCTCCGTGCTGTGGTTGGCTCGGAAGCCGGATTGCGAGTGGTCGAGGGATCCGTTGGTCTCGAGGAAGGCGGCTAGCTGTCTGTTGACGGTCTTCTCGATGACTTTGGCAGGAAACGGGAGGAGCGAGATGGGGCGGTAGTTCTTGAGGTCGGAGGGGTCTGCAGTTGGTTTCTTCAGCAGGGCACTGATCTCGGCGTGTTTCCAGCACTCCGGGAAGGTGGCGGTGTTGCAGGAGGCGTTGATGATGTCGCGGAGGTGGGGTGCGATGATGTGGTCGGCCGTGTTGAAGATGTGGTGTGAGCAGGGGTCCGTAGGGGATCCGGAGTGGATGGTGTTCATTGTGCGTGTTGTGTCTTCGGTGCTGACTGGGGTCCAGGTGCGGAGGGTGGCGGTGGGGGGCATCGGTTCGGTGGTGGGGTTCGTGGTTGGTGGGCCGAAGCTGTTGTGAATGTTGGCGATCTTGTCGTGGAAGAAGGCTGCGAGGGAGTCGCAGAGGTCTTGCGAGGGAGTGATGTCATTGTTTCCGGCGTCGGGGTTGGAGAGCTCTTTGACGATGCTGAAGAGTTCCTTGCTGTTGTGGGTGTTGTTGTCCAGTCGTTCCTTGAAGGCTGTCTTCTTTGTGGCGCGGATCAGTTGGTGGTGTTTGCGGGTGGCGTGTTTGAGGGCCGTCATGTTGTCTGTGGTCTGGTTGGTGCGCCAGGTGTTCTCCAGGGAGCGGCAGTTCTTCTTGGAGGTGATGAGCTCGTCGGTGAACCAGGAGGCTTTCTTGCTGCCGCGTCTGCTGGGGGGGTTCTTCTTCAGTGGTGCGAGGGCGTCTGCGCAGTTGGTGATCCACTGTGTGAGGTTGTTGGCGGCTTCGTTGGGGTCCGTTGAGCTTGTGGGGGGGTTCTGGCTGAGGAAGGTGGTGAGCTGGTCGCCGGTGATATTGTTCCAGCTCCTGCCGGGGGCTTGTTGAGGGTGGTGGTGGGTCGTCGTTTTACTGAAGCTGAAGTGGACGCAGCTGTGGTCAGTCCACTGGAGATTGGTGGAGTGGCTGAAGGTGACGTATTTGCTGGATGAGAAGACTGGGTCAAGCGTGTGGCCGGCATAGTGGGTGGCAGTGGTAACCAGTTGCTTGAGTCCGAGGTTGGCCAGGTTGTCCAGCAGAGCAGTGGTGTTGCGGTCCTTGTTGTCCTCCAGGTGGAAGTTGAGGTCCCCCTGGAGGATGTAGTCGGTGGAATTGATGGCGTGCGGGCTGACGAAGTCTGTGATGTCTTCGCTGAACTGTGTGTGTGGTCCCGGTGGTCTGTAGACGAGGGTGCCTCTGAGCGTGGTCTTGGGGTCGGTGTGTATCTGGAAGTGGAGGTGTTCGGCGGAGGTGAAGGTGTCATCGGAGTTGGTCGTGATGCGAATGGTGTTCTTGTGGATGATGGCGATGCCTCCTCCTGTCTGGTTGACGCGGTCCTTCCTGGTGATTTTGTAGCCTTCCGGGACAGCGATGGCGACGTCGGGCGCTGAGGAGGCGTTCATCCATGTTTCCGTCAGGAAGGCGATGTCTGGTGCTGTCGAGTCGAGGAGGTTCCAGAGTTCGACGGCATGCCTGTGAACGGAGCGGGTGTTGAGCAGGATGCACATCAGGTGTTTGTTGCTGGGGCTCGGTTTAGCAGGTGCGGTGTTGGGTCGGAGGCCGGTGAAGCGGCAGGTCAGGCAGGTGAAGGGTCCGTGGGTGCGTCTCGGGGTGGCTCGGTAGCAGGCGGTGTTTCGGCCGGCGTTGAGTGCGTGGAGGGTTTTGGCGTCATAGATGTGCAGGGTGTGCTGGCGAGGACCAGGGGGTCTGGCGCTGGGCGCGGTCCAGGCGCGGACGGGCGCAGACGGGCTTACCTTTGGCGCACCTTCGGCGCTCAATCGGCGCTCCCGCTGCGCGCGTCCGCTGCGCGGTCGCTCTGGGGGCGTCATAAGTAAGGAGCCGGGAGGGAGGAGCAGCTGGGTGGCGGGAGCGGGGCGGCGAATGGAATCACAGGGGGGCGGGGCCGCAGGGAGGCAGCGGCGGGAAATTCCAAGAAGCAGCGGGCAGCGAGAAATTCCCAGGAGCAGCGGGAAATTCCCAGGAGCAGCGGGCAGCGAGCGAAGGAATCTGCAGGCAGGAGGCGGCAAAGGCAGGCAGGAGCGGCAGCAGTGAGTGGGGCGACCAAGCCCTGTGGAGGGCTGAGCGGTCACACTCTGTGGTCCCCTACGGTCCCCTTAAGTAAGGAGCCGGGAGGGAGGAGCAGCTGGGTGGCGGGAGCGGGGCGGCGAATGGAATCACAGGGGGGCGGGGCCGCAGGGAGGCAGCGGCGGGAAATTCCAAGAAGCAGCGGGAAATTCCCAGGAGCAGCGGGAAATTCCCAGGATTAGCGGGCAGCGAGCGAAGGAATCTGCAGGCAGGAAGCGGCAAAGGCAGGCAGGAGCGGCAGCAGTGAGTGGGGCGACCAAGCCCTGTGGAGGGCTGAGCGGTCACACTCTGTGGTCCCCTACGGTCCCCTTAAGTAAGGAGCCGGGAGGGAGGAGCAGCTGGGTGGCGGGAGCGGGGCGGTGAATGGAATCACAGGGGGGCGGGGCCGCAGGGAGGCAGCGGCGGGAAATTCCAAGAAGCAGCGGGCAGCGGGAAATTCCCAGGAGCAGCGGGAAATTCCCAGGAGCAGCGGGCAGTGAGCTAAGGAATCTGCAGGCAGGAGGCGGCAAAGGCAGGCAGGAGCGGCAGCAGTGAGTGGGGCGACCAAGCCCTGTGGAGGGCTGAGCAGTCACACTCTGTGGTCCCCTACGGTCCCCTTAAGTAAGGAGCCGGGAGGGAGGAGCAGCTGGGTGGCGGGAGCGGGGCGGCGAATGGAATTACAGGGGGGCGGGGCCGCAGGGAGGCAGCGGCGGAAAATTCCAAGAAGCAGCGGGCAGCGGGAAATTCCCAGGAGCAGCGGGAAATTCCCAGGAGCAGCGGGCAGCGAGCGAAGGAATCTGCAGGCAGGAGGCAGCAAAGGCAGGCAGGAGCGGCAGCAGTGAGTGGGGCGACCAAGCCCTGTGGAGGGCTGAGCGGTCACCATAGGGTTCTTATAAAGCAGCGCCGCCATTTGGAGGAACCCGAGGCCTAGTCCATAGTGCGACAACGCTGCCACTAGATACCCCCATTCAAGGCAGTCGAAGGCCTTTTCGAGGTCCAATACTAAACAACCTGCCCGTGGCCAATGCTGTGCGCCATGTGCGGCAACGCGGAAGAACCGACGGAGGTTAAGTGAGGTGCTGCGCTTCGGCACAAACCCATTTTGGTCCTTGTGCACCAGCACAGGTACAGTGGGGGCCAGCCGCTCCGCCAGGACTTTGGCCAGAATTTTATAATCGGTATTGAGGAGGGCGAGGGGGCGGTAGGACCCCAGGTTAGTAGGGTCACGTCCTGGCTTGGACAAGGAGATCAGGTAGGCCTCCCTCATGGAGACAGGCAGGGTAGCCTCCTCAAGGGCTGTGATATATAACGCGTGCAGTCTAGGCACCAGGGACTCTCGATATGCCTTATAATACTCCGCCGGGAGACCATCCGGTCCAGGCGCTTTGCCAGAAGCCAGTGAGGCCACCGCTTCCCCTATCTCCTCCATCGTGAGGGGACCTTCTAATGTTTCCTGGTGGGCACCCGGAATCGTGGGCAGGCAGGCGGCCTCTAGAAACTGATCCAGATCCTGTGCCTGTCTGCATCCCGTTGAAGTGTATAGGGCCGTGTAATGCGCTGTCAGTATCTGATGGATCTCCTGTTGCTTATGCACCAGCATCCCATCCGATCCACGAATAGAGGCTATTGGTGCGTGGCCCGACTCCTGTCTGATCAACCAGGCCAACAACCGCCCCGCTCTATCAGACTTAGCATGGACCCGAGCCGAATGCGCGGCATAGTTGTGGCACCGCAGTCTCTCCAGCAGCTCAGCGTGTCGCGCCCGAAGCCGCACCAGCCGGGCCGAGTCCCTACCCCCTCCCTCACCATGGTGTTCACACGACAATAGCCGCGATTCCAAAGCAGTAAGCAGCAACGTAAGTTGCTTACGAATATTCCCTGTCGCCCCTAGGCAATGTCCCCGCATAGTGGATTTGTGTGCGTCCCATTCCGTCAGCACGCTGCCGGCCGTACCCTCGTTTAGATCAAAGAACTGCTCTACCGCTGTGCCGAGCGAGGCACGAAACTCCGCGTCCTCAAGAGCGGCTGGCTGCAGTCGCCACGTGGGAATGGGGGGCCTCCCTAAGTCCCAACAGAGGCGCAGCCGAAGAGGGTTGTGGTCCGAGTGGGTCCGGCCTAGGTATTCTGCCTGAGCTATCAGCGGGGCCAGTGAACAAGAGCCCACCACCCTGTCAAGGCGGACGTGAAGGTCATGCACCGCCAAATAATATTAATAAAGTGGGGTGTAAGGTACGCCATACATCATGCAAGGTCCATCGTGACAACCAGTCAGTAAGGCTCCTCACGTTCGAGACTGCCTGCGTGCTACGGAGCGGCGGGTAGGACCTGTCAAGGCGCGTGTCTAGTACTGCGTTAAAGTCCCCACCCAGTAACCAGGGAAGACCCACATACGAGGTTAAGGCCACCGAAAGATGTCCTAGGAACGACGGCTGGTCGACGTTCGGGGCATAGATGGATCCCAGAAGCATAGAGTGTCCGTTGAGCCTCCCCCGAACCAGTGTGTATCGCCCAGCAGGATCGATCACTACTTCGGAGCATGTAAAGGGTGTACCCGCCCGTACCCAAATCAATGTACCCCGGGCATGTGCGGAATATGTGGTCCCAAAAAGTTGCCCCCTCCACCGAGTGCGCAATTTATCCAATTCTGGCCGTGTCATATGTGTCTCCTGGAGAAGGGCTACTGCCACCCCATGCCGTTGTAAGTAGGCAAAAACAGAGTATCGGCGGGCCGGCGTGTGCATGCCTCTAATGTTCCATGTGACTATCGCAGTGTCAGCCATCAGTGTTAAGTGAGGACAACGCGGGGCCCACGACCAGGAGCGGGCCAGCCAGGGGGAGAAAGGGGACCAAAATCACAATTGCCCAGACCGCCCGCTGCAATAACATGGTAAACAAAAGAGCTACATAACACTGCTGAGTGCAGGTAAGCAAAGTTAAGAGTAAAATTAACAAAAGGAATTCCATAACTGCAAGGGCAAACCCCAGAACGGGCATTCGTCCAAACGTGTAAACTCAATCGCCTGTGAACTACCAGGCCAGGTATGTGCTAGTAGGTGCCAAAGGGCAATACTGTTGGTGCCGGTTTTTAAGAGCCCAGTGTTACCCCCGTCTAAGCCTCGTTTGCCCACAGAGTTGCCAGCCGTGTCAATAACTCTCCAGAGGAGCGTGTGTGAGCAGCGCCGCCACCCCGCACCCCCGCGACTGAAGCAAATGTGGGCCTCCCGCCCCACCCTGTGTATAAGGAATCCCACACTGTCCCTCCAGCCCCCGGGTCAACAGTGGCACCCCAACCAGCCCGTTCGTGGTAGCATAAGGAGCCACATTGCCGCAAACAAGGAGGAAACAAGGTCAGTGACCCCCCGCCCAAGAGCAGTCCGCAGCACTCATTCCACCACCTCATGGCACCTGCACTGAGCATTGTGCAATCAGACAAGAGTTCAGCCCATAAGGTCGGCCGTCTGAGGCATCACCACTGATAACACCTGGTCCTCCGAAAGCATGATGGACGAAGAGGATGACCAGTCTCAGTGTCACTATGTGCGTGGACCACCACTTCCCCTTGACTGCTCACAGATCCCAGAGTGGCCACCGCTTCAAGAGCCTCCAGACGTTCCATTTGCATCCTCTCCGGGCTTGGGGCCGTGGGAGGACTCGGCCCCGCTCCACCGCGTCGGTCCCCCCGCCTCCGTCGCCTCAGTCATTTCTCCCATCGTCCCACGAGGCCCGGGTCCGAGGGCTTGGGGCCACTGTGCTGACCCATTTCCTCCAGCCAGTCCCAGACATCAGACGGGGAGTCAAAAAATCGTGTCCCGTCCTTCGTGACCACCCTGATGCGCGAGGGGAACAACAGTGAAGATGGGATCTGCAATTCACGGAGCCGGAGCTTCACCTTCAGATAGTTACTCCTTCGCCTCTGAACTGTCGCAGTATAGTCTGGAAACAGCATCACTAAGCCAGCCCCTACCGTCAGGGCACCTATTTTCCTTGTTTCCCGGAGGATCACGTCCCTGTCACGGTAGTTGAGGAGTCGAAACAGAAAGGGACGCGGCCGTGCCCCTGGGACAGGTCTCCGCATCGGCACTCTATGCGCCCGTTCCACCACAAACTGCGGGGAGAGCACCTCCGGGGGGAGTATGTCCCGCAACCAACCTTCAACGAACTGCTCCGGTTGTCGTCCCTCCTCGCCTTCCAATAGACCCACTACGCGTATGTTCTGGCGCCGAGAGCGGCCCTCTGCATCCTCTGCACGATCTTCCAGAGTATTAACACGGTCCATCAGGTCCTGTAAAGTTGCAGAGTGGCTGCGCACTATCGGTTGGACCTCCTGTAGTGCCTGACATTGACTGGCAACAGTGTCCACCAGTTTACGATGGTCAGCATGGAGTAAAGTGAAATCAACCGTGACTTTGTCGATCCGGGATTCCAATGAGGCTCTGGTTTGTTCTAGGGTGTTGCCCAGTCGGTCTACTGCCGCCAGCATGGCATCCATCTTAGCTTCCAGGCAGCGCCGCAGGCCGAGCAGAGCGTCCCGGCGCCAAGTCAGGGCCCTCTGCCCTCAGCTGGCTCTCATTTTGCTTGTTCCGAAGCCGACCCCATGGCCAGTTGTTGTGCCGACGGCATTCGGAAGGTACAATGGCGTGTCATGATCAGTTGGGACCCCGGGCACCACTAGACGCTGGCAGCAAGGAGCCAAGTCCCGTCACCACAAGTGGGGGGCCCCCCCCCGCAGTCGGGCAAACGCCGAGGAGTGGGGCGTAAGGCGGCCTCACCGGCGTGGGGAGTTCGTCGCGGCCCGCGGTTCAACTGGCAGCCGGATCCGGGATCATACCCAAACGCCAATCCTCATACCGCCGAGTCCATGATGGTCAGGCCCCAACAACACGCCCAGCAGTAGGCAAGCGACCAGCTATCTCAGCTCCTCATGTTGGGACGGTCCGTCCGGCTACTCCCACGGCGCCGTACTCAGGGCCACACCACGCTCCCCGGAGTCACCCCCTCCGTCGCAGCAGTCCCCCTCACTCTCGAGGGCAGCAACCAGATGCTCACCGGGTCCTCGCTCACAAAAGCACAACCAGAATGGGGCCTCTCGCCAGCTCACTCACCAGGCCCCGGGCTCTGCAGGGTCTCACGTCTGTCACCATCATCCCCGCCTGCGATGGCCGCCGCCATCATCCACCAAAGTAAGCGCCCCCAGCCGCAGCACTCCCAAACAGGCAGGGCCACTGTGCAGCCGGTCACCAGCCCCTCCGGGTCCCGCCGTCGTGTGGGAGCGTGGGAGCTCCCCCTCGAGCCGTCAGCTAGCCACCTGCTGATCACCAGGGCGGTGCGCGGCCCAGCCCCCTCGTGGCAGGCCGCGGTGTAGGGTGGTTGTCGCAGCCGGGCGCCGCCTCCAGCGTGTCCCGCTCCTCCTGCCGGGCAAGTCGTCAGGGCGGCGGCATGCAGACGGGGGCCGACTCCGTTCTCAAATTTGGCCCTCAGGGCTGCCGGGGCCTCACAGGTGGAAGCAGGCAGCATCGGCAGTCCCGGGGCACATCCCGGTCAGGAGTAACAACGGAGAACGGCTCTGTAACTCGGGAACCTCACATGAACGCAGCCATCTTGGCCGCGCGCCCTCTAGCGCCCCCCTTGACTTTTACCTTTAATGACGATTTTAGTAATGATTAGTCCATGTAATCCAAGATTTTTAAATTCATTATTTTATTTCCTTAGATCTTTTCACTCGTGAGACACTTATATCTTTAAACTGTTTCTCATGCCATGGGTATGCCAATCCAAGCCTTTTCCCAGGCACGCCAAAAGACATAAAACATTCTCAGTTGCAAATCTTATATGACCCAATGCATTTCGGGCTACTTAAAAGCCCTTCTTCAGGGGTTTTCTACAAATAAAAGAACATTGCCATTAGAATACAGTTTCACACCGTTATCATGAACAATATACATTCCTACACAAACGAAACAATGCCATATTTTTATACAGCCCTTTCCCTCTAAGTGCAGAACTGAATTGCTCCCACTATCTTGCCTAAAAAACCATATTGTTCATGATAACGGTGTGAAACTGTATTCTAATGGCAATGTTCTTTTATTTGTAGAAAACCCCTGAAGAAGGGCTTTTAAGTAGCCCGAAATGCATTGGGTCATATAAGATTTGCAACTGAGAATGTTTTATGTCTTTTGGCGTGCCTGGGAAAAGGCTTGGATTGGCATACCCAGGCAGGAGAAACAGTTTAAAGATATAAGTGTCTCACGAGTGAAAAGATCTAAGGAAATAAAATAATGAATTTAAAAATCTTGGATTACATGGACTAATCATTGCTAAAATCGTCATTAAAGGTAAAAGTCAAAAAAGTGCGGCAATCACGACATAAGCTGTGCGCCTGGTTAAGGAGTGAAACTTCGCCCCATTTTTGATGATGTTCAACACGTGAAACCAGGGCAGTTCACGCAACCCAGGGAGCACGCATCACAGCTAACAGTTTGAAATATCTTTGGAAAACATGGAAGCAGTTGCTGAAGATAGGTGTGCACGGCTATTTCAAGTTTAAATTGTTCTGTGATACAGCCATACCATATACTCTTTATAACCTCGCGGTAAATGCTAACTTTGGGATGGCTGCTCAAAACATGTCGTGTTTGGTGTCAAATGCTTTGGAATCTACCCCCGCCAGTCCTGGTGGCGGGGGTAGCATTCCACCCTTCTAGAGGGAGAGACATGTTCACACTCGCCTAACCCGGTTAAAACTTTCCAAAGCCCTGGCATCACAAAATGGATGCCACTACCACAGACATGGGTCTGGCCTCCTGCTGCTGAGGGAAATTCCGGCAGGGGAGGCCTGGACAATAGGGTTTCTGTCACAGGCAGGTGTAACCACCTCCCCAGACAGGCTGATGTGTATTGGGGCATGGTGGGTGCATTCAGAGAATGCTTTTGAGACACTGCCTGGGGCACACAAGGTGTCCCTGTGCATAGCCCAGATCAAACCGGTTGCAGGGGCACTCAGCCCCTGCTCTGCTGCGAAACTGGACAAAGGGGAAGGGGTGTAACCACCCCCACCCCAGGTCCACCATAGGTGGGGCCTTAGAGTTAGTCCATCCTTTAAACTTAGTATATGTATTGGAATCCAGTCTCTAGGAATTTAGATTACCCTGGACGAACCTCTGCAACATTTATCCTGGACCTTCGACTTTCTATCATGACTAAAAGACGGAAGAAATCTCCTTTGGGGTCAAGGAGTGACTCCCCTGCTTGGCAGGCACCAAAGAAGCAACTGACCGGTCTGCAATTCTGAAGCTCCCGCCGGATGCCGCAGTCTCTGCATCCCCATACATGGATTTCCAGACTTCCCTGAGTCCACAGCAAAGCTGAGGCCTGTGGCTATCGTGGGTGATATGGAACCATGACCCCTCTACACCGTGAACTTTTGCAGCAACCCTATCTTCCTGGTCATCCTTGAAGTTATGCTTTGGGCTCCGAGCATCCCCAGCCTTGAGCACCTCCTGCACCAAGGATTGTTGTCGTCCATTCCACGAGTGACCCGTGGGCCAGCTTCAAGTGTGACCTCTCGAGGCTCTTTCGCAATCACTAGCCCGTTAGCTAGATGGTCCCCATGAAGGCAACTCCTTGTCTAATTGGGTGTTCCTGGTTGCTCCAGACGTGCCTTGACATACCCTCGCTGGGTGAGTCCCTCAGACCTTGCTGGTCTATACAGCAGTCCTTTCTCTGCATTCGTGTAACCTGCCGTTGCCAAGGCTTGTTGGGTTCTTTCAAGAGATTATAGACTATTAAAACAAGCTGCTTTACATTCCTTCAAGACTTAGCCTGAAGGCTGCTCTCCATAGCTACCACTAGGATAGCTATCAATAAAGGTTGTCTTCAACCTATTACCATAAGGGGTTGTTTGGACTGATACAAGGTGCCCACTAGAACTAGTGGGCAGCATAAATCAGGCAACTTCTCACAGTTCTCAACAGTCCTGCAATTAAAAATCCATTTACACTCCAACCGGTTAAGTATTGTCTGTTGGCTGCCTCCCCTTATGTTGGGATAGAGGCTGTCAATTACTTGCCCCGTGATATCGACCTCGGAGTGTCCTTGTAGTAGAAAGTGTTCCACTAATGGCGCAGTCATGACTTTGCAGCAAATCCTACTCTTATGCTGGGAGATCCTGGCCTTGATTTTTTTAGTAGTTTGGCCAATTTAATGCAATTTGCATGGGCATTCAATACAGTAATTTTATTTTATTTATTTTTATTTTGACAGTTTTGTATAGTGCGAACAAGACCCTTGCGGGTATCAGAGCGCTTTACAGGGCAAATATAGGTGGATGACATATACATATAAATACACAGAATTATGTGAATACAAAACTGATAACTATTAGAGGTTAGCATATATCTACAAGAGTGTAAAAGAAAAAGTTCAAGTAAATTTAGACATGAGAATCGATTTCACTTCTTTTTTAAAAAAAGCAGCGGACGGATTAAGTCTTGTTTCTGGGTGTAAGGCGTTCCAAATCCTGGAAACCATTCCTGAGAAGGTACGATTGTATGTTTCCTTCTTGGAGTAACGTTGTAGTTTAAGTAGAAGATTATCAGAACTCCTGGTAGATCTGTTACCCCCCGATAGCACTAGTTTCTCCGATAGGTACCTCGGGGTTTTGTGATGCAATGCCTTATGTATCATACAGGCGATTTTTAAATGGTTTCGGGCCTCAAAAGATAACCAGTTGAGGGCACGAAGGTCAGGGGGAAACGTGGCAGGTTCTTTTGTTGCCAGTGATGAGTCTAGCGACTGTATTGATTGAGGCTCTGAGAGGAGCGGTCGTTGATTTAGGAAGGCCACAAAGAACGACACTCCCATAATCAACTCCGGGAATTACTAGAGTTTGAACTGCCTGTTTAAAGTCATTTGCGGGTATGAAGGGTTTCAATTTTCTCAGGGTGTTTATCTGAAACTTTGCTCCTTTAGTTGCAGCGCTGATGTGCTTCTGCATATTAAGTTTATTATCCAGGGATGTTTCTAGGGATTTGGCGGAATCAATGATGAGAGGTTGACAGTCGAGTGCAGTTAGGTGCTTCATCCACTCGCGGATGATGGTTGTTTGGTTGGGGGGAGCTGTTAGACCTGGCATCTTTGGCGTGGTTTACCCAGCCTTTTTGCCTCTACCTCCTGTATTTTTGATGCTATGCTGGATTTCGTTTTTGCTGGTTTAGATGCTTTGGGCACTTTGCCACTGCTGATCAGTGTCAAAGTGCAAGTGCTCCCTAGGTAAATTGTTATATTGATTGGTTATCCCTGATTGGTATATTTGTTTCACCTGTCAGCCCCTAGTAAAGTGCACTGAGTGTGCCAGGGCTGGTGATTCAAATGCTACTAGTGGGCCTGCAGCACTGATTGTGCCACCCACAGGAGTAGCCCTAAAATGGTGTCACAGGCCTGCGCAGGGGCAGGGTGCAGGGTGCAGTGTATGTGAAAGGTAGAGCATGTAGTGGTGTAGGTGACATGCTCTGGTAGTGAATTACCGCCATTTTCATTTTTCACTATTGAAAGGCTATCTTGCCCATAGGCTATAATGGGGAATGCTGAGTATAATGTTTACCTGCATATCTTCCCATAGGAGCAAGATAGAAAGCTAAAGTCTGGTATCCCTGAATTCAGAATTTAATAACACATCTTTTAGGAAGGATGGTTTTTAAATCCTGTGTGTGAAAACAGCCCTTTTAGAAGGTGGCTGTTTTCCTTTTCTGCCCTTTCTGTGTGCCTTGGCCTGTTTGTGAATTGACTGTCTGGTTTGTGAGTGACAGGGACAGGGGTGGCTCCCAGAGGCTGAATGAGTCAGCCCAGGGCTGAATAGGGAAATTCCCCTGTAGATGGGTGGGAGGAGTAGCACCTGGGCCTGAATAGAGTTGTGCCTGCCTTCCACAATGCTGACTCCACCCCCCGGCTGGGCGGCTGACGACCCTGCCCCTCTCTCTCAAAGGCAAGAAGAAACCAAGTAAACAGAGTGCTCCAGGACTGGCCAGAACTGGTTCTGACTAGGCCAAGGCCCCTCTGCCTGCAGAGGACAAATGATTTTGGGGTATAAGTATTGGGACCCAGACTACAGAATATTAGATCATCCTGGAATCAAGAAGGAACCTCTGCCAAGGAGAAATCTGGAAGAATGAAGAGGAAGGACTGGCCTGCTGTAAGGCTGACCTGCAGTTGCTTTGCTGCCAAGGAGAGGTGAAGGACTTTGCTGTGTGCTGTGTCCCCTAGCTTGAGGAATCTCCAAGGGCCTGAGTAGAGCTGGCCTCCTGATAAGAAGTCCCAGGAACAAAAGGACTTCACCCCCAGCTTCCCCCTGAACTCTGCTGTGTGAGTTCTGCCCTTCCTAGAGTGCTTGATCCAATTGTGGGGCCTCTGGAAGTTGTGCCTGCTATTGGGAAGCTGACCAAGAAGAAAGAAGCAAAGGATCTACACTTTTTCACGCACAGCTGGCTTAGCGAGAAAATTTCCGTCGCTCCGCTCGTTAGCGGGCCGAATTTTTATCGCTGTCAACATCGTCGCAGAGCCTGCCGCAGCTGAGCAAGATCATCGCTGGTGAAATCATCGCCCCGCTCATTTGCGGGCCGAATTTTATCGCTGCGAACATCGTCGCAGAGCCAGCCCAGATCCAGGCTCCGCTCGTTAGCAGACAGAATTTTATTGCTGCGAACATCGTCGCAAAGCCTGCCGCCACTGGGTGAGATCGTCGCAGAGCCAGCCAAAATCATCGCACTGGTCGTTAGTGTCCCGAATTTTATCGCTGCGAACATCAATCAATCAATCAATTAATCAGCATTTGTATAGCGCGCTGCTCACCCGGAAGGGTCTCAAGGCGCTGGGGGAGAGGGGTCCGTTACTGCTCGAAGAGCCAGGTCTTGAGTTGCTTCCTGAATGAGAGATGGCCCTGGGTCAGCCGAAGGTGGATGGGGAGGGAGTTCCAAGTCTTGGCTGCCAGGTAGGAGAAGGATCTTCCTCCGGCGGTGGCTCTGCGGATGCATGGTACGGTGGCGAGGCTGGTCGATCGTAGCTGGCGGGTGGGCGTGTAGAAGGTCAGGCGGTTGTTGAGGTACATGGGGCCCAGGTCGTGGAGAGCCTTGTGTGCGTGGGTGAGGAGCCTGAACATAATTCTCTTGCTGACGGGAAGCCAGTGCAGGTCTCTCAGGTGGCCGGAGATGTGGCTGTGTCGGGGGATGTCCAGGACTAGTCGTGCGGAGGTGTTCTGGATGCGTTGGAGTCTTTTCGGAAGTTTGGCTGTGGTTCCGGCGTAGAGGGTGTTCCCGTAGTCCAGTCGGCTGGTGACGAGTGTCTGGGTGACCGCCCTCCTGGTTTCGGTGGGGATCCATCGGAAGATCTTACGGAGCATGCGCAGGGTGTTGAAGCATGATGATGAGACGGCGTTGTCTTGTCTGGTCATCGAGAGGGAGGAGTCCAGGATGAAGCCCAGGTTGCGTGCGTGGTCCGTAGGCTTGGGAGTGGTGCCCAGGGCAGGGGGCCACCAGGAGTCGCCCCAGGCGGAGGGCGATGATCCCAGGATGAGGACTTCCGTCTTGTCTGAGTTCAGTTTTAGGCGGCTGTTCTTCATCCATTCGGCGACGTCTTTCATCCCTTCCTGGAGGCTGGTTCTGGCGGTGGCGGGGTCATTGGTGAGGGAGAGGATCAGCTGGGTGTCGTCGGTGTAGGAGATGATGTTGAGGTTGTGTTGGCATGCAATGGCTGCGAGGGGGCTCATGTAGATGTTGATGAGGGTAGGGCTGAGTGATGATCCTTGTGGTACGCCGCAGATGACTTCGGTGGCGTCGGATCTGAACGGGGGGAGGCGGACTCTCTGAGTTCTTCCGGCGAGGAACGAGATGATCCACTTCAGTGCCTTCTCTTGGATCCCGACGTTGCTGAGGCGCTGTACTAGGGTGCGGTGGCAGACAGTGTCGAACGCTGCAGAGAGGTCCAGGAGGATGAGGGCCGCTGTTTCTCCGTTGTCGAACAGGGATCTGATGTCATCGGTGGCTGCGATCAGTGCGGTCTTGGTGCTGTGGTTTGCTCGAAAACCGGACTGTGAGGGGTCGAGGGATCCGTTCGTCTCGAGGAAGGCGGCGAGCTGTCTGTTGACGGTCTTCTCGATGACTTTGGCAGGAAAAGGGAGGAGCGAGATGGGGCGGAAGTTCTTGAGGTCGGTTGGGTCCGCTGTTGGTTTCTTCAGGAGGGTGCTGAGCTCGGCGTGCTTCCAGCTCTCCGGGAAGGTGGCAGTGTGGAAGGAGGTGTTGATGATGTCCCGGAGTTGGGGTGCGATGATGGAGTCGGCCTTGTTGAAGACGCGTGGGGGCAGGGGTCGGTTGGAGATCCGGAGTGGATGGTGTTCATCGTGCGGGTGGTGTCTTCTTGGAGTCCTTGAGTTCGTCGGTGCACCAGGGGGCTTTCTTGCTGCCGGGTCTGCTGGGAGGGTTCTTCAGTGGTGCGAGGTCGGCGGCGCAGGCGGTCAGCCACTGTGTGAGGTTGCTGGCTGCTTTGTTGGGGTCCGTTGTGCTTGCGGGAGGGTTCTGGCTGAGGGAGGTGGTGAGCTGCTTGGTGGTGATCTTGCTCCAGCTCCGGCGAGGAACCTTCTTGCAGGTGGTGGTGGGTCGTGGTTCTTCTGAAGCTGAAGTGGACGCAGCTGTGGTCAGTCCAATGAAGTCCGGTGGAGTGGCTGAAGGAGACGTGCTTGCTGGAAGAGAAGACAGGGTCAAGCATGTGGCCGGCGTAGTGGGTGGGGGTGTTCATCAGTTGCTTGAGTCTGAGGTTGGCGAGGTTGTCCAGCAGGGTGGTGGTGTTGCAGTCCTTGTTGTTCTCCAGGTGGAAGTTGAGGTCCCCTAGGAGGATGTAGTCAGCGGAGGGGAGGGCGTGCGGGCTGATGAAGTCTGCGATGTCTTTGCTGAATTGTGTGTGTGGACCCGGGGGTCTGTAGATGAGGGTGCCTCTGAGGGTGGTCTTTGGGTCGGTGTGTATCTGAAAGTGGAGGTGCTCGGCGGTGGTGAAGGTGTCGTCGGAGTTGGTCGTGATGCGGATGGTGTTCTTGTGTACGATGGCGATGCCTCCTCCGGTCTGGTTGACGCGGTCCCTCCGGGTGATCTTGTATCCGTCCGGGATGGCTGTGGCGATGTCGGGCGCTGAGGAGGCGTTCATCCAGGTTTCTGTGAGGAAGGCGACGTCTGGCGATGTTGTGTCGAGGAGGTTCCAGAGTTCGACAGTGTGTCTGTGGACGGAGCGGGTGTTGAGCAGGATGCACTTGAGGTGGTTGTTGCTGGTGTTCGGCTTGGCAGGTGCAGTGCGGGTCCGGAGGCAGGTGAACTTGCAGGTTTGGCAGGTGACGGGTCCGTGGGCGCGTTTCGGGGTGGCTTGGTAGCAGGCGGGTTTCCATCCGGCGTTGAGTGCGTTGATGGTGGCGGCGTCGTAAGTCCGTCGTGTGGGCTGGCATCTTCGGGGAACATCGTCGCAGAGCCAGCCAAAATAATCACACCGCTCGTTAGCGGGCCAAATTTTGTCGCTGCGAATATCGTCGGAGAGCCAACCAAGATCATCGCTGGTGAAATTGTCGCCCCGCTCGTTAGCGGGCCGAATTTTGTCGCATCGTGCCTTAGCGAGTAAATTTCTAGCGGAAAAGCTACGCCTTGGAATCCATACAAGCATCACCTCACTCCCCATACAGACCGCATTCGTCACCCACGCCCGCTGCATGCAGCAGGGTTGTCTCATCGCCTCCCCAGGGTCTCAGGACTGACGCTGTTGCTTGTTTTTCGACGCATGAGCGCCACTAAGAACTTTTATCGCATCACCAGGTACTGTTGGCTAAAATTGACGCTAAGGTGGATGATTTTGTCGCTAAACTAAGAACTCTTTTTGAAACCATATTCTAGAACTGTGTATGTTGGATTTCTGTCATTTTGGTCTTGTGTAGTTTATATAAAAGTACTTTATTTATCTATACTGTTGTGGAGTCCATTTGTGGTGTGTTCACTGTGTTACTGTGAGTGTTGGTACAAATACTTTACACATTACCTTTGATAAGCCTGTCTGCTCGTGCCAAGCTACCAAGGGGGTGAGCAGGGGTTATCTAAAGAGTGTATCCCCCTTACCCTGACTAGAAGCAAGGGTCCCTATTTGGACAGTGGTACCTACCCCTGCCAATTAGAGACTCCCATGTCTAACATTGGTGGTCAGCGGTGAGGATTTGAACTTGTATTTGTACTTGACCCACAGTAATTGGTGTACATCACTAGTTTAAGTGCAGACCACGACGCAACCACATACTGTGTTTTTTGGTTCTATTTTTGTGTAACTCTTCAAGAGCATCATGTCTCAGAAGGCAGCAAGTGAGAGGGCAGAATTGGAGTTTTGCATTGAGGATCTGTATTCATACAAAGCTAAGGAGCTCAAACAATTCTGCAGCGATCGTGGTTGCCCTGTGAAAAGCAGCTCTAGAAAGGATGAGCTGCAGAAAGCCTTGAAGGCCTGGCGGGAGGCCCACGATGGAAATGATGCAAGTGGAGGGGATGGTTTTGAACCCCACGAGTTGCCTGTGAGCAACCCAGTCTCAAGGGCTGGCAGCAACCATTTCAGGAGGGGCTTCACCCCAGAAGAGTCAGAGGAGAATCAAAGAGTGAGAAACCATGAATTAGAAATCATGAGAATGAAGATGAAGCAATTAGAAGTAGAGAAAGAAAAGGTGGCGGAGGAGAGCAAGAATGCCCGAGCCTTGGAGGAGAAGAAATTGCTTCTTGCTCATGAGTTGAGCATGAGAGAACTGGATATCAAGGCCAAGCAGGCGGAGTCCGGTTCCAATGGTGGCAGCACACAGCCAGTGCAGGGGGTAAAGTATATATCCCCAAGGATTTGGTACAGAATTATAATAGAAGTGAGGATATCTATGCCTGGTTTACCTCGTATGAGATTGCTTTGAGAATTAATGGTGTGCCTGTACAGCATTGGGGGGCGGGCCTTTGGAAACATTTTGAGGCTTCTGGGAAGAGTGCTCTAGAGCCCTTAGAATTAGCAGGTACCATGACCTATCCCAATATGAAGGAGGCCCTAGGTATGGACTTACTCCAGAACAGTATAGACTGCAGTTTAGGAACTCCAAGAAGAGAGAGTCTGAGACTTGGATGGAGTGGGTGAATCTGTACTCACGTGCACTGGAAGGTTGGATGAAGGGCAGCAAAGTAACTGATTATGAGGGGTTGTTGCATTTAATTAGTTGGGAGCACTTGAGTAGTCTGTGTGTTCCAGAGCTGCGCCAACATCGTTTAGACAGCAAGCTGACGGACCCCATTGAGCTTGCTAAGGAGGCGGACCGCTGCACCAGTACCAGGGTCCACAGAGGAATTGTGGGTACCACAGCCAAAGGTGGGCAGGGTCCCCAGCAAAAGAGTGGGGGGGACAAGGGTAATCAAAATTAGTTCTCTCAAGGACCCCAAAACAGTTCCCAGGGAAAAGAGTCCCAACCCCCCAAGCCCAAACCAACCTGGCCCCCTAGGGGCAGGCGGGACCCCAGGGGCCCACCTACCTGCTATCACTGCAAAGAGATGGGGCACATTGTCCCTAATTGCCCCAAGAAACCTCCAGCACCCACTGGTGCTCCTAAACCGGGTTTAGTGAGTGTAGCTTTGGGGGAGGATTTAATATCTAGTGAGGGGGCGGGACCAGCAGTTATGACCCTAGTCTCTTTAGGAGACCAAGAGATGGTCCAGGAAACCTACCTGCCCGATAACACTAAGAAATACGGGCAGTGGGTGACCATCAATGGGAGGAGGGTGGACGCTCTGAGAGACACAGGAGCCAGCGTGACATCTGTGAGGTGTCAGTGGGTGTCTGAAGAGCAGGTCATACCCAATGTGCTTCACCCAGTAGTTGCAGCTGACAACTCAGTGCACCTCTGTAAAGTGGAGCATGTTCCCTTTGAGTGGAGGGAGGTCTCAGGTCTCTTGAAGGTTGTTGTGAGTCCATCCATGTCTGTAGACTGTCTGCTAGGTAATGACCTGGAGAGTTCCCCATGGAAGGAGATGGAACGCCAGGCGTGGAGATGTTGGGTTTGCCTGAGTGGATCTGTGTGACCACTCGGTCTATGGCAGCCAGTAGGGGTGATTCAGCAGACCTGGAGCCTGAAACAGTGGCCCAGGAACCTGCCCAGAGAAGAAGGAGCAGAGGGCGTGGGAAACCAGCCCCCACCGTTCCCACAGTCCAGGAAGGAGCAGAACCTGAGGGGGATGCCCTGGAACCTACAGGGGAACAGGTGGCCGAACTGGGGGATCTACCTGAGCTGACCCATTGGCAGCAAGAGGGTGGCCCCTCCAGGGAGGAGTTCTGCAAGGCGCAGAAGGAATGCCCTTCTCTCATTGGTGTGCGGCAGCAGGCTGCAGACCACGCAGCAGGTGAAGAGTCCAAGGATCATCTCATTTACTGGGAAGATGGGTTACTTTATAGTGAGCCTAAGGTCGCTGAGACCGGTGCAGCCCGTGCGCTAGTGGTATCCGAGCACTTCAGGACCTTCCTAATGGGTCTGGCTCATGACGTGCCTCTCGCAGGACATCTGGGGCAAGACAAGACCTTCCAAAGGCTTGTCACCCACTTCTTCTGGCCCCAGATGAAGAAGCACGTTGGTACATTCTGTAGGACTTGCCAGACTTGTCAGGCAAGTGGCAAGAGCGGAGGAAAGTGCAAGGCCCCCTCCATCCCTTTCCTGTGGTGAGCACCCCTTTCGAGCTGGTGGGCATCGACATTGTGGGGCCACTGGACCCCAAGACAGCCTTGGGCAACAGGTTCATCCTGGTCTTGGTGGACCATGCCGCCCGGTACCCAGAAGCTGTCCCTCTCAGGACAATCACAGCACCCGTGGTGGGCCGTGCATTGATGGGGATCTTTTCCCCTGTGGGGTTCCCCATAGAGGTGGTCTCCAACCGGGGTACCAACTTCATCTCTAGGTACATGAAGTCTCTGTGGGAGGAGTGTGGGGTAACTTATAAGTTCACCACTCCTTACCACCCTCCAGGAAACGGGTTGGTTGAAAGGTTCAACCGAACTCTGAAAGGTATGATTATTGGCCTAGTGGAGCCCATGAGATGGAAGTGGGATGTCTTTTTACCATGCCTGTTGTTTGCCTACAGGGAGATGCCTCAGAAGTCCTTAGGGTTCAGTCCCTTTGAGCTTCTGTATGGCCATCCTGTTAGAGGACCTCTCACTCTGGTGAAGGAAGGGTGGGAGAAATCCCCCGGGAAAACCCCCCAGGATGTGTTCAGCAACCAGACACTGCGCTTCAGGAAGCTCGCCCAAGAGAACCTGGAAGCCAGCCAGGAAGAAATGAAAAGATGGTACGAACAGAATACCACTCTGGTCGAATTTCAACCTGGGCAGAAAGTGTGGGTGATGGCGCCAGTGGAGTCTTGTGCCCTCCTAGACAAGTGGACTGGGCCATATGAGGTGGTGTAGCGCAAGAGCGAAGTGACCTACCTGGTTAACTTGCAGACTCCCAGGCAGCCCCTGAGGGTCTTACATGTGAACCGCCTCAAACCCCACTTCGAGAGGTCTGATGTAACCATGCTCCTGGCTACAGATGCTGGAATGGAAGAGGACAGTGACCCTCTTCCTGATCTCCTGGCAGCCAAGGAGCAAGACGGGTCAGTGGATGGTGTGGTCCTCTCGCCCACCCTGACCCTAGAACAGCAGAGGGACTGTCGCCAGGTATTGGGTCAGTTTTCCTCCCTGTTCTCCCTGACCCCAGGTGTCACCAACTGGTGCGTCCATGATGTGGACACTGGAGATAGTCTACCTGTAAGGCAGAAATTCTACAGGGTAGCTGACAAGGTCAGGGCCAGCATCAAGGAAGAGGTTTCCAAGATGTTGGCGCTAGGGGTAATTGAGCCCTCCAGCAGCCCCTGGGCTAGCCCAGTGGTCTTAGTTCCAAAAGCTGCTGCGCCCGGTGCCACCCCAGAACTCCAGTTTTGTGTGGACTACCGTGGGCTTAATGTGGTCACCAAGACTGACGTGCACCCCATCCCCAGAGCTGATGAGCTCGTGGATCGGTTGGGAGCTGCCCAGTACCTCAGTACGTTTGATTTAACATCTGGGTACTGGCAGATTGCCTTAACTGAGGGGGCCAAGGAGAGGTCTGCGCTTTCAACGCCAGAGGGGCACTTCCAGTTCCGAGTTATGCCCTTTGGGTTGAAGAACGCCCCTGCCACATTCCAGAGACTGGTCAATCTGGTACTGTCCGGGCTGGAGGAATTCAGCGCCGCATACCTGGATGACATTGCTGTGTTCAGCTCCACGTGGGAGGAACACTTACAGCACCTCTGCGAAGTGTTGAAGGCTCTGCAAAGGGCAGGCTTCACTATCAAGGCCAGTAAGTGCCAGATAGGGCAGGGTTCGGTGGTGTACTTGGGACAACAGGTAGGGAGCGGCCAGGTGGCGCCCCTCCAAGCAAAGATTGAAACCATCTTGGCTTGGGAGCCCCCCAAGACCCAGACAGAGGTGAGAGCCTTCCTTTGATTCACCAGGTATTATCGCCGATTTGTCAAGGGATATGGCACCATTGTTGCCCCCTTGACAGAGCTGACTTCAAGGAAGCAGCCCAGGGGAGTGCATTGGACCGATGCCTGTCAGACTGCTTTTGATGCCCTGATGACTGCCATGTGCAAGGCACCGGTGCTCAAGGCGCCTGATTTCTCCAGTGAGTTTATAGTGCAGACAGACGCTTCAGAGCATGGTGTGGGAGCGGTACTCTCACAGATCAACGACCAGGGCTTGGACCAACCTGTAGCTTTCATTAGTAGGAGGTTACTTCCCAGAGAACAGAGGTGGAGTGCGATTGAAAGGGAAGCTTTTGCTGTGGTCTGGGCTCTGAAGAAGCTGAGGCCCTACTTGTTTGGGACATCAACAGCTCAAGTGAAAATGCTCTACCTTGACGTATATAGATGGATCAAAGAGATCTCTCTGATTAAATAGCCAAATCAGCCACCATTGGGAGAAGAACACAAACACATGAATAGCAATCGAGGGTAGAGGATAATATTTTTATATCTTTATTTTTTTTTATACAAAAGTTCAACTAGTGAATCTACAAATAACTCATAGGTTAGAGATAAACAACACAAAAAAATATAATAATTGATAGTGATATATACACAAAATGATCGAAAATGGGCCCCCATCAGGGATTGGAGAGAGTATATGTACAATTAAATAACAATCATATTGTCAGGCATACTATACATTCATACACAGTCAATCTTAAAGGGTAAAACATACATTTACTCTTCTTTAAAATAAGAGAAAAGAGGTGAGCGGAGAGAAAATCTCCTCGTAGTGTGAGGGTGTCTCGGAGTTAGACACCGCTGAGTAATTAAGGGGGATGCGCCAAATCAAAAGCAACAGGACACGCCGACGCGCGTTTCGGTGCAATCACCCACTTAATAGGGTGCCACCTTCTTCAGGGCGTTTTCTTTAGTTTCAGGGGGCCTGCAAATAAGTGAAAATAGAGAAAGTAAAAAAACGCCCTACTTGTTTGGGACTCACTTCCGGGTTCAGACAGACCACAGGCCTCTCAGATGGTTAATGCAGATGAGGGGTGAGAACCCAAAACTGTTGAGGTGGTCCATCTCCCTACAGGGAATGGACGTTACGGTGGAACACAGTTCCGGTACAGAACACGCCAAGGCTGATGGTCTGTCCAGGTTTTGCCACCTTAGTGATAAGAACTCCCAAGAGGGTTGGTAGTTCTCCCCACTTTCAGCTGGAGGGGACACGTGTTAGACCTGGCATCTTTGGCGTGGTTTCCCCTGACTTTTTGCCTCTACCACCTGTATTTTTGATGCTATGCTGGATTTCGTTTTTGCTGGTTTAGATGCTTTGGGCACTTTGCCACTGCTGATCAGTGTCAAAGTGCAAGTGCTCCCTAGGTAAATTGTTATATTGATTGGTTATCCCTTATTGGTATATTTGTTTCATCTGTCAGTCCCTAGTAAAGTGCACTGAGTGTGCCAGGGCTTGTGATTCAAATGCTACTAGTGGGCCTGCAGCACTAATTGTGCCACCCACAGGAGTAGCCCTAAAATGGTGTCACAGGCCTGCGCAGGGGCAGGGTGCAGGGTGCAGTGTATGTGAAAGGTAGAGCATGTAGTGGTGTAGGTGACATGCTCTGGTAGTGAATTACCGCCATTTTCGTTTTTCACTATTGAGAGGCTATCTTGCCCGGATTATAAAAATAAATAAAAAAAAAAAAAAAAGAAAGGCTATCTTGCTCATAGGCTATAATGGGGAATACTGAGTATAATGTTTACCTGCGTATCTTCCCGTAGGAGCAAGATAGAAAGCTGAAGTCTGGTATCCCTGAATTCAGAATTTAATAACACATCTTTTAGGAAGGATGGTTTTTAAATCCTGCGTGTGAAAACAGCACTTTTAGAAGGTGGCTGTTTTCCTTTTCTGCCCTTTCTGTGTGCCTTGGCCTGTTTGTGAATTGACTGTCTGGTTTGTGAGTGACAGGGACAGGGGTGGCTCCCAGAGGCTGAATGAGTCAGCCCAGGGCTGAATGGGGAAATTCCCCTGTAGATGGGTGGGAGGATTAGCACCTGGGCCTGAATAGTGCTGTGCCTGCCTTCCACAATGCTGGCTCCACCCCCTGCTGGGCGGATGACGACCCTGCTTCTCTCTCTCAAAGGAAAGAAGAAACCAAGTAAACAGAGTGCTGCAGGACTGGCCAGAACTAATTCTGACTAGGCCAAGGCCCCTCTGCCTTCAGAGGACAAAGGATTTTGGGGTATAAGTATTGGGACCCAGACTACAGAAAATTAGATCATCCTGGAATCAAGAAGGAACCTCTGCCAAGGAGAAAGCTGGAAGAATGAAGAGGAAGGACTGTCCTGCTGTGTGTTTGTGGGCTGACCTGCAGTTGCTTTGCTGCCAAGCAGAGGGGAAGGACTTTGCTGTTGCTGTGTCCCCTTGCTTGAAGAGATCTCCAAGGGCCTGAGAAGAGCTAGCCTCCTGTTAAAAAGTCCTAGGAACAAAATGACTTCACCCCCAGCTTCCCCCCTGAACTCTGCTGAGTGAGTTCTGCCATTCCTAGAGTGCTTGATCCAATTGTGGGGCCTCTGGAAGTTGTGCCTGCTGTTGGGAAGCTGACCAAGAAGAAAGAAGCAAAGGATCTACACTTTTTCACATACAGCCGGCTTAGCGAGAGAATTTCCGTCGCTCCGCTCGTTAGCGGGATGAATTTTTATCGCTGTGAACATCGCCGCAGAGCCAGCCAAGATCCCCGCTCCGCTTGTTAGCGGGCAGAATTTTATTGCTGCGAACATCGTCACAAAGACAGCCAAAAGCATCACACCGCTCGTTAGCAGGCCAAATTTTGTCACTGAAAATATTGTCGCAGAGCCAACCAAGATCATCGCTGGTGAAATTGTCGCCCCGCTCGTTAGAGCGCCGAATTTCGTCGCATCGTGCCTTAGCGAGTAAATTTCTACAGGAAAAGCTACGCCTAGGAATCCATACAAGCATCGCCTCACTCCCCATACAGACCGGATTCGTCGCCCACGCCCGCCGCGTGCAGCAGGGTTGTCGCATCGCCTCCCCAGTGTCTCAGGACTGACGCTGTTGCTTGTTTTTCGACGCATGAGCGCCACTAAGAACTTTTATCGCATCACCAGGTACTGTTGGCTAAAATTGACGCTAAGGTGGATGATTTTGTCGCTAAACAAAGAACTCTTTTTGAAACCATATTCTTGAACTGTGTATGTTGGATTTTTGTCGTTTTGGTCTTGTGTAGTTTATATAAAAGTACATTATTTATCTAGACTGTTGTGGAGTCCATTTGTGGTGTTTTCACTGTGTTACTGTGAGTGTTGGTACAAATACTTTACACATTGCCTTTGATAAGCCTGTCTGCTTGTGCCAAGCTACCAAGGGGGTGAGCAGGGGTTATCTAAAGAGTGTATCCCCCTTACCCTGACTAGAAGCAAGGGTCCCTATTTGGACAGTGGTACCTACCCCTGCCAACTAGAGACTCCCAGATCTAACAGGAGCGATTAAGAGGAATTCTGGGGCAGATTTATGTTGCACTTGCGCCACTTTTGCGCCGCCGTTGCGTCACTTTTGTGACGCACCAGCGGCGCAAATCCTGCGCCATGGTGCGGGGTATTTACAACGTGACGCATCTGGGAGATGCGTCACGTTGTAAAGCCCTGCGCCATATGTAGGCGTTCCAGGGCAGGTGGGGGCGTTCCGGCGCAGGAACGCCTCCTAAAAGTGGCTGAGTGAAATCTACAAGATTTCACTCAGTCACTTTTAGGCCCATGCTGCGTCAAAACCCTGCGCCTGCTTGAAGCAGGCGTGAGGATTGACGCAGCATTGTAAAGATAGGGCCCCCCAGATCATTGCTGGAGCTGCGTCGCGCTTGCGACGCAACTCCAGCAATGCGCCACTTTTCGGCACAGATGCGTCACGCATCTGTGCCGTTTTTGCCCCATGGTGCGCCGCATTATAAATGCGGCGCATCCATGGTGGCGCAGCAGTGGCGCATAATAACTGCCGCATCCCTGCTGATATGCAGGGATGCGCCAGTCGTCATAAATCTGCCCCTCTGTTTTTAGTGTGTTTAGTTTTAAATTGTTCTGTGCCAGCCAGTTCTGTGTTTTTTGGAGCATTGAGTTAAAGTACTTAATGTCTTGAAAAGAGTGAACCTTCATGTAGAGCTGTGTGTCGTCAGCGTACATGTGGTATTGGATGTTTGAGGCACTGAGAAGCTCAGCGAGTGGTTCCATAAACAGATTGAAGAGTGTTGGGGAGAGGGAGGATCCCTGGGGTAGTCCCAAGGTGACTGGGGTGGGGTTAGATAGAGATTGGTTGATCTTGAATCTTTGTGTTCTATTTTGGAGGAAGGAGGTGAACCAGTTTAACAACATTCCAGATAGTCCCATTCTAAGCCTCAAGAGGTCCAGTAGGTTGTCGTGTTTGACTGTGTCGAAGGCTGAGCATAAGTCCAGTAGGATTAGCAAGCAGGCTTTGTTTTGATCCAGTATTTGTAGTGCGTCATTGTTGGACTTGGCCCTTCTGGCAAGTTCACCCCTAGAACTTTTTGCAGTATCCTAGCCTTTTTCCTGTGTTGTACTAGTGGTTTTAGGCCTCTAGGCGCTTTCACACTGTGTCCCAGTGGAAAGCGCGTGCGCTCTGGGTATGGTTTGGTGAGACTGACCTGCCCTCCCATAGGAATGCATGGGGGAATGTATGTGTCCCTGGTAGTTCCTGATGCGTGGGGAGTGCAGGTGCGAGTTTGGTATGTGCGGACTCGTGTGATGAAATGCTGCGCGATGATGTGTGCGGCATCAATGTAGCTAGTGTAGAAGTGCCACTTCTAGACGCTGGCATAAATGTGCAGTGACTGCCTGGCGGGTGATTGGCTGGTGTGCCTGGCCCCAGGAGTCAGGATGGGTCTGCCCCAGTGGTGGGTGGAGAGAGCTGCATGTTGATGAGTGGGAGGAATATACCTGGGACCTGAATAGGGCTGGGCTTTCCCCACACAATGCTGGCTCCGCCCCCTGCGGTGCGACTGATGACCCTGGCCTGCTCTGTGAATAGGGAGAGGGGCTGAGCAAAACAAAGTGCTCAGGAACCAGTTGCATCTGGTTCGCCCCTTCCCTGCACCTTTGGAAACAAAGGATTTGGTGTATAAAAGAGGGGCTGTGACCCCATGAAAATGTTCTTGTTCTGACTTGAATCTGCCAGGGGCGTGCTGCTGCTGGGGCCCAGGGGAAGGCTTGCCTCCCTGGGCCCTGCCCAGCCCCTGGATGCCTGATGGACTTCAAGGACTTTGTTTCTAGTGCCTGGTCCTGCTTTGGATCCTAACAGGAGGGGGCTTGCTGCTGGTGGGGCCCAGGAGGGACCGTCATGGGGGCTGCCTCCTTGCTGGAGGGGCCTGTGTGCTGGCCCCTGGGCCCTACATTGCCCCCCTGAGGTCTCCAGGACCTTTAGGTTGCTGTCCAAGCGCCTGGGGGGCGCTTTATCTCTTTTCCTGGCTTCTAGCACCCTGGGAGCGCTAAATTGTTTTATGTGGCACCATAGGCGGGCTGGAGCTCCGCAGCACGGCGCTGCACGACGAGCGAGAGAGGCAATCCCCAGCGGAGGGATTCCCCCATGATGCCGGTCTCGCGGGAGCCCACCCCGCTTATTTTTATATTTAATAGTGGGTGCCCACCCCGCTGGATATTGTTTTTATTATTACGAGGGAGCCCACCCCTCTTACGGCAGGAAAAATCACTGCTGCAGCCCGGTCCGGGCTTAGACAGGAAGTCAGGCAGTTCTTGTGGTGACGTGGGCGGGGCCTCGTCCCGAAACAGGAAGCCGACGGGAGCCCACCCCGCGTTCCTGTGCTGGAAGAGGAAGCCAGCGTCGGCCCCCGGAAGCGAGGGAGAGCCCCGTGGAGCACCGAGAAGAGCTCCGGTGAAGAGAGCTCCGCTCCGGTGAAGAAAGCTCCAGCGTGCTGCCCAGCACCCCGGAGCAGAAACCCGGTAAGCGTTCTCGAGCCCCCGAGAGGCTCCAACGTCGGGGACAGTATTCTGTTTGGGTTAGAGCGCTGGTGCGCTCCAACAAAGGGGCAGCCTTTCACTCTTCTGAGTCCAGAGGGACTCCAACTACGGGGGTAGTATTTTGTAGAGTCCAGAAGGACTCCCACGCCGGGCATTGTTTGGTTTAGAGCGCTAGTGCCGCTCCACCGTTATTCTGGGTCCAACATTGTTTAGAGTCCAGTGGGACTCCACGTGGTTGTTGACTCTGCCCCTGTTCTCCTCAGCGGCACCGCAGTGGCGGGCCGCTCCAGTGGGGGCATGTTCGTTTCCAGCTCTGCTGCGCTCCAACGTGGCTCCAACGATGGGGCACAATTGTTTTCTTAGAGCCCAGAGAGGCTCCAACGAGGCGGGCATGGTTATTCCAGAGTCCAGAGAGGCTCCAACTTGGGGACATGGTGTGTTTAGAGCCTAAGTGGCTCCAACGTTTTTGGCATATTGTTTCAGGGGCCATTGAGAGCCCATGCCTCTTATTTGCCTTCCACAGCTGCGCAGCACTTAGTGCCAGCTGCAGCGTTTAGGCCCTGTTCTTGTCCCCAGCTGCCCAGCAAGTAGTGGGCAGCTGCTACGTTTAGGTTCTGGTGCGACCTGGACCCTAATGTGATTGAGGTGTTGTTGTGATTCATGCTAATGTGATTGGGTGCTAGGAAATGTACTGTGTATAGCATGTTTTGCGCACCCTGTGTCTTATACCTCTAAATGTGGTCATTTCTGCCTAGGAGGTTGTTTTACCTGTTTAGGTTGATGTTAGGGAGATTGTACTTCCCTGTGCGATGTACGCCCCTAGTGTAGTTATACTTAGGTGGTTAGTTCTAATGCGTTAGACTAATGAGAAATTGCATAATGTGTTTGTGCCCCTGTGATAGATGCAGGATAGGTTTTATACCTAATGCTAGTGTGATGACGCTGAGGTCATTATTGCACCAGTAGTTACTGGTTGTGCTCTACAGTGATAACTCGTGCTACAGTTAGTATATGTCCTACATGTACAATTGGTGATTTGTGCTGATTCTGACAGTGGTCCATGTGGCCCTGTCCCGTGTAAATAGTCCCTTGTAAAATTCTGCCCAGTGCCAGTTGGCACAGTGTAAATTGTGTGAATATTATCTAATGTGTTTTGGTATAATACAAAGGCTATTTATATATAATACCTTGTGTGGAGTTTCTTTTGTGGTGGGCCTTGGGTGTTGTTGCTGGGTGCGCGCGCAAACGCTTTACACATTGCCTCCGGGATAGGCCTGATTGCTCGTGCCAAGCTACCAAGGGGGTGAGCAGGGGTTTGCTTTGGCGTGTACTTCCCCAGCCCTGACTAAAGTGGTGGTTTCTGCCTGGCTTTGGCGCAAGCCCTAGCCAACAAGAAATCCCATTTCTAACAGTCATCTATTATGTTGATCATGGCTGATTCGGTACTGTGCCCTGATCGAAAGCCTGATTGGAATTGGTCGAGCAGGTTGAAGTGGTCAATGTGGTTACTAAGCTGCATGTGGACACATTTTTCGAGTAGTTTGGCCAGGGTGGAGATGTTGGATATCGGACGATAGTTATTCAGGTCTGACGGGTCTGCTGTTACTTTCTTTAGGATGGGGGAAACCTGACCAGCTTTGAGGATGTCTGGGAAGGTTCCTTGGAGAAGAGAGGTATTAATAATCCTAGTCCATAGGGGCACGAGCAGTGGAATGAAGGTCTTTAAGTGGGATGCTGGGAGAGAGTCTGTGAAATGATTGGAGGGATTCAGAGTAGTGAGCGTGTTTAGGATAGTTTCTTCGCTGTAGAAGTAGAAGGTGGTCCAGGAGGTGTTGTATGAGCTTTGCAGAGCAGTTAAACGGGTGCCTGGTGTGGTCGGCGAGGAGATTGAATGTGGGTCGATCAGGGATAATAGATCGTTAAGTAGGTCTGTCTTTAAGGTTTCAGTTTTAGTTGTGAAAAAGGAAGCAAGGGACCGTCGAGCGATTCACGCGTGTTACAATCCAGGCACGATCAAGTAAGGAGCCAACACAACCACCCTCCCCCACCCCCAACCGCTCCTATACGTGTTCGACGGCTGGGCTGACTCTTTCTCCTTTCACAGCCCCGTTCTCGCAGGCGCCCCTGAATGGTTCCAAACTCAGTCTGCTCCTGTACTACTTCCGGCTGGAAGTAATCCTGCATCGGCGAAATCTCTCAGGCTTCATTAGTGAGTAGTGACTCTCCTTGGCTCTCGCCCTTGCTTCTTTATGTGTCCCACGCTGGCCCCCGCTGACATTCTACTTCCTCTAGATTGATACAACCCACGCACACAAGCGGAACCCTGTGACTCATTGAGGAGTCAACGCTCACGAGCCCTCCTGGGCCAGTGCTACCCCCATAAATAATTGAGAGTAAGTTCGCCAGCATGAGTCGACATGCATGACTGCTATTTTGCGCTCCTATAATGCGACCTCCCTTTATAATATTTGACGCCCCGCGCGCACCACCCATCAATGATCTTCTACATTGGTCACATTAATTGTCTCCTCCATACCACACGCAACCGAGGACGTTCTGCTCTAGTTGAATCAACTGTTATAACCACTGGGAGCACTTGTTCACTGTTACTAGTCCAAATGTAGGGTTCATATCGTAACAATGCATTTTTCCCCTTAAGTTTCAGACTGCTCACTCCATGTCCTGAAGATGATCTTAAATCTTTAAGATCGAAACGCTGTCGACCCCTGCAACAGGAATTCCTTACATTGTTTATATTCATGTGGAGTTCCAATGATTGTTTCCAATGCGATGTTATGTTTTTTAACCCACAATCACCTTATCACATCACGCCCACTTTCACTTTGCATGAGCACCTGAATATTAATAAACTGTCTATTTTACACTACATATGTTCCCCCACTTTTGTGCTCCCAGTATGACTAATCCTCTAGCTTAACTTGGATCCCAGTGCCCCCTTTGGGGATCACACTTGTTTGCTCTGGACCCTTGAGGCCAACATTGAACCACTGTTCTCCCTAAACATATGTTTACCCCAGATTCACATATCAGGGTACCCTTGTTCTCCCATACTAACTTTAGAAGTCAGCAGCAAGACACCTCAGGGGTAGATGTGTGCTTAATAAACTGTTGCAAGATAACATAACATAACATCCACTCACACACATGCTTAAACATCCATAGAGCCACTCGCACATTTACTCACACACCCATACAGACATGTAGACACCCACTCACACACTCACTCACTCCCACACTGATACACACAGTCACACAGCCTCTTCCACAATGCATATTCGAAGTAGAATCAATCATTTAGTAAAAATACACCTAGTATACTAATTTAAATTTTGTGGTACCTATATTAAAATGCCTACCACTCATAGGGCCCGATTCACAGAACTAACTTAAGACAAAATCCTAACTTCTGTGAATACCAAAAGTAGTAAGTTTAGGATTTTGTCTTAAGTTAGTTCTGTGAATCGGCCCCATAAACTTTTAGAAAATACTTAGAATCACTGGATGATGTAATCAGTTATATCATTTGAGATGTCATCAGTGATGTCATCAGGGTTGTCACTGTCACTGATCATGTCATGAGTGAGGCACTCGTCGCTTCCCAGCTGAGTGGTCGCTCCCTTTGGCTTCGGTATCGTTGTGTAACGCTTCTTGCTGGAAACTGTGTGAAATTAATTGCCTGCTGTGCGCTTTGTATGCCGCTTTGCATATTTCATTATTAAGATTGCCAGCGCGACTTTCCTGCTCTTTTAGTGTATTCCCCCAAGCGCCCTCCATTTTGTTGTTGTTGTCCTCCTACTTAGCCCGCCCCGCCTCCCAGCTGAGCCGCCCTCGCCCCTCCCCCCCACCCTCCTTATATGACAACCGTTCCCGCGCGCAGCGTTCACGCGCAGCGACCGCGCCCAATCCGCGCCGAAGGTGCGCCAAAGGTAAGCCCGTCTACGCCCGTCCACGCCTGGACCGCGCCCAGCGCCAGACCCCCTGGCCCTTGCACCCCCCACCCCTCCCGCATCACTTACGATGCCACCACCCTCCTAGCCCTTAACCCCGGTCGCGCCCCCAACTGCGTCCAAGCCGCTCCCGGACACACCCATGGACCTTTCTCTTGCTACTCCTGCAAATTCAGCGGCACCGACAACATCTCCGCTACGACCACACCACAAATTCCCGACCCCAATCACCTACAATGCATCCTTCTCAACACCCGATCGATCCACAGGCACGCCATTGACCTATGGAATCTACTAGACACCATCTCTCCGGACGTCGCCTTCCTAACAGAAACATGGATGAACGCTTCCTCCGCCCCAGACATCACCATTGCCATCCCTGAAGATTATAAGATCACACGCAAAGACCGTACCGGCCACACAGGAGGAGGAATCGCTATCGTCCATAAAAAATCAATCCGCATCTCAACCAGCTCTGACACCAACCTCGCCAACTCCGAACACCTTCACTTCCAGATCCACATCGACCCCAAGACCACACTCAGAGGCACCCTCCTCTACAGACCACCAGGACCCCGCGCAAAATTCAGTGAAGAAATCACAGACTTCATCACCCCACACGCGCTCCCCTCCAAAGAATACATCCTTCTGGGAGACCTCAACTTTCACCTTGAAAAGATCAACGACCGCAACACCACCACCCTCTTGGACAACCTCGCCAACCTCGGACTTAAACAACTGGTCACTTCCCCCACCCACATCGCAGGCCACACACTCGACCCCATCTTCACCTCCAGCAAACATGTCTCCTTCAACTACACTACGGATCTCCTCTGGACTGACCACAGCTGCGTTCACTTCACCTACAACAAGCCAAAACCCACCAACCACCTCCAACCAACTCTGCAAAGAAACTGGAACAAAATCACCATCGACCAGATCTCCTCATCGCTCCTTCTAAACACCCCAGCCCACTCTTCTAACCCAAACCAAGCCGCCGCCAACTTCACCCTTTGGTTATCCAACACCGCCGACACCTTAGCACCACTGAAAAAATGACAAATCAAACTTGGCAGCAAGAAGGCCTCATGGTTCAACGATGATCTTAAGAAATCCAAGAAACTCTGCCGCTCCCTCGAAAAGGCCTGGAAAAAAGACCCAACCACTAGCACCAAGGACGCCTTCAAAAACGCCACCCGCACACACCACCAATTAATCCGAAAGGCCAAGAAAACAGAATTCAAGGATCGACTTGACAACAGCGCCCACAACAGCAAGGAACTTTTCAACATCGTCAAGGAGTTTACCAATCCCTCGGCCAACTCCAACGACATCACCCCCTCTCAAACCCTCTGCGACTCCCTAGCCTCATTCTTCCACAACAAAATTGCAGACATCCACAACAGCTTCGACAACCAACCCGGAGACCAACCCACCGAACCATATGCCGAACATTCTCCCCCCTTGAACACCCTTAACGACTGGAACCCAATCTCCACTGAGGACACCATCCGCCTGATGAACTCCATCCACTCAGGATCCCCCACAGACCCATGTCCTCACCACATCTTCAACAAAGCAGACTCCGTCATAGCACCACACCTCCAAGACGTCATCAACTGCTCCTTCAACTCCGCCACCTTCCCGGAAAAATGGAAACACGCTGAACTCACCGCCCTTCTGAAAAAACTCACAGCGGACCCCACCGAACTCAAAAATTACCGCCCCATTTCGCTCCTTCCATTCCCGGCCAAAGTGATCGAGAAAGCTGTCAACAACCAGCTCGCCGCTTTTCTCGAAGCCAACAAATCCCTCGACTCCTCACAGTCCGGCTTCCGAGCAAAACACAGCACTGAGACCGCCCTCAGCGCAGCAACAGACGACATTCGAACTCTACTGGACAATGGAGACACAGTCGCCCTCATCCTCCTCGACCTCTCTGCAGCCTTCGACACAGTCTGCCACAGCACCCTTTTACAACGCCTCAGAAATATCGGAATACAAGGAAAAGCACTTGAATGGATCACCTCGTTCCTCACCGGTAGAACCCAGAGAGTCCGCCTTCCACCATTCAAGTCCGAGGCCACTGAAGTCATCTGTGGCGTACCACAAGGATCCTCACTCAGTCCCACCCTCTTCAACGTATACATGAGTCCCCTCGCGACCATCGCCCGCCAACACAACCTCAACATCATCTCCTATGCGGATGACACTCAACTGATCCTTTCTCTCACCAATGACCCCAGCACCGCCAAAACTAACCTACACGAAGGAATGAAAGAAGTTGCCGAATGGATGAAACACAGCCGTCTGAAACTGAACTCAGATAAAACAGAAGTCCTCATCTTAGGTACTTCCCCCTCTGCTTGGGACGACTCCTGGTGGCCGGAAGCTCTTGGAAAAGCACCCATCCCGACAGACCACGCACGGAACCTAGGCGTTATCCTGGATTCTTCACTCTCAATGTACAGACAAGTCAACGCCGTATCCTCATCCTGCTTCAACATTCTTCGCATGCTCAAAAAAACTTTTCGCTGGATCCCCACCGAAACCAGAAAAACAGTCACCCATGCTCTGGTCACGAGCCGACTGGACTACGGAAACACCCTCTACGCAGGTACTACCGCTAAACTCCAGAAGAAACTCCAACGAATCCAAAACGCCTCAGCCAGGATCATATTAGACATCCAGCGCAAGGAACACATCTCTGGTCACCTGAAAGACCTCCACTGGCTACCCGTCAATAAGAGGATCACTTTCCGACTGCTAACCCACGCACACAAATCACTCTACGACATCGGACCAGAATGCCTCAACTCACGACTGTCCTTCTACACCCTCTCCCGCCAACTACGTTCTTCCAGCCAAGCCCTCGCCACTGTACCTCGCATCAACAAGACCACAATGGGAGGCAGATCCTTCTCATACCTGGCTGCTAAAACATGGAACTCACTCCCCACTTACCTTCGCCTTACCCAGAACCACCTAGCATTCAGAAAGCAACTTAAAACGTGGATATTTGACAAGTAATCCTCCTCCCCTCCCTAAGCGCCTTGAGACCCTCCGGGTATGTAGTGCGCTATATAAATTCTTTGACTTGACTTGGCTTGACACTGTGTGAGGTCATAAGCAGTGCATTTTGAGGGCATAAGTTATAGTTAGCTCAGTCAACTATTACTGGTGAATTTCAGAGGTTTTGTATGAGTGAAATCTATAATGTCACTGGAGCGTGGCTGGACACTGACAAAGATGGTTGCACACTAGCAGATCTCCATGCCAGAACTTCTGTTAATCCCTAAAATCTGTTTATTAATCGTGCTTGTAACATACAGAGGGTGCTGAGAAAAGTGCTGAGATGAGAGATGAAATCAGTGACCATCTATCACCCCTGCCCATCTGGGAGACTGATTGTGACCTCAAGGCCAGGCCTCGCTGTGGGACTGGTGGGCCACGGCAGCTGCAGCGCACCGATTAGAGGCTGCATTCAGCCCTCTGATGAGATGTCTACATGTGCTGAGGGTGAACAGGATCCTGCCTACACATATGCTCCCCAGTGAGTGGTTTGGCTGAGAACTGGTGGCGCTGAGCGGCCCAAGGACCCGGGAGATCTGTGGAAATATGGATTTTTCTGGTCAGTTATGTCCCCTATCTTGGACCCCAACGGTTCTATGTGCATGTCACAAGTACATGTATGTTCCCTCCAGTTCCAGTTATGAAGACGCAAATACATGTGCGTCCACCGTCAACATGTCCTCTGTCAGATCCGCCATGAATAGGCCGGATATTCCATTCCTAAGTACGAAAGGCCACCGGCTTTATATGGCTCAGTTATTCCATTTTGCAGTCCAGGCAAGTAGGCCCTGATTCTGTCATCAAACTCTTCTTGCTTTCTGCCTCTGAAAGCTCCAGTCTGAGCCTGCATCTGTGACCATGAACTTTGTCTCATTCTCTGCGCGGCTCACGAAGCCTGACATCAGCCTATTCTCTGCCAAGAACTGTATTTCACCTTCGAATTATCTGCTTCCCCCTCAGCCGATGCATTCCTGCCTAGTAGTTTAAGTAAACATTCTTCCAGTTACCAAGCAAAAGGCCCGGCTTCTCTGTCCTCATGCAAGTAATTCATAGTCCTGTTACCATGGAATATTTCTACCCCCTCGCATTTAGTGTAGACACTTAGACGCTTGTACACGCACACACAGTCAGTATAGAACAGATTCTGTCCGAGAGTCCTTCTTTTATGGATAACATAGTTCTTTAAACATAGGATGTTAGATATGATTTGGGATTAGGTTGACTTGACCCCCCAGACTTCTTGTCTCCACATGTAGAGCTAAATGTCAAGTCCCCTTCACCCCCTAGTTACACGTCAATTACACGTCATGCTGCTGCGCGCGCATCTATGCCAAGTATTATCTTATAGATCCACCTATATGTGACATCATAACCAATTACGTTCCTTTTTACTCCTTGTTCCACCCATTTTTGGTTACGCAGACAAATCGTCATTTTTCCTTATCAATTGTTACGCCTACTGTATTCGCTTCATTGTAATGTATGATCTATAAAAGTCATTTCATGTCAATAATGTATGTACTTCACTTCCTGAACCCCCGTGGTGATGGAACTTGGAGCAACCGATTATAATCGATTATTGGAATAAAGCCCATTCCGAACCTCTAATACCACGGATTCTGCCTCTCATTTTACTGAGCTATTTTATTATGTTTCTGTATCAAATTAAGTCCAGGTAAAGGAATTTTATTTACCACATGAATGGCGCCCGAACAGGGACACTTTCTCATCTCACGCGCCGGCGGTGAGTTGCAGGCCCGGTCTCCTGCCACAGCTGGACGGACAATAACGCGTACCAGCAGGATTTCCTGTATCTCCCTCCGGTCAAGCGGGGGCGACTGAGGCTGCGATCAACACCCAGACGAGGCGGTGAGAAGTGCGAAGTATCCCGACCAGAGCCTAGCTGAGAGAGCGAGATCCGAGGTATACAGAGGCCCACCAGTTTCCGAAGTCCCAAGTCGAGTCCAGTTTCCGACGAGTCGAGTCGAGTCCAGTCCGGTCCAAGTCCAGTTTCCGAGGCCTTCCGTTTCCGAAGCTACCCGGTGAGTACCATTACTGGGGAGGCATTTCTGACGTGCACATAGGTTGTGCCGGTCAAGACGGGTTTGGGTACACAAATCCGGTCTGCACTGTTTTAGCAGTGTATCTGTACTGTTTAGCAGTATATCAAGTATTCCGAAGTATCTAGTTATTGTCAAGAATTAAGCTTGGTGATTAGTTATGCAGACGATCATCATTGTTGTTTCAGTTAAAGGTTTAATGTTAAATGTTAAATGTTTTAAATACGTCCTGCATATTGTGGTATGAATGGTTGTTCATTATTGTGCTTTTGTATTAAGTGTGTTCAAGATTAAGTATCGGATCAGTTGCCAATATGCCGCTCTTTTCGAAACTAAGACAGATCACTACAAGAAAAGGGGTACTCGAAGAAGCCGTTCCTATTCCTCCTAGGGACACTCCAGGGCACTTTATGTATCACAAACATGGCTTAGACGCTATATTATTTCTTGATTTATGGGTAGACTACACCAAGGGATTACCAGAAAGTCAGAGGTGGCCCACAGCGGGAACCTGGGATGCAGAGTGCATCATGAAAGTTGAGGAAGAGTTATGGAAAAGGAAGGTCAGACAGTCACAGAAAGACGCCGTTGAGTTATGGCGTAAAGAATCTCATAGACGCACAGAAAAAGCACGTAGACAGGAAGAAAAGAATAAAGAGAGTTCAAATAAAGTTCGAGAAAATCTATTAATTGAGGAAGGTATCCGAGTGAAATCAGAACAAGTAGATAGGCAAAGAAATGCCCTTATGAATGGTATGTATCCCCTTCTGGCCGAAGGATTACCTAAGGCTACTCCAGAAATACCGAAAGACTTGCCACCCCCATTGTTCCCAATAAAGGTACATCCTAAGGGGCATCCTAGAACCGCAGAAGATGTTTTTCTTTCCTCATATTTAGATGACGCAGCTCCCGAGTATGCTAATTCCGCCCCACATAGACCGCATATCAGGGAGGTTCAACGCCAAGATCCAGTGCCCGTATCCCTACAGCAACAAATCGAGTCACAAGTTCCGGCAAGCACATCTGTTTCTGCATCCGCTCCTACAGCTACTTCTATAGCTGTGTCCACACCTGTAGTTGCTGTGTCACGTTCGACGAATCCTTTCACGCCCGACACCCCAGATGGGGCTACGGGAGGTGCTAGCAACATTTTTTCTACGCCACCCAGAATAAATAAACTTACTTTTCAAGAGTCAGCACATTCACGTACACCCAAACTCATAAGTGCCCGTACGCAGAAGGAACTTCTTATAGATTGCAGATATGACCCTGTGCCCGGTAAAGAGGACGAAATGACCCTGGCATCATTGCGTATCAGACGAGCCGCAGTGTATTTAGGGAAGTTACCAGGAATGACTGCGCATCTAGATAAAATATATCATTTTGTCCAAACAGGGCGAGATCCAGAATGTATTAACAGAGCTATGGAATACCAGAAAGTAGAGATACAGGGGGAACTGTTACGTTTCCTCATAAATTGTGTGATCAGAAATCAAGACCGACCGGGGGTAGACCCGGAAGCAATGCAAATTCTTACCAGATGGAGCCAGAATATATCAGAAGGTAGACATGATAAGCAAAATTGTATAATAGCCATGTGCCGAAAGATCCGTAAAGAAATAGAACGCCTACACGAAGAGAGATTAGAGGTAGACGAGTTCGAACAAAGCGAGGAAGAAGGGTCAGGACTGCCCACAGGACAGTCGGACACCATAGCCTATGTAGGTAGAGGAAGATCTTGTAATAGTAATAGATGTCTTACTGACTCGATACGTCCGATATGTCCAGATAATAACAGGAATTTCCAAATACCTATAATTAATATAAGGTCTAACGAGCATTCGTTTCAAACCGCCGACAAACTACTCCAAGAACGAAGGGGTTATCATTTTCTCGATTCTATGGATGAACAAGATTTAGCCAGGGCAGCTGTCCATTGGGTGGACAGTCCCGGAAAATATAGTGATGATACAGTAGCACGCACATTTTTGAATCTCACCCCAGACGAACAGAGGTTAGCTGGGATTTATATGATTCAACAACTCATTATACTATATCGGAGTCAGCATTCGGACCCTGGTCCCTTACCTGACATATTGACCGAATTGCTTATGAATAAATGGAGAGGTTCAGGTACTAAATTAATTAAAGAAATTCTAGAATCAAGAAAGCAGTATATTCTTTTTGTATGTTCAGACCGTGTCTCATTACCCGTCAAGGAAAGAACCACGTATCACATGGATAGACAGAATCCCTTACGAGAAGTGCACCCAATAAAAGGCGAGGACAACGAGTTTAAGCGCGTATTTGTATATACGCCCATATCAAAAATAGAATTGTTACAAATGAAGAAAGTGGTACCCAGTCATGACAAAGATCCAGCGGGTTTTCACCGAGAAATTAAAGACATGTTACTCATGGGAGAGTATACCTATCCCGACATTATGACAATATTAAAGGTATTGATGCCTGCTGGTATTTATGAGAAACTCAAGGAAAAAGAGTGGGAGGTAGGAGACCAAAAGATAGAATGGTCAGTGTTAGAAGCAGAAGAAAAGGCCCGAACTGCAGGAGCAGGACTTGGGGATAAAACTAAGGCATTACCAGGTTTATTAGTACAGGTACTGCCACGTTTATTAACTACGAAAAAGGAAGATTGGGGTACAATTTCAGCCTGTAAACAGAAGCAAGATGAAGACACTAGTGATTACTATGCCCGATTTGAAAAATGTTTTGGTATAAATAGTGGCATAAAAGCAAGTAGCGAATCATACCCACATCTGTTTGTAACAAAATTAGTAGAAAATGCCCTGCCCCCAGTAAAGAATAGAGTATTAAAATTCGAGAGTACCTGGCAAGGTAACACTCCATCACAAATGTTACAAATGTTACAGTACCATCACAATAGAATTAGAGAGGAACAAGAACATGAACACAGACGCATGAAAGACACGAAAATGAAAATGCTAGTTTCCCAGACAGTTCCAGCTGAAGGACATAAAAAGGGTATGACACATTCCGATTCAGCAGGACCTGTAAAAGGGACATGCAATTATTGTAAAAAGCCAGGTCATTACGTACACGATTGTCCAGTTTTGAAACATAATATCAGCATAGGTAAAACACAAGAAAGATCACGGCCACTTAGACAAGATCAGAATGAACAAGGAGCTCTGCAGCATGCCCAGGCCATGCCAGCCGCACAACAGCCAGTACAGTTTGTGCCAGCTGCACCACCGTTGCCTGTTGCTGCCACACAGACAACAACACGACAAATGTATCAGACCGCACAGTATGAATATCCTGAGTATCAGCGTTACGCATGAACTAGCCTAGAGAGGGAAGTTGACTTACCCCTTATTGAAATACCTGTAGATCAAGAAGGACCTTATGTACATAGTAAATTATTAGGCCAAGATAGAAAATTTCTACTCGATACAGGGGCAAGTCGAACGACCATAAAACGTAGTGAAGTTCCAGGGGCACCCCTCTCAGGCTCACAGAATATTTCCCTTGGTTTTTCAGGAAAACCTATTGTTAATGAAGTATCACAGCCACTTCCACTTACGATAGGACCTCTGACCCGAACTACAGATTTATTGCTTACTAAATCATGTCCAGAAAACTTGCTAGGAATAAAAACGTTGAAAGCTCTAGGAGCCATAATATGTTGTTCTCCGGAAGGAGTAAGGTTGTTTTTACGTGATTTTAAAGGCCATTATGTGTCTAGAGACATGGATCCCCGACTACAGACATTACCTACACATCTATGGGCACAAGGCCCTACTGATGTTGGACGCATGAATATTACACCATATCGAGTCACATTAAAGGCAGGAGTGGTGCTACCACGAATGCGACAATACAAGTTACCACCAGATGCTGTAGTGGCTTTACTACAAATCATTGACGAGCTCATTGCCCAAGGAGTAGTTGTGGAAACAGACTCCAATGTATGTAATTCACCGATAATTCCGATTCTTAAACGAACAGATCCAAAGGCCCCGCCAGTCTATCGATTGGTTATTGATCTGCGCGAGTTAAACAAATGCATTGTGCCACAATTCCCTGTGGTCCCAGATATCTCGTCATTACTGACAGCCATTGATTCCGAAGCAACATTCTTTACTGTAATTGATCTCAAGAATGCTTTTTTCAGCGTCCCAATAGATCCGGAGAGCCAATATTTGTTCGGATTTAGTTTAAATGGACGTAGCTTTAAATTCTCACGCGCACCTCAAGGATTTACAGAAAGCCCCAGCATCTATAGCCAAGCACTGAAACGAGAACTAGATAGTATCCACATGCCAGTTAACACTGCTCTGCTTCAATATGTCGATGATCTGCTGATCACCGCCCGAAGCGAACCTGAATGTGAAAAAGCATCACTGACAGTTTTAAAATTTCTAGCCGAAAAGGGGCACAAGGTGTCCCCTTCTAAGCTGCAATTCTGTGTCCAGCGAGTTATTTATCTTGGACACTCGCTGTCCAAGGAGGGAAGGCAGCTTACACCCGACCGCATTCAGTTAATAGCTAACATGCCAATACCCAAGACGCAAAAGGAGGTGCGGGCTTTCATAGGCCTCACTTCATATTGTAGGCAGTGGATCCCTCAGTATGCATTTCTAGCAAAACCACTCATTCAGTTGACAACACAGGAGGCAGCCACATCGACTGTTCTCCCTTGGACTCAGGAACATACACAAGCTTTTGAAAGCTTAAAGAAAGCTTTATGTCAAGCACCTGTTTTAGCAACACCATGTTACAGAAAACAGTTTACACTCTTTGTTACAGAACGCGAAGGTACTGCTTTGTCAGTACTCACACAGGAACAAGCAGGAGCACACAAACCATGTGCTTATTTTTCTAGTACATTAGATCCCGTAGCTCAGGCTTTGCCAGCATGCCTAAAATCAGTAGCAGCGACAGCTTTAGCAATCAGACAAAGCGATGCCATAGTGTTAGGACATCCATTGACAGTTCAAGTACCACATGCAGTAGAGGTTCTTGTAAATAGAACGCAAACCCAACACTTGACTATAGCACGACTTACAGGGTATGAACTTACATTGTTTCAGCCACATATAGAAATCAGACGCTGTAACACATTGAATCCTGCCACACTTTTGCCAGTAACCGGAACAGATCCACTAGCTCATGACTGTATTGAAGTTATTACTATAACGACAAAACCCAGACAAGACTTAACCGATGTCCCATTGTCAGATCCAGACCTGACATTGTATGTAGATGGTTCATGTATGAGAACAAGTACAGGAGAGTTAGTGGCCGCTTACGCAGTCACAACAGATACTGAAGTCATTGAAACTAATCGTATAAATACTTTGTCAGCTCAAGCCGCAGAGCTCATCGCTCTGACACAAGCCTGTATTCAAGCCACGAATAAAAAAGTCAACATATACACTGATTCACGTTATGCATTCGGAGTTGTACATGACTTCGGCGTGCTGTGGCGAGAGAGAGGTTATTTAACTTCCCACGGTGCCCACATTCAGCACGGACCCCTCATTCATGCTTTATTAGATGCAATACATCGACCCACTGCAATATCAATTATGAAATGTAAGGCTCATACGAAGGTTACTGATATCATTTCCCAAGGCAATGATCTAGCCGACAGAACAGCTAAACAGACTGCTCAAACTCAAACCCCCGACATGACAAAGACAATAGTCCCGATGCCGACACATTGTATGACAGTTAAAGATCCTACTCTTGACGTAATTGACATACAGACACATGCTACACCAGACGAAATAAAGAAATGGACTGAATTAGGAGGGATCCAAACGGACCAAGGATGGATGATGAAGGAAAAGTCTGTATGGTTCCTTCCTGATTCAATGGTCCAAGTTATAATTAACACTACACATAGTCCAGCACATCTCGGAGAAAAAGCTATGCTAGACAGCATTCAACACATTTGGTTCAATAAACATTTACGAGCAGCAGCAAAACAAAAAGTCCGTACCTGTATGATCTGTTGTCAGTTTAACCCAGGAAAAAGCGTTCCCGTAGAGCAGGGTGGATTTCATCCTCCTGATCACCCTTTTGAAGTGCTCCAGATGGATTATATCCAGATGGAACGATGTCGAGGATTCAAATATGTTCTTGTAGTTGTCTGCGCTCTGTCCCGTTGGACGGAGGCATACCCGGTTTCAGATTACACTGCCCCGACTACTGCCAAACAGTTGGTTCGAGAATTCTTCCCACGATACGGTTTACCACGTGTTGTCTACTCAGATAACGGCCAGCCGTTCTCATCCGAATTAATGAAACATGTTTCACTTCTGTTAGGATATCAGTGGAAATTCCACTGTGTCCGACACCCCGAGGCAGCAGGTCTCGTAGAAAGACATAACCAGATACTGAAAATCAGATTGTCCAAAATATGCAGAGAGAAAGGTGTCGACTGGGTAGTAGCGTTACCAGTTGCACTCTTTTACATGAGAATGGTAGCACACTCTCGAACAGGGCTATCCCCGTATGAGGTGATCTTCGGCAGACCACCAAATATGTGGGGGACGCCTATACCACGCAAAATAACTGATGTTGACTGTAATATGCTGACAGATTACTTGGCTTCCTTGATGTCTGCACTACAATCTTGTCGTTCACAGGTAGCTGCAGCCTTTCCCGACAACACTGAGGTGAAACCCCATGACGTAGTTCCGGGTGATCTCGTATTTGTGAGAAATTTCGACCGAAAGACTCAGCTGGAGCCCAGGTGGAAGACACCCAAGTTGGTTCTGCTGACCACAAGGACAGCCGTGAAGATCGAGGGCCGCAAGGGCTGGATTCATTCAAGTCATATCAAGAAATTTCATGGACTATCCTCGGATATAGACATTGTGCCCTGCACTCCCTCACAGACTGATTCAAAACTTCCTTTGGTTGAAAGGACTAAAACCGAACTCTATAAAGTAAAATTGAGGCCTAGAACGTCAGACAATTTGATTGTTTAAGTCCTCTCCGAGGTGAAGCGGTTGAATTTGTCTCTGACATGTATCCTCTAGACCTGAATCATGGACAGTCGCGAAAAATGATGAAACGACAGGCGTATTGTAAATCACTGCGTAGCCACTGTATAGTGACATTATTAATTTTGTTTTTCTTGAGTCTTTTAATAATTACTGCAAGTATATTGTTGCACATATATTACCCTATTTCTAGACATATTTACAATGTTACCGCAGAACATTCTTTTAGTGACTTACCTCCGCATGAATTATCTTATAGACTTGCGCTGCGTAATAACACTTTCATTAGTATGTTACATCATTCCCATCAGACTAGTAATGCCACCAATTGTTGGGTGTGTGGTCGGCTCCCTCCCTATCAGAATTATGAAGGAGTCCTGCCATTCTTTCCACACCCATTTACACATAATGGCTCCTGTGGAGCATGGTTTAGTTTAATCAATTCCATAGACTCAGACACAGCTGTTTACCAAGATCAGTGGGTATGGGGAAATCTGAACCTAGTTTTACTCAAGGTCTGCTACCCTGACAAGGAGGGTCGCCCCAAAAGAACAGGAACTGATCTAGAAAATGAAGTATATGGATTAGGTAATTTTACACCTAATCTCATGATTCTAAATGTCATATCCGAAGTTGAACTAGTCTTACCCACCATGTCAGTATTCCCAGCAAAAGGGGAATTATGTGTAAGAAAGGTTGGTTCCATACATATGGGCCATAGTAAATGCACTACTATAGTAGAATTCAGTGATCAAGGCAAATCTTCATTTAGAGCTTATCGCCACTCCTACTTTATATGTGGTCAGACTGCATATATGCGTCTACCTCTAGATTGGGATGGTACCTGCTACATTGCATTCCTTTTGCCACCTGTTTTCCTAGCTCCTCCTGATTATTACAGAAATATTCATTTAGTACACAACAGAGAGCGGAGAGATCTCCCAATTGTCGATTACACTGAAACAGCATGGGAAAAATACACAGATTTCAATAAAGGCATCTTTCCCTATATAGGTACTGTTACTAATAGTAAACTGATACGTAGATTAACTAGAACCCTTGAAGCAGTAGTGAATGAAACTATTTCCGCCCTAGGCAATTTAACAGAAGAGCAGTCTGCTATGCGGATTGTTGTGCTTCAAAATCGTCTTGTCCTTGACGTCATCCTGGCTGATAGGGGCGGAGCTTGTAGGGTCATCGGATCAAGCTGCTGCGTATTCATACCAGAAAATTCGCCATCAGTATATAAAGCCATAACTCGCCTTCATAAGATTGTAAACCAGATACACCAGAACCCAGGCACTTGGACTTGGTCCAGTTGGTTTTGGAGTGTGATATCAGCCTGGGGATGGAGAGTTCTATCCTTCCTAGGTATTGGCCTTCTCATACTATTCAGTTGCTGTCTATGTCTACAATGTGGACCAGCGATCTGTGGTCTGTGTGCCACATCGTGTATTCCACCACCAAGATTTCATTCGTCACGGAAGAAGAAAGAAGAACAAATGATGTTATATGAACAGATCAATGGATTAATGAAGATTGATATCTCTTAACGGGCAAGTAGGGGACAAGGAGGGAATGTGGAAATATGGATTTTTCTGGTCAGTTATGTCCCCTATCTTGGACCCCAACGGTTCTATGTGCATGTCACAAGTACATGTATGTTCCCTCCAGTTCCAGTTATGAAGACGCAAATACATGTGCGTCCACCGTCAACATGTCCTCTGTCAGATCCGCCATGAATAGGCCGGATATTCCATTCCTAAGTACGAAAGGCCACCGGCTTTATATGGCTCAGTTATTCCATTTTGCAGTCCAGGCAAGTAGGCCCTGATTCTGTCATCAAACTCTTCTTGCTTTCTGCCTCTGAAAGCTCCAGTCTGAGCCTGCATCTGTGACCATGAACTTTGTCTCATTCTCTGCGCGGCTCACGAAGCCTGACATCAGCCTATTCTCTGCCAAGAACTGTATTTCACCTTCGAATTATCTGCTTCCCCCTCAGCCGATGCATTCCTGCCTAGTAGTTTAAGTAAACATTCTTCCAGTTACCAAGCAAAAGGCCCGGCTTCTCTGTCCTCATGCAAGTAATTCATAGTCCTGTTACCATGGAATATTTCTACCCCCTCGCATTTAGTGTAGACACTTAGACGCTTGTACACGCACACACAGTCAGTATAGAACAGATTCTGTCCGAGAGTCCTTCTTTTATGGATAACATAGTTCTTTAAACATAGGATGTTAGATATGATTTGGGATTAGGTTGACTTGACCCCCCAGACTTCTTGTCTCCACATGTAGAGCTAAATGTCAAGTCCCCTTCACCCCCTAGTTACACGTCAATTACACGTCATGCTGCTGCGCGCGCATCTATGCCAAGTATTATCTTATAGATCCACCTATATGTGACATCATAACCAATTACGTTCCTTTTTACTCCTTGTTCCACCCATTTTTGGTTACGCAGACAAATCGTCATTTTTCCTTATCAATTGTTACGCCTACTGTATTCGCTTCATTGTAATGTATGATCTATAAAAGTCATTTCATGTCAATAATGTATGTACTTCACTTCCTGAACCCCCGTGGTGATGGAACTTGGAGCAACCGATTATAATCGATTATTGGAATAAAGCCCATTCCGAACCTCTAATACCACGGATTCTGCCTCTCATTTTACTGAGCTATTTTATTATGTTTCTGTATCAAATTAAGTCCAGGTAAAGGAATTTTATTTACCACAGATCAAATATCATCGGACGGGGAGTAACTGTGGCCTGCAGCTCGGACAAGCTGCCTCGAAGGAGGGGACCCTGAGCAAGGGCCTGGGATCCAGAAGGACCCTGAGGGAATTCCGGGACATGGGGGACGATGTAGGGGCCTGGATCGGGAGACGCACCTCGGGGCTGGTGAACTGATGTGGGGCAGTGACGCATCTGACTCAAAGAAGGCAGCAACACCGGCGATGTGGTGAGTCAGGACTGTAAAGCAGGGCTGAGACACCGTTGGCCTTTGTCTACCTTCCTTTCACTACGTATGACTGCCCTGCACATGTGTGGGGCCTGCTTGGCCTATAACCTGATACCTGCCATGATTATGGCACAGAGGAGACAGTTCTGAGTAGGGACGGGGCTCACAGTTGTCTTTGACGGTCCCTGTGGCCTGACAGCTACCTACGAATCAGTGATGCAGGTGGCTGAGACCTCTTTCCCACCTGCCCCCAGCTTGGCTCACACTCCAAGAAGGACTGCTCGAGATGACATGACGGGCCTGCAGACACTTGAGAAGACCTGGGCGGAGTTTGCGAACCTCCGCTATGTGGAACTCCACGAAGTGACCTCAAAACTCTGCCATGCTACGCGGAGTTCCGCAAGCAGTGGAGTGCATTTGGTTGTGCTGTTTATGCTGATTTTTAGCACTGAGTGTTTGTCCCACGCTGGAAAATCAGTGTGAGCGGCACAATGCACAACGCAAGAGGGGGTTGCTTCTTTCTGCCTCTCGAGTAGATATTCCACTTGAGTGGCAGCTTTCTCAACGCAAACAGGTTTCTCACCGAAAGCAGCTCCGGCCATCCCCGACTACCCGCATTGAGAATTCTCACCAGGAGGTGGTTTAAAGTAAGATTGTCCTTGCTCGCATTCGCCAACTTAAAGGAAAATTGAGGGAAAAACTCTTGCCTGCTCTGCGTTCCAAGGCTGCGCTCAAAGAAACAGCATCAGGGTGGTAGGAGTCCCCATAGGAGCGGTTGGACCTAGTGTTTACCTATTTCTGGAAGATCTAAGGCTTAACCATCTGTGCCCTAAATACCTCTCAAACGTTTTCACAATTGAGCCTGCACACAGGATGCCTGTCCCGACACACATCCCGGGGCACCTCCCCTTACAATCATAGCTAAGATCTTGAACTATCGAGCCAGAGACGCTATTCTAGAAGCAGCCTGCTCTCAAGTTGACCTGCAATATGAAAATGTAGTGGTGCACTTCTTCACAGACGTTACTCTGCAGGTAAAGCATCAACGCTGGAGCTTCGAGGTGGTGAAGCGGGGGCTTCATAGTAATGTTTTCAATTTCATGGAATGTATATAGCACACAGCTACCTCCGAGGAGGTGTTCTTGTGCTAGCAGAAAGCAAAGGGGTACACTGAAGATGGCATAGCCATAAGAGGGGTATTACACAAAAGGTTTTGAAATTCAGTCGAAAGTGATTCCGAAGGGCTGGAGTGCAGACTGAGCAGCAATGTGTTCCACAGTTTGGAAGCCAGATATGGCTTTAAGTATGCAGAGAACATACAGTAGCATAAGGTTATTGGACCTCAGAGCTCTGGACTGGGAGTAAGACAGAAGTCTCCTCCTGAGATATAAAGGGATCTTGTGAGTGCTGGCTGTGAAAACTAGATCAAGTGCCTAAAACTTGATTCTTTTATTAATAGGAAGCCAGTGAAGATGCCGCAAGAGAGGAGGAATTGATAAACATGGAGGAATCTTCAAGATGAGGCATGCAGCAGAATTCTGGATAACTTGAAGCTGTTGGATAAGGAAGGTCAGTAGGCATAAGTAAAGACTATTGGCAAAGTCCAGTTTTACCGCAACTAAAGCGTGGACAACTGTTTTTCAAAACTCCACCGGAATGGGGAGCATCCTTCTGAGGGTTCTGATGGTGGAAAAACAAGATACGGAGAGGGACCGAATTTGAGGCTCAAAGGTGAGGTGTGAGTCAAATTTTACACCAAGGTGTCTGGCCATCTGAGTTGGAGTTGGGTCAGCACACATCTCCTATGGCCACCAAAGATGAGGCATTGAAGAAGGAATTGGTGCCAAAAAAAGTATCTCAGTTTTTTCTGAGTTCAGTTCAGTTTGAGACAACTTCCCTCCATCCAAGCCACCACACCTTTCAGACACTTCTTGAAGGAACTCAAGGAACTCAAGGAACTCATCTGCATAGGGGACTACCCACACCCCCAGGACTCCACCAGTTTAGCAAGATTCTCCAGGTAGATCTTAAAAAGAGTAGGGGTAAGTGCGGAGCCCTGGGAGAAGCCGCAGACCAGAGGTTTAGAAGAGGAGGTGAAACGAGGAAGGAAGACTGCTTGGGAGTGATCCAATAGAAAGGATTTCAATCACCGTAGAGCCTGGCCTCTGACTCTAACTCTTTCAATTCTGTCTAATAGATGACATGAGAGACGGTCTCAAAAGCCAAAGACAAATCTAGCAACATAAGCTGCACAGGAGAGCTCTCATCGATTGTTGCTGTTATTTAAAATTGTCTGTTAGAATCCAGATTCTCTAGTTGGCACCAGTGGGTACTAATGCCAAGCAGGGAACCTTTCTTCTAGCCAGGGTAAGGGGTTACACTCCTTTAATAACCCCTGCTCACCCTCTAGGTAGCTTGGCGCAAGCAGACAAGGCGTTATCGCAGGCGTAATGGTTAAGCAGTTGTGATCACATACATCAATTCAATGTTACCCCCACAAATGGACTCCACACGGGATGTATCAAAAATAGACTTCTTTATATAAGCAGACTTAATCACAAGACCCAATAACGTGTAAAATGGGCCCACAATACTATTTGTCAAATGAGTTCTTAGTTCAGCGTATGGTTACACGGTCCGTGCACTTCGTTCCCGGTTCGGATGGGGGAACGGGTCTCACTTGCTCGGCGGCGCTCCAAGGGGGAGTGTGCACCTCGAGGTGCGATCGGGCACAGTACCTTATTCTTTGGAAGTCGGCGCAAAGGCAGCGCAGCTTTCAGTGCGGGGATGCGAGGTTGTCCAGGCGATGCGTACTACGGTACTCGGCAACCTTGCGTTTATAGGCTCAGAAGACGGGGCATCCGGGGGCACTCTTCAGCTTGTGGCGGCGTTCGCGCCGTGCCGGTGGTGGGTCACTTGAAGATCACGCTGCGGGGCACAAACACTCGTATGCTCCTCACCGGGGAGACGCACGGAATCGCCACACGCGCTGCAGCTTTCCCCAAAGCAGAGGGAAGGCGCGTACGCAGGCAAATGTGGTTCGTAGGGGGCAAAGCAAGTACGGTCACAGGCCTTCCTTCACGGTGCGAGTTGCGACTCGTAGGGGCCAATAGTCAAGATGCTCAGGCGGGGGGAGACCCTCCTTTGCGGTGCGAGCTACGGCTCGTAGAGGGGCCACAATCACGTTGTTTGGGCCGGACAGTGGTGCAAGCTTCAGGGAAAGTGCGCTTCGGTTGGGAAGCGCCGGCAGCAGTTCTCTTCCAGATGGCAGAGAAAACGGTCCGTTTTCCTGCTCTCCCACACGGCGGTGAAGTCCACTGGTCCTGGGACTTCGTTCAGGGGGCAAGCTCCGCACAAGCCCTTGGAGATCTTAAACAGCACAAGTTGAAGCAAAGTTTATCAGCAGTCTTTCTCCTCTGCTTCAGCAGCAGGGCAACCACTGTAGGCCAATCCCCCAGGTCAGGGACAGTACTCCTCCTACAGTTCCTTGGTTCCTTCTCCTCAGGCAGAGGTTCGTCTTGTAGCAGGATCTAATTTCTTAGGAGCAGGGCTCCTTCATTTATACCATAATTCTTTTGTTCTCTCAGGCCAGGGGGGCCCTTGCCTAGCTCATTCCAGTTCTGGAGCACTTTGTTTACGCGATGCAGGCTCTTTCATTCAAGGTGCAGGGCAGAGTCCTCAGACGCTCCACAGGGGGCGGAGCCGGCATCGTGGGGGCAGAGCACAGCCCTATTCAAAGCTCAGGGGCACTCCTCCCACCCATCTACCTGGCGATCGTCCTATTCTTTACTGGCCTACCTGGCCCCGCCCATCTGGGTGCTTCCAGTCCTGTCACTCACGCAGCCAGACAGCAGATACACATCGCGCAGAGGCGGCTGAAATGGTTTAGGCAAGCAAAGGCCAGCTTTCTAAAAACGGCATTTGCAAACGCGGAATATTAAAATAAACCTCACGAGAAGGTGTACATTATTATTCTGAGTTCAGGCATACTAAACTCGATCTCCTACCATGGTCCCTGGGCCTGTTAGGATCATAGGATGTAACGATCTTAACAGCCCATTCTGGCCTATGAGAACAGGGTAGCCTTACATAGTGAAAAACGAATATGGCGGTAATTCACTATAAGGACAGGCCATACATCAGGGCTTGTCCTACCTTATACTTACAATGCACCCTGCCCTTAGGCCTACCATAGGTTGACTGATATGAAGTTAAGGGAAGGTTTAGGGACTGGCAAGTGGGGGCACTTGCGCAGTCAGCACGACAGTACCAGACTGCACGTGGGCTCTGCAGTGGCAGACCCTAGACACATCTTACTAGGCCGCTTCTGTGGGTGGCACAACCAGTGCTGCGAGCCCACCAGCGGTATTTGTATTTACACGCCCTGACACTCCTGGTGCATTTTACTGGGGTCTGATAGTAAACCAAATAAGCCAATCATGGATTTCAATCAACATATACAATTTGCATAGGGAGCACTTGCACTGTGGCACTGGTTGGCAGTGGCACAGTGCTCTGAGCGGCCAACACCATAAAAACACATGAGGCACAGCGACAAAAAGAGGAAGGGAGACTCACGCCAAGGTGCCAGGTCTAACACGTGTCCCCTCCAGCTGAAAAGTGGGGAGAACTACCCTACCCCAGGGAGTTCCTCATCACTAAGGCGGAAAAATCTGGACAGACCGTCAGCATTGGCGTGATCTGTACCAGGGCGATGTTCCACCGTGAAATCCATACCCTGTAGGGAAATGGACCACCTCAACAGCTTTGGATTCTCACCCCTCATATGCATCAACCATCTGAGGGGCCTGTGGTCTGTCTGAACCAGGAAGTGAGACCCAATCAAGTAGGGTCTTAGCTTCTTCAGTGCCCAGACCACAGCAAATGCCTCACGCTCAATAGCACTCCATCTCTGTTCCCGTGGTAGTAACCTCCTGCTAATAAAGGCTACAGGTTGATCTAGGCCCTCCTCATTAATCTGTGAAAGAACAGCCCCCACACCATGCTCTGAAGCGTCTGTCTGAACGATAAACTCTTTGGAGAAGTTGGGAGCCAAAAGCATGGGCGCCGTGCACATAGCAGCTTTCAGGGCCTCAAAAGATTTCTGACAGGTGTCAGTCCAAATCACTTTTCTGGGCTGCAGCCGATCTATGAGCTCAACAGCTCTGGGGATGGGGTGTGCGTCAGTCCTAGTGACCGAATTGAGTCCTCTGTAGTCCACACAGAACCGGAGTTCGGGTGTGGCTCCCGGCGCTGCAGCCTTTGGGACCAAGACCACTGGGCTGGCCCAAGGACTGCTGGAGGACTCAATTACCCCGAGTGCAAACATCTTGGAGACCTCCTCCTTGATGCAGGCCCTCACCCTGTCAGTCACCCTGTAGGCCTTGTGCCTCACAGGTGGACTATCCCCAGTGTCCACATCATGGACGCACCAATCAGTGATGCTGGGAACCAGGGAAAACAGGTCAGAAAATTGTCCCAGCAACTGGCGACAATCATTCTGTTGCTCTGGGGTCAGGGCGGAAGAGAGGACGACACCGTCCACTGACCCATCTTGCTCCTGGACTGACAGGAGGTCAGGAAGAGGCTCGGTCTCCTCTTCCATCCCAGCATCTGTTGCCAAGAGCATGCCCACTTGGGACCTCTCCAAGTGGGGCTTGAGGCGGTTGACATGTAGGACCCTCAAGGGGTTCCTAGGAGACTTCAGGTCCACCACGTAGGTAACAGGACTCTTGCGCTCCACAACCTCAAAGGGACTGGTTCACTTATCCTGCAGCGCACACGGCTCCACGGGGGCCAAGACCCACACCTTCTGTCCAGGCTGAAGCTCTACCAGAGTGGCGTTCTGGTCGTACCACCGCTTCATCTCCTCCTGGCTGGCTTCCAGATTTGCCTCAGCAAGTTGTCTAAATTGCCTAGTCTGATTCCTGAAGGCCAGAATGTAACTATATACATTCTGGGGAGGTTTCCTGGGAGATTGCTCCCAGCCTTCCTTGACCAGACTTAGAGGTCCTCGCACTGGGTGGCCGTACAGAAGCTCAAAGGGACTGAACCCCAGAGACTTCTGTGGCACCTCACGGTAAGCAAAGAGAAGGCATGGTAAGAGGACGTCCCACTTGCGCCTCATGGGTCCTTCTAGGCTCATTATCATGCCTTTGAGGGTTCGGTTGAATCTCTCAACCAACCCGTTTCCTTGGGGGTGGTAAGGAGTGGTGAACTTGTAGGTTACACCACACTCTTGCCAAAGGGATTTCATGTACTTGGACATGAAATTGGTACCCCGGTCAGACACCACCTCTAGAGGGAATCCCACTCTGGAGAAAATTCCCATCAGTGCTCATCCCACCACGGGGGCCGTCACTGTCCTCAGAGGGATGGCTTCCGGGTACCGGGTGGCATGGTCCACCAGGACCAGGATGAACCTATTGCCCATCGCTGTCCTGGGGTCCAGTGGCCCCACAATGTCAATCCCCACTCACTGGAATGGGGTACCGACCACAGGGAATGGCTGGAGTGGAGCCTTCTTCTTTCTTTCACTCTTTCCACTTGCCTGGCAAGTCTGACAGGTCCTGTAGTGAGTGTCTGAACTCCTGCGCATTTGAGGCCAATAAAAGTGGGTGACAAGCCTCTCAAAGGTCTTGTCCTGCCCCAAATGCCCTGCCAATGGCACATCGTGAGCCAGCCCCAGTAGGAAGGCTCTGAATTCCTGGGGTACCACCAGCACACGGGCTGACCCAGGCTCAGCAACCTTAGGCTCTGTATACAGGAGGTCGTTCTCCCAGTAAATGAAATGTGACCCAGACTGATCACCTGCGGCCTGCTGCCACATACCCACAAGAGAAGGGCACTCCTTCTGTGCCTTACAAAAGTCCTCCCTGGAGGGACCTCCTTCCTGCTGCCAATGGGTCAGCTCAGGCAGGTCTCCCAGTTCAGCTATCTGCTCCCCTGTAGTCTCCAGGGCATCCCCCTCGAGGTCTGCTTCCTCCTGGGCCGTGGGAACTTCAGGGGCCGGTTTCCCACGCCCCCTGCTCCTTCTCTTTAAGGCCGGTCCCTGGGCCTCCCTCTCAGGCTCCAGGACCTCTTGAGCACCTTTACTTGCTGCCATGGATCGTGTGGTGACACACGCCCAATCCGGCATACCCAACATCTCCAGGTGAGCACTCCGCTCCACCTTAGCCCAAGGCGAGCTCTCTAAATCGTTCCCTAACAGACAGTCTACAGGCATGGCGGGCCTCACAGCTACCTGAAGAGTACCAGAGACCCCCCCCACTCAAAGGGAACCTGAGCCACTGGGCAGTGGCTCTCTGTGTTGTCAGCGGCAACAACTGGATAGAATGCTCCTGGGTCAACCTGCTCTTGAGACACCAGGTGACACTTGACAGCTGTCACACTGGCTCCTGTGTCTCTCAAAGCTTCCACTCTATGGCCATTTATGGTCACCCACTGCCTGTACTTCTTAGTGTTCTCAGGCAGCTGGGTTTGGGGGACCACTTCACAGTCTCCTAATGAGACAAGGGACATCTCTGTGGGACCCCACCCACCTTGGACACCCATCTCCTCCCCCAAGGCTACACTAGCCACCTGCCGGGGAGTAGCACCAGTGGGTGCTGGTTTACCAAACAAAGGACATTTCATATTAGAGGCATAATGCCCCATGTTACCACACTTGTAACATTTGACGGGCCCCTTCTGAACAGGAGGACCTGTCGGGGCCCCGGACGGTTTCTGGGGAGGGGGAGGCTGAGAACCTTTCTCTTGGTTCCCTTGGGGATTACTAGGGGCCTTTTTGGGAACTCCCTCTGGTTACCCTTGTCCCCCCCACTCTTCTGCTGGGGACCCTGCCCACCTTTGGCGGAATCTCCCACGTGACCCTTGTGGACCCTGGTACTGACCCAGCGGTCCGCCTCCTCAGCAAGCTTCCTAGGGTTAGTCAGCCTACTATCAATCAGGGGCTGGCGTAGCTCAGGAAAACAATTACTAGACAAGTGCTCCTATGCCATTAAATCAAGAAGCCCTTGAAAATCATTAACTTTGCTACCCTTCACCCAACCATCCAGTGCTCTGCAAAAAAAAAGTCACATACTTAACATATGTACTGTTTTGGATCTTGGTGCAACCCCTGAACCTTTGCCTATACAACTCAGGGGTCAACCCATACCTAGACATCAAAGCAGCCTTCATATCGGGATAGGAATTATGATCATCTGAGGGCAAATCCAGCAGTGTATCCCGCCCCTCACTAAGGAACCGTCCCCACAACCCCGCTCCCCAATCTTTCTCAGGGACCCGGTGGGAAGACATGGCTACCTCATAGGCCTTGAACCACTGCCCTATGTCATCATTTTTAAAAAATTCCTTAACCACATCCTTGGGTATGTACACTCTCGCTTCTGCCTGCACTGACGGTATGCTGCCACCAGAGGGAGTAGACTCTAAACTTTTAGCTTTCAGATCTAATTCCCTCAATTTCATTTCATGCTCCATTTGGATTCTTCTCTCTTCCAGAGCCAGTTTTTTACTCTCTAGCTCCAGTTGCCCATTCAATTTTAGTTTTGCCATCTCCATTTCATGAGCTCTGGTTTCCTTCCTGTCGGCCAACTCCTCTGGCGACAGGCCTCTCCCAAAACTCTGGACACTTTCTGCTGGCTCAACAATTACCACATCTCCTGGGGCCCTTGACTCAATCCAGGCCCTCAGCGCCTTGAGTAAATAGGTCTTGAGCTTACATCCAACAGTGGGGACTTTGAATCTCCTGCAGAAGCCTCTCAGCTGGTTCTTGGTGTAGGTCTCTAGTCTCTCTTCTTCCCATTCAATACCTTCAATGTCAGAGACTACAGATTCTGCTCTCTCCACCACAGCTGAACCAGGCATGATTTCTTTAACAATTGGCGATTTCCAGCAAAACAAAAAGTAAAAAGTATGTGGGTGGCTACGTTATGGGTCTGAACTCACTATGTGGTGTTTCACAAAAAAATTGCTGTACATAAATCACAAATGCAAATTCAGAATCCTCACCGCTGACCACCAATGTTAGAATCCAGATTCTCTAGTTGGCACCAGTGGGTACTACTGCCAAGCAGGGAACCTTTCTTCTAGTCAGGGTAAGGGGTTACACTCCTTGAATAACCCCTGCTCACCCTCTAGGTAGCTTGGCGCGAGCAGACAAGGCGTTATCGCAGGCGTAATGGTTAAGCAGTTGTGATCACATACATCAATTCAATGTTACCTCCACAAATGGACTCCACACGGGATGTATCAAAACTAGACTTCTTTATATAAGCAGACTTAATCACGAGACCCAATAACGTGTAAAACGGGCCCCCAATACTATTTGTCAAAAGAGTTCTTAGTTCAGCGTATGGTTACACGGTCCGTGCACTTCGTTCCCGGTTCGGATGGGGGAACGGGTCTCACTTGCTCGGCGGCGCTCCAAGGGGGAGCGTGCACCTCGAGGTGCGATCGGGCACAGTACCTTATTCTTTGGAAGTCGGCGCGAAGGCAGCGCAGCTTTCAGTGCGGGGATGCGAGGTTGTCCAGGCGATGCGTACTACGGTACTCGGCGACCTTGGGTTTGCAGGCTCAGAAGACGGGCATCCGGGGGCACTCTTCAGCTGGTGGCGGCGTTCACGCCGTGCCGGTGGTGGGTCACTTGAAGATCACGCTGCGGGGCACAAACACTCGTACGCTCCTCACCGGGGAGACGCACGGAATCGCCACACGCACCGCAGCTTTCCCCAAAGCAGAGGGAAGGTGCGTACGCAGGCAAATGTGGTTCATAGGGGGCAAAGCAAGTACGGTCACAGGCCTTCCTTCACGGTGCGAGTTGCGACTCGTAGGGGCCAATAGTCACGATGCTCAGGCGGGGTGAGACCCTCCTTTGCGGTGCGAGCTACAGCTCGTAGAGGGTCCACAATCACTTTGTTTGGGCCGGACAGTGGGTGCAAGCTTCAGGGAAAGTGCGCTTCGGTTGGGAAGCGCCGGCAGCAGTTCTCTTCCAGATGGCAGGGAAAACGGTCCGTTTTCCTGCTCTTCCACACGGTGGTGAAGTGCACTGGTTCTGGGACTTCGTTCAGGGGCAAGCTCCGCACAAGCCCTTGGAGATCTTAAACAGCACAAGTTGAAGCAAAGTTTATCAGCAGTCTTTCTCTTCTCCCTCAGCAGCAGGGCAACCACTGTAGGCCAATCCCCCAGGTCAGGGACAGTACTCCTCCTACAGTTCCTTGGTTCCTTCTCCTCAGGCAGAGGTTCGTCTTGTAGCAGGATCTAATTTCTTAGGAGCAGGGCTCCTTCATTTATACCATAATTCTTTTGTTCTCTCAGGCCAGGGGGGCCCTTGCCTAACTCATTCCAGTTCTGGAGCACTTTGTTTACGCGATGCAGGCTCTTTCATTCAAGGTGCAGGGCAGAGTCCTCAGACGCTCCACAGGGGGCGGAGCCGGCATCGTGGGGGCAGAGCACAGCCCTATTCAAAGCTCAGGGGCACTCCTCCCACCCATCTACCTGGCGATCGTCCTATTCTTTATTGGCCTACCTGGCCCCGCCCATCTGGGTGCTTCCAGTCCTGTCACTCACGCAGCCAGACAGCAGATACACATCGCGCAGAGGCGGCTGAAATGGTTTAGGCAAGCAAAGGCCAGCATTCTAAAAGCGGCATTTGCAAACGCGGAATATTAAAACAAACCTCACGAGAAGGTGTACATTATTATTCTGAGTTCAGGCATACTAAACTCGATCTCCTACCATGTTCCCTGGGCCTGTTAGGATCATAGGATGTAACGATCTTAACAGCCCATTCTGGCCTATGAGAACAGGGTAGCCTTACATAGTGAAAAACGAATATGGCGGTAATTCACTATGAGGACAGGCCATACATCAGGGCTTGTCCTACCTTATACTTACAACGCACCCTGCCCTTGAGCCTACCATAGGGGTGACTGATATGAAGTTAAGGGAAGGTTTTGGGACTGGCAAGTGGGGGCACTTGCGCAGTCAGCGCGACAGTACCAGACTGCACGTGGGTTCTGCAGTGGCAGACCTTAGACACATTTTACCAGGCCGCTTCTGTGGGTGGCACAACCAGTGCTGCGAGCCCACCAGCGGTATTTGTATTTACACGCCCTGGCACTCCTGGTGCACTTTACTGGGGTCTGATAGTAAACCAAATAAGCCAATCATGGATTTCAATCAACATATACAATTTACATAGGGAGCACTTGCACTGTGGCACTGGTTGGCAGTGGCACAGTGCTCTGAGCGGCCAACACCATAAAAACACATGAGGCACAGTGACAAAAAGAGGAAGGGAGACTCACGCCAAGGTGCCAGGTCTAACATTGTCTTTATTCATTTTCAGTTATAACAAACAGACAACAGCAGCAAGCTGTTGGGGGTCGCACAATGAAGTATGTCATAAGAACAGGGAAGCAATATCAAATATCCTCTCAATAGGCAAGTATGGCAGTATAATGTGAGAACAAAGTGTGGTTGAGTGGAACATAGGTGGATACATCAATAGTTATGGGGGAAAGGGATGCAGGTACTGATCAGTAGAGTCCTGTTCAAGGGTGCGAACATATTTGCGGAATGGCTGCCAAATATCCCTGGGTAGTGATGAATGTCGTTGAAGAAGGGCACACTCCTCACCAACAGTATCACAGTATGTTATGCTTTTAAGTCATTCTTAAGAGGTGGGCATGTTGTTACTGCCACAATAGAGCGCAATCTCCCATTTCCCTAATAAAAAGGCCAATGAGGTAAGACGGCATATAGAGCACAGCATGTACTAGGTGTATCCCAAAAGAGCCAGCAGAGGGTCAGGTGTAAGCTGCGTTTCTGTCATGGCAGAGACATGAATAAATACAGAGGCCATGTCTAAGGAGATCTCCGGACATGTGCATGTTGGGTGTGAAAAGTCTGCCCCACGGGAGTGACACTTACAGAGTGGTTAAATCTAGTGGGGTAGAATTTAACAATGTCCAAAGGGGAGAGGTCGATGTGATAGAGGAATTTAAAACGTAAACGTTTGTGCCTGTGGTCAATCTGTGAGCAGCAATAGGACGATATTTTGTCAGTGAGAGGAAAACCCAGTTCTTAAGCCCACACCCCCCGCTATCATGATGTAGTGTGCACTGTACCAACTTTCCCCGCATGAGTGTGAGTGTAGGAGGCTGGCTTGGTATATGTGCACTGTTGGACTTGGCCCTTCTGGCAGGTTCACCCCTGAACTTTTTGCTTATGTTGGTGACCTGGTGGTAGTGATTTTTGCTTTCTGCGCACTTTCCCTGTGTCCCCGAGTAAAGTGCGTGCGCCCTCTGAGTGCATGTGGTGAGATAGGCCTGCCCTCCCATAGGAATGCATGGGGAATGTATGTGTCCCTGGTAGTTCCTGATGCGTGGGGTGTGCAGGGTCGAGTCTGGTATGTGCGGACTCGTGTGATTAAATGCTGCGCGATGATGTGTGCGGCGTGCATGTAGCTAATGTGGAAGTGCCACTTCTAGACGATGGCATAAATGTGCAGTGACTGCCTGTCGCGTGATTGGCTGGCTGAGGTCATGTGACGGGCTAGGGAATCCCCAGAGTCAGGATGGGTCTGCCCCGGTGGTGATTGGATAGAGCTGCATGTGGATGAGTGGGAGGAGTACACCTAGGACCTGAATAGGGCTGGGCTTTCCCCACACAATGCTGGCTCTGCCCCCTGTGGTGCGACTGATGACCCTGGCCTGCTCTCTGAATAGGGAGAGGGGCTGAGCAAAGCAAAGTGCTCAGGAACCAGTTGTATCTGGTTCGCCCCTTCCCTGCACCTTTGAGAACAAAGGGATTTGGTGTATAAAAGAGGGGCTGTGACCCCATGAAAATGTTCTTGTTCTAACTCGAATCTACCAGGGGCGTGCTGCTGCTGGGGCCCAGGGGAAGGCTAGCCTCCCTGGGCCCTGCCCAACCCCTGGATGCCAGGTGGACTTCCTGGACCTTTTTCCTTTGCTTCCTTGGCTGGCCTTGTGGACTCTGAGCTGCCCTAGCGCTTGGGGAGCGCTGTGTCTCCTATCTGCTGAGGAGCGCTTTATTATTATGGAAGAGCGCTTCCCCTGGTTTCCCCGAGCGCCTCTCTGCCGCCTGCGGTGCTGCGAGTTCCTTAGAGGGAATCCCCAGCGTAGGGATTCCCCCTCATCGTGTCCTGTCGCGGGTGCCCACCCCGCTGGTTGTGAGCCAATACGGGTGCCTACCCCGTTTATTTGATTAATTGTATGCGCGGGTGCCCACCCCGCGACTTTGCCGTACTTGGGGTGCGCGGGTGCCCACCCCGCGACTTTGCTGCCGAGATTGCCGCTCCAAGTCCTGCCGCGGCCGCCCCGGAACTCAGGCAACTCCGCTTGGGACGGGGGCGGGGCCGCAGCAGGACCGGAAGCTGCACGCGTCGTTGCGGGGCTCCCGTGAGCCGATGGGAGCCCCGAAGTGGATGACCCGAGGGAGGTTGGGAGCCCACCCCGCCTCCCAGAAGCTGAGGGGGCCCGGGTGAAGATGGCAGCGCGGGGCTCCCAGGAGTGAGGGAAGCCCCGCGCCGCATTGCAAGTGCTGCCGCTGCCTCCCGAAGAGGAGTCCTGCCTGAAGCCCGGTGAGTGAAGCAGGGCTGGGGCGGGACTCCGCTGGTGTGGGGAGTGCCGGTGAAGGCACAGGGTGTAGAGTTCTGGGGCGGCCCCACCTGATAGCGGGCCGCTCCAAATGGGGCATAAGTATTTCAGAGCCCTGAGTGGCTCCCACCCCGGTGCAAGTTGGTTCCCGAGCCTGCGAGGCTCCAATGTAGAGGGGCTACGTATCTCCAGAGCCAGAGGCTCCAACGAGGCGGGCATGGCCGGTATTGTATTTTTAGAGCCCCGTGTGGCTCTAGCGGTGGGGCAAGTCTATTAGTATTTCAGAGCCCTGAGTGGCTCCACCGGTTGGCCAACTTTGTGGAAAGGGCCCCTGTGGGGGTCCCGAGGGCCCGTGTATCCCCATATTGCCAGTGTTCTCCAGCTGCCCCACTTTGCAGGGGTCAGCTGCAACGTTTGGGGACATGGGTGTTTCTTTAGAGCCTCTGTGGCTCCAACGCTATGGGGACATGTTGTTTCTAGAGCCTAGGTGGCTCCAACGTCTGTGACATCATTTCAAAGGCCATTGAGAGCCCATGCCTTATTTGCCTTCCCCCAGCTGCGCAGCACTTGGTGCCAGCTGCAGCGTTTAGGCCCTGTTCTTGTCCCCAGCTGCCCAGCAAGTAGTGGGCAGCTGCTACGTTTAGGTTCCGGTGCGACCTGGACTCTAATGTGATTTTGGTGCTAGGAAATGTACTGTGTAGTATGTTTTGCGCACCCTGTGTTCATGCTTATGGGGTTAGGAAATGTACTGTGTATAGTATGTTTTGCGCACCCTGTATTTCATACCTCTAGATAGGATTTCTGCCTAGGAGGTTGTTTTACCTGTTTAGGTTGATGTTAGGGAGATTGTACTTCCCTGTGCGATATACGCCCCTAGTATAGTTATACTTAGGTGGTTAGGTCTAATGCGTTAGACTAATGAGAAATTGCATAATGTGATTTGTGCCCCTGTGATAGATGCAGGATAGGTTTTATACCTGATGCTAGTGTGATAACGCTGAGGTCATTATTGCGCCAGTAGTTACTGGTTGTGCTCTACAGTTACTTTGTGTTTCCATTGGTATATGTCTACATTTACTATTGGTGATTTGTGCTAAGTTCTAAAAGTGCTAATTCCTGACAGTGGTCCATGTGGCCCTGTCCCCTGTACATATAATCCCTTGTAAATTCTGCCCATGCCTGTTGGCACATTGTAAAGTGTGTGTTTTTATCTAATGTGTTTTGGTATAATACAAAGGCTATTTTTATATAATACCTTGTGTGGAGTTTCCTTTGTGGTGGGCCTTGGGTGTTGTTGCTGGGTGCGCGCGCAAACGCTTTACACATCGCCTCAGAGATAAGCCTGACTGCTCGTGCCAAGCTACCAAGGGGGTGAGCAGGGGTTATCTTTGGCGTGTAACTTCCTTGCCCTGACTAGAGTGGTGGTTCCTGCCTGGCTTTGGCACAAGCCCTAGCCAACCAGAAATCACCATTTCTAACATTGGTGATCAGCGGTGGGATTTGGACTTGCGTTTGCGCTGTACCGCAGCGGCATCTGGCCGCACTACAAAACTCTGCATTTAGATAGTCACATGGTATAGGGATTATTGTTCTAAGTTCGCTTTTAAATGTCATTTCTGTGGAAATGTGTTTCTGGATTCACCAGTAAGGGTGGGATCCAGTGGTGGCAGCAGATGTGTGTCCAGTGCATGTATTCCCATTCCCAGTTCCCGGGGTAGTGGTACCTGTGTCACATGGTGGTCAGGTTGAGAAATCAGGGGCGGTAGAAACTGTCTTACCAGTCTTGGGAGGGGTTTGGGGATGAATGTGTAATGCGCTGGATGAATGTGAACATCACATTCCCAGTTCCCGGAGTAATAGTACCTGTGTCACGTGGTGGTCAGGTTGAGAAATCAGGGGCGGTAGAAACTGTCTTACTAGTCTGGGGGGTGTGTATGTGGATGAAGGGTGTGAGTTCTCTGAAATAAGGAGCTTGCTGAATACTTTGGTGTGAGTTCTCTGAAATAAGGAGCTTGCTGGTTGATTGGGTGTGAGTTCTCTGGGATAGGGAACTTGCATTGGGGAGTGATTCCAAAAGGAGTGGCTGAGGTGTCTTCCAGCCCAGCGTGGTGGAAGAGGTTCAGAGTAGCCCAGCTAGGTCTCGGTGTAGGGGCTCACGTCCTGTCTCTGCGGAGAAGGAGTGGGTGGGACTGCGTGTCTCTAGGTGCCCGAAACCCAGTCTCAGGGCCTGGATGGTTTCTTTAGGGAACATCAGGTCGGGGGCCTAGGCTGTACCAACAGGTCATTTGAGGAGGATTTCCCAGTGTCTAGAGGACGTGGAGCGTCTGTAATCAGAGCTCCAGTAGTCCTGGTGTCTGGCGGTACCGCTCCAGTTGGCAGGGTGCGGAAGTCCAGAGGGAGGGGTGAGAGGGGGAGGGATTCCCCAGTGGGAACCAGTAGGTCAGGGACCAGCCGGGATGGCTGAGTCGCCACTGAGTGCACGTGGTGTCGCCACTTCTGTCCTGGAGGGTCTGCACGCACTGTCAGATGGACAGGAGGTCGTGAGATCAGCGCCAGGCAGACTGTCACAAGACCCATTAGTTATGTGTCACCCTCGTTAAGTCCTGGTTCACCAGGCATCTGACCAAAGGGTACGTCCCTCGGTTGGGGAGGCAGTAGTCGGTGTTTCCGGATCTGGACGTAAGGGCAGCTGTAGTCCTGAGGGCAGGTGGGGCTCATCTTAGGTGAAGAGACCCTGCTCTACAGTGGAAAGGGGTGCAGAGGGAGGGAGTCCTCGCCTCTGACCCCTTGGATCCCAGGTGGTAGACCAGTTGGTGGAGAGAGGTCCTGAACTGGTGGGAGAGTTGTGTTCTGGTGGGTGCTTCCCTGGGAGGGTGTGGAACCCCAGAAGTAGAGGTAGGGTGGGGCATTCTTGCCTGTGACCTCTGGACAGCCTGAGGGTGCGGACCCTAGGTTGAAGGATCAGTGGTAGTTGGGAACTACACTGAGAGGGAGAGTGGAAAATGGCTTGTATGCCAGGGGTTACTACCCCCCACTCTTGGTTTGGCAAGGACCAGTGGTATCTGGGTGGCCTAGGGCCTGGTCCTGGCCGTGGACAACTAGGTAGTACCAGTGGGGTAGCCTAGTTGGGCCTGAGTTCTTTTCGGTTGTTTTTTTTTTCAGATGGAACCATGTTGATTGAGAATGGCGTAGAACCGGAGAGTGTCCCTGCAGTACGGGCCTGCGTCCGTGTTTTATCGCCCCAAGCAGGGAAGACCATCACGGTGGTGATTGGTCTGCCCTGCGTTTTGGCTGGAAGGGGGTTGTGTTGGACTAGGCCCTTCTGGCAGGTTCACCCCTGAACTTTTTGCTTATATTGGTGACCTGGTGGTAGTGATTTTTGCTTTCTGCGCACTTTCCCTGTGTCTCAGAGTAAAGTGTGTGCGCCCTCTGAGTGCATGTGGTGAGATAGGCCTGCCCTCCCATAGGAATGCATGGGGAATGTATGTGTCCCTGGTAGTTCCTGATGCGTGGGGTGTGCAGGGTCGAGTCCGGTATGTGCGGATTCGTGTGATTAAATGCTGCGCGATGATGTGTGCGGCGTGCATGTAGCTAATGTGGAAGTGCCACTTCTAGACGCTGGCATAAATGTGCAGTGACTGCCTGTCGCGTGATTGGCTGGCTGAGGTCATGTGACGGGCTAGGGAATCCCCAGAGTCAGGCTGGGTCTGCCCCGGTGGTGATTGGATAGAGCTGTATGTGGATGAGTGGGAGGAGTACACCTAGGACCTGAATAGGGCTGGGCTTTCCCCACACAATGCTGGCTCCGCCCCCTGTGGTGCGACTGATGACCCTGGCCTGCTCTCTGAATAGGGAGAGGGGCTGAGCAAAGCAAAGTGCTCAGGAACCAGTTGTATCTGGTTTGCCCCTTCCCTGCACCTTTGAGAACAAAGGGATTTGGTGTATAAAAGAGGGGCTGTGACCCCATGAAAATGTTCTTGTTCTAACTCGAATCTACCAGGGGCGTGCTGCTGCTGGGGCCCAGGTAAAGGCTAGCCTCCCTGGGCCCTGCCCAACCCCTGGATGCCAGGTGGACTTCCTGGACCTTTTTCCTTTGCTTCCTTGGCTGGCCTTGTGGACTCTGAGCTGCCCTAGCGCTTGGGGAGCGCTGTGTCTCCTATCTGCTGAGGAGCGCTTTATTATTATGGAAGAGCGCTTCCCCTGGTTTCCCCGAGCGCCTCTCTGCCGCCTGCGGTGCTGCGAGTTCCTTAGAGGGAATCCCCAGCGTAGGGATTCCCCCTCATCGTGTCCTGTCGCGGGTGCCCACCCCGCTGGTTGTGAGCCAATACGGGTGCCTACCCTGTTTATTTGATTAATTGTATGCGCGGGTGCCCACCCCGTGACTTTGCCGTACTTGGGGTGCGCGGGTGCCCACCCCGCGACTTTGCTGCCGAGATTGCCGCTCCGAGTCCCGCCGCGCCTGCCCCGGAAGTCAGGCAACTCCAACGGGGGCGGGGACGCAGCGGGACCGGAAGCTGCACGCGTCGTTGCGGGGCTCCCGTGAGCCGATGGGAGCCCCGAAGTGGATGACCCGAGGGAGGACGGGAGCCCACCCCACCTCCCAGAAGCTGAGGGGGCCCGGGTGAAGATGGCAGCGCAGGGCTCCCAGGAGTGAGGGAAGCCCCGCGCCGCATTGCAAGTGCTGCCGCCGCCTCCCGAAGAGGAGTCCTGCCTGAAGCCCGGTGAGTGAAGCAGGGCTGGGGCGGGACTCCGCTGGTGTGGGGAGTGCCGGTGAAGGCACAGGGTGTAGAGTTCTGGGGCGGCCCCACCTGATAGCGGGCCGCTCCAAATGGGGCATAAGTATTTCAGAGCCCTGAGTGGCTCCCACCCCGGTTCAAGTTGGTTCCCGAGCCTGCGAGGCTCCGATGTAGAGGGGCTACGTATCTCCAGAGCCAGAGGCTCCAACGAGGCGGGCATGGCCGGTATTGTATTTTTAGAGCCCCGTGTGGCTCTAGCGATGGGGCAAGTCTATTAGTATTTCAGAGCCCTGAGTGGCTCCACCGGTTGGCCAACTTTGTGGAAAGGGCCCCTGTGGGGGTCCCGAGGGCCCGTGTATCCCCATATTGCCAGTGTTCTCCAGCTGCCCCACTTTGCAGGGGTCAGCTGCAACGTTTGGGGACATGGGTGTTTCTTTAGAGCCTCTGTGGCTCCAACGCTATGGGGACATGTTGTTTCTAGAGCCTAGGTGGCTCCAACATCTGTGACATCATTTCAAGGGCCATTGAGAGCCCATGCCTTATTTGCCTTCCCCCAGCTGCGCAGCACTTGGTGCCAGCTGCAGCGTTTAGGCCCTGTTCTTGTCCCCAGCTGCCCAGCAAGTAGTGGGCAGCTGCTACGTTTAGGTTCTGTTTCGACCTGGACTCGAATGTGATTTTGGTGCTAGGAAATGTACTGTGTAGTATGTTTTGCACACCCTGTGTTCATGCTTATGGGGTTAAGAAATGTACTGTGTATAGTATGTTTTGCGCACCCTGTATTTCATACCTCTAGATAGGATTTCTACCTAGGAGGTTGTTTTACCTGTTTAGGTTGATGTTAGGGAGATTGTACTTCCCTGTGCGATGTACGCCCCTAGTATAGTTATACTTAGGTGGTTAGGTCTAATGCGTTAGACTAATGAGAAATTGCATATTGTGATTTGTGCCCCTGTGATGGATGCAGGATAGGTTTTATACCTGATGCTAGTGTGATGACGCTGAGGTCATTATTGAGCCAGTAGTTACTGGTTGTGCTCTACAGTTACTTTGTGTTTCCATTGGTATATGTCTACATTTACTATTGGTGATTTGTGCTAAGTTCTAAAAGTGCTAATTCCTGACAGTGGTCCATGTGGCCCTGTCCCCTGTACATATAATCCCTTGTAAATTCTGCCCGTGCCTGTTGGCACATTGTAAAGTGTGTGTTTTTATCTAATGTGTTGTGTATAATACAAAGGCTATTTTTAGATAATACCTTGTGTGGAGTTTCCTTTGTGGTGGGCCTTGGGTGTTGTTGCTGGGTGCGCGCGCAAACGCTTTACACATCGCCTCAGAGATAAGTCTGACTGCTCGTGCCAAGCTACCAAAGGGGTGAGCAGGGGTTATCTTTGGCGTGTAACTTCCTTGCCCTGACTGGAGTGGTGGTTCCTGCCTGGCTTTGGCGCAAGCCCTAGCCAACCAGAAATCACCATTTCTAACATGCACACTTAATAGAGTGATGCATCTTGCACTAATACAAGCAACCTTTATGGTGAGTTTAGTGGTCTTTGATAAACTTTGCTCTCAAAGTGGTAGCTGTGGAGAGCATCCTTCAGGCATATCTTGAAGGAGTATAAAGCAGTTTGTTTTACCACATTTAATCGACAGTGTAGATCCGACTAAAACAAACCATACAGTGTATATAAAAAATAATTCTATTTATTACACACACAATCACTAACACATTGACATATCTCCTGCCCAGAGATACCAACAATACACAAGAAGATACATAAAGCAGCACAAATAAGCACTGGTCTCCAGGGGAGACCAAACCATTTACTAAGAAAGTGGAATGCAAACTGCAAAGGAGAGCGATACTTAGACCACAAGAGTCAGAGAAACTGGAAGAACCAGGAACTACCTGAGAAAAGTACCCAGAAACCCCACAGAGGCTGTGTGCAGTGTTGAAACACAGGCACATGTAAATGTTTAAGAGTTTTATAAAGCGCATAGCTACCCGAAGGCTTCCACGCAATAGTGAGTACTGTGCTGAGTAGGACCTCTGGTACATTAACAGGGAAACAGCCATGTCTTAAGTTTCTTCCTGAAGGAAAGTTCATTTTCCAGTGCTCTGAGACTGGGCGGAAGATCGGTCCACAACTTCGCTACTACGTGTGCAAACAATCTCCCTCCCCATCTCCTCTTTTTACCCTGGTTGTACTGAGGAAATCAAGATGAGAGGATCTCAGGTGTCAGGTTGGAACATACATGATTACCAAAACTCTGAGCTTTACTGGACCCTTGTAAACATACCCATTAGGAGTCAAATGAGAAGTCTGGATTGCAGTTTTGAAAAAGAAGGACCCTTCCCAGAGGACCCTGAAGAAACCCTTTGGAGGATGGAAGGCTGGAGAGCCACCCCACCCGTGGACACCCCAGGAACCAGGTTACCTGCACCAGGGGAGTTCAGGTGCATAGGGGTAAAGTGACGTTGGAATCGGCTGTAGAAGACAATGCGAGTCTCTGGAAGAAATGCATTTGAAGAAGCCTGTGAAGAAGTCCTGTGGAATCCAAGGGTGAACCCAAAAGGACTTGGGCTATGGGAACTGATACCAGAAGAACACAGCAACAACAGGAAGAACAAGCATTGTAAATGCAGGGAAATATATGACAGCCAATAGAAATGGAGTAAAAGAAAGTGGCAAGCACAGAAACCAATGAAAAGCCAGGAAAGCAAGGGGGCTGGATGTAAGTCTCTTTTAAAAAAAAAAGTCTCAAGTGCAGTGCATGCGCTGTGCAGGCAAAACCTAAAAATGTTAGCACAATTTTTTAAAAGCTGTTTCAAAAAACCTTTAAAACATTAGTTTGTTAAAACTATTTGATGTTTTGTATGAATGGTGGTGTTTTATGAACAAAGGGCCTGATTTGGAGCCCAGCGATGGGTTACTCCATCACAAATGTGTCATTGGATATAATGCACTTGTAATACCGCTGACAGGATATATATATCATGTTTGTGACAGCGTAACCCGTCACACAAACAATACATCTGTACCTAAACTGTTAAACATGTTATGAGATTGTAGTAGTTTTTGGCACAGTCTGTTCTGATTTTTAATGAGAGCTGCAACGGCGCGAACTCATGATACATTTGCTGGGGCTTTTAGAGTTGAATATTGTTGGTATTCGCTGCCTCTTGCTTAGGATGTTGCCACATTTTATTTAATGTTTGTTTCATTCCTTTCTTCCTTGCAGATCAGCGACGGCGCTCAAACCCCTGTACTCAGTGACAAAACAAGATTCCCAACCTTTTACCGGACAGCCCCAAGCGAGCTCTCCTTCTACGTTGGAATTGCTCAGTTGTTAGAATATTTTGGCTGGACGTGGGTGGGTCTTCTGACAACCGATGATGATGATGGGGAGAGAGCGCTGCGAGAACTGCGGCAGGTGGTTGGCCAGGCTGGCGGCTGCATCGAGTTCTCCTATATGATTCCCTCTTATAGTACTGTCACTGACGCGGTGAACTTGCCTACTGTCAAGGACGCCATCAGGATATCCACCGCCCAGGTGATCATTCTCTACAGCACCCTAATGGGCCTTATGAATTATTTCACATACAACGATTGGGAAACGCTACCTCGGAAAATCTGGATTCTGTCAGTGTCTACCTGTAACATTTTAGGCTATAATCTAATTTCTGAAATATTCAATGGAAGCCTCGCATTTTGTATCCAAAAAGGAGAAATTATTGGATTTCGAGATTTTCTCGAAGAAGTTACTCCATCAAAGTTTCCAGATGATACAGCTCTGACAGAGCTATGGCAGATACAATTCTTGTGTATAGTAAACGATGGTCCCGATGGTGAGTTCATAGACTGGTCATCTGATTATTTTTGCTCAGGAAACGAGACGTTTCAGATGTTGAGTGAATATCAGCGCATGAACTACAGAGAGGCATACAGTGTTTATAAGGCCGTCTACACGTTGGCGCATGCTTTACATGACATGTCTTCATCTGATCCTGGGCCAGGAGCTGATCGCATTGGTTGGAGCTCCAGGAAGGAACCATGGAAGGTAATCATGGATCCCCTTCAAAAGGGAAATTTCTCACATTTACAAGTAAAAAAGGAAAGTGGTGTCTGTTATTACCAGGTTATCTGATGATGGTGTAGATTGCAGATTTCAGAGGTTGGTCTGAGAAAAAATTATTGCTACAGTACTTTTTGCAGAATTTACAAATATTTATTAATGGAGAATATCTGACCAGTTATCTGGAGCCGAGGAAACGTATGAGGAAATAAACAATTCTGTAACAGATATTTCCAGTTGTACATACAATTATGATCTCACTTAATTAGCAGCATCCCTTGAGGTCATCGAGTGTCTGCTCAAGTAAGAACTGCTCCAGAGCCTGAGAACTCCTAGCTCAGTTATAAAGTAAAATGACTGCAGTGGTGGGCTTGGTTATACCCTCCATTATTCATCCAACACAACCCCTTCAGGATAGAATTGATGGCCAAGGCAATTCAAGAATGGCCCAAGGAGTCCCCGCCTCTTGGTTAATAACATTTGACACTTTTGTGCTGAGGTGTGTGGTGGAGTCTTGCCGGAGTCCTTTTGTACTTGGTAAACCCAAAGCAGATCCTTGTACAGGAGTGGACGGGCTTCTGCCTGATCTTACGTGTCCACCACCAGGTCTTTGCATTCTGATGTTTGTCTGGAAGTCCATCACATGCAGACAGCACATTGACTATTTCACAGACCGCTACCCTGGGTGTGACAGAGTGAACCATGGTTGGCATTGAAGGAAGTCCCCCTAGTGCAGCATCGCCATGCTTCTCCCTAGGCTTAGGTCCAGATGGGCAGCAGTGGGCAGGCTACCTGGAGAATCGAAACCTCAAGTAGATTAAAACATGGCCATGCATCAGCGTCCATTCTTTTAACTCTAAGTCTGTGGGGTCCATCTAAAGTCTCTGCCGCATCTCATGGCTTTCCATCGAGGCATGTTCATTTGCTTCAGGTGTACAAAGTACCTCTTTGACCATTGGTCGGGGGCTTGAGAGTGAGTGTAATGCAGATAGCCTTGTGGTCCCTTATAAGAATTTGACAGACCTGCAGTGCTGCAGACATCATTCCATGAATAGTATTGGGGCAATGATTTAATCAGGTTAGCACCCTTCCTATCCGAACCCATGGAAATCAACTGCGGAAACCCCAAGGATCATCGCTCAGCCCCACGCTCTTCAACATATACACGGCTCCCCTCGAATCCTATGCTGATGACACCCAGCTCATTCTCTCCCTCACCCAGGACCCCACCAGGCTCCACTTCCAGGAAGGAATGCAGGATGTTGCGTCCTAGATGAGCAGCAGCTGCCAGAAGCTCAACTCGGAGAAGACAGAGGTCCTCGTCTTCGGACCCTCCTCCCCTGCATTGGACAACACTTTGCTGTTCCACAAGAGGATGCGCACTGGCTGGGAGGTGTGAGGAACGAGTGCTGCCATGTGTGATCTGAGGGACCATGGAGGTGTCTGGCTGCTCATAGGGGAAGTAGGCACTAGGTTATGTGAAGAGGAGGACTAGAAAGGGCGTGCTATTTTGGAGAAACTGTATAGGCAGGGGAGTGGTGTGAGTAGACACAAAGGGGGGTTGGGGTTAGGGCAGGTAAGGGGACGGACGGGTAGATTAGGGTGAGGATAAGTATGGGCCCAGGGAGACGGCCGGTAGCAGGGGAGGGAGAATGAGGAGGGAGGTAAGGTAAGGGAGGACAAAAAGGAGGAGAGGATATGCAGTGGGGGGTAGAAAGGGGGAAGGCAAGAAAGAGAGAATAATAGGGGAATAGCGAGGGGTGGACAGGCAAAGGGACCGGTCACATAGGCAGAATAACTACCGGTTGGCACCAGGCAGTGTTGAGGATGAGTGACCAGGAGTCACTAAAGGATGCGTTGGACGGGGATCCGAAAGGAGGAGAGAGGATAGCAGGTAGAGAGGGGGATAAGGTGTGTGGAAAGGATGCAGCTCTACAGATGTTGGGCTATACGCTGCAGGTCTAAGCTTGTGGGCTGAAACTTGCTGGGCGGACTCCTTCGGGCAGCAGGGCTGGCTGAGAGGTGTTGAAGTGCGCAGGTGCATTTGTGGCCAGGGCTGGTGTTACATTTGTGCGGGGGAGAAAGTCAAACTCTAGGGACCTGTGGAGGGAAGAGGTGTGTTGGTGGGACACAACCAGCTGTGCAACAAAGAGGGAGGGGAGGGGGAGAAGAGACCTGTTAGGTGGACGGCCATTAATCCGAGGTGTCATCCATGGTGCTGGGGTCCAGATGCACCCATTTGTGGGTAGCCCGTGTCCAAGCCATTTGATGCAGCTGGTGAAGGGGTCAGAGTGGGAACGAGGGAATGTATAGTCGGAGCCTATCACATGGCAGGAGATGGGGGGGGTAAGCAGCACACAGTTGGGTCCTGATAGACCCTCCTGTATGGGACTGGGCATGTATATGGATGTGTCATTGAGTGAGGGTGGCCCCAAGACTTGGATTTGAGGAGGGGGATAGGGGACATGGCGACACCCTGGGTGGTCATGAACAGTCAGGCAGGAGGAAAAAAGAGACGCACCATCCAGGTACACTAAATCTAGAGAGCGTGTCAGCAGTTTTGCACGAAGTTGTAGCCACAGCGGTACTGGGCGGATGAGGGACAGTGATGTTCAGAGGGATAAGGCAGGGATATCACGGTAGGCCCTTGATGCTGCGCACGTGCGTCTGGCAGTCAGATGGAGCATGACCTGGGGTGGAGGGGACTCCCGGGATCAGTCAACCCATAGCACATGAGGCACATAGCAGATAAGATGCATGCATATGGCAATCAACATTGAGAAGATAAACATTAAAATATGCAAAGAAACAGTCTATGAATAAAGTAAGCTGGGACTCAGCGTCTGGCGGTTGTAGTTCATCAGGTCTTTAGATGCACTCTCCTCGATAGAGATGGGCTTCAGGGGGGAGCGTGGCTTGACCCTGTTTCATGTGTGAGTGCGACCACCGCTTGAAGAGCCTGGGCGCTGTCACCCAGGGAGTGAGCAACTCTATAAGGGTCCCTGCCTCTGTATTGGAAGCCTCTCAAGTTCCACCAGAGTCCACTGGAGGGGATCAAGAAGGAGGGTGATGGCAGGGTGGAGCTGTCTCCAGAAGCAGAGGTGACAGTGTACATATCCTGAGGGGTGAGACCTTCCAGGAATTGAAGGAGATTCTCTGGGTTGAAAAATTCCTTTGAGACACCATCCCTGGTGATCTGGAGGCATGCGTGTGAGAAGGTGGCCTAATGTATGCTGTCCACTAGTTCTAGTGGGCACCCTGTATCAGTCCAAACAACTCCTTATGGTGATAGGTTAAAGACAACCTTCATTGAAAGCTATCCTAGTGGTAGCTATGGAGAGCAGCCTTCAGGCTAAGTCTTGAAGGAATGTAAAGCAGCTTGTTTTACCAGTCTATAATCTCTTGAATGATCAAATGAAAAGACAACCACACCAGGTATATATTCAAAATATATGTATTTAAGATAACACACCCCTCTAGTCTCTTTATGAGACTGGAGTTCGAAGTACTTTAGTTACAAGTAGTTAAGCACAAATACACGTTTGGGCCCTGGGGGCGTCCCAAACCATATACTAAAAAAGTGGTATAAGAACCACGACTGTAATAGGCAGTGTGCCTATTGCCTCTAGAATCGCTGGGACCCCAAGGAACCACCCAAGGTAGTGACACAGGGGACCCACGGGAACTGTATGCAGTGTGGAAACACAACTGCAGGTTTCCTATTACTTTCTATGGGGAATGTCGCGGTTGGAATTTTAAAGATTAGGGACACTTCAAATCGAACTAGGACCAAACCCTTTTGGACTTAGACAGTTCTAGAGCTAGCACCCTCGAGAGAACCGGAGTGCTTGAGTTACCTCACCCAGAGAAGCCGGGTGCATAGGTGTCTTTTGGTGTTGGGTCGCGTCGTCGATTTCAATGGAAGCCTGCAAAGAACTGCTGCTGCCATGAAGAGGAGAAGTGTCCAGAGAGATCCAAGCCTGGATCTAGGATTTAAGGAACCTGAAAGCAGAGGGGACAGAGTGTGGGTCACTTGCCAGAGACCTAGGGCAGGATGGACCAATGCCCACAGATGTCGGGTGCTTCAGGTGAGTTGACGGGTGTCTTGACTCTTCAGCCACGAGGTCCAGGAGGTGTTGATGAAGTCCACAAGCCGGATTCGAGCTGTACCACAAAGTCTGTCGAGTGCTGCGGTGTGGGCGACCAGAAAGAACCTAACAAGCCGTGGCAACAGCTAGCCTCAGGAAGTCAGAGAAAGGACTGCGGTGCAGACCAGCAAGGTTTGATGGACTCACCCAGGGAGGGTAAGTAAGAGCAAGACTGGAGCAACCAGAAAAGCCCAAACAGAAGTGGAGTTACCTTTGTGGGGAACTGCAAGCCAACAGGCTACTGATGACAAAGGAGCCTCAAGCGGTCGTACTTGGAGCTGGCCCACGGGTCACTCGTGGAGTGGATGCCAACAATCTTTGGTGCAGAAGGTGTTCAAGGCTGGGGCTACTCAGAGCCCAAAGCACAACTTCAAGGATGACCAGGAAGGTGTTGTTGCTGCAAAAGTTCACTGTGTCTAGGGGTCACAGTTCCATGTCACCCACGATAGCCACGGACCTCAGTTTTGCTGTGGACTCAGAGTAGCCTTGGGAAGTCTGGAAATCCACCTCTGGTGATGCAAAAGACTTCGGCGTCCGGCAGGAGCTTCAGTAATGCAGACCGGTCAGTTGCTACTTTGGTGCCTGCCAAGCAGGGGAGTCACTCCTTGACCCCAAGGGAGATTTCTTCCGTCTTCTAGTCAAGATAGAAAGTCGATGGTCCAGGATATATGTTTCAGAGGATTGTCCAGGGTAATCTAAAGTCCTAGGGACTGGGTTCCTATACTTATACTAAGTTTAGGGGATGGACTAACTCTAAGGCCCCACCTATGGGTGGACCTGGGGTGGGGGCGGTTACACCCCTTCCCCTTTGTCCAGATTCACACCAGAGCAGGGGCTGAGTGCCGCTGCAACCGGTCTGAACTGGGCTACGATGGGGACACCTTGTGTGCCCCAGGCAGTGTCTCAAAAGCATTCACTGAATGCACCCAGCCTGCCCCAATACACATCAGCCTGTCTGGGGAGGTGGTTACACCACCCTGTGACAGGAAAGCGATTGTCCAGGCCGCCCCTGCCGGAGTTTCCCCCAGCAGCAGTAGGCCAGACCGGTGTCTGTGGCAGTGGCATCCATTTTGTGATGCCAGGGCTTTGAAAAGATTTAACCGGGTTTTTCCAGTGTGAACATGTCTCTCCCTCTAGAAGGGGGAAATGCTACCCCCACCGCCAGAACTGGCGGGGGGTTAGTATTCCAAAGCGTTTGACACCAAACGCGACATGTTTTGATGCAGCCATCCCAAAGTTAGCATTTACCGCGAGGTTATAATGCACTTAAGATTATATGGTATGGCTGTATCACAGAACAGTCATAAGGAAGTATTTCTGAATGCTGCAGAGGGGCTCAGCTCATGCATGGGCACCCTCTCAAATAAAACCAAGCACTCTGCCTTCAGAATTTTCAAGACCTGCCATAGGAGTGGCTTATAGGTTTATATGTGTCTGTATAAGGTAGTGATATAGGTAGCCTATATCACAGTAAGGGGTGCAAGCACACCCTTACCCAGGTTGCAGTAGCAGACCTGTGGTGTCATTTTGGAGTGCTTCCCATGGGTGGCATAATACATGCTGTAGCCCCTGGTAGGCCTCTGAGGTACCTAGGCCCTAGGTACATAGTATACCATATACTAGGACTGAATTGCTGCCCAATTTCCTGATGAACTGAAGAGCATTTACTTAATGAGCATAGATTGATTTGTACACGCTTATGGTCTCGACCCAATCTATGGGACTGTAGCGTGCTGCAGAACGACCTGATTGACTTAGACGACGACAAATAGCCAGATTAGGTAAATATGGTGATCTGTGACTTGAACAATGATTTATTAAAGGTTTTCATTAATTAGATAACATTTATTAATGATTACATACAAATGAGTTGGGTTGTTTATTCATAGAAAATGTTTAAAATTTAAATGCAAGTTAGAAGATTGAGGATTCACTTTACCAAAATCAACTAAATTAGATCCATCGTTTAGGTGGAAGGAATATCTAGAAGTTCAGGTATAAGATGTGTTGAATTAAAATACTTGAGCTACATTCAGAAGATATTCCTTTCATGTCAGCGCTTGGAACATTCATCTCTAAGAAAGAGCAGACCAATGATGTGTGAATGTTGGTGTTATGGGCCCCACCAGTGAATGTATTGATTGAATGTGTTAGTGAGGTATTTGGTCTGTGACGAAGAGAGGAATTTGGATTCTACGCTGCAGCAGTTTTTCTGGTAGCAGGATGATGGTTTTTATTGTTTTGTTTTGGTGATTATTGTTTGTACATTGCTTATTGAGTATTGATTATTGATTGGTATTGATTTATGTACTAACAGTCTATGTTGAGTTACGTCGAGTTCTATGTTGTTTGCATGGCTTCTGGGTTGTAGGAAGTCGGAAGTTTGTAACGGTTCCGTAGTAGAGCAGAGGTAAGCGCTGCTCTCGGGAAAGACGGAATTGTTGTTACCCTGTAGGTACACAGGGGAAACGTGTAATGATTGAAGTTGCACGACGCATTGTCTGGGTTTGATTCGGTAGCATCGTCGTGTGTTACCATTAGAGACATTTTCAGTATAAGAGAAGTGTGTATGATAGCAAAGGTTACCTGTGAAATTTTGGTCTTAGGTACCAGGAGGCCAGAAGGTACTCTGATAACGCTTATCACTGAAAAAGTAGCAGGTGGTCTCTGAGCTTGCTAGAAGGACAGAGAAGAGGGAAGTGCTGCTTTGTTAACAAATGTTATAATTCTGTAGCAGGACAGACTGTTCGCTGTCCTCGGGAAAGACAGAATTCTGTGTGAATGTACTACAATTTTACTGTGTGAAAGTGCGTGTATGGAAAGGCATTCCGGTTAATTGCGAAACTCTGGTTTTATTTCTCAGGAGCATTGGGTCTCCAACTAAGCGTCTTAATTCTAGAGAAGCGGTTAGCTAATGCTTGCTAGAAGGGTAAGGTAGAGGAATGTGCTACTTTATCAACTGAAGTAACGAGTCCGTAGTAGGGCAGAGGTAAGCGCTGCTCTCGGGAAAGATGGAATTCTTGTGAAAAAGGTATTTTTTTGCTATTCTTTGGTTAGCGAAGCGGACAATGGTGGTGTTTTTATGTAGTTACTAACAGATTTTGTAAATTAAAAAAGTTTGGAAACTTACCGAGAAATTTTTGTAAAGGGGGGTCAGTAGAAACAGGAGTAGGAGCAGCGGCTGTTGACGTCAGAAAGACCGCGCTGGGATTGGCCAGTGAGATGGAGAAGTAAACACTCCTGATTGGTGCATTAGTGTACGCCGCGCTAGGACTGGAGAATTACAGGGTGACGTAGACGCTCTTGATTGGTGCATTAGTGTGAGTCTCGCTGGGATTGGAGAATAACAGAGGTGGCACAGACACTCCGGATTGGTGTGTTAGTGTGAGTTGCGCTACGATTGGACAGAATAGCAGTACAGTTGTAAGAAGAGACTAGCGATACACAGAAGACATGAAAATGTATTACGATCCACCAGAAAAGGAGAAAAAGTCTTGGTTTGGAAAAATTAAAAGGTGGTTTAAAAAGGACAAACCGATTGTGACAAGGGAAGGACAGTTACTTCCTCCACCGAAACCCCCCGGATCCTTTATTGTTGAAAAATATTGATATCATATCTGTATTTGGTTAGACAATTGGGTAAAATATACGAAGGACGACGGAGTCCTGGCTTTCCCAGAACATGGTTCATTTAATTTGGCAGTTCTGAGAAATTTGAGAGAGAAAATGATGAATTTAGAACCAAGACCTAGACCGACACAGTTTGAGGCATTGACAGAATGGGAAGATGAGATGCATGATCGAGAAAGACAGAGGAATGGTGGAAGATATAGGTACATGTTTGGGAGACAATACGGACATGAGAATCGTGATGATCGGATGAGAAAGTGGCGGAATGCTGGTATGACTGAAAGATTGTTTCCTGGAAGAACTGCAGAGGATAATGGAGGGCGAAAATGTACAGAGAAAAGACATATTGTAGGGTCAAGAGGGAATGGAGTGAGTGAATCAGAGAATGATGTTCTTGATGATATGTTTTATAAAAATCCACCCCCGTATCGACCAGAACCAGAAATATTGGCACGAAGTGCCCCATTGAAAGAAACTTTACGAATTATAAAGACAGAACCAATGTCTCAAAATTTAGAGGAACATAACTCCATTAGAGAGGTAGAAAGGAAGTCAGAGAGAAGAATAAATGGTGAAAATTCAGCAGAATTAGTGAAAACAACCTTAGAATTAACAGAGAAAATAAGAGAATTGACTAAAAATCTGGAAGCTGTAACAGTTCCGGTGACTATAGTTCCGGTAATGCCTATTTTCGATAAACAAAAAGATAGCGAACATTGTGTAACAGTTCCTTATAAGAGCCGAAAACAGGTTGAACAGCCAAAACCGAGCCAAAATGAGAATCCATGGAGACAGACAATAAGTATGATCGAACCAAATGTTTCAAGCAATCCATTCATAAGTCAGAATTTTCCTGAAAAGAGTATAACGACAGTAGAGTCAATATTGGAAGCACAAAAGATTCCAGAACAGGGTAGCATAGAGAAACCAGTAGGAACATCTACAGAAGAATTAAGTAAATGGTTAAGAAGTTTACAGGGAAGAGACAAAGAATCCCAATCAATAGATGTGGCAAAGTTACGAATGGTACTGGAAGAACTAATAGTAGGAATTATCCCCACAGAGAAATTAAAAACTTACCCAGATGAAGAATTAATTTTTTTGTGAAAAAGTGTGACATGGAGAGCAAAAAACCTACATGAACGACTAGAAGAAGTAGCAAATGAAATGGGAATAGATATTGAAAAGGTAAAGGCTTTGCAAAAGCCATATCGAATTGATTCCACTGAAAAAGATATTGAAAATCTGAATACCACAAGACGGATAAATCAGATTAAGGAAATAATTGTCTTATTGAGGAAATGGGGAGATGTGGAAAAATGGAAAATCAGGTGGTATAGGAAACGAGATGATGCCTCAGATAAAACATTTGCAGCATTCCCTGTAAGAGGAAAAGAAAAGGTAGTAACAGAATGCCCTATGAGAGAGATTCCAGGAGGAGGATATGTGCATGTCCCATGGACAAGACAGAACATTTTGTCCTTTACAAATTATTTCCCTTGACTGCGTGAAAAGCCTGTCGAGTGGTACAGGCATGTGGATAGATTTGTCAAATTGTCTAAAGTATTACGGATTGACTTGAACAGTCTATTTGACATAATAGTACCATCAGATTTATGGACGGAGTGCAAGCTCATGATTAATTCGCCGACTCAGGAATACCCTAGGGATCCAAAAACAGGAGCTCCAGACCCCGAGGTAATGAAGAAATATGAACAGGTTATTGCATTTCTGAAAAACAAGGTACCTCCTAAAGAGACAGATTGGGTGAAAATCGACAAAACACGACAAGAAAGTAAAGAGTCAGTGCATGCCTATTATGAAAGGCTAATATTAGCTTTTAAACAATTTAGTGGAGATGAAAATCTGAGTGAAAAGGATTTGAGTCATTTTGTATACAGATTTGTATGTGGTCTACGTCCAGAAATTAGTGAAATGATAAAACAGCATACTGTAGATTGGCAAAATAAGAAAACAGATGAAGTATTGAGACATGCTAAATATTTCAGTGATGAGATTGAAGCAAAACAGCGAAAATTGAAAGAAAAGGCTATGTGGGCACAGGTAAAAGTAGCAGAGAGGCAGGAAGCTCAATTAGCAGAACAGGCGAATAACACAGGAACAAGACAGAAATTTGGTCCTGGAAAAGGGAAAGGAAGCTTTAATATAGAAGAAGCTAAAAATAAATTCCCATGTCATAATTGCGGTAGGCTAGGGCATTGGAAATCCGAGTGTAAATTCCGCCCAAGTACTAATAATGGAAATCAATCATTGAATCCACAGGTGCAGAGTGAGGTGAGTGGTCAACTGCAGCAACAGCAGCAGGTTGTTACACCACAGAATCAGGTGCCAAAGCCGCCTTTTCCACAGAGCAGAAACTCTCAGAAGTATAGTAGTGAAACAGGATTCTACGATGAAGAACAGGTAAATAAGCTACCCCGCGCTAGCGCTGTCTCGCAGTATTGGCTACAACGGGATGAGTGTGATTCAGAAGAAATGTATTGACGGTGCCGAGGGGAGGAAGAAGAGTGCGTACTTGGCGCAACTCTAGAAGTAGACCAGACAGGCCCATTTGTGGATGGGAAGGTTAATGATGAAAATATTACTTTCCTAGTTGATTCTGGTGCTACTCGATCAACTGTCAGATCAGCTGATGTTAAGAATCTTCCTCTCTCGGATGAAACGATCCAAGTAAATGGTGTATCCAACAGACAGATTAAAACTTACCTTACAGAACCAATGAAAGTAAACATAGGGAAATTTTCGGAAATGCACCGCTTTATTGTGTGGGATACTAGTCCTGTGAATTTATTAGGTAGGGACTTGCTGTGCAAAATGAATTGCACTATATTTTGTACCCCGGATGGGATAGTATTTGAAACCCCAGATGATGATGTGCTGTAGAAAATGACAATAGCTAACAGGGAAAAATTAGGTTATTGAAACCTATGCTGTATTTAACCCTGATGAATTACCTAAAGAATTAAAACAGTCCATAAAAGCGGAAGTTTGGGACTTCACTGGATAAGATGTAGGATTAATGAGAAATGTAGATCCAGCAAAAATAATAGTGAAGGAAGGAGTAAGCTATCCAAATGTCCCTCAATATAAATTGACACCTGAAATAATTGAAGGAGTAACTCCGGTGATAGAGAAAATGATAAGACAAGGAATGTTGAGAGAAATAATGAGTAGTCCATGTAATTCCCCAATAATGGGACTGAAAAAGCCTAATGGAAAATTCAGTATAGTACAAGATTTGAGAAAGATAAACAAAATTGTTGTGTCATGTTGTCCCATTGTACCAAATCCATCAGTGATTTTATATCAGATTCCCCATGACGCAGAATGGTATACAGTGATTGATCTATGCCATGCTTTCTTTTCTATCCCATTGCACCATGACAGTCAGCAAATTTTTGCATTTCGTTTCGGCGAGCGTATTTTGGATTGGTGCCGAATTCCACAGGGGTATACAGAGAGCCCCTCAAAATTTAATGAGCTATTGAAGAAGTCCTTGGAAAGTCTAGAAATGCCCGAAAATTCAGTGTTAATTCATTGCACCGATGACCTTCTTGTGGCATCGAAAACCCGTGAAGCTTGTGAGGTAGACACGATAGCCTTGCTAAATCATTTGGCAGATGGAGCAATAATGGTGTCACCATCAAAATTGCAATTTTGTAAGAAAGAAGTACAGTATTTAGGACATAACATTGAGAAAGGATTGAGAAAAATAATGATAGACAGAATCAGGATCATAAAAGGAATGAGAGCACCCATGACCCAAAGAGAGGTGAGAATGTTTCTTGGAATGGTTGGATATTGTCGCCAGTGGAGCAGTAACTTTTCTTTGATCGTAAAACTTTTGGTGCGACTGACGAGAAGTGATGTGAAAGATCCCATTGATTTGAACAAGGAAGAATTGACAGCATTTAAACGATTGAGAGATGGATTGTGTGAAGCACCTACATTAGGTATGCCTGATTATGAAAAAGAGTTTGAATTGTATTGCAGTGAGAGAAATGGATGTGCACTCTCTGTGTTGATACAGAAGCATGGAAAACTGAGGAGACCAATTGCATATTTTTCCTCAATGCTTGACCCAGTAGCTGTAGCCCTACCTGGGTGTTTGAAAGCAGTAGCTGCTACATGCCGAAGTTTGGAGCAGAGTGAAGGGATTGTGATGAGATATCCTGTGAAAGTGTTTGTACCTCATGATGTGGCGTTCCTTTTAAGAAGGAGTCGTACTCAGTATATGACACATAGTCGGCTGACTAAGTATGAAAATGTCATATTAGGTGCAACCAATGTAAGTCTTGTGAGATGTTTGAATGTGAATCCTTCAACATTGTTGCCTGACGCTGAGAATGTGGAAGTCAGAGATGAAGCAGATCAGGATTGTCTGGATGTACTTGATTTTTGTACAAAACCACGAGCGGACATAAAAGATGTACCTTTACCGGAAAGTGATTTTGTGATGTTTGTTGATGGGTCTTGTTTGAGAACAGATGAAGGAGTGTTGAGTGCAGCATATGCAGTATGCACAGTCGCAGCAGTAATGGAAGCATCCTATCTGAAAGGAGTAAAATCGGCCCAGGTAGCAGAGCTTGTGTCTCTGACTAGAGCGTGCAAGATTGGGAAAAGTGTGAGAGTAACTGTGATAACTGACAGCCAGTACGGTTTTGGAGTAGGCCTGGGCGAAAATTTTGTTCTGTTCGTGGAAATTGCGATAATTAGATATTTTCGTGTGCCGCAGAAAGCGCGAAAATGTCAAAATTTCCGCATTCTGCAGTTTAGCGATAATTTGGTTCTTGCTCGCGCTGTAAAATAATACATTCTCGCGCGCGATTGCCTTACCTGAATCCCTGCGTTCGCCGACAAGTTTTCTTGATCCGGTCGGGTTCTCCATGAGATGTTGTATTGTTTTTAGCCATTTGCGCTGTCTCGCGACAGTTCGCGCCCGCAGTGACGTCATGCGTCACGCGATCACGTCTTTCTTCTCGCGATCATGCACCGCGAGACAACTGAAAACAAGATGGCCGCGCCCACGAGCAGCCACATGGGTAAGTTGGCGAGCCGCAGCCATGCAGAAAATCTCGCAAACATGCAGGAAAAAAACTTCCGCATCTTCGCGATATTTCCGCGTGTTTGCGATAATTTTTAACATTTTCGCAATAATTTGTGAAAGTGGATTTCGCAAATTCCGCCCACCCCTATTTTGGAGTCGTCCACGACTTCGGACAGTTATGGCTGCAGAGAGGATTCTTAACCTCAAGTGGAACTCCCATTAAGAATGCTGAAGTGGTTGGAAGGTTGCTTGATGCGATATAGCTGCCTAGGCAATTGGCTGTTGTTAAGTGTGCTGCTCACAGTCATAGTGGTGATTATATCGCCACAGGAAACCAGTATGCCAACGACATGGCACAATACTGTACACAAAATCAGAATTCTATAAATTGGGCTAAGGAAAGGGAAAAAATGTCTTGCTCTTTGATGTTTACTAACACTGTGGGAACATGGGAAGAAGTAAGACAGTTGAAGGAAGAAGCAGGAGATGAGGAAAGGAAACAGTGGGTAAAAGCAGGATGTGCACTAAGAGAGAAGGATCATGTGTGGGTTTATCGAGATGGAAGACCAGTTATGCCTGATAGCATGATGTCTACAATGGCACGGATGTATCATGGTCAGGGACACATAGGGAGAGATGCTATGATCAGGTCATTTAAGCAGACCTGGTACAATGCAAAGTTCAGACTTGTGGCAGAAAGTCTATGTCAAAGATGCCTAATATGTCAGCAATACAATCCTGGGAGAAAAACAGTAGTGAGTCTAGGAACAATAGGCCGAGAAGGAGGGCCTTTTACCAGAATGCAAGTGGATTTCATTGAGATGCCTCCCTGTAACAGATTGAGATATGTCTTGGTTATGGTCTGCCTATTTTCCAGATGGGTGGAGGCATTTCCAACAAGGAGAAATGATTGGATGACAGTTGCAAAGTTACTTTTGAGAGAATTTATCCCTAGATTTGGGTTTCCAGTGACAATTGAATCAGACCGAGGAGGATATTTTCATAATGGGATCATAAAACTGATTTGTGAAGCATTGAATGTACAGCAGAAACTACATTGTGCCTATCGACCAGAGGCTTCTGGTGTGGTGGAACAAATGAATGATACTATCAAAAATAGAATAGGGAAAATGTGTTTGGCCACAGGAATTAAATGGCCTGATGTCTTGCCTCTGGTACTCATGACTATTAGATCAATTCCAGACAGAACTACAGGGTTAAGCCCCCATGAAATAATTATGGGACGAGCCATGAGGCAGGTGTTTATACCAGTCAACAAGCTGATGACTATAACTGATGACATGGTGTTGGAATACTGTAAAAACCTGGCAGACGCAGTCCAGTCTGTGTTTCATCAGGTTGGAGCGGATGCCACCACACTTGAAAAGAAGCCAGCCCATGATCTGAGCACAGGGGACTGCGTGAGGATAAAGGTCCACAGAAGAAGAAACTGTTTGGTTCCAAGGTGGGGCAAACCAATACAAGTCATTCTGACAACAACGACAGCTGTAAAGTGTGCTGGACTGAAAAACTGGACCCATGCAAGTCATACATTGAGAATTCCAAATCCAGTAGACAGCACAGAAAAGAATATTTTGGTGAATCAGAATCCAGTACCGAGTCAGATGACGGAGAGTCAAAAACACGAGAAAACCCTGAAAGGGGGGGAAGGAGAACCAAGTCTCACATTGGTCCCCAGAAGTAGTTCTCTGAGAAGAAGACTACAGATTTCTGATACCAGTTCAGATTCTGAAATTGAACAAGGAACGCAATGTTCCAGGAAATAACTAGGGAAGAACAAAGAGAAAGACAGTGAAGAGACACTTAAAGAAATTAGTGAAAAGGGAGTGCCAAATGAAAGATTGAGAGAAATTCCACCTGAAATAACTCATGTAGATGGACAGGTGACAGGTACAGAGAGAGAGGGACAGATTTCTGCGGAAGACCCCCGAGGAGGCGTAGGGAACAGCAACATCCAGTTAGGTGAAGGGATAAGTAGTCAGCAGGAAGATTGCGTGTCGGAGACTCGAGGAGGGACAGAAGTAGGGAAAACAAAACAAGTGGTGGAAAAAGGAATTGTCGAGAGTAAAAAGCAAGTTGAAACCGAATCTGAAGAAAGCGAAGATGAAATACCTGAAGGACGAGTTCTAAGAAAGAGAGCTTGGAGAACTGAAAAGAAAGACAAAGGAAGTAAATTAAAAAGAACTGCAAAAGTCGACGTTTGGCCGAATAAAATAAAGAAATTGAGATATCGACTGACACGAGTAAACTCACCAAGGGCTGAACAGGTGAATGAAGTGACGATTCAGGAGAAATCAAAAGAAGAAGAGACAACTGTGATTAAAGAAAGCAAAAGAACAAGGAAACCTAACCAGAAGTATAAGTCGCCGGAATGGACATACGTGGCTCTGCCTGAAAGAAGAGAAGAGGCGGATAGCCAAGGAAATCCAGAGGAGACTGTACTGAAAGTGGTTGAAGAAGAGGAAGAATCAGAAATCCTGAGAGTTCTCTTGTCCGACATTGGGGAAGAAGAAACGGAAGTTCAGGAAATTCTGTATTTGGATCATGAGAGGAAAGTGAAAGACGATGAGATGCCGAACTGAATAAACCAAGAAAGCTGCTGATGAAGAAACAATAAACTAAGACAAAAAGATAAAAACTGGTAGAACCAAGTAGGTGCTTAGAGCCTTGGGATAGAAAACTAGTTGTGAAGTAGAAGAGGCGAAGTCAAAAGACACTGTCCATTTTAGCGAAGATGGCTAACATAGATAGTAGCAAAGGTAGATGTACATTCTTGAGGAGATGGTGTAAATTGTGTTGCTGTTGCACAGGATTACTAATGCTTCTGTGGAGCATATTTGCTCTTCTGATCTCTTTTAAGGTTACTATAGATACACTAGAAGGTCATAGTGGGAACAAAACTAATATAGGGAAGATTCCAAGGGTAGTACCGACTGTAATAGATAAAAACTATTTACATAAAGATAGGTCTATAACTGATTTTTCTAACAATGTGTTTTCAAAATTATTGTTTGAATTTGTAAAGACAATGGAGGTAAGGGATTGCTGTGTTTGCATGCAGTTACCTGCCTCTGTTTCAGAAGGAGTGACTTATCATCACCTTCCAGTAACTTATGGAATAACATGTAGTGTAATAGCGAGTTTATTTTATCAAACTAGAAAGTTAGAATATTATTTTTCAGATGTAGATAACATTTTCGCACAAGTACCTGCAATTAACAAACTGAATAAGGTAAAACCTGCTAAAGTAGGTGAATTTTTCTTAGAAACTAAAGAACTAACATTAGAATATATATTTAAAAACAATTTGACTTGCAGTTTAAAGAAAGAGGAAAATACATTTTTAGATATGGTTGAAGAAAGGAGACTGAAAATGCAAAGAAAGGCATCTGAAGGGAAGGTGGAGAATACAGTCTGGGATGTAGAGATGGAAAAACACTTGAAAGGTGAAGCTAGTCCAACTATGGCTTTAGATTGGCCTCAGAAAGGGAAATTGTGTATTAGAAGGAATCAAACTGCATATAATAATTATTTTTTAGGTAATAGTGAGTGCCATGATACATACCGAATCATGAGTGGATGGGGATTTAAAGGTGGGGAAGATCCAGTTGTCCCTGGATTATATTTCATTTGTGGGAATAGGGCATATTATCGTTTGGCAGACCATTGGTATGGCACATGTTATGTAGGCCTGGTTTTCCCGAAGATCTTTCATATGGATAGAGGAGAAGATGGTGTACATAGTTTAGGTAGTTATTTAGTACGTAGTAAGAGAGAATCTTGGACAGAAATTGTGGGTGACATTTTTGGAGCATTGATACCAGCAGTGGGAATATCTCTGAATGCAAACAAAATTAGAAAATTATCAACAGTAGTGGATCGCTTGTCAACAAGGACCGCTGGAGGATTCCTATTAGTAAACACTGAAATGGTTGCCATGCGTGCTATAGTAATGCAAAATCGACTTGCCCTTGATATATTATTGGCAAAAGAGGGTGGAGTCTGTGGAATGCTGAAAGTTCAACATTGTTGTACTTACATTCCTGATGAAAGTAAAGATCTGAAAATGTATATTAAAAAAATTACAGAATTGCATGACGAAATTGCACCACTGGAGGTTGAAGGTGTTTGGGAAAAGATGGGAAAGAAAATATCAGCTATTAAAGATTTCATAGTAAAGCTAGGTAGTACATTTTTAGGTAAAATATTATTTCCACTAACATGTGTAATTTTCATAATATTAGTGATACGATTAGGTTGTATTTGTTGTAAAAAGAATAAAAATAAAAAAAAGTTAAAAGGAGAAAAATTAAGGAGAAGAGATAAGAGACAAGAAAGAGAATTTGACGAGATAGAATTGGAAGAGTTTAAAGAGAGCATGTACGAATCAGCAAAAAGAGAAGAAATAGGGGAAACTGAATTATAAAAGAAAGCAAGAAATTATTTTTAAGTTCCGTAAAGAAATACAAAATTTTGATGGTGTGATGATATAACCACCAAAGGGGGGATTGATGGAGCGGGCAGTACAATATTGTGTATACCCCCCCCAATTTGCATGTGCATACTAATTAGAATAATCAATTAATTATAATCATATTAAATGTTTGAAGTGGAATACTAATCAATCTTACTAAGGTTTGAATTATACGTGGGATTTGCATTTGCATGGTTAAAATAATTGTAAACTAAAATATGTACGCATACTAATACTAGAAAATTAGAATTTTGCATGATATATGTTGCTTTTGTGACGTGAAGAGTAAGTTGCACCAGATGACATCACTGGGTGAGTATAAATGCTTTGAATGTTGCTATTATGCTAGATAATTACATACACATAGGGGAACTAGTGAGGGTTTAACATTTTATTAGTCATTTCCATGTTTTAATTATTCTTTGTGTTTGTTTTACTTAACCCCTTCGGTGCTCATGACGGAACGGTTCCGTCATGAGCCACGGTTGAGCTGTGCTCATGACGGAACCGTTCCGTCATGACCACGCCCGCGCAAGATTCCGTCAGCACAGCGGCGGAATTTGCGCAGCATGGAAGGGGTTAAGTTGTCCATTTGGGCCTTCATAAAGATGGCCGCTCCTTTGACTCGACGGGACAGACACCACTCCACAAGATTCTGGGTGAAGTGCGCCTGCGCTAACATGAGCAACAGTGGCCTCGTCCTGACCCCAGGCAAACTGTACCCATCAAGGACACACTGGGAGAAGTGCCAAAGAAAATCAACAATGGACTGTCTTTAAAACCGGAACCAGCAAGTGCGATGATCTAACTTAATGAACTATGTGAGAACTTCACCGACCGACCCCAAATCCACCAATGAGGATCGTCTAAAACTGATATTTGTTACAATTTTACATCGATTTTACTATAAAAATCCAATAGAATAGTGAGTCGCGCGCTCTTTTCTTTTCCTGACGTTATGCTGACAGAGAGGACGGTGACCCTGCAGGACAGCTGTTTCCCTGAATCTTTGACGGAAGGAATTGCTGCCCAATTTCCCGATGAACTGAAGAGCATTTACTTAATGGGCAAAGATTTAATTTTACACGCTTATGGTCGCGACCCAATCTATGGGACTGTAGCGTGCTGCAGAACGACCTGATTGACTTAGAGGACGACAAATAGCCAGATTAGGTAAATATGGTGATCTGTGACTTGAATAATGATTTATTAAAGGTTTGCATTAATTAGATAACATTTATTAATGATTACATACAAATGAGTTGGGTTGTTTATTCATAGAAAATGTTTAAAATTGAAATGCAAGTTAGAGAATTGAGGATTCACTTTACCAAAATCAACTAAATTAGATCCATCGTTTAGGTGAAAGGAATATCTAGAAGTTCAGGTATAAGGTGTGTTGAATTAAAATACTTGAGGTATATTTATGTAGATATATTTTCCGTTAGTTCAGAAGATATTCCTTTCATGTCAGCGTTTGGAACATTCATCTCTCAGAAAGAGCAGACCAATGATGTGTGAATGTTGGTGTTATGGGCCCCACCAGTGAACATATTGATTGAATATGTTAGTGAAGTATTTCGTCTGTGACGAAGAGAGGAATTTGGATTCTACGCTGCAGCAGGTGCAGCCAGTTTTCTATATTGTTGGGAAGGTCGCAGGCAGGTGGTGTGACTAGAATCAGTCTAGAGCAACCCACATGGGGTCACAGGGATCCTGTTTACTGCACAAGACTAGGCCTTATTGGGATTGCAGGCCTTCAACTTTAAGCTTGCCGAGATATGGTTGGTGGGGTCCATGTCAGGGTCTTGTGACTACTGCCTTGTAGGTGTGGTGGGGGCAATAAAGTTCAAAGCCCCATGCCACCCCTGGGTGTAGAGGTCCGGGGAAGGAAGACCTTTGGTCTTATCACCCTGTTGCAGGTGGTCTGTGGCCTCCTTTTTTCACTCTGACCCACCTATGATTGATACACAGCCCCACTGTAAGTAGAGACAACCGGTCAACCTGTCTTGCCAGGTGCGTCTGTTGTATTAGGCCATCCTGTTATCAGGCCTTGCAGCCGTCGTGGTGTGCAGTGTGCAGATGTGCTGGGTGATGGTGCTACATCCTAGGATGTCGGCTCACGGAGGGCATGTGGGTTCCTGCATCATGGATGGGATTCTTAGTTGATAGGAGGCCAAGCTCAGAGCCCCCCAGGACTGCCATTGAAGTCGCGAGAGGTGAGGATTTGGTCACCGTGGAGCACCCCACTGCTAGAGGATCAGGGCAGGCGTCTCCACTCACTGTGGGCCATGGCTGCTGATCCCACTGCACGTAGTGCCTTTAAAATATATATTTTTACCACACATGTTTTTACCATGTATATGCTTTTACCATCCATTTAAGGTAAGTTGGAGGGTGTGGGGTCTCCCACCACCATTGATTTAAATATAAATATATATAAACAATTTGTGGTAATGGCACTCTTTGTAAAAGCATATGCGTTCTAAAAAATGTGGTGCAAAAATGTGTTGTAAAGACATGCAAAGTATTCCCTGCATTGTTCCATCACATACCAACTAAAACAAATATTGCCAATTGGAAATCCCTTCAACACCCCATGTGGGGTAGGGTCCAAACAGTAAAGAAGGTAATCACCCCTCATCTTAGCTATGATATTGGCATACTGTCTTAAGATTATCCTTACTACTCTCAAAAAGATAGATTTAATAATACGGAAGTTCATATGGGACCAAACACCACCAAGGTAGATGCATAAAAACACTATCTAGCCACCACCTCAGGAGGTCTACGTCTACCCCACAAATGTCTGAAAGGGTGCTTCATCTTTCACAGATAGCTTATGTAGGAAGGTGGATATCTGACTATGGTTACCCCCAATTTTTTTGCCTAGTGTCTAGCTGGTTTTTCGACTTAGTTGGCCTGAGATCCTGCCATTCAGGACCTCAGCCCATCTGCTCTCTCTTTAAAATGGACTCCATGCACCCTAGGTGCATACCCCATTGGAACTAGATCACCCTGTGAGCCCCTGTACCAGTGTACACTAGGTACCCAGGGCATTGGTGTATCTAAGGCCACCAGGGGCTGAAGCATGTATTGTGCCACCCCTGGACAGGCCTAACAAATTTGACACAACTGGCCGATCACTCAGCTGGGGTAAGTTGGTGTAACCACCTCTTACTTAGGTGTAGTATACCTATACCTAACCTTAAATGGAACACATGTTAACCTATAAGTCACTCCTATGGCAGGCATTAACAATCCTGAAGACAGAGTGCGTGGTTCCATGTGAGATGGTGCTCTGGCATGAGCTGAGCCTGTCTGCAGTGGTCGGAACAACTTCCTTCTACTGTTTCCAGATATCGTCATACCATATACTCTTAAGTGCATTATGAACCTCGCGGTTAAATGCTAACTTTGGTTTGGCTTTATCAAAACATGTCGAGTAAGGTGTCATACGAATTGGAATACTAACCCCTCGCCAATTCTGGCGACGGGGTTAGCATTCCACCCTTCTAGAGGGACACGACATGTACAGTACCTGAAACCCGGGTAAAATCAGACATAGCCTCAGCTCCACAAAATGGATGCTGCCACCACAGACACAAGTCTGCCCTCCTGCTGCTGGGAGTCCTTCCAGCTTGGGAGACGTGGACAAAGGGTTTCCTGCCAGGGGAGGTGCATGCACCACCCCAGACAGGATTTTGTGTATTGGTCAGGTAGGGCTTGAATAGAATCAGACATGCCTGAGGCTCACAAGGAGCCTCGGTGCATATGCCAGTTCAAACCGGTCCTGGGGCACACCAGCCCCGGACCTGGGGCGAGCTGGACAAAGGATTGGGGGTGTAACCACCCCCCTTCCAGGTCCCACCCTTAGGGAAGGACCTAGCAGGTAGTCCGGCCCCTAGAATCCGCTTAAAGGTAGGAGCTGTGTCCTAAGACTTCAGACATCCTGGAATCAACTTAACTACAAGAAGAAGACGGGAACTTTGACGCTCTGCTGCACAGAGGACTGAAGGAAATCTCCCCTGTGGTCAGGGAGTGACCACCTTGCTAACGCAAGCACCACCCAGTGAATCAACGTCTGCTTTGCCGCTGCCTCCCGCTGGAGCCCGAGCCCAGAGCCCGACAAGACCTGGACCTCCAGACCTCTCACAGCCCGATCCACAGTCCCTGCAAAGAAGGAACCCGTGGATGCATCGAGACACGTGGAGCCAGCCATCTTGAAAGACCGATGACAAGCTGCAAGCGCGACAACAGAGGCTCCCTCCAAGTTGTGCTTTGGGTCCTAAAAAGCCCAACACCCGAGCAGCATCTGCACCAAAGGTGAGCCCTCCAGCATCTCCACGATCTGCGTGGGGCCCTTCTGCACTTTGCATCTCGACACGCCTGCTCGGTCCCTGGCCCATTGGCTAGTGGCCATTTTGGCGACGAAACTTGAAATCAACGACGCTGGTCTGGTTGCTCCAGACTGGCCCCTGCTTCCCTCCAAAGGAGCAGCACCTCTGACCTTGCTGGTCAGAACAATCAGCTTTCTCCCATTTCCACGACTCCTGCCTTTGCCAAGGCTTGTTTGCCTCTTTCGAGTCGCCGACACCGCCGACAGCGAGAGCCTGCGTGGGACAGCTCGTGACTTGACTCCTGGACGTCGTCGACCTTCAGGGACCACTTGGCTGTGGAGACAAGCTACCCCTCAACACCTGTTTGCACCCGACATCGCCTGGTACCTACCTGGTGCCACGCCGGTCACTGGCTAGTGACTGTGAACACTGTCCCCTCTGCTTTCAGGTCTTCTACAACTCCGATCCACCCTTGGATCCAACGCAGCTCTTCCGGTCCGACCGCCTGCGGCATCTTTGTCATCAGGCTCCATTGAATCGATAGAAGAAACCCGACGCACTTCGAGACCTATGCACCCGCTTCCTGTGGGTGAGGTAAAGCTGGCACTCCGGTGCCCCAGTGTAGAGAATCATCTCTAGTGTCTGTGTTTCAAATCTTAAGATCGTAGTCCATCCGGAAGATCCTTTCTGCAGTAACTTTTAAACTTTTACGCACCCATTGAAAACCTATGGGAGCCCGCGTCTAGCTTTACACACTGCACACGCGACCCGTGGACCTCCTGGTCACTAACTGAAGTTAGCTCCTTGTAGGCCCAGCGATTCTAGAGGCCCTAGGCCTTTTCCCTTTCCTTGTCGTGGTTCTTATACCACTATTTTAGTATATGGTTTGAGCGGCCACCAGGGCCTATCCATATAAAGTGCAACTTCTGTATATTATTGAATTGTCTTGTTTAACGATTTGTGCTCCTGTGCTCATAAAGAGTCTAGGGGATACTTTGAGAAATAAATACATATATATTTTGAATATATATCTGTGTGGTGTCCTTTCATTGGTATAAAAGGGGGTTACATATGGTAAAACAGCTTGCTTAACACGTTTCACGAGTTTAGCCTCAAAGACTGCTTAGCCTACGCTACCACTAGGGCAGCTAGTCCGAAAAGGTTGACTTACAACCACACCATAAGGGTTGCTTGGCATGGTACAAGGTGGTCACTAGAACTAGTGAACAGCATATACCAGGCCAACTTCTCACATTGGTGAGCAGCGGTTGGATTTGAGCTTGCTGTGTTTTACCTCTGTAATCTCTTTGTTACCAATTGAAAGATCATACAGGTACCTTTAGGTACATATAAAACAAGACAGATATACTTAAGTTCTACTGAACTTAGTTGTTGTAGAGAAAAGGGAGTAGCACACCCTGACTACAACTACTAGATAGGTTTAGTAGGTAAACCCAAGTGTAGGTAGATTGCAACACATCCACCCACACTTAAGAGCAATGGAGGGGGCAGAGGGGTCCAAGGTACCCATCTCTGTCGAGAGTGACCCCCAGAGGGCACCAACTCTCTTTGCTACCCTGAATCAAAATGAGCTCAGGCAGTTGGCAAATATCAGGGGCCTTAAACAGCTCAAGAACCCTACTTTTGCTGAACTCAGAGAGCTTTTACAAGCTGATGAAAATCAGAGAGCTCTCAAAGCCTCCCAGTTAGCCCCCTTAGGGACAGGGACAGGAGGCCCCCCTTCAGAAGATGCCACTGAGGTACCCCTTTCCAATAGTAATCCCTTAGATGAGAACCATACTACAGAGGATGAAAGTGAGAAGGGTACTGACACAGAGGGTAGTGATAATGAAGGGAGAACTAGCCCAGTGCCAAGTGTTATACGTGGCCGAGCTAACCTAAGGCTATTGGGGACTGACAATGGGTTCAACCCATTGGATCTCCCCAGTGGACTTAACCAGGGGCTTGGGAGGCAAAGGAATCACTCAGGTGAGTCCAATGTTTCCCATACCTCTAGAGGCTCTCAAGGTCACTCCAGGAGAAGGATGACCACCCCTCAGAGGAGGGAGCATGAGGCCAGAATGCAGGAAGCCCAGCTGAGGATCAGGAAGCAGGAGCTAGAAGTAGCCCTGATGGAAGAGAAACTGAGCAAGGCTAGGCAACCTAGAGAGAGTGGGTCTATACCCACTGGTGGCAGCATTGTCCCAAGGGACAAAGATAGGGTCTTTGATAATAGGAACCTGTCCAAGATTGTGCCCCCCTACAAAAGTGGGGATGATATCCAGAAGTGGATGACTGCTCCTGAGAGAGCCTGCAAAGTGCAGCAGGTTCCTGAGGACCAGTGGGCAGCAATCTTATGGCTCTCCTTTGAAGGTAGAGGCAGAGATAGACTCCTCACTGTTAGAGAGGAGGATGTCAGAAACTACAGAGTCCTGAAGAGTGTCCTGGTTGATGGGTTAGGCTTAACCACTGAACAGTACAGGTTAATGTTCAGAGATACCCAGAAGACACAGACTCAGGACTGGTCTGAATATGTGGAATGTGCCACTAAGGCTTTGGAGGGTTGGTTGCTGGGAAGTAAGGTTTCAGATTATACAGGATTGTACAATTTGATGATGAGAGAGCAGATTTTAAGTAACTGTCAAAAGCAGCTTCTCCATCAACACCTGGTAGACTCAGATTTGACCTCTCCCCAAGAATTGGGAAAGAGGGCAGATAAATGGGTCAGGACCAGGATTAGGCCTAAACACCAGGGTGGTGACCAAAAGAAAGATACCACCAAGCCTCAAGAGAAGGGTGGGGATAAAGCAAAAGAGAAATCTTCCTCAGGGCCCCAAAACTCCACACAGGGTGGTGGGTCCCAAGCTCCCTCCTCTACCACAAGTAAAAAGCCTTACTGCCATGAATGTAAAATTCCTGGGCATTGGAAAACTGACAGCAGTTGCCCAAAGGCTAAAAACAAAACTGTTCCTCCAATTACTCCTGTCACACCACCTATTACTGTCAGCAGTAATTCCCCAGGTGGTGGGAGTGCCCCCAAGAATTTGGGTGGGTTTACTTGGGGAACACAGGGGAACCCTGGCTTAGCCAATTCCCCTACAGCAACTACTCTTGTCTGTGATGGTGGCATGGGGTTTGCCAACTTCACTGCCTGTCCCAACACTTTGGGTAGGTACAGACAGGAGCCCTACATCAATGGTACAAAAGCTAAGGCCTACAGAGACACTGGAGCTAGCATCACTATGGTGGCCCATTGGCTAGTTCCCTCTGAGCAGCTTTTGCCTGGTTTCTACTACCAGGTAACTAACATTGATGGCAAACAGAACAGTCATCCCATGGCAGAGGTATGTCTCAGCTGGGGAGGTGTCACTGGCCCTAAAAGGGTGGCAGTGTCCCCAACCTTGTCTGTAGACTGCTTACTGGGGAATGACTTAGAACTCTCAGCTTGGGCTGGAGTTGAACAAGACACCCATTCTAAAATGGTAGGCCTTTCAAAAGAGGGTAGTGGGGTTGTGCCATTCACAACCCCTGTCCAAATAGATTTCCTCCCTGGAAAGGTTGGAAGGGCAGTGGTAGCCACAGCCCAGGCACAGACAGACTTCCCTGTAGAGACTGGCAGAGCTGTGACAGTCACAGCTCAAACACAAACTGAGTGCCCCCCTGAAAAGGTTGGCAAGGCTGTAATGGTCTCAGCCTATACTCAGACTGACATAGGTGTAGTGAAGCCTGAAACTATGGATCACTCCACACAAACAGAGAGTAGTGGGGAGGAAGAAAAGTCTCCCTCTCCCCAGACATTAGGAAGAGGTCAGCCTCCTCAGGGATCTGACCTCACCCCTTGTGAAGGAACTGCCCCAGAGGTAGCCAGGCCTGGCCTGGCAGAGCCTCTGATGTCAGTGGACCTTTCCAAGGTGGGACCCAGTCTGGTGCAGGTAGCCTGCCTCTCTCTACCCTGCCTCAGTCAGCCCAGGGCTGCAGAGGTCAGGGAGGCCAGTGGCCCCCAAGAGGGCCCCTGTCCACAAGAGCCCCCCCATCAAAAGAATGAGGATTGCCTGGCTAGTAGCCCTAGCCAGGTGATGGGTAAACACATTCCTGAGGGATCCCCTTTACAGGTAGTTAGGGACCTCCCCCAGAGGGATTCTGTTGGGCACAGGCAAACATGGGACCTTAGGGCCCCAAACCCGACCTGTCCCTCCAGTAAGCCCACAAAAGGGACCCAGCTTCCAGCTTTAGGTAGCCAGAGGCTGACCCTGAGAGCACAGTGCAACTCAGCTACAGAAAGAAAGGCATCCATGGTGGAGGATGATTGGAGGAAGCTGAGGCCTCACTTTGAGGACACTCACTTCAGCACTCCATCTCAACACCAGCCTTTTACTTTGCAAAGACACACCAAAGGTAGAGATTCCCTATGGTGGAGACCCTATGATACCTTTAGGGTGAGGGATTGCTTAGTGGACCATGAGACAGGGGGTAACCATGCCAGTGCTGGTTCTTCCTTATATGGCCACTTGGGCAATAGAGGCTTACCTGGTCAAGGACAGCCTTATCTCCCTTCGTTTGGGGGGGGTTGTGTAGGAAGGTGGATATCTGACTATGGTTACCCCCAATTTTTTTGCCTAGTGTCTAGCTGGTTTTTCGACTTAGTTGGCCTGAGATCTTGCCATTCAGGGTCTCAGCCTATCTGCTCTCTCTTTAAAATGGACTCCATGCACCCTAGGTGCATACCCCATTGGAACTAGATCACCCTGTGAGCCCCTGTACCAGTGTACACTAGGTACCCAGGGCATTGGTGTATCTAAGGCCACCACGGGCTGAAGCATGTATTGTGCCACCCCTGGACTGGCCTAACAAATTTGACACAACTGGCCGATCACTCAGCTGGGGTAAGTTGGTGTAACCACCTCTTACTTAGGTGTAGTATACCTATACCTAACCTTAAATGGAACACATGTTAACCTATAAGTCACTCCTATGGCAGGCCTTAACAATCCTGAAGGCAGAGTGTGTGGTTCCATGTGAGATGGTGCTCTGGCATGAGCTGAGCCTGTCTGCAGTGGTCGGAACAACTTCCTTCTACTGTTTCCAGATATCGTCATACCATATACTCTTAAGTGCATTATGAACCTTGCGGTTAAATGCTAACTTTGGTTTGGCTTTATCAAAACATGTCGAGTAAGGTGTCATACGAATTGGAATACTAACCCCTCGCCAATTCTGGCGACGGGGTTAGCATTCCACCCTTCTAGAGGGACACGACATGTACAGTACCTGAAACCCAGGTAAAATCAGACATAGCCTCAGCTCCACAAAATGGATGCTGCCACCACAAACACAAGTCTGCCCTCCTGCTGCTGGGAGTCCTTCCAGCTTGGGAGACGTGGACAAAGGGTTTCCTGCCAGGGGAGGTGCATGCACCACCCCAGACAGGATTTTGTGTATTGGTCAGGTAGGGCTTGAATAGAATCAGACATGCCTGAGGCTCACAAGGAGCCTCGGTGCATATGCCAGTTCAAACCGGTCCTGGGGCACACCAGCCCCGGACCTGGGGCAAGCTGGACAAAGGATTGGGGTGTAACCACCCCCCTTCCTGGTCCCACCCTTAGGGAGGGACCTAGCAGGTAGTCCGGCCCTTAGAATCCGCTTAAAGGTAGGAGCTGTGTCCTAAGACTTCAGACATCCTGGAATCAACTTAACTACAAGAAGAAGACGGGAACTTCGACGCTCTGCTGCACAGAGGACTGAAGGAAATCTCCCCTGTGGTCAGGGAGTGACCACCTTGCTAACGCAAGCACCACCCAGCGAATCAACGTCTGCTTTGCCGCCGCCTCCCGCCGGAGCCCGAGCCCAGAGCCCAACAAGACCTGAACCTCCAGACCTCTCACAGCCCAATCCACAGTCCCTGCAAAGAAGGAACCCGTGGAGGCACCGAGACACGTGGAGCCAGCCATCTTGAAAGACCGACAACAAGCTGCAAGCGCGACAACAGAGGCTCCCTCCAAGTTGTGCTTTGGGTCCTGAGAAGCCCAACACCCGAGCAGCATCTGCACCAAAGGTGAGCCCTCCAGCATCTCCACGATCTGCATGGGGCCCTTCTGCACTTTGCATCTCGACGCGCCTGCCCTGTCCCTGGCCCGTTGGCTAGTGGCCATTTTGGCGATGAAACTTGAAATCAACGATGCTGGTCTGGTTGCTCTAGACTGGCCCCTGCTTCCCTCCAAAGGAGCAGCACCTCTGACCTTGCTGGTCAGAACAATCAGCTTTCTCCCATTTCCACAACTCCTGCCTTTGCCAAGGCTTGTTTGCCTCTTTTGAGTCGCCGACACCGCCGACAGCGAGAGCCTGCGTGGGACAGCTCGTGACTCGACTCCTGGACGTCGTCAACCTTCAGGAACCACGTGGCTGCGGAGACAAGCTACCCCTCAACACCTGTTTGCACCCGACATCGCCTGGTACCTACCTGGTGCCACGCCGGTCACTGGCTAGTGACTGTGAACACTGTCCCCTCTGCTTTCAGGTCTTCTACAACTCCGATCCACCCTTGGATCCAACGCAGCTCTTCCGGACCGACCGCCTGCAGCATCTTTGTCATCAGGCTCCATTGAATCGATAAAAGAAACCCGACGCACTTCGAGACCTATGCACCCGCTTCCTGTGGGTGAGGTAAAGCTGGCACTCCGGTGCCCCAGTGTAGAGAATCATCTCTAGTGTCTGTGTTTCAAATCTTAAGATCGTAGCCCATCCGGAAGATCCTTTCTGCAGTAACTTTTAAACTTTTACGCACCCATTGAAAACCTATGGGAGCCCGCGTGTAACTTTACACACTGCACACGCGACCCGTGGACCTCCTGGTCACTAACTGAAGTTAGCTCCTTGTAGGCCCAGTGATTCTAGAGGCCATAGGCCTTTTCCCTTTCCTTGTCGTGGTTCTTATACCACTATTTTAGTATATGGTTTGAGCGGCCACCAGGGCCTATCCATATAAAGTGCAACTTCTGTATATTATTGAATTGTCTTGTTTAACGATTTGTGCTCCTGTGCTCATAAAGAGTCTAGGGGATACTTTGAGAAATAAATACATATATATTTTGAATATATATCTGTGTGGTGTCCTTTCATTGGTATAAAAGGGGGTTACATATGGTAAAACAGCTTGCTTAACACGTTTCACGAGTTTAGCCTCAAAGACTGCTTAGCCTACGCTACCACTAGGGCAGCTAGTCCGAAAAGGTTGACTTACAACCACACCATAAGGGTTGCTTGGCATGGTACAAGGTGGTCACTAGAACTAGTGAACAGCATATACCAGGCCAACTTCTCACAGCTTATCATCTGAGTCCTCATAAAGAAACCTCATTTTGGGCCAAACTGGAGCAAGGTTTGCATAAGAGAGCCGATGGCCCCTACATCCCTCTACCATGGTTATAAAGCGTCATCTGACCCCAACAACGACATATCTGACTCTCGACCTATAGTTTTCTTCATCCCAAAGCACCCTTATTGTATAACAAGGCATTGACAAGTGGCAACTCTTCCTTAAAATGGCAGGACTGTGAATTTAAAGGACTCCATACTCTAGGCCGAGTACTCAATTGTGGCACTGTTAGATTTGGGGGTCTCTAGTTGGCAGAGGTAAGTATCTTTGTCCAAGTAGGGGCCCTTGCGTCTAGTCAGGGTAAGGGGGTACACTTCTAAAATAACCCCTGCTCAACCCCTTGGTAGCTTGGCACAAGCAGACAGGCTTATCTCAGAGGCAGTGTGTAAGGCATTTGTGAACACCCTCAGTAATCAAGTGACAACACTACAGATGGACACCACACAAGTTTTGTATAAAAAAATAAGTATTCTTCATATAGACTTATCACAAAACCATGAACGACAAAAATCCACAATACTGTACTTAAAATGGTAGAATTTGCTTAGTTCTCTTAAGATAGTAAATGCGACACTCAGAGTTCAATGTACCTTAAAATGTGTAACTCAAGACAACAAAAGTGTTGCAAGGACGGTGATGTGTTGAAGATCTGGTGCAAAGAAACATAGATGGTGCTTTCTTCTTGATGTGACACGCTTCCCGGTGATGCGGCGGCGTCTGCTGCGACGTCGATCCTCTTCTTCCCCGATGCGAGATGTTTCCATGCGATGCGAGCCATGACTGGCCCTGCGGCACACTTCCCAGTGATGCGGTGGCGTCTGCTGCGACGTCGATCCTCTTGCCTGGTGATGCGAGTTGATTCCACAATGATGCGAGCCACGACAGGCCTTGCGACACTCTTCCCGGTGATGCGGCGGCATCTGCTGCGACGTCGATCCTCTTCTCCAGTGATGAGCAATGACAGACCCTGCGACACACTTGCCGGTGATGCGGCGGCGTCTGAGGCGATGTAAATCCTCTTCTCCGGCGATGAGCTGCGACAGGCCCTGCGACATGCTTTTCTGTGATGCAGCGGCATCTGCTGCGATGTCAATCCTCTTCTCTGAAGATGCGAGAGGCTTCGGTGGACCTGCGATGACTTAGCGATTCTTCTGCGACATGCTTCCCGGTGATGCGGCGGCGTCTGCTGCGACGTCGATCCTCTTCTCCGGCGATGCGTGGTGCTTTCTTGTTGTGAAGCGGCAGCGGCAGTTCAGCGGCACACTTCTTGCTCGTGAGTCGTGCTTCCAGCTCCCTGCGACACGCAGTCCCTCAGAAAGCCTCGCAAAACAGCAGGCACTTCCAAAGAACTCTTGGGGAGCTGCTGGGTTAAGTCTGTTGTCCCTGAGACTTCAGCAGGAGGCAAGCTCTTTTCTCAAGCCCTTGGAGATCCTTCACAAGTTGAATAAAGTACACAAAGTTCATTTTCTCCTCTCTTTGGCAGTCAGGCAACCACTGCAGGCCAATCCCTCAAGCTTAGGGGTAGTCTTTCCTCAGTCTCTCTGGTTCCTCTCCTCAGCAAAGGTTTCTTCTTGTATTCCATAGAGTTCTAAAGTTCTGGGGTCTGGGTCTCCTTTTTATACACAGTTTCTCTTTGTTCGCTGAAGGCATAGAGGCCTTTGCCTAATCCAAACCAGTTCTGGTCAGTCCTGGAGCACTTTGTTGACATGACTCCTTCTTTCCTTCAACAGTGCAGGGCAAGGACACCAGACGCACCACAGGAGGTGGAGCCAGCATTGTGGAGGGAAAGCACAGCCCTATTCAGGTCCCAGGTGCAACTGCTCCCACCCATCTACATGGCGATCTCTCTATGCAGCCCTGTGCTGACTCACCCTGTCTCCGGGATTTCCCCTGCCCCCTGGAATTCCCCAGCCCCTGTCACTCAAACTTCAGACAAGGAATACACAACCTAGCAGAGGCAGGCTTGGATGGTTAGACAAGAAAATACCTACTTTCTAAAAGTGGTATTTTCAAACACAGAATGACAAAACCAACTTCACTAAAATATGTATTTTATCATTCTGAGTTCAGGCATAGTAAACTCCAATTTCTACCACGTTCCCTGAGTCAGTTAGGATTATAGGATGTAATAATCAAACTGCCCATTCTGGCCTTTGGGGAACAGGTAGCCTTGCAATAGTGAAAAACGAAAATGGCTGTAATTCACTATTAGGACATGCCACACATACCAGGGCATGTCCTACCTTATACTCTCAATGCACCCTAACCCTTGGGCCTACCATAGGGGTGTCAGATATGGAGAAAAGGGAAAGTTTAGGGACTGGCAAGTGGGTGTACATGCCCAGTCAGCATGGCAGTACCAGACTGCACACAGGCTTAGCAATGGCAAGCCTTAGACACACTTTAACAGGCTGCTTCTGTGGGTGGCACAACCAGTGCTGCATTTGGTTTACAAGTAGGGGTGGGCGCAATTTCCGTTCCGGCCGCGGAAATTGCGAAAATTCGGCATTTTCGCGTTCCGCGCGGAACGCGAAAATGTCGAAACTTCCGCGATCCGCGGCCGGAACGGATATATGCAGGACAGGATTCATTCTGGCACGATGCTCCTGTCACAAAAATTAAACCTCAACAGGAAGCACTTACAGATATAAATAAAGCAGGGGCCCGAGTTGAAGGTCAAATTCAGTAACGCATAAATCAGCATAAAACATTCGGGACCTAGGTCGAGGCTGGGCAGGTGTGCTTTTCTCCCCATATCCACCCTCAAAAATTAGCTGTGATCCTTAATGGAACTCTCTGCATCTGTGTTTCTCGAGCGCTGTCCCCGTGTAATTCCTGACGCCAGGAGGCTCTGCCTCTTCATCTGCTGCTCTGATCGGTCTCTGGCCCTTTATAAACAAGAGGCATGTGAACTGCATGGAAGCCCAGCCCGTTCGGCCCCGCTCCACACACCAGCGGTGTGAAACGTCTTCCCGCCCTTCCCCCCACTATGATGGACAGCTGACTCGAGGGGTCCCGTCGGCGCCGTGGCAACGTTACAGACACACATGGTCACTGTACACAACTCTACTGGCCCATTACGCAGCTGTAGTGTAGGAAAAGCACTATACATTTACCCAACGAGGTAGCACTTACTGATTAGCCTGTAGAACGTACTCCAGTCGAGTAGAGGTATTGCACGAAACGGTGGCATCTTCTTGGGTACATATGCAGGGCAGGATTCATTCTGGCACGACGCTCCTCTGACAAACCCGAACCGGAACTTCCGGAAGCACTAATCTCCGCGATCACGCGAAATATCGCGATATCGCGGAGATTTTGTGCCGTTCCGCGATATTTTGCGGAAGGCACTTCCGCAACTTCCGCCCACCCCTATTTACAAGCCCTGGACACACTCAGTGCACTGTACTAGGATCTGAAAGTAAACCAAGCCAGCCAATCATGGAATCACTAATCCATAAATCAATTTACAATAGGGAGAGCATATGCACTTTAGCACTGATCAGCAGTGGTAAAGTGCCCAGAGTCATAAACAGCCAACAACAGGTCAGAAAAAATGCAGGAGGAAGGCAAAAAGTTCAGGGATGACCCTGCAAAAAGGGCCAAGTCCAACAGGCACAATCAAACCGTTCAATGACTTAATGGCTGAATTCCATCTGCCTCGCCCTAACTTTGGAAGTATCTCCAACTGAAGCATTGCAGCCATGGGCCCGCCCTACCTCCTCCTGGCACGACTATTCAGTAAAATGGGGTCATTGTAAGAAACTGATCACCGGTCTATATGAACTCCTGATTACGAACTCTTCTCAACACCAACTGAAGAATTACTCTGGTGAAAGTGACGAGACCGACTACAGCTTTTATATTCAGATGAAGACTGGTCTTGCTTTCCTGCAATACATGACAGGGGACTCTGATAAGCACCTGGGCAAGATCATTCTTCAACGAAATTCAGTACAATTGTTATTGGACGCCATGTAAGCTTCACTGTGCTCGAATGTCTGCTTCTGCCGAGTGCCGGCACCACCGGACGCATTGCAGTAACATATTACGGAGGTCATTTACTAACACTTTGAGCTGGGTTTGCGTCATAAAAGTGATGCAACCCAGCACAAAATGCTGTGTTTATTATCTACTTTCTAGCGCACAACTGTTTTTTGCTCTGGAAATAGACTAAAAGTAGCACAAAGTGGAGCAAGGCACTGCATTGCATTACTTAGCAACAAGGGGGCGTTACATGGGCATTCCCGTGCAATCACCCGCCCTTTTTGATGCAAAACACTATCTACCAAAATATGAGAAAGGGTTTTGCATTAAACATCTTTAGAAAGCAGGTGTTAAAGGGACAAATGTTTTCATTTCTCCTTTCTTTTCCGACTGTGCATGTGTGCTGCACTTTACAGCACACATACAAAGTAGGAAACTTTTAAAAGTTGCCTAGGCATAGCATTTTGCACTGGAGGAAATCCTTCCAGTACAAAACCTATGCTAGACTCTTGCACACTCTCTTGCACTATGGTGCAAAGGTGTGTGCATGGTTCACGGCACCAAAATTCTCCGCTTGCACCAAACAGAGGGAAGGAGAGTGCCATATCTCCTCATCACCGAATGCGGCACATTATTGCCGGCTACGCTGCGTTGGGTGACAGTTTAGTAGATCTGCCCCTACTTATCTTATGGCCTTGCCACTTCATCCAGCCATATTGTTGATGCACCATCAAACCACAAGGATACTTTAATTTCACCCCTTACCAGCATTGGGAATTCTGCACGATACAGGCAATATCCCTGGCTTAACCAACCACAGGACGCATTGGATGGACTCAGCCCTGGCAACAGCCATGGAAACCTCCTTTCTCTCCTACGCACATTGACTGAATAGATGTGAAGGTCATGATGGCAGCTCATGAACAGATGATATGTACACTGCATGATCAATTCCAGGGTGCACTGAGATCTGGGGTGCATTCCTGACCTGACCTGCTACCCTTGTGGTTGCTACCTGCATGACGCTAAACTGCACAGAAATGCCCCACTCTGTACTTGATGTCAAACACTGCATGCAATATGTGTAAGTCACCCCTACACCAGGCCTTACAGCCCAAGGGCAGAGTGCATTGTATTACGTGTGTAGACATATCTGCATGATCATATATGCCCTGTGATGTCTACGCCAATTTCTAGACATTGCATCTGAACAGGGAAGCCATCTTAAGTGTATGTAATGGGCCCTGGTGATTACGATATCCCCAGCTACATGATGGCTTCACTGGAACCAAAGGTGTTTGGAATCAAACATCTCATATTAATAACCCCACACTGAATCCAGTGATGGATGTATTAATGCATGCACCAAGAGGGTACTTTAGAGGTGCCCCCCCTGAACCCTACTGGTCTTCTAGTGTGCTGGCTGACCGGTTCAGCCCAGCCTGCCACCACAGATGTGCTTCTGACTCCCCCAGAGTGTACTAGCTGTCCTGTTTTATCCACCTTAGCAGGCCCAGACTAAGAACTGTGACCGCCTACAACTCAAGAGGGCCAGTCGACCGAAACCTTCTGCATCTGAGCTTCCCGGCCCAGGTTCACAAGCACCGACTTCTCCCCCCTTGCTCCCGTGACCCTCACAAACCGAGCCCTCCATAGGGAGCTCTTGGACTTGTCCCCAAGTCCCCCTTTGCAACCTATTCCTAGGGGGCCCCCCTCTTTGCCTTCAGTGTGTTGCTCAAGGCTACCAACCCGTCCAGCACCTCTGCACTCGGAAACACCAGGGCAGGTAAATCCTACCTGCTGGTGGAACTTAGGACCTTGCCCCCCCAGCACTTTATGACCTAAAGGTGATTCTTGGTATCCTATTGCGAATACCTGTATGCAGTAAATGGTTCTTTTCTCATAGGATAGCATTGCAGAATAACACACTATTTACTAACTTTGCTAAAATCTGTAAACGGGATAACTCAAAAAGTACTTACCCAAATAAGAAATTCTTAGTGTTGCATATATATATATATATATACAAATATGTGTCATTTTTCTACATTGCTGTGGCTCTCCTCCTTGAGTGTGTGTGTCATTTATTGACTCTGTGCATGCAACACATGTGTAATACTTCCCTCTAATAAGCCTAAGGCTACTCGGCGAACCTATCACCAGAGCACCTTCGGACTGTTAACGCAACCCCGGGTCCACTTATATGGAATACCTCAACTCTTTACACAGCATACCTCATTTTGGTTTACTATAAAAAGAGTCGTCTCCCTACAACACTGAAGATGGACACTTTCCCGTGAGTAAAATGAAGCAATGAAGTCCATGGAACAGATAAATACCAGAAGTTACACCCATATGAGCACTTGAGAAACTGTAAGAAGATCTTGACCTGCTGCAAAGCACCTGAAATGGAAGGGCACTAATCTCTGTTTCATTTGTGTTATAGCGCTCCTTATACAGGTACAGGGCTTCAGAGCGCTTTACATCATACACACAATATACGGAGACAACAAATCATATGTGTCTGTCGGAAATGTCACATAAGAGAGTGAGGATGACAAGTTGTAGGAATCGCAGGGTCTGAAGGAGCACAAACTCAGGGTTTAAAACATACCACAGTGGTTTGTTTTACTAAAAAGAAAGTATTTCTACCCAAACTAACCCTTTTAGCAACATTAAGATCATGAAAGACTGGGGGGGGAAATAAGGTTCTAATTTATACCGTGCACTCTCAGTTCCGCTCCTCGTGGCAGTTCATATGTGTATTAGGACTGTAACTTATCAACTGCAAGCAACAAAAGGATCTCTGTGACTAAAGCAGAGATCCACTGAGCTAGCCACATAAAATGCAGTTTATGGATATATATGGTACACGTGCTTTGCAGCATGCACATTAACCCTCTGCGCTACCTCATGATGAGTGAACGCTGCCACTGACGAGACAAAACGCTGCTCTGGCTCCAGCAGGGAGATTGTTGACAAGAGTTATCTTGACATTTTCCTTGTTGCCTGAAAACTCCTGGACACACAGGAATAGGAATTTGGCAGCAGGGGTTGTGTTTCTGAATACACAGCACCGCTCTAGTGCTAGGGTGCGTGCCTGAGTCTATCGTAGGTTTTGCACAAGAAGGGTACCCTTTCTGTACAATATACAATGGTTAGACAAGTTTAAAACCTTCTCCTAGCTTTGTATGTGAGCTGATTTCTGTGTGTGCTGCATAGTGCAGCACATATGCAAGGTCAGAAACGCATAGAGAAATGAAACCATTTCTCCTTTTAACGCCTGCTTTTCAGTGGCATTAATCTTTGGTGCTAAAGCCAGTCTACTAATGTTAGTAGATAGAGTTTAGCATCAAAAAGCACAGGAACCCATGAAACGCCCCCTTGATGCAAAGTAATGGAAAGCAGCGTTTCCAGACACACCAAGGCAAATACCAATTTGTGTTGGCCTGTTAATCCCCAAAAAGATTTAGCATCAGTTTAGCATTAAAAAGAAACACTAACCCGAAGGGAAACCTTTGTGAACCTTGGCCAGAGTCTGCTCGCGAGCACCGACCTGAGAGGCGCCAGTGACCACACTCTGGCGGATGGGGCCTCTGCAAGATAAAAGAGCAGCCAGTGCCCATTGTGATCCCCTGCAGATAATGCCGCCTGCGGCTACCAAAATGTGTCAGTGGCACT